>NC_092749.1:99069448-101469448 GCF_047496795.1 Chiloscyllium punctatum | reverse complement strand
TGTAATCACTTTCAGACAACTACTTCATAATTAAAAACCTTTCAATTTTAATCTACTAAATATCAAATTGTTGGACTAGCAGATGACAATCCTCTACCTTCATTTGCTTCAGCGTGTCTGAACTTGATGTTAATGCTGCAACTTGGGCTTCAATGTTTTCAAAATCCTTGAGCAATTGACGATTTCGAAGTTGAGCTTTTCTCTCCCGTTCACACAATTCTCTCAAGTAACTTTTCAACCTGGCTCTTTTTAGCCTGGAATTAAGAAAAAGAAACAAGAGTTTTCTTTCATAATGCTGAAAAAGCATTTCACAGGAGCTCAGAAATAGGAAAGATTAGGCTTACTTAACATCTGAAGATGGCAAGTCAAATCAATACAATTTTAAAATAATAATTCAGGTCACAGCACAAGTGGAAAAAATGATATCAACATTAATGCAAGGAAGTATATCAATAAACAGTAATGGCACATTTTGATATAAGTTGGTCTGTGGTCAGCAATTCAAAATTTCACTGATCATTTCTTTTTCCCTGCCTTTCCTGAAGATGCTCATCTTTCAGAGATGCAGTTCCATATGCAATAGCCTGTGGCCATTCTTCATGTAAATGCCTCAGTAATAAAAGCTACACACTTTGGTTCTGGTGTCAAATAGCAGATTTCTAGACCAGCATTCATAAATTCCACAAAGCTTTTGCTGGACCAGACCATGATATCTTGAGAATTGCCTCATTTGACATCTGTGATAAGTTCCTAGCCTGAACTGGGCCAATCTTTGAATACTCATATGGGATAATAACACACTAAATGTAACACAAGGCTGCAACTCTTATCTGAAGGAATGGATCAGCTGTTAAGAACGAATGAGACACAGGCACAGGAGGAGTACATCAACTCAATTTTTAGAAACATATTTAGAGGTCCTCTTTGAAGGAGATTTCATTGCTTAACATTCCAGGGTTACTTCTCTAGAATCGTTGTATTAGATGGATTTCATTGAAAACTAAGACTTAAACATGAAGAACCTCTGGAAATCTGCCATGGTCATGCCAACCAGTACTGCGGCAGATCAAGTAGGTGGACACAAACTGTTTGCTCTCTTCTTGTTATGCTGTGACAGATGTTGCACTTTAACTCTTAGGAAACATATATTTGGCAGATTAACTTCAGTATAGACAAATGTATCACAGGAAGAGTCAAGAAACCACAGACTCTGAAAAGCAAAAGTTTAATTGGAATAAAAGAAAGATCTTGGCTCCTAGTACATTTGCTAGAAGTAGCAAATTAGTTGAAGAATGCATAAAGAAGCAATTATGTTAAAGTTGCACAGAATATTGATTAGATTATACTTTGAGTTAGTACATAGTTCTGGTCTCTTTAATATGAAAGGGATATAGGGAAAACAATACTTACATCCACCGACTTGACTTCTTACATTTCAAAAGATTCTGTTCCAGCTCTAGTCTTTGTTGCTCACTAAAGAAAAAAAATTTAAGAATGTTTTTGAAAGAATTCACAAACAACTTAAGCGTTCTGCAGATGAGGAAACTGTCAGTCATTGCTAGTTGGTGCATTTTCCATGGCAAAAATCTTTATTCAAAGTCCATGTGGCAACCAATCTGCACTTTCCTCTCATACAGTGTCATTTCTTTTTTCCCTTTACATTGGCATTCTTAAAATTATCCTGATGAGTGAAAGATGAAAATACTCACTTTCAAAATACATGCAAGGCTTACTATCAAGGAAAAAAACTAATTTGATGTCAACCGAATAGTTTTAAAGTTGATCCAATCATTACAATGTCTGTAATTGTATATTTTTATTCATTCACAGAATGTGGGCATCATTGGCAAGGCCAGCATTGGCTATCCATTTCTAATTGCCTTTGAGATGGTAGTGATGAACCGCCAAGTATTGTGCAATTACACAATTCATGAAATAAATTAATATACAAAACAAATTAAATTTTAGTTTTACACTTTTGATGTTATTACAGATGAAATCAACTACTTATAAACATGTGAATGCCAAGGTATTGAAGAAAAATCAAGAACAGCACATAGTATGAAAGAATAGCTACGTTTTTCCAATACCATAGCTTACTATGTAAAATCATGCACACTGAAACACTTCAATAAAGTTCCAGGGCACAGAATCTATTCCAGCCTTGGGTACCTGTGTGTGGAGTTTGCATGTTCTCCCCATTTCTGTGTGGGCTTCTGCCCGGTGCTCCGGTTTCCTCCCGCTGTCCAAAGATGTGCAGTTTATGTCGATCAGCCGTGATACATGTGGGGTTATGGGGACAGTTTCAGGTTTTTAAAAGCTTATATTACACAGTGAAACCATACGACACAATTCTTGGAGGATTGTGCTATTTCTTTTCTGAGTTCACAACCTACAATCACAACTTCATCACCTGCTACAACCCAATGGGACAACATGTATACCAAACTTATTTTTGTCCTGTGTTTCATGCGTGCTACCACCAAATCAATATCAGACAAAACTTCAGCAGCATTAGACATTATCTGTTTTAATGAGAATTTGATGGAAGAACAAAGATGAATGAACATTTAAATCTGAAAGTGAGATTATTTTCAAAAATTTGAATCCTAAATAGCTTTTATTATTATAAAACTGGTTTATTTCCAACAGTATTGTTCACAATACATTAGAGGGAATAGAATTGTAGAATAGCATTATATCATGTAAATTACTATTCTGTGGCAGCTGTGTGTAATGTGTGTCTCTTTTATGTTACAAAGTTAAATTGCTGTGCATTCTTATATGCTAAAATTATTGGTAACATTTCCCACCTGAGTCAGAAATTCAGAAAGTTCAAATCCCACATCAATTCTTGAGCATGTTATTTAGATTGACATTTCAGAGCAAATTGCATTATATTAACCTAATTTTTACTGTAAACAAGAGAATATCTTTCATCATTCACCTTGCTTACAATTGTCCACAAATTTTGTGCTGTTAGCAATGGAGATTTATACTCATTCACCACCAATTTGTTGCCCATTGCAGTAGACTATAGTGTGTGAGAACAAGAAAAATACCAGCAGGCCCTTCAACCAAATTGAATGGTCTTAACAAATACAGACTGTTTAGCCAAAAATACAACTTGCATTTAAATCATGGTACATGAAACAAATAAAAGCTTTGACATAGACATGAAATCACGGGAAAGATGAAAATGGCCAAAGCAGAAAACAACTATTAAAATAAATATTTTTAAAGATCATCAACACTAACTTTTTGGACTGGGTGAATCTCTGCAACTTCCAACAGAACAAGTCCTAATATTTTTATTAATCTTTTGTGTTTTAAATGACTAGAAATCATCATAAATTCACCACAGTGATCTCTATGCTGGTTCTATCAGCAAAGACTATAATAAGTGAAGAAGAGTACATCATTGATAGCAACTTCTATTTTTATGTGAAATTATAATATTCCATGGCATCGTGAGATGGAAAGACGCCCCCTGGTATCCTGACTCAACATCTTTCCTTCAGTCAGTGCTACCAAAAAGACATATTAGCAAGTTATTGATCACAAGGATGAAGGGCACAAGTATGAAGAAAATGGCTACAAGCACTTTTTCCTGCATAATTATTTTTAAAGTAAGCCTTTTCAGATGGCTTTAAAAGGTGACATAATTTTATATTAAGGCAACATCTTTCTTATTTTCTTCCTTAAATGTTTAAGCAAGTCTACAGGAATAAAAGAACAGTGTGAAATTACCAAGAATCTTTCTCTTTGATTGTTTTCTAATAGTGATAGAACTTTTGTACAACAAAGTATAATGAATACAACTGAACACTAGATGTGTATGATGATCTGCATGCAGATTGTGTATTTTAATTTGAGGTAAAATTATTCTTACACTCCACTGGTATTTAGTCTACGTTGTGGTTCTGTTCACCGAGCTGGGAATTTGTGTCGCAGACGTTTCGTCCCCTGTCTAGGTGACATCCTCAGTGCTTGGGAGCCTCCTACAAAGCGCTTCTGTGATGTTTCCTCCAGCATTTATAGTGATTTGTATCTGCCGCTTCCAGTTGTCAGTTCCAGCTGTCTGCTGCAGTGGCCGGTATATTGGGTCCAGGTTGATGTATTTATTGATTGAATCTGTGGATGAGTGCCATGCCTCTAGGAATTCCCTGGCTGTTCTCTGTTTGGCTTGTCTTATAATAGTAGTGTTGTCCCAGTCGAACTCATGTTGCTTGTCATCTGCGTGTGTGACTACTAAGGATAGCTGGTCATGTTGTTTCATGGCTAGTTGGTGTTCATGGATGCAGATCGTTAGCTGTCTTCCTGTTTGTCCTATGTAGTGTTTTGTGCAGTCCTTGCATGGGATTTTGTACACTACATTGGTTTTGCTCATGCTGGGTATCGGGTCCTTCGTCCTGGTGAGTTGTTGTCTGAGAGTGGCTGTTGGCTTGTGTGCTGTTATGAGTCCGAGTGGTCGCAGTAGTCTGGCTGTCAGTTCAGAAATGTTTTTGATGTATGGTAGCGTGGCTAGTCATTTGGGTTGTGGCATGTCCTCATTCTGTTGTCTTTCCCTTAGGCATCTGTTGATGAAATTGCGGGGGTATCCATTTTGGCGAATACATTGTATATGGTGTTCTTCTTCCTCTTTTTGCAGTTCTGGTGCACTGCAGTGTGTTGTGGTCCTTTTGAATAGTGTCTTGATGCAACTTCTTTTGTGTGTGTTGGGGTGGTTGCTTTCGTAGTTTAGGACTTGGTCTGTGTGTGTGGCTTTTCTAAATACCTTTGTGGTGAATTCTCCATTCGGTGTTCTCTGTACCATCACGTCTAGGAATGGGAGTTGGTTGTCCTTTTCTTCCTCTCCCATGAATCGGATTCCTGTGAGTGTGGCGTTGATGATCTGGTGTGTGTTCTCTATTTCTATGTTTTTAATGATTACAAAGGTATCATCTACATATCTGACCCAGAGTTTGGGTTGAATTTGCGGTAAGACTGTTTGTTCTAAGTTTTGTATAACCGCTTCTGCTATGAGTCCAGAGATGGGTGAGCTCATGGGTGTGCCATTGATTTGTTAATATATTTAGTTGTTGAATGTGAAGTGTGTTGTGAGGCACAGGTCCAGTAATTTGAGTATGCAGTCTTTGTTGATAGGTTCAACGTCCTGTTGTCTGTTCTGTATGTCCAGCGGGTTGGCCATTGTTTTGTCGATAGAGGTAAACAGTGCCGTTACATCGAATGAGACCATGGTTTCTTCCTTGTCTATGTGTATATTTCTGATGATGTCTAAGAATTCCTGTGTCGACTGTATAGAGTGCCTAGATCTGCTGATCAGGTGTTTCAGTTTCTGCTGTAGTTCTTTAGCCAGTTTGTGTGATGGTGTCCCTGATAGTGATACTATGGGTCTGAGTGGATTGTCTGGTTTGTGCACTTTAGGCAGTCCATAGAATCTGGGGGTGCTGTTGCTTTCAGGTTTCATTCTTTGCAGGTCAAACCTGGTTATCTGTCCGTTTTTTTGTAGGTTCCTCAGTGTGTTGTTTCTCCTATTGGTGAGCTGTGGGGTGGGGACAAATTACCTCTTTTGGTAGGTGTTGGTATCTGCAAGTAGTTGTTGTGCTTTTTGGATGTACTCTGCTTTGTCCAGAATGACCGTCATTCTGCCTTTGTCTGCTGGTAGTATCATTATGTTCTTTCGTTTCTTAGTGCTTCCCTCTCCTTGGGGTTGAGGTTATGTGTTTGTCTTTTCCTTGTTATCAAGGGTACAATACTTTGTCTCACTGTTTGTTGTGTCCCTTCTGTCAGTCCATTGTTTCTAAGTGTGCATTCTAGTGCTGCTAGGAAATCTGCTGTCTTGGCATCCCTGTGGTTGTAGTTGAGTCCTTGGCCAGTATTGTTCTTTCCGTGTCTGTGAGCTGTCTGTGGGAGAGGTTTCTAACCCAGGAGTGTGTTGTGGTGCTCTCTCTGTTGTGTGTTAATTGGCCATTTTTTCTTTTAGTGCCTTTTTTTGCGGTGTGTGGTCCTGTTCTGTACTATGGTGATGGCCTGTTCTATGGTCCGGGTCCATTCCTGATTGGTGGTTTTTGAAATTAACGATTTTTGGCGTGCAATCTCTTGTCTGTATTTGTGTAGTCTGTCGTGTGCGTCTGTAATCATTACCTGGATCAGCCTGAATCTGTTCTGTCTGGCTGTATCCCTGGCTTGTGGGTTGTTGACTGGTGGTCTGTATCTGACACATGGTGGAAGGATTCGATTCTTTCGGCATTCGTGCCGGAACCAGAGTTATTCATATGTGACGCTTAGGCGGTTGGCACAAGATTCCCGTTTCCTGGCTTGTCTTAGCATCTCTCACCCGTAGGTGCTCAAAGTTTGGGAGAAAATTTGTAGCTCAGGTGCTCGTTGTTGTGGTTCTGTTCACCGAGCTGGGAATTTGTATTGCAGATGTTTCGTCCCCTGTCTAGGTGACATCCTCAGTGCTTGGGAGCCTCCTGTGAAGCGCTTCTGTGATGTTTCCTCCGGCATTTATAGTGATTGATTTAGTCTATCAATAGTAACAGCTATTAAAAAGAAACAGATAAAATACAACAAGTTTTGAGAAGATTTGTAGCTCAGGTTGATGTACGTTTGGATGTACGTTTGCTCGCTGAGCTGGGAGGTTCATTTCCAGACATTTTGTCACCCTTCTAGGTAACATCATCAATGGGCCTCAGGCGAAGCAATGTACATGCATCCTGCTTTCTATTTATATGTTTGGGTTTCTTTGGGTTGGTGGTGTCATTTCCGGTGGTGCTATCATTTCCTGTTCTTTTTCTCAGGGGGTGGTAGATGGGGTATAACTCGATGTGTCCGTTGATAGAGTTCCGGTTGGAATGCCATGCTTCTAGGAATTCTCATGCATGTCTCCGTTTGGCTTGTCCCAAGGTGGATGTGTTGTCCCAGTCGAACTGGTGTCCTTCCTCATCTGTATGTAAGGATACTAGTGAGCGTGGGTCATGTCATTTTGTCGCTAGTTGATGTTCATGTATCCTGGTGGCTAGTTTTCTGCCAGTTTGTCCAATGTAGTGTTTGTTACAGTTCTTGCAAGGTATTTTGTAATATCGTTTTCTTGCACAAAATATTTCAAGTATGACACTGGAAAAGCACAGCAGATCAGGCAGCATCCAAGAAGTAGGAGAATCAACATTTCATAATCCAGAAACATCAATTCTCCTGCTCCTCAGATGCTGCCTGATCTGCTGCGTTTTTCCAGCACCACACTTTTCAACTCTGATCTCCAGTACCTGCAGTCCTCACTTACTCCTTGTAATTCAAGTAGCTGGTTTTGGCAGAAAGAATGTGAGAGATGGATTTTTAACTGGAGAATTAGACTAGCTGACTAAGCTGTCTCTTTTACATAAAGAAAGCCCGATGATAATAAATATTAAGAAGAAACATCAGAACACCGAGAATTCAAAGGATAATTGGCCATGCTAAACTGCCCATAGTTTTCAGGGATGTGTAGGTTGGTTGCATTAGTCATGGAAAATGTAGAGAAATAGGATAGGGGAATGGGCCTGGGTGAGGGTCGGTGTAGACTAATGGGGCCGAATGGCCTGTTTCCACACTGTAGGGATTCCATGATAACTGCCATGTTCACTTATGCTAATGATCCAAAAATAATGATTATAATCTTACACCTTAAGCACACTAAGGACTTTTTTTATCTTCCTTTTATATTGGACACTTTCTAAATTTATACCTTTATGTATAAATGTTTGAAGTCCTAGCTTCATTATTTTTCTCAGAGTAGCAGATAATAAAATTTCTTTCTCTTTCACTGAAGAAAACCATAATCGGCTTTTGCTCCTGCAGTGAAATTTAGTTACTACATTTTAATTGGAATGAGGTAGTTTTGTGCTAAATAAGCATACTTTGCCGGCTATTTTAACTGCTATGTGTTTCATTTCCTGCTGCTAAAACAACGTAATTGCATATTAATGCTACTGAGAGACACCTTCAAATTATTGAACAAAGACTTTTATTTCAAGAAAAGTTTATTTTTACATTTTTCACTTGTTAAACTAAATGCTGAAGTTGAAATTAAAACTTGCATGTCTCCATCCATACTTGAACGGAGGTACAGATTCACAATTCTTTATCCGAAATCCAAAGATTTTCGTGAAGCTTTTTTCTCCACAATAAGGTTGTTTGGCATGCAAACAGTTAACCCAACTCCACAACCACTTGACCCACGTCATTCAGATGTGACATGGTGGCGTGGCCCAGCGCTGGTAGGCATCAATTCTGTCTCAGCACTCATAGTACTCACAGGAGCGTCTGCTGTTTGGTACGTTTATTTTATTCCACCATTAAACTGTCACTTATTCCGAAATCTGAAAACTTCTGAATTCCGAAAACCAGCTGGCTCCAAGGGTTTCGGATAAAGGATTGTGTACTTGTACTGATTATCAAACAGGAAAAGTCCACATGAACAACTGAACAAAAATAAGAGAATGCGGAGATAAAGACTACACATTAAACCTTATTTCAGTTTGAGGCTGAATTGTAAGTTAACTTTAGCCCACTTTTCTTGAAGATTGCAAGCTCATTGCAAGATTCAGCTGCACCTCTAGCATCAATACCTGGTACAAAATGCCACTCCTCATGTGGGTCGGGTCAATGAAATATTGGGTAGGAGAGTCATCACATCCATACATAACACTGTCCTCAGCCAATGTCCACAGTGCACTTTCAGGAGCAGTAGAATGGGGTCAAGGGCAAGAAGTTGAGAGAGTAGTGCTGAAAAAGCACAGCAGGTCAGGCAGCATCTGAGGAGCAGGAGAATCAATGTTTCGGGAAGAAGCCCTTCATCAGGAATCAGGGCTTATGCTTGAAACGTCAAGTCTCCTGCTCCTCGGATGCTGCCTGACCTGCTGTGCTTTTCATGCACTACATTCTCGCCTCTGAGCTCCAGCATCTGCAGTCCTCACTTTCTCCTAGTCAAGAGCAAGAAACCTAGTTAGTACTTCGCCAATTCTAGAACAAAGCCATTGGCAATGTCCTTGCTGAGCAGTTAAGCTGAAATTCTTCAATTTAGCATTGAACAAGCATCAACATTAGACTACCCTAGACTGTGCAGCTCACTAAGTATACCATATATATATTCCAAGAATCTGCAGAGGACTTCTTTCAGAATTCAAGTACTATGCCTCATAAGAATCATTTATTCTTAACCAAATTCGAAGTGACCTAATCCTCCTGGAATTAAATTTGCAAAAACAATTAATTAATTAAAATATATTTAACATTGTTATTTTAATTTTGTAGTTTCCACATCAATATTAGAATACACAGCTTCAAAACCAGTGAAACATTGCATATTACCTTTCACATTTGTCTGTAATGCTAACTGCTGGGATCCCAAAAAAAAACAAAAAGAAATCTGCGACCCGCTTCAAGAAAAATAAATCAAAGGACCTTCCTTTTTGATTCCTGCAGGAAAGTAAACTGCGTAAATCCAAATAAAGAGAACTAACATTCATGTTTCTGCTCCCCTAATTTTTCCCAATCTTGTTAAGACATTAGGATTGTAACGACCCACTCTGTTACCGCTCAAATACTGCTTCAATCTGAGTAACAATATTCTGTTTTTTTGAGTCAGTCAACTGCAGTGATCATAAATATTGCCCTAAGAGAGTAAGTAGCACCATTTCAGGACAAATTATAGTTTTGAAGATAGTGGCAACAGCAATTAATAGGAAGTAGTGAGGTCTGCACAAGCTGGAGATCAGAGTTGAGTGTTGCTGGAAAAGCCCAGCAGGTTAGGCAGCATCCGAGGAGCAGGAAAATTGACGTTTCGGGCCGGAATCCTTCTTCCTGACCTGCTGTGCTTTTCCAGGAACACACTCTCAACAAATTAATAGTAAATGCTATTGGTGGGCAATGGTACCAAAACAAGACTGTAAATAGTGGTTAAGTGGAACTTGATGAAATTAAAACAGGTCCATATAAAGATAATTTGAGCTCCAAAATGATGAACTGTTATAATGGATTGCTGAGTTTGAGGTGTAATTAAGTGGTATTTTTATGTGTCATGCACTGTTCAATTACAATACTTTTGGAGAATGTTGATGTGATGTGAAACCTCTGAGGGAAAATTAATTTTTTTAAAAATTTTCAAGATACCTGCTTGCTTCAACATGATGGATAAGTGATCTTTTCTTGAAAGGGAAATGGGAGTGAAGACAAAATTACTGAAATTGTGCAAATATTCTAAATCATTCAACTGTCAATGATGAATCAAGTTTCTTTCTTTATGAATTGAAAACCCAAAAGATGCGGCAATACTCAGCAGGTCACGCCGCATCGGTAGAAAGAAAAATAGATTTAAAGTTTCAGGTCTGTACCTTTGCATCCAGAATCCCTACAGTGTGGTAACAGGCCATTCGGCCCAACGAATCCATACTGACCCTCCAAACAACATCATCCCCAGACCCACACCCTCTCCAAAACCCTGCATTTCCCATAGCTATAAAACCTCACCTACAGATCCCTGGACACTATGGAAATTTTATCATGGCCAATCTATCTAATCTGCACATCTTTGGATTGTGGAAGGAAACTGGAACACCTGGGGGAAACCCACGCACACATGGTGAGCATGTGCAAATTCCCCACTGACAGACACCTGAGGAATTGAACCCAGGTTCCTGGTGCTGTGAGGAAGCAGTTGAGCCACCATGCCACCCTATCAAATAGTTTCGACAAAAGGTCACTGATCTGAAATATTAACTGTGCTATTCTCACTTCAGGTACTTTCTAAACCTAGTTTTTACAGCAACTTTTAACTTTCTTTCATATCTTTTACATAACTTTGCCTCTGATAGACCAGTTTACAAGGTTAGATCGCATAGAATACAGGGAGAACTAGTTTGAAGGTTGATTTTCAGACTGGAGGCCTGTGACCAGTAGTGTGCCACCAGCATTGGTGCTGGGTCCACTGCTTTTCATCATTTATTGGATGTGAACACAGGTGGTACCGTTAGTAAGTTTGCAGAAGCCACCAAAATTGGAGATGCAGTGGACAGCAAAGAAGCTTACTAAGATTTCAATGGGATTTTGATCAGATGGGCCAATGGGCTGAGGGGTGGCAGGTGGGGTTTAATTTAAATAAATGAGAAGTGCTGCAATTTGGAAAGGCAAATCTGGGAAGGACTTATACATTTAATGGTGAGGTCCTGGGGAATGCTGCTGAACAATGAGACCTTGGGGTGCACATTCAAAATTCCTTGAAAGTGGAGTAATAGGTAAATAGGATAGTAAAGAAGGTGCTTGGTATACTTTCCTTTATTGGCCAGTGCATTGTGTACAGGAGCTGCCACTGTACAGAACATTGGTTAGGCCACTTTTGGAGTACTGTGTTGAGTTCTGAACTCCCTGTTAGAGGAAAGCTGTTGTGAAACTTGAAAGGGCTCAGAAGAGATTTACAAGGATGTTGGAGGGTTTGAGCTATAGGGAGAGGCTTAATAGGCTGGAGCTATTTGCCTGGAGGGTCGGAGGGCAAGCAGAGACCTTACAAAGGTTTATAAAATCATGAGAGGCATGGATAAGGTAAATAGACAAGGTCTTTTTCCCAGGATGGGGGAGTCCAAAACTGGAGGGCATAGGTCTAAGGTGAGGGGGGAAAAGATTTCAAAGGGACCTAGGTGGCAAACGTTTCACACAAAGGGTGATGTATGTATGAAATAAGCTGCCAGAGGAAGTACTGGAGGCTGGTATAATTACAACATTTAAAAGGCATATCAATGGGAATATGAATAGGAAGGGTTTAGAAGGATATGGGCCAAGTGCTGACAAATGGGACTAGATTAGATTAGAATATCTGGTCACCCTGGACGAGTTGGACCGAAGGGTCTATTTCCATACTGTTCGTATCTACGATTCTATGATTCTTCTTTATGGAGTCCAAGCTCTAAGTGTCAGAAAATATTTTGAAAATGTTGACCTTGTGAGAAGTACCTAAGTAAAAAAGCACAAATTTTTGTATTCTGTTCTATCTATTTGCATATTTTTAAAATATACTTTGCCATGTAAATCAACTCAGAACTTTCTACCAAAAAGTTTTTAAAAACTACAGCTCTAAAAAAAGAATTATTTGGACTCAAAGCATTAGCTTGATTTTGCTCTCCATAGATTTTACTAGAGCTGCTGCAATTCTCCAGCACTTTGTTTTTATTTGTTTTAATACATGCTCAAAATTTAAATAATGTTCATGCAGTTGAGGAAACATTGTGAAAAAGGAACATCAAAAATTATATTAAAAATCCATTTCAGTGCAACCAATATTTTTGTTCTAATTACAGCGAGAATATAATTAGGCATTTAGTACTTAGAGAGTGATTTTAGTTACTGGATCTTTTTTTTTTTTGAAAATTGATCACCTTTAAATGCAGAAATGACAACTGGAATTTTTACCACAAATGTATTCAGTAAGCTGTGTTGGTGGTTACACTGAAACTATCCATACTGGCAAATTTAAAGTTAAGGAACACTTAGAATAAATAAGCATCAGAGATTGCAAATATGTGCTGCGGCAGCTGTCACTAGCTAACACCCTGAACATAAATGGCACAACTACTGAAGAATCAATCAATATTTTCCATCACTTTCCCAGGACTGAAGCTGTAATCTTAAATAATCCAGAACATTTCTGAAAGGAATTAAATACTTGTGATTCTTAATTGGATAAAACATTTTTCTTTTCATTTTTTTAATCTTTAAAAGTTGGCTATCCTATACTAGTGAAAGGATTGATAAAATCAAAGAAATCAAGTGTTGTGAAAAATAGCAATGTTATTTAAAATCTGACGTAGGTATGACAATCTGTTTTATATATTTAAAGTAGATTCCATTAGAACTATTTAATAAACCTCAAATTTCTACTAAATTCAACATTCTAATTCAAGCATCCCCTCACCAGATACACTATTCCTTCAATATCATCTTCCAAACTACAGCCAACAGCTGGAAGTTCATGGGCTACAAGTGTACAGGAATATCACCATCTACAAAGTCACTCCAAGTCCCATACCATCCTGACTTTCAAATATATTGTTGTTCTTTCACTGTCACTGGGTCACAATTCTTGAACTTCTTTCATAACAGTACTGTGGGAGCATCCGCACTATAGTGACTGCAACAATCTGAGGAGATGGCTAACCACCATCATTCCAAGGAGAATTCAGGATGAATAAATGCTGGCCTTGCCATTGACATCTACACTTCCAGAAATGCCAAGAATGTATCAATGTTGCAGTAATTCTACGTATAGACGGTAATTTTTGTACTAAAGGGCACATTTTCCAAAGTGAGGATTAGGGCCTCAGTTGGGAGCTGAAATTTTGTGGTCACAAGTTCTGAGGCAGCAAAGGCTGCCATGAAGCTCTGACCAAGTTACAACAGGCCTCAGTTTTGTCAGTTCTGACTGAGGGGTCATAGCAATTTTGAAGCTTCACAATGGGAAAACGTTTGGGAAGCACTGCCCCTGGAAAATGTTCCAAGGCACTTCACAAGAGTGTAACCAAACAAAATCCAGCATGAAGCCAAAGAAAGAAATATTAGGACACAAGACTAAACACTTAATCAAAGACATTGATGTTAAGGAGCTCAAAGCGTGGAGTTGCCAGTGTTGGACTGGAGTGGACAAAGCCAGACAAGGTGACACCAGGCTGTAGTCCAATGGGTTTATTTGAAATCACAAGCTTTCAAAATGCTGCTCCTTTGTCAGGAGGGAAGTGCACAGGCACAGAATTTAAGGAACTCAAAAGGCAGAGTTTGGAGCCTAAATAACAGAAAACCGTACATATACATTGGGTCGACAAAGGATGTTACACTGTGCACAAGAAGCCCAGAGTTGAAGGATTGTAGAATTCTGAGTTATGGAATTTAGGAAATTCTTAAGCACACAAATGGAAGACAGATGAGTCAGGTATCATTCATTCATTTTGAGTGACATATAAAGCCCCATCAGGATGCAAACGTTTTCAGAGCACTTGTTGAATTAGAGGAGTTCTGAACAGAAACTTCGAAAAGTCTGACTGCGATTTTAAAAGACACAAGCAACATTAAACCGCCCCATTCGTTTGATTACAAACAAAACTATACTTTTAAAAAAGTACTTCCCTGAATTTTAAAAGCCATAGGAGTTCTTGAGATGTCGCTATAAAAACAAAATTTTCTTAGTCAAAATGGGACCTGCGTGTGGTTGTATCTCGTTTTGAAAATCGACCCACAGCTCTTCAAAGGCAAGTGAGTTTCTGGTCCATGCTAAACCAAACGGTGCAACTGCAGTAGGCTGGAAAACCCCGACGGGCGACAGACTCGATCTACTTATCACGACCGCAGGTGAGCCTCCCACTCGAGCCCGAGGCTTCGCGTGAGGCCTGCGGGCATGAGGCCGCGGCCTAGCGCCGTTGAGAGAGAGAGAGAACGGAATTACCGTTCTTCCGAGACGATCCCGAAACCGGGAAAGGGTTGGACGAGAGAGAGAGAGGGGGGAAAAAAAACTGGAAGCTCACCTGCCGTGCAGTTGCCGCTGCAGTTCGCCCAATCTCTCCAGGAAGGCCGGATCGTTAGCCGCCATGGCCGCCACAGCCAGCCCCGGCTTGCAGCGTTACCATAGCAACCGCGCCCAGTCCCATTACTCCCACCCCACCAACATGCTTCAACTGTAATATACATTTAGCTGGTGGATTTATGTCACTGCAGTAATTGTGAATAATTAGAAAATTGTAGGATGTTCGCTGTTATTGAGAAGTGCAGCTCAAAAACAAAAGGACGTGCTTTTAAACTACAAAAGATGGCCATCCACTCAGTTCAGAAAATGATTGCTGGATGAGATTGGTATAACTGAGCAGGAGAATTTCAATTGGATAGACAACGTAAAAGTCAGTATCATGTATTCATGGTTTTATGACAAATTGTCGCTAAGGTAAACTTTGTCAATAGCAAACAAGTATCAGAAGATTCACACCTGCAACTCCTCAATGCAGCATATCTTCATTATATTGCAAAATGCTGCACAAATCATGCCAACATGTAGTGGGTCGGCAAATCATGTCCTGCACTTTGTATTTATATTCTCTTTTATCTTGCGCACGTTTGGACCTGTATCAATTATGCCAACCGTAACAATTGAATGAAATCCACTGAACCTTCATGATTTTACCTGTGAAGGAACTGATAAGACATCTGTGCTAATTTTCGTTTCACGAAAAGCATTCCCAATATCTGATCATCCAAACCATAAAAATATCTAACCATATGTCAATGTGTGTGTAAATGACACTATTTGGGTGTAGAATTACAATTGGATAGCGTAAGAGTGCAATACTGAAAACTTGTATTTTAACTCTCCGATATTATTGTGCACATGATACGTTGTGGGATATTAGATGACTCTATTTTAAATGAACATAAATTATTCATAAATTGCAAGAAACCGTTTCCTAACAAAGATTAAAGCAAAACGTTTCTAGGATCTAAATGTTAAATCGGTCTGTTAACGCCATTATGATTAGATTACTTACAGTGTGGAAACAGGCCCTTCGGCCCAACAAGTCCACACCGACCCGACGAAGCGCAACCCACCTAGACCCATTCCCCTACATTTATCCCTTCACCTAACACTACGGGCAATTTAGCATGGCCAATTCACCAATTCACCTAACCTGCACATTTTTTGGACTGGAAACCGGAGCAAACCCACGCAGAATGTGCAAACTCCACCCAGTCAGTCGCCTGAGGTGGGAACTGAACCTGGGTCTCTGGCGCTTTGGGGCAGCAGTGCTAACCACTGTGCCACCTTCGGATTGTTTTTGCCTATTTCCGAAACTCTGCAATATTTCTGGTGACAATGAGATTCCTTATCTATTAAGGGTTAAGCATATCTTTAAAAAATCAATTTTTGCGATTATTCACAAGATACCATCTGTGCAAAGTAAAAAGGAGCTTATACATTCGTGCAATTATACAACTTTAGTAATTCTGTCACGATTAGGCAACAAATTAGAGAATTGAATCAAGATAAACTAAATCTATTTGACTAAAGAAAAGTGTCTTATGGTTCAGTTCTCTTGGAATAATGAGCCCTTCTGAAGTGCATATTTTATGTGTGCTGGATATAGATGGAAACAAAAATTCAATGAATAAATAACTATGTTAATGTGGAGTATGAAGTTCCTTTGATTTTATACTGCACCGCTACTTCTATACCTTCTTTTGCCCCATCTCTCTTGTATAAATTTGGAGCCAGTCTGCAGCATTCTGCCTTCTCTACTTAATTGCTTCGTTGCCTGGTCCTTCTCTGCCTCCTACTTTGACCTTTTACAAACAGTAACAGCTGACAAACACAGGAGCATCTGTTTCACTTTATTCCAGGCAGATCTTCGCAACAAAATAAAAGATCGTGATCAACAACCTCACAAAGACCTATCGACAATAAATGTAACTATAATTAGTTAGACAAAACGTTGATGTGGAACATTTAATATAGGTCCTTAAAATTGCAGAGACGTGATATACAAGTATAATCATGATGCATATCAACAGTTGTTCATAACACATTAAATAAATAATATCCGCGTTGTGAATTTCAAATTTACTTTGTTCATATTGTGTCACACATCTACAACATAATAAAAAGTTGAGTGTGATGTTGAGATCTGCCAAATAATCTCGTTAATCACTATAATTTGTATAAACTCGTTGAAACTCATTAAAATAACTTTTGCTCATGTAGACGCGAGGCTGTATTTCCTCCAAAGTATTTCTAAATAATATTAAAAATCCATCTTTTAAAATAATATTGCAACTAAAATTCAATATTGCACTATACTCTTACCATTCCTAATTGTTAATGTATCGCATCTTAAACACATAGTAACATTTTCCAATATTTTGCTTCATAATATTTGCTACTTTCTCACTGTTTCCGCTAGAAGAGCTGCCAAACTGAGGGATAGGCTTTTCGCGTTAGAACTCTTGTAAGCGTTCCGAATCTCCCAACACATAAAAGTGAAAGCATTGTTCATGATGACAGATTGGTCGTCAAACATATGTAACATGCAGATAATTAGTCTATTCAAGTTGTATGTTTAATAAACTATAAACAAAGCTTCTTATGTAGATCGATTCAGTTAGTTAACCCTCGTCCTCTCTTTTCCCATTTGCACTCCAGGACAGCGATAGTAACACGGGTCAAATGATACGAGCATCCGAGAGGACGCTTAATTAGCCCTGGTTTCCACTGTTAGCGCTATTAGTAGGCTCTATAAATAATGTCAGAGCTAAAACAGCGCTTACACGGAATCATCTGCTGCTATCATCTTTTAAGAGTTACAACCTGAGTTAATAGGATGCAATGTATGGAACAGCCACTGTCTGAGTGCCTTTGGCCTTTCCTCCATTAGATTCCCTTTTGTAAAGTCCTAATAATTGAGCACTTTTGAAAATGAAACCACGTTGCTGCTTCGCTTTCTACTCCATCCCTCGTCTATTACATTATTTTTTGGCTGGATGTTATTTTTTCCAGGATAAAAAATTTATTTCTCATCAGAATAGAAATGCCAATGGTGGAATATTGCTTCGTCGCGTCATTGTACAACTGGATCGTGAGCATAAGCGATAACAACTAAACAAAAATATACTAATTGGTTATTTCAGAAACCTTTGCATTTCTTTTCACACATACAGTGATGCTTACATTGGAACGGCGTTAATAATTAACACAACATATTATAATCTACATCGTCTAGTGATGATGGATTGTTCCGATCGATAGACATAACAAACCAGTGACGAACAATACTCAAAAACAAGTTGTGTTTCCCCATGTGGGGCTGTTGATGATATTTCCCATGGTTGCGGGACCAAGACTGTTACGGATAATCGATCTTCAGCAGCAAGTCAAAATAATTACGAGACTAATATGCTTTGAACCTGTGATATTCTGCCTTGTGTAAATGCGATGTTTTAAAACTACGGAGCACATTGTGGCATTTTTCATCATCGAGCGCTAATATTAACCCTCATAGAAATATTTCTTAGAAACAGAAACGACATCGAAAATGATTTTTAAAAATCACACACACAATTTAGCTACAATTTAAACCCTCTTGAAACAGTAATTTCAATGCCCCCGTGTGCTGGATTCAACTATTTCCCTCTGATTGTAATTGTTGGTAGGGAGAAACTAAAACTATCTAATATGAGGCCTTCTAACCTTTGCAACTGAGAATTCAATGACTAGGACCAGGGGCTGGCTCGACTGAGTGCAGCATACAGCTGTTGGTCTAGGCACAAACTTACTCTGATGATTAAGGTGCAAAGACCGATTTTGCCCTTCATTTTCACGGTGCATTGGATGATTTTAGGCCACGATCGGCTGTAATGGATCTATCATCAGGAAACAATTACCTTTTCAGTGTAGTTCAACTGATGATAGACACTGTTATTTCAGAAATAGGATCGTTTTATTTCTTATTACACTAAATAACATCCAGCAGCTTGAAATTGCCATGTTCTTCAAAGCTGCCCATTGGAGAAAATTGCTGCATTTATCGCGTTGTGCATCTCTGGAGAACGAAATCCAGTGTGAATCAAACATCAGGCGTCCTAAGTGTAACAGAAACACATCTTTCAATATGTCTGGAAATGTTCTTGGCGGTTCACATATTAATAACTGAATAAATAATAACGCTAAACTTCACAGCAATTTAAATACCCCGTCACGACCTACTCTACGAGTTCTGATTTATTTATAAACTCATGTACTGTAAGGTCATTGTACATCAAGACCTTACAAATTTAAATGAGTTACTTAAAATAATCACTCGCTACGGTTTAATTTTGGACGATCTTTTAATTTGTAAAGTGGACTGTTGCATACTGATCTCGTACTAGTGCAAGTGGAAGGACTTCGGTTTGCAACGTCCACGGATCTCTAATGCAGATTTTTTTTTTAAAGACAAGGTCAAATTTGTTACCTATCCTTACAAAAAGATTGTGGGTATACAATGCTTCCGAAAGCACATGATTTGCTAACTGTGAAGTGCAGTCTGCATACCAAAGGCTTCATTTGCCCGCAGCTGCGGTTCACCGAGGCTTTTATAAACTAGATGTGCTTTCTGGGCCACCTGACTGCATTATAGCGATGATATTATGCCATAAAATGTATAGATGTCCATTTCAACTTTATTTGTGTTGAGCTTCGCTTCTCAAACTTAGTATCACCATGAGAAGTGGAACTGCCTTAGTTATCTGAAGGATCAGGTGCAGTGTAAGAAACGCGGTGGTGTTACAAGAGTCTCTCGTAAAACCAGAAGTACAGTAATTGGTAACAGACTACGTCGAGTAGTGCAGCCAAGTGGGTCTCGCCAACACGACACGATATCTAATAAATATGAACCCGGGACATACTTTCACCACCGACGCGAGTGGATTAAGTTCGGTTACCTGATGCATCAATAATTTATAGTGCATCGTATCATAGAATCATAAAATCGACTCTTCTGCGTTAACGATTTTGCCTTTTTAATACTGTCATGATATTTATTTTATCGCGATTTTTTCAGCTTCAACTTTAAAATCGCCGTTTGTATGTTCTGTTATTGCAAAAGCGAGTCTTCCATAACGGCTAATATATCTCTTTTAGGTACACCTGCAATAAAGAAACGTGTCCTTCAAATAATGGAGAAGCCGTTTTCAATAATAAGCCCTTCGTTTAGTTTAAATGAGTTGTGTTGATTAAAAAGTCCTTTTGTAAAAAGAAAGATTAGAAAATATTTCGCCACGCCAGATGTATTTGTTGACCAGTACATTTGTGTTTGAAACACTAATCAAAATAATGCTGTGGACAGTCTCCATGTTTTTTTTCCTAAATGTACAGTGTATCGCTTGTAAGTGTGCACAAGTACTAAATAAACAATTACGGTATTGACTTTGGAATGACATCTCTATCAAGCCCACTGAGCGTCACGTGCTCAATCATTGAAATTGTAATAATTAATATTATATTGAGTTAATTTTTCAAAACATGTTTCTGAACACATTACCACAAAAAAGCTACAGTTGAAATCACAAGGCGGATAAATCAAAATCAAGATATTATTTTGCCATAATTATCACTGCATTGACTATGACTTTATAATGTCGTGTGAGATCCTTTTTAATTATAAATTACGCATAATACATATGAGGTGCGAATTGCAATATTGAATTCCACCCAGTATGTGTTCCAGTGTTTGGAATAATGCTCACGATGTTGAAATGACAAGGTTCACTTCTGAAATGTATACTCTCTTGTTTTGACTGGGTGCACTGGCTGTTTCCCGACCGTGTTTCACAGCTGAGGTGCCTAATTGTCAGCTCCTTCAACACACACTAATCAAGCAATTTCCCCATCCCAGCCCCATCAAATTGCTCTTTAGCTGTTGAACTGTCGAGTTTTGCTCCTCTTTTCTCATGCTAATCACGGCCATTCATGCGCTCACTGTGAGGCTATTTGTAGTGGGAATAAATACCCTTGTTTGCCTGCCGCATGATTAATTGATATTGTTATAAGGCTTTTGTTTGTGCTACCGGGAGCTGAAAGGCAGCACATATTGTATGTGACGAAGGGAGACAGAAACATCATTTCACCGCTGGGGTCTCCGAAAGGTCGAGGAAGGTTCCAACTGCATTATTCATCGTATTCATTTTTCCTCATTAAAAATATGATGAAAGCTTAAAATAGGGGGCTCGAGGTTTTATTGACCAGTCCCTTCAGCCACATAGAAACAGCCTGATCACACACATTTAGACAGCTGCAGCTTTCTGCAAGCCTCTTGTTTAGATTTTTTTTTGTCTTTGTTGCCAACACTAAAGCTATCTAAAGCTGCATATGTCTGAAGAACTGTATTTATCATCTGTTGTAAATTAATATGGTAATACCATCGACTGGTATTGCTGTCTGATGCTTTTCAACATTTTTCCTCCTGAATTACAAAAAAAGGAGTATTTTCCTTTTCCTGTGCAGAGGGGTAATTGATATGCTGCATCAGGGGTCAGGATTTGCATAAGAATTAAGTGCAGTAAATTAATTTAATATTCCATGCACATCTACAATTATTCCTGCAGACCTTTGTTTCACTGTCTTAGAGATAGAGGTTCAGCTGCTCTTCAGCCAAACAACATCTGTGCTGTTAATAATTTGATAAACAGCTAATACAAATAGTTTCTGAATTATCTGGCTGCCCAGGGACTAGTCAGAGAGACTTGCAACATTTGGCATAGTGTTTTATGTGGAGCAGGTTTTATCTGACGATTGACGAAATTCATTCGCTACAACCTTGGATTCAATTATTCGTTCGTTTCAGATAACACGAAGAACCAGCCAGGAGGACGATTTGTACATTTGGGGTCTCATTCACACATTTAAAAAAAGCATGCGCACCGATTGAGTGATCAATGTTTAACATTTGTAATCATTTCCGTAAGTGGTTTATTCACGTTGGTTAACTGAGGTTGGTCTGCATTTGGAACATTTGTAACACACTCCAGTAACGTAACTATCTTTAAATACGTTTTAAATTGTACAATTATTTCTCGATATAGTAACTCCTTTTCAGTTTACCACTAAAATGGTGTTAGAGATCGTTGTACTTTGTGAAATTCCTGAAATTCAGCTGACATTTTGTCTTACAAATTTTGCAATAATACCACAAATTTAGAAATTCAAATTAATTACAATGTAGGTCAAGTCCCACACTGTGTACCTGAAAGATGCAACTTTGGAGATTTCTGGTATTGCCTGAATGGAGTAATAAATAATCAGCTAATCGTCAAATTCAGCAGGCGACTTATCCGTTCCAGTTCAGTAACTCATTTTTTCAAGTACCTGGTTTAAAAAAAAGACAGGTTGCGTATAATTCATGTGGTAGGAAAAAAACATTTTTGTCGAAATAAAACTTTTATACCATGGTTCTCATGCAACAGCGACTGTCAGCGTTTAAAAGAAAACAAACTAAGATCTTCATTTAGGCGATTATGGTAGGAATACTTATCTAATAACATGCCGTTTTACATCTAGAAGTTTTTCC
Organism: Chiloscyllium punctatum; assembly: GCF_047496795.1. Lineage (NCBI taxonomy): Eukaryota > Metazoa > Chordata > Chondrichthyes > Orectolobiformes > Hemiscylliidae > Chiloscyllium > Chiloscyllium punctatum. The sequence continues at coordinate 101,447,345 of NC_092749.1, read as the reverse complement.
CAAAGGCAGACGAACATACCTTTTGTGCATATTGCGACGGTAACCGATTTTTGTACTAAATGCAAAATGCTCATGTCTTTACGACTATTTGGCGGAAGTTCTGAGGCACACGCTTTCACAGATTAAGCAGAAAGTGGTCTTCATGATTTTAAAATATACAGCCCTTTGTTTTCCTATTATCAATATAACAACTTGCATTTAAAATGACAACATCGTTGGAATCTCTTTCTAATTTATTAGGGTTTATATCTTTTCCAATTATGTTTGGCTCTTTGTGTGTTTACATTTTAATGTACACAGATATAAAATGTGAATAACTCAATGATATATTTCGCTTTTTCGGACTTTCACACGAGGAACTGTATTGGTCCACTCCTGTCAGGAGGAGTCATAGGAATCTTTCTGAGGCTGCAACAGTAGGGTTAATAGAAAAGGTAAACCTATGGGTTAACATGACTTCCAGCCTTTTGCTGCTTCGCTCATATCTTGTTTGCAGCGATCATTAACAACATGCGACAGGAATTGTTTCTTCCCCACTTAAGATAAAACAACTTCATTATAACAGAGACGTACAGATGGGAATGTACCGAACAGATTTAAAGGGAAATTAGAGAAACACACCACTTCACCATTTAAACCATACTGTTTGATTTCATAGCGAGTATTTCAGTTAAGTGCGAGTACTTGAGAGCTGAACAACACACACAATTTAGACGCCACGTTTGGATATATTCACCAAATCACACTTTCATATCAATTCTTAAATTTCAGAGCATTCAACAGCCGAAATTATGGAGATATATTATAGCCACCCAATTCGAGATTGGGCATTTATACTGCGGAACGAGAGCATTTCACACACCGACGCATACAAATTATCTTGTATCGAAATCTCACAGAGCTGTGATTATATTCTGATTTGATAGCTTATACAAAAACGTTTAAGCGACGGAAATATGAAAAATTTTCCATTCCTGTTTTTTTTAAAATTAACTGACCACCAGTGCCTAAAACGAAAGGACTTCGAAACGATTGCCGATTGCACTCTAGCTGAGCAATACCATCATGCTTTTGGAGGGAAGATTGGGGTTATTTATAGTTTACTGGGAAATATCAAACTTTGCCTAAAAGAATTAACCTTTGGTATATTTTTTGGTGTAAGCTGATAGTTCCTCACCTGTGCTAGCCTGTATCCGTGATCTCTTCCTCGTGCTGCGATTGGTATTCATACTTACCTAGCAACCGAACCCGTAATACGAGGCATCTGGTGGTCTGCCCCATATATGTTACAGAAATAAAGGGAATGTTACATCTTCGTGTAGAGAAAATCGCTACAGCACCCCCGCCGTGGCTCTATAATTTACCCATTCACGCTATTATGTGATAAACCTCGAGAATACCAACTCAAACGATCCTAACATTTATATTGCTGGGGTCGTGGCACCAAAGCCGTTTGCTTTTATTCTGATCCTTCCTTCCCATAGGTCTTTTATGTTTACATTTTTTTTTCAACAAATGTAGAAGAGCACTTCCACACAATATTGCCTAACGATCTGTGGTAACATTAGGTGGCAGGTACAACATTGCTCGCCTCTCCTCCCAGCTGATGTCACGCTTCTGAATCCAAGTTACCTCCTTCAGCTGACGGTTTAGTTAACGTGTATTTCAGGATCGCGTAAAAATGGTCTTTTACATAAAAACGTGAGTATCAACTGAAAGGTTCGTACTAACCTTCGCTGGAAAGAGGGGAGAATCAGACTTAACAAGCCAACATTCTAATTGAGCCAGACCATCAACAATAGATTTCGAACCAACAAAGTATTTACATATTATCTTTTGTATGAAACAACTTTATTGTGATAAAGGCCATCGTCATGAAGCTGACAACATACACCAGTCTAAATCATATTACAATTTCATGCCAGTCGGGTAATTATATATTTTGAGGCTGAAGAGAACAACCATCAAAGTCTGAAAGAGGAAACTGTTGGGTTTTTGGAGATCACATTGTTGAGAATTTGTTCCTATCCCGCGGCGTTGCTCTCGATGGAGTAGGAATGCGGCCGTGTTCACCGGGCAACGCCAGCGATGGGGTCGGCTGAAGTTGTTGGGAGCTAATTCCATAGATGAGCCTGAAGCTGGATGAAGTGTTAGAAGTTAGGGAGAGAGTAATGTACGAAAGAGTATTTAACTGAGCACTTGCGGAGGCAGGCAGGGAGCGCCTCGCGAAATACATCAATCAATTAAGAGACAGGTAAAACAGTGAAGTTGCAGATTTCCTCGGTCAATCTCGATTTTTACAATCCCAGGCGCCTAGACAATCTACACACCTTAGAATTTCTAAAATTTAAATTATTCATAGTAATTTGTTCGATCATCAGGAACTTGGTTGAAATACTGTAGTGTTGGTTTCCCCTGAATTGATTGGACAATTGATAGGAAAGTAAGAGTGGAAAGAGAGATTTCATTAAGAGGAAAGTTCTTGAACTCCACAGACGATCGTTTTCTGCTATCCTCATTTATTAATCGGAAAATGGAAACGTATATTTGTGTAGTGCCGCATTAGATCCTCAGCATACGAAGGACCTCAACAGTCCACTTTTGAAATGCAAATATTCGAATATAACGTAACGAATAAAAATTGAGACTTCTCTAATGAGGAAGAAACAAACGTACGCTAAATGTTCACTATACATATGACGGACTGAACAAATGTTGATTTACTATGAAAGTTTTTTGTCTTATTTAATATGGTTTTTAAAAGTTGTGTATTGATCCAATTTTGGACTGATATTTATTCATGTTTTGCTGTTTAATAGGTTATCTTCATAGCTGAAATCCAGTTTTACTGCTTCTTTCATAATTATGCAAATCATGATTCTATGACTATTATCATTGTAAAAAGAATTCGGTGTCTGTCAAATTCATCCTGGCTGTTTATATTTCCAACCTACGTTTCTGTGAGAGGAGATGGGTTCCTGGGTCAAAGCAAATGATTTCCTTTCCTGCTGCGCTTTTTAAAAAAAATGTTCAAGCATGTTGGACATAAGTAACATTCTGGACATTGGCAGTAATCATACACCAACTGGGAACAGAAATTAATATAAATTTAAAGTGACTTTAAAAATAGTTAGAATTGATGTGAGAAGAATAAGACCAGAACATAACCGTACAAAAATAAAACAGTGAGGACGCTGGGAATCTGAAACAAAGATGGAAAATGGTGGAAATATTCAAGAGGTCTGGCAGCCTCTATGAAATAACAACATTTTAGTTCAATTACCTTTTGTGAGGATGCAATGGAATTGTTTACTTTGAACTATTTTTCTGTCTATGGTTTTAGAATTTTGGTTAGAATGAAAATAATATACCTTATGCCAGCTTTTCCATTGTTGTTCATTTTATTTTTAAACTCCAACAATATAAAATTGAACTTTATTAGTTAATTTATCATGAATGTAAATTAATCATTTGTAATCAAAGAACTCAAACATAAGATATAGTTCTGCCTGCTTTAGTTTCAAATAAATTGATGTAAGAAGTTCTATCAATTTAAAATTAGTTACCAATTATGCATTTGTGAGAGAAAGGAGTTTTGGAGGGTATTAAAAATAAATTTTAAAAAAAACCTTTGTGTCTGTTAAAACCTTAAAATATGTAAGGCATGTGATAAAAAGCAGAATTTTTAAAGTCACATCTTTGAATAGCTTTAAACTTAAATTCAATGGCGATTTTATAGTTCAGTATCACTCAAAGTACCAGAAATGCTATTCTCTTTTTTCCCTATTTTGAAGGCAGGTATCACAAGGGAAACAACAGTAGGATGATTACTAACTGAGCTTGCAGAACAATGTCATTATAAGATTTGTAGCTCCTTAAAACATATGTATTTATGAACCAATAAAGTAATGATGTATGAAACTGGCACCTGACACTTGTTTGTGATCTGAAGAGAGCACTGTGGGCTGAGCATTTTACCACAGTATCACCAAATTATATTTATTTCTTTACATAGTTCAATAAATCATTTAGTTCAGAACATCAGTATTCAGCCTTGTATTATTAATGGATTATGCAGTGTTATGGACCAGACCAAACCTCTTCAAAATATATTTAGAAGATAATCCAGACCTACATTTTTTCTTATCTTGAAAGGTAAGTGTAAGGCATTGTGCTTCAGATGCAATTTGATTAATCAAACTACCAGGTCTGAAACAAAACACACTTTATTCAAGCACTATAATTAAAATACAGACAAAATAAAAATAGAAGAACATTATTGGTTTCACTGTAACTCTATAGAAATGCTTAACAAAATAATGTATATATTAATTATTACTAATTAACTGTTCCAATGTCGTAACATGCCATAAGTACACCTTTGGCAAAGGCAAAGTCAGTCAAATAGATTGCCTCATGTGCAATTCTAGCAGCAGGAAGAGAACCCCAGCATTTAGCTGAAACAGAGAGAGGAATAAAAGCTTTCACATTCAGCTTCAAGACTCTAGTAATTGCGACTGAAGGCTAAAATGAAAAATAATCCTGATTTTGTGGGAGCTTGACCCACCCAGGCTGCTTCTATTGTTCCAACATTTATAAAAGAAAGGCTCACAAGCTGTTTACTTTAATGGCTTTGGAGCAGATCACCTTTGTCTCAATCTTTCTTCATTAAAAAAATAGACAAAATACACCTCTTAAAGCTATAGTATTACCACACCTCTTCCCTTAAAAAAAATCAAAATATAAAAATGTCTTTATTTTTAAAAATCTCTTGCCTTACATCATTAGTAGACTACAATGCACATACTCTAAGAATGCAAACATTCACTACTACAGTCCACTTCAGTACGTTTTACCCTCCACTGACCACCTCCATCTTCCTTCATCAAAGTCGCAACAATGCATTGGCAATTACATACTTTCATCCTGCCACAAGCAAAATTTTCAAATTGAATGGCATCAATAATAAGCTCAATCTAAATAGACTGATATTTTAATCCTTAATTTTTGACCAAAATTTTAAGGGATTATGATCAGTGCATACAATTGTCTCAGACACATTGCTGGCAGTATAAATGTTGAAATGTCGCAATGCCAATACCAAGCTCAAAGTCTCCTTCTCGATCATGGAATATATCTGATGATGATTAGTCAGTTTTTTGGAAAAATATCCAATAGGTCCTTCTAGCTTCTCATTGTTTTCGCACAAGAGTACAGCACCAACATCCACATTATTTGCATCAATAGCCACTTTGAATAGCTTTGCATAATTACGTGTAGCTAACAAGGGGCAGCAGTTAACACAGATTTCAAGTTGTCAAATGCCTTCTGACATTCCTCTGTTGACTGAATTGTTATGTTTCCTTCAACAAATCAGTCAGTGGAGGAACCCCACTGCTAAAATTCAGTATGAATATCCAATAAAAGCCACTCAATCCCAAGAATTGTCCCACTTCCTCTTCAGTATTGTTCTAGGAAGCTCCCCAGTAATCTTTGTTTTCACATTGACATGGCCTAAGCATGTAACTTGAGCTTTTGCGAACTCCGTCTTAGCCAGGTTTATCACCAAAGTCTACCTCCCAAAGTAAATCGAACAATTCTGATAAATGCTCAAAACATTCCTTCTATGTGTGACTAAAAATCACCATATCATCAATGTACACCACATAGTTGGGTAATCCCAAAATATCTTTATGAGTAAATGCTGGCACATTTTTCATGCCAAATGGCATGACTGGTATAATGCATTTGGTGTCACAAAAACCAACATTTCCTTTGCTTTTTCAAAAAAAAAGGTACCTATCAGCATCCTCAGAGCAAGTCCAACTTTGAAATATAAGTTGCTTGTCCCACCTTCTCAATACAATCTTCCAAACATGAAATAGGATTTGAATCAGATTTTGTAACTGCATTGACTTAGTGATAGTCCACACATAGTCATTCCATACCATTTGATTTTGGCACCATTAAAATGGATGAGCTCCAGTTACTACAACTCACTTTAATTATGTTGTCTTTGAGCATGGGTTCAATCTATTTTTGAAACCATACTAACTTTAGAGATCAAGTCTGTAAGGATGTTGCTTAATTGGAACAACACTTCTGATATCAACACCAGACATAATCAGATTAGTACTTCCCAGCTAACCCACATTATGCCCCATGTGATTGTAATAACTCAGGTTATTTTGATTTTCCTCTGGAAGATAACTCAATAATTTATCTCAATTTTTGAGAATATCCTCATTGTCCAATTTAATTTGTGGTACCAGAACTGAACTGAATGGTGCCAAAATCAAATGGTACGGATACCAGTACATCTGAACTTAGTTGTTCACTCTATAATGTAACCGATAGCACATTCTCCTTTTGCTTTCCTTTCTATCAAACTACATTTTGACATATTCACGTGACAGAATCTATGACATTTCTTTCTATTTGGAATTCTTATTAAATAATTCACCTCATTCAATTTCCTTTTGATTTGACAAGACCCACTAAATCTTGCCTTTAAAGGTTCACTTACCATTGATAGCAATACTAACACTATCACCACTGGCAAAGTTACAAAATTTTGATTTCTTGTCTGTTTTCTGCTTCATCATATGCTGTGCTATCTTAAAATACTGTCTAACCAACTCACCACTTTACTTAATCTTTCCCTAAAATTTGACACAGTCTGAGCTCTGACTTACCAATTTCTCCTTAATTAATTTCAATCATCCTCTCACCTCATGGCCAAAAATTAATTCAAATGGTCTGAATTTAGTTGATTCATCAGGTGCATCCCTCATTGCAAAAAAAAACACAGATGGAATTCCTTTATCCTAATCCTCTGGCTAGTCCTGACTATAAGATATCAACATGGTTTTTAAAGTTTGATGCCACCGTTCCAATGGTTCCTGTAATTCTGGATGGAATGCAGTGGATTTCAATTGTCTTATTCCTAAAACTACCCATAATTTCCTTGAATAATTGTGATGTAAAATTTGACCATTGATCCGATTGTATTTCTGTGGATAGTCCATATCTTGTGAAGAATTTGAGTAATTCTTTTACAACCCTTTTAGCAAGTGATACTACATTGCAGAATGTCCTCTGGAAACCTAGCAATCATATCCATTATAGTCAACAAATACTGATTCCCACTTTATGTTTCATTAGGAGTCCAATGCAATCAATTAAGACCCTTGTAAAAGATTCCTCAAATGTGGGAATGGTTATTAAATGTGCTGGTTTTATTATTGCCTGTGGTTTTCCAATTACCTGACACGTATGGCATCTCTAGCAAAATTCAACCACATCCTGATTCAGTCCAGGTCAGTAAAAACATTTTTGAATTTTGGCTTGAGTTTTCCTTACTCCCTAAGGGCATCCTTCTGGTAATTCATGTGCTACCCACAAAACCTCCTTTCTATAACCCACCAATAATTCAACTTGATTAACTTTTGCCCATTTTTCATCTGCTTGAATATGTGATAGTCTCTATTTCCTCATCAAGAATTCATTATTAAGATAGCAACATTTTGGGATTATACTGAGATTCTTCTTCTGTATATGCTTTTTGACACAGTTGCTTTAGCTTTTAAGCTTTCTGTTTTAATTTTGATGATTTCTCTGAACTAAAAATGTCCACTTTGTCCTCCATCTATTCTTGATTTTTCTCAACCATTTGATCAAATATAGTCTTTGTTAACGTCAGATTCCTTATCTTCATTCTTTGATTTCTCCTCTTGTTTCTGCTTGTGACTTTGTGACCTTGTTACCACACAGTCAGAAAAAATCCCAGGGTAAACCTCTTGTAACACTCAGTTGCCTAATCTTTTATTGAGTTTTCAACCGCAGTAGGCATCACTGTAGCTTTATCATTATTAAGGATAACTGTATTTCTGGAATCAAGAATTTCTCTATTACTCTTACCACTACTTCATTTCCCAGACTCTCCTACCTCACTTTTTATAATGGAACACTGCTCTTCTCACCATGAGTAACACATATTACCAATTTTTCTAGCAATACTCCTTCTGAATTACACATTTCCTCATCTCTCATCAGCAAAGACTGACTTGTTTCCAAATCTCTTAAAATTTTAATTTCTTCACCCATTCCTCTTGGCATACATGAGTAAACTTTACCCACACAAGCAATTTCATTTTCTTCTCAACCAATCCCTGGCCAGGTTGTACATTCTTTTGCAGTTTTTTAAGCTTCCACTGTGCTTTCCTTTCCATTTGAACAAAATCCATTGGCTTCGCCTGTTTTCTCACATCTGATTTCCCAATTTTTTTTCTCTAAAGCACCAACGCTGCAATTTCATGAGGCCTATTTTATTACAGGGAAAACATCTGAGCATTTCTACTTCTCTTTCACCCTCATGGGTTTCCCTTTTACTCTGCGGTCAACTATATTTACAATCTTCAGCGAGATCTCATTTTCTCTTACCACCTGATAATTTTCTCTTTTCCCCAATTTCTGTCCCAGATTGAAAATGATCTTGAAAGTCAAACTTTGATTTATGAACCAATTCATAATCATCTGCCTTTTCTGCTGCTGACCTTGCAACTTTAACTCTCTGCTCTTCCACATGATTTCTCATTACTTCAGGAAGTACATTTTTGAACTTCTCCTCCCTAAAACCATCATATGTTTGATATATTTTCAATACCCTTATTCACCTATCAAAATTACTTTGTTTGATCTTTCAAACTCTATGTACATTTGACCAGGTTCCCTTCTTAGATTCCTAAATCATTGTCTGTAGGCTTCCGGTACTAGCGTAATTGCACTTAATATGGCTTGTTTCATCTCATTATACTCCCCAGATACTTCCTCTGAAAATGATGCAAACACCTCAACAGCAGTACATACCAATCTTGCTTGAATCAACAATGCCCACATGGTAGGCAGAAGTGAGGACTGCAGGTGCTGGAGTTTAGAGTCAAGATTAGAGTGATGCTGGAAAAGCACAGAAGGTCAGGCAGCATCCGAGGAGCAGGAGGATCGACATTTCGGGCAGGAGTCCTTCATCAGGAATGCCGGCCACATCATCTAGCCACTTTCTCAAATGAAGTAAAAAAGACTTCAATGTCCTTCGCATTGAACTTAGACACTGCTTGGACATACTTAAACAGATCCCCACCAGGCCTTTGGCTATGATGGGATTCTCTCCATCATTGTCCTCATCACTACTCCTACCTTTTACCTCTACATCTGCCATTTTAAGTCAAATTTGAGTTTTCAATTCCAACATTAAGAAGTTAAGAAACTCTCTCTTTCTCCCTTTCTTCTGCTAGGGCATTCCTTATCTTTCATGTTCCTCTGCTTTTGATTATAGTTCAAACTGTTTCATTTCTTTTTCACATTCAAGCTGCTTAATATACAATTGAATTTTAGCCATTTCTAAAGATTCTGATGGCATTTCAGGCAATCGTAAATGTTGAACTTTTGCTGCAATTACTCCCCTTTTCACACAGACAAAGGCAACCCCCACCCTAGCTGGTCTGCCAATTGTAAAAGCTTTGTTTTGCTCACCTCTTGTAAAACTCCAGAAGTGACTTATTTCATTCCCAGAAACACTTAGTGACTGAAAGAGCCATTACTACAGAAGACATCAATTTAAACCAATTGAATTCAACACCTGAAAAGAGAACACCAACATTCACCACTGACTGCCCTTGAGTCCAAAAATCCTAATCTCAAACTGAAATTAGAGATTTTGATCCTGAAAAAAGCCCCCAATTTGTTATGGACCAGACGAAACTCACTCAAAATATATTAAGAAGACAGTCTAGATCTTGACTTATTCTTGTTTTAAAGGTAAGTGTAAGCCATTGTGTTCCAGATGCAGTTTGATTGGTCAAACTACCAGGCTTGAAACAAAACACACTTTATTCATACACCGCAATTAAAATACAGGCAAAATAAAACTAAAGGAAAATAATTGCCTTAAACATAGCTCTATCAAAATGCTTAACAAAATAACATATATTAACTAATTAACTTTTTCCATATATTAACATTCCAAAAGCACAGCCTTGGCAAAGGCAAATTCAATAAAATATATTGTCTCACATGCAATTATAGCAGCAGAAAGAGCACCCCAGCGTTTAGCTGTAACAGAAAGTGGACCAGCTTCAAGACCTCAGCAACTGTTGTTGCAGGTTAAAACTAAGCAAAATCCTGGTTGTGTGGGAGCTTAACTCCACCCATTCAGGCTACGCCTATTGTTCCAACTTTAAAAGAAACCCAGGGCCTCAATAGCTGGTGCTTTATTGGCTTTGGAGCAGACCAATTTCACCATTGAGTCAATCTTTCTTCATAAGAACAAAGGACAAAATACACCTCTTAATGCTTTAGTATCATCACAGTAAGCATGGACACATATATCTCCCATTCCTAGTTGTTTTGAGAAGGTAGTGAGGATCCTTTTCCTTGAATTGCTGCAGTCCTACTGCCGGTGATTTAAAAATGGAGTTAGGTAGAGAGCTCTAGGATGTTAATCCATTTGTAATGAAGGAATATCAATATACCATAGAATGGCGAAAATGAGGACTGCAGATACTAAAGGTTAGAGTCGAGAGTGTGGTGCTGGAACAGCACAGCAGGTCAGACAGCATCTGAGGAGCAAGGGAATCGATGTTTCAGGCAAAAGCCCTTCATCAGGGCATTTATATGACATTCCATATTTACTTCAGTAGTCACTCCTAATTCCTCACCACTGGAAGTTTTACATACCAACATTTCAAAACTGGGTGCAAGAGTTCAAGCAGGCGATATGGGCTGCGTTGTGAAGATGTGCAGGAGTTTAAGACATATCTATACAGAAAAGATGCTGCGAGGCAAAAGAAAATGATGGCAACCACCTACTTGCACATTACAATTCACATTCATTCTTGACCATAAATCAACCAGTGTATTTCGAAAGATTATTTAAGGCTTCAAATGTTGAATTACACATGGACCTTTATGGTACCTCCCTCAAAATTAAAAATCACACAAGACCAGGTTATAGTCCAACAGGTCTATTTGGAAGCACTAGCTTTCGGAGCATAGCTCCTTCATCAGGTGGTTGTCAGGTGAAAGAGCAGCACTCTGAAATCTAGTGCTTCCAAATAAACCTATTGGACTATAACCTGATGGTGTTTGATTTTTAACTTGGTACACCATCCCCCCCACCCCTTCCAACACCAGCTTCTCCAAATCATCCCTCAAAATTGTCAGTTTGATTCTATCTGGTAATATGCTGTGCTTCAGTTACTGTTCGGTTTTCTTCACTCTGGTACTAAAGTTTGTGAATTAATTATCTTCACATCTCATTTGCAAAACCTTATATCAATATGAATGTTTATGTCAGATTTAGTGGGTAATGACTTACAATGAACTAAAGTTATGCAATTATAATGAAAAGATACTGCGATATTCAGCAGATATAATTGTATATTTTTCAATTTACAATTGCATTCCAGTTTGGATTCAGAAATTTAATGCATTTGAAAGGTAAAGCAAATACATTTAAAATTAAATTTGCCAAGTTATTTTACATTAACAAATCACTCTAATGAAGTAAGTCATAATACTCAGAAATCCAACTTTCTTGAAAGCGATATTCTGAAAATATTACATTTTGATTGCAAATGACAAGAATAGTAACTTAGTTGATTAAATTTTCATTTTTACATCAAAAGGCTGTGGATTCAAGTGTTACTCTAGGATTTGGGCCTAAACAATAAAAGCTGACACTCTGGAGCAGTACTACGGGAATGCTACATCCATATCCATAGGATCCCTACAGTGTGGAAACAGAACCTTCAACCCAACAAGTCTACACCGACCCTCCAAACAGTAACCCATTCAGACCCATTCCCTTACATTTTACCCCTGATGAATGCACCCAAGCTACACATCCCTGAACATTATGGCCAATTCATTTAACCTCCACATCTTTGGATTGTGGGAGGAAACCAGACCACTTGAGGAAACCCACACAGACATGGACAGAATGTGCAAGTGCCACACGGACAGTCACCCAATTTTAGAATTGAACCCACGTCCCTGGCACTGCAAGGCAGTAGTGCTAACCACTGAGCCACTGTGCATGATCGGAGATGACACATTAAACTGAAAGCCCTCTGCCCTCTCATGATATTACTTTGAAGAAAAGCAGGGCCATTCTTCCTATTGTTCTGGCCAATATTTATTCCTCAATCAACATCGTTGAAGCAGATGTTTTGGTTATTATCACTTTATTGCTTTTGGGAGCTTGCCATGCGCAAATTGGCTCCAATGTTTCTTAAATTGGAGTATCAAAATTACTTCACTGGCTGCAGAGCATTTTGGGATGTGCTGAAATTGTGAAATGCATTATGAAAAAACAATTCTTTCTTTTTGTAGGTTTGAAATCAACCCTTTTAAGTTGGTTACTGCTCTAAATATTCCTTAACTATTTATTTTCTGTTTCAATTATTTTGAGATTTTTCTGCCAAGAGATGTACTTGTCCATTAAAATCATTTGTTATTTCTGTGCCTTCTACCATACAGCCACTGAGTTACTCCTATGTGGTGCTGTGAAGTCCACAGAAGCAGTTTTGGTTTTTACTCAATTATGAGCTATAAGGTGGGAGGGGAGGGGTGGTGCATAATGGTCGATATTCAAACCTGGCTATACAGCAAAATGGATATAACTCCCACGAGTGAATTATAAAGCACCATTTATTTGACAGCACATTTTTCAATCACTTGTTCCTTCCTAATTGTTACTTAAATCATCTTGCAAGTTACCAACATTACTTTTATGACCAACTAAGGCCTGAAGTGGAATGATAAAGTGTTCTTTCATAAAAGTAACAATGTTCTGCATGAGTAGTTTAAAAAAAATCTAATTATGATATACTTCTGATCTCTTATTTAAAAAAAGAATTTTAGCAAAATGTTTTATAGAAAGACAATTTTAGGGAAAGGGATACCATTTTCCAAATATCATAGTGGAAAGAAATGAGCTCAGTTGGAACAAACATTTGACTGTTTTTGTCTTGAAATTTGGACTGTTGAATATTTCTGCTGGAATGCAACAAATTATTATTTTTAAAGTTTGCAATCATTACCACTTTTCACTTCTAAAGTAATTCATCTCTGGTGGTATGAATTCTTCTGCACTTGTAACCCTCATTTTATTGCTGCCAAGTTTTCAACCATGTGGTCATCAAACCAAATGGAGTGTCCACCTGCACATTCATTCTTGTAGTAACTGCTAACCAATGATAAAAGAGAACATAAGAACTAGGAGCAGGAGTAGGCCATCTGGCCCGTCCAGCCTGCTCTGCCATTCAGTAAGACCGTTGCATGGCCTCAGCTCTACTTACCCACCCTCTCACTGTAACCCTTAATTCCTTTACTGTTGAAAAAATTATTTGTCTTAGATTTAAAAACATTCAATGAAGAAGCCTCAACTACTTCAGTGGGCAGAGAATTTCATAGATTCACAATCCTCTGCGTGAAGATGTTCCTTCTCAATTCAGTCCTAATTGCCCCTAATTTTGAGGCTATGCCCTCTTGTCCTAGTTTCACCCGCCAGTGGAAACATCCTCTCAACTTCTATCTTATTTATTCCCTTTATTATTTTATACGTTTCTGTAAGATCCCCCCTTATTCTTCTAAATTCCAATGAACATTATCCCAGTCTACTCAGTCTCTCCCCACAAGCCAACTCTCTCAACACCAGAACCAACCTAGTGAACCTCCGCTCCACCCCTGCTAGTGCCATTATATCCTTTCTCGAGTAAGGAGACCAAAGCTGCACGCAGTACTCCAGGTGTGGCCTCACCAGCATCCTACACAGCTGCAACATAATCTCCCTGCTTTTTAAACTCAATACTATAGCAATGAAGGACAAAATTCCATTTGCCTTCTTAATTACCGGCAGCACCTGCAGACCAACCTTCTGTGATTCATGCACAAGGACACCCAGGTCCCTCTGCACCGCAACATTCTGCAAATTTTTACCATTCAATCATAGTCCTTTTTACTGTTATTCCTACCAAAATGGATGACTTCACATTTATTAACATTGTATTCCATCTTCCTTTGCCCACTCACTTAAACTACCTATGTCCCTCTGCAAAGTTTCACAGTCCTCTGCACACTTTGCTGTACTACTCAGTGTCATCTACAAACTTTGATACACTACATATGGACCCCAACTCCAAATCATTTATGTAAATTGAAAATAATTGCGTTCCCACACTGATCCCTGAGGCACACTATTAGTCACTGATAGTTGACCAATCCTTTATCCATGCTAATACATTACCGATAACATCATGCATATTTATGTTAAGAAGCAGCCTTTTGAGCAGCATCTCATTGAATTCCTATTGGAAATCTAGATACACCACATCTACTGGACCCCCCATTGTCCACCTTGCTTGTAATGTTTTCATTAAATTTTATTGGATTAGTTAAACATAACCTGCCTTTCATTAACCCATGCTGCACCCACCCAATGGGACAATTTCTATCTAGATATCTTGCTATTTCTTTCTTGATAATCGATTCAAGCATTTTCCTGTTATGGACTGGGCCAGACCACTCAAAACATTCTTAAGCAGGCATCCCTGGACATAACTTTGCAATTTGTTTTGGTAAGTGTGCAATGAAAATTACCAGGCGTAAGATAGCTAGGTTGACTACTAGATTTTAAAAAAGACAAAAAAATTATTCACAAAATTACACAATGAAGCACAAAGAACAGAATAAAGAACCACTACAGAACTTAGTCTGTCCAACCAGACTTAATTTATGCTGTTCTGAATGCACATAACAGTCCCAATAAGCAAAGTCCCTTTAAAACCAATGTAAATGGAACACATGCTTACAGGTTGAAGTTGAAGGGCAGAAAAGAGAGAGAGAGTTTCCATGTTGAACTTCCCAGTTCAGGACTGAACTAAAACTGCTCAGCTCAGCTCAGCTAGCTAGTGAACTGACCACTCCCCTCTCTTTATACATGTCACTTCTAACACATTAACACTTTGGCCTGAAGTCTCATCTGTTTGCATATAAACAAAAGGCCTCTCGAAATCCTTTTCATCTCTGTACCAAACCAGACTGATTGGAGTCCAGCCTGATTTATTGCCCCTCTGAAATAAATCAAGGACAAGAGTCTCCTTGAGCCAAGGAACAGCTT
Source organism: Chiloscyllium punctatum (assembly GCF_047496795.1). Lineage (NCBI taxonomy): Eukaryota > Metazoa > Chordata > Chondrichthyes > Orectolobiformes > Hemiscylliidae > Chiloscyllium > Chiloscyllium punctatum. The sequence continues at coordinate 101,432,167 of NC_092749.1, read as the reverse complement.
CGAGCAAAAAAGGGACTAGCTTTGTGACATTTCCCACTACAGAAGTTAAGCTAAATGGTCTATAATTCTCCATCTTTTGTCTACCTCCTTTGTTAAACAGTAGCATCACATTTGTTATTTTCCATTCTGCTGGAACATCCCCAGGGTCCAGCAAATTTTGAAAAATTACTACAAGTGCGTTTGCTATTTCTTCCACCATCCCTTTTAGTCCCCTGAGATGCATTCCATCAGGGCCAGGGGACTTGTTTACCTTTAGCTCCATTAGCTTGCCCACTAAATGATACCCTCCCCTCAGCTAATTAACATTAATGTCAATTGTAGTGACACAATGGCTATCTCAATTAACATCAGCTAACTCAGCATGTACCACGGATTTGAATCTAGTCTGTACAACACAGTACTACAACTAGCAGACAGCCTTGATGCAAGTCAGGTCTTGGAGTTCAAAATTATTATTTTCCACACACTCCTGGATATCTTTTCAGTGGAATAGTGTTGAATAAGATTACTGAAGTGACATCTGAATTATGTCTACAATGGAGTCACAAGTAGATACTTTCATTCTGTACCAAGTCCTTTCAAATAAAGAAGCATAATGTGCCTTGATGGCTAAAATGCCTGTTACAAAATAAAACTCAATTTTGAAGCCAAAACCCCATCAAATTATCATTAACTGCAGCGTTTCAGGGTCATGGATTCTGCATGAAACTGCTAATCACATATCCATGGAGACTGTATCTCAAAACAATTTAAATAATTCAATTTAATAACTTTACCAGTTTTAAATAATGTATTTATCCAACTGGTTCACAGATTACCTGCACTTGTGGCTGAACATGGGGGTTAAACAATTATATGGACATTGGAAGCAGTTAGCTGTTACTAGGATGTGCATCATGTCAGAGATGTCTTTCTTGATTCCATTTCTCCATTTCCACCAATGGCATGATGTTCAGTCTGGACCTGAATCTCCATTGCAGCAACCCATATGAGATTGGAAACTTTCTGCACCAAAAAAAAAGCTCTCTGAACACCATGCTGCTTATACAAGTTTATACTATGCCAAATGTGTACACCTGCAAAGAAACACATTTAAAAACTGTTACACTACACAAAATTAGAAAATAGTAAAGAATTTATACAGGATCACAGTAGGAACTCATATTATTTCAGCTTGATCAAAGAAAGTCTTCAGGAATTATTAACAAAAGAAACCATTGAATATGAAAATGTTATTGAGCTCATCAAGCACAATTGTTTTGCAGACAATATGCCATCTTCCCTGTCATGGTTTGTCTTCAACCATCTAATCTTCAAGAAAAAGCACCAAGAGAGATAAATGAAACTCAAGAAGCCTATCTATCACCTGGCAAATTGACAGAGTTGTCACAGTTAATTCAGCACTTTAAGTCATTTCTTTAGCATTTTCTTTGCTTTCCTGGTATGCTATCATGAGAATCAAGTGAATTCCTATTGAAAATCTTTTATATGTTGTGAAGAAAAGCCAACATTTCTGAGTCATACCCTAGCCAAAGTCAACGTAAGATCATTCTGAAAAGTGGGATGGATTTGGATCTCCTGGCTGTGAGGTAATTTCTAAGATTTAGAATAAATTTAGAATAAAATAAACTTTAAGAAAACAATAAAGAAAAATACAAGCTAATTGAGGGTATCATTTCAACCTGTTCTGCCAGAAGAGTGTATACAGGACTTCTAGTCTTCAGGAAAAGCAAGTCTCTGGACTCTCATTATCTAATTCCTGAAGGCTTCCCATTTTCCAGCTGTCCCTATACCTGCAGACATCTGCCCCCAATCAACTTTTGAAAGTTCTTGCCTAATACCGTCAAATTTGGCCTTCCTCCAATTTAGAACTTCAACATTTAGATCCGGTCTGTCCTTTTCCATCACTATTTTAAAACTAAAAGCTGGCTCCAATGTGCTCCCCACTGACACCTCTGTCATCTGCCCTGCCTTATTTCCCAAGTGTAGGTCAAGTTTTGCACCTTCTCGAGTAGGTACATCCACATACTGAATCAGACGCTTTTCTTGTACACACTTAACAAATTCCTCTCCATCTAAACCCTTAATGCAATGGCAGTCCCAATCTACATTTGGAAAGCTAACATCCCCTACCACACCCAACCTATTATTCTTACAGATAACTGAAATCTCCTTGCAAATTTGTTTTCTCAATTTCCTGCTGACTTTTGGGTGGTCTATAATACAATCCCAATAATGTGATCATCTCTTTCTTATTCCTCAGTTTCACCCAAATAACTTTCCTGGATGTATTCCCAGGAATATCTTCCCCAAGTACAGCTGTAATGCTATCTCTTATCAAAAACACCACTCCCCTCCTCTCTTGCCCCCCTTTCTATCCTTCCGATAGCATTTATATCCTGGAATATTAAGCTACCGTCCTGTCCATCCCTGAGCCATGTCTTTGTAATTGCTATGATATCCCAGTCCCATGTTCCTAACCATGCCCTGAGTTCAGCTGCCTTCCCAGTTAGGCTCTTGCGGTGAAATAAATGCAGTTTAATTTATCAGTCCTATCCCACTCTCTGCTTTGTCCCTGCCTGCCCTGTTTGATTCCCTTCTTTTCTCAACTGTACCAATCTCAAATTGATCTCTTTCCTCACTATCTCCCTGGGTCCCACACCCCAGATTACTAGTTTAAATCTTCCTGAGTAGCCCTAGCAAATCTCCCTGCCAGTATATTAGTCCCCTTCCAATTCAGGTGCAATCCGTCCTTTTCGTACAGGCCACCTCTACCCCAGGAGAGATTCCAATGATCCAAAAATGTGAATTCTTCTCCCCTATACCAGCTCTTCAGCCAAACATTCATCTGCTCTATCCTTCTATTCTTACCCTCACTGGTTCGTAGCACCGGGAGTAATTCAGATATTATTACCCTTGAGGACCGCCTTTTTAAATTCTTGCCTAACTTTCTATATTCTCCCTTCAGAATCTCAGCCTTTTCCCTTCCTATGTCATTAGTTCCAATGTGTACAGCAACCTCCTACTGATCCCTCTCCTCTTTAAGAGCATTCTGCTCCCTCTCTGAGATATCCTTGATCCTGGCATCAGGGAGGCAACACACCATTTTGATTTTTCACTGCCAGCCGCAGGAACATCTGTCTGTGCCTCTGACTAGAGAGTTCCCTATCACAATCGGTCACTTGGAACTGACGTACCCCTCATTAGAGCCATTCTCGGTACCAGAAATGCGGCTGTTTGTGCTACATTTCCCTAAGAGTCCATTACCCCCTACATTTTCTAAAACGTCACACTTGTTTGAGATAGGGATAGGCACAGATGACTCCTGAACTACTTGCCTCTCTCTCCTACCTTCCTGAAGTTAATCCATCTACCCGACTGGACCTGTGGCTTTTCTCCCTTCCTATGTAGGGGGTAGCATGGTGGCTTAGTGGTTAGCACTGCTGTCTCACAGTGCCAGAGACTGGGGTTCAATTGCCCCCTCAGGCAACTGTCTGTGTGGAGTTTGCACATTCTCCCCGTGTCTGCGTGGGTTTCCTCCCACCGTCCAAAGATGTGCAAGTTAGGTCAATTGGCCATGCTAAATTGCCCATAGTGTTAGGTGGATTAGTCAGGGGTAAATGTAGGGGAATGGGTCTGAGTGGGTTGCTCTTCGGAGGGTCGGTGTGGACTTGTTGAGCCAAAGGGCCTGTTTCCACACTGTAGGGAATCTGATCTATAACTGCTGACCTCACACACCCCCTAGCTCCTGTAAGTTCCTTATTGCCTCTAACTGCTGCTCCAGCTGATCCATGCAATATGATAGGATTCACAACCGAGCACACTTCCTGCAGATTTAAGCATCAGTAACATGGAAGGTCTCCCTTAACTCCCACACTGGACAAGAAGAGCACATCGCTCTACTGAAGGCCATCTTTGCTTCACAATCTACAGCCCAGAAAATAGCCCAGTCTTGCTGCTCTTAAAACCACTGCTCTAGGCTAACTTAATACTTATAGCTTATATTTTTAAAATTTCATCAAGAAACATATCTCAATATATCATATAATCAAGAGAAAACCCACTCTACTCAGTATTGTAGATTTACAGCAAGGTTACACTTAAAACCTATACACTTATCTACACCTGTGCTGTGAACTCTCCCACACAGGTTCCTCCAAGGTCAGCTATGAATTTCGCTGTATGTTAGTGTTTCCTAGACACACTCCAATGTCCAGAGATACTTGAACTCAAACAGCAAAGGCAGTAGCTGTGCAGATTCACCACTGTGTCAGACAGCAGTGTAGGTGTCTTTCTCTGACCAAGTGGTGACTGCCTTTGTCTGTTTACCTCCTTTTTAAAGTAACGTTATTTTGAGCTTTTTTCCCCAATGTTTCAAAACAATGCAACAGCATATAAAACAGTAATTGCTGCTCCTCCATTGCCTAAAAGGAGGTCGTCTTACAGCCACATTTTTTTTCCATCCTCCATCTTGGATTACTCAGAATCCTTAAAGGATTTAATGCTGTAATGAGCTGAATGGCCTATTTCTGTACTGTTGGGTTTCTATGGGATCAAATACATGGTTCTTAGCTTAGTAATATTTGATGTGAAAAGCTAAAGTCACCATAGTCCCATTCTCACATTAGAGAGAGGACTGATGGTGAGTTTAACCTGAGGGCCACCACACCTTAGATGAGGGTCAAAGTTGAGATTTTTAGAATCCCTATAATGTGGAAGCAGGCCATTCAGCTCATCGAGTCCACATTGACACTCCAAAGAGCAGCCCACCCAGACCAACCCCTCTACACGATCCCTGTAACTCTACATTTCCCATAGCTAATCCACCAAATCTGCATATCTTTGGACTGTGGGAGGAAACCGGAGCACCTGGAGAAAACCCATACAGACTCAGGGAGAATGTGTAAACTCCACACAGTGAGTCACTTGAGGGTGGAACTAAACCCAGATCCCTGGTGCTGTGAGGCTGCAGTGCTAACCACTGAGCCACTGTGCATTTTTGTAGTGCCCTGCATAGCCTTCAGATGTACTGTGTATGATAACGCGTGAAATATTTTTAAAGTACCTTCCCAGTTGTAATGCATGAAGTGTGACAGCCAATTTGTGCACAGCAGAAGCCCTGCAAATCACAATGAAACAATGACCAGAGAATCCGCTTTGCTACTGCTACTGAAAGGAACATTGATCAGGTCACTGGGGAGAAATCCATTGCTTTCTCTACAAATGGTACCTGTGCTCCATTATGATCCATGGTGCGGTTGAACCTCTTATTCTGTTTGATTATTAGTTTAGGCTAATAACATAGCTGCAACATTATTGTGAAGACAGAGTTAATAACAACATAAGAAAAAGACACAGGCGTATGCCAATCATCCCCTCAGGCCTGCCCCAACATTCTATAAGTACACAGCAGATATGACACTGCACTCAACTCTGTTCTCATGCCAGTTGCTCATAGCACCCAACTCCCTGATGTTTCAAAAATGTTTACACTTTATCTTTGAATATTTTCATTGAACTAACCTTCACAATGCTCGGAGTTAAGAATTCCAGTCATTCACTATCCTCTGAGAGAATAAATGCTTTTGCATCTCAGTTTTAAATGTCTTTGTCTTGTAACTATGTCCTTCAATTCAAGATTTGTCCACTCATGTTCAGCTGTTCTTGATAAATTGATAATTTCATCCCAGGAATCAGTCTAGTGAATCTCTTTTCAATTGCTTCCAATACCAGTACAATCTTTCTTAAACATGGAGAATAAAACCATTCACAGTACTCCAGATGCAGTTACCAAGGTCCTGTACAGTTGTAACAAGACTTCCCTATATTTAAACTCCAACTCCCTAACAATAAAGGTCAAAATTCTATTTGCCTTCTCAATTATTTGATGCACCTACATGCTAATTATTTTGTATTTCATGCATAAGAACACCCAAATCCTCTATGTTGCACGTTTTTGGATTCTGTCCACTTAAATACCAGACTGCCTTTTGATTCTTGCTACATTAAACTCCATCTGACATAACTTTGCATGCTGACTTAACCTATCTATATCCACTTTTAGATTCCTTAAGTCCTCAGCACAACATGCCCTCTCACCTATTTTTTGCATCATCAGCAAATTTGGATACATTGCATTGATGCCCCTCCTCCAAGCCATTAATCCAGATAGGAAATAATTAAGGTCATAGGACAGATCATCATGATATTTTGTTAGTTACATATTTCCAATCTGATAAAAGACCTATTAATCTAGACTCTGTGTCTTGCGCATTAGCCAATCCTCAATCCAAGCTAAGACATTGCCCCCAATATTGTGGACTCATACCTTGTACAATAGTCTTTTACATGTCACCTTATTGAATACCTTCTGGAAATCCAATTACATTTCAGCTATTAGTTCTCCTTTGTAAATTATTCTTGTTGTGCCCTCAAGGAACTCTAGCAAATTTGTCAAACATTATTTCCCTTTCACAAAACCACATTATATCTGTTTGATTTTATTGAATTTTTTTCTAAATGTTCTGCTCTTTCTTTCTTGGTAATGGCATCTGGAATTTTCTGTATGACCGATGTTAGGCTAACTGGCCTATAGTTTTCTGCTTACTGGTTCCCTCCTTTTTGAATAGGGGCATCGCATTATACCAGACTCATCTAAGAATCCGATAAGTTCATGTATATTTCGACCAATGCTTTCACAATTCTACAGCCACTTCCTTTAAAATGCTTTGATGCATGCAGTCAGATCCTAGTGACATGACTGCCTTCAGACCCATTAGTCTGTCAAATATCATAGAATCCCTACAGTGTAGAAATGGTCGATTCAGCCCAACAAGTCCACACTGTCTCTCTGCAGAGCATCCCTCCCAGGGTCACCCCTCTACCCTATATTTCCCATTGCTCATCCACCTAACTTACACACTCATGGACGCAATGGGCAATTTAACATTGTCAATGCACCTAACCTGCACATCTTTGAACTGTGGGAGGAAACCGGAGCACCCGGAGAAAACCCACACAGACACAGGGAGAACATGCAAACTCCACACAGATAGTTGCCTGAGGCTGGAATTGAACTCAGGTCCCTGAAGCTGTAAGGCAGCAGTGCTAACCATTGAGCTACCATGCCCTTTGGCCCTTGTGAGAATGACCGTTATAAGCCTTTCTTTCTATTATCATCTTACATATCAAATATCTTTGGGATATTTGCAATGTCGTCCACTGTGACGACCGATGTAAATATTGGTTTGAATTATCTATCATGTTGTGCCAAATGCATCCCAAATTTCTCGATAGGCTGAAGCGCAAAACATGGCTGAAGAATGATCTATCCCTAGATTTGCTTGATTGTCTGGTGAATGATTTCATTTTCCTTTTTGAATGATGTGTTATCTGCTTTAAGAAGCCTCCTGTCTGAAAATACCTTCTGGATTATTGTTATGTGCATTTATAAATATCCCGTATAATTGATATGTTTTGGTCCCCATCTACATTTTTAAAATTTGTTCTTCACATTGTATTATTTACACTTCTCCCTATATAATCACAAATATTAATGAAATTGCAACTTGGAATTTGCAAATATTTAAATTTATGTTGAAATGAAGAAGGAACTCGGCATTCAGAAGCCTATATTATGTATCAAAAGTCGAAAAGCTGTGAAATAGAATAAATAAATATTTCATATATTCTGCTGCTTAAGGTATTCATAAAATGTAATGCATTGTGTGGGTATTGGTGATGGTAGTGGAAGGCATTTGCTAAAACCTGATAATAAACCTTGTGCTTAGAAAATGATTGAGCAATAACCTTCAGTCTGTCAGCACTAGAGCTGACAATGACTTGCACATTGCCAAGCTAATGGATGATTTCACAGGCAGTGTTTATAGGTTCCAGTAATGGGTCTATGTTGATGCAGGGCAGCAGACCTGGTTAAAGATCAGGACAAATAGTCACATATCGGATAACATCTAATTGGCAGGTCACAGACAAATGAGTGTGGCCTTGGCCCATCTGAAAGGGGTTTTTACATGATAAAGACACTTGTAAACAATTCACTCACAGAACATGGGAATAATATGTAGATCCTGCATGTAATGAGGTGTTCCTGGAATCAATAGACTAGTCATGAAGAATGGGTAGCAAGGTCACAGCCTGCCTTTTTCATGACCCTTCCTATCCAGTAAGGACATCATATAGTCTGAAGAGGACTTTTCTCATATTCCAGGAGGCTCTGAGTGTCAGAACTTTCATTTGCGACAAGCAAATGATCAGCCAGGCTCTGCATGCTAATGAACACAAAGCTATTTTCCACCTTTTTTATCTGCACATTATGCTCTTGACTTTGGAGAAGGTGGGAATTAGGTTGGACCTCAGTGTCAGACTGGCTGATGGTTTGGCTGAGGAACGCTGGTAATTGAAGCTGATGATTAATGCAGAACAGGTCTGAATTTGGAAATAAACAGTTTCAAGCACTGTTGTCATGTTTGCAGAGAAGACTGAATGACTGAAAATGAATTCGACTTCTCAGGCTAAAGAGACTTTCACAGCTGGAACAAATCTTTTTCTACAACAAATATGTACACAACAGCATTGGTCATTAAAATCGTAAAAGATGAATATTAGTTTAAAATTACAGAAAATTATCCTCTACTGCTTTGCGTTAAATTTGTAGTACATCTAGATAAAGAAGGTATTTTTATACATCTGCTGTTTAAAGGTAGGAGACAACAAATCCCAGTTAAATTTGTAGCTTTCCTACCTTATTTATACTTGCACGTACTTAAATAATATTTTATTTAATTTACATTAGTTTCCCCAATAATTGCTTTCAAATCTTCCACCTGGAATTTTTAAATGCTGAGACTATTTTTTTAAGAAAAGCTACAAAGTGAAATGGAACTTAATTCTGTTCCAATTAATGTTGGTACATGATGATTATGCCACCTGAAAGACATGAGCAATATTAAAGTGATTAGGCTGCATAATAAACAGTTAACTTTGTTTCAATTAAAGTTTTCAATCAGTTTTTCATAATAACATGAGCATGGTAATCATGATTTTCCATATTTTTCAATGTGAAGCTTAAGTATTAATAACTTCCAGTTGCTGCTCCGATGTTTAAAACAAAAAATCACATGAATGACAGGTCGACATGAATATGTATAGTCACACAACAGTAGCACCAGCTCTTGGATTTAAGTTTGAACATTTCAATTTTCTTTCACAAGCAGAACACTTACATCATTATTATTTTGTTTTCAGCACAATTCAGTTGACAAACAGTAAGTATACAAGATTTTCCCTTTATAATCTCCATCCTTCGCTTGTTCATTTCATCATTTTGTTTATTTCTTCAGTTTCACAAATCAAACATTGTCAAAGGTCACCAGCCATCCAAAAGTAGCATGAATTATGTGCAGTCACCTTGCAGCACCTCGGTGCCCTGAAGCAATAAGGACAGGCTCAAATCCACAATTCTCTCCCAGTAAAGTTCCTGTTCCTGGGCACGGCAACCTATAATCAAACATTTCTCTGCAGAGGGAGAGAGAAAGTCAAATTAATTCAACCTGAATAATTCCTTCTGAGCTAGCTCCAAACCAGCATGAGCTGAGAAAGGCCAGGTACTGAAACAGCACTGACAGAAAGTTGGAGCATGTCACCTGCATGCCTTCTTAGCTAGGGAATAGTTCAAAGCATGCATTAATGCACAAAAGGAAAAGTAGAGTAGAACAAGATACATTCCCTACAAAGACGTAAATAACCTTTAAGTAAATTATTATTAACTTAACGGCCAAGTACAGCACTCTAATAAATGTGGGTAAAGTCAACCTGTGCTTGACTCTCAGAGGGATGCTGAAGTGAAACTAATGTAGCGCTGGAAATTACTTTATTTTAATACAAAGCTGTAGATGTTGTATTTCTGACAACACATGACCTTTTGCCATGTGCTGAAAGCCTTCTATTATGGTAAAGTGTTATCTCTCCCAGTCTTTCAAATCCCACTGTGATGCAGAATTCTGCTTCCTTGTCAGCAAGCACCACTACATTCTCAAACTCAAAATGAGATAAAGATGCTATTGTAGTCCACAGTCGCCTTGCATTACAACAAAAATTTTATTTCATCATTGTGGAGAATTTAGTACTTCTTGATGTAGCCTGACTAGAGAATATTCTCTGTCTAATGTTTTTTAGGGAAGGAAGGATGAAGAAGGTTCTGATTCATTGTCAAATGTTCTAAACAATCTGGTAACATTGCAATTTAATTTAATCTTGCAACTTTTCATCATTACACATTAGAATGATATTATCATCTCTGGAGAGTCTTGAATAGAAGGTGGGAAACCGGTCCACATTGCTTAAAAAAAACGTTCTGGATTAATGAAATAGTTAGCATTCACTGACTATATGAACCTGACAGCAACTCATACAGTCTGTGCTTGCATGGTTAAATGTGGAAATCTAGTAAATGCCGTCAATGATTCTATACATCCCATAGGATAATGGTTCTCAAACTGGCATCACTAGGGATCTGTAGTGATTTTCAAGAGGTCTGTGAGGCAGTTGGTTGAAATGGTTAATGTGAGTAACTGTTGAAATTCTAATGATCAGATGAAGAGAATGAGTGGTGACCAGAATATTGTGTACAATTAGATTATCCCCAATTCTTTTACAGTGTCCATTTTAACCATTAATATTTAGCCATGAATATTTGACCCTTTGCTCCCACTCCCCACCACATTTATCTTTGGCTTGATGCCATAACCTCCAACAGGTTTCTTTGTTCCTTTGAGGATATGTATGATATGTGTGTTCCTTTACCATCATCTATGCAGAAGTCTGCAGGGGTGGACTGGGATAACAGCTTCTCTGTAGCCAGGAACATTTCCAGAACTCCATCTGAAAGTAGAAGTGCATCCTTGTCAGTCAGGAAATACCCTTGTGGACCAGATCTATAAGAAAAAAAAAAGTTCCTTCATAATTTAGTGATCCCAGCTTTGGTTATTATTGGACAAGTAAGATAGCAGGCAGGATATTATTATTTGTTTTGATATGAACAATGTGGACTCTTGCTGAAATATGAGCATACAATGCTGTAGATTTTGCTTTATTAATAAAACAAAAGTTTATTAACAAAAATGATAAATAGAATAAATTAAGCTATTGACTTATATTGTATCTAAAAATCTTTGATTTTGTATTATAAGTATTATCCCAAAATACTCCTTTACAAATTGAAAATAAGAATAAAAGCTTTTGTATAGCATCCCATGTATATCCCCATACAGTACCCAAAAACAACACTCATACAACACTCATATCAGAGTCCTTGTCTCCAACATATCAGCAGGGAAAGTCATTTTCAACTTTAACAAATGGACTGGAACTGAAAGTAGGTTCTTCCTGGAGCTATTATAACCTAAGCCTAAATGTACTCAGTTTTAACTAAACACTTCAGAGTTTTATCCCAACACACCTAACACTGACGCCCACTGGGACCAACATTGATGCTTTACTCTAAGATAATACTCTAATGTATCTTTTGCTTCTCAGAAGCATTGATGTATACAGCAATCTACATCCAAGGATCTCACAGGACAGCACAAAACTCAAATTAAGTCTAAAAACAGACACATCTGTCTCTCTCTCTAAGATATGGATGTTTCCTGTAATTCTAAATGAGCATCACCTGACCTTCCAAACAGGAGCTTATTAATATTGTTCATTTGATTTGATTTGATTTATTATAGTCTCACGTACCTAACTGCAGTGAAAAGCTTTGTTTTGTAAGCAATACAGGCAAATCATTATAAACAAGAACATTCAGATCATAAGGTGCTTAGACAGAGTGAGGCATGTAAATTTACAGCTGCACAGGAGGTACACAAAACAAGATCAACATTATTTGAAATTACAGAGGTCCATTCAGCAGTCTAATAAGTGTAGGGAAGAAGTTGTTCTTGAACCTGTTGGTACGTGTGTTCAGGCTTCTGTATCTTCTGCCGGATGGAAGCGGTTGGAAGAGAGCATTACCAGGGTGGGAGTAATCTTTGACGATGTTGATACAGTATGGAGCTGGAAAACGCTCAGCAGGTCAAGCAGTATCGCAGGAGGAGGGGAGTAACCATTTCAGGATGGGAGTCATGATGAAAGGTCCCGACCTGAAACATTGACTCCCCTGCTTCTCTGATGCTCTTTAACCTGCTGTGCTTTTTCCAGCTCCACACTTTATTGACTCTGACTTTCCAGTGTCTTTAGTCTTTGATGATGTTGGCAACCTTTCTGTGGCAATGAGAAATGCAAAAGAAGTCCATGGATGGGAGGTTGGCTTCCATCTTGATCTGGCCTGTGCATACAACTTGCCATAGTTTCTTATGGTCCTGGGCAGAGCAGTTACCGTGCTAGGCTGTTATGTACCCAGATACCCAGTGGTCCATCTGTAAACGTTGATGAGGGTCCTTACGGACATTCCAAATTTCCTAAGCCTCCTGAAGAAAACAAGGTATTTTTGTGCCTTCTTGACTGTCACATCTATGAGGGGGTTTCAGGGCAGATTATTGGTCATCGTCACTCCTAGGAAGTTAAATGTTCTTGACCCTCTCCATCTCAGCACTGTTGATGTAAATTAGTGCATGTCCTTCTCTTTTCTTCCTGAAGTCAATGATCAGTTCTTTTGTTTTGTCAACATTGAGAAAGAGATTGTTAGCATTGCAGCATGACACCAAGCACTCTATCTCCTTCTTGTATTTTGACTCATTGTTGTTTGATAGCCTAGAAGAAAGTGAGGACTGCAGATGATATAAATAAGAGTTGAGAGTGTGGTGGTGAAAAAGCACAGCAGGTCAGGCAGCATCCAAGGAACAGGAGAATCAATGTTGTTTGCTATCCGTCCTACCACAGTCATATCGTCAGCAAACTTGTAGATGGCATTCATACGGAATTTGGCTACACAGTCGTGGGTGTACAGGGAATACAGTAGGGGGCTGAGAATGCATCCTTGTGGGGCGCCAGTGTTCAGGATTATTGTGGAGGCGGTGTTGTTGTCTATCTTCACTGATTGAGGTCTGTGGGTCAGGAAGCTCAGGATCCAGTTGCGGAGGGTGGAGCCAAGACCTAGGTCTCAGAGTTTTAAGATTAGTCTGGTAGGGATTATGATGTTGAAGGGGGAGCTGTTCAGTCTTAAAACCCTACCATTATTGCTGATCAACAATTTCTGAATATTGAATATTGAATTATCTAATTGGGACTTCAGCATCTTGTTTTCCATCACTTGATGATAAATTCCAAGATTTCTCTCAATATGTCAAGTTCACATTGACATTCTTTGTGTACGTTTATAAAGGTTTGTTGCATTCACCTCTGCCTGAAGCTCCAAATTCCATGAAGCTCTGAGACCTCATTTCTGCATAATTTTTGAGATGCCAGTTCTGCTTAATTGAAGATCCCTTTTTAAATTCATAATTTAGATCTCAGATGCTGTGGCTGTAGAACTTTTTGAAGTTTTGCCTGCGTTCATTTATAATTGAACTAGTAAAAGGCCTTTGTTCTTCTTCACAGGGAAAAAATTCTTCATCTAAATGTGGTTGTTGTTGCTTTTGTTGCAGATCGTGGTGGGTTCTGTGAAATAAGAAACAATTTAACTTCTATTAGCTCCTTCAACAAATGGTGACCTTTCTGAAAAGAGGCAGCAGAGATTTCACAAACAATGCTGCTCATATCCAAGAGTTAGGAAGCTCCCTGTTCATGCTCCAGAAAGTGAACAATACATGGTGGATTCCTCTTGTTCTTCATATTCAGCACCATTTTTCCCCATCATTTTGAGTTTCTCCGTGAGAAAAGATGGACCTGCATTATTCTAGTCTTGTCTTCATGCGGCAGTGTTTCTGGCAAACCCAGCTCCACTTAATAAAGAATTGTAATGATTAGGAATGTGTATGCGTGAATCATTCATTTCACTCACCATAAAATTTATATTTGCTTCCTTTCTATACTGGTTGTGAGGATATTTGATGACATCACTGTTACTGGATTCTGGGGTTCCTTTTGATTTGGCATCTGATTTAGGTCAATTTCAGGAAAGGTGTCTTGGAGGTCACAAGAGTTTTATGAACAACTTTCATCAAGGTCAGTTGTGAATGACATTGCTTTGTCCCTGGTGGGAAGTCTGGGGCGACATTCTCAGTGCAGCCAGTGATGCATTGATAAGAAGTTGAACAAACCAGAAAATTCTTGAATCTTTGCTTTGTCAGCTTTTCTCATCCAAGATTAGATTAGATTAGATTAGATTACCTACAGTGTGGAAACAGGCCCTTCGGCCCAACAAATCCACATCGACCCTCCAAAGAGCAATCCACCCAGACCCATTCCCCTACATTTACCCCTGACTAATGCACCTAACACTACGGGCAACTTAGCATGGCCACTTCACCAAACCTGCACATCTTTGGACTGTGGGAGGAAACTGGAGCAGCCAGAGGAAACCCACGCAGACACAGGGAGAATGTGCAAACTCCACACAGAGAGTTGCCTGAGGTGGGAATTGAACCTGGGTTCCTGGTGCTGAGGCAGCAGTGCTAACCACTGAGCCACCCTAAGTTGTGTGTGTGTGTGTGCTACTAGATTCCCTACAGTGTGGAAAGAGGCTCTTCAGTCTATCAAGTCCACACCGATCCTCCAAAGAGCAACCCACCCAGACCCATACATTTACCCCTGACTAATCCACCTAACACTACGGGCAATTTAGCATGGCCAATTAACCTAACCTGGGAGGAAACCCACGCAGACATGGGGAGAATGTGCAAACTCCACACAGAGAGTTGCCTGAGGTGGGAATTGAACCCGGGTCCCTGGTGCTGTGAGGCAGCAGTGCTAACCACTGAGCCACCATGCCAAGATTTGAATAGAAGTATGCAAAGTGCCACAACATTCATGTGAAGGGGGAGAAAGATAAACATTCTTGATTGCAAAGCTGTGGTGTATGTTGTAAAGTGCACATGTATGGATATTGGTCATGATGCCCCAATGAATGAACAGTGTGCTGATCAATATTCATTGCATATGATCAAACAGCATGATTTAGCATTTGACCGAAATATCAGAGGGCTAGAATCACTTGTGGAATTATATTAAAACGCATCACTGCCTCAGGGCGGGGGTGAGGAAAACATTGGAGACTGGCATGGGTAGGCATGTTGGTGGGATGTGGAAAAATTCAAAACAAACTTAAATTTAATTCATCCCAAAGATGTTAGACTTTCATGTGCAGCTATTGCTAAAACTGAGATGCACAATTATGTGTCAAATCATTAAGTCTGAATGAAAACTTACAGGTCATTCATCTGTCCTTGTTCAATGTAGCCTATATTTCTGAAACATAAACTGTTTATAAAGTTCCCCAATGCTATTATGCTTAGCCTGTACAGGGGTATCTCCTAATATCAAATGAGCTCCCTTGTGAAATTCAGAGTTTAATCCTTTCTCATTTGTAGATAGCATTGTAATGCAAATAAAAATGTTGGAAGGATGCTTGACTAAAATTTTATAAAAATGTGAGCAAGCCTCTGGGACCACTTTTACTAACTAAAACATTGTAAGGAATGACATTGCTGAAATATTGAATAACTTGTTCACTTTGGAGGCAGTGCAAATCTGTATAAATATTCCATGCATGTGTCACTATCTTTAGTTAATTAAAACTGAAACTATAAAATATCTTGTACTTACAACCACACTGCTAAATCCTTTTCAAAAAAAAAGTATTCTAGCTGAAAATTCTTTTGCATTGTGAATCCTTTAATTTTATCTAATTTTGATTTACCATTAACTGTCAAATTTGCATATTTATGTGCAATGCAGTAGCTTCAATAAATATTTTCACTAATTTTGCCAAAATAATAGCAATACTAAAATGTTTAACCATTATATTAATTTGAGCACAGTAACCTATTGAGGAACAAGTAAATTCTGAATTATCTGATAGACTCAAATGATGTCAAGGACATGGCTGTATGCACACTGGTAAAGACAGGACCAGCTTTCAGTGCTTCAGAAGAAAGGCTCAGAATCTGTAGGTGGAAATACATACAAGGCACTGCAGTCTACTCCCTTTATTTTGTCCCTTTACATGTTGGGTGACATTGAAGCATTGCAGAGATGTCACAAATTAATTCCCAGTCTGAAGCACCCTAGCAGCCTGATAGATTCACAGAGCTTTGTTTCTATATTTCAGAGACTGGTGGATGTGTTAACTGATGTCTATAGAATGATGAAATGCATTGTGTTTGTATATCCAGTACAAATTATTTCAACTAAACAGTACAGGGTCACACAGGGGCGCACATTTTCAAATTATATAAGGTTGAATTAAGTTTGATATTAGATTGTTTATCTTGCAGAGAATAGTACACCAGCTATTTCATGTGATGCAGCTGTTTAAATCAACCTTTCCACTATATTATGACATACCTCAAGTGTGGGACTTGATTTCTGCCTCAGAGGTAGGGGCACTACCATTGCATTGCAGGAACCCCACCTTATATGTCACATATTTTGATTCAATCCTTCAAGTGAGAAGGACCCAATTTTAGCTGGGAAAATGGGGACAAGATGGTAGAGATCTGTTAGTAAAGGAGGTAAGCAACTGAGAATGCTAATCAGGGCTAAAATGGTCTCTACGTGTTGGGACAGGCCTAAGAGTAGTAATTTTCTGGATTTTTGTCCTGGGTTTTTATCTAGCTTATCACATCTCCGAGGAAATTACTTGGCTTTTGGTTGGAGTGCCAAGGGCTTGTTCAGCTACCTGAACTGAATGGGGTAAACTGGATAGAGCAATCTGTCTTTTCCCGTTCATCATGCATCCAGCTAGTAGGTTCTCAGTCCAATCTATGGGAAAATGGATTCTCTCAGGAAAAAAAAACTGAGAAAAGGCTTAGCATTTTCCCGTAGATTGGACTGATGCAAAACACAAGCTCCTCACAAAGTTACTCTGATAGGCATGTGCATATGGTCACCGTGCAATTAACCCAGATTATGGACCACTCCAGCTCTGGAGCCCACATTCCCACATATCAAATGGTTTCAAGCAGCGATAGTCAACTATATTAAAGAAAACATCACACAAGACTGATGTTGAATGTTGAATGACCCCCAAATCCATCTCTGTCAAAAAAGGAAAATTACTCATCACAAATGTCTATAAGCCACCAATTGACCTTTGGCCCAACATTATAAACAACCCACAGCACACCATGGTGCTAGCGGAACTTGAACTCAATAAAAGTCTAAAGATGAAGACCATTGTTGAGGAAACCCATCTAGTTCACCAATGTCCTTCAGGGAAGCCAACTGCCATACCTGACCGAATCAAGATGTGATTCTAGACTCATGGCAACGTAGTTGACTCTTAATGGAGATGAGCAGTAAATATTGGCTTAACTAGTGATATTGTGACGCCCCCACCCCCCCAAAAAATGAATATCTGGCTTATTTCCATGAGATACAGATCAGTAATGTTGAGCACTAACTTTGTGTTCCTGGAGTGTATTATTGCTGTGGTAGACATCATTTTTAAGACACTTCAGACTTCTTAATTGATTGCAATAGTTTATTGGGGAAAAAAACGTTTAAAGTAATTATGAAACTGTTTTGCACTAGAAACAGAATCCACTAACCTCATTGCACTCTGTGAGCCCAGAACATTAGAGGAATTTTAGTTCAAACCAAAACCAAGAACGGAGGTTGATTGGTGCTAAGAATTACATGACTGGCCAATGTGCCAGTTCCTTGGTTCCATCCCAGAGTCATTTCCCTGGATGTAGAATGAGGGACTCACACCACCCACAAGCAGCATGTCATCAATTGAACTATTGAAGTCTATTGAAGCATTGGGATTTTCTAGTCGGCAACATCCTGTTCAAAATCAAGAGAACAGTGTTCCCATAGGATTTGGACGTCCACACAGCCTGCCTGGGTTTAGATGCACCTGCTGGACAGGCCATCTTGTGGAGATGGTCTCCCACCCTCTAAAGCGATGTCCCGGATGTTGAATTCATAGATTGCTTTCTATCCAAAACAGTTGGAAAAAAATTATTTCCTTCTGCGATGTTCTCACCTATGTTTATCTGCCAGGGCACTCTGCTGCTTCTTTTGAGCTGCAGGGCTTTTCAACAACAGTGTCCACCTGTCATAGAGATATACAGAACAGAAGCAGGAATGGTCCAATTTGTCCATGCCAACCAGATATTCTAAATTAATCTCGTCCCATTTACCAGCATTTGGCCCATATCCTTCTAAACCTTTCCTATACATATACCCATCCAGATGCTTTTTATACGTTGTAATTGTACCAACCTCCACCACTTCCTCTGACAATTCATTTCATACACATATCGCCACCTGCATGAAAATGTTGCCCCTTATGTCCCTTTTAAATCTTTCCCCTCTTATCTTAAACCTATGCCCTCCAGTTCTGGACTCCCCTACTCTGAGGAAAAGACCTTTATTATTCACCCCCTCATGATTTAAAAAAATTCTATAAGGTCATCCCTCAGCCTCTGATGCTTCAGCGAAAATACCCCCAACCTATTCAAACTCACCCTAGAGCGCAAACTCTCCAACCCTGGCAACATCCTTGTAAATCCTTTCTGAACACTTGCTAATTTAACAACATCTCTTCTGTGGGACGGAATCCAAAATTGAAAGCAATATTCCAAAAGTGGCCTATCCAATGTCCTACTGTCATCCTTAATAGAACAATAAGCAGACACTCTAGACACTCTTGAGAGAATTGCATCAAGTGGTGGGTTCCTACAAAGAGACTTTCTGGCTTCTGACCTTTATTTGAACCTGATGCCAGGGTTTTGAAAACTCTGGGGACAATCCAGACGCCAGAGAAGGCTCTTGGGACATGATGGAGCTCTCCTGTTCCTTCTAACCTCACAAGGTTAAGTTTAAACCTTAACTGTTAAGGCCTCTGATTCCTTCCCAAAGGTTTTTGATGAGTAAGGGAACTGTGGTTTCACTGGAGCAAGGTGGATGTCTCAGCTGCCTAAACAAAAAGGCTCACTTAAGAGAGCAGTGGATGGGACTTTTCCGTAGAAGTGTCAGAGGCGATCAAGACTGTGCATCCATCCTGGGCAGTTTGAGTTTATATAATTCTCTTCAGTTCACTTTATTTGTATCTTTTGATGTGGGAACTGTAGAGTTTGGGAAAACACACTTCCAATTCCTAGTAGACTTAAAGTGATGGGCAAAAGAAGCAAACATGATGTGAGAGTAAACCTTTTTCACAAAGCGAGAGGTCAGGGCATGGAATGCTTTGTGGTGGAAGCCGGTTCAATTGAGACATTCAAGAGAGCATTAGATGATTACTTGGATAGAAATAATATGCAAAGGTCTGGAGAGAAAGCAGGAAATTGAAGAACTGCTGCAGGCATGATGGGCTGAATGGTCTTCTTCCAAACCATATCAATTCTATGATTCTGTGGTTCCTGGTTACTGGTCAGAAACAATTTTAGTTACACACCTTTCTCCTCTACATGTTAGTGCTTGTCACCTGAAAATGCATGTAGGTGCTTACTTTAATAAAAAGATTGATCATGTGATGTGCTTTTAGAGTTTTCTGTTGATAAATTGAAGCTGTCCCTCTTAAAGTCCCAAAGTTTAATTGCTGTAAGCAAAGGCATTCCAAGCTTAAGCGTTCAGAGTTTTTATGCCTGGTTGAGGTTATTTACAAATCAACAAATGGTCAACAGTTGCATCCTTGACTTTAAGCTCTCCAGAATTGGAAGCTAATTTGCATTTGCAAGAACAGAAAAGTGAAGGGACTTAGATTTATATAGAGCCAGCACGTCATCCGAAAGTGTACTGCAGCTAATGAATGACTTTTTAAAGTCACATTTGCCATTTTGGCAAATGCAGCAGCCACCTTTCAAAAGGCAAGATTTGGAAAACAGCAAGTGGCATGAAAGGGACTCTTAGTCAAAGATTGAACGTTGGCCAGGACAAGAGGAGAATGTAAGTGTGTTGTTTACAGAATGCTCCTAATACAGCACTTATATGCCATTTTAAAGTAGTTCTAAAAGATCTTCAGTAATATTTACTGAATATTATGTTGCACAAAATGTAATGCAAAGTCAGGACCAGTGTGATCTATCATTTCTTTTGAATTAGATTTCACGTACCTTTTCAATTCTCTTTTGACACTGTTTTGTTTTACTTTGAACTAATTGAGTTAAGTATATGAGGAACTACAGGTAATGCATATAGGAAGTGTACACTATGCATGAGAGTTTTGATAAATGTGTAATTGTATTCACATGGATGGTTGGATCCAATGGATATCCTGTTTAAAGGCAATATTTGTTCTATTATCAAATCCTTCCTCTCACATTTCATATCAATTTACTAACAGGAACAATTGTATAAGTGGATGAATTTGTCTGTTGTAATGGTACCTGAACCAGACAGAACTATTGTTCTTGTGAACTATGTTGTCTCCTGCTGGGTTCACTGTACATTTTCAATTTATTTGCATCCAGAGGATCATCAAAGATGTTTAATAAGTGATATATAGTCAAATTCATCTTAACTATTAAACAAAGGTATTCTATCTCAAAAAAAGACAGATACTTCTCGCCTTGATATATTTTTTTTCTACTCAGTCCCTCCATTCCTCATATACTTACATTAGCAGTTTCTTACTTAAAATAGCTTTCCATATTGTCAAGCAAAGATTTACAGTACTATACAATGCTGTAGTCTAAGTATACAGTGTAGTCTTTCCGTTTTAAATTACTGAAGGGAATTGTTTTGCTGTGGACCAGTGACATTTTCATCTGCTTATTTTGCAGCTCAGAAGTCTTAATTTTCAGGGTTAAAAGTACAATTTCAACATTTACCTAGAATCTTGACTCATAGTTTGATCATCTTATTTATGAAAAGAGCAAAATATAATTTATGGGTTTCATATCTTAAATTCTAGATTTAAAGAAGTTGATTCATTCTCATTTAAGAGTTAGAGTTTATGGATTTGTTTTGCATTTAAATTCATCTTCTTGTCTGAACATTAGCAGAACTGAAGAAGTAGGATGTCTTTCCATCTATTCATTCTTCACATTAAACCACTTAATGATTGAAAGTATTTCTCACTGTGCCTCCTCTATGCTAATACAGCCTGAAAATTATGCAGTATATTTATGTTTCCCTTCAGCAAGAACAGTCTGATGACACATTGACCATTTGCATTTCATACTGATGAGGGCCTGTTAATTCTGCAGAATGTAATTAGTTATTATGTAATATTCATGCTCTCGCAACTGTGATTAATGTCCAGTATTGAAGAGAGATGGTTCTTACTGAATTAGAGAATGATTAGCGGATGGCAAACCTACTTAATCCTAAATATGCTAATTACGACTGCATGCACTCTGACTGGGTTTTAAAAAGCACTAGTAGCCTCACAACGCTAGCTGAATTCTCAATCTATCAGAGTGCAAATTACCTGCAATGGGCAATTCTCTGAAAAGGTAAGTCTAATTAGTTGGTATAACATATTTGAAAATAGAAATATTGAACAGTCTAATGGGAGTTTGATTTATTGTAATAATGTGTGGATCAAGTAAGAAACACTTAACTACAGAGCAAGAGCATGCTCTCTGGATATGATATCCACTCCTATTAAGGCTGTTTGCTTATATTCTCAACCCACATCATTTCTGTATATTGATGGGCCTGATCACTTCATTAGGATACTTTTCCAATTGTCAATGGCTGTCAAAGACAGTTCAGCCAAAGAGTAGATGAGCCAACTCAGATCCATCCACTCCTTTACAAGTATGGATGAGACTTCTGTTGTATATCATCTTCAGAGAAGATTAATATATGAACCCACAGCCAGTAGCCTTCATTAAAGTAACTTTATAGATACATTTCCACAGGGCCACAGAGAGAGCAATGTAACAAAATGCTCAGATTTTACAACATGTTACATTCATTTCCCACTTGAAAAAATAATTTATACATTAAAATGTAGAACAGTACATGTACATAATTTCACGTTGTCACCATACCAATATCAACTATACCTTGAATTTAACACATTGAGTTGCATGCTGGGTTTTCACAGGACTCAAAACACAACCAAAATGTATACAAGACCAAAATTACCAGAGCAATCTATATGTCAAGGAAAAGTTTTTCCTTAAAACCAATAAATATTTATCATAACATCTTTGTTTGACAATAAGTAATGAGAAGAATATTTTTTGTCTGTTCCTTTGTACTTTCAGTTAACCTATCTGGTTTCTTGCTTTTCTATCAAAGTTTAGATTGACTCTACTCTTTCACTCTTGCAACACCTGATATTGTAGGGATTGTGCCTTTGATTGATTTGTCTTAATCAAAGACCTAGGATTTGCTGTGCTCTACTGATGGATTCTGTTACTCTGGCAAATGTCCAGTTTCTTTCCTTGACTTCTACTTTATTTCTAACCTTCACTTTAGACTGTAGGAGGAATTTGGTTATAAGAGGTCTCTTTTGCTCTCACTCGGTCAGATTTCCTGTTAAGTAAAATGATCTACATGACATCAAGCTAAAACAAAGAATTGTGGATGCTGAAGATCTGAAACAAAAAAATAGAAATTGCTGGAGAAACGCAGGTCTGGCAGCATCTGTGGACAGAAAGAGAGTTAATGTTTCATACTAGGAGACTCTTCTTCAGGACACTTTAGGGATGTCCACAAAACATCCTTGAAGGGGTCAAAACACCCCTTATCGACTCATGGGACAACCTTTTTTGTGACTGACCAAACAGATAAAGTTCATTCAGGAGGGAACTGAGCACATCAACAAACCGCTGAGATCATGCAGTTGAAGGTCAAAGCAACACAATGTACAAACCTCCAACACCTTGTCTCCCCAGCCATTGAAGCAGTACCGGCCACACATGTAACAGTCTGCAGATTGTGCATGGGACATGCCCAACTTTCCTTAAGTCCATTTAATGGGAAGCAAGTCTTTCTCTTTTCAGAGGAACTATCTAGGAAGATGTTGAGGTTGTGCTCAAATCTTAGGTTCACTGTTACAGCCCATTTGTGAGTAGTCCTAATGATTTTGACTCAACTACCAATAGGATATTCTAACTATCTAGCACTCTTTTAATAAATAAATTATTCCAAATATCTTATTTTCTAGGGGAACAGAGTCATAGAGATAGTAATGAGTTCTGAAGAAGGGTCATTGAACTTGAAATGTTTACTCTGCTTTCCTTCACCTGCTGAGCTTCTCCATCAAAGTTTGTTTTTGTTTCCAAATCATATAAATCATTGTTTACTCTGTAGGCACAAAATACCTAATTGTGTCCTGCTTTGTAAGGGGAACAAGAATACTTACTTCTCTTGGGAGGAAGTCATGATTACCTTCTCACTGTGAATTAGTGGACTAAGGGTGACCCAATGAAAGTTGAGGAGCATAAGTTTGGTTGATAACAGAGATTGATGGGCAATGACATTCCTGGAATGCAAGTAATGAGCTAATGCTATTTAATGTGGAGAGGACATTATTGCTCAGAATGGAAGTTAGATCTGAACTTATATTTATTAGAGAGGAATGGGATAACTTTTCTGTTGTCGGGTTGGAGAATGGAGTTACTAAATTGACAGGGAAATGACATTTGGTAATACATTGAACAACAGGTAGTACTCCATCGAAGTTGGAGTTACTGAAAAAGGGACCATTTGAAACTCACCTGTGTGCAGGGCTGTAACAAGTGGCCACATTCCCTGCCATAGTATTTGCTTTGGCAATGGGAGTTTTAGGGGGTGGGTGGGGTTGCTGGGGGTTCGGCGCGGGGCCTGATGGTGACATGGAGACTATTCATAGTGGGAGGAGGACACTATGAGGGAGTAAGAAATTTGAAATAAACTACAAATCTTCAATTTCTTCACTCAGTATCAAGGTTGTCAGAGTTTCAGACAACTTTCAAAATATAATACTGTTCCATAGCAGCACTTACAAGCCAAAGCCTGCAAGTGTATACAAGCTCAAATAATTTTTGTTGTTGTTCTCTTGTGTCAAGGTAAAAAGGAAGCCTTGGCATTAGCGCCAAATTTTCCACTGCTAATCCAGAAGGAGAACCCGTCCACCACTTTAAACATTTGCTCCCTCCACTACTGACTACACTGGCTGCAATATGTACCATCTACAAGAAATGCTGTAGTAAATCACTTAGGCTTTTTTGATAAACTCAAGACCTCTGCCACCTGGAAGGACAGGGACAGCAAATGTTTGGGAACTGATGCATGTGAGAACCCCTCTCCCTTTGTAAATGTCAGTGGGACACTTTAGCCTTGGTTGCATGCAAGAGAATGTACTTTGTAGATAAAAGCCAAGAGAAAGGATGTCAGAATCTTGAGTGACAGTGTTGGAATGTAAAAGAGGAGGCAGTAATAAGATAAAGGTACATTTTCACTGGTGTGTGCAGAAGCAGGAATAATGTGATCACTTCTGAACATGGATGTACTTGCATCATCATGGTTCAGATATCATTTTGTGGTTCCAGCCTCCATGTTGTGTCCAGTTGATGAGCCAGTGGCAAAGTCTTTCCTGGCCTACACAGACAAAGGTGAGAGTTCAGGCAGTCAATGGTCAGACAAAATGGTAGCTTTATACTGCATGAGAAATTCAACATCAGGTAAGGGATGAGTTTAGAAGAATGTAAGTTTTACAGATACAGATAATGGCACAACTCAGTTGCAAGATCTGTAAGTTTAAATCAGTAGCTTTACTGCCCTGTAAATGTTGACGGTCAGACCTTGGAACTTGTAAAAGGTCCACACCCCTGTATGTCCAAAACACCTGTCTATTTCAGAAACCACCTGAACTATTGTAGGTACTGCAAATCAGAAGCAAAAACAGAAATTGCTGGAAAAGCTCAGCAGGTCTGGTAGCATCTGTGGAGAGAAATCAGAGTTAACATTTCAAGTCGAATGACCCCTCCTCAGATTTCTCTCCACAAATGCTGCCAGACCTACTGAGCTTTTCCAGCAATTTCTGTTAAGAGTGTCGATTAATGATTTAGGATTGAGCATTGTACACTATGAACATTTTAATCAGTTCCACATGCAGTCGAAAGAAGAGGCTGTGATAAGAGTCAGTTCAGAATTATCTTTTGGGGCAAGGGCTGCTAATCGAGGTTTACACCTTTAATCTCACACCTCTGCATGTCCCCCTAAACCAGCAAGTACTCACTGTTTTAGGCAGTGCCCAGCTGGCTGACACTAGTATGGGAAAAGATCGACAAGCTGTCTCAGTGCACTGGCATCCAGCAGATCATAGTCTGTAATAAATGAGGTCTGTATCTAAAATCTAACAGAACCTCTACAACAGCATCTTGCATTTATGGTAGTAACATATTCCAAGGCATTTAACAGGGGCATTATCAAAACAAATTTTCAGCAATGTTATAGATCTTAGGACAAGTGACTAAAAGATTACTCAATTAAAAATGTCTTTAAAAGCATTTCAAAGGAGGTAAAGGGCTTAGGGAGGTTTAAGGAGGGGTTTTCAAAATCTAGGACCGATGCACCTGATAACACGGCCACTGATAAGCAAAGAAAATTAGGAATGATTAGAAGCTAACGTTGAAGTACATTGGTTTAGCTGACCGATCTTCCCATCAAAAAACAAGTAAGGCAAAACCAACCCCTTTTCTACAAGAATAAGTACGTCAACAGTAGCAGAAATGTACACATTTCAGGGAAGTCGCAGACGAAAGCCCACAGCTTTTTATGTGCAAGTTGCTCACTATTACCTGACCTACTCATGCAGTTTTAAGCTTTATAAGAGATGCTGCAATAGGAGATTAAGTGCACCATTTCTGGCCTAATGCCATGTGCCATAACCCACCAGTCAAGTTAATCCCATGGGAAACATGAATATAATGCAAGTCAATGAGAGACATGGCAAATATTAATGATGTTCAGAAGGATCACTGTTCTGGTTATGAAGGCAATCATTTGTGCCTTGCTTTGTTTTCCAAACCAGGTACACTTATTAGTGTAATTAAACAAATATATTTGATTTGATTTGTAATTATGCCTCTGTCGAACATTTCTGAGAAGGCTTTGAAAATCAAGCCCTTTGCAATTAAATGAGATCAACTCAATGATTACTGCAAAAGCTCTAAAGCCTCTTTTCAGTCAACAGGCAGAATGAAAGCTTGTTTACTAGAATGATATTCGAGTTCTCATTCAGTACTTCTGAAAATAGCCCTACTTTGCTAAACGTTGATAAAACTTTATTGCTCTTGTAAAGTACATTTGTACATTTTAGAGCTTCTGCGATTTGATGAGCTTTTGTACTCTCCTATTTAAATCAAAAAGGTGACTTAAACTGGAGCTTGCAAAGGATAATGAATTCTAAGAAATACATGAAAATACATGTAAATGTGATAATAATTGTTCAATTTATTCCTTTTAAACACAGCGCCTGATATATAAGTCCTGTTAAAAATCTGCAATGCACCATAATTACAATCAATCCAAGTGCTTTTAATTACCTTAGTATGTATAACTAATTTAGAAAACAAAGTGATTACCTTTCTATGCAAAACAGTGGGGTAAATACCTGTGTGACTGGATGAATAAGCAGCACATTGTTTGAGCAGGTTGTGATAGATGTTAAGAATCAAATTTGATTCAATCACATTCTGTACAAAGCAACTATACATGTCTGAGATGTTAAGTGTAGGATGGTCTGAGAAAGGAATAGTGGTTATTGGACAGATGCCCAGATGTGTGATAGAGGTGTTTGCTTTGTGAATGGAGAAAAGCTTCACTGTAATAGATACTCAGAAAGACAATGAAGGATGGATTCCGAGGTCAGCTCTAGCTCATGATGCATATGTACAGACAGTAATAAATAGATAATGTTGCTGATGTGTGAGAAAGAGTGAATTTGACCATAACATTGAAGGATTGGGGAATAAACAGAACAGCAACAAGGAAAGAAATGCAAATTAAATTAAGTTCAACGTCAAATCAAATACAAAAAGAGAAGCAAAGAGTTGCATTCTTAAAAAGGCCAAATGAAGATGGAAAGGAAAAGTTTATTTGTTCATTATTAAACAAAAATTGACACATTTAAAATCTACAAAAATTAACATCTGAAGGAATGACACCCAACACTTTTAATAATTAATTTTCAGCATCAGAGAGGTTGACTAGTAGCAATAAACATTATCATGTTGTTAGAAGGAAACTTACAATTTTAACAATCAAATTTAATTTTCAGCAAAGCTTAGTTTATATCTATTACACAAATGCAGTACCTCCCCACAATTCAATACATTTTAATGGTGAGACGGAAACAAAATGTTATTTTCATGGAGTTAATAGGGGCTCAAATCAGACAGCAATTTTGAAATTTGACATTTAATCACACATCTGCCCCTCACTTAAAGTCATCGTACCATTCACACATCAATAAGAAACAATGTTATTAGCATCATCATTATTTGGACAGCAAATTCGGGACAAATGCTTAGTCTAACATTTGACCTAAGTAAACCATGTAAGCAAATCATGTAGAGAAATTACTTAAATAGATGAGTTAAATAGATGAGGGTGGTACGGTGGCTCAGTAGTTAGCACCACTGTCTCACAGTGCCAAAAACCCAGGTTTGATTTCAGCCTTGGATGACTGTCTGCGTGGAGTTTGCACATTCTCCTTGTGTCTCCGTGGGTTTCCTCTGGGTGCTCCAGTTTCTTCCCACAGTCCAAAATGCGCAGGTTAGGTGAATTGGCCATTCTAAATTGCCCATAATGTTTAGGGATGTGTAGGCTAGGTGCATTAGTCAGGAGAAATGTAGACTAATAGCGTAGAGGAATGGATCTGGATGGGTTATTCTTTGGAGGGTTGGTGTGGGCTTGTTGGGCCAAATGGCCTGTTTCCACACTGAAGGAATTCTATGAAAATGATGTTATTTAAGAAAAATATAATATAATTTGCGGGTATTGTCTGATGGAGAAGAAATTAATATTTTAAAACCTCAGGTTTCATACTAATTAAATAGTTTTCAAGCAGAAACCTTTAAAAATATGAATTTATAATTTGAGGTTCTGCTCAATAATGTTTTTGATTTAATTCTTTAATACTTCATTGATCAGATACGAAATCAGTGTCCAACCCAAGATGCTGAGTCTTGAATTATCCATTTGCATCTTAAAAGGAGCTTCATGGGGTATAAGATTAATATTAAAGCAATAAAGCACTCCTGACATCTAAGTAGTTTTATTACTGTGACATTAAGATTTCTCTTAGCTCCATGACATATGAGCAGCAATCTTCAAAAAAGTTGCTGGTGAGCTGACACAGAATCTTTTCGAAATTGCTGACAATTCAAGGTTTAACAAGCATTAATTATAACACTTGTATATCTCCAAGAGTTCTCATGCAGACGGCATTTACAATTGTTAATCACTTCCCTGCACCACTTCCTCTCTTTCTCTCCACAAATTAAAAACACAAATGCAGTCTAGAAGTAGCAAGCACATGAAAGCTAAAACAATGTAAACAGGTAAACTATTTGACAATGGGACCATCACATCATCCCAGACAAATCGTCTCTGCTCTGACCTGTCCTCTCTCTCTAGCCCAGAGAACCTCCTGTCATTACTCTATTCGAGATCAGCTAGCTTGGCTCAAATTGGAGACTGGATGTACATAATTCGTCACTATTTGTGTGGTCTGCATCAGCTATCTTTTCCTCATAAATAAAAAGAAACCCCCTTTCAATTTTCTGTTGTGAGAACTGATGGAAACTGAGCGTCATTTGCAAATTTGAAAGCAATATTGCTACACTTGTATGTTCCTCCTTCACAGCCCTATGAAAATGTTGACTTTTTTTCTGGAGGTCAACTGTACTACTGTTGGATGCTCTCTCACTCCAGATTGCCCAAAAGGTCAAAGTCAATCATGAGTCAGTCACATTAACTGTACAAAGGGGTCTCCTAGAGTCCAATCAAACTGACCACATTGTGGTCAGCATTGTTGGTTTAACAGCAGGAAAGGAGAACCTCCTGTCTTTAGTAGCTTTCAGGTGTATGATTTGGGTGTGGCTTGACTGATACTGCAGTATTTACAGTGACAAGCACTATCAGTACTTTTGTTATGATCTTAATGATCAATACAACTGCCATCCACCTCACCCATTATTTCTGAGCAGTTAATTTTCTTAATTATGAAAACTTTCACTCGGAATACTTACACAGCAAAGCATTGCTACTTTGAAAAAAGTGGAAGAAAAGTAAATGAATTCCCAGCACACTTGAAAACCTCTTGAAGACACCAAATTTCCCTACCTCTTTCATTGGCTCAGTTTTAATATCTATTTTCATTTAAAAACTGAAAGAACTGCAGGTGCTGTATATCAGAAACAAAAATAGAAGTCACTGGAAAAGGTCAGCAAATCTGGCAGCATCTATGAAGAGAAATCAAAGTTAACATTTCGGGTCCAGTTCTGAGGAAGGGTCGCCGGCCTGGAATGTTAACTTTGATTTCTCTTCACAGGTGCCGCCAGATCTGCTGAGCTTTTCCAGCAACTTCTGTTTTTATAACAGTTTTCATTTGTCTGGCATTCTACCATATTCATGATTTCTAGCAAGTTTTTTTGTTGCAATGAATTGCTGTCGCATCTGTCATATTGACAATATTCCTTACAATGTTATCAAATTTAAGTGTTAGGGATGCAATTAGAAGAAAATCCACCTCCGGCTAAAAATCTCTTCTAAAAAAGGGGAAGTCTTAATTATTGTATATAAATCACTTGAACAAGCCAAACAAATTCCTAAGGTTGTAGAAGTGTGCCCTCAGCTGGACATTGCTGTGAATAGTTTCTGAATTTGTACAGCTACTGTAGTGCCAATTAACACCAGAAAATTGCTTTTAACAATATTGGCCTGAATCTGACATAATCAGCTACATTATTTGGATCTCTCATTGCTTTTATCCCAAAAGGCATTAACTACTTGTTGAGGCATCATGTTGTAAATGATGATTTGACTCTGTACTTCACCCACTGTTCAGGTGTGAATCCCAACAGGGTCAGAATCTTGTTAGTTCGCCGTCTTCCACAGCCATAAATCTTCAGTTGGAGAGGGCTACTGGCTGCTGAAAATTGAGAACATTGGCTGTTCTTCTCTTGCTTAAGTCAGGAGTGCCCTGAACACCATGCAGGATGAGGTAATCAAATCTAGCAAAGGCAGGAAACTGACTTGACTGGAGCTGAATTTAACCCTCCATTAATTTCAAAGGAAAGTGAAATCAGGCAAGGTGTAACTGGGAGCAGCTTTAATTGGGCTTACTGTCTGTTGAAGTCAGTTCAATCAGCTCTAGAGGTGTTGGGATGCTTTTGAAAGTCATACACCTGGTCAACTGGAGCACCATCTTGGCTGAACAAACTGGCAACCCACTCTGTAGAGGTGGCCAGTTGCTTTGGGAAACCTAGGTCCTGAATTAGGGCATTTTGCAATGGGTGGACCTTCTTCCTGGAGTTGGCCTGATCAGTGATGGGCAAGGGGCTGTCAGAGCCTCTGCTCAATGTCCTAAGCCTGGAGATGTTTGAATGTAAAGGCCACCTCCACACATGGCCAGAAGCAGTCCTGTGGAGGATATCCCTCTCCACAATAATGGCCATAACAGTTGTGGGCATCGTTTATGTTTAAATCTTATGTATGCCTTAGCATATTCCTCTGTTTTGAGTTAGCCTCATGATCCCCAACCTACCTCAGTAGTGCTCACCCCTCCCAGTTGTGTTGCTGACTGTCCAGGGCTGGGGACCCTTGGTTCAATCTCTCACCTCAGGAACCCACTCACAATCCTTTATTGAATAGTGAAGGTAGAATGACCTATTGATTAGCTATCTCATAGATATGAAAAATGTGGTGCTGAGAAAGCTCAGCTGATCAGGCAGCATCCGAGGAGCAGGAGAGACAGGTTTCAGGTCTAAGTCCTCCATCAGGAATGTTGGGTGGGGAGGAGAAACTGAGAGATAAATATCAGGGTGAGGGTGGGGTTGGGGGCAAGGTAGCTGAGAAGGCGAAAGGTGGGGGGGAATAGTGATAGGTCAGTGGGGAGGGTGGTGTGGACAGGTGGGAAGGATGATGGACAGGTAGGACCGGTCAAGAGGGCGCTGCTGAGTTGGAGGGTTGAATCTGGGATGAGGTGGGGGAAGGGGAGATTTGGAAACTACTGAAGTTGACATTGATGCCATTTTCGCCTACCTCATAGATATTCCAACTGTCAACTTGCTTCTGACACATAGTCCTAACTCCTGAAAGATTTCAAAAAGGAGATATCAGGTAACGGTCATCATGGTAGTTTCCTGGTAGTGGGTTAGATTACTATGATCATCTCAATCTTCAATCCAGCAGATTTGCTGTTCCTCTGTGGGTTAAACACCATTTGCAGCAAATGCAGTGAGCCACAGCAAGCATCTGTATTTTGTGAACCGATAAGTAGGCAAGAGGAAACAAAAACTAAATGATCAGCATCACTGTCTGGGTAGTAATCTGGTGGTGTCAGCCAGCCAGCCATCAGTGAATCCACCCAAATTCCATTTCATTGAATTGAATGGAATTCAAATTGGGGGCCCTCTATTAGTGTAACAGTGGTGTCCTTACCATTGGACCAGGAGGCTCAGGTTCAAGTCCCACTTGCTCCAGAGGTATGCAATAACATCTCTGAGCAAGTTGATTAGAAAAGTAGGTTAACAAAAATCAGTAAATCCTTTCTGGGCCCTCCTGTGGTGCAGAGATAGAGTTCCACCCCTGAACCAGGAGGCCTGGGTTCAAGTCCCACCTGCTCTGGAGATGTTAAAAAGAAAACACATTCAGGCCCTATCGTAGTGCAGTGGGAGTGTCCCTACCTCAAGACTGGGAGGTCTGGATTCAAGCCCTTACCTGCTCCAGGGGTATTTTTGCAACATCTCTGAACAGGTTAATTAGGGGAAAAAATGGAAAGGTACTAAAATGTGCACATTATCCACGCTACCTGATCATCAACCATGCAATGAAAGCAAAATCTTGATGACAATTAGAAATCAATTGGTTGAAATGCGAGAGTTATATTTCGCTCAGAATGCTTTCTGATACTGTGTTTCAAAATTGCAGGTTCACTTTTAATTATCTGAATATAGTAAATTTATAACCAAAACAACTAAACAACAATTAAAATGGCATTATAGATGATTGCATTACTTACTTGGAAACCGTAATTCAAATTTAAAAATGGAGCCGATAATGAGCTGAAATGATTTGAATTCTATTAAGTCAGGAAATCATTTTCCCAGACAATATGTTATTGACTATTTTTAAATGATGCTGTATTGATATCTACAGCAGTTAAGTTTCTGCAACCGAAAAACAAATCTCTTTTCTGCCTCACAATGTTGCCTTCCTGAGAGCTGAATTATAACTCATTAAAATACAAGTTGTGCTTAGCCAAGGACAGTACTGCATATTTGTTTTGTAATGAACATCAATGAACGAGTAAATGAGGGAATCAGCAGCGCAATAGAAGATCCTAATTGCTTAGCAACAGTGTTCCATGGCCCAATTGGAGTTGAAGAATTGCTAAATTTATGATTCATTTTGAAGAAATAGACCTCTGTGTCATTAGATAACAACGATGGGATTTTATTTCTTTTTGAAAATGGCAAAACCTCACCATTGATTGATATTTTTTACAGATTATTTCATTTTATCACCTCAGTTAATTGAATTCTGTCTATCATATCCACATGTTTTACTTAATACTGCAGGTTAGAATGTTAAGATGGTGTCAAACTCATGGTAAATCATAATATTCTTGGTCTTGGTATGCTGCTAAAAAAAAATATTTACAGAGTCTCCAGAGGCTTGTGCTCCAGAACTTACCACTCCCCCAGCCAAGCTGTTCCCCGAGCAAAGCTACAACGCTAGCATCTCCTTGACAATGAGGAGATTTGCCCAGATATATCCTAAACACAAAGAGCAGGACAAATCCAACCCGGACAGTTACTACCCGATCAGTCGACTCTCGATCGTCAGTAAAGTGATGGAAGGTGTCTTCAGAAGTGCTATCAAGCAGCATCTGCTCAGCAATAACCTACTTAGTGTTGCCCAGTTTGGGTTACACCAAGGCCATTCAGCTCCTGACCTCATTACAAACATAGGGTGAGATGTGGATGTACCTATTAGAGAAGGTGCAAAAGTTGAAGTTCTAAATTGGAGAAAGGCCAATTTTGACGGTATTAGGCAAGAACTTTTGAAAGCTGATTGGGGGCAGATGCTCGCAGGTAAAGGGACAGCTGGAAAATGGGAAGCCTTCAGAAATGAGACACCGAAAATCCAGAGAAAGTATATTGCTGTCAGGGTGAAAGGAAAGGCTGGTAGGTATAGGGAATGCTGGATGACTAAAGAAATTGAGGGTTTGGTTAAGAAAAATAAGGAAGCACATGTCAGGTATAGACAGGATAGATCGAGTGAGTCCTTAGAAGAGTATAAAGGAAGTAGGAGTATACTTAAGAGGGAAATCAGGATGGCAAAAAGGGGACATGAGATAGCTTTGGGAAATAGAAGTAAGGAGAATCCAAAGGGTTTTTAACAAATACATTAAGGACAAAAGTGTAACTAGGGAGAGAATAGGGCCCCTCAAAGATCAGCAAGGCGACCTTTGTGTGGAGCCGCAGAAAATGGGGAGATTCTAAATGAGTATCTTGCATCAGTATTGACTGTGGAAAAGGATATGGAAGATATAGACTGTAGGGAAATAGATAGTGACATCTTGCAAAATGTCCAGATTACAGAGGAGGAAGTGCTGGCTGGGTAATGGTAAAAGGGGAAAGGTGGATAAATCCCCAGGATCTGATCAGGTGTACCCGAGGCCTCTGTGAGAAGCTAGAGAAGTGATTGTTGGGCCTCTTGCTGAGATATTTGTACCATCGATAGTCACAGGTGAGATGCCGGAAGACTGGAGGTTGGCAAACGTGGTGCCACTGTTTAAGAAGGGTGGTAAGGACAAGCCAGGGACTGTAGACCAGTGAGCCTGACCTCAGTGGTGGGCAAGTTGTTGGAGGGAATCCTGAGGGACAGGATGTATACGTATTTGGAAAGGCAAGGACTGATTAGGGTTAGTCAACATGGTTTTGTGCGTGGGAAATCATGTCTCACAAACTTGATTGAGTTTTTTGAAGAAGAGGATTAATGAGGGCAGTGTGGTAGATGTGATCTATATGGACTTCAGTAAGGTGTTCGACCAGGTTCCCCATGGGAGAATGATTAGCAAAGTTAGATCTCATGGAATACAGGGAAAACTAGCAATTTGGATACAGAACTGGGTCAAGGGTAGAAGATAGAGTGTGGTGGTGGACGGTTGTTTTTCAGACTGGAGGCCTTTGATCAGTGGAGTGCCACAAGGATCGGTGCTGGGTCCTCTACTTTTTGTCATTTACATAAATGATTTGGATGCGAGCATAAGAGATACAGTTAGTAAGGTTGCTGATGACACCAAAATTGGAGGTGTAGTGGACAGCGAAGAGGGTTACCTCAGATTACAACAGGATCTGGACCAGATGGGCCAATGGGCTGAGAAGTGGCTGATGGAGTTTAATTCAGATAAATGCGAGGTGCTGCATTTTGGGAAAGCCATTCTGAGCAGGACTCATACACTTAATGGTAAGGTCTAGGGAGTGTTGCTGAATAAAGAGACCTTGGATTGCAGGTTTATAGCTCCTTGAAAGTGGAGTCGCAGGTAGATAGGGTAGTGAAGAAGGTGTTTGGTACGCTTTCTTTTATTGGTCAGAGTATTGAGTACAGGAGTTGGGAGGTCATGTTGTGGCTGTACAGGACATTGGTTAGACCACTGTTGGAATATTGCCTGCATTTCTGGTCTCCTTCCTATCAGAAAGATGTTGTGAAACTTGAAAGGGTTCAGAAAAGATTTACAAGGATGTTGCCAGGGTTGGAGGATTTGAGCTATAGGGAGAGGCTGAACAGGCTGGGGCTGTTTCCCTGGAGCGTTGGAGGCTGAGGGGTGACCTAATAAAGATTTATAAAATTATGAGGGGCATGGATAGGGTAAATTGGCCAAGTCTTTTCCCTGGGGTCGGGGAGTCCAGAACTAGAGGGCATAGGTTTAGGGTGAGAGGGAAAGATATAAAAGAGACCTAAGGGACAACTTTTTCACGCAGAGGGTGGTATGGGTATGGAATGAGCTACCAGATGAAGTGGTGGAGGTTGGTACAATTGCAACATTTAAGAGGCATTTGGATGGGTATATGAATAGGAAGGGTTTGGAGGGATATGGGCCGGGTGCTGGCTGGTGGGACTAGATTGGGTTGGGACATCTGGTCGGCATGGATGGGTTAAACTGAAGGGTCTGTTTCCATACTGTACATCTCTAGGACTCTATGAGGCACAGCCCTTGACATCAAAGCTATATTTGACCGAATGTGGGATCAAGGAGCCCTGACACAACTGGAATCAATGGGTATCGGGGGCAAACTCTGCACTGGTTGGTCTTACTTGGCACATAGGAAGATGGTCGTGGTTGTTGGAGGTCAATCATCTCAGCTCCAGGACACCTCTGCAGGAGTTCCTCAGGCTAGTGTCTCAGGCCCAACCATCTTCAGCTGTTCCATCAATGAGCTTCCTTCCATCATAATGTCAGAAGTGGGGATGTTCACCAATGACTGCACAATGTTCAGCACCATTCGCAACTCTTCAGATTCTGAAACAGTCCACTTTCAATCCTTTATCCGAAATCCTTGGGGCCAGTTGTTTTTTGGATTTTGGAATTTTTGGATTTCAGAATAACTGATATTTTCACACTGAACTAAAAAGAACTTACTGAACAGCAAACCCATGTGTGACTAGTACAAGCGCTGAGACACAATTGGTGCCTGCCAGTGCTGGGCCACAGTGTCGTGTGACATCTGAGAGACATGGGTCAAGTGGGTGTGGAGTTGGGTCACCTGTTCTCAATGTCGAACAACTTGTTATACAAAAAAAACTTCACAAAAAAGCCTTCAGATTTCAGAACTTTTGGATTTTGGAATTTCAGAGAATGGATTGTGCATCTGTGCAACAAGATCTGAACCGTATTCGGCTGACAAGTGGCAAGTAATGTTCCCACCACACAAATGCCAGGCAATGACTACCTCCGATAAGAAAGAATCTAATCACCTCTTGACAGTCAATGGTGTTACCATCATTGAATACTCTACTATCAACATCTTTGGAGTTACCATTGACCAGAAACTCAGCTGAACTCATAAACATAGTGGTTATAAAAGCAGGTCAGAATGTAGGAATATTGCAGTCAGTAACTTCACCTCCTGACTCCCCAAAGCTTGTCCACAATGTACAAGGTACAAGTCAGGAGAGTGATGGAATACTCCCCACCAGTCTAGATGATGCTGCTCCAACAGCACTCAAGAAGCTTGACACCATCCAGGATAAAGCAGCCCACTTGATTGGCACCACATCCACAAGCATTCACTCTCTCCACCACCAATGCTGAGTAACAGCAGTGCGTACTATCTACAAGATGCACTGTAGAAATTCACCAAAGATCTTGAGATAGCACCTTCCAGAAACACTGTCAGTTCCATCTAGAAGGACAAGAGCAGCAGATACATGGGGGGAGCACCACCATCTGAAAGTTCCATTCCAAGCAACTTACCATCCTGACTTGGAAATATATCAATATTTCTTCACTGTCTCTGGGTCAAAATCTGGAATTCCTTCCCTAAGGGCATTGTGGGTCAATGACATCAGGTGGGCTGCAAGAAGGCAGCTCACTACCAACTTCTCAAGGGCAACTAGGGACAGACAAAAAAAATGCTGACCCAGCCAGTCATGTCCACGTCCCCCAAATGAATAAACAAAATGTTGACTATGGCTTCATCTTGTATTAAGGCTGCGAGAGTAAAATCATGTGAAATTGCAGTGCTATCTGAAATGATTTGTCTAATTAGTACATGATACAGCCAGACATAATGCCTCACACTACATTTCCCTCCAAATCTCTGATTCGGTGCATTGGAATTTTCCCAAAAAAAGTCAGTCGTGTCAATTTCGGAGAGTTCTCTGGAGGGTTTCTCTCCATGTGCTCCAGCGAGTTGTCTCACACAAAATTCTGCTGTTCATATTAGTACGTATGCATCATGGCATGCTGTTTCAAGCACTCAACAGTGTTGGCACCATATTTGAAGCCTAGTTATGCACCAAGTCAATTACTGCCAGCCACAAATAGCCCTTCACACACACATAATGGAAAGAAAGTGAAAAAGAACAACTTCTGAAGGTACATAGATGACACGGGTGACTCTTCATTGGAAACATGGATATGGACAAAGCATTTGCTGTAATCTGTTGCTTGACTTGGATATAATCTATTTTGCATCAAATCTCACTATCCTTAGTCTAAATAGTTATAGGGACAGAATCATGCAGCATGAAATCAGACTCTTTGGTCCAACCAGTCTGTACTGATCATGTTCCCAAACTAATTTAGTCCCATCTGCCTGCATTTTGCCTATATTCCTCCAAACCATTCCTATTCACATACTTATCCAAATGTTTATTAAAAGTTACAACTGCACTTGTATCACCATTTCCTCTGACAGTTCATTCCACACATTCACCACTCTCTATGTAATAAAGTTGCCCTTCATGACCTTTTTAAATCTATCTCCTCTCACCTTAAAAATATGCTCCCTAACTTTTAACTCCCCCACCTTAGGGAAAAGACCCTTATCGCTTACCTTATTTATACTCCCCCTGATTTTATAAACCTCTACAAAGGTCACCTCTCAATGCCCCACACTACAGTGTAAAAACTTCCAGCCATCCAGCCTATTTTTATAATGCAAACTCTCCATTCTCGGCAACATCCAAGAAAAGTTTTCTGAACCCTCTCCATTTTAAGACAGTCAGTTCTGATATGACGTGATAGTTCCGTTCTCGTGAGATCTTGCGTTATAAGAAAATCGCATAATAGCCCCGCCATTTAAACAAATGGGGCCGGAATCGCATTATAGCCAATACAGGTAAGGGAAGTTGGTGTTCCACAAATAACAGTCTAGATCCTTTAATCGTGTTAAAGTCAATCCGTGTTGAAGAAACGAGCAGAACCGATTGTAATATCCTTCCAATATACAATCTCAGCATGATGTCCAAACTCCTATACTCAAAGGTCTGAGCAATAATGGAAACCATGCTAAATGCCTTCTTAACCACCCTGTGATGCAAATACAGTAATAGAGTCATAGGGGTGCACAGCACAGTAACAGACCGTCTGGTCCAACTCTTCCATGCTGACCAGATATCCTAATCTAATCTAGTCCCATTTGCCAGTACTTGGCCCATATCCCTCCAAACCCTTCCTATTCATATACACATCCAGATGTCTTTCAAATGCTGTAATTGTGCCAGCCTCCACCACTTCCTCTGGCAGCTCATTCCATACACGCACCACCTTCTGTGTGAAAAATTGCCCCTTAGGTCCTTTTTATATCTTTCCCCTCTCACCCTAAACCTATGCCCTCCAGTTCTGGACTCCCCTACCCCAGAGAAAAG
Source organism: Chiloscyllium punctatum (assembly GCF_047496795.1). NCBI lineage: Eukaryota > Metazoa > Chordata > Chondrichthyes > Orectolobiformes > Hemiscylliidae > Chiloscyllium > Chiloscyllium punctatum. The sequence goes on along the minus strand of NC_092749.1, from coordinate 101,393,551 downwards.
ACCTTGTCTATTTATTCTATCCCTGCCCCTCATGATTTTATAAACCTCTGTAAGGTCAATCCTCAGCCTCTGACACTCCAGGGAAAACAGCCCCAACCTATTCAGCCTCTCCTTATAGCTCAAATCCTCCAACACTGGCAACATCCTTGTAAATCTTTTCTGAACTCTTTCAAGTTTTATAACATCCTTCCGATAGGAAGGAGACCAGAATTGCACGCAATATTCCAAAAGTGGCCTAACCAATGTCCTGTACAGCTGCAATATGACCTCCCAACTCCTATACTCAATATCTGACCAATAAAGGAAAGCATACCAAATGCCTTCTTCACTATCCTATTTATCTGCGATTCTATTTTCAAGGAACTATGATCCTACACTCCAAGGTCTCTGTGTTCAGCAACATTCTCTATGACCTTACCATTAAGTGTAGAAGTTCTGTTCTGATTTGCTTTTCCAAAATGCAGCATCTCGCATTTATCTAAATTAAACTGCCACTCCTCAGCCCATTAGCCCATCTGATCAAGATCCCATTGTATTCTGAGGTAACCTTGTTCGCTGTCCACTACACCTCCAATTTTGATGTAATCTGCAAACTTACTAACTATACCTCTTATGTTTACATTCAAATCAATTTTATAAATGGCATTGATCCTTGTGGCACACCACTGGTCACAGGTCTGTAGGCTGAAAAACAACCTTCGAGCCAGTTGTGCATCCAAAGGGCTAGTTCGCCATGTATTCCATGAGATCAAATCTTACTAACCAATCTCCCATGAGGAACCTTGTCAAACACCTTATTGAAGTCCATATAGATCACATCTACCACTCTGGCCTCATCAATCCTCTTTGTTATTTCTTCAAAAATCTGTCAAGTTTGTGAGACATGATTTCCCCCACACAAAGCCATGCTGACTGTCCCTAATCAGTCCTGGTCTTTCCAAATACATGTAAATCCTGTCCCTCATGATTCCCTCCAACAACTTGCCCACCACCGATGGCAGGCTCATCGGTCTACAGTTCCCCAGCTTGTCCTTACCACCTTTCTTAAATAGTGGCACCACATTAGCCAACCTCCAGTCTTCCAGCACCTCACTTGTGACTATCAATGGTACAAATATCTCAGCAAGTGGCCTAGCAATCACTTCCCTAACTTTCCACAGAGCTCTAGGGTACACCTGATAGGCCCAGGAGAGTTATCCACTTTTATGTGTTTCAAGACATCCAGCACCTCCTCCTCGGTAATATGGACATTGTTTTAAGATGTCACCATCTATTTCCCCACATTCCATATTTCCATGTCCTTCTCCACAGTAAACACTGATGCAAATACTCATTTAGCATCTCCCCCATCTCCTACGGCTCCACACATAGCTGCCTAATGTCAAAGAATTATGTACCTGAACCGATAGGTCTTGTATAAGTCCTGCCCTTGTTTGTTTACAAAAATGCAGTATCTTGCACTTACCCAAATAAAAATCAATCTGCCACTCCTTAGCCCAATGACCCAATTTATCAAGATCTATTTGAAATCTTATGTAACCTTTTTCACTGTCCACTATGCCACCAATTTTGGTGTAATCCGCAAACTTACAAACCATGCCTCCTTTATTCTCATTCACATTATTTATATACATGACAAACAAAGGTAAACCCAGTACTGTTTTCTGTGGAACACTGTTGGGTCACAGGCCTCCACCACCACTACTATGCAGAACCTTATCAAAGGCTTTACCAAAGTCCTAGTAAACAACATCTACCACTCTGCCCTCACCAATCTTTTTGGTTCCTTCCTTAAAAAAACTCAGTCAAGTTTGTTAGACAATTTACTTCACACAAAACCATGCTGACTACCCTTAATCATTCTTTGCCTCTCCAAATGCATGTCACTCCTTTCTTTCAGAATCACCTCCAACAACTTAATAATACAGATGTCAGACTCATGGGTCTACAATTCCCAGGTTCTCTTTATAGCCTTTCTTAAGTAAAAGCACAACATTAGCTACCCTCCAGTCCTCTGGTACCTCACCCGTGGTTATAGATGATACAAATATTTCTGCAAGGGACTTTGCAATTTTCTCACTAACTTCTCACAATGTCTTCAAATACACTTGATTGGGTCCCAGTGATTTTTTCACCTTTATGTTTACTAAGGCCTCCAGCTCTTTCTCTTCTGTAATGTGTATTGTTTTCAAAACATCAATGACTGAGTTCTATACCCTCCATTTCTTTCTCCATAGTAAAAACTAACAGGAAATATTCATTTAATATCTCTCCCATCCCCTTGAGGTTCAACACCAAGATGACATAATTGATCTTGAAGGCGCCCTACTTTCTCTCTCTAGTTGCTCTTTTGCTTTTAATGTTCTTGTAGAATCTCTTTGGATTGTCCTTAACATTTTGTACTTGTCGAAGCATTTTCACTAATTCCTCAGAATTTATGTGTGTCACTAAAGGTTTATCATCTATCTCTGTCTTGAAATGGAGACCAAGAACATAATCTGCAAACTTTTTACAAGCCCATGCATCATCTAATTCTTCTTTCTCTATCACTGCAGATTTGTGTTGAGTCTCTGGCAGTGGAGGGGATGTGTAGCAAACCTGTCTGCATTTTCCATCTTTCAGTATCTGAGAGCATACAGATCCCAATCCTGTAGAAAATAAATCTGCAATAATGAGAATGAGTACCTCTGGATCATGGTGAGCTCATATATCAACTCATATCCACATCTCTCTGATATTCTCAAAAGATCTCTTTTATGGGTTATATAATGGCTTATTGATAGCAGCTAGGTTGGGCAGCACACTTACAAATTGGTTTACCATACACAAGATATCTAAAGCTCAGTTCCATACCGTGGAGCTGCAAATCTCTTCATTGCTCTTGACTTCTATGGATCAACTCTGAAGCCGGATGCATCTGTAAAACCCCCAAGCACTCAGATAGTCATCTGTGAGAATTGACATTTCTTGTTGAGTAAAGTCATGCTTCCGCTAGGCATTGCAGCCCAGCTTGCACTCTGGTGTCATATTGATTGTGAGTGGATGCTTGCATCAAGACTTCATCCTCATGAAAAATGACTTCATCCAATCCCCCTAGGAGACTTGATGTTGTCCCTGGAAATTTGCTGGGAGTGATGTGATGCATTACGGCAGTCAAACAAAAGGTTACAAAAGGAGGTTGTGAACAAATGAAGTTCTTTATCAATGGATAGTTATTAAAAAAAAACACTGTTTGCATCTAGCTTCTTGAAGGTTGGATTTTTTTTCGGATTTTGCTAAATTTTCATCTACACATTAGCATGGGCTGCTGGATTACTAGCCAAATGATATTCCCACTGCATCGCCAAATCCCTTATAAGGAATAGTAAAGGAAAAAGCTGGGAGAACAATCCAAGCACTGAAGGCACTAAGTCCCAAATAATTGGCACTCACTCATGAGGTGAACAGTTCTATATATGGTAGAGTTCACTTTCATTTTGAATTGAATTTTGCCTGGTAAGGCAAACATTTTTTTCTATAGAAAGGCCATATCAAAACACAGTAATGTAAATTTTTGAAGGTGTAACTCCTATTATTTTTCCCATACTACTAAGGTGATAAACAAACTAATTGAATTGAACCAAGTATGTTGCAAGCACCATGAATAAATTTGCAAGATAACCCAAACAGAATTGCTCGTTTAACATCAGTGGAGAGAAAGCAGAGATCATGTTTGAGGTCCAGTGACCCATCCCTAGACTCTTCCTCTTCCTCAAGTTACTGGACCTAAAGCTTTAATTCTACTTTCTCTCCATAGATGCTGCCAGACCAGCTGAGATTTCCCAGCAATTTCTGTTTTTCTTTCTGATTTCCAGCATCCACAGTTCTTTGTTTCTTTAAAATTGTTCTTTTCTTGCTAACATTTGAGGAGGAGATATTGGGTAATGGTATTATTGCCTATTATGTTCAAGAATGACCAAGAATATCTACAATTTCTTTGGAAGCATAGATGTTTATCCAACTGTATCTGTTCTGGACACCAGGTACAGTAATCCAAAATGAATCTGCTGTTCTCTCTCCATTGATTCATTCTCTCCTTTCTGATAAGCTGCAATTGTCTCTGATTAAGTCATTTTCTGTGTTGATTAACACACATTTAAAAAATCTCTTAATATTCCTCCTCACTTTATAATGTTACTGGAGCCTGGAAACACAGAAAGTAGTCTTACCTTATTCACACCTTATCTAAATATCACAATGTTAAAAACAAAATACCAATAAATCTTCTCGTAGCTTTTTCTGCAAGAGTGTAAATAGCTCCAAGCAGATAAATGGATATGAGTACATCACTTTAAAAAACTAATTCGCCTCTTATTTTGATCTGTAAGAGAGAGGTATTGTTAGTGCAGTGAAATATCTCACACAATGCTTTGTCCTATGAAAGTTTTGCTGTGTAACTGGAATTTAATAAATTGGAATGCAACTGCTTAAGTTGTCTAAACATGAAGCTAACTGTAAATTTATACACTGCACACATTCACTACCCATTATATTTTATGCCCAACTTTTCAACTAAGGTGTAAATTGCAGACGATAGAAAAATCATATTGCCTTAGAAAATATTTTTCATTTGGGAGACATTGCAATTCTTAATCATGGATGCTCTGTGAGTCTTACCAGTCTGTGTGAGATCCCAGAGGCTGCCAATTAAGGCATTTCAAGGCAGCATCTTCCACTGGCAGCATGAGGGGCACGGAACGGGTGAAGATCCAAGGTCTTTTCCGTGGGGTGAGGGAATCCAAAACTAGAGGGCATGAGTTTAAGGTGAAAGGGGAAAGATTTAAAAGGTACCTGAGGGTGGTGTGTCTATGGAATGAGTCACCAGAAGAAGTGGTGGAGGCTGGTACAATTACAGCATTTAAAAGGCATCTGGATGAGTACATGGATAGGAAGGGTTTATGGGATATGGACCAAATGCTGGCAAATAAGACTAGATTAATTTAGAATACCTGGTCAGCATTACGAAGTTGGACCGAAGGGTCTGTTTCCATGCTGTGCAACTCTAAGATTCTGAGAGCCGGTGACAATTGGAAACAAGGGCAGGGGCCTGGATCTCAGTGCTTGATGTTCATGCCATCAGTCAGATACCAAGAGGCCCACACCCATGCTGCTGACAAGCAGCCCTCACTCTTTTTGCTTCCAGGAAAGCTGAACAGTAACAGGCCCATATGCAGCTGCATTAATCCCAGTGGTGACAGGGTGAGGGCCTTAGGGATGGAGTCCTTGTCGGATTGTGTACGTGGCCTCAATGGTTGTTGATTGGGAGTTAACCAAGAACCATCCAGCATGAACTTAATTCTGGGGAAGGCAGTAAAGAAGCGAAGATTGGTAAGTCACCACCCTGCCTAATTAAATGTCCCACTTGTCTCTTACCTAGTCACTTCCAGGAGCACAAGATTCTATTCCCACTTTGGGATGGCGAATAGGCACAGAGCACATGGGAATGCCATCAAATGTGGCCATTGCTAATGTAGGAGCAAAACAGTATGGGCACCGCAACATGGAAATGCCCTCTAAAAATGTTAAAAAGTTCAAAATTAAGTCTGACCACAGCTGCAAGACTCTCGTTATGGAGAGAATGATGCAGATATGGCTCTAGGGGGCTGAAGGGGGGTGGTTTGGAGGGAGGTGGGTCAGGGGTGTGGAGGGGTAGTCGCAGGCAGGGAGGGGAATGGAGGTAGGGAATATGGGGAGGAAACGGAAGGCTCAATGACACCATGGTTCTCACTAGGAAGCCATCTCCTGTCATCTATTAGGCTTCAGCCTCAGTGTGAGGGCTGGAGTATTATCCCAGAGACATGTCCAACTAGTCCCCAAGAGGCCACTTAGTTGATAACTTGATGTTGCTAGGAGAAAGTGAGGACGGCAGATGCTGGAGATCAGAGCTGAAAATGTGTTGCTGGAAAAGCACAGCAGGTCAGGCAGCATCAAAGGAACAGGAGAATCGACGTTTTGGGCATAAGCCCTTTCCTGAAGAAGGGCTTATGCCCGAAATGTCGATTCTCATGTTCCTTGGATGCTGCCTGACCTGCTGAGCTTTTCCAGCAACACATTTTGAATTTGATGTTGCTAGGCAGATAGCCATTGCTACCCTGGCCCTGCTTTTGACAAAATCATCAGAGGCTGAAACAAATCAGTCAAGTTGATATTGGTGTGTCCAAGTTTGCCTCCAATCTGGCTTTCAAAATTAGCACAATGAGACCTGGAAGATTCCATCCTTTATTCTGGCTGTTAACAATCATCTGATGAAGAAAATAGGACACTTGCCAGCATTAACACATTTTGAAATGAGGCTTTGTTTGAAAAAATAGAGATCTCTGAAGTTAATCCAAAACCTAATATTAAATCTTTTGAGGGGTCAGCTACTTAGTGTGCTAGCAATCTCATGATGAGCCATGTACTGTATCCAAGACTCCTCCTTGTATTGCAAAGTCTCAGCAATGTAATCGTAATTTGTCTTTTGTTCATGTAAACTGTATACCACACAGGCACGTGAACTATTTGATTTACAGCACACACAAGCACAAAGGCTTTACTCAATTATAGATTATGATCACACTAACTGCACTATAGTTCCATTACATTTTTACAAAGGCTTTCATAAGTTTAAATCACAAATTATTTATTTCAACAACATGTTCTGATACTGCACAACTGAGTGATATATAAAATATAGTAAAATTTGGCATTAGTCTTTTTCATAACTTCTATTTTTCTCTCACTCAGTAAGATAGCATAAGACTTTCATGTAGCAAAGTTATTGTTCCATGGAATGCTAAGGTGCCATGGACTCAATAGTAAGCCACAGAAAGAATTTCTAATCTCACCTGTTCAAAGGGAGACTCCAGAGGCTAACTGTATTCCCACAATGTGGAAGATAAAAATCAAAGGGCAAGTAACTTCCTATTTCTCTCTCCAGCTGATTCAGGATTGGTAATGACTCTCATATCAGTCCAGGGAATAATATAATACGAAAGAGGAGACCTGAAATTACCATTTAAACGTGTCATAAAATAAAATGTAAAATAAGTTCCGAACATCCATAAAACATTCTGTAGTGTATATTGCGAATAAATGAACATAGATGGAAATTGGTAAATGAGAGTGAAAAAGTCAGAATATGTATAAATTTGGGAATGCTGCTTTGTGCTCACGTTGACTTTCCTTCCCCTGGAGCTGGAGTTCGGCTGCGTGGCTTGTGATGCCATCTGAACTCCTTAACTGGCACACAATTTTTAATTTGCTGTCTGGCTTCCATAAATCAATACTGGGTTTGAAAAGAAAACAGAAATATGCTGCTGTTCTATTGTTATTCTTTAACAGCCTTAACTTGTCGTTTTTGGTAAGCCAGTAAGTGCCCAAAGCAGAACGAATCTCTCTTGCCCTGTGATGATATTCACATTTGCAATGTGACAATCAATAATAGTTTCTTCATTCAAGGCAGTTTAATTCTTTATAGGTAGGTCTTTCACCATTTGCTGCTGCACAGAATCAAGCAATGTAGCATATTTGCTGTTTGACCCAACTGTAGTCAAAGCTTAAATGACTTAGTGTCAGTCCATCAGTGAAGATGAGTGTAAGAAGCTGACAGATTGGTCCACCTTATCTCTTTTATCAACTCAGACTTAAAGCTGATTTGAAGGTCAATATCTTCTAATTCTCCTGTGCTAAGGAGGTGTCTAAATAGTGCTGTACCTTGAGATTTTCTGCTATGTCAGCTGTTGAATTCTCCTTTGTTGACCCACATAGACCAATTTTGAACCTATCAAACTGTAATACACAAAACTGCCCTTTAACAAGACCCAGTCTCCTCAGAGTGTTCCAAGCATTTTCTTGATATTGTCGAAAAAGAAATTGGCATATACACGTTAGAGTATTTATGTGCTACCTTTTCATTTCTCAAACCAATTTTTTCAGACCACTGAACCAATTCAGTATGATTGCACACTTATGAATTGGTAAGAAAGTGAGAGCAGAGATTGAATATTTTCTAATGGTCTCAAATTGAATGTTTTTGCAGCATACCCAGATCTCATAAAGTTGTACTTTTATTTTTCTCTGAGAATAATATCATACAAATCGTTCCAGTTTCTATATGTTATCATAAGCCTCAGGCGACTGACTGTGTGGAGTTTGCACGTTCTCCCCGTGTCTGCGTGGGTTTCCTCCGGGTGCTCCGGTTTCCTCCCACGTTCCAAAGATGTGCAGGTCAGGTGAATTGGCCATGCTAAATTGCCCGTAGTGTTAGGTAGGGGTAGATGTAGATGTAGGGGTATGGGTGGGTTACGCTTCGGCGGGGCGGTGTGGACGTGTTGGGCCGAAGGGCCTGTTTCCACACTGTAAGTAATCTAATCTAAAGTGTTTGCTTTAGTATTGACGTATCACCTCAGATGACATCATATACAGTAATAAGAAATGTCTGAAAAGTTGTAAAGTATTTAAATCATAAGGACTAATACATTATAATCTTAATATTGTAAAATTGTCAATTTCCTTACTACCAAGTATCCAACAAAGCCTGAATTATACAAATATAACATGCACACGTTATATAGTTACTGATTTGGGTTTGCTGACTTAAATTCCTGACACCTGAGAGACATAGCAAAATCTACATCAGCACAATTTGTGAACAATATAGGCATAATCTAGTTATTACATATTGTCAGGAAAGAGTTTGAGTTCTGTGTTGTTTGTAAGGAACAGGACAAACATAAATTTGTTTGACATTCTATAAGATGACTATGTTTGAAACTGTCTCCTTTAATTCAATATAAAGTTCAAAACAAAAACAAATGGTGCTACTATGCCATGCAGAATAAAAGGGTTTCTTTTGGGTTGACAAGCTGGTGGAAAACTAATGAGGATGGAATTTATTTGTGATAAAAACAAAAAGATTGTGTAGAGTTAATGATCACAGAATCATGTCATTTACATAAATGATTTGGAGTGAACATGAGAGGTATGGTTAGTAAGTTTGCAGGTGACACCAAAATTGGAGGTATAGTGAACAGCGAAGAAGGTTACCTCAGTGTGCAATGGGATCTTGAACAGATGGACCAATGAGCCCAGGAGTGGCAGATGAAAATTGATTTAGATAAAAGTGAGGGGCTGCATTTTGGATATGCAAATCAGGGCAGGACTTATATATTTAAGGTCTTGGGGGACTTTTGTTGCACAAAGAGAGCTTGGAGCTCAGGTTCGTAGTTCCTTGAAAGTAGAGTTGTAAGTAGACAGGAGAGTGAAGAAGGCATTTGGTATGCTTGCCATTATTGGTCAGTGCATTGAGTATAGGAGTTGGGAGGTCATGTTGCAGCAATACAGAACATTGGTTAAGCCACGTTTGGAACACAGCATTCAATTCTGGTTTCCCTGCTATAGGAAGGGTGTTGTGAAACTTAAAAGGGTTCAGAAAAGATTTACAAGGAGGGTGTCAGGATTGGAGGGCTTGAGATATCGGGAGAGGTTGAATAGACTGGGGCTATTTTCACTGGAGCGCTGGATGACCTTGTGAATGTTTATAAAATCATGAGGGACATGGATAGGGTGAATAGACAAGGTCTTTTCCCTGGGTTGAGGGAGTTCAAAACTAGAGTACATAGCTTTAAGTTGAGAGGGGAAAGATTCAAAAGGGATCTAAGGGGCAACTTTTTCACATAGAAGGTGGTCATGTATGGAATGAGCTGCCAGAGGCAGTGGTGGAGGCTTGTATAATTACAACATTTAAAAAACATCTGGATGGGTAAATGAGTAGGAAATGTTTAGAGAGATATGGATCAAATGCTGGCAAATGGGACTAGATTTACTTAGGATGTCTGGTCAGTATGGGACAAGTTAGACCAAAGGGTCTGTTTCCATGCTGTATATCTCTATGACTCTATGACTAAAGGGTAACTTGTAACAAGCAGCCTGTGCACTTATGCTCAACGAGTTGAGTGAGCAAACTTTACTTAAAATGGTAATGGAAGGTTCACCCTTGTAAAACTGTGAAAAGTTCAGCAGAGATTTAAACTCAGGATTCTACATGTGTGGTGAATATGGGTTTTCAGTTGTTCAAAGATGTTTCCAAGAAATACCCTTTTCTGTTGTGTTCTAGTTTCCTGCTAAATATTATGTCGTTCATGTTGACTTTAATCTGAGTGTTACAGTAAAAGTCTTAAAATATAAAATCCTGTTTTGTGATCCTTCATAGGTCAGTCACCAAGAAATTCATATCTCCTTTTAGAAATCATCAACCTTTATGTTGGATTGTTACAACTAATATTCCTCACCCAAATCTAACACTGTACTGATTAAGGTACCATTCCAAACAAACCCAGCATCATCATCACTGGTACCTACATCTCCATCACCATCAATACACGTATTTCATCATTCACCAATTAACTTTAACACACATACATATACATTTAATAATATTCAAAATGCACCATTATCAAATCATTCCTTACACAGACAATTGCAATCAGACAGCCACCAATCATTGCTCCATTCTAATCTGTTGAACACCAACATTCCCATAAGTGCTAAACTGCCATTTCAGAACTACCACCATCAGCATGGATGTCAGACTTCAAGATATAACACTGAGAGGGATTAGTACAGATAGAAGGAGCAATGTAATTTTACCAAAACCATCGTGTCTGCAACAATCACGACAGAAATTATTTTAAAGGTTTCAGAACACTAAAATAGAAGACAGCCTTGCATTCATCTTATGCCTTTTATGATGATTGGATGTCTCAAAAGTATTTTACTGCCAATAAATTATTTTTGAAATATAGTCGCTGTTATAATGCGTAGACTTCACTCAAAAATTTCCAAGAACCTGCCCACTTTAGCAAAGCAGAATTAAAGTACCGCAAATGCATGCAGGTTTTATTCTGTTCAAATGTAATGGCACAGAATGTGAATGCAACCAATGGGGAGGAGATATGCACTGAAAACTTTTTCAACCCCTTCCCACCACTTGAAGTAACACCTACATGTGAAACATTTGACTCAATGCTTCTTGATACTGAAAGGTCTTACAGGATTTAGAGCTGATGCAAGGTTGAAAAATCAATGAGGTGTGCAATGTTTATCTTCCTTGGGTGTATACTTTCATGCACATTTGTATATCAATTCTAAGAGGAAAGATACAAAATAAAAATATACAAAGACTTGTTTCTTCTTTGCATTCTTTGAAGAATGTTAAAATAAAAACCCCTGATCACTCTGTAAGCAAAGACAATGTGACATTGGTCCATTGAAAGCTCTTAGATTTTATATTTTCTGATTCTGCTTCTTTAACTGATCATTAGAGGGGGCAGTAGTGATATTGAAATTGGCCTCTCACCAGTTGTTTTTGATTGCTTTCCAGATACGAAAGTGGAAAATGCAATGTCTGGATGTTGAATGAAGAGAAGTTTGAATTTGTCTCTTGTTGGTCTCCTCCCCCAACTCTAAGAGTTCTGCCAACATTGACTGCCAAGGCTCCCAACAGCAAGAATAACCACTTGGGTGAGGTACAAGAGGGCAACCACAGAAGCACACTGAAACTGAAAGGAAATGCACATAAATGAGCAAGCTCAAGACAACATTCCAAATAGAACCATAGAGCCAACTTCAAATCAACAAAGGTACACAGTTAGACCACACTGACAAGAAGAATCATTACACTTCAAGCTGTCAACTGAACATAACTGCTCAAAGAAACCAATTGAATAGTTTGCATTTGTAAAAGTTAGGGGAGCAGCTGACAAACAAAACCTAAAAACAAAACTAGCAAATCATTATAAATTTAAATAATCACTGATGGAAAGTAACTCCTTGAAACAGCAATGAGAAAAGTCAATTTTAAATGCCACCCATAGCAAGATCTCATAACCTCAAGGTTAGCTGGTGTGGCTTTAATGAAGTAATGTATTAAAAAAATGCCACACCATGAACAAAACACAAGCAGTTTACAAAGAGCATCTGGAATTTAAGAGGTGCTGTTAACTTATAACAATCTCAAAGGTATTTAAATTGTCAACTGGTAGTAAATAACTTGATTCTTGGTAGAAAAAAATACACTTTATTAAAGTTTTTCATTTTACACTCATAATTGACAGTAATACCAAAGCAAAGGCAAACAACATTTTTATACCATATGGGCAGGCCATTCTGATTGTTTGGAAAGTGAACTTGGATTGGTAGAGACATCACCATGGAGAATACAACAGTTGTATTGTGACTGATGGTTAACTGCCAAGCTTTGTTTAAACTTAAACCAGGTAGGTTGACACTGATTAGTCACAAAACTGCCCTGAAGAATGAAGATGAGAATGGTAGTTGTCTATTTTGTTAAGTTAAAACAGGTGCAATTATCTTTCTTTCATTCCTCAAGGCAATGTCTCATTGTACAAATATGGCTGGTTCAAAATTCTGAAACTAGAAAATTCTTAATGCTTGACCAGTACAATTATAAGTAGGTTGTTCTGATATCTGTTCTTCCTGTCATATTACAAATGTTTTCTGAACAAATTATGATGAACAGCTTTTGTCAGGTCACTTTATCAGCTTATATGTATTAAGCAAACAAATCCCTTTTGCTTTTCTTGTATATTCGCTTAAACCACTTTCTAACCTTTTATGGCCGCATTCTGTTGTCTATTTGAATTGCAACAGACCATTCACACTCTTCAGATAAGGCAAGTTAAAGTTTAATAAAAACAGATGCAGTGACTCTGTAATAGCAGATGTCTTATAAGCAATACAGTCCTATCTATTTATAGTCTATGAAGAGCTGTTTTCATAACATATAGGAGCTCTTTGGGAGATATGCTTAGGTGTTTGATGAAAATATCAAGTAAAACATGCCCCTGCCCTACAACAGTCCTTCATTCCCAGTAGGTTGCCGAAGTAAAGTCTGAGATCAGCTGACTGGGTACAGAACAGGGATCATAATAGGGTCCCTTCTTGATAACTGAGAGTTTGCACTACATCCTGTTCTCAATGCAGCACTTAAAAATTTAATTGCTCATTAGCACTGATGCTGAAGGTGAACAAATAGGCTGTCACATGTAATATACCTGTAGAAGCATTTTGAAAAAGATAATGAGTGCTCTGTGACATATGCCACTTAAAACAACCCATAAATACTAGAAAAAAACAACAAGCAACATTTAGTGATTACAAGCAACATCTGTTCACACTTAGCTCCACATAAGGCAGCAGGGTCATTGCTATCTGTGTCAGCAGTGAAAAGTGCTTTGGGAACACAGGTGCTAGAGTGATAAGAGATTAGAAATCTCTAATAACCTACAGGCAAATTGTGCATTTTATCCATGAGACATTACTCTAGCAAAGAGAACTCCAAAAGATTTCAGGTTGATTGGAGATGGTAAAGTGAGCCAGAAATGCACTCGATAGAGCAACTGGTTGGACACAATTGTATAAATCAAGCAGCTGTAAGTGCACGCTTCATACATGTGTAATCATTGCTATGCCCATCAGTTCTTGAGATTAAATGCAAATGTCTAAACTACTTTTAAGTTACAACCAGATGTCAGAAGAGTGAGCTGAACAGTCACTTTGCCAAATTTCATTTTGTTTCATGCAATTAGTCTTCCTGTCAATTGGTTGCACTATGGGATCCAAGACTATGTGCATGTGCAGGCTGGTTGAAACATTTTGGTCAGTGCACCTGCATGAATAAATGAATTTAATCCTCACCACACGGTGGTAAAATTAGAATCATCGTTTGGTCACTTTCAGTGCAACTGGAAGTTAGTTTGGTGTGGCTCTGGCGTGGTTCAATACTGGGCCCTTAGTGTTCATGGTATATAACAACTTTGCCTTGAATTTAGTGGACAGACAAATGTTTGTGATAGTTGATGTGAAAACTAACCACAATATGTGATAATGAGTGTGAGGTATCTATATTAAGGAAGATATAAATAGATTGTTCAGATAAGAAGGAAAGTGGCAAATGAAATTCCATGCTGAAAAGGTAAGACGTAATAGACTTGAGATCAAAAATAAGGCAAAAGAATACACAATAAATACATAGAGGAAGAGAGGGATCTTATAGTGACTTTGTAAATTAATAATCATATTCACACAATAGAGAGATTTGACTCAGGAAACCTGGATGTAGAAGTGGGTTAGGTCAAGATGGGAAATGGTAAAGGTACAGACAGCCTAAAAATAACCACATGGCAGAATGGCACATACAGGAAGAAATAATGGGAGCTTGTGAAATGGAGGAGCCACCATCTGCAGTTAACTAAAACAAAATTAAAGCTAGTATTAATTTTAAAGGAAAACAAATAATTGCAGAAAGATACATGTCTGAAGATTGGATAAAGTATATTCAAAATATAACGAATTAAATTCAGATTAACAGGAAGGGAAATATTAGACTACAAGAGAAAGCTGGCTGGAAACATAAAAACAAATTGTAAGAACTTGTCAAGTTGTTGAAAGAAGAAAAGTGAACAACGTAAGCATTGGTACTGTCGAAAGTGACCTTGGGGTATTAATAATGGAAAGAAGGAGATGGCAGATGAATTGAACAGTTATTTTGCATCTTCACCCCAGAAGCAGAAACTGGCAAGATTTTCATTTATCATTGAAATGATGAAGTCCTGCCACTATTTGCTCTAAATCAAATGTGGGTGATGAGTTCAGCACTGCGAAAAAGTGACACCATGGGAACCTAGACTTCCTAGAGCAGCATTTGGGCCAAAAGGTGCTGACTGATGCTGCTATAACTTTAAAAAACCAAAACAAAGAAGACATTTTATGAATGGTTATCAAAACACCAGGAGATTGTGTGATGAGGTACAGAATGCAGAGCACAAAAAGCCTAATCGCGGTATAGTGAACATTCTCATTGACAATATAACACTTGTGGTAAAAGTGAACGCTTCATGGCTTTTCATGCAAGACGTTCATTTTCACATGGTGAAGTACACAGCAATTACTGAGAGCTGGTGCAGCAAAAATTACGTCTTTGAATTTGTGGGGTACATTTAACTTGAGCAGAAACAGTTCTTGGATGCATTGTCCAAATCATATTTACATAATAGATTAAAGTACAAACATTTCAGTACGGAAAAATGTTACTTTTGAACATTATGTTTTGACCAGGGACTTAAGTTGTTTGCAAGACTGTCTTTGCAGGAGTTTTTAACCTTGACTGCATTGCGAGCATGTCTCCAGTATGACAGCAATCAAGCAATTTTATGTTAACAGTGACCTTGACTCACAGAAGATGGTGATGTTTACATTGGACAGACCTTATTGTTATGCTCAGAAAGAAAAGTAGAACAGTAAGACTGATGCAATGTGAAATCAAACATTTGTCAGAACAGCACCGCATTGTTCACAGAGAATATCTGGGAAAAGATGATGCTTGGAAGCAATTTTGCAAGTTAGTGAAATGCTTCTAAAAACAGTATGTACCACAATTAATAGGTGGACAGTAAGAAAGGACAATTGGAAGAGTATGGTGCATTCAATCTCTGAATGAAGTGAGGTGACTGTCAAGACCCTTTGCAGTGAGTGCACTCATGTGAAACTACAGTGTCCTGATCAACTATTGAACAGAGCAAGTGAATAAGTGTAACAATGCAGTAAACAAGTATTCCCTGAACCTGTCAATGCAACTCTGTTGCCTTCTGAATGTTGTTCTAGGTGAACTGGTAGCACTGTGCAGGTTTTTGTACATTTCATCTGGACAAAGTATAAGCTTATGTGCAATATACAATCGTTGGACAGAAAACAGTTAGGCATGAGTAACTGCCAACAGAGGAGTGAAGAAATTACTGGTGTAAGCTGGTCATATATTATATGTGGTGTACGTTCCATCGCTAAATGGGATCCCAGACCTCTGAGTCACAGATCATAGAATCCCTACAGTGTGGAAGCAGGCCACTCTGAACAGCATCCCACCCAAACCCACCTTAACCCTGTAACCCGTGTTTCCCATGGCTAACTTACCCATCCCTGGATACTATGGGCAATTTATCATGGCCAATCCACCAAACCGGCATATATCTGGACTGTGGGAGGAAATTCATGCAGACACCAGGAGAATGTGCAAATTCCACACAGACAGTTGCCCAAGGTTGGAATCGAACCCAGGTCCCTGACGCTGTGTGGGTAGCAGTGCTAACAACTGAGTCACCAATTTTGTTTATTTTGGCAGGTGGAATACCTGTAACTGTCAAGTAATATAAATGCACACTTTTAATCTTCAATAAACAAATTGTGAAAAAAATACTGCCTTTATATCTTCCACTCAAAGGATGCAAAGTGCCATTCAGACCACTCAGAGTTCTGCTCAGCCACCATAACAATTGGAGAGAGCTTTGGCCAATGCCAATTTCAAAGTAGTAACATTGCTTTGTGAATGATGTTAAGCTTGTGAATGATGTTAAGCTTGTGAATGATGTTAAGCTTGTGAATGATGTTAAGCTTGTGAATGATGTGTCCTACCCAGCAGAACTAGAGTTGAGTGATTTTTTTAAAAATTGTTCATAGATGGACCAAGGCTGTAATGACATCAGGAAGTACATGGTCCTGGTGAAAACCAAACTGAGCATCAATGAGAATTGCTGAGCCAAAGCTACTTGATTGCATTATTGATAACACTTTCCATCACATTACTGATTATTGACAATATTCTGAAACAGCAGTAATTGGTTGGCTCAAATTTGTCCTTTTCTTTATTGATAGGAATTATCTGGGCAATTTTTCACATTGTTAGGTAGATAACAATGTCATAGCTGCACTGGATCAGCTTGGATAGAGGGGTCGTTATTGCTGAACCACAAGTCTTCAGCACAATTACTAGAATGTTGTTAGGGTCCACAGCCTTTATAGTATGATGTCTTCAACCACTTCTTGATATCCTGTGGAGCGAATCGAGTTGGAAGAGTTGTGACACTTCTGGCTGAAGGCATATACAAATTCTTCAGCTTTTTGCCCTGTAAGCTGATTTTTAAGGACTTCTGACATGTCCTTGTACATTCTTCACTGAGCTAGGGTTAGTCCTCTGGCTTGATGACAATGGTAGGGTGAGTCTTATGCCAAGCCATGAGGTTACATGTTGTGATTGAATTCTGCTGCTGCTGATGGCTCACAAATTTTCATATACACCCAGGTCTCAGTTGCTAGATCTGTTCAGAGTCTGTCCCATTTAACATGATGATAGTGACACACACTATGATGGAGGCTATCCTCAATGTGAGGATGGACTTTGTTTTCACATGGACTGGGTGGTGAGCAGAAGATATGGAAGCTGAAGTAGGCCATTGAGTTTGGTCTGCTGTTCAATGAAATTATGGTTGCTCTGGTTATCCTTAACTCCACCTTCCTGCCTTATCACCATAACCCTTGATTAAAGTCTGTCTAGCTCAGCCTTGAATATACTTATTGATCCAACCTGGATAGCCCTCTGTGGTAAAGAATTCTACAAATTCACTGCCCTCTGAGAGAAGAAATTCCTCCTCATCTTGGTTTTAAATGTGTGATCTCTTACTCTGAGATTATGCCCTCTTATCCTGGACTCTCCTACAAAGGAAAACAACATCTCTGCATTTACACTGTCAAGCCTCCACCCCCAACAATCTTATATGTTTCAATAAGTTCTCCTCTCAATCTTCTAGACTTCAATGAGTACCATTCCAATCTATTCAACCTGTAACAAAATCAGTCGATTGTCAGAATTGGCATTATGAACCTTCTCTGGACTGCTCCCAGTGATAGGATATCTCAGATAGGGGGACCAAAACTGTTTGCAGTAGTCCAGGTGTGGTCTGACAAGTGTCTGGTATAGCTTTAACAAGTTCTCCCTATTTTTATTCACTACCTGCCTTCCCCCCAATGTATTGTCTTCTGCAAACGTAGTGAAAAAGTATACGTTGTAAGTAAATGTGGCCCAGCAGTAATTATAGAACATAGAACATAGAAGAATACAGCACAATACAGGCCCTTTGGCCCTCGATGTTGCGCCGAATCAAGCCCACCTAACCTACACTAGCCCACTATCCTCCATATGCCTATCCAATGCCCGTTTAAATGCCCATAAAGAAGGAGAGTCCACCACTGCTACTGGCAGGGCATTCCATGAACTCACGACTCGCTGAGTAAAGAATCTACCCCTAACATCTGTCCTATACCTACCACCCCTTAATTTAAAGCTATGCCTCCTCGTAATAGCTGACTCCATATGTGGAAAAAGGTTCTCATGGTCAACCCTATCTAAACCCCTAATCATCTTGTACACCTCTATCAAGTCACCCCTAAACCTTCTTTTCTCCAATGAAAACAGCCCCAAGTGCCTCAGCCTTTTCTCATACGATCTTCCTACCATACCAGGCAACATCCTGGTAAACCTCCTCTGCACCCGTTCCAGTGCCTCCACATCCTTCCTATAGTACGGCGACCAAAACTGCACACAATACTCCAGATGCGGCCGCACCAGAGTCTTATACAACTGCAACATGACCTCAGGACTCCGGAACTCAATTCCTCAATTCCTCTACCAATAAAATTCTTGTGGCATTATATTAGTTTCAGATTACCACCTGAAAATGCCTCTCTTTTCTGTTAATTAGTCAATCCTCTATTCTAATCCTAACACCAGCAGTTCTTATTTTATTAAGTAGTCTTGCATGGAACAGTATTGAAAGCTATTGGAACTCAAAATACATTACAACTACTCATTCCCGTTTATCTGTACTGCTTGCTTTCTCCTCAAAGAAGGCTAATAACTTTTTGGGCATGGTTTGCCCTTCATGAAGGCATGATTAGTTTGCTTGATCATGTTATGGATTTGTAAATAACCTGCTATGACATGTTTCATACCAGATATTATGAAAGATATTATTTTAACTGACCTATAAGTTACCTTTTTCCTTCTTCCTCCCTTTTGTAATAAGGGTATTACACTGGCAGTTTTCCAAACCTCTGGGACTTTTCCAGGATCTAAAGATTGTTGAAAGAACACTACCAGGGCATCCACAATCTCTGCAGCTACTTCCTTTAAAATCCTTGAATGCATCCCATCAGATCCAAGAGGTAAAACAGCTTTTAGCACCATTAGTTTCCTGAGTGCAATTAAGTGATACAATTTCCTTCTGCCCAATTAGCCCCTCGATTATTTAATATTTTTGGAATGCTATTTGTGACATCTACTGTAAAGACATGTAGAACATATTTATTTAACTCATCTGCAATTTCCTGCTGTCTCATTATTATTTCCCCTGACTCATTCTCTAAGTGGTCAATGTTTAGTGTGGACTCTCACTTCCTTTTTAAATACCGAAAAAGTTCTTGTCTGCTTTTATTTTACTTGCTAGTTTATCCTCATAGTTTAGATTAGATTACTTACAGTGTGGAAACAGGCCCTTCGGCCCAACAAGTCCACACCGCCCCGCCGAAGCGCAACCCACCCATACCCCTACATCTACCCCTTACCTAACGCTACGGACAATTTAGCATGGCCAATTCACCTGACCTGCACATCTTTGGACTGTGGGAGGAAACCGGAGCACCCGGAGGAAACCCACGCAGACACAGGGAGAATGTGCAAACTCCACACAGTCAGTCGCCTGAGGCGGGAATTGAACCCGGGTCTCTGGCGCTGTGAGGCAGCAGTGCTAACCACTGTGCCACTGTGCCGCCCAGTTTATTTCCTCATAGTTTATTTTTCCCCTCTTTCTTTCCTTTTGGTCATCTCTTATTGGATTTTAAATTTTTCCCAATACTTGATTTACCACTAGACATTGGCACGTTATATGTTCTGTCTTTCAATTTGATTCTATCTTTAACTTCTTTAGGTGAGCACTGCTGCTTCACAGTGCCAGCGAGCCAGGTTTGATTCTACTCTTGGGCAGTTGTCTGTGTGGAGTTTGCATGTTCTTCCTGTGTCTGCATGTGTTTCTGCCAGGTGCTCCAGTTTCCTCCCACAATCCAAAGATGTACAGGTTAGGTGGATTGGCTATGCTAAATTTCCCATCATGTTCAGGAATGTGCATGCTAGGTGAGTTAGCCATGGGAGATGTAGGGGGATGGGTCTGGGTAGAATGCTCTTTAGAGGATCAGTGTGGGCCAGCTTAGCTGAATGGCCTGTTTCCACAGTGCAGGGATTCTGTGAACCATGGTTGATTTAAGCACATCACTAATCCGTCTTCCTGACTGGGATACATCTTTGCTGTGAGTCAATAAGTATTTATTTAAACATATGTTATTGTACCTCAAATATCTTTTCTGCTAAGCTTCTTTCCCAGTTTGCTCCAGACAACTCTGCCTTCATCCCTATGTAATTATTTATGATTAGCACAGTTGTTTCCAACTCAAGTTTCTCCTTCTCAAACTGAATGCTAAATTCTACCATGTTATGGTCACTGTTCCATCAGGGATCTTTTACTGTGAGATTTTTTATTAAACTCTCTCATTATATATTGCCAGTTTGAAATTGTTTGGTTACTGCTTGGATTCATAGAACATAGAACATAGAACAATACAGCACAGAACAGGTCCTTCGGCCCACTATGTTGTGCTGAACATTTGTCCTAGCTTAAGCACCTATCCATGTACCTATCCAATTGCCGCTTAAAGGTCACCAATGATTCTGACTCTGCCACTCCCACAGGCAGCGCATTCCATGCCCCCACCACTCTCTGGGTAAAGAACCTACCCCTGACATCCCCCCTATACCTTCCATCCTTCACCTTAAATTTATGTCCCCTTGTAACACTCTGTTGTACCCTGGGAAAAAGTCTCTGACTGTTTACTTTATCTATTCCCCTGATCATCTTATAAGCCTCTATCAAGTCATTCCTCATCCTTCGCAGTTCCAATGGGAAAAGGCCTAGCACTCTCAACCTATCCTCATACGACCTATTCTCCATTCCAGGTAACATCCTGGTAAATCTCCTCTGCACCCTCTCCAAAGCTTCCACATCTTTCCTAAAATGAGGTGACCAGAACTGCACACAGTACTCCAAATGTGGCCTTACCAAGGTCCTGTACAGCTGCAACATCACCTCACGACTCTTGAATTCAATCCCTCTGCTAATGAATGCTAATACACCATAGGCCTTCTTACAAGCTCTATCCACCTGAGTGGCAACTTTCAAAGAGCTATGAACATAGACCCCAAGATCTTTCTGCTCCTCCACCTTACTAAGAACCCTACCGTTAACCCTGTATTCCGCATTCTTATTTGTCTTTCCAAAATGGACAACCTCACACTTGGCAGGGTTGAATTCCATCTGCCACTCCTCAGCCCAGCTCTGCATCATATCTAAGTCCCTTTGCAGCCGACAACAGCCCTCCTCACTATCCATAACTCCACTAATCTTTGTATCGTCTGCAAATTTACTGACCTACCCTTCGACTCCCTCTTCCAAGTCATTAATAAACATTACAAATAGCAGAGGACCCAGAACTGATCCCTGCGGAACTCCACTTGTAACTGGGCTCCAGGCTGAATATTTACCATCTACCACCACTCTCTGACTTCGACCGGTTAGCCAGTTCTCTATCCAACTGGCCAAATTTCCCACTATCCCATGCCTCCTGACTTTCCGCATAAGCCTACCATGGGGAACCTTATCAAATGTCTTACTAAAATCCATGTACACTACATCCACTGCTCTATCCTCATCACCTCCTCAAAGAATTCAATAAGACTTGTAAGGCAAGACCTACCCCTCATATTCCGTGCTGGCTGTCCCTAATCAAGCAGTGTCATTCCAGATACTCATAAATCCTATCCCTCAGTACCCTTTCCATTATTTTGCCTACCACTCAAAGTAAGACTAACTGGCCTGTAATTCCCGGGGTTATCCCTATTCCCTTTTTTGAACAGGGGCACAACATTCGCCATTCTCTAGTCCCCTGGTACCACCCCCGTTGACAGTGAAGACGAAAAGATCATTGCCAACGGCTCTGCAATTTCCTCTCTTGCTTCCCACATAATCCTAGGATATATCCTTTTGCTTCCTAAATCTTTACCCCTTCAAAACATATTGCTCCAGGAAACTGTTCCAAACGCACTGCATGATTTTTTTCTTATGGTTGCCTCTGCCAATTTGATTTTCTTAACCTACATGAAGTTTAAAGTCACCCATGATTAATGTACTGCCTTTTTTTGCACATGTCCTCTTTGTCTCCTAATTTATTCTGTGTCCCACAGAACAGTCACTGTTAGAAACTTTCCAGGCTGCGCACCATGATGTCTTTTCCCCTAGTTTCCTTTTATCTCCACCCATATGGATTTTGCATCATCTGATCCAAGATTATTTTTATTGTATTTATTCCAAACTAACAAACCTACCCCATGATCCTTCCCTTTCCATCTAGCCTTTAAAAAAGTAACATTTCATTGAATACTTAGTTCCCAGTTTGGATTTCCATGCCTCTGTCATAACTATAAGAACTTACCTATTAATCTCTACTTGTGTAGTTCATTTATTTTGTTCCATTTTAAGTAAAGTTAATTTTGTCTTCTTAACCATCTTTTCCCCCCTTTCACCCTGTTCTCCTGCTTTTTTTTATATTACACTGACCCTTCCTCTTCCACTCTGGGCATCATTACCAAAATAGTTGCCCTGTATTACCACTACATCCTTTTGCTTCCTAAATCTTTACCCCTTCTAATTAGTTAAAGCCCTCTCTACTGGAATAGTTATTAATTTTTCCAGTATATTTGACCCAGAACCTTTCAAGTGAAGTACTTCCCATTGGAACACCCCCTTCAGCCCCAGTGCTGGTGCCAGTGCCCCATGAACCAAAACCCATTCCACCACTGCAATCTTTGAACTATGCATATAAATCCTCAACTTTATATATCCTACACCAGTTTTTCTGTGGCACAGGTAGCAATTCTATGATGTTTACCTTGAAAGTTCTGCTTTTTAAGTGTAGCTCTTAACCATTCAACGTCTTTTTTTTAGCAGAACCTCCTTTTTGGCCCTATCAATGTCATCAGTACCAACTTGGATGTTGACAACTGGATCCCTCCCCTCCTACTCCATGTTCCTCTCCTGCCCTGTCCTTAGGCTGGCACCAGGCAGGCAACTCAACCTTTGGAACTTGCACTCCTGGCTGCAGAGTACAGAATCCATCCCCATAAGTATCCTATCCTTTACCATAACTACATTTCTATTTCCTCCTGGTTCTAGAATGGCTCCCTATACCACAGTCAGTTTGCTCTCCTTCTGGTAAATCTCACTGTCACTCTGGTTCTGAACTGTTTCTCCCTCATTGACGTTCCCATTAAATCCTGATGACTGCTTGTTTGTTCAAGTGCCTACAGCTGCTGACTGTCTTTGTGAATAGTTTTTAATGCAGCAAAGTTCTGAAAATGGTAAACTGACTCAGTCTTATGAAGATTTCTTCTCCTGAGCCCAATGGGTTTTTTCACTATTGTACATTTGTCATGTTGAGCAACAGTGACTACTGCTGATCCCCAGGGGTATTTGTGGATAGAATAACGCTTCCACCTTTTCTGTTTTCTTAATTGGGTATAAGATTCTATTTGCCCGACAATGCCAGAGGAACAACCATTAGTGAGTGTTAATATGAAGATACTCTTCCATCACAAGGCATAGTTTATTGCATGAAAGTAGTTAGGTATAAGTCACATTAGCTAGTTAGGCATTATTGCAAAGAATATTGGGGGACACAGATGCCACAGCTTTCCTCTTTTCAAGATCCAGAGCTATTTTTCCACTTTTCCCATCTAAATCTATATGGCATCATCAGATTGAATGGAGCTTAGTGTCTCCAACACTAACCCTTTCCGAGTCATTACCTTACACAACAGACTGCAATTTGAGTTACCATCTTGAGCAAAGGAAAGGAAAATAGAAATAGGAATAAGGTGGGGTGGGAGTCCAATTTTCCCCAGCATTATATTTTCAAACAATAATTTGACTATAACAGTGATAATGCTACATCCATGTTAAAGAGCTCTAAAGTCTAAAGTCACGACAGGCTATATGTAAATTAAAGCTATTTCAAAATTGCGTTTCCAATTTACTGCTCCTATTTGGGATCTTCCTTTGCTGTGGATGCACGTTGGGAGTTTTGATGCAGTTTCTATTTGAGTCAGAATATAATGTGCAATATTCTGGAAGTTCCAACATGGATACTCTGGGAGCAAGTGTTCCCTTTGGTAAGCAGAAAACCCTGAGATGACCTTATTCTGGACCCCTAGTTTGAGTTAACACCTCTCCAAAGGAATAAACTTAGTCTGTCAATTTAAAACTTTCCCAACCATCTTGAAAGTTTTCACAGTCCCTTTGAAGTTGGCTATCGCTTGATGTGATTGTTGAATGCTGACAATTACATTCTGTAGCGTGTACGCGTTTCATCTCAGCTAATTTCTGTAAACACCATACTGAGTAATATCTGTGTCATCCTATTGTTCCATCACTCCATCCTCAGGCAGAATCAGTCTCCTCATTAGGAATTCTAGCTGCTTTGTTTCCAGTGCCTCCTTGGTTGTGAGACTGCCTTCCCATCCTCTAAAAGTAATCACTTGTCACCTCACTCAATCATTTGGAAGGAGATTCATGTCAGTCACCTTAACACATTTAACGAACGCACTTAAACCAACCTCTTTCCATATCTAAGGGCAAGAGATATCAGGAAAGCTTATAAGAAACACCATCATGTCTTTCACCTGCCATGCTGCTTGTTCTTAGATGATGAGAATCAATGGTTGTTAATTACAACATGGGTTCATCGCAAGAGGCAACTTAAAACAAAATGTACAATGTGTTACTGCATTCAGGTAAAATATGTTATTATTAGAGCATTGAAAATGAGGGTACTTAGTGTTTCCTGATGCACAGTACTTCTTCATAATGTCAGAAAGTAGACAAATCATTGTTACTGTAATGATATGAATTGGTGACTTGCATTGTAGCAGATGCAAGACAGTTCTATCCCAATCAGTGAAAAGAATTGGATTCCTATAAATTACC
This sequence comes from Chiloscyllium punctatum, assembly GCF_047496795.1. Taxonomy (NCBI): domain Eukaryota; kingdom Metazoa; phylum Chordata; class Chondrichthyes; order Orectolobiformes; family Hemiscylliidae; genus Chiloscyllium; species Chiloscyllium punctatum. Next base: position 101,368,538 of record NC_092749.1, on the reverse strand, counting down.
ATAAAAGGATTGATGTTGGATACACAAGTGACATAAATAGAAAAGGACTGAGGCAATCTCACCCACTAATGATGGTCTGAATATCCTATGAGCCCTTTGGAACAGAAGAGACTTAGTAATACAATCAGACTGACTGATTCATTACAGTGAACTCTGACATTTAAACGTAGATTAGATATAGTGCTTTCTAGATGGTCACAGGTTGGTACGCTCTTTTGTGGAGAGAAATAAAATCTGTGGCCAGCAGGTGAAAGATCAAGAAGCTAATTACACAACATCTCCATCCCACTAGCCCATTCTCAACGATGACTAATGTCATTACAAACTGAGTAGCAATGACATTGCATCCAAGTGACAAATAACAGCAGAAAATATTATTTGCCGAAGTGGAAAGGCAAGTTAGCCAGTAGCTTCAGCAATCGCTCCAGCAGCTCCATTAGTAAGTGTGTGCTACCTTGTGTGGATTTCAGCTGCACAAATCCAGGTTTTATCCCGCCATGCTCAAAATGTCGATTTTCCTGCTCCTCGGATGCTGCCTGACCTGCTGTGCTTTCCCAGCAGCACACACCTGACACAGCTGGGATCTACAAGTGGTCTCATCGCCCTTATCTTAAAGCAAGGTACATGCTTGTGGTTTAGATCCAGTAACCCTTGTGTAGAATGGTGTATGTACATCGGCCACTGGATAAGAGTATGATCTGCCTCCAGTCTATAAGGAAGTAGCTACCAAGATTCACTGCCTACACCTACACGTGATTATTGCTCACTTGAATAGGTATTCCAGGGTGCCTAGCACACATTGAGCCATATCATGACAACTGTCTTTAATCAATGAAAGGGAAAAACAAGAGAGGAACAGGGAAACTGCTCAGGAAGTTATTACATTCCAACAAGTCATCCATCAGAAACAATTAAAGATGAATTATCTGAGTTATGAGTGATAGATTTATTCAAATCAGATTTAATAACATATTGTGGCAAGTTTTGTTTTCCCTTAAAAAATACTTTTCTCCTATTTTTTATGTTACCCTGCCGACATTATACTTTGTTTGAGAGGGGCAGATAACTTAGTAAGAGCTCCTGCCAATTGCTGCTCTGAAACAGCAGAAGTGTGAGATTGGAATCTGACCATTCAGCTCCACCTCTTCATACATCAGTTGCAAAATTTCCTCAATATACTTTGGGGGGGAAGGACAAGTGCACAAATGTTTTATTTACTTTCATGGACTCTAAGATTTTTTTGTTCTACCAAATACACACAGTGTTGTAAAGGGGCTGGGTTCTTCATGGCTGTGCAGTTGACAAACAGTGTCCATTAGGATGGAAGCTGCAATCAATACTTCTCCCTGTGCTCGCACTATGTAGTTAATTGCAATCATCATGTCACTTTATGACTCTCTGCCTGATTTCTATTTAAGGATGGGTTCCAATGCTCTGGGGTTTGGGCTCTGGACCCACAACTCAGACATGCTTTGCAGGCAATATTAATTCATGGACAAGTGAGACATTCTGCTCTCTCTCTCTCTCTCAGCACTGATTCCATATATTCTATTCACTTCCTACCAACCTTTCCCCTCCATCATTAACATACTTACCATCCTTTCCCAGTCGTTTTCAGCTCTGACAAAAGGTTGTTGGACTCTAAACATTAACTCTGCTTTTCTCTCAACAGACTCTTTCACAACTAGTGATTTTCCCCAACACTTTTTGTTTTTGTTTCAAATTTCCACCATCCCCACTCCTTTGTTTTATACTATAGTAATGTGCTTCATAGCTTAGTATTAATGGAGTGATTGTTTCCCTAGCGTAGGTCTTGGCATCCATGAGCTCTGGAGAGGATACAAAAATTGAGTCATCTCCAATGATTAAGCAAATCAAGATTATGGAGTTGAAATGTACTTCCTTCTATAATTTAAATTTAGCAAATCCAGCAGGTTTTCAAATGAGATGTGTCCAATTAAGTGCATCCCAAATTTCAGATAGCAGTGCACTATGAGGGAGATCCAACACTTGTTCACTGGTCAGAGACAGCAGGCACTTAAGTGGCCATGGTTAGGCTATCCGTGTGATTGTGGACCCCTATGGTAGACTCCTACCCACTGAGAGCATCCAGTCTATCAGAGGGTGGCTGCTGTTCATTGCAAAAACACCAATGAATGAGATGGCAAAACATCCACCCTGAGGTCCAGGATCACAGTGGAACCATAGACCAAAGGTTCAGGGAAGAGAGGAGATAGTGTGATCCAGAGGTAAGGAAAATGGAATGACTTTCAGTCTTCAGCTTTGTAATCAAGAGCATCTACCAGGGAGAAGACTTTTGGAATCCTAAATGAGCTTGCATATTGTCACTGTGGTGAGATTCTGTCAGTGCACAGAACTAGTGATATGTTGTATAATGTGAGATAGTGTCTTGTAAACTGTCTCCCATGGAACACCTTATAACATTGACATGGGATGTGAGATTAAGAAATTGGAAAGCTTGGTCATTTTCTGCAACTTGCCTCTGACATGGTTCATTCTGAACTACATTGAGGTGCTTGTCTGATCTTTGATATTCTGCAAGATCCGACCATTTATCACACATTCCCTTAGTCTTGTTTGTTCTGCCTGTGTGCATCACCTCACTCTTGTTTGTATTAAGTTCCATTTACCACTGATCAGCCCATCTATATTCTTTAATAGTCTCAGGCTATCCTCATCAGTATTTATCATCCTAACAATTTTTATATAACCTGATCAACTTTTCTACAATCAACACTGAAGAATTTTTATATACAACAAACAGCAAGGCTATGGTCCAAGTTCTGGGAAATGGGATTGGAATAGTGAGATGCTTGTCTTTGACTGACATAGACTTGATGGTATTGTGACATTGAAGGAGTGTACAGTATCTTTAAGACAGAGTGAGTACTGTTCTGAACTGAGAGATCACAAGTACCTGTGATATGACTAGATAGCAGTACCAGGGTATACTGGAAAATTTAAAAGATATAATATTTGGCAGTGAAAGAGATACCTGAGTTTTGATTGCTGTTTTGACAACACTTCGATTTAACCAATCAATTTAAATTATGCCCCCGAATACTAAAACCCAATCAAGTTTGAATTTATCGTTTTGCCAACATCGAACCAATGAGATGATCTGATGTTTGGGATATAAAAATGCAGACATTTTGAAAATTGCCATTGAGACAGAAAAGCCTGCAGATCTAACATCTTGCTCTCCAAGAAATTAGGAAACACTGGCTATCAAAAGTATCTTTTCATATGAAATATACCCACAATAAAAAGAAAGAAGATGACCCAGGGAGATCCTTAGCTGGAAGAAGAAAGACACAGAAAATGACAATGGCTGTGTGGTTTTAAAATTAAGCTGATGTAATTTTACTAAGTGTTTTTTTGGAACTGCATATTGTTATAGAGTTGAAGGCAGATAATAAGCAGTTAAGAGAAAGGGGGCTTAGAGTTGTGAATAGTTGTTCTTTAATGTTCACTTTTAGAGTTTTAAAATAAATTGACGTTATTTTCTTTAAATAGTGGAATTTGGGAGTTCATCTGTTAAAATATGAGTGACAGAGATGAGGTGAGGTGAGCTTTTCTGGGTGTTTGGGTTTAAATAACAGAGGGGTTGACCTCCGTGTTGTAACGATGGGCTGAAGGGACTTTTCTGTGCTGTAAGTCTCTATGACTCTACAATTTGACATTTTATTTGGTGACGTAATAGGGAGTATGCATCAGAGTAATTGACATGGTTTATAGACTTGTGAAAGATAAGGCCTTCAAAATAAGTTTGTTAGTTGAAGTCCATGAAATTAAAGGGAGAGGGCAGTATGTTTACAGTGTTGGCCGAGTGACGTGCTTATTTTTCAGATTGGAAGAAGATAAACAGCGAAATTCTCCAGGATTTAGTATTATGACCACTATTTCTCCCAATACAAATTGATAACCTAGACTTGGGTGAATGGGAAATAGTTTCAACACTTGCATAACACTTTAAAGTGTGAATTGCGATGGACCTCAAGAGAACATAAACTGGCTGGTGGGATGAGCAGATACCTAGCAGATGAAATTGAATGTAGAGATGTGTGAAATGTTTTGGGAAGAGGAATGAGAACAAGTAATATAAAGTAAAGAGTGCATTCCTAAAATGGAGCTAGGAGCAAATGGGTCTTGGGGTATATATACGCACATTGCTAAAGATGACAGGGCGGATAGTTTAAAACATTTGCAGGATCTGAGCTTCGGAAGTAGAGGCATAGAATACAAAAGATAAGGGAAACATTGATGAACTTTTATAAGAAGCCTAAAATGCACCTGTTCCTTGGTATATTCATGCAATGCCTTATCCCATCAGAATTCAACCAATCAATCAGTACACTTTTTTGCATGCAGTATAAGTTGGTGTTCCCTTTACAATTTGGTATTCTTGCATTTGTCCTGATAAGTGCAAGAAAAATACCTTTAACAGCAAATCTCTTTTTCTCACCAATTATTTTTATAAAACTCTGTGTTAGCTTCAATTGGATATTGGATCCAGTTCTGGACATAATATTTTAGGACGAATGTGAAGGCTTTGATCAGGATTCAGAAAAGATTGACAAGAATTTAGATTACTTACAATGTGGAAACAGGCCCTTTGGCCCAACAAGTCCACACCAACCCTCTGAAGAGCAACCCACCCAGACCCATTCCCCTAGATTTACCTTTTCACCTAACACTGCGGGCAATTTAGCATGGCCAATTCACCTAACCTGCACATTTGTTTTTTTGGACTGTGGGAGGAAATCGGAGCACCCGGAGGAAACCCATGCAGACACGGGGAGAATGTGCAACGTCCACACAGACAGTTGCCTGAGGTGGGAATTAAACCTGGGTCTCTGGTGGAGTGAGGCAGCAGTGCTAACCACTGTGCCACCATGCCACCCATGGTTCTGGAAGGGAGGGATTTCAGTTATGTGGATGAGGAAATTGGATTGTAGAAGTTAAGAGTTGTTTCCTTAGTGAAGAGAAATTGGAGAGGAGATTTGATAGATGTTTTCAAAATCAAGAAGGGTCCTGGACAGTGTGGATTGAAATTGTTTCAAATGATTGAGGGTCAAGAACCAGAAGATACAGATTTAAGATGATTGGCAAAAGAACAAAAGTCGGCACAAAGGAAAATTTATCAGGAAGCCAGTGGTTGTAATCTGTATTGCAAGCTTGAGAGCATGTTGGAGGCAGATTCAATGATGGCTTTTAAAGAGAATTGAATAGGAATCTGAAAAGTGAAGAATTCCAGAACTATAGGGAAAGTACAGTGAACAGGATGAATTAAATTGTTCTTACATGGAAATGACATGGATTCAGAAGGCTCAATGGTTTCTGTTTATGCTGTAACTATTCTATGATTCCATAACTGTGAGGTTTCAGAAGCAGTAAATTAATGACCTGTTTTCAAATGACCCTGCTTTTGCTGTGTTTTGATGTTATCCTTTGTAATGCATTTAATTTTGTCGAGATTTGCTTAAGTAGTAATCATTATTTTCCATTGAGCTTTTGTTAATCTGTTCATGTTTTAACACCACGGCAGTGTTAATGGAGCTTGATGAAGACTGAAGAATTCTCTAATCAACACCAATGAAAAAGTCAACAACAATGATGGTAAATAAAAGACGCATCAGATTCAAGGTCATCCAAATATTAAAATACCCCCTGAGTCCGTGTTTTGCAATATACTTTGGTGAATAAATGTCCACCTCAAGCCATGAAAATATTTCGGTAAACAATCCATATGTGATACATTAACGTGCTATGATTTTTTTTGTCGTTTGAATATAAAGATCATAAAAGTCTAAGAAGAATTTTGCTTAATTATGTGTGTATATGTTTAACTGAGCTGTTTCTTTGTCTGATTTAAAATTCAAATGGCAGCCACATACTTTTAAATTTGTGAATTTTTACTCTCATTAAGATGATACAAGCTTGGCTCTAAGAAATTGAATATTTTTCCACTTTAGACATTCGTACTTAGATTAGAATTTCATCAGATTTTGGAGAAGTGTTCTAACGGAAATTTTAGGACTGTTTTCTATGGACAAGAGAAAGCTGACGGGAGATTTGATAGAGGTATTCAAAATCAAGAAAGACACAGATAGAGTAGAGAGGGCAAAACTGTTTCCATTCATGAAGTGATGGAGAATGAGAGAGCGTGGTTTTAATGTAGTTGACAGAAGCGGAAAAGGTAATATGAGGAGAAAAATATTTTCATACAGTGAATTCATGGGCTCAACATTCACCAATGCAGAGCGTGATGCCAGCAGAATCAATCGAGGCATTCAATAGGGATTAGACTGTCATTTGGAAAGGAACGAAATGCAAAGTTAGGGGCAAATGTAGAAGTATGTCACTGAGTGAACCACTCATTTGGAGAACAGACACGGTGGGCCAAAATGGCCTCTTTCTGCACTTTAACAATTTTGTGATCCTGTCTTCACCCTCGCTGTTGCCAGAAATTTGGTAGTAACCCTGTTTATGTACATGAAAGTCCTTTCCATTAAATCTACATCAAATTTACATGGTGGGTTCAGGAAGAGTCTGAGGAAATTCTCAGCAGCAGTGTTGGCATCAACAACAATAATCTGTATTGCGCTTCTAATACAATGAAATGTCCAGAAGCACAACAGGGAAGCAGGTCGATTGATCTGTTGACTTTGGAAAGATTGAAGAAAGTTACCAAAGGTATAGAAGAAGGTTTGAGGGGAGATAAAGCAAGACAGAGAAGTTAGAAAGTCAATAAGAGCCCAATAGCACAAAGAATAGTAGCAAGAGTAGATCATTTAGATGATTGGGCCTGCTCCTCTCCTGAACTCGATCATGGTTGATCCTGAGACACCTTCCTGCTCACTCCCCATTTCTCTTGATTCACTGCAAGACCAAAGCTCTGTCTATTGCAGCCTTGAATGTATTCAATGATGGAGCATCCACATCCTTCTCGGGTACAGAATTCCATCGATTCATAACACTTTGAGTGAAATAATGTCTTCTCAAACCAGCCATAAGTGAAAATGATCAGCTCTTTATCCTAAGACTTTTCCCCTGTGTTTTAGTGGAAACAATCTTTCTGCATCTGCCAGTTCAAACCCTTCAGACCCCATTGCAATTAGATCGCCTCTCGTTCTTCTAAACTCCAACTTACTCAGTGTCTCATCACTCATCAGCACCTTCTTCCCAGAGACTGATTTAGTGAACATTAACTGTCCTGCCTGCAATGCAAGTATAACCTACTGTAAATGTGGAGACCAAACTGCACAGTACACACTACATTCTGGATGTGGTCTCTCACCAAAGCCATGTACAATTTTAGCAATACTTCTTTATTCCTGTACTCCAATCCCCTTGCAGTAAAGGCTATCAGATCATTTACCGTCCTAATCATTTGCTGCACCTGATTGCCAGCTTTCTGCATTCCTTGTATGAGCTATTCTTTTACTGGCAACACTTACAAGTTTCACTTCAGAAAAAAAATTATGCATTTCTAATCTTATGACAAAAGTGAATAACTTCACACTTCCCTATACTGTACTCCACCTACTATCTTAATGCCAACTCATATAATCTGTTTTTATCTCTTTGCATCATCTCTGTGTACTTCTTACAGCTTATTTTCCACTTAGATTTGTGTCTTCAGCAATCTCAGATACATTACTTTCTGTCTCTTTAGCCAAGTCATGAATATAAATCAGGCCCCAGCATTGATTCCTGTGGCATTCTATTAGAAGCTGCCTGTCAATTTAAATGTCTCATTATCCCAACTCTCTGCTTCCTGTCCAGAATTCCAGAACACAGTGATGTATTAGATAAAGATTCCATCATCAATGAGGGACTGCAAAGAGTAAGGAGAGGATACTGAAAAAGTCAGGTTCAGGAAGGAGAGCTCTGAGGACCTTTACAGTTAGCAGAGACAGGTGTCTTTCAGCAAGAGTTCAATGAATCCAGAGCAGTGCCATTTGTTTTTCACTTTTGGGATTCATTATAAAACATGGTCTATTCTTATCAAGTTTTAAATACAGCAGCCAGAAGATGCTAGAAAGCTACCCTGTCATGGCTTTGCAAACTTTGCAGAATCAATTAAAAACAGTTGGATCCCAATCATCAGCCAAAAAGCACTAAGCAATTAATAAATAAAGGAAGAGAGAAAAAATCAACAGCTTCAATCATTAATATTCTTGATCAACAGTTGGAGACAGAACATGAAACAATCCTGAGAGATTAGTTAATACATTACCTACCTGTCACTTTCTGTCGAATGGAAACATTTATATAGAGGAGGAGTGACAATAAACAAAGTCAACATGCAGTAATCGTATGGCCAAAATATGTTGGAAACTGGAATTTTGATCGTGATCCTGGAAATTCATCAATAAAAATAGGATTTGGCTAATTCAATGATTGTAAACACCAAATATGCACCAAGTGCTCTCTTATATTGGATGAGAAGATTCTAGATTAACCCTGTTACTTCCCGACCAAACTTCCTCACTGACATGGGCACATTAGAAATAGTGTCAATGTATCATGCTATGGGGCTGTTGGCAAAAAGAGCACTTCTCCATGTCAATGACTGTATTCTAATCAACATAAATTTCTGACTTGGAGTCTGGCTTGACCACAACAGTTAAAACATGAATTAGATATAACATGGCTAAATTTTTCAGCATCCTTTTGGGTTAAAAGTCAGAAGGTTGCTTCTCCTGCTCCCGATAATTTTGAATCATTCCTGCTGTAAAAAAAAGCTATATGTGTGTTGGACAAACAGAAAGGGTGATAGAATCTATGCAGACAATTTCCAGCTGAGTTCCCAGCCCTATCATGTTTTTCAGTCAACCTTTGTATATTCACTTAAGTGATGAAGAAGTGCACCTTGAGGAAGATGCATCAGTGTCAGTCCACCCCAGCATCTGTTAAGACCAGCAAGAGTGAAAGGGTAAAAATTTTTTGTAAGGTGTCATATTCTGCGTACTTCCACTTTCTTTGCAGTGTTAGAAGCCTCACACTCCATGGATAAGTGATGCACTGAGAGCTCAACATTTTTTTTGTATGCTGCACATCACGACAGGTCACACTGCAAGATCAGTAAGGTTTAGCCTGTGGGGGTAATTCTGCCAGCAGTTTGCAATGCCTAGTTTGTACTGTGACTCTGCTATACCTCATACAAGGTTTGAGCATTGCTTAAGTTTAAAACTGCCCCATTTAGCTTACATTCTCTCTCAGCCAGATAGGACTGATGAGAGCTCACTGCCTTTATACATCAATTTTAATTGCTAAATGTGTTGATGTAAACAAGATAATGTTGGAATGATACACTGTAGCTGTTAGACATCAGCGTAGCTAAACAAATTAGGCCAATTGGAACCCCTTCGGGAAACAGTGTAGAGACCCCAATTTAGGAATCAGGGTGTGAAGGTTCTCTCTGGGGACCTTGTTTTGTGTTTGTGGATCAAGAAAGCATTTGCAGCTACAATGTGTATGAAACATTTTGGTTTATATACTCATGATAGGACAGAGGGAAGGTCAGAGAAGTGCAAACAACAAAAACAAATAAACCTACTTTATCTATTGGATGAAATACTGATGTTTGCTTTCATGTTTGTATTTATCTGTTCCTACTGCCAAGCATAGAGCTAAAACAGACCACAAAGTAAATTCAACCACCTGGAGGACAGTGTAGTTCTGCTTCCTTCTCAATTCGTTATAGTTTCTTTGTGTGTATGTGTGTGTGTGTGTGTGAAACAAGAGGGGAAATTTTCTTGTCCCTGCGCCAGTGAATAACAAACATAATCTGGACACATTGGGAAGGAGAAACAGGCATACCGGAAGGCTGTTTTGTAAAGAAACCCACCTGATTAAACACCCACTTCAATCGTTACAAGAAAGTCAGGCAGGCTCTTTGCTGGACATGTTCCAACTGGTTGAGATTTCCTTTTCTTTCCTGTGCTCAGATGTTTCAATGCTGGCTGGTGGACGAGCAGGAAAATCTTCTCCATGAAATGGTAGCTTTTTTTCCGAATAATTTCTTTATTTCTTTCTCAGAGTGAGGAAGTATTTCACAAGCCATTTATTTTCTTGTTCAAGGGGGTGATTTCTTCGTATCTAAGTCTATAAAATGAGCCTTACAGGCTTTTTAAAACCATGAACTCAATCAAATCCTCAGCTCAATATTATTTGAATGCATCTTCAACCAGAGGGCATTAGTTAGTGACCTACAGGAGAATGCCAGGGATATTAGGATAGGAAAGCATGCTGGAAGCTAGAATCGAGAAGTCTGAGACTAGCCCTGAATTAGGCCCTTTGTCTCATCTAGCAGCTGACGGCCTATCTTGCCTGTGGAGTTGGGAGGTGTTTAAATTTAACTCTATTTTCCTATGGCAGCCATTTTTTAGGTTACATTCGTACTACACAAACCTGGGCAAAGTAGGCATGGTAGCTGCTGCTCTCCTTGGGGTTACACTTTCTCAACAGTGTGTACTTCCATACACAAGTAAACCACCCGCCACTTGTTTTAACAAGTTAAAAAACATAAAAACACCACCATGTTCCTTGGCCAATATCTGTATCTAGAGTTTGTTGCGGTCTTCCAGTGAAGCTCAACACAAACTGGAAGGACAGCGTCCCTTTCTCCCTTTGTGGACCCTGCAGCCTTCAGGTCTCAGTATCGAGTTCATTCATTACAAGACCTGAGCACCTTCTTCCACATCCTTCTCCCAATCCCCACACAGCTGGCCTTTTAGTCACATGGGCTACTACTACAACCTGGGAGAAAGTGAGGACTGCAGATGCTGGAGAGTCAGAGTCAAGAAGTGTAGTGCTGGAAAAGCACAGCAGGTCAGGCAGCATCCGAGGAGCAAGAGAGTTGATGTTTTGGGTGTAAGACCTTCATCAGGAATGTGGAGGGACAGTGGCTCAGAGATAAATCGAGGGCTGGGTGTGGGATTGGGGAGAAGGTGGGTGGGAAAGTCAAAGGTGGATGCAGGTGGGGGTGGTAATAGTGATAGGTTGCTGGGGAGGGTGGAGCAGATAGGTGGGAAGGAAGATTGACAGATAGGACAGGTCAATAGGGTGGTGCTGAGTTGGAGGGTTGGATCTGGGATGAGATGAGGGGAGGGGAGATTTGAAAACTAATGAGGTCAATGTTGAAGCCGTGTGGTTGAAAGGTCCCAAGGCGGAAGATGAGACGTTTTTCCTCCAGGCATTGGGTGGCTTCGATTAGGCGGTGGAAGAGGCCCAGGAGGTGCATGTCCTTCGGGGAGGGGGAATTGAAATGGTCAGCCACGGGGCAGTGGGGTTGTTTGGTGCGCGTGTCTCAGAGGTGTTCCCTGAAACATCTGTGAGTTGGCATCCTGTCTACCCGGTGTAAAGGAGACCACATCAAGAGCAACAGACACAGTAGATGAGGTGTTTGGATGTGCAGGAAAATCTTCGCCAGGTCTGGCAGGATCGTTTGGGACCTTGGATGGAGTTGAGGTGGGAGGTGCGGTCACAGGTTTACACCTCTTGCAGCAGCAAGGGAAGGTGCCAGGTGTAGAGGGTGGGTTGGCTGGGAGTATGTACCTAACGAAGGCAGTTCTATCCCAGTCGTCACCTTCCACCCTACTAATCTCTGGATACCGCACATTATCCACCACCTACAATCAGACTCCACCACCAAAGGTATATTTCCCTCCCCACACCTATCTGTGTTCCACAGAGACCATTCTCTCCGTGACTCCCTCATTGGGTCCACAGCCAAACCCCGCCCCCCCCCCCTCCATCCCACCAAGTCACTCTCTACCCCCAGCACCTTCCCTTATACTGCAAGAGGTGTAAAACCTGTGCTCACACACACCCCTCACTTCCATCCAAGGCTCCAAAGGGTCTTTTCACATCAGGCAGAGATGTTCCTGTGCATCCACCCACCTCATCTACAGTGTCCGTTGCTCTCGATGTGGCCTCCTCTGCATTGGAGAGACGGGACGCCAACTTGTGGAAAGTTCCAGGGAACATCTCTGGGGCACATGCACCAAAGAACTCCACTGCCCTGTGCCTGAACAGTTCAACTCCCACTCCCACTCCCTGAGGGACATGCAAGTCCTGGGCCTCCTCCACCACAAAATCCTAGCCACCCGACAACTGGAGGAAGAATGCCTCATCTTCTACCTTGGAACTCATTCAACTACACGGCATCAACATTGACTTCACCAATTTCCAAATTTCTCCTTCCTCCACCTCATCCCAGATCCAACCCTCCAACTCAGCACTGCCCTCCTGACCTGTCCTACCAGTCCATCTTCCTTCCCACCAATCTGCTCTGCCCTCCCCACTGACCTATCACTATTAACCCCCGCCTGCATCCACCTATCACCTTCCCAGCTACCTTCCCCTAGCCCCACCCCCACATCCCCTATTTATCTATGAGCGTCCTTTCCCTTCCACATTCCTGATGAAGGACTTCCGCCCAAGACATTGACTTTCCTGATCCTCAAATGCTGCTTGACCTGCTCTGATTTTCCAGTGCCACACTTTTCGACTACAACTGCTACTAAAACCTACACATTGTTAGATACTAATGTTCCCAATTAGCGGCTATTGATTCTCCCAGACTGACCATGACCTAATCTTTTGTCTGTCCAACTGCTATTCTCTCTCTGGGCTCCATCTCCACCTACTGTTTACTCCTAACACTCCAACTTCAGCATTTTTCCCAACCTTTCCTAACCTCAATCAGTACTGAAGAAGGGTGACTGGACCTGAAATGTTAACTCGCTTACTCTCCACAGATGCTTCTAGACACACTGAGTTTCTTCAGAAATGTATGTTTTTGTAATAATTGGTTTAGTTGGCAGCTGAGGGAACCCAAAACATTAACTAAACCAATTTCTGATTAAGCAAAGTTTTAAGAATCCTTGAGGGGCAGGCTGCTGGTCAGCTGAAATCCATCCCCTGCCCCTATTTTATCCCCAAAAACAGCACATTCCTGACCTATATATTCCTCTTTGTAGTCCAGGCATGCTGAATAAATTTAGTGTTTCTATCATTATTGTCATGGGATCCATTAACATGGCACAAGACCAAAGGCCAAGCAAATTTATTCTGCTGCCAAATCAAATTGTGCTCCGACTCCAGAAAGAAACGTTACAAAATAAAGGAAGAATTTGAAAACCCAAGGGTCTGCAGAGCAAAAGAATCCAAATAAAAACATTCAGGTGTGGTGTTACAATGGCAGTCGCCTTGATTTTCTGATCGTTTTCTTTGAAGTCTAGACTAGAATGGGGGCCACACTAGGCAGTCTGCCTATCTTGAGGCAGCACTTTTGGTATTTCAACACTCCAACATTGATGACAAAAATTTGGAGAACATGTGACATTTTCTGAAACAAAATAACTAGTCTACTTAATGCTGGCTGACTTTTCTGTCCCAAGCCTTTCTCCCCATTAATAGTGAAATTGTAAACGTTGTAGTTCAGTGGGTTTCTTTTAAAAAGTAAAAGGTTCTCTTAATGTAATACTGTGTTCAACTCAAAGGAAACTAATGCAAAATTGTGCTCTGTTCTAAATTACTACATCTCAACAGTCTATCCAGTAAATCAGCAGGTTTATTTTCTCTCAAAGACTTCTGACAATATACTAATGGGTTCTCAGGAAAGCCTACATGTTAGCTTCAACTTTTCACTGCCAGGGAATCATTGAAGAAGAGAGAAAGAAGTGGTAGAATGACAAGGGTGAGGAGGGAAGGTGACAGGGTTTCATCAGATAACCAGGCTGTGTTTGAGGTTGGAGGGTCAGGTATCGAGAGGGAATTAGCACAGGTGAATGGGGGTTAGCGTAAGTTATGGGAGTGAGTCAACCTCATAGTTAGCCAGGATATACAGAAGTTTTAATCCTCTGACTTTTCCTCACTAACTATTAGGTGTAAGAACCCTTTGAGGTTTCCGATGCTAACTTAGATGTGTAGATTTTTTCAAAGGCTTCCGAATAAATGGAAATTGCCCACTGGAAGTTAAAATTGCTGGAGCAATTACTGGGTAATCAATTAGTTGGGACTTCCAAAAGGTCCCGCCAAATGCCTTTGAGGCTATATCTGGTTCTTCAACTGTCTGGAGACCTGGATCACTGTAATGGTGCTTTGTGGCTGTGATTTATCAACTTTAAACATGGTTATAGAGATGTACAGCTCGGAAACAGACCCTTTGGTCCAATTCATCCACATCGATTGGATATCTTAAATCAAGCTAGTTCCATTTGCCAGCATTTGGCCCATATCCCTCTAAACCCTTTTTATTCATAATCAGAATGTCTTTTAAATGTTGTAAATTGTACCAGACTCCACCACTTTCACTGGTAGCTCGTTCTACACATTTACCACCCTCTGCTGTGAAAAGACTGCCCCTTAGGTCCCTTTTAAATCTTTCCCCTCTCACCTCAAACCTATGCCCTCTGGCACTCCAGGGAAAACAGCCCCATCCTATTCAGCCTCCCCCTATAGCTCAAACACTCCAATCATGGCAACATTCTTGTAAATCTTTTCTGAACCCTTTCAAATTTAACAATATCTTTTGTATAATAAAGAGACTGGAATCAAATGCAGTATTCCAAAGGCAACCAATAATTAAATCATACTATTATCAATTAAAATTTAATAAGGTTTTTAAGCAAAAAGGTATCACATCATAAAACGCAATATGCCCACTTGAAAGGAAAAATGTTCAAGATTCTTGGTGAAAAAATAACTTTAGAAATCAAATTTTCTCTCCAGTCCACAAGATGAGATTCTAGACACCTTACAGAGGAATTTACTGGTGAGTAATACTTTAAGAAACTTCTAAAGAAAAATCCTCATTAATATTTGAATTAGAACTTTGCTTCAGTTTAATTTATGTGGAGGCTAGGTCATTGAGTATATTTAAGACTGAGATAAATAGATTCATGATTGTAAAGGGGATCAAGGGTTACGGGGAGAAAACTGGAGAATGGGGTTTAGAAACTTATCAGCCATCACTGAGTGGCAGAGCAGACTCGATGGGCTGAATGGCCTAATTTCTGCTCTTATGTTTTATGTCTTGTGGTCTTGTTGAGTCTTAGATAGAGACTGTCCAATTATTTTCAGAGTTGGCAGAATTTTATTACATTTTAGCAGAATTCATTGCTCATAAAGAAAGTATTAAATATTTTGAATGGGAACATTTTCCGTTTATGCCAAATGGAGGTTAATACTGCACCAGAATGAAATGGAATGATATTGCATCTATTATGTCATTAAAAAAAACCACTAAAGGTACTTTGTGTTTCCTCCAACATTCTTGTTTTGATTTGTTTTTAAGAGACCAGTGTCTTTCAGGACCTTACAGCTTTCCAGTATGTTCTACAACTAAAAAGGGCTTTTGAAGTCTCTGTTACAGTTACAGAAACACCACAGCCCAATTTGTGTACAATATCCCACAGATCCCATCAAAAAATAATAACAACCTACATTTGTGTTGATTGAGGGATAAATATTGGCCAAACTACCAGACAGAACTCTCCTTCTCCTCTTCAAAACAGTGCCATGGGAATCTGTCTGAGCATAAACAAGGCCTTGCTTTAAAAATACATCAAAAATGCGTAATCTCCAACAGTGCTGCAGTGGGCTAGACCCACAATCTCTGACACCAAGGCAAGATACCAAAGAGCCAAGGCTGGCATGACTAATACCCCCAGGTGCCATGCAGCCAGCAGAGAATGGGAGGACAACGGATGCCACTTCCAATAACGAATTACCAGAAGTTGCACACTGAGAATGTTAGATAGCTCTTTCTGATTTTCACCTCTACCTCGTGGTGAAATCTTCACAGAATTCCCCTCCCTATGAAAGATTGGGATTGTGGACTCACCTGAACGGGAGTCCTAACTATGAACTACTACCTGTCCAAAACTACAGAGTGTGTACCCAGCTCAGTCCATCATGCAAGCCAACCTTCCATGCATTGACTCCATCAACACCTCTTGCTGCCTCGGAAAAGCAGTTGGCATCATCAAACATCCCTTCCACCTCAGTTATACTCTCTTCCAACCTCTTCCATCAAGCAGTAGATACAAACGCTTAAACACACATACCAACAGGTTCAAGAACACCTTCTTCCCCACCATTATTAGATTTCTGATTGGACCTTTCAAATTTCAAATCTAATGTTGATCTTGCTTTTCGTGCACCTTCTTTGCAGCCGTAACTTTGTTTTTCTCGCACTGTTCTATCACCCGATGATTTTTGTCTGGTATAATCTGTACTGCACGCAAAACAGATTTTTGCACTGTAGCTAGGTACACATGACAATAATAAATCAAATCAAATCAAATGATCTCCCACACGACCACTCCACAGCACAGGACCAAACTAAACAATGAATTCTATACATGGTACAGCTTCCAACCACCCCACTCCCTTCTATATAGTATACTAATTGTGTGAAAATTGCTCATTATGTATTATGTTGCATAATATTAGGGAGAAAAGCAGGGAGACAGGACACTACCTAAACTGGCACAGGAACTGAAGATAACTTGATTCTACACCATATCCTAAATATCTAGCCTCCTGAGCTAACTGATCCCCTTTCCAATTATATACAGTATCATGTTTAAAGCCCAATATAATAGATATGAACATTTCTCGCAATGAATCAGGAACATATACTTTTTCCCTGTATTTAAGTAAGCTTTTGGCATCGCTATTCAACATATTGATTTGCCTCAAGTGTTGCCAAAAGAGTAAATTCTTGCCCTTGAATGCCCCTTATCCGTGAGCACACTTTGTTGGATTCTATGTAATCTGGCTAAGTTGGTTACTGTTCAGCATTCAGCATTTCTACAGCAGAGGTTCAGATTAAAATTAGTGTGTAATGACCACACTCTCTACAAAAAGATCCATTATGAGACGCACAGACTGTATTTTCTATTCATTTGAAAAGTAAATGGATGCGAGTGAAAGGTGAGAGTTCACTGGCAATTTAAGTATTTTACTCTAACAGGCTTTAGTACTTCTGCTTTAATTCAAGCGTACACAGAAGTGCGAATAATCAAACTGGATGATGCTCATCAAAAACCACAGTACCGTGATGCATTGTGCCCGGTTTAAATGGTCATTGAAGCTTAATGACAAAAGACAATTTACATTACTCCTTTTCATTTGTATTCCACAGCTTCCTTCCCAGTACTCTCGCGCTGATCTCCCCTGCCTGTGGTATTATTTCAATGCAAATGTTGTTACACTGTGTTTGTTTTCCTCCTATATCCTGTCCTTTACTGCTGAATAAAAGAAAGACACCTAAATTATCTCTTATCCCTCTGAAGCTAATTGCTACAAATCATAGGTCCAAATGAAAACTACTGATTATAATTAATTAAACAGTTTTGTTTGAAAAAATATAATTCCAGCACCGAGAACCCTGGATTAATAATATTTTAATTGCCTGCAGGAAAACAGCATTTGGAAGGAGGAAGAGACTGCTGTTACACAATTTCAGAACTGATGCATTCAATAAGCCTCAGTCTTTAACCAAATTATGTGTACAAGTGAATTACAGAATTTGCAATTCAGTAAAATTCCTTTCAGTAGAATATAATCACCAGGGGATGAATGGTTTATTGAGATACATGGGAGTGCAAATCTAAGGCTACTAATATAAGTCCTCCAGGGTGTTCATTGCACTTAATATATGCACGAGCTAATTTATTATACTGTGACTAATTTCCATTTCTTGTGCTCACAGTTGCCTTGCTAATTATTGAGATGTTTTCCTAACTTTAGTAATTATGTTCTGTGTTTGATACGAGCAGTGGAGCAAATGAGAGAGGGAGCACAGCGCAGCACTCGGAGACAGATGCACCCAGGCGAGATGAAATGCTTGTCAGGCCTATCAAACCCAGCATCCCTAATCACAGTGCACAGTGGCTTTGATCAACTGCACCAGGTTGCACTGCAAGCAGTTGGAGAAATATTTGACAAAACTGTGCATAATTAGATCGACTACCTTAATTAGGAAGACTTTCGTATTAAATAGAAACAATCATGTACGCAGCAGCCTGTGAGGGTACATTCCTCAACCCAGGGACTCTGCATCAACAAAGTCCCCCACCACCACTCCCCTGCTGTGTTGAGGCATTCTGTCACACTTTCACATGTCCAGTCAGACCACCAGAGAATCCAACAGTAAGTAGCCACACCACAAATCCCCAAAGCACTGATATACCTTGGTCAAAGTAACAAAACAGCTTTCTTCCTTTCATTACAACGCAATAAGGCAGAATAATAAAAAGGGTCTGCACAGAAAATGTCAGCATGACTATTTCTAATCAAAAAATGTCACAAGACCTTACTTACATTGTTAGCCACATTCACATCTAAAAGCTCCTTTCCAAAGGATAGCCTTTTGTTCTTAATAACTGATGTTGTTATTTTCCAGAATTTTGATGCAATTTAACAGAGTCATACAGCATGGAAGCAGACTCTTCAGTCCAACCAGTCCATGCCAAACATAATCCCAAACTAAACTAGTCCCACCTGCCTGTTCCTGGCCAATATCCCTCCAAACCGTTCCTATTCATGAATTTATTAGGTTAGATTCCTTACAGTGTGGAAACAGGCCCTTCAGCCCAACAAGTCCACACCGAACCTCTGAAGAGTAAACCACCCAGACCCATTTCCCTTTGACTAATGCACCTAGCATTAAGGGCAATTTAGCATGGCCAATTCACCTAACCAGCACATCTTTATGACTGTGGGAGGAAACCCAAGCAGACACAGTGAGAATGTGTAAACACCACACAGGCCCGAGGTGGGAATTGAACCCCGGACCCTGGTGCTGTGAGGCAATAGTGCTAACCACTGAGCCATCATGCTGCTTCTCTAAGTGCCTTTTAAAGTTGTAACTGTGCCCACGTCCGTCACTTCCTCTGGAAGTTCATTCGACTCGCAAACAATCCTCTGTGTAAAACATTTGTCTTTCATGTATTTTTTAAATCTTGCATCTTACTTTAAAACTATGCCCTCTCATCTTGAAAAGTTAACTATATTCTAATTTATTAAAAGGTATTCATATTTTATGAGATGTTAACATGCTACATTTATAAATAAAATACGTCTAATATACCAAATAAGTCTATTCTCATAATGAAAAATATAGTTAACTTATATGATCATGTAGGTCTTTTAAACACAAATGTAGCTTCTCCAGGCTCTAAGCCACTACTGAACAGTGTGGAGTTGAACCAGGTAGGTTCCCACAGCTGACTTTGATTCTCATTAAATCAGCCTGCCTTCTCAACCTCAACAACTATCCATTGGTTACTCAAAAGATCGATGCGGATGAGTGTGATGCTTCTGTTGTTGCTATCAGCTCACTTGGATAATCTTACATAGGGCACTGGTGCATCACTTTACATCCTGAACCACCTCTTCATTATCACTATACTTTCGGGAGATGAGGAAAGAAACAGTAAACACGTATTATCTAAAACTTCCTAGAATTTATTCTGCATGGAGGACCTCTGTGTTTATCACCAATTGTGCCTGACCAGCATCAATACTGACAAACTAGTCAAGACTGAAGGGTCATAGCTCCTTCACTGGGTCAATGCAAGTGGTGAAGGAACCAACATGAGGGAAAAACACAGTTGACCTCGTCCTCACCTGTTCAGATGCATCTGTCCATGAATGTATAAGTAACAGTGACCATCATACAGTGAAGTCCTTGTGAAGGCAAAGTCCCATCTTCACATTGAGGAGATTGTATTGTGTGGCACTATCGCTGTACTAAATGGGATAGACTTCAAATAGAGATAGCAGTTCAAGACTGGACATCCATGAGGTGCTTTGCTCCAACACAATCCACAAACTCACTTCCTGACTTATCCCCTACTCTTCCATTACCGTCAAGCTAAGTGACCAAGCCTGGTAGAGCGCTGGAAGGCACACCAGCGGTTACATCAGACATACCTAAAAATGAAGTGTCCAAACCTGGCGAAGCTATGCACCAGAGTTACTTATTTGCCAAACAACACAAGCAAAAGGTGATAGACTGGGCTAAATGATTTTGCAACCAATGATCTAAACTCTGTAGCCCTGCCACATACAGTTGTGAATGGTGGTGAACAATTAAACAACTCACTGGAGGAGGATCATCAAATATCCCATCCTCAATGATTGGGGAGCCCAGCACATCAGCGCAAAAGATAAGGCTGAAGCATTTGAAACAATCTTCAGCCAGAAGTACCAAGTGGATGATTCATCTTGGCCTTCTCTAGAAGTTAGGAGAAAGTGAGGACTGCTGTTGCTGGAGATCACAGTCGAAAGTGTGGTGCTGGAAAAGCACAGCAGATCAGGACAGCGGGGCGGCACGGTGGCTCAGTGGTTAGCACTGCTGCCTCACAGCGCCAGGGACCCGGGTTCAATTCCAGCCTCAGGAGTTTGCACATTCTCCTCGTGTCTGCGTGGGTTTCTTTCGGGTGCTCTGGTTTCCTCCCACAGCCCAAAGATGTGCAGGTTAAGTGAATTGGCTGTTCTATATTGCCCATAGTGTTAGGTGCGTTAGTTAGGGGGGAATGGGTCTGGGTGGGTTGCTCTTCGGAGGGTCGGTGTGGACTGGTTGGGCCGAAGGGCCTGTTTCCACACTGTAGGGAATCTAATCATGCAGCATCGGAGGAGCAGGAGAATCGATGTTTCAGGCATAAGCCCTTTTTCATCTTCTCCAGAGGTTCCCAGCATCATAGATGCCGGTTTTCAGCCAATTCGATTCACTTTATGTGATATCGGAATACTATGGCTCGATACTGTGGGCCCAAACAACACTCTGGAAATAGTACTGAAGCTTGTGCTCCAGAACTTGCCGCTCTCCTAGCCAAACTGTTTCAGTACAGTTACAACCCTGGCAACTACTCGACAATGTGGGAATTGCCCAGGTATCCTTTTTAACAAAAAAGAACAAATCCAGACCAGACAATAACTGTCTCATCAATTGACTCGCTTGCATAAGCAAAATAATGGAAGGGTTCATCAATAGTGCCATGAATCAGCAGTCGAAAAGTGTGGTGCTGCAAAAGCACAGCCAGTCAGGCAGCATCCGAGGAGCAGGACAGTCAACATTTTGAGCATATGCTCTTCATAAATCAGCAGTTGCTTAACAGTAACTTGCTCACTAATGCTCAGTTTAGATTCTGCCAGGGTTATGCAGCTCCTGACTTTATTACAGCCTTGATATAAACATGGGCAAAGAGTTGAATTCCAGAGGTTGGTGAGAATGATTACTCTTGCAATTGAGGCGACAATTGATTGAGTGTAGCATCAAGGAGCCCTGGCAAAACTGAAGTCAATGGGAATCACGGAAAATTCTCCACTGGTTGGGATCATATGTGACTTAAAGGAAGATGGTTGTGGTTGTTGGAGGTCAGTTGTCTTAGCTCCAGGACATCTCTGCAGGAATGCCTCAGGTAGTGTCAGAGGCCCAACCATCTTCTGTTTCTCAATGACCCTCCCTCCATCATAAGGTCAGAAGTGGGGATGTTTGCCGATGATTATATAATGTTCGACACCACTCACAACTTCTCAGATACTAAAACAGTCCAAGTTTGAACACAATAAGAACTGGACAATATCTAGATTTGACAAATGACAAGCAATATTCATGCCATACAAATGCCAGGCAATGATTATCTCCAAGAAAAGAGAATCTAATCATCACCCCTTGACATTCAATGGTATTGCCATTGCTTAATCCCCCATATCAACATCCGGTAGTTACCATTCATCAGAAACTGAATTGAACAAGTCATATAGTGGCTACAAAAGAAGATTAGAGGCTAGGTATCCTGCATTGTGTAACTTACTTCTGCACTCCCCAAAATCTGTCCAATGTCAACAAGGCACAAATTGGAATGCAATGGAATACTCTCCACTTGCCTGGGAAAAATGCAGTTCAAACAATGCTCAAGAACATTGGACAATGTAGCCCATCCAGGACAAAGTAGCCCACTTGATTGGAACCCATCTCACATCTCCAATATTCAGCCTCCCCATCACCAAATTGAAGTGTGTACCATTTACAAGATGCAGGAATTCATCAAAACTCTTTAGACAGCACCTTCCAAACACACAAATACCACTATCTAGGAGGACAAGGGCAGCAAATACGTGGGAAAGTCACAGCTTAATATGATGTGGAGACAGTCAGCTGAACCAAATCAGTCTTTTACCTCTGAATTTGCAACACAGTAAAATTAAAGCTCTCAAAGATCATCAAAATTGACTCCAATAGTTCCTCACCAGAATTTTGACTAATCAACGCCAAGCACCAGCTTGTATCTTAAACAAACGACTTAGCAATTTATTATCAGTATAGCAAGTTTAGCAGCATAAAATTAAACAATTGTTCTATGCTATAAACCCAAAGCCTTTGTTTTCAGCTCTATTCACACAAAGGACAGACAAACAGATATAATAATAATTAAAAGAAAATCCCAAAACTGATTGGATTACTTAAGTGGTTTACATGATGCATTGTACCACAGACGATGATGGTTCTTTAGTTGATTTCCTGAAGATTTCAATCAGGGTCACTTTTACAGTTCACACAGACAAAAGCACTAATACTTATAACTTAGTTTTCTATTCTTTACGCTTCTAACAGCTGCTCACAGGAAGTTAAGCTAGGAGCTTTAACATTTTCATGATGTAGCATCAACAGCTAGTTTCACAGAAAATACAATCCAAAATTCAATTCAAACTCTTACCACTCCCTGACAGATTGACCATCTCCTCCAAGAGGTCCCAGTTACCATTCAACATGAGCCATCTGCTTGAGCACAAAGATTTCTCCAGACTTGCTGGAGCCAATTCCCTGGCAGTATCCTCATTACTAGCCAACTTCTGCTGTCTGTTTAAACATAATGCTATTCCCCAGAGATGAAACATCGATAGAATCTTGATCAGGAACCAATCTGCAACTAATTTCCAGGCCCGGCCTCACCAATAAACAAAAGATTGTTTGATCTCTTTTCCTTTTAACACAAACTGTTACCCACAGTCCAAAAGTCAATCTTAAGCTCAGAGTTCCCAGTTCACAGCTCCAAATCAAAACTGCTAAAAGAGTAAAGTAAAGATAATGAAGTATCAGTGACCTTTCTAACATGCCTCCACCCTCATAACATTAAAAAAACACACTTCATGACAAAGTTACTAATACTTAAATGACGAACAAAACAGAAAAGTCACAGCCATTCATTGTTCTTCTCACCAGATTTTTAGTTATGATTCAACTTGTTTGGTCACATTCTTAAATTCACAGCAGTTTATATTTTCTTTTCTTGGAAATATACCGTTTTTATGTTAAATGGTTGAAAATCTAGGCTCTATCTGAACAGCTTTGAAGTCTTATTTTCTAAATTTTCAACAAAAAACACAATTTCAAAATTTTCATGTCAAGCATGAACTTCAAAGTGTTGAAGAGCTGTAAACACTGCCTATACCTCCTGGTTCATGGTGGAATAGGTTCAATTTCTTCAATAAATAAGCCATGGGTCTTCTCCATTCCAGTCTGGGTGCCCTGTAAGAAATCTGCTCCAATCCCCAAATTGCTAGCATCTACTGTTAATTTAAATAGCTTGTTGGAGTTAGATATAATTATTACAGGTTCATTTGTTAAAATTGTTTTTAGCTTTTCAAAGGCTGTCTGACATTCTGGAGACCATTCCATCTTTGTTTGTTTTTGTAGCAAATTAGTTAAGGGTATGGCTTCAGTACTAAAATTAAATAAAAATTTTCAAAAAAATCCACACATTCCCAAGAACCTTATTTTCTTTCATTTTGTTTTAGATGTGGGGAAATCAATTAAATCTTTTAATTTTATTATTTGGGTGACACCTGATCTTGGAGTACAAGAGGTCCCAAGTACATCACCTTGTCTTTTGCAGTTTCACTTTTTGTTAGATTTAACACCAACCCAGTTGACAATAATTGTGTAAACATGTTTTCTAACACTTCCATACGCTCCTTCCATGTAATATTGTATACTATGATGTCATCCATGTATAACACACAATTAGGCACTTCAGTTGTGACTCTATTCATTAATGATTGAAATATGCTTGGGGTATTCATAATCCCAAATGGCATAATCCAACAATTGATTTAATTAATCAAATAAAATTAATTTATAATTGATACAATCTATTCAATGCGACAAAAATGGAAATTTCCTTACCGTTAACCTTTATTGTCTGGGAAATATATTACCGTTCATTTAATGTTGCTTGATTGGTTGTCTGGTCTCTTCTGCCAATTACATAGTATTTGTTCACACATGATAAAGAGATTTCAAATTATTTTCCTATTTGTGTATGTGATGTGAGTCTTGCTGACTAGGCTGGTATTTATTGCCCATTCCTAAGTGACCCGGAGATCGTGATGGTGAGCTACTGTCCTAAATTGCTGCAGTCCTTTATTTGTGAGTTCACCCACTGTACTTTTAGAGTTTTGACCTAGTGGCAATGGAGAAACAATAGTATAATTCCAAGTAAAGATGGTATGTAGCTTGGAGGGAAAGTTGCATGTGATGGAGTTCCCAACTTACGTTTGTCCCTCTAAATGTTGGGAATCATTTAGCTAAATTGGCTAGATGACTAGAGTGTGATGGAGAATAAAACTAATAGTATGGGCTCAGTCCCTATACCAACCGTGATAGTTTATGGAGGCCATCCTCCCCAAATTACCCTACACTTGTGGAGTGATTACCCTCAAGCTACAAGTAACCAGTTGTTTCTCTAATGGAGAGAGATGCCAATGGTGTCACGTGGAACATGGGATGGAAGGTTGGATTTGACTGGAGAGCTCCTATTTGGCCAGCACAGATGCAATGGCCTCTTTCTATACTTTGATTTTTTCTAAGTTTCTATGATTTAGTGAACCCACAAACTGGATAGGATTCAAGCAGCTCCTAAGAGGATGAGAGAACCAGGTTTCCTATTTATTGTGGCTTGAGTTGGATTTGTTCCCAGTTTGACCCCTAACATACTGCTGCACTGTGGCAATGACAGTGTCTGCATTGCTGTAGGAACTAGGGATATCACTTAATTGCAGCGTTAACTAAACAGCTATGTTCCAGTATTTGCCTGTTCTTTTATTGCATTGCAGCTGTCATTTTAATGAAGAACAAGTACTCTCCGAATATATTTAAACAGCCCAACAGATTTTGGCCTTTATGCCCTTTTTTCCACAGCACCAGGTACTCATTTTTCTTCTCAGTTGGTAATTCATGTGGTGGTGTTTTCTGATGGATCCAAAAAAGCTTCTGTTTTGTTTGGAGATTGGTTCAAGCTGTTGATGCACTAGAGATATTGGCCTGAGTCGACTATTTGTAAAGTTGGTTGTGAACTTTGGCAGCCGGAGTGTGCTAACAAAGCTTGAATTCATTGTTCACAATGGAAATTATGTTGAATGTGAAGAGAGAATGAGCAAATATGATATTTACATCCATAAGACTGAAAAGAGTCTGTGTAATCCATATAATGGACACTGTGGGCATTACTTGTTCTTGGTTTCATATCAGATTGTGTTTTGACACTCAAAGTGAATTTACAATGAGATAATGTATCGAGAGATGCTTTCACTCCTTTTAGCTCTCTTTGTCAATTCAGAGCCTGGCCTTCAAATTATCCTGCGCTTTTGCATTAACTGCCCTTCCAAAACTCAAAGTCTTCTACAACTGTGCTTCCCACGTACTAACACATTTCCAACCTTGTTTACCCATCATCCCTTTGCTTGCTGTCATACGCTGAGACATGGTCATATGATGCGTTGATTCTAAAATTAATATCTTTGTTTTTCAGGCACTTGTGATTTCCTCCAGTTCTATAATATTCCTAGACAATGCAGTCTTCTAATTCTGCCTTCTCAAATACCTCAATTGTCATCATTCCACACGTACTATGGTGCAAAATCTTGACATTTTGTTATGTCACCCTCTCTGTTGGGGAGGTGTAAACAAAATTATTTCATTCTTTCTCTAACCTATTTTTCTAAGCAACCTTTTCAGAGATGTCAGTTCACATCTCCAGAGAAGGTGGGACTTAAGCACAGAACTCCCATTCTAAGGGTTGGGAATCTATAACTGCGCCACAAGAGGACCCCTAAACAAAGTTAGTTCAATAGCAGCAAATGGATTTGAATAACATTTGTTCAACAATGACTGCCTGTAGTTGAGCATGAATCTCAGTATAATATATAGCAGGAAGATATCCCATACTCGTTGGGCAACCATTACTGAACTAACTGCAAACATCTCTCCACGGTGGTAATGTCTCTGTCTCTTGGCTAGACAATACAGGTTCAAGTTCTACCTGCACCAGAGGTATATAATAATGTTTAAAAGATATCTAGTTAAGTACATAAAGAGGAAAGAGTTTGAGAGATATGTGCCAAATGCAGACAGGTGGGACAGTCTAGTTTGGGATTATGGTCGGCAGAGACTGGTTGGACCGAAGGGTCTGTTTCCCTGTTGTTTGACTATATGACTCTATAATATCACAGCCTATAATGAGAAACTAATTAAATTAAGTTGTATTTGATGCATGGGCAGACTGTGTCTGTTTTAGAGACAGGAGGGTAGGGCTTTTTCAATAGTTGTATGTTGTATCACCTATGATCTTGCCAGAAGCAATACTAATAATACTCATGAAGCCAAATAGCAGCCAGGACAAAGCAGCCCACTTGTTTGATACCCTTTCACCATGTTTGGCCCATGGCTGTACTAGGATCAGGAGTTAAGTGGCTCTGGCAGAATATAAACATGAAGCAGTGTGAGTTCGTTCTCTTATTTTAGCACATATTACAGAATTCTATATAACATGAGAATAATTATCATGGATGAAAACATCTTTAGTGTTGCGCTTAAGGGAGTTGGTTAGCACAGTTGGCTGGTTTATAATGCACACTGATGCTAATAGCATGGGTTCAATTCCTGTAGTGGTGAAGTTAGCATGAAGGTCTCACCTTCTCAATTCACCCCTTGCCTAAGGCATGGTGACTCCCTGGTTAAACTCTAATGAGAGAGACAAGCTGTGAAACAGTTCTGATGAAAAGTCAGTGAACTCAAAATGTTAACTCTGCTTTTTCTCCACAGATGCTGCCAGACCTGCTCAGTTTCTTCAGTAAATCAGGTGTTAGTTGGAATTTTTTGCACATCGTTTGTGTTAAGAAATGAAAGGTTCAGGGCAATTTTTCCATCAGGTTATTTAGTTCCAGATTCAAACATGGTCATTATCGAATCATAAAGGCTTTGTTTGAACACCTTATCACTGGGATGTTCCACATGAAGTATGGGCAAAATATGTTTACACAAACTTTGAGTAGTTACAATCATCCTGCCTTTAAGAATAAGGCCTTTGATTTCTCTGCAATTCCAATGATTTAATATTTCCAAGAAGTACTTTTTGTTGCCATGACCATCCAGTTTGAATACCCCAAATTCTGGGGTATGTCTGCCTTCATCCATCCATTGCCTGATCTGCTGATGTTTCTGTTCAGCTGATTGTCACACTGTCACATCCTTATGCTAGTTCTGGGAACTGAGACAAGGTGTTAGTTGCATTCATTAATTTCCCAAGAGCAGCTTTCTCCTTGACTTCCACCATCAAGACTTGTTTTTCCAGGAAACTTATGCCAGGTCAGTCAGTTTCAGCTGGGAGATCAAGCAAATTAACGTTACAACATAGGGTTAGGGTGAGAAGGGAAAGATTTAAAAGGGACCTAAGGGGCAAGTTTTTCACGCAAAGGGTGGTGTGTGTATGGAATGAGCTGCCAGAGGATGTGGTGAAGGTTGGTACAATTAGAACATTTAAGAGGCATCTGGATGGGTATACGAATAGGAAGGGTTTGGAGGGATATCAGCCAAGTGCTGGCTAATTAGACTAGATTGATTTAGGATATCTGGTTGGCATGGATGAGTTGGATCGAAGGGTTTGTTTCCATGCTGTACATCTCTATGACTCTAAATATAATTTTCCTTAGAACCAGGAAAACGATAAGAGCTGTAAACATACTGAATGTTTTCTCTATATTCTATCGG
Source organism: Chiloscyllium punctatum (assembly GCF_047496795.1). NCBI lineage: Eukaryota > Metazoa > Chordata > Chondrichthyes > Orectolobiformes > Hemiscylliidae > Chiloscyllium > Chiloscyllium punctatum. The sequence goes on along the minus strand of NC_092749.1, from coordinate 101,340,439 downwards.
ATTTTCTATTGTTCTCTGTATCTGTTACTAGTCATAAAACAGAGAAATCTGGTTTATGTTGCCCTCCTCCTTCTTCAGTCTAAACTGGGTAAATTGAAATTACTGTGTTATTTTTACATTTCTTAGACAGCAACTTTCACAAATTCCAACCTCCTCCTCCTGAGATGAGGGTCTCTAGTAAAGGCCCAGCAATATATAAAATTATTTTCTGTTCTTTAATAGTAAACAAATAAATTCAGTCATTAAACCTCCCAGAATATAATTCCTCAGTAATAATAGCTAATATTACTTGAATGTGTTTTTGGCATTTGTTGACCTGAAGTTTGCTTTTCATGTTTTTGCTTTCACACATGACTGTTCTTTCTGCTGACTGTTACACTCACTCAGAGCAAGTGCATCAGTTCTTTACTGCAACCATTACCAATCCAATTATTTTTTGTTCCAAGAAGGTTTGATCACTAAACCCTCCTACCCTCTTCCCTATCTCCAACCTTCCCTTTCATTCATTCTCCACCCACTGCACGTAACCCATTGCAATTCTTCCTTCTTGAGTTCTGAACAAGTCATATTCAACTCTAATTATTGACTGTCTTTCTCACTCCTCAAATGCTGCTCGATTTCCAAGTATTCCAATTTCAAAAGGAGAGTCTGCTTGTTCCACTTGGAGATTGCAAGGAGATACTGAACAGTATTTGATTTGAGAGGGCAATTAACATGATTCTAACATTGTTCAAGTTGTCAATGGCTGTTTTATCTTCATTGACCTGCCAACATCTGAGTAGCTACACAGCCTTCATTACCAAGAGTGCTTACACCAGCCACTGAATCACCATCATACCCTTTATGACTCTCCTCCCTGTACTGAAAAGGCACTTTATTTTTGGCCAGATTTCCATAAAGAATGCCTCATGTGAAGAGTTTGTAAACTTGGAAGCTTTATGCTGATTGAAGCGCCCATCAGCCATGATTAAATGGTGGAGTGGACTCGATGGACCGAATGGCCTTGCTTCCACTCCTATGTCTTATGCTCTAACTGGGGACAAAGTGTAGTATAGGGTGGTCAAGATTGGGAGCAGGTCAGAGACCTCACTTTGGTTGGGGAGGGGGACAGTGGGGAATAGGAAGGGATTGGAAGGATGGGCTGAGGGATACACTTATCTAATCATGTGGCACACAAGTACACAGATTGCAACGGGTAAGTGGAAGGCCACTAGATCCTGGATTCAGCGATCCTTGTCTGGAAAACCTGACCATCTAAGTTGAACTCAAAGTGATAAATGAAAAGGAAGGAAATGTGAACTTGCCCCCTGAGGAATATTTGATCACCCATAACTGAACCCTACTCCAGTGGTCCAGCCTCTGTTAAAACTGGAGCTGAGTGGGTTGGACTGGGATTTGAATCTTAAGCATTTTGACTTCTCATCTGACCCTAAATATTCCATGTCTTTGAGTTAAAATATTCCATGTCTTTGAGTTAAAATACTCCTGTTTTACCCACTTTAGAAACTAGATAGTTTTCCCTAGACATGGAAAGTATTATTTACAAGGTATCCTGTGCAGTTAATTTTGTAAAGCTCCAAAGCACTGGGTAGCTTAGTGGCTAGCACTGCTGCCTCACAGTGCCAGGGACCCAAGTTCAATTCCAGCCTCGGGTCACTGTCTGTGTGGAGTTTGTACATTTGCCCCATGCCTGTGTGGGCTTCCTCCAGGTGCTCTGGTTTCCTCCCACTATCTAAAGATGTGTGGGTGAGATGAATTGCCCACAGTGTTTGGGGATGTGTCGGTTAGGTGCATTAGTTAGGGGAATGGGTCTGGTGGGTTACTCTTCAGAGGGTCAGTATGGGCTTATTGGGCCAAAGGACCTCTTTCCACGCTACAGGGATTCTATGATTCACTTTGCCAGTCAGTATCCTAATGTACTGACCCTTTTTAAGTTTTGTTCTTCCAACCTGTCATTTGCACACAGGGGAGTTAAATGGAACTAATTTGAAAACACAGCCAGCACAATGATCCATTGTTGTGTAGATGTATGTGCAGCATTCTGTGAACTGCAATGGCACTTTGGGTCTGACAGCCCTATAGTCATCAATCTTGGTGTAGAATCACTGGTACAAACTGTCTACTTTACTGCACATAATGCCTGAGAATCAACCTCTGTCAGCAGTGGTCAATGTTATTACCATTTCTGAATTTCTCTTAACCCAACATGTTGCCTGCAATGATTTTGAACAGAAGTAACCCAAAATCAACTGAGTTGGTTGAATAAGTGGGACAGATTTAATACCTGCTTGAATATCAGTATTTTTGAGGAACCTCTTTGTTCTTGTCTGATTCTGGACCTAGAAAACAGGCACAGAGGCTCAGTGGTGTTACATTCATCAGGAAAAAAAACAAAGTGCAACAAGATATCAGTCAATGCATCAGAATTTCATGACGTTTATGGGGCTATAAATAGGGAATTGAGAAGAAAGTTTATTTTTAATCCAAGGAGAATGTGGAACTTGCTACTGCAATGAGTAGTTGAGTTTGACAATATCAAGGCAATTATTGAGAAAATAAGTTAATGCAAGTGTGGAAGGAGACCTGCCATAGAGGCATTGAGTCATACAGTGTGGACACAGACCCTTTGGTCCAACCAATCTATGCTGACCATTATCCCAAACTAAATAGTCCCACCTGCCTGCGCTTGGCCCATATCCCTCCAAACATTCCTTATTCATGTGCTTCTCTAAATGTCTTTTAAATGTTGTAACTGTATCCTGCATCTACCACTTCCTTTAGAAGTGGATTTCACACACTGAGTTAAAAAAAAGGCCCATCATGCCTTTTTAAAATCCTTCTAAAGCTCTTGAAAACATTTCTCCTATCACCTGTCATAGGTAGATTAAATAGAAAGGTAGGAGGCATAATTGACAGCAGAGATCAGTTGGGCCAAATGGCCTATTTCTGTGTATTTTGTGAACCATAAAGCAGGTCACATTCAGCCCTCAAATTTGTTGAAGCAAATTTTCATTCCTCTTTTCCTGAAGATACTGATTATGGCTCCACAGGTTATAGTCGCCAAGTTACTAACCCAGTCAAGCAGCTATCTTTTACATGGAAGCTAAAGCCAGTGGTTTAGGGCAATCTATTTGGCTTGGTGGACATCACACTCAATCTAATCCTCTCTTCTCCCAATTTACACAGACACAGAATTGCAAGGCTGGGTCTGCACTATCAATTTTCTCCATTTTCTCTCCTTATTTACATTATTTCCTGAAATACTTGGAGACACTGCAAGCATAAATCCCATGAGAAGGCTTGGTGATATCTCTACATTTTATGGGGTGATCGGGCAGTAATACACATATGCTGTTTGCTATCCTGAGTCCACATTTCTGTCTGTTAACCTTCAGCATTTCATTTGAACAAAAATGTCGAGAAATTCACATTCTTGCAAAGAAAAAACAGCAGAAAATAATTATTTGAAGCATTTAAGTACAATTGCAAAATACTTTTTAATTTGAATTTACAAGTGAGCAAAATGGAACATACTTAATGATATTTCCTAATCCAGCTGTTCAGGAATGTTATTGTATATTTCCAAAACAGGTGGGACTTGAACCTAAGCCTTCTGGTCTGGAGGTAGGGGCATTATCACTGCATTACTACAACTCCCAATGTTTTTAATGTATCACCTTTGGATTGAAAATGGAAGGTCAGTAGTTGTGCGTCAATTTTTTACATGCAAAAGGATCTCCAAGGTACCAGCAGCTTGTAAAGCTTCTCACTTCAGTTCCCATCGACATGCAATTTCCACTAAGAAAAATAAGGAAGGTTTCAGCCTTCTTGCTCAGTATTCCCTTCCACCCAAATGTTAAATGATGTCAGTACCAACTGCAGCAAACTCTGACCCTGGCTTCTGACAAGAAAAATAAAATGAGTCGATTAGGGACAAAATATTAGTCAGGAAAGTTGCATTTAAAAACATACATTACATTTGTGACTGCAGAGTATGAGGGAACTTATTGTATATTAAAATATTTTGAAAATAACAAAATATTTATATTTGCACCACTTCAATTTATTGAAAAACAACATACCTTCTACTAGAAAAGATTTCCAAATATTAAAAGTCCTAAAATAAATACACACAGGACTTTTGCAAATTAAGACTTTGTGTCAAAGTGAAGCAAACTTTATAATATGATCAATTGTACTCAAGCTACAGATACACCTTTTTTTTGAATTCTTACATTACAATTAATAAATATCTCTTGCAGCAACTTTTAAAAAAATCATGTGTAACAAAAGTATGCCTTTTATCACCATTTGAAAACCATTTAGTTCAACGCATTTGGTGCTTCATTCCGTACCATCCAAGTCAATTTATTTCTGTTCTGTACTCTCTTGTACAGTCAAACAATAGTTTGTTCAGAAGCTGAAGAGCAGGCTGCATTCAATCCGTAGTATCAATCAAGAGGTGGCCTTGAATGCTTTCTCAAATAATATGTTGTCACTGGAAATGAGTTTCCTGTCGACAATGCTCCCTTTATCAGTGAGCAAGTCAGCACTTAGGAAAATTAATGTAAAATTAATAACAGGTAGGAGTTCTTCAATACATTGTATCAGACAATGAATCAGTGTATCATACACCGAGGCTGCAAAATATATATATATATAAAAAAGTTAGCTATCTAAGGGTCAACAACCAAGGTTTCGTCCATAGTCTTCACTTCTGCTTGAATCTAAACGTACATTTCGCAACATTAACTGCAACATCTTGATAAAGCTGATATCTGCAGTAATACTGTCACTGTGGGTCAATAAAGATAGTTTCCATTTTGTTATTGCTTACACTTATAGTGACTAATAAAAATGAAGCACTGCCCGAATTTCCCCAAAGCTTCTTAATTTATTTTTATTGCCACAAACATAAACTGGATGCAATAAGATGTATGCAATATTTTGGTCAAGTTTAGACCTGTTAAATCAGTAGCTGCTTTTGCTACAGAATGCCTATTACTAAATGTAACTCATATTCACATATTAATCAGACACCTTAAGCAACAACCCTCCCAAATCTCCCAGCCTCCTCAACCATGCCAACCCCACTACAAAAAAATAATGCTGGGTAAATCCAAGGATTAACCGTACCAGCCCACCCTGCCCAGCCTCATCAATATTCATATCAAAATACCACGAAGAATGCAAAGTCAAAATGTGTGGCAGCCTTATATTAAAACAAAGGTCGCTAAATAAATCTCCATGTTGCCTAACACTGCGCCTGAAACCAGGTAAGCAAAGATATAAAGTGCTAACACCTCACAGCTTACAGATTATGTACCTCCCCGACCCCAGTAACCCCCATAGCATGCTGTGTTGTTAATACCCATTGCCATTTCCCCTGTCCCTTTCTTCCTGTTGTGACCAGAGTGGGTCGTTCATGTTTGGTGTCACTCTGTGGAAAACGCTTGTCTGTCGGACAAGAATGTCATTGTTCTTTGGGCCACTTCCGCAGCAAAGACAGGGGAACAAAATGAACCATATTCATGTTGTTAAAAAGCAACCTTTGTGCATTCTGTTCCATTAAAAGCAGCAAGAAAGACATTAAACTGATGGGAAATACCACCAAATTCTGACCAGAATGTTAAAAGTACATTCTTCACCTATTTTTCTCTTGTAAGGAAAGAAAGGTTAAATAGAAATTTTCAAACATTTCAGAAGTAAATGCAAAACTGTTTCTTTTACAGGAGATGAGTGGCAAAAAAAAATGTAATTCAACACTGAAATGGTTGAAATAAAATAGTGCTTTTCAGGTCCTACTACAGAATTCAGCTATTGGTTGAAAAGATTATTAAATAGTAAGTTGTTTTTCTTGCAGCTTTGATATTCCATTAACATGCTATTTTTCAACCAACTACTTCCTTGTACGGGAGCTGCCTCTAATTGCTTCCTCACTGTAAAAGAGAGATCCTTCATTAGCATGAGAGGTAATATTTCTGCACACTGTAGAGAATGGTGCACAGCATCCCTTGAGAAGGTTGGGAAAGAAAGGTTGGGTTTACAATTTAGTGAAGACAAACCTGTGGGGCAATTAGCAGACAATTAGGCTAACCTTTCTCACGCTTCCTGGGAACACCAGGGTATTAAAGGATACAGTCCAAGGAGGAAGCAAAAGGCCTAACACTAAATCAAATTACTAATACAACTGAATCCTGCTAAACCGTAACCAGTGCACCATGAAATTTGGTTCTAGGACCAGGATTATGCTTGGATTAAGCATTCTGTACACACTAGACAAAGAGATGCATATCTGTAGTTCTGTGTATTGCCAGCCAAAGTTGGTTGTGCTATTCAATCTAAATAAACTGAAGCAGAACAGTTAAATGTATGATTTAGACAAACGGGGTCAGGCTTTAAAAATGTGCCAGTGCCACAGCAAAACTCAATATTTAAGTCTGGCAGCCTTCCCGGATTCTCTGGGAGTCTCACAAAACTGAGAGTCGATCTCCCTGGCCCAGCTGTGAGCATCATGAGAGAGAAAATAAAACTATGAACTCAGCAAAGCTCTTGAACTGATCACTGCTGCTGTCACTGGAACTGTCCTGTAGTCAGACACAGTGTTGGACCAGGTACTGGTTTTCCTGTTCAGATCCAAATTGTGAAACAGCTATTCAAGTATTCTGGCCTCACAGCGCCAGGGACCCAGATTCGATTCCACCTTCAGGCAACTATCTGTGTGGAGTTTGCACATTCTCCACGTGTCTGCGTGGGTTTCCTCCCGCAGTCCAAAGATGTGCAGGTTAGATGGATTAGCCATACTGAATTGCTAATAGTGTCCAGTGATATGTGTCGGTTTGGTGGAGTACCATGAGGAATGCAGGGTTACAGGATGGGGGTGGGTCTGAGTGGGATGCTTTTCAAATGTTTGGTGTGGACTTCATGGGCCTAATGACCCGCTTCCAAACTGTATGGATTCAATGATTTCATAGCATTTACTTAATAAAGAAGTCGAGGATTGAAAGCCGCCCCAGCAAGGGTATGTGTGAAGCTATCATTGATTGTCACAAAAGCCTTCCAAGTTCACTAATGTCCTTTTGCGAAAGAAATTTGCTGGGCCTACCTGTGACTCCTGGCTTCATGTGACAGTACTGAAGAAGACTCATACCAGACTCAGAATGTAACTCTATTTCTCTCTCCACAGCTGCTGCCAGACCTGCTGAGTTTCTCTAGCATACTCGAAGTTTATTCCCCTGAAATGGCCCCAGCAAGTCATTCTGTTCAAGGGTATCAAAACACATCCCATGAAATTTTAGATTCCAAAAGAAAGACAGCAAACGGTCCCCATTTCGTGCCCCTCAACTAGGAGAGGTGCACAAATCCCAAATAAAACAGGAAGATTTGAAATTGAAATAATAGTGTATATAATTCTATCTTAGATAAGAGTGGGTGCGTTACCATTAGATTGAAATCTGATCAGATAATTTTCTATTCAATTTGTAGAACTACAGTCTGACCAAATACATGCAAACAAATGACTCTGGGGAAATAAAAGGAAAGACTTGCATTTATATTGCACCATTTACAACCATTGTGTGTCCCAAAGCACTTTACTTCCAGGAAAGTCCTTTGGACATATTGTCTCATGCTATTGAAAGAAAAATTATCAGCTCATGTGCATGTAGGAAAGTCTCCCAACAGCAGGTGACAATGACTGATTATATTGCCGAGATTTTCTGATGGCCCGACAGTCATTTCTGCAGTGTGGATGGGACTTGTGTTGAGGGACCTTGTAACATTCCCATCAAAGCAGACTCTGAAGACTCTGGAAAACTGAAGGTACCATTAGACAATTCCGCTATGCCTGGAATCCTCCGAAAGTGCTCACTTGAACCAGAAAATTTGAAGAGTTCCACTTCAGTTAAGTAAATAATTACCTCAGAAAAATTAGATTATTAAAAATTTGTTCTAGCTCCTGACAAATTTCTTAACTGAACCCTTCCTTCAATCTGAACCAAAACTCCCCCATCCTATCCTGGACCCATACCAACTTGAAGCCACCCCTCCCTCGAAAACCCTAACTCCAACCCCTAAACACCCTATCCACTTGCTTGCACCAACCCAACTTGGCATCAAACCCAAACTCAGCTGGCAATTTATCTGTCTGGCACCTCACTCTTTAACAACTTGGTACATCATAACTTATGCACTTTCAATGACACTGTCAAAGAGGTTGGCTAGGATTTTATTTTATTAATGTTTATTATAACCTTCCTGCTTACTGCATCAATACTTGTATGGTATGTACCTATTTCAAAAGCCCAGAATCCTGTACTTTTTAAGGCATGTTCTCAACTGCCTGTCACCTTCAGTGGTTTGTATAAATATATTCCCAGGTGCATCTGCTCTTGCACCCACTTTCGAACTGTACCCTTTGTTTCATGTTGCCTCTCCCCATTTTTCCTTGCAAAATGAATCATTTAAGATTTCTCCACATTACATTTTGCCTGCCATTGAAGTTTAACATTTACCTTCTTACAGATGGCAATGTTTTTATTGTATAACATTAGATTAGATTCCCGCATGCAATTCTGGTCTCCTGTCTATCGGAAAGATGTTGTGAAACTTGAAAGGGTTCAGAAAAGATTTACAAGGATGTTGTCAGGGTTGGAGGATTTGAGCTACAGGGAGAGGCTGAACAGGCTGGGGCTGTTTTCCCTGGAGAGTCGGAGGCTGAGGGGTGACCTTATAGAAGTTTACAAAATTATGAGGGGCATGGATAGGATAAATAGACAAAGCCTTTTCCCTGGGTTGGGGAGTCCAGAACTAGAGGGCATAGGTTTAGGGTGAGAGGGGAAAGATATAAAAGAGACCTAAGGGGCAACTTTTTCACGCAGAGGGTGGTACGTGTATGGAATGATCTGCCAGAGGACGTGGTGGAGGCTGATACAATTGCAACATTTAAGAGGCATTTGGATGGGTATATGAATAGGAAGGGTTTGGAGGGATATGGGCTGGGTGCTGACAGGTGGACTGGATTGGGTTGGGATATCTGGTCGGCATGGACAGGTTGGACTGAAGGGTCTGTTTCCATGCTGTACATCTCTATGACTATGACTTTATGTGGAAACAGGCCACTTGGCCCAACCACTCTATACTGGCCCTCCGAAGAGTAACCCATCCAGACCCATTCCCCTATATTAACCCAACTAATGCACCTAACACTATGGGCAATTTAGCCCGGCCAATTCACCTGACCTGCACATCTTTAGACCGTGGGGGAAAACGAGGGCACCTGGAGGAAACCCACACAGACACGGGGAGAATGTACAAACTCCACACAGACAGTGGCCCGAGGCTAGAATTGACCCAGGGTCCCTGGCGCTGTGAGGCAGCAGTGCTAACCAGTGAGCCACCGTGCCGCCCCGCCAATACTTCCAAGTTTTATGAATTCTTGAAATTGTGCCTTGTACATCCTGTGGGATATCTTTCAAGTTAAATGTACTTAATGGCATTTCATCACTTGATCGAACCTAGGTTATCAACAAGCATCCAGGAATGGAGGATGCATCTCCTAAGTGCTGCTGGTTTGAGCCAGGCTGCTTTCTTTGCCTGCTTAAGTGTGGTCTTGCAGTTCTCACTGCTCTTCAAATGACAGCTGATGGTACAAAAGCATAAAGCATGACAATCAACAACAGGGAAACCATTACTAAATATTGCAAAGTAAATCAAGTACTACAAACCAAAACTACAATGATGAAACATCACATGATCAACCTTTGAGGAATAGCTTTGATAAGAATTACAGATTTAGTGAGTTGATTATATTTAACAGGTTGAGCATCAAAAATATTGAGGACTTGAGAATAAAATGTGAATTGTGAAATTAATAGAAAGTGCCTTAGAATATTGGAATTCCTTACTTAGAGTTATATGCAGTTAGTTTAAGAGATACACAAATTGAAAAGAAAGTGAATTTTCTTGACATGTAATGGCTTCAAGATGTTTTAGTCAGTTGAAAGGATGTCCACAGCCAAGTACACAAACTTCAATTTGCTCCATTATCTGACTTCTTGTTCAAACCTGCACACATTGGAAATTCCTGCAAGGATTCATTTGTATCAATTTGAAAAAAGAGCTTTTATGATACTTGTACTCCTTTCTGCACCACTCAGAGGAAATGTATGTATACAACAATTCTCTACCTACACAGCAGCTAGCTAAAGCATTTGTTGAAAGAGCCCTTCTACATCTCATGTAAAAACAACTGTTTAAAAGTGGGCTCTGCAATGATATTTCAGATCCTAAACAACCTCTGCTCACTCCATATATCCTGTTCTGATGAAAGGTCATCAACTCGAAACATGAACTCTTTCTCTTGCCAATGATATTGCCTGGTTTGTCCTTGTAATTTCTGCTTAAATTTTACACATCTGCTGTTGTCACTTTTTTAAAAAAGTTATCCCTACGGATTCAGGTAAGTTGTTTCAGACTAACTGTGGATAAACATGCTCATAACATTCAGCATGAGTAAACCTGATCTATCAGGTACAATGATAATAATGCTTTCACTTCCATTAGGAAATATGAATGAACACAATCAGGATAAGTGTGAAATATACAAAAAATGATAACGTGCCCTCAAGCTAATTGTATTTCAACTACTGTGCAAAATATGCAAACTGCAACTTGTCCAGCCATAACTACCGAAGTTGGAGTTCAACTAAAATAACAGGCATCCACCCTGCCAGACAGTTTGCTGGTCTGTGCTAGCTGAAATAGCACCAAATTGTTTCAAATCATTGCTTTCACTCACTGACGTATGACCACACCCTTGGAGCAACGACAGAGGTCCACATTGTGATATCGCATGCCCTGTAATTGCATTGTCATATTGGAAAGGGTTACCTTGTTAATGAGCAGCTTCACTCCTGCTATACACTGATTTATTTGCTAGCAAGCAGGCAACAATAGAATAAACCTTAATATTGAAAATTAGAATAAAAATGTTGTTAACCTAGTACACCACTGGATCATTTTCAAAATTATAAATAACACATAAAAAGAGCAAAAGAATGTTTATCTTCTTTTGTTTTCTCTGAGAGGGAGACAGAAGTACAAATGACACTGCTCACCAAACCTGTGGCTGACTTGGATACCAAGATAGAACCTGCAAAACAAGAAAAAAAATACACATCATTCAAAAAATGAATCTGGTCCATTGTCATTACGCGCTGAGAGATTGAATTCACCTCATCAAAGCAGAGTATGACAGGTGACTCAATAGGCTGGTGCCGAGTGAGGAGGCAAGAAGATTAGCAGGGCGCTGATATCATTATTTCCGCCTATCAGGGATTCAGCAGGGAGGCGATTGTAATTTCTGGGTTTATTAGTCCACACTCTGAGGGAGAAAAATGAATGATAAACCACATTCTGACAGCTAGGCATTTGTGCAGCAAGTGCTGTCATAGTGACAGAATGGCAGGGTGGATACGTCCTCATACTACTGCAATGATATTTACATCTTCAGCCTTATATATGAACATTTGTAGAGGGTTTTGGTCAGACCCCATCTGGAGTACTGCATTCAGCTTTGGGGCACCAAAACTCAGGAATAAAATATGCTCGGATCTTGCTCATGCCTTACTGTTGTACATTCCCATGCACCCGTGTTTATCAATATATGTGGTGCAGGTTAGAAAATACATGATCATTTTATTTATGTATTTGTTTCAAAGATGATAGCATGTTAAATATCATATTTCTGTTATTCTTGGTAACATCACAGTACTTAGTACATAGTGTGTTATTTAAGGGGAGGCAATGGCCCAGTAGTATTATCACTCACTTATTCGTCTGGACAGCAAGGTAATGTCTGGAGCCCTGGGTTTGAGTCCCAACACGGCAGGTGGTGGAGTTTTGATTCAATTTTAAATAAATCTGAAATTAAGAATCTAATGATAACTGAAAAAAACCCTTCTGGTTCACTGATGCCCTTTAGGGAAGAAAATTGCCTTCCTTACCTGGTCTGGCTGACAAATTCACAGCAATGTGGTTGGCAATAAATGCTGGACCAGCCAGAAACACCCACATCCTGAGAATGGATTAAAAGAAAGTCCCTCTTTTTAAGATAAATTTGTGAAAGTATTTCCTTTAGATATTTCTAGTTGTAAGTTTGCGTCTGGAAATCAAGTGTCCTACTTAGAACATCAGGTGTACTGAGTTTTCATGAGGTACATTCCACAAGTAATTGGATTTACTGTGTTCCTTGCTTGTATAAGATGATGACATTGACTTATTTTGCTCTTTCGCTTACAAGTTTGAAGTGATTTAGGTCATGACTTTTCTCCTCCCTGCAAGAAGAGGAAATAATGGGGTAAGTTGACCCTGGAGTGAAATTCCTTCACTTCCCACCACCTTAACAACGATGCTATGGATGAGAAGGTCCTCTGGGGGCTCTCTCAACTCACCAGCAATTAAGTCATTTAAGTGGTCTGTTGATGGGCTTCAACTCACCAATGCCCTGATTATCAGCCTTCCCCACAGGTGAGAAAAATGGCCAGTTTATTATTGGGAAACCATAATCAGCTGGATTTGGGGAGATCATCCCACTGTAGCATCTGAGGGTAATGATGGGCATGTACATGGGACAAGAGTGAGGTCTCAGAAATGCACCCCTTTGTCCTTCATTCTAGCTCTCTCCTCTCTCCATGACCCTTCACCCCATGGCAAAAAGATAAAAATGACGATCTTTCTTACTGTAGGATTCCCCATGGAGTTAGCCTCAACGAGTGGATTTTAGAGTCCAGAAACTGCCTTCGGTCTCTGATTAGTTGGCAGTTTCTGGAAATGCAGGATGCCAGTGTTCAGCAATGTGTTGGGTGAGATATTCGCACTCATTACTTATCAGCTTTTAATAAGTTGACTAACGAGTAACCATATGGGTTATCATAACAGTGATATTTAGCACTGAACAAGCTCACTTCACAAAAGATGGAAAATCATTTATTTACATTTATTCATATACCATTCACAGTCTTGGAACATCCCAAACCTTTTAATGTAAGAAGCACTGCACTCAGTTTGCACACAGCAACTTATTGGGGAGGGAATGGCCTAGTGGTATTATCACTAAACTCAGTTGGGGACCTGGGTTCAAATCCTGTCACAAGAGGTGGTGGAATTCGAATTTGACAATGAATTCAGAAACTCTTGTCGGGGAAAAAAAAAATCTGGTTCACTAATGCCCTTTAGGGAAGGAAATCTGCCATCCTTACCTGGTCTACATGTAATGGGGATATCACAAAAACACATATGTCCACCATTAATACCAGCAGTGGCAAAATTTGGTAACTGAAAGAACCAAGGTATTTTAAAACCATAATCTGACAAGAAGGCATAATTTTACTGAAAATAGTACATAAAATGTTGTCACCATATTCACTAATCTAGTTATAAATCTCTATGATATGCATTACCCCAGTTGTAGTCTTAACATTGTCATAAATGTGACAGCAAGGTATATTCAAATCTCATGCTATAGTGTATTGTGTGTTTTACAGTTGCAAACTTATTAATAATTGTTCCAGTAAAAATTGGCATATTGTATCTTTTAGTTAAGAAACATTCTGTTTGATTAAAGCTCTGTTCTTAATTAAATGATTCTTTAAGTGTCTCCTAAGACTGCCATTTGCAAGTTTTTTATTTGTAGCTAACTCCCACACCACACAATAAATTTAAAAGATCATGCAAATGAAAGATCTTGCAAATGAAATGTTTACTTGTACAAAGTGAAGTCATTCCTGATGAAGGATTTATGCTCGAAACGTCGATTCTCCTGCTCCTCGAATGCTGCCTGACCGGCTGTGCTTTCCCATCACCACATTCTTCAAATCTGATCTCAAGCATCTGCAGTCCTCATTTTCTTCAAAGTGAAGAACAGAGAAGAAAACCAACAGTATGAGTTGCTGGGAGTTTGAAGGTTTAAGTTACAGTGGATCTGAGGTGACAGTTATGCATTTGCAACACTCTCAAATCTTAGGCCGTATAGCATTGATCTACTTCTTTTGTAGGTAAGGCCATAAGATGTAAGAACAATAGTAGGCCATTCAGCCCATCGAGTCTGCTTTCCCACTCAGTGTGATAATTGGTATTCTGCTAATCCTCAACTCCACTTGCCTTTTCTCCACAGTCCTCGATTCTTTTACTGATTAAAATTTGTATACTTCAATCTTGAAAATCCTAATGCCCCATCCTCTGCAGTAAAGAATTCTATAAATTTATTACCCTTTGAGAGAACAAATTCCTCCTCATCTCTGTCTTAAATGGGCAATCCCCAAGGTGAAATTAAACCTACTGGTCCCTAGATTCCCTCAAAGGGGAAACAACCTCTCCACATCGATCCCGTCAAGCTCCTAGGAACCTTATATGTTTTAATAAGGTCTCCTCTTACTCTTCTAAATTCCAATTGGACTGAAGAAAGAAAGAAATTTACATAATATTTCTCATGAGCTTAAAGTACCACAAAACAGTTTACAGCCAATCAGATTCCCTACAGTGTGGAAGCAGGCCATTCAGTCCATCCTAATCCTCCAAAGAGCATCCCACCCAATCCTTGTAACCCTGCATTTTCCATGGCTAATCCACCTAGCTGGACACCACAGGCAACTTAGCATGGCCAATCCACCATCTTTGGACTGTGGGAGGAAACCCAGACAGACAAAGAGAGTATGTGAAAGCTCCACACAGACAGTTACCTAAGGGTGGAATTGAACCCTGGTCCTTGGTTCTGCTAACCACCAAGCCACCTTGCCACCCAAATTACTGCATTTGAAATAAAGTCACTGCTGTAATGTAGGAAAATTAAATTATCAATTTTAACAGAACAAGATCTTACTAACTGCAATAAAGTCGTGCCCAGATAATTCCCATTTAGCGATGTTGGCTGAAGGATTCTGGGGTCATATGCTCTTTCAAATGCACCTGAGAAGGTAGATAGAATCTCACTTTAATGTCTCATCCAAAAATGGCACGTACAACAATGCAGTACTCCCTTGGTACTCCACTGGAGAGTTAGCCTGGATTACGTGCTGAAGTCTTTGGAGTACACTTTGAACCCATGACCTTCTGTCTCAGAGGAAAGTGTGGTACCACTGAAACCAGGCTGAAAAAAATTATAATTTTGACAATAGAATTGAGTTATTTAGCAAGGGCATGCCAATGAGTGTCTCTCCCTCTGTGCTTGCCAGCTTGAGTTCTTTCTGTTCATTAAATTGGATAGGAAGAAAATTGCAGGCTGGTGAGGGCAAGAGGAGAAATTCCCGTTAACATTTTCTGAAATGGCAGTCTATTTCAGAAAATTTCCAAAGACTACTTGCCTTGGTGAAAAAAGTGGAGAGGAGTACCATTGATAGAATCATAAGAATGAGTTGTCCTGAGCCTTACCACACCAGAAGCAAATTTTATACTTGCTATTAGATGACGAAAGGAGAGTTGGGAAAAAAACCCAACCAAATTGAAGAATCACCAATGAAGTTCAAGTGGTGCACAAAACACTGTACTACAATAAAGTCAATGATTAGATTTAACCACCATTTCTACAAATCACACATTTTCAGAATATGATAGGCTGTTTGAATGATGAAGTGAAAGAAAACTTTAGTGGCGAACAAATTGAATAAGCAGCGATGCAGACAAATGATCCGGCCCTATCTCTTTCTCACTGGGTAAGTTAGGTTAAAATCAGGGTTAATTTAGTACCTGCTTGGCTGGCATACAAATCTTCCTCATAAAAAATTGTAATCTGATCACATTAATCGTAGCAAAAATATCATATTTCTTTCTAGTTTACTATTATGCCAAACAGTTTTAACTTTGTTCAATGCTTAGCACCCAATTCAAACACTAACTTGATTTTAAAAGAAAACTAATGCTGTTTTTTTTTCAAAAATAATCATTACAGGCCATTCAAATCCTTAGAACCTGTTCAATAGTATCGTTTTTTTTGCAGAAACCGAATGATGGAAATTGTTTATTGGATGATTGGGAGTTCAAATAAACTTATTTGCACATTCTCCTCGCTGTACATGTAGGGGACAGTAGAGTGAAATATGTAGTTCTCTTTGGCAGATAATTGAGACAAATGAAATTCCAGATGAGAATTTAGTTAATGGAATTTCAGATTGGGAAAAATGGAATTCAATCTTTTTGTGTTTTAATTAGTATGCTAGTTTCATTGTTCATGCACACCATAATTGGCCTTGATTGATAATATAGTAAAATGTACAAAAAGCTTTTTACGTAAACACTCATGGAAGAAGAGTGAAATGTTAAATTGTCTTTCCTCTCAGATTGAAGCAGGAATCCCATGGCCACCATTCAAAGAACAGCAGGGGAGCTCAGCCTTAGAGTTCTGACTAATGTTTATATGTCAACAACTATAACTTGCATTTATATAGCACCTTCTTATAGCACTATGTTGCAAGGTGCTTTACAGGAGTATGATCCAACAACATTTGACACCAAGTCACAGAAAGAGATATTAGAACTGGGCCCAACTACCTTCAGCACATTCATCAATTACCTTTTCTCCAATCTAAGGTCAGAGGTAGGTATTTTCACTAAAGATTGCATTAAATTCAAAACCATTTGCAAATCAGAACAATGAAGCAACACCCAGATAACATTCAAACTTTGGCTGATATGTGGCAAATAACACTCATGCCACACAAGTGTCAGGCAATAACCATTTCCAAACATCGGCCCTTGACAAACAGTGACATGCCATTGCTGAATACTCCACGATCAACATCCAAGGGGTTAACATTAACCAGTAACTGAACTGGACCAACCATATCAATGCTGTAGATACTAGAGACTAGGAATTCTGCAACAAGTAAGTCACCGTCTGACTCGTTAAAGTGTTTCCTCTATCTGCAAGCACCTCAGGAATTTGATGGGGTGCTCTCCACTTGCCTAGATGAATATAATTGCAACAACACTCGAGAAGCTTGGCATAGTTTATATCAACGCACCCCAATTGACTGGCCCCCCATCTACCACTTTCAATAGTCACTCCCTTCACCACCAATACACACTGGCAGCAGTGTGCATACCATCTACAAGATGCACTGCATCCACTCACCAAAGGTCCTTAGACAACACCTTTCAAACCTGCAATCTCTTCCACCTACAACAGCAAGGGCAGCAAATACGTGGGAACACCACCACTTGCAAGATCCCCTCTCCCCCAAATGAGGGGAGACACCATCTAGACTTGGAACTATATCAGTGTTCCTTCACCATCCCTTTACTTTCACTAAGTCAACATCCTGTAAGTCACTCTGCTACAGCACTGTGGGTGCAATTACACTAAATGACTGCAGCAGTAAGAGAAGGCAGCTCACCCTCAAGTTCCCAAGGGCAAGTAGGGATGGAAAATAAATGCTTCCTTGCCAGCGAGGCCCATATTCTGTGAATGAATGATATATAGAAACAGAAACTTATTCAGGTAGATTTTACAAGTGTTTTAATGGAGAGAGTTAGCAGAGTGGAAAGATTTAGGGAGGCAATTCCAGAAAGTTGCAATTTCACAGTTTAAGGCACTGCTATACAGGTTGGACCAGTTAAAATTGGTTAAGCCAGAATTACAGGGATGCAGATATCTATTTAAGAAGGAGTTGTCGAGGTGGAAGAGAGAGCAGAGATAGGGAAGATTGAATCCACAGATTGATTTGAAAATAAGAATGGAAGTTTTAAAATGGAGATATTCCCATCTCCATCAGCAGTCATAACAGATTATTTGGTCATTAGCATATTAAATGTAAATTGTTAAATAAAATTATTAACTTTAAGCATCATTCTCCCCTCCCTTTGTGTCCTGGTTTCTAAAACAATTTTTGTATCAACAGTGACTGCTGATGACATAATGAGGGTGGCTGAGCTTGAGAGTACAAAATAGCTGAAATAATTTACAGCACTAAAATGACACAATCACTAAAACACCCCAGGTTAATGATAGTACTGATGTTAATTCAGCTTCTTTCACATTGTTGAGTTCCCTAATTCCTGCCAACCGGTTCTTTCATCGATGTTATGAACATCCATGATTTAAACAACAATATTCTTTGCTTTTAAAAATAAACAGAATCACAATATTAAAAATTAATTATTTGTAGTGTTTGATTTTTATGAAGGGGTTTAGTTGCAAGGCTGTCAAGTTTATTGTCACTGAACAGGCAGGATTTGCATTAAAGCTGTAGTGTCCCACAGTGATCAAAAGAAATGTTTTCTTCTCTGTAATCTGTCAGAACCTGATCGTGTAAGTAAGAATAAAAAAAAGATTTATTTTTTCATTCCATTAAAAACGATAGTTTATGATGGTTTTGTGCTGGAGGTGTATTCTGAGAACCATTTGCACAGATGTAACTGGCTTTCCATTGGCTCTTGTCAATCACAGGGGGAGCCCAGGGGACAAGAGCAGAGGTCGGCAGGGTGAATTTGCATCCTATGCCTTCCTGAAATTTATCCCATCATAATGATAGAGTGGCATTTTAAACAGGTACTTTTAAAAAAAAATCTTACATTGTAAATGGGCTGGCAGCTGTAGGTCCCAGTTGTGTTGTTGATATTATTCTCACTCATTTAAAATATAAGCATGCAACACAAGGCACAGGCAAGTATTCAGTGAATGAAGAGTTAACTTTAAGAGGCAAGAACTGGTTCATTCTCAACAAAGTACAGAAACCAAGGCACAGTTCTATCCATGAATTTATTTTCAAAAATCATACATAATTTCAATGTATAATACTATCTATTGCTATTTCAATAATGGTCCTGACTATACATTCAAACTGTTTTTACTAAGTCTCATCTGGTTAATAACCTTGCAGCAGTTTATAGAATTATAGAAATCAAAGTCTTGACACATGCTAGATGGATTAATTTCATCTGTAATCAAATTATTACCCAGTAAATTATCATTTTACATACACATGAGAAACAACTTATTAAACCTGTAATTTGCTCTGTAAATGAAAACAAAAAAAATCAATTAGTTTCAATCCAGTGAGTACATTTGAATTTATTAAAAAGGTCACAGACTGCGTATAAAATAAACACACAATGTTGGCCAGCAACAGCAGTAACAGTGCATGGGATGTAATTGACATAATAAAAGTATTCTTTCTCTGTCCAGCTGTACAGACATATGGTCAAGAAATTCTTTGACGCAGAGAATAAGATTACCTTCATGTCTGGTTCTGTAAGAAATTTTGCTTCATTTCCTGTCCTAGGGAAGGGAGTGGAAACTGACATTGTCCATTGATCTTTTAGGCAGCAAGATGCCCATTTCCTGCTTGGGATGCTATTTTTTGACTACAAGTGCTCCCATTCTAAATTGTCCAAATGTCAATTCTTTTGCTAGAATCAAGTGCTCTGCACTGATTCTACAAGTAGAACAGCGGGATCCCAAGAGTTGGGAGATAAATCGCCTATGTAAAGTTTGTTCAATCAACAAGTCCTACTTCCAGATAATGGAGTCTAAACAACAAATAAATATTGACCTATTAGTGCAACCTTTCAGATTTTTATGGTTTATTGTCTTGGTGGATGGCTGAAAATGTGCAAACATGCAAACAAACATACACACTCACATTTGATAACATTGATTTGATCCAAAGAAACAAAAGTACCAATTCCTGCCGTATTACAGTGGGAATGGCCATTGTTTGGAGCTGTTAATAGGATTAAGTTGGTTACTAGCTCTATAACTGGGAGCCCTAAACCATCCCTAAATTTTCACCTCTCATGGGGACTTGTCATTGTTACTTTTTACAGCTGACAGCAGCCTCAAGAAAGAAGCAAGGAGAAAGCTCAGGATTACAGCAGTGCTGGTTACAATGTACACAAAGACTGATGGATCAGCAAGGCCAACACAAATCTAACATTTTACTCAAATAGGATGATGGTGGAGAATTTCATTCCTGCCTAATGCTTGTAAAACTCACCTTTCCATGACTGCTGATTCTAATGTAGAATCAAGTGGCAAAAAGGTGTATTAAAATAATATGTATGGAAATACACTTTAGTATATAGAAATACACACATACATTATATATGTATAAAGATATAGACTTGCTTTGTGTCTTTTCTCAATAGTTATAGTCTATATATGGATTTTAAAACCCAAAATAGATTTTCCATTTAATGTGAAAATATCTACAGAAACACCTATTAGCATTTACATGACAAAGTTCATTAGAAATTAGACTGTAATAGTGTAATGTTTTGCTCAGTCCTCCCACAGATCTGTCACTGCCCTAGTTGGTCCAATTGCATTTTCATCACTTTAAATATTGTCACTCTAAGCTGCACTTGGATTAAAACCCATGAGCTGTGAGGTACAGGGTTTTGCCTACAGTCTGATAATTTCTCGAGCTATTGGCAACTTGGGAATTTCTTTTCCTTATCACTGGGGTTCAGCTAACTTCACAAGCACTAATCAGAGCTCAAATCATTCATTCAAGGATTGCATGATCATGTTTTTCTTTAGCACTGACAGCTGTCTGGTCCACATTAGCAATGCAGATGAGACTGTCTAATAGGTTAATGCAGAACACGCGTAAATTAGGTTTAATCCCCAGTGAAATAATCTAACAATTTCAAATTTCTTGATGTTGGGATAGAGACATCGCCAGTGACTCAATTAGATGTAATGCAGATCAAAGCAAATTTACCTTCTGCCTGAACCTTCCCCACAGTTTAGGCTCATGACTTCAGAGTGATGCCGGATTGTTTTTATCTTGCAGGCAGGTACATTTGGGGACACATACCCGCTTCAGAGGTAGAGTGGCAGAATGCCTTAGTAAACCTTCACTGTCACTGTTTAATAATTAGGAGACCGCATCTCAAATGCCTTGCCTTTTCATTCTGTAAGAAAGAGCAAAGGAGACATTGTATCACCCTCTTGCCAAATTAATTCTTTTCTTGACATCTTAATTCCAAACCCTTGTGTGTGGTCAAATCATCCCGCTAAGAGAAATGCAATCAAGCAATTATTCTAAATTATATTTATCCAAATCATACTGATTGGTGATTCATTTTATTTATTGGGTAAGCTCATTAATTTTGACGAGCCTATTACACCTCAAACATTATTTTATTTCCTCAGCATAGCTGCTTGAATCAGTCTACTAACGGGCCAGCGTGTCATGCACACAAAACAAGATCCTATGATCTGCACTATTGCCTATTTATCAATTACTCCTGATCAACTTTGATGCAAAAAGTAACAAGACTGATTATTGAGGGTGACTGATAATATTCTTATTTTGTCAATTTTGGCATTAATAAGTAAGAGAAAAACTAATGAAAATGTGTCTGACAACAACCTGGTGGGAAAAATCAAATGACCATCTCATTACTGTGCATTAGCCCTTAAGGAAATGATATTAAGGCTTTCTTTCTTTTTGGTGTTCCATATTTGAAAACTCTCACTCCACTGATTATACATTCCATGAATGTCTATTAAAACAGCTGTTAAAGGCATTCACAATGTAATATTTAAACAGTGATTTGATAATAGTTTAAAAATAAAACCTAATACATTTACTTATTGAAAACATTAAACAATCATTTTTAAGGAGACAAAATCTTGCAGATGGAAGTTCAATCTGGTTGACAATAGCAACACATTTATATAAATAAAATGCTACCTGCCAGCCATTTTCACACTCCAGTTTAGATTTTCTGCCTCTACAGTACTGTTAATTACTTGCCAAAATATCTGCTTGAAAAATGTTAATGTGATTATTGCTTCAAAAAAATATCACAGGATGTTTCAATGAAAGCACTTGAATAAAGCAATTTAGGCAGTAATGAATTTGATCCTTGCTTTGAATCTGACTATATCTGCATCTTTGTAGCAGCAGTTAGCATTATTCCATTTAAAATAGTTGCAGTGCACCTTTTTGATTTAGAGAGTAATGTAAATATTTTTTCACATCTAAAAACATACTCAAGACAAATGAGAAGACTCAAGTTGTTTTTTGTCTGAGATGCTGAAGAGCTCTACAAACTTAAAAGCTCAACCTCAATTAAGCTCGCTTCATCTGAAAAATGAGCAACAGAAAGCTGAATACATTAGATAATGCGTTCTTGCAGAAGAGCATTCTCTTCACACGGACAAAAAAAATATACATTCTTGATAATCAGAATAGGTCCAGACTGAGAGTTCCTAAATGCTAATTTACTTCAAACTGTTTAGTAAAACCAGTGTTAGATATCTGTATTCAACAAAGGCTGAATTAATGGCGACCTTTCCATAACATCTCATATATCCGGAAAGTAACCGGAAAAAATATAGTAACTAATTTAAGGACAAAGGGTTGACCTCTAGCATTTCATTAAAGGAACTGGATGAAGAAAGGGAGATTGACAGTATTCATCCTCATTCAATTCAACCAGCCAATTTCCACATGCAAATCATAATCTGCAGATGTTGGAGCACGATATGTTTAAAATACCATCTCTCTCAATTTCAGACCATCAGAAATTTGAATTTAAACAACATCAGGCCATGCTTCGGTGTATTTAATAGTCATATTAGAACTGGGATGTTATTTTCTGTACAACACAATTTGTTTTCTTCAGTTTAACTGAACCTCAAGTGTTCAGGATGCTGTAAAGGCATTATCATCTATTTTAGTGCAAAACAACCAAGTTGGCCTACAAGCTAACAGAACCTACCACACTAACATATATCAGCCTCCACTTAACAGTACTTAAACATGGTGCAAAATTTCAAGTCTTTATGAGCAGGATGGATGTAATAGTCCATATTTCTCTGCTGAAACATCACAGACTACTCAGTTGCTGTCATTTTCACTTCAAAGAAGTAGGAACCCCTAGGTTCCTTGAGGTATATTCTGGTGATTTATGCCAAAGCCCATTTTGTTGCCCCAGATGTAAATGTTGCAATCCCCACTCAATTAAAATAAAACTGTACATACCAATGCAGCTATTTTGTGTGGTAGAGAACACGCTATGTACTCTATTTGCAGGACATGTAATTCATCAGAGCTTTCCTGCAGGACAACTCAAAACTCAAAACAAAGCCTGCCGTATGTTTTATTTCTCGCGTCCAGTCAGATCTTCAAAACCGACAGTCATATTTCGCAACTTGTCACGGAAGAGAAATCTCAGAATCTGTCAGGTTAATGTGTGAATTTTATTGCCATGCTGATGAATCGCGTTAATTATGTTCCATTTATTTCTATTTCACTTATGTTTACACATGCAGGTATTAATAGAAAGCTATACTTATTAAAATCAACGCAAACACATCAATATTTTATCACGTTTCTGTATTTTTGACAGCTATTATGATGCGTTCAAATTTGTTTTAAAAACTCTGTTGCCTTCGAATTAATCAGAATTGTGCATCTGTAGCTTTTTCTTTTCATAATAGTGTAGATTATTCAGACCACAATTGTTTCCAAAATAGATGCTTGGGTACAGGAATGCTCCTGAAGGGGGGCTAAACTGTCTTTGCGATTTCTGCAAGTGTGTGTGTGTGTCTGACCCTCAGTCCTAGAACGAAGTTGAAGCCGCATAACCGCAAACCCACCATAATGCCATCCCATACTCATTTGATGGGGCGACTTCAAATTTCACTCCAGACCGATTCAAATAAGCTTCTTGTTCCAGCTTATTTTAGCAACTTGGAGCGTAAACAAAGCAGAGCCCCAGTGAGAACAAGCAAGACTCGTTCCCTCATCAGACATGCCATGTACGCTGCAAATGCCAGAGACGTACAAACTCTGCAGCTGTCTGCAGACAAAATAAATGACTTCCGGGGGAAGAGAAAAATTCAATGTATTCATGGGTGCGCTGAAAGAGGCTTTGTCCACGTTGTTGCACAAAATGTTAAGGTACTGCTCCACAATGATTTTATTTTATATTGAGTAATTCTGCGATACCATCTATTGTCACCACCGAGCGGTCTGATAGCATCCGCACTTTCGACAAGAATCCTCAAACAATATCATACGTGCAAAGTCGAAAATCATCTGAAGTGCAGGGAACAATTTTTTTTCCCCAACCTTTCCCCTTATTGATATCCTTTCCTGCTTTTCCCAGCCCCGCCGTCACATAACCGTGAAGGTAGGGATGCCTCGTCTGTGGACTTTGTAACCGTTCTAAATGCAGCCATTGATGATCTCAATTGCTTTTCACATTCCTGGCTCCCAGTCCATGACTGCAAGGTGATCTACCCGGCAGAGTGGACAGCAGAATCAATAAGACACGATACAACAAAAAAAAACACCAGGTTTAAGAAAGCAAAATTGGCGTGAGATTTTAGACTGAGATTCGGACTACCAAGTTCTCCTTGGAAGCTAGTGCTCTACCAGAGAAACTACTAAGGCACGTGAAAGTTTTTACTCTCATTGATGGAGTCGTGAAGGTGTACAGCATGGAATCTGACCCAAAGACTCAGCCATGCTGACCAGATATCCAAAATTAACCTACTCCCACTTGCCAGCACTTGGCCCATTTCCCTCTAAACCCTTCCTATTCATCTCTCCATCCAGATGCCTTTTAAATATTGTAATTATACCAGCCTCCAGCACTTCCTGAAGAAGGGTCAGACCAAAAAAGTTGACTTCTCCACCTCCTGATGCTGCCTGCCTTGCTATGTACTTCCGGCCTCCTGCATGTGTGCCTTGGATTCCAGCATCTTTTTGTCTCCACCATTCCTCTGGCAGCTTATTCTACACACACACACACACACACACACACACAACACCCTCTGTATGAAACAGTTGCCTCTCACGTCCCTTTTAAACCTTTCCCCTCTCATTCTTAAACCTATGCCCTCCAGTTTTGGACTCCCCTACGCTGGGGAAAAGATCTTGACTATTCACCCTATCCATGCCTCTCAAGATTTTATAAACTTCTATAAGGTCACCCCTCAGCTTGAGATTTTGTACCAGTTTGACTGGGACATTAGACCCACCCTGGAATGGGCTAAGCAAAAACGCGCACAAGAATTCCTAGAAGCCTGGCATTCAAACCGGAACTCCATTAACAAATATATCGATTTGGAATCCATTTACCAACCTCTCAGCAACAGAACTGGAAATGATATCACCCACCACAGGTGGATAAATATCAAGTGGGACAGGACACCAATGCTTCACCAGAGGTTCCCTTATGATGCTACCTAGCATGATGGTGAAACGTCTGCAAACAAATCCACCAGCTCAGCAAGCAAACTTACAACCCGTCACCCCTTAGCCTCCGAAACTCCAGGGAAGACAGCCCCAGCCTGTTCAGCCTCTCCCTATAGGTCAAACCCTCCAACCCTGGCAACATGTTTGTAAATCTTTTCTGAACCCTTTCAAGTTTTACAACATTCTTGCTGCAACAGGGAGAGCAGAACTGGATGCAATATTCCAAAAGTGGCCTAACCCATGTCCTGTACAGCCACAATATGACCTCCCAACTCCTACACTCAATGCACTGACCAATAAAGGCAAGCATAACAAAAGCCTTCTTCCCTACCCTGTCTATCTGCGACTCAACTTTCAACGAATTGAAACTGCACTCCAAGGTCTCTTTGTTCAGCAACACACCCCAGTACCTTCCCGTTAAGTATAAGTGTATAATAATGTGGATTTCACCAGTTTCCTCATTTTTCCTCCCCTGACCTAATCCCAGTCCCAAGCCTCTGACATAGCACTGCCCTCTTGACCTTTCCAAAATCCTGCTCTGATTTGCCTTTCCAAAATACAGCACCTCACATGTATCTAAATTAAAGGCCATCTTCTTGAAAGGTGAATCAGCATATCAATGATTTCCATTTTCAGGGCAGATTTATTTCTCTCCCAGGCAGAAGAGATTTACTTCCTCTCTCTACATGTTCCTTTTTAGCCCCAATTTTGCAACTCTGTGGCATGTATCCAAGGAGGAAAGCTTTCCCTTTGCTCTCCTCTAACCCTTTCGAAGGAAAACAAATATGGTGGTCAGTTTACTCTGCTAATTCACATCCTCCCAGGGAAGAAATGCCTTACTCTCCATCCCCCATATTTTCCCCAGTGTGGCTGTTACCCCTTGCTGAGGCTTAATTAACTGCAAAATCTGACATAACTCTGAACAACTAGTTAATGGAACTTGAGATGCATGTCCTTCGTTTCATGTTTTTTTAATTTTCAGAATGCAATTCATAAAACAATATTGAATTTAACTTAAGTTCACCCAGCACTGATTGATGCAACCTTACAATTAGGAATCCACAGAATCAGGATGCATTCACTGTGCATTGCATAAGGATAGGTAAAAACAATGACTGTAGATGCTGGAAACCAGATTCTGGATTAGTGGTGCTGGAAGAGCACAGCAGTTCAGGCAGCATCCGAGGAGCAGTAAAATCAACGTTTTGGGCAAAAGCCCTTCATCAGGAATAAAGGCAGAGAGCCTGAAGGGTGGAGAGATAAGCTAGAGGAGGGTGAGGGTGGGGGTGGGGAGAAAGTGGCATAAAGTACAATAGGTGAGTGGGGGAGGGAATGAAGGTGATAGGTCAGGGAGGAGGGTGGAGTGGATAGGTGGATGCAGTGTGTTGGAGGTGCAATTCTCTCAGAATTGCAAAACACCCACTTTATTACATCCTCAGGAGAATTCATACTCTCAACAAACAGTATTTCAACTCCATCTCAAACATCAAAAACTGTAAGTACAACAAACTTTTATCTACCCACCGCCGTAACTAGCACTCCTCAAACATTCCAGAAGATTCCCCGGTCTCTGGAACTGCTCAGATGCCATTAGCCATGCGGCTGGTGCAGCTGCCACCCCCACGCTGATTGATTATGTCACTTCCACCCCCATCATGGCCACTCCCACAGCTACTTCCACCCCTCAAAATTCCTCATGCTTCACACGTGACATCACTTCTGCCACTCACATCATCGCTGATGTCACACGCTCAGTGACTTCCGCCACCCCTACTGCCGTGTCTGCCACCACTTCCGCCCTCACCAACGCCACTCACCTGCATTCTGCTGACACTCCCCTCACAGATCCCACTGTCCCCATTCCCGGACCCCAGAACCCCAAGGGGAACACCACCCCTTCTCATGACTCCACCCCCATTCCCCCCACCATCACACCCACTCCAGTTACCGGCTCCGCCCCACTCCCAGCTCCACACCCACACCAGATCCCAGCTCCTAGCCCTGCCGAGTTTTCACCATTCCTCCAGATCTCCCCCTCACTGAGGACGAACGATCAGTCTTCAGCAATTGACTCACCTTTATCCCCCTCCATCCACGCATCAATGAATTTAATACACGCCGTGACACTTCTTCCGTCGCCTCCGCCTCCGAGCTTACTTTCACAATCAGGAATCCTGCCCACCTTCCAAGGACCCCTTCGGCCCACCTCCAACGCACTGCATCCACCTGGACACCCCACGCTGGCCTATTACCTGCCCTCGACCTCTTCATTTCCAACTGCCACTGGGACATTAACTGCCTCAACCTGTCTACCCACTCCAACCTCTCACCCTCACAACGCGCAGCTCTCCAATCCCTCTGCTCCAATCCCGACCTCACCATCAATCCAGCAGATAAAGTGAGCGCAGTGGTAGTCTGGCGCACTGACCTCTACACCGCTGAAGGCAAACGCCAACTTGAGGATACCTCTTCCTACCGCCCCCTCGACCATGATCCCACCCCCATCACCAAAACATCATCTCCCAGACCATACAGAACCTCATCACCTCAGGAGATCTCCCACCCACAGCTTCCAACCTCATAGTCTGGGAACCCCGCACTGCCCGGTCCTACCTCCTTCCCAAGATCCACAAGCCTGACCACCCTGGCCGACCCATTGTCTCAGCATGCTCCTGCCCCACTGAACTCATCTCTACCTACCTCAACACTGTCCTATCCCCCCAGTCCAGAAACTCCCCACATACGTTCGAGACACTACCCACGCCCTCCATCTCCTCCAAGACTTCCGTTTCCCCGGCTCCCAACGCCTCATCTTCACCATGGATATTCAATCACTCTACACCTCCATCCGCCATGACCAGGGCCTCCAAGCCCTCCGTTTTTTCCTCTCCCAACGTCCCCAACAGTACCCTTCCACCAACGCTCTCATTTGTTTGGCCGAACTGGTCCTCACCCTTAACAATTTCTCCTTCGAATCCTCCCACTTCCTCCAGACCAAAGTGGTAGCCATGGGCACACGTATGGGCCCCAGCTATGCCTGTCTCTTTGTTGGCTACGTAGAACAGTCGATCTTCCGTAATTACACTGGCACCACTCCCCACCTCTTCCTCCGCTACATTGATGACTGGATTGGCGCCACCTCGTGCTCCCGGGAGAACAGTTTCCTCATTTCCCCTTCCCCCACCTCACCCTAGTTCCAAACTTCACCAACACATTCCACCCTGACCTTAAATTTACCTGGACCATCTCTGACACCTCCCTCCCCTTCCTGGACCTCTCCACCTCCATTAATGACAGCTGACTTGACACTGACATTTTTTACAAACCCACCGACTCCCACAGCTACCTGGATTACACCTCTTCCCACCCTACCTCTTGCAAAAATGCTATCCCGTATTCCCAATTCCTCCGCCTCCGCCGGATCTGCTCCCAGGAGGACCAGTTCCAGCACAGAACACATGAGATGGCCTCTTTCTTTAGAGACTGCAATTTCCCTTCCCACGTGGTTAAAGATGCCCTCCAACACATCTCGTCCACATCCCGCACCTCTGCCCTCAGACCCCACCCCTCCAACCGTAACAAGGACAGAACGCCCCTGGCGCTCACCTTCCACCCTACCAACCTTTGCATAAACCAAATCATCCGCCGACATTTCCACCACCTCCAAAAAGACCCCACCACCAGGGACATATTTCCCTCTCCACCCCTTTTCGCCTTCTGCAAAGACCGTTCCCTCTGTGACTACCTGGTCAGGTCCACGCCCCCCTATAACCCACCCTCCCATCCTGGCACCTTTCCCTGCCACTGCAGGAATTGCAAAACCTGTGCCCACACCTCCTCCCTCACCTCCATCCAAGGCTCTTAGGGAGCCTTCTACATCCATCAAAGTTTTACCTGCACATTCACCAATATCATTTATTGTATCCGTTGTTCCCAATGCAGTCTCCTCTCCATTGGGGAGACTGGATGCCTCCTAGCAGAGCGCTTTAGGGAACATCTCCGGGACACCCGCACCAATCAACCACACTGCCCTGTGGTCCAACATTTCAACCACCCCTCCCACTCTGCCGAGGACATGGAGGTCCTGGGTCTCCTTCACCGCCGCTGCCTCACCACCAGACGCCTGGAGGAAGAACGCCTCATCTTCCGCCTCGGAACACTTCAACCCCAGGGCATCAATGTGGACTTCAACAGTTTCCTCATTTTCCCTTGCCCCACCTCACCCTAGTTCCAAACTTCCAGCTCAGCACTGTCCCCATGACTTGTCCTACCTGCCTATCTTCTTTTCCACCTATCCACTCCACCCTCCTCCCTGACCTATCACCTTCATCCCCTCCCCCACTCACCTATTGTACTCTATGCTACTTTCTCCCCACCCCCACCCTCCTCTAGCTTATCTGTCCACCCTTCAGGCTGTCTGCCTTTATTCCTGATGAAGGGCTTTTGCCCGAAACGTTGATTTTACTGCTCCCCGGATGCTGCCTGAACTGCTGTGCTCTTCCAGCACCACTAATCCAGAAATTGCATAAGGATAGTCAAGTTGAGGGATGTCACACAATGTTGCAAAAACGTGCATCCGACATCTATTAGTTCCTCATCTCAGGCAATTTTGGGAGGGGGCTTTGAGTTTTGAGTGAAGCTGAGGTGTTTCTTAAGGCTGAGAGCTAACTACAAATAAATATAACCTAAGTGTTCTCTTACATGGTAACACTGAGGTAAGTTTGGTTGTAGGGTGCTGTGCTCTTTCCTGTGGACCGATGTATGTCATGTGTCACTATGTAAATGCAACACTTAACATTGTAAAATGTACTGAGGTGCTTCACATATAAGCAAATGAGAGCAGAAATAAAAGAAAAGCATCATTGAAAATGATTTTAAAAAGAGTTTACATGATCAATGCTCATCATGAAATTATCTCTTCAAGCACACTTTACCTTCCCTTTCCTTAAACATTTCAGTTTATGGAAATGGCCTACAGACTGTCACAAGCCTGCTGCCTGAATGAATAATAGAGCTACTGTTGTTTAATTTAGGGTTAGTAAAAGTTTAATCATTTCCTTTCTGTTCCTCACCACAATTTTATGATAAATCCTTAACAAAACCTATTCAAAGAGGTAAATTGTACTTTGTGAGCTCAGCTGCAGATGTGAAAGCTTTTATGCTGAGGCTCATGTATGAAGCTGATCATAGTTTGCATGAGAAATCAAAAAGGCCCCAGAAAGATTTAGGACTTCTCATTCTAAAGCCAAAAATCTGAGAAATTCACGACCCATACCAGATTTGTGATTCTGATACTAGCGGGCTGAACATTACCAAAAATCAGCAGAGTGTCACTTTCAGAGTTTCATGGAGGGAAACTAACCTTGAGCTCCACTGAATTATTTCACGCAGTTCCCTGCTGCTCACCTTACTATGTCTGTGCCTACAGTGCTGCGATTGCTCTATTGTGTGCCCAAGAGTGGCAGAAGTACTCACCCGCTGCTGGGATTTGCAGCACCGCTGGGTTTCATATTTAAAGTTTAGCCTCGCACCAGATCAAATGTTGCCATCCAGGAATAGCCCTTCACCCGTAGGCAAAGAGAAACAGAAAATAAAAGCTTCTGACGGTGTACAGGTGGCATGGGTGGCACTGCATTGGAAATGGAACTTCACATTCATAAACGTATCGCTATTTCACACCAGTGTCAGCCTGATCAATTGTCATAGTAATTGCACCTACAAGAATTAAACTACAGAAGCTACTCATCCTAAGTGCCATACCATGCTAAAAGTCTAGGCGGAGGTGGGTACTGCAGATGCTGGAGATCAGAGTCAAGATTAGAGCCATGCTGGAAAAGCACAGCAGGTCAGGCAGCATCTGAGGAGCAGGAAGAATCGATGTTTCCGGCAAAAGCACTTCATCATGTTAAAAGTCTGTCTAGGGGACTACAACTCTTTCCTTGATACCCAGAGTAGAATAACATCTTCCCATTGTTTATTGTGGGACCATCACATATCAAAACCTTCACAGTTGGTAACATTAACTTTTACTGAACAACGGGATAAGCAAAAGAGAAAAATATGCTTCTGGAAATAAGCAGAAGTTGCTTGATTTTTGAACAAGAAATTATGTCAATGAATGATGACTTCACCTAACTCAAATCTATTGGATGCGAGTGCTAATTAAGTCCTGTCTAGCTTGCCAAACACAGCACCACACTATCATGGTGAATGTGATGTTCTTCCTCCTCAACATCATTACCTTTCTCAGAGGACTTCAACATCTATCACATCCCATCTTGCATGCTCCAGTCATACAGAGCAGTGCCTGCATTAATTAAACAGGATCCCTTGACTGACCCAAGCATCAAAACCTCACCTTCAGCAGGCCTATTGTCTGTTGCACTGTGATCCTGGGTAAAGAATAGGCTGCATTTTATCTACATTTGGGATTGCATAATGGTGTCATTAAAAGATGCTGGAAGGTTCTGGACTTGCTGATGCATTTGTTTCTCCTCAATTTCTTTGCACTGTTGTTGCACTGTGGCCATAACAATGATAACTCCTGCTGTGGCTGGACCTAAGGAACATTGGAAATAGAACAAGCCCTTTGTAATGTGAGCAGTTACCATTCCCATCACACACAAATAATAATTTTACAGAGTCGTCGATACAGTGGGACATGCAGGAGTTGACAAGGTGAGACAGGGCATGGAATGTCTGTACATTGCCGTTAGATATGGTGAATCCTTTTGCATTATATAGAGGTCAAGTCATGTTGTGCACACACAGTAGGAGATTGTAAATGCAGTAGAATTACTCACACTTTAGACACCCCCCCCTCCCCCGCTGTCAACACTTACATAATTCAAGGAATGCAGCATTGCATTTAGAGCATGTTGTCAAATACCTACAGATCAAGGTGAGGGGACATCAGTTCCATGCCCTGGTGCAGCATACGAGACACTGGAATAACTTTCTGAACTGTAGCTGGCAAGTGGCATTTTAAAAGGTCATCTATGACTAAATTTGCTTCACAGAGATAACTCTGATCAATTTGTAATGACGTGTTCAAGATTGCTTGTGGTCAGCATTTATATTCCACACAGTTGGTCACTGAGTTTGGTTCAGGTGCAGAATTATATGATTACAGATAACTTTGATCAGCACAGTGTGTACAACTGGTCATTGCAGTTACAGTTGCCCCTTGAAGGGCCTCACTTACCTCACAATTAGAACATGCATTCGGGAACAGAAAGAAACCATGCCGATTGTGATGGCAGATTTTTTTCAATTCTGTTGTGCATTTGCAATTTGGATGTGGTTAGTCATGCTTCACAGAGTGAGTCACTGACTGAGTTTGTCAATCTAGGTGACCTCCAAACCTTCGTGTTCCTTGCACTCCCTGTCAATCCCCACATTCCCATTCAGCTCTCATTTTCGCCTTCATCTCCCCATGTTATCCCTCACCTCAAGGCATACAGCTTAGTTACACTAACCATCGTGCTGCACTGTCCCCTGTTGAAGCCAGGGTGGTGGTGACCATTGATGATCCCTTTTCCTGCAGTAACCTGTGTCTTCCAATGCCTTATCATCTCCTACACTTACATATTGAATTGTCTCCTGTCTCAATGATTGTTTTGATGAACAGACCCCAAGACTGATCAATTTAGAACAGCCCCAACTGATCAGTGACCAGACCCCTCGATGATATCTGTGCAGTTCCCCAATTGTGATATTTACCTCCAATACTATCACTGCCCATCAAAATATTGTGTTGAAAGGACAGAACACAAGCAATTAGTTAGGCCTCAGAACTTGGTGGCCTAGTGATAAATGTAATCCATGGACATGGGCTGAAGATCTAGGGACTTGGGTTTGAATTCCACCCTGGCAGCTGGTGGAATTTCAATTCAATTCATAAGTCTAGAATTGAAAGACCATCAATTGTCAAAGCCCATCTGGCTCACTAATGCTCTTCAGGGAAAGAAATGGGCGATCCTTGTCTGATCTGGCCTGCACGTGACTCCATAAACACAGCACTGTGGTTGGACACCTGGCTGTCCTCTGAAATAGCATTGAAAGCCGTTCAGTTCAAGGGCAATCAGGGATGTGCAACAAATGCTGGCCTTGCCAGCAACACCCACATCCTATGAAAGAGTTGTCTTAGGAATTTATAAATAAGATATTTTCTGACAGGATCCAATCAGAGGCCAATATTTCAATTTGGATTAAACCAAGCAGGTCATAATAAACCTTTCCTTTGTTATACTGCTAACACACCAAAAATGTACTGTGGAATGAAAGCTACATGTGGCATTGTTGTTACTGATTTCTTTCTGGCCTGAGACTTGTCTCCCTCAGTTTCCAATCCTTGCCTTGGTCATGTTCCAGTGTCAAGCTTTAGTCTCAGTCTTGTTGCCTCTGAGCAACAACCTCAATTTCAATCTACCATACAGCTATGATATCAGTCTCAATCTACCTTCTAGTCTTCTGATGTAATTCCAGGCTTTCAATCGTCCAAAGCCCCCGAGTCTCCATGCTTCCTCCAAACCACAGTTTTCAGTCCCATATAACCACTTGGTCTCTGATCTCAGTTACTACCTGAGGAGCAGGGAGGAAATGATTCCATTAACTCTGCTAATCTTCATTTGCCATTACAAGTTTGCTTCTTTTGGATTTTGAAATTTGAGAGGTCGTGCCTTGCCAAATTCCATATGTTTTCTATTATTTACGTCTTAACATTATGCACAGTTTAGATTAGATTAGATTACTTACAGTGTGGAAACAGGCCCTTCAGCCCAACAAGTCCACACCGACCCACTGAAGCACAACCCACCCAGACCCATTCCCCTACATTTACCCCTTCACCTAACACTACGGGCAATTTACCATGGCCAATTCACCTAACTTGCACATTTTTGGATTGTTGGAGGAAACCGGAGCAGCCGGAGGAAACCCACGCAGACACGGGGAGAATGTGCAAACTCCACACAGAGAGTCGCCCGAGGCGGGAATTGAACCCGGGTCTCTGGCGCTGTGAGGCAGCAGTGCTAACCACTGTGCGACCGTGTCGCCAAGTTTATTCAGATAAGTTTCCTGAGATTAAACAAAAGGACACGATGAGTTTATTCAAACTTTGGTTTTTTCCCTAAGTTAAGAAAGACTAGAAAATAGAACACCATTTGCACAGTCACACACATCCATCTGAGCGCCCCTCCCCCCCCATACACACACATACAACACTAGTTTGCAAGTACATCATATAATCAAGAAGGTTAAAGGGATTCTATTTTAATAAAAGAGAATTTGAATATCAAAGTAAGATGTTATGCTTCAGTTATGGGGGCTATGGTGAAACACACATCAAATACCATGTACAGTTTGGATCTCCTTGTCGAAATGGAGAAAGGTGACCAGTGGTCAGTAATGGGGCCACTGTTATTTGTAATATACATAAATGATCTGAAAGAGGGCACTGTTGGTATGATCAGCAAGTTTGCAGATGACACGAAGATTGGTGGAGTAGCAGAAAGCATAAGGGACTGTCAGAGAATACAGGAGGATATAGATAGACTGGAGAGTTGTGTGGAAAAGTGGCAGATGGTTTTCAATCCAGACAAATGTGAGGTGATGCATTTAGGCAAAACTAATTCTAGAGTGAATTATACAATGAACGGAAGAGCCTTGGGAAAAGTTGATGGGCAGAGTGATCTGGGAGTGCAGGTCCATTGTACCCTGAAGGTTGCTGCACAGGTGGATAGAGTGGTCACGAAGGCACATAGTATGCTTGCCTTCATTGGACGGGGTATTGAGTATAAGAGCTGGCAAGTCATGTTAACATTGTACAAGATATTAGTTCAGCCGCATTTAGAATACCGTGTACAGTTCTGGTCGCCACATTATCAAAACGATGTGGACGCTTTGGAGGGGGGGGCAGAGAAGGTTTACGAGGATGTTGCCTAGTATGGAAGGTGCTACCTATGAAGAAAAGTTGAGTAGGTTAGATTTAATTTCATTAGAAAAAAGGAGATTGAGGGGGGCACCTGACTGAGGTTTATAAAATCATGAAGGGTATAGACAGGGTGGATAGAGACAAGCTTTTTCCCAGGGTGAAGGATTCAATAACGAGAGGTCATGCTTTCAAGGTGAGAGGTGGAAAGTTTAAGGGGGATACACGCAGCAAGTACTTCTCACAGAGGGTGGTGGCCATTTGGAACGCATTGCCAGCAGAGGTGGTAGAGGCAGGCATGGTAGATGCATTTAAGATGCATCTGGACAAATGCATGAGTAGGTGGGGAGTAAAGGGATACAGATGCTTAGAAATTGGGCAACAGGTTTAGATAGTACATTTGGTTCGGCTCAGGCTTGGAAGGCCAAAGGGTCTGTTCATGTGCTGTAAATTTTCTTTGTTTAATTAAGGATATAAATCTACTGAAGGCCATTCAGAGTAGGGTTACTGGATTGATATCTGTTGTCCTAGGAGGAGAGGTTGGATAGGCTGAACTTTTTTCCACTGATGTTTAGAACAATGAGGGTTACTTGATTGAAGTGTGTAAGACCCTGAATAATCTTGACAAGACAGACGTGGAAAGGATATTTCTTCTCGTGAACCAGTCCAGAACTGGGGGTGGGGAGGGGGAGGGGGGGGGGGGGGGAGGTGGTAACCTAGTTTTAAATTAGAGATTGCTCTTTCAGAAAAGAGATAAAGAGAATATTTTTTCTTTCAGAGAGTTCTATGATTTCGGAACTCTCTGCCTCAGAAGGCAGTGAAAGTCGGATCATTGAATATTTTTAAGATAGAGATGAATAGATTAAGTAACAATTGTAATGGGGTCAGCCAGATGGACCACATAGAGTATGAGTTCCTAATTGGGGCTGTTAATCTGTTCCAGTTAGGAAGCCTTGGCTGACAGATATAAACAGAAGTGTTCACACTGAGAGCTGGCTCTGAGCTATCTGGATCAGTGTCAAGGACTCTCCTTGCGTAAATAAAGGGTGACTTGGTGACAGGATATCAGCCTCTATGGAGTAATTTCATTATCTTTACTTCAATGTACGCCATGTGATAAGACAAGATCTGAAAGACAAAACCTCCAACAATGCAGAACTCTGCACTGCAGTTGAATGCCAGTCTTGATTATGCACTGAAGCCCAATGTTTTGGACCCATAAACTAGTGACACACAGGTGACGGTACTACGAACAGCTGACGTAAAGAAGATTTTTTTTTCCCTTTCAGCTTGCACCAAAGGAAAGTGGCAAGAGCTCACTATCAAATAAAATATTTAAAAATAAGTGCTTCAGTTCTCCCTTAAAAGCTTGTGCTCTATCTGTGAATGCGGTGAGCTCTATAAACACAGAAGATGCTAAATTTGAATGTGTTCTGTGATAAATTAGTTGATCTCTGCAAAAGTGACACTAGAAACATTCTAATTGGTATTATTGTCTCCAAATGATGAAAGGAGAAATCAGACAGTATTCCCATCCTTCTGCAAAGATCCATAATGTGCAATTACACAGGGGAGAGATAAGGAAGACAGCTTTAAGAAATGAATACCTAATGCCCTTTGATGACCAGAGAAAAAAAGTTGAGTAAAAACATCGATTTTTAAAAAAAAATTGCACAAACTTCCACTTTATCAATCCAGAGCATGTGGATCACTGTTAATTTATAGGTAAGATTGTAACGATTGTCATTTGATAATCATTAAGGAGATCAAATAGCCATGGTTCGTAGCAGCAATCAGTACTGGACAGTGCAAAAATACTATACCCACAGGACTGGAGACACAATTGCTAACACAAAATGTCACCTCAGTTCAGCTGGTGTCTCTCTATCTCTTGAGTCAAAAATTGTGGTTTTGTCAACCCCAAATCCAGAATTTGGGCACAGAAATTAGGCTTACACATCACTGCACTATTCCTAATTTTTCTTCCTTTAGTTTCTTTTTGCTCATGCTTCTGTTAGCAACCACGAGATGTTCCATTTTTTCTACTACTTTTAAGGTAACTTACTGTTGATAAAGCTTTCACTGACCAAGTAAATGAATAAACAGATCCAACGCAACAACTAACTCGGAAGCTGCTCGGTTTTGTATTCAGTCTGGGCTAAAATAGCTAATTTTGCCTGTTAGTTTTTGAGGAGGGGAATGGTGAAGGTAAGGGAGGAGAAGGAAAGGGGAAGAAAGGAGGGAAAGTAAGCATTCCAAGTGAGTGAGGATTTTCAAGATGATCTTTCAATGGGCACCCGGTCCTACTCAACTCTGCAAATCACACTCCCGAGCCTGTTTTACGTTCCCCGATTGCAAATTTAGAGGCTGTTTCCACCTCATTCCAAATCCACCCTGTAAACCCCATTCCCTGTCTGACAGGCCTCACTGTTCTATTATGTACAGACGTCACTCAACTCCTGCCCCTGACTACACCTTCAGAAATAAAAACAGAGAGTACTGAAGAAACTCACCAGGTCCAGCAGCATCTGTGGAGAAGGGAACGGAGTTCATGTTTTGATATGGATCTTTGGAACTCAGTAGGCTTCAACCCGTTTAATACTATCCACTGCCCATCCCCCTAACCACCCCACCCCCAACTCCCCCCAAATAACTGAAATTGAGCAAGGGAGCTGATAGCTGAAAATGTGTTGCTGGAAAAGCGCAGCAGGTCAAGCAGCCCTTCTTCAGAAATCACGCCCGAAACGTCGATTCTCCTGCTCCTTGGATGCTGCCTGACCTGCTGCACTTTTCCAGCAACACATTTTCAGCTTTGATCTCCAGCATCTGCAGTCCCCACTTTCTCCAAGGGAGCTGATAATCAAGTCCAACCTGAAAGAAGTTCACTCTTAGTAGCCCTTAAGGTCTCTAGGTTACATATTGGTCCTCGTCCTAAATAAACACCCATTGACCTCTCATGTTAAGGGGATAAACAGAATTGACAGCCCCTATAATGAGATAACCTGCTCACATTCTTTGGGCACACTCACACAAATAATAAGGACTGGGTTCAAATCCCAGACATTAGGTTTTGCCCATTGACTTTTACAGAATGCGTTCAATAAGGGGAAATTTCAAGGATGAGGGGAATAAAGTGACCACACAATTATTGATACACAGCTACATGGAACCGTGAAAAGCATGTTTTCTTTACTTATATATGTTGATATTTTTATGTATAAAGATGAAAGTAGCTGAAAAAAAATGTGACTTCAGTAGCTTTTTTTAAATGGAAATGGCCTGCGTCTGCACTGTACAAAATCTGTGGCTAGAAGTTTGAATTGAGATTTTGCTTTATTTCCAAGAGATCAGAATGTAAATGTCACTGCCCCGACGTGTCACTCCCATGCTTCTGAGGTGATGAATGACACGAAGGGAATCTATAAATTTAAATGTACCTCCTTCACGCGTGTTAATGACATTTCATCAAAATGTGATTAACAATCCCCACTCCTCCAAACCCTTTCGCATTTGGCATGAAGAAACCATCCATTTTTCTTGGTTACAAATCATCCTCTGGGAATTTCATGATTGTGTGCTAGGAACACAAGTCACAGATGCCTTCGATGATTTTATTAAAAGAAACTGTACAACAATCAATGCTTCTTTCTAATCTCTCTGGTATCTCACTGGCCATTTGTATAATCTCGGCAGTATTCTAGAATGATCTGGTTTGTTTCCACGCCTGAGAGACAGGACACAATCCACCATAGACAGCATTCCTTTAAAAATGGCAGTGTTTGAGAAGCTTCAGTTTGTACGGAATTGGTTCCCAGGTTTTTTTTGATTTCTTTCTCTAAATTATTTGAAGTAACTTGTTTAAAAAAAAAGTTCTTGCTGAATCTTTGAAGTCAGTACAAAATGGAGCCAAGTAGATGTGGAAGGTATCGCACTGTGTTCAAATGCCCAGGATCATAAGAAACTAGAGTGGTGAACACAGTCCAGTCTATCATACAAGCCAACCTTTATTCCATTGACTTCATCCACACTTCTCACTGACTGTGGAACTCCACTAGTTGCTACCCTGACAAAGACTCCTTTGCTCTCTTCCTTCTGCCAATCAGCCAATCCTCTAACCATGCTAGTACCTTGCTCCCAGCAGCATGGGCTTTCATCTCATTGAGCAGCCTCATGTGCTGCAGCCTGTCAGAGGCCTTTTGGAAATCTGAATAGATAACGGCCACTCCTTTGTCGAACTAGCTTGTTACCTTCTCAAAAGAATTCTAACAGATTTGTCAGGCATGACCTCTCCTTGACAAAGCCAAGTTGACTCAGCCCTATTTTGCCATGCTCCGAAGTACTTCACAATCTCACCCTTAACAATGGACTTTAAAGTCTTACAAATGACCAAAGTCAGACTAACCAGCATCTAGTTTCCTGTTTTCTGCCTCCCTCCTACTTAAATATGGTGTTATCTTTGCCATTTTCCAATCCTCTGGGACCCTCACTGATTAAAGTGATTTCTGAAAGGTCAGTCCCAATGCGTGTCCAATGTCCTCAGCTATCTCTTTCAGAATTCTGGTCTGGGTGATTTATCAACCTTTCAGCTTCCCCAGCATCTTCTCCTTAGTAATGCCAATGCACTCATCCCCTGAATCTCTTGAAGTTCTGTAATGCTGCTGCTGTCTTCTACTGTGACAACTGATATAAATTGCCTATTCAGTTCCTCTGCCCTTTCTTTGTTCCCCATTACTAGATCTCCAGTTTCTCATATTTCATCTTTTCCCCACTTTACTCCTGTTTTAATTATCTTCTGCAGATTTTTGAAGGTTTCCCAATCCTTTGGCTTCTCACTAAAAGGTAGATATTGAAGAAGGCATTTGGTATACTTTCCTTTATTGGTCAGAGCATTGAGCATAAGAGTTGGGGGGTCATGTTGCGGCTTTATTTTGGCCACTTTTCGAATATTGTGTGCAATTCTGGTCTCCATTCTAAAGAAAGGATGTGGTGAAACTTGAAACGGTTCTGAAAAGAACCTGGATTGGGGGTTTGAATTACAGGGAGAGGTTGAGTAGGCTGGGGTTATTTTCCCTGGAGTGTCAGAGGCTGAGGAGTGACCAAATAAAAGTTTATAAAATCATGAGGAGCATGAATAGGATAAATAAACAAGGTATTTTCCCTGGGATGGGGGAGTCCAGAACTAGAGGACATAGGTTTAGGTTGAGAAGGGAAAGATTTAAAAGGGACCTAAGGGGCAACTTTTTTACACAGAGGGTGGCGCGTGTATGGAATGAGCTGCCAGAGGACGTGGTGGAAGCTGGTACAATTATAACATTTAAAAGGCATCTGGATGGGAATATGATTAGAAGGCTTCGGATGGATATGGGCCAAGTGCTGGCAAATGGGACTAAATTAATTTAGGATATCTGGTCGGCATGCACGAGTTGGAGCCATGTTTCTGTGCTATACATCTTTATGACTCTATGATTCGGAAAACTAGTCAACATCACAAAGACCCTTCCCAATCCCTTAATAATCTCTTCCAATCTCTTCCATAAGGCAGAAGATACAAAAGCTTGAATACGCACCGACAGGTTCAAGAACAGTCTCTTCCAAGTTGTTGTTAGACTTCTGAATGTACCTCTGAAATTTCAAATCCACTGTGGATCTTGTTTTTTGTGCACCTTTATTGCAGCTTGGTAATTTGGTATTTCTCTCTCTTTTCTGACACTCTATTTTTTTTTTGCATGTTATGATCTGCATATACAAATCGCAAAACAAAACATTTCACTGTACCTAGGTACATGTGACAATAATAAATCGAATCAAATCAAATCAAATCTCACAGACTTCCCAATCTTGTCTGTTACCCCAGAAACCCCTGCTCGAAAATGAATTTGTGGTTGTCAGAAGTGAGCATGAGCAGATTCAATTGCAACATCTTCCATAGTTGGACAGAATAATGGTCACTCTCAACACTTGCAGCTTTGGAAAAGGGGAAGGGAAGTGGTCACACATGGAATTGTGCCTCAGCATTCACCATTTTCAAAGGAATGGGGGCGTGGAAATTTTGGCAGGGAGTGGAATAAAGAAACAGATCAACTGGTGAGAAAAGGAACAGGTTAATATATTCACACCACCCAAGCTGATAGCAGTTTAGGATTTTTACATAACTCTCTCTGAACGCAAAGCGCTACTCAGGGTGCCCAAAGGACTGAGATGATAGGAAAGAAATGCAAGTGATTCTTTGCCAGTAAAACAGGAGTGAAAACACTTTATAAGTAATTAATTGATCATATTGTGTTTTAGGACTTTCTTTGGACATGAAAGTCACCATATAATTGCAAGTCCCTTTATCATTTTAATTTAAAGACCTACCAAACTACAATTTTTTTTAATTTCAAAAATATACTTTATTCATAGAATGATTTTATGGTCTGTACATTTGATCATGCCATACATATGTCCACATTTACAAACAGATTCGAATTTATCCTTGTCCTTTACAATCCTGTGCATTTTTCAATCTTGTACATATACATATATTTGGCTGAGGCATCAGCAGAGCCCAAAAAAACGTCCGCATGGGCCCCCTGTTCTTCTTTAGGCAGGCCGATCTTACACGGTGGTCTTTCCCCACCGCGCCTTGGCGGCAGCTGCCCCAAGCTTCAGCGCGTCCCTCAGCACGTAGTCTTGGACCTTGGAATGTGCCAGTCTGCCACACTCGGTCGGGGTCAACTCCTTCAGCTGGAAGATCAACAGGTTTCGGACCGCCCAGAGAGCGTCCTTCACCGAGTTGATGATCCTCCAGGCGCAGTTAATGTTCGTCTCGGTGTGAGTCCCAGGGAACAGGCCGTAGAGCACGGAGTCCCGCGTCACGGCGCTGCTCGGGACGAACCTCGACAAGCACCACTGCATTCCTCTCCAGACTTCCTCTGCATAGGCACATTCCAGAAGGAGGTGTGTGACAGTCTCGTCCCCCCCGCAGCCACTTCGAGGGCAGCGTGCGGTGCGGCAGAGAGTCCGGGCGTGCATAAAGGATCTCACAGGCAGAGCCCTTCTCACCACCAGCCAAGCCACGTCTTGGTGCTTGTTGGAAAGTTCTGGCGATGAGGCATTCTGCCAAATGGCTTTGACAGTCTGCTCAGGGAACCGCTCGACAGGATCCGCACTCTCCTTTTCCCGAAGGGTCTCAAGGACGCTACGTGCTGACCACTTCCTGATGGACTTGTGGTCAAAGGTGTTTTTCCTCATAAATTTCTCCACGAAGGACAGGTGATACGGAACGGTCCAACTACTCGGAGCGTTCCGCGGCAGCGAGGCCAGGCCCATCCTTCGCAACACCGGGGACAGGTAGAACCTCAGTACGTAGTGACACTTGGTGTTTGCGTACCGGGGATCCACGCACAGCTTGATGCAGCCACACACAAAGGTGGCCATCAGGGTGAGGGTGGCATTGGGCGTGTTTTTTCCCCCATTGCACCGGTCTTTGTACATAGAGTCTCTTCGGACCCGGTCCATCTTTGATCTCCCCCTACCAAACTA
Source organism: Chiloscyllium punctatum (assembly GCF_047496795.1). Taxonomy (NCBI): domain Eukaryota; kingdom Metazoa; phylum Chordata; class Chondrichthyes; order Orectolobiformes; family Hemiscylliidae; genus Chiloscyllium; species Chiloscyllium punctatum. The sequence continues at coordinate 101,297,770 of NC_092749.1, read as the reverse complement.
CAATTGGCACTGATTTCTCTGTTGGTCTGTCTCATCTCTTTTAAAAGGATCCTACTTCCATTTTCTTGTGATTCTCATCTGCCCCCTTGATGGTTGTGTTGACTTACATAGACAGGAACTCTCTTGAGACTCTGCAAAAAGGCACAAGGTGATGGGTGGCCAAATGCCACTTCAGTGGCTGCTGCCAACTCAAACATGTTTACAAGCAAGAATACAGACCAGAAAATAGGTTTCTGACATATATTTATGCCAGCCTGTTCGGTTGGAGCTTTGCAAGATTGGTACTGTTGAGCAGGATACATTTGGCATTCATTAATTATTCATTGTAACTACTTATAAAATATTTCCTCAAGAATAATAAACAGATTGGCTTGAAACCATGATGTGGTAGAATGAGGAAGGAATGCACTTATTGGATCAAGTGCTTTCTTCACATTCAGTAATCTAGTTAATCTTAGTTACTCATATGGGGCAATTCGGCAGCTTCAAATAGTTCTGCTGTTCACCTGCTAAAATAGAGCTGTGTTTAGAGTGGCCTTTACCTTTTTTAGGTACTCTCCGTGAAGAAGTGGTTTTAAATAACACACCTTGAACTCATGTCAAGCCTAGTTGCTCAAGGTGCCTTCCGTAGAGTAGCACCTACTTGAAAATACTGGACAGGCACCACCAGCAAGAAGCAAAAATTTCCAGGTTAGAAAAAACATAACATATATTTTTAACAGTTTTGCACATGGCTCCAAGAGTGTGATGGACTTACGTTTGTTGCAGGACAACACATATATATTATATATATCACCATGCTGTTGGAAGTAGACTATACAATATCACCCAAGTTTCTGGCTATGCTATCTTCGCCATGATAACAACTAATCAAACAAATGCTCACTTCCCATTTCACAAACTTCACAGATCGCCATGGTGATTTTTAGCCTGCAGTTGAACTGATGCTAGCGCGATTAAAGCTTTTGTTAAATAACAGCTTTGATCTAAAACTATTGAAGAAAGAGTTGCAACACTACCAAGTAAATTCTTACAGTAAAGCCTTAAAATATTTGGTATGAAATACATTTTAGGGCCCCACATTTTCTGTCAGCTGTTGAGCACTGGCCAATCCAGTACAATTTCAACTAAGTCAGTTTGCAGGTTTCTCAGTTAATTTGCTTTTCTCTGACTTTCTAGTTTGCCTGCTTGTTAATAGGTTTCCTTATCAAAGTGGCCAATTTGAGCAGGATGTGGGCTCGGCTTCCAGCCAGGTTGCAGTGGGAGAGGAGGGGTTTGGACAAGGCAGCACAGCCAGTTCCAACTGCTTCTTTAAACCCATGTCACGCTTGTGTGACAACTGCTCCTCTGCGCCTGTTTGAACTGTCCCTCCCAATTAGCGGTAATAAGTAAGTCTGTAAGGATGAGCAAACACAGTGTATACGTCCCTCCAACCCACCAAATTCCCAAGAGCACAACCCCGCTAATAGATGGAGGAAGCCAACTGCATCTTGCACTCTGCCAACAAGTGCAAGCAAAGAGGCAAATTAATGACAAGTCATTTGAAGAGTTTGGTGGAAATTATGCTACACTGTCTATCCACTGCAGAATTGATTAGTTTGTGTGTGATCAAAGTGGCTGAATCAATAAGCTGAAGCAAAGTGCAGCCAAAGCATGCTCCAGACCAATTTATTCCCAGCAATGTTTTTTTTCAAAAAATGGCATATAAATTACAAAGTTCAAATTGCTGTCCTAGTGCTAGTCCTACTTACTACTACTATTAATGACAAGTTCAGGGAAACTTGTATGCTCATCCATCTCTCTGGTGAATTCAAACCCGCCAATGACTATTTCAGCTGTGGTAGAAACTTCCCGTAGCATGTCTGCCAATGGCTCTGCCATACTTGTTGGCCAGTTATTTGGAAGTAGGCTACTTCATTCAGAGTTCCAAGCAATTATACCATTTCCATAAGACCATAAGACCATAAGACATAGGAGTGGAAGTAAGGCCATTCGGCCCATCGAGTCCACTCCGCCATTCAATCATGGCTGATGCGCATTTCAGCTCCACTTACCAGCATTCTCCCCGTAGCCCTTAATTCCTCTAGACAACAAGAACCTATCAATCTCGGCCTTGAAGACATTTAGCATCCCGGCTTCCACTGCACTCCGTGGCAATGAATTCCACAGGCCCACCACTCTCTGGGTGAAGAAATGTCTCCGCATTTCTGTTCTGAAATGACCCCCTCTAATTCTAATTTCAAACTTTTCATTCAGATGTATGCTCTGGCAAAAAATGAAGCATCACAAACAAGTTAAAAGTAAATTGATGATGAAACTGCAAGCTCACACATCAATACTAATTTAATGTTCCTATATTACAACAGGGATTATACTTCAAAAAGGTATTTCATCTGCTGTAAAGCACTTTGGGACATCCATATAAATGCAAGTTCTTATTCAAAGTAATGACTAACAACAAAGTTCAAAAATATTTTTAAAAATTCAACTAACACCCCATCTCCTACCAGGATTAATGTTCCTCTTCCTACCCAGAGTTCCAGTCTTTCCCAAGACCAAAATCTAGGCAAGAGAGGAGGTGACGGCCTACTGGTATTATTGCTGGACTGTCAATGCAGAGATCCAGGTAATGTTCTGGGGACCCAGGTTCAAATCCTGCAAAGACAACGATGGAATTTGAAGTCAATAAAATTCTGGAATTAAGAGTCTAATGATGACCATTAAAACTTTGTCAGTTGTAAGAGACAAACTAATCTGATTCACTAGTGTCCTTGTGGGAAGAAACCTGCCTTCTTTACCTGGTCTGGCCTACATAAGATCCAGGTCCACAGCAATGCGGGTCCTGTGGGCCTAGCTGGCCTACCCAGCGATGCCCTCATCCTGTGAAAGAATTTTTAAATCAGAATAACAGTAACTAATATCTTTTTTTGAATGAGGTTGTGTTGATGCTGAACACTCATGGAAAAAGCCTAAGCCTGGATTTGATGGGATGCATCTTTGGATATTGAATGAAATAGATACAGAGATAGTGGATGCACTGGCCGTAATCTTATATCCATCCTTAGATTCTGGAAAGGATTGGAAAACTGCCAAAGTAACACCTTTATTTGAAAATAAAAAATCAAGAAACAGATAACAAAAGGCCAATTATCTTACCATCTATTACTGGGAAAATGTTAGTTTAATATAAAGAATGAAATAACAGGACATTGAGGAATGCATAATATGATCAAGCAAAGTTATCATGGCTTTATGAGGGGTTAATCATACCTGACAAACTTATTGGAATTTTCTGTGGAGGTAGCAAGCAGGACAGATAAAATATATAGATGTAATATATTTGAACTTCCAAAAGTCACTTGTAATATACAGCATGGAAGGCTATTTAATAAGATAAGACCCCACAGTGTTGGAGGTGTTATGTCAGCATGGATAGAGGATTGGCTAACTAATAAAAGACAAGAGTATTGGGATAATAGACAATTGACAATAGACAATAGGTGCAGGAGTAGGCCATTCTGCCCTTCAAGCCAGCACCACCATTCATTATGATCATGGCTGATCATCCTCAATCAGTATCCTGTTCCTGCCTTATCCCTATAACCCTTGATTCCACTATCCTTAAGAGCCCTATTCTACTCTTTCTTCAAAGTATCCAGAGACTTGGTTTCCACAGCCTTCTGGGGCGGAGCATTCCACACACCCACCACTCACTGGGTGAAGAAGTTTCTCCTCAACTCTGTTCTAAGTGACCTACCCTTTATTTTTAAACTGTGTCCTTTGGTTCAGGACTCACCCATCAGCGGAAGCATGCTTCCTGCCTCCAGAGTGTCCAATCCTTTAATAATCTTATACATCTCAATCAGATCCCCTCTCAGCCTTCTAAACTCAAGCATATACAAGCCCAGTCGCTCCAATCTTTCAGCGTAAGATAGTCCCGCCATTCCGGGAATTGACCTTGTGAACCTACGCTGCACTCCCTCAATAGCCAGAATGTCTTTCCTCAAATTTGGAGACCAAAACTGCGCACAATATTCTAGGGTGCGGTCTCATCAGGGCCCCGTACAGCTGCAGAAGGACCTCTTTGCTTCTATGCTCAATTCCTCTTGTTATGAAGGCCAGCATTTTTAGTATGACAACTAGTGACTCATAAAATGCCAGGGAGATCAGTGCTGGGGACACAATTATTGACAAAACATATTAATAACTTAGATTAGGAAAGTGAATGTACTCTCACCATGTTTGCAGATAACAAAAATGTAGTTGGGAAGGTAAGTTGTGATGATGACACAGAATGTCTACAGAGTGATATAGATAGTTTAAGCAAGTGTAAAAATCTTGTCAGATGGAATATAATGTGAGCATCTGCACTTTGTCATGAAAAGTAGAGCTAGATAGCTACAGAAAAGATGGATTTGGGAGTCGTCCTACATAAATGAAATAAAGCTAGCATACAAGTTCAGCAGTTAATAGGGAGGGCCAATGCAATGTTGGACTTTATTATAAGGGAAATGAAATATAAGAGGGCGGCATTGCTAAATCTATACAAGGCACTAGTCAGACATCAACTGGAATACTGTGAACATCTCTAGTCTTTTTATCTAAGGAAGAATGTACCAGCTTTGGTGGTAGTCTAGAGAACACACATTGGGTTGATTCCCTCTAATGGAGGGACTGTTTTATGAGGAGACATTGAGTAGGTTGGGTCTGTACTCATTGGAGTTTAGATAAACAAGAGGTGACCACAATGAAGCATATGAGATTTTTAGGGGCTTTGACAGAGTAGATGCTGAAAAGTTGTTTCCCTTTTTGGGAGAGTCTAGGACCAGAAGGCATAATGTCAGAGTAAGCAAATGCCCATTTAAGACAGAGATGAGAATTTTTTGTCTTAGAGAGTAGTGAATCTGTGGAATTCTTTACTACAGAGGGCAGTTAAGACTGGGTTGTTAAGTCCATTCAAGTCTGACAATTTTAATAAGCAAGAGATTTAAGGCAGATGTTTCAGAATGGAATGCAATACTGTAGTAATGTACCTTCTGGCTTGCTGTCATCATGTGACCTCTATCATATAGCACTCTGGGTAGGCATGCTTATAGCCAGTTTAATAAAAACAGGTATAACCAAGTCTCTCTGTACAGACTTTGATAAATATCTTTATGCATTAAGCACATAATATTTATCATTAGTTCTCATCAGAGCACAAACCTGCAGTAAACTGCAATCAGCATTTATGGTTCAGCTTGTGTTTTAGTCCTTAATGACAAAGGGTTTTCAGTCTTAGCTTTAAAATTCTCATCCTTCTTTTCAACTTCCTCCAAAGCCTTTCCCTCCATATCTCCATCATTTCCCATAACTCCAAAATAACCGTACTCTTCTAATTCGGAACTTTTCAGGATCCCTGGCTTTAATTCCTCCCCCATTGGTGGTCGTGCTTTCAGCTGCCCAGACCCTAAGCCGTAGAGTTCCCTATCTGAAGCTCTCTGCCTCTCTACTTCATTTTTCAGTAAAGTTCTTAAGAGCTGGAGTGGGCTACGTAGCCCCATGGGGCTGCTTCACCATTCAATAAAATCATGGCAGATCTGATAGTGAACTTAACTTTGTATTCTAGCTTGCCTCCCTCCCCAAGTATCTCTTGCATTCTTTGTTGATTAAAATTTGTTAAAACCTACTATGCTGACCAAGCGTCTCCCTTAATATTCCCTAATGTGGCTCAGTGTTTTATAATACTCCTGTGAAACATCTTAAGATATGTTATTGTATTAAAGTGCGATATAAATAAATAAGTTATATTGTTGAGAGATGCTTTGAAGAGGTTATGTGTTTTGCAATGAGCTAAGAGGCATTGGAGAGAAGGAAAAGATGATTTTGTGATTGCTGTCTGTCTTGTTCCCATCGAAACTGGCTTGCCCTGGAAAAGGTGCAGGAACCAGTCCACATACACAGTCAGCACGTGCCTATGTACAGCATAATCGCTAACAGCCAAGTAGACTTCCTTTTATTTCCACAGAGAAAAATGGAATTCACATGGCAGAAAATGGAATCCAAATACCCAAGAACAGTTGAGATCATAATATGTCCTATTTATATGAATAAATAGTGAGTTCAAGACTAATCCAATCTTAGGCTTCACAACATGGTTGAAATAACTTAAGATTCACATGTATCATTTCTGACATAATCTGAAACCCTCAATTAGATTGCAGACTTCATAAGTCCCTGTCAGATATCCAGTATCAGTATGTACAGTAGTGAATTTAGTCATAACCGTAGAGTCAAATCATGAAAGTACCCCAGATTTTGATTCAGTTGTATTGAGATCCCACTTGAACCCTATTAACCATAGCTCAACTCCACCTGATTGATAGACATCAATATTGGTATAATTATGTCTTTTTCATTGCCTTTGTTTTTAAGGATATGTTGCTTATTTTTCCACTGCTCTCCATTTTGGTGTCAGGTAGCCATTCAGATGCACAACCAGACAGGTGAATGTTTGCAGGTGGTTTGTCCAAGGTAACCAGTGTATATGAACCTGTTCCAGTCTCAACCTGCTCACTCTCCAGCAGAGGTCACTGGACGGCTGGATCCCTGGCTGATTGTCCCATCCCAAAGATCTTAATGCCAAATGTGATGTGCCAGTACTACCCATATGTGGATCAGCAAATTCAACAAGGGCTTCAGGTCAAATCGAGTGCCTGTTTTTGGCTCCACAGCTTGGTAGTATATTCACCCAACTTAGCCACTTATTTTTCTTACAAAAGGCAAAAATGTTAACTTTGCAATCTCTATTTCTCCTCATTGGACAGGCAGCAACTTTGCGGGATGTGAAGGGAAAGCATATTTGTTGAAAAACACTAAAGCTCCAATTCACATATATATCAACTGTTTTCAAACACAAAACTGCAGAGCCAAACAAATTCCTGCTTTCCTAGAAAATTCAGACTTTTATTAAACTCAGATCAACGTCTTTGGGAACAAATCATATATAAAGTCAGCTTATGAACATTTCATGATGTTTAAATGAATGCTGCTTTCTTAGTCAAAAACATTCTAAGATTACCTTTTCTATATTGCGATTTTAAAAATTCAATATTGCTACTAAAAAAACAAAAATAGGATTTTTAAATTGACTTTGCCAGAACAATTTGTCCCACGTCTTATTTTAAATTTGATACATATACGTTAGGACATTTAAGTTTAAAGTTATGTTTGAGATTGCTTGAGCATAATGCAACCAAAGAGCACTTTGGACAAAAGATCTTTACAATCGTTATTACAGAAGTTCTTTCTATGATTGTACTTGACTGAATAGAAAAGTTCATGGAGTGCAAAGGTCAAAATAAAAGAAGACCATCCAGCAGAATTTAATTAGATTTTCTCATCAAATTTACAGCTGTGAGAAGCTGTTGTGCTTCAGCCTACATTTGCATTTTACTTTATTGCCATCGCTCTGCTACTCTTACTGAACTTTTTGTCAATGTGTAACACAGCTGAACAGCATAAATTTGTTTACTAAATGATGTTGCTGTGTTGGAGATTACAGTGCCTGTTGTACATTGCTGGGAGGATTAAAATGGAACACGTTTTGTTCTTTAAAAGGTGTTGCTTTAAGATTAGACACAGCAAAGAGAAAAAAAATCTAAAACATTCAGTTTATCTCCAGCCAGCTTTTCACACCCCAAGCACAACAATCACTGCCAATACCACCAACAGTCTTGCCAGTACTTCATTAGTATTCGAAGCAATGGCATTTGCCAGTCTGAGCGTTGCCTTGGTAACGCTGCCCACACAAGTGATGATAAATGGAGCTTTCAGCTTCTTATCCCTCACAAACATTATCAAAGAGGTTAAGATTTCTTCACCAGCTCAAACACAGTGCATAAGCTGTAAAGGAACTGGGTCCAGCCGATGAGTAAAACAAACGGTGCATGAGCTCGAAGGATTCAGTACAAATGTCATATTTTCATTTCAACAAAATACAGCAGCAGCCATTTGTTCTAATGCTCCGATATGTCATTCTAGTTAATGTAAACATACATTTGTTTATAACACTTTCGCTAATTGAGAATTGGTGTAAAAACACTTTTTTTTCACAAACGTGTTGCTTAAACATGCTATTCCATAGCTGCTACAAGGGCCCATTGAGAGGATTATTCTAATTCAAACAGATTAAGGCAGCAGTTATATTGCAGATACCAGCCTTGTGCTAGACTCTGTGGATTGTAATATGCACCTGGCAGGCCAGGGTCATATAGTTAGCTGAGCATCCTTCCAGGTTGCAGTAAATCCATCTGTGCTTGTAAGCACATACAGCGCCTTACCTCAGTTGGCTATCTTTTAGTGTTAGGATGTTAGATGTTGAGCATCAATCTCTCAACATTAAAAACTTCCCACACAAAGTTTTGTAATCTGCTAGCTTGCCCAATGAAATGACTGAGAGTCTAAAATTCTCCTGATGTTGAGGTTCTGATTGTATTCACTATGCCAAAAGAATAAGCAAAGTTCAGGCATATCCCCTTGACAAAATCCTTTTTTCTTGAGTCAAACTGTTCTTACACACCAGTGCTAGCTGGCAAGTGGCAGGACGATGCTGTGTGTTTTGTTTTGACAGCTGCATTGTCTTCACATTGGTGCAGCACCATGTTATCCACCTTGCTGCGTGCCTTTCAATAGAGAAAGCATTCCTGTGAATGCTTCAAGTTTCATCAATCCACTTTGGAACTTTAAATGCGAGCAAAGCATTAACCCTCTTTCTTCCTAATTGATATGTGTTTAAGAAGATCGTAGACTCCCTAGTGTGGAAGCAGCCCATTTGGCCCATCAAATCCGCACTGACCCGCCAAAGAGCATCCCATCCGGACCCAACCACCTCCCTTATCCTTATAACCCTACATTTCCGTGGCTAATCCATCAAGACTGCACATCCCTGGATACTTTGGGAAATTTAGTGTGGCCAATCCACCTAACCTGCACATCTTTGGACTATGGGAGGAAACTGAGGCATCCGGAGAAAACCCATGCAGGCACGGGGTGAATATGTAAACTCCACACAGACAGAAGCCCGAGGCTGGAGCAAACCCAGGTCCCTGGCACTGTGAGGCAGCAGTGCTAACCACTGAGACATAGTGCCATCCCTTGGCATGGGTTGGCAAGGATGAAAACTGAAAGGTTTGAGCTACCGTGTCAATCCCAGATTCAATATCTTTGAAAAGTTGAGTTTACATAGTTGGAGTGACAAACTCCCATGCAGTTGTTACGCACTCAGCTATTAAACTGTTGCATCATTTTAAAACGTTACCTGAACATACATGTGAATAAACCAATCTAAATCAAAAACTCAGGTATATCCCACTATTGCTCACCCACCCCTACAAATCCCTTACCTGAAGATTTTGAGCTCTATAGGTGCCAGTTGCCCTCTGATAATTTGGCCAAAATTATCAGCTGTAAACCTAGACCATTAGTGGTTCTAGATTTGACCAGGATCTTAAACTGTTTGCAAAACTGTCTTTGCAGGAATTTTGAACTCAACTGCCTGTGATAGTGTCTTCATTGTGACAGCAATCAAGCGATTTTATGTTAACAGTGACCTTGACTTACAGAAGATGGTGATGTTTACATTGGTTAGAATGTATGTTATGCTCAGAAAGAAAAATAGGAAAGTAGCAGTGTTGCAGTGTGGAATCAAATATTTGTCAGAATAGCACTGCATCGCTCACAGACAGGATCTGGGAATAGATTATGCTTGGAGACAGGTCTCAGTTATGCAAAATATTAAAACGCTTCTAAGAGCAATGTATACTGTGTTCAGCAGGTTAACTGTGATGAAAGGCAAATTTGAAGAATTTGCCAAATTCACAGAGTGTGATGTAGTGGCATTTCAACCTCTGGATTAAGTGAGGTGTCTGTCCAGACATTTTGCAGAGTGCACTAATGTGAACTGCAATGTCCTGATCGACTATTGCACAGAGCAAATTAATAAGTGCAATGATCCAACAATAAATATTGCCTGAACTTATTCAGAAAGCCATGTTGCATTCACAACTCTGAATGATGTTCTAGTTGAATTGACGGCTCTGTGCAAATTCTTGTAAATAAGCTGTTTGTTGAAAATTGACGCAATGAAGTTTGCAAAGGCCAAGGTTAATAAACTGAAGATTCAGTAACTATCCTCTTCTGTTGGAATTATGAAGTTAAGAATGTTCTGACTGCTTGAGGTAGTTATGTTGACATTGTACAATCCTTCACTTTATTCAACAGCTATGTGACCACCTGGATATTAGATGTGCAGAAGAAGTTGTTGGAATGGCACAATTTTGATCAGGCTATAATCACTAAGACAACCAATTATGAATTTAGAAAAGACTGTGTGGGCCAATTGGTATCAAGATAGTCCACTCTTATAACAAACTATGAACAAGGTCTGGCCACAAAGATAATTGAACAATACTCCGAATTCAAAATTGTGGCTGTGGAAAAAGTCAAGACTGGCTCAATTCAGACATTCAATGATTTGGAGGTCTATGGCCCACGAGATGAGCAGTTTCAAGAAATTCTTCATTTGTGCGACATTTCAGGCATCAAGTGCTGACTGTGAGTGTGGATTTAGCCTCATGAACTCAATTAACTGTAAATCCAGAAATAGATTAGAAATAAATCACTTGGACAACTTGGTGTGAATGAAGTCATACGTTTTAGTTTGACAAAATGTCAACCTAGGTGCGGTATAGAATCATTGGAAAGAAAATAAAGACAAGTGCAAAAAGCTGCCAACAAAGGAGAGAAAAAAAATTCTACTGTCATCTTTTGGCCACGTATTATAGCTGGTGTACATAGTCTCATAATTAAATGGGTCCCAGAATTTAGAACTGAACAATCGAGTTCAAACTTCCCACCAGGGAGCTTGAAGCTGCATATTGCTAAATACTTGTCATATAGTTACTTTAAAATGTTTACATTTATACATTCTTTTTATTTCAGAATACCTGTAATCGTAAAAGAATATAAGTGTACACGTATAATAGTTAGCAAATACATGATGAAACAGTTGCAATATGACTTCTGCTAAATGGATATTCTGGCTCAAATGTACCACTCAGGCTATTCAGAAGTATGCACAGGCACCTCAAGAGGTGCAGCGAACATTGTCCATGTCATCATAACTTCTAACATTTAGTCAATTCAATTCTCTGCAGGTCATGGCTGATTGCAATTGGCAGAGGAAAGGCTGTGATCACTGACAATATCCCTGGTGCAAGGCTCAAGACTGCGTGACAGCGCTTACCTGTACATCAAATCAAACTCCTTTTCGTCAGTAAAAACCGAAAGAACTGCAGATGCGAGAGGTCAGAAACGAAAACAGAAATTGCTGAAAAAGCTCAGCAGGTCTGGCAGCATCTGTGGAGAGGAATCAGAGTTAATGTTTCAGTTCGAGTTCTGAGGGAGGGTTTCCTCTCAGTCAGCACATCTCAGAGAAGAGATTTGGTACCGCCATCTTCAGTAGTTTTGTCAAGAAGCTTCTCTTCATCATCATCATAACAACCTGCATTTCTATAGTGCCTTTAACATCATAAAACATTCTATGTCATTTACTTAAATGATTTGGATGCAAGCATAAGAGGTACAGTTAGTAAGTTTGCTGATGACACCAAAATTGGAGGTGTAGTGGACAGCGAAGAGGGTTACCTCAGATTACAACAGGATCTTGACCAGATGGGCCAATAGGCTGAGAAGTGGCAGATGGCGTTTAATTCAGAGAAATGCAAGGTGCTGCATTTTGGGAAAGCAAATCTTAGCAGGACTTCTACACTTAATGGTAAGGTCCTAGGGAGTGTTGCTGAACAAAGAGACCTTGGAGTGCAGGTTCATAGCTCCTTGGAAGTGGAGTCACAGGTAGATAGGATAGTGAAGAAGGCGTTTGGTATGCTTTCTTTTATTGGTCAGAGTATTGAGTACAGGAGTTGGGAGGTCATGTTGCAGCTGTACAGGACATTGGTTAGGCCACTGTTGGAATATTGAGTGCAATTCTGGTCTCCTTCCTATCAGAAAGATGTTGTGAAACTTGAAAGGGTTCAGAAAAGATCTACAAGGATGTTGCCAGGGTTGGAGGATTTGAGCTACAGGGAGAGGCTGAACAGGCTGGGGATGTTTTCCCTGGAGTGTCGGAAGCTGAGAGGTGACCTTATAGAGGTTTACAAAATTATGAGGGGCATGGATAGGGTAAATAAGCAAAGTCTTTTCTCTGGGGTCGGGGAGTCCGGAGCTAGAGGGCATAGGTTTAGGGTGAGAGGGGAAAGATATTAAAGAGACCTACGGGGCAACTTTTTCACACAGAGGGTGGTACGGGTATGGAATGAGCTGCCAGAAGAAGTGGTGGAGGCTGGTACAATTACAACATTTAAGAGGCATTTGGTTGGGTATATGAATAGGAAGGGTTTGGAGGGATATGGGCCAGGTGCTGGCAGGTGGAACTAGATTAGGTTGGGATATCTGGTCGGCATGGATGGGTTGGACTGAAAGGTCTGTTTCCATGCTGTACATCTCTATGACTCTATGATTCTAAGTTGCTTCAATCTGTCATGGAGCCACAGAAGGAAACATTAGGACATGTAACCCAAAACTTCTCCAAAGACATAGGTAGAAGGAACTGTTTAAAGAAGGGGAGAGATTTTGTGACAAAATCTTAAGTTTAAGAATTAACATAAAACACAATAAAGCAAGGGAGGAGCTCTGTCAAATACCGGCACCCAGTCTCAGAGAGTCATAACGCTCTGTGGAGGCAACAGTTCATTGGTGAGAAGAGTATCCATGTGACAGAGCAGACACAAGAAACTGCAGATTCAATAATCTTGGCACCATGCCATGTAAAATAATAGAATTTATCATTGGAGGTAAACTTAGGGAGTAACTGTAGAACAATAACAGCCATCATCAAGTCAACATAGATTCAAGTAGGAGATAATCCTGTGTGATCAACATTCTGTTTGAGGATGGAACAAACCAGGTGGTCTTTAGAAAACCTAAGAATATTCTGAATATTTGGTTTATACAAGGCTACAGTCAAAGTGAGGGGATTCAGAGTTTTAAAAAAAATCTGACTAAAGAGTAGGAAACGGGGGACCAGTAAGTCAGATACACTGAGTCCTGAGAATTACAGGCGCCACAAATCTGACCATCAAACTGGCTGCCCAACTATCAGAGTTTCAGTCTGGGGGAGCAGGCTATCTTGGAAGTGGGAGGATGGGTCCCTAGTCTGAGAATGAAGGATATTAGCTGTGGAGGTGGTTGGATAGATGGCTTACTGCTGTACCCTGGTACTACATTGAATTAATAAAAACAACATAAATCAGCCCTCACCCCTCACAACAACCTTCCTCACAACTCCCAATCCTCATCCATGCCAACCCGTTCATGTCAAGCTCTTCACCCATCTTCCATTTTAGTCCCTGTGTGAACCTATTGCTCTGTATTCAAACCTCATGGCCCTCATACTTGCCAAGGCAACCTGTGGCCATATACCATTTTTAGCAGTGACTCATACAAACCGATTGTCCCTACACAAGCAACCCTTTGCCCTTATACCTACGATTGCAACTCACTTTGTATCCAACATGGGCAGACCTCAGGACCAGTACAGAAATGAGAAAATAAAGTTTTATTCCAGAACATTCCAAGTGTCTATATACTGAGAAATGCATTTATTTATAAAAACTAATTTATCACATTTATATTCCTTTAACTACAAATGGCAAACATTACACTCCATTACCCCATACCCCTTACAACAATAAGCAATTCAATTGTGATCCCACTTCAAGGAGTCCATTAACCATTTGGAGCTGTTTAATAAATTGTGAAAGGGCAGGCACCCTGCTGTGATAAGAAATGACTGTGCGGTCAGTAAATCTTCAGCAATGTAGACTGAGAAAGCCAGAGGTCTATGTCAACAGAATGAAATAGCAAGAAATCTTTTCTTTTCTTAAGTCCCAAACATATTTTCAATTTTATAAAGGGTGAGGAATATAAATGCCTTGGCAGCTAGACAACTCCTTTTGACAGTCACTTCTGACAGGTGCCCTTGACACTTTTGGCATGTCCCCTCAAGGCATTTGATCTGTCCATCTGTTATTAATGCTTTTGACAGTTAATTTTGGCAAATCTAGCAGTCAGTCCAATATAAAACCCTTCGATTCAACTTGTCCATGCCAGTATTTGGCCATTATCCCTTTAACCCCTTCCTATTCATGTGCCCATCCAGATATTGCTTAAATGTTGTAATTGTACCAGCCTCCACCAATTCGTCCAGCAGCTCTTTGTACACATGCACCACTCTCTGCGTGAAATGTTGCCCTTCAAGTCCCTTTTAAATATTTCCCCTCTCATCTAACCCTGGGAAAAAAGACCTTGGCTATTCACCCCATCCACCCCTCATGAGTTTATAAACCCCTATAAGATGACCCCTCAGTCTCCAGAGTGAAGCAAGTGGAAAGTTTGTTATCATGGTAAAGATCCAGGCCTAGGAAGTTTTATTAGAGTACAGAGTGCTGAAGTACTGAAGATTGTCAGAGACTGCACTGGAGCAGTTACTGTTTCTAATTTATATAAATTACCAGGAAATGATACAACATGGTCAAATATACAAATGATACAAAACTAAGAAAAGCAGTGAAAGAGGTAGATCGAAAGTTATGAAACAACTCAGACAGAGAGTGATAAGTGCACAGAGTATTGACAAATGAAATTTAGTGCAGACAAGAGTAAGCTACTGTGCAAAGGAAGGAAAGATAAATGTCACGAATACTCCATGAATATCTAAGGATTAAGCTGAAAGAGATGCAGCTTTCTTTGTGGACTCAACATTCAACATGCCCAAACAACGTGCAGCAGCAATTATCAAAACTAATAGGATGTTGAACCAAATACTCAAACAACATAAGTCTGAGGATATAGTGTTAAAACTGAGCAATGCCCTCATTAAACTATACTTTGAATATTGTGTCCAGTTTTTATCTTCAAGTACTGAAACGGTTGATCTCCAGTTTTAGGGCTTCTGTTATGAGCAAGTGGAAAGACTTTGAGGTGATTTTTCCTGGATCAAAAGGTGATCAAAAGTCCCTGAGGTGAGCAAGGTAACTCATCTTTAACATAAGACACATCTTTGTAAAGATGTTGAAACACACGCTCGGAATGGCTGGCCCAAGGGTTGTTAAGGCTCTAATTGACGATTAATGACTGCCAGACGTCATTAAAGAGCACACCGTTGATCTAGCTGACACCACAATTAACAACGTCCTCTACCATTGACCAGTTAGAAAGGAGAAAGCAATTTGTTACTGAGGATTTACATAATGCTACTTGTAGCTATACCTACCTTTCATAGTTCACTTGCTATTGAAGATTTGATGACCAGACAACACTTGAAGAGGACTTTGAGATTTGACAGGTGGCTTTCTGGCATACTATCTTAAAATGTCCCCACTTCCCCAGAGAAACTCTGAGGACCTCAGTTAAAGAGAATATTATGCACTGTGTCTTATAGGATTAACCAGAATTAAGGGATTGCTTGGCATGGTCATCTTGCTGGGGGTTCCATTGGCATGGAGGTGGAGAAAGGACAGACAGAGCAGCAGCAGTAGCTGTTCATGGATGTCCTCCAAAGGTGTGTTCAGACCATATCCAAAAGAATACTTTACCTCTCTAAAAAGCTACACTGCGCAGTTCTTATTTCAAGAATCTATGCCACCAGAATTACACAGGAATGGAGGTGATTGTTAATTTCTAGATTAGATTAGATTACTTACAGTGTGCAAACAGGCCCTTTGGCCCAACAAGTCCACACCGCCCCGCCGAAGCGCAACCCACCCATACCCCTACATCTACCCCTTACCTAACACTACGGGCAATTTAGCATGGCCAATTCACCTAACCTGCACATCTTTGGAGTGTGGGAGGAAACCGGACCACCCGGAGGAAACCCACACAGACACAGGGAGAATGTGCAAACTCCACACAGAGAGTCGCCTGAGGCGGGAATTGAACCCGGGTCTCTGGCGCTGTGAGACAGCAGTGCTAACCACTGTGCCACCGTGCCGCCCACTACTTGTAGCTATCCTCGTGAAACATGCATGAAATGTGACCTCTGCTCCTTTACCACCCCAAGAGGAGAGATTCTCTATTGAGACAAAAAGAAATCTAGGCCTATGGCCTCACCAACAATTCCAGCCACTCTTTCAGGCTGAACAGACAATTAAAGAACCTTCATTTCCTTTTTTACCTTTCGCAGCTTCAAGACATGACAAACCACTTCACGGACAACCAAGTACTTTATGTAGTCACTCTCATAATGTAGGAAACAGACATGAACACCACATGTACCTGCAAGAAGTTATGTGACAATGGCCAGGTCTTTTGTTATAGTGATACTGATTGAGACACAAATATTGGCCAGGCTTTGGTGGATAATTGCCAGGCTTTGCTTCAAATAAGATTTTTTACATCCTCAATAAAGAACTGATAATATCTCATTAGAAGGTAGCACCTCCAAAAACATTACATTCCCCCAGCATGCTTGTTGCTGAAAATCAATTTTTTCTTTCAACTTCTGATTTCAGCATTCTTCCAGTCAAACTCCAATCCTGCACTATTGAAATAGTTAATCTTTTCCAAAACTCCACCACCCATATCCTTTCCAGCTCCATCTTTCTTATCCATTGTCTCCATCCTCATATTGATCTACACTGCTTCCCAATGCCCCCATTTTAAAATTTTCAATCCCTGCATTTAATTTGTCAGCCCTTTCTGTCTTCATAGCCTCCTCCAGCCCCATAAGACTCACTCAATACTATCCATTCCTGTATATCTGGCTTATTGTGGACCTCTGCCTTACCACAAACCTGCAACTCTCTGGATCTCACTGCCTGGCTTGTCCCAATGAATCTTTCCCACTTCTCCATTTCGCTTCCTCTAAAATTCTCCTTTAAACTGATCTGTTTGCTTGAGTGTTCAATCAACCTTCCAAATCTTACATCTTTATTTTGGTTCCATCATCCTTGTCTTTCTGTGAAACGCCTTGGAAAATTCCCCTGTATTAAAGCTGCTGCACAAAATGAAATTGTTCACATAACACTGCATGAATTATTTTGGGAGATGAATTGGGAAATAAAAAGACAAAACAACTTAAGATGCAGGCTACCATTAATCATTTTAATCATTATTTGCTGTTTAGGATCTTGTGGCATGATCGTGCAATATGCCGCAACCAACAAGCTTTATTTTTATGGTTCTTTTAAGAATATCTTACATTTCAGTGCTTTTTCAAAATGTTTCAATTTCGGGTAATACTAATTAATTTTGCTGCTGGTTTGATATTCCTGTGTCATTCCATGCTAAGACAATTGGCTGCAGTTCAGTGAAATCTGGAGTAATTGTGATACTCTGTCAGACGTTTTATAATTTCCAGATACCAGTAATGGAATAATATTTGATTGTATCAAAACTGAATCTTCTATGCAAAATAATAATAACAAAGATAGTAAAAGATTGAAATTATAAAGAGGAATGTTGGCAGAGTCCTTCAAAACAATAGGTTTGAACTTAGCTTGTTTTTTTTTAAGTTACTAGCTACCACCTTCTATGTTGCAGACTATATCGTTGAAGAAGCAAAGGCTTTGATGAAACAAATCAGTTTTAACCTGTTATTAGTGCTGTCAGTCACAGTGCATACAATTTAGTCACAGTCCAGTTCTTCACAAACACTGTGAAGTGATTGTCAAATAACATCAGTTTTCAGCTGGGAATCTGAAATTCAACAACAGATAAAGCCTGGATCTTGTCCCATTATAATTCCAGTGCCTTTATTATGTGCCAACTCAAATGGGACAGGTTGTCAAGTATTAAACACAAGCAATGTAAGCCATGTAAGCATGGTAATAAGCATTCAATTCAGCAGTCATCTGTAATGAGTAAATAAATTAGAGGGGGGTCTTTAAAGTGCTCTCTTCAGCTGTCATCTTCCCCACCCCTGAGGAACATACAAAGTCTCCTTAAATCAGCCCTGCGCACACATTACAATAATGGTCCCTAATCACAGTGTGAATATCTTTTCCTCTAGCTGTTAGTTAAACAGAGGGGAGATTCACAACACCCTGTGTGTTAAAATAGTTAAAGGAGATTCAATTAAAAGGTAGCCAACCATTCTAACTCCATAACAACAGCCTGATAATGCGACTGTATTGTCACTGCTTGCTGGAAAGGAAAACTGAGTCCACAGGTGCTCAGTTGCAGTCTGACCTTTCCAACTGCAGTTTTGTATACTATAAATTCTCTTTTACCCACTCCGTGCTACTGCCTTCTTCCTGTATAATTTACCTCCATTTGCTGTTGACCTATTAGCTTTGCCTCTCAATTCTGTACAATTTAAAGACAAGAAAATAGGTAGGTATTTGTTCAAAACATAGAACATGGCTAAACAGCGTGAAGATTATCCAGTATTATTTGAAAGAAGCAACATGGTTTAGACAATTTGATCACAAGGCCTACCATAAGGTCCATAAGAGGCTTTTATAATTATGATATGTAAATAAATAGCTAAATAATAAATGATACATAACCATAAACAGGGGGCTGGTTAGCACAGTTGGCTGCTTGACAATGCAGTGACACCAACAGTGTGGGTTCATAATTATGATATATAAATAGCTAATTAATAAATGATACATAAGCATAAATAGAAGGTTGGTTAGCCCAGTTGACTGGATGGCTGCTTTACAATGCAGAATAAAACCAACAGCATGGGTTCAATTCTTATGTTGGCTGAGATTACCATGAAGGGCTTGCCTTCTCAACCTCTCCCCTTGCCTTCCCAGTCACTTCTCTTGTTAGTCTAAATGAAAAATATCTGAAAAAAATAAAAAAGTGTGAAAGATAGCTAAAATTTTAAAACTAATTATTCTGTGGAACTTATTCCACAATTCAGGCAATCGTTCAAGTAACAAGCATCTTTCTGCATCAAAGTCAAATTAACACCTGTTAAAAAAATTTTTTTTAAAATCAAAACCCCATCTTTTCACTTTGAGTGACATCTACACAATGCCTTCATTAATATTATTACCTCTTTAATACAAGATGCAATCTAAGCACAGCACTCCAAACAGTTTCTCATCCACGATCATTTAGTTTGCTGCAGTTATATTCATACAAAACAGGAAGGTGTTTAATTTTTAACTAACTGATATCAGTGGGTGACAATAGAGATGCTGTAATTGACCTTGATTGGGTTAAGAAAGGGGATTGCTTTATGGTGATCCTTGGTGAAACATGGGTGCATGTGAGTGCACATTGAGTAAGGACAGGACTTTATTTTTCATTCTTCCAAGGATTGGGGACATTGTTGGGAAGGCTGCACTTTGCACCCATGCCTAATCACCTTTGAACTGAATGGTTTGCTAGGCCAATTCAGAGGGAACGTAAGAGTCAACCACATTAATGTAGATCTGAAATCGTATGTAGACCTGACCAGGTAAGGATGACAGATTTCTTTCTGTAACAACATTTGTGAACCTAGTGGCTTTTTCCAATAATCACCGATCATTCGATATCACATTGCTGAGACAAGCTTTCATTCTAGATTTTATGAATTGGATTCAAATTCCACCAGTTTCCATGGTGGGATTTGAGTCTGTGCCCTCCTGTGTATTCATCTAGGTTTTTGATTACTAGTTCATTGCTACAAGATCACAATTCTTTTTTGATTTGTGTTGTGGTCCCTTCCTAATCAAATAACCCACTGCAACTCTGTCTTGGACTACAAGTTAAGGAAAATCTCTCAGGCTTTGCTGGCAGACAGCACATATGGAAAGACTGGCACAGTAAAAATATCAGGTTCTGTGAAAATTGAGGTGAAGGGACAAATTTGAAGAACAATAAAACAACTTGAATGAATTAAGACAACCATCCTTTCCTTCCAAGGGTGACTACTGTGCAGTTTAAGCCTTCACTAAATGGTTCCTAGCATGATGGTCTAGTAAAGGTTACCTTTATTTGTAATTTGTACCAGTCATGAATTGAACACAACTTTTTGTTGGCAAACTTGTCAAAATTCATCAATTAACTCTATCAAGTGTAAAGTATCAGCTTCCAAAACAGATGGCAGGAGTACAGCTTGAACTGCACATTATTCAAACCCATCTGCTACCAACGGGTGAGAATGAATTTTGATTGCTCCCTGACAGCTAACTAGATTGCAGGAATAGAAGACCATCTCTGCCGCAGTCTGTTGATGGTACAAATCGCCGTGCAAATATGGAAACAGGTCTGCAAGGGACAGGGAGAGAAATGCCTTTTTTTATTCATTTGGCCACTTTTAACAATTAGTCTATGGATTAAATGAGAATCTACCTAATTCATGGTAAAGTCATCCCTGGAGTATATCTGTTCATATCAGGAACCCTTGTATTTGAAGGTCATGAGCTCCTCATTTGGCTGAAACTAAATCACAAACTCCCATTACAGTATTACTTAAAGAGTTGACTTGATAACAATTATTAGAATTACTCACACTTATTCAATACAGCAGTTCAATTGTGCATTCGTCCTGTTCTGTTGATCAAGCCTGTGTGCAGCTGAGGGGTGCAAGGCGGGGCAGTGGGATTCACCATGCTTTGAGTTAAAAAACCAAGGCTAACACTGAGGAATACTGAGGAAGTGCTACAATGTACGAGTTGCTGTTTTTGAGACGAGACCTTAAGCCAAAGCCCATCTGCCCTCACTGCTGGACTTCAAAGATCCCACAGCATTATTTTGAACATGAGAAGGAAGCAAGAAGTCAGAGTTGAACATCAAGATTTCTGACCTCTTGTTAACTTCTCCACCTTTCTATCCTCATCTCCTGATTGGTGAAGACTCCACTGATGCCAGGTGCTGCCTCATACCTCATTAGTACTCTGAATGAGCGTGGACAGTTTGGACATTATTCATGGAGGGACAAGGCTTCAATTCTGAACCTAGACTCGTTCCTATCCAATTTAAGTAGCATTGCTGAGGAGCAGAAATCTTTTTGAGGCCATGTTAGAAGATAGCTATTCAGAGTCATAAAGTTGTAGGCTCACAACCATTCTGGGACCTGAGTGCACAACCCTTGATGAAGGTTGACCTCTTGGGGCAGTGCAGAGGGAGTGCAACCTTGACACTACTGTTGTACAAATGACATGGATAACTGCTGTTCAATCAAAGATGGGGAATGAAATGTCAAACTATCCTGATCAACATCCCTCCCTTAACCAATAGTATATAAAATCTATAAATAGTACTAAAAAGGATTATAAATTAAAAATGGGACTATGTTGCATTGGCTTTAAGATAGTCGTTCAGTTCATTTCTGTGGTCAGAACGTAAAGTAAGCATTAGGTCCTATATGTGTGAAAATGAAGGGGTTGACACCTGGATTAGTCTCCCTTTGGAAAACTGACTAAATATGGAATATCCATGGAGTCAAAACTCAACAGGATTCTTCCACAACTCCCAACAAAAAATATGTTTTCTTTCTAAGAACACTTTCAAAACAAGTATCACTCTTATTCCTCCTCCTATGATTCACCTCAAGATTACTACCAGCAAGGAAAGCAGAACATTATTCAGTTGCTGAAAACGGAACCACAACGAATACACTGATAATATCAACATGGCACAATTTCAAGTTTGGCTGGGGCCACTGGATCGAGGCACACACTCTGTGTGCAGCTTCCAAATCAGATCAGGAAATGGACATAAATCTAAACTAGCACTCCACCTTACAGCTGTTGGTGGGACAGCATTGTGTGTAAAATAGTCACCATGGTTTCTCACAAAAGCTGAAGAGACGCTTTTGCAAAGAATCATTCGTTGGCTGTAAAATGTTTTGGAATATTCTGAGGGCTTGTATAGTGTTATATAAAAGAAGACTTTCTTCATTATAGTGCCTGCACTACCTTACAGCTGAGATTGCTAATTCAATACAGGAGAAATTGAACTGGAAGCAATTGTGGATTGTATAGTTGCCCAAACTCAACCACTTGGACAACACTACACCATAATTCTAATGTGCATTTATTAGCTACTGAGACTATATAACATTAGTTATTAGAAAGCTTCATTTTATCCTCAATCATTTTCTACAATAGTGGAGCAAACATTGGAACTTGCCACAGAACACGAGTGTATCCTAACCCTGCGATGATATTTTGATGACGTTTTTGCTTTGAAAATACTTTAATTTCCACAGGGAGGACAAGTTATATCCGGTTGTGGTGCCTATGATTTATTAGCCTCCATGAATGAGACAGACGAAAGAAGAGATAGTTCATAATAATAGGAATACTACACTGGGTTTAAGGCATGCATGGCTGGAAAAGGAAACAAAAATCATTTCCGTAGTTGCTACTGTTGACTGCTCCCTTGCTGAAGTACTTAGCATATGGACTGCAACATTAGTCAGTGTGGAATGGTCTGCTAACAAGACTTGTGTGGGGCCCATTTGCATAATTTGGCAACCTGGCATGCATAGGACAATAGCACACAAACAGGCCATACAGCCACGCAGTTCACGTTAGTGTTTATGCTCTGCCAAAACCTTCTAACAACTAAACCGCCCTTCATAACTATGTGATCCCTTATCTAGATTCCCCTTAAACTCTACTATTCACTTTGACCAGAGGTTCCTCATTCTCACCACTCTTTGTTCAAGAAGGTCTTGGTGACTATTTTAATATACATTGCCTCCAGTATGCTCTTCTCCACAGAAGGAGACATTGTCTCTTTATCCACACAATCAAAACTTTTCATAATCTTAAGGCCATCTATATCGTAAACAGTCTTTCTTCATTTTTTAAGGGAAAAGAGTTCAGCCTGTTAAGCTGTATTGGATATATATATATGTCCCTATACTTTTCAGGTGCCAACTTAGTAAACTTCTCTGCATTCTTTCCAATGCTTCTATGTTGTTTTTGTAATATAGTGAACAAAACCGCACAGAGCACCCTGGTTGCAGTCCCACCAGATTTAATACAGAAACTCCTCCACATTTCAATTCTGGTCTCTCTGGGCAAACTGGTCCCAAGCATGCATCCACCAACTAAGAGGCGAAAATTGCAGGAACTGCTGGCAAAGGGAGATTCAGACCCTCTTATCCTGCTAGCTATGCAAATTAGGGGCAAAGATTCCACCACATACAAAACCCCACTGAATGTCTGCAGTAAACGTGGATATACTGAAACACAGGGGGCGCTGACATAATCAGCAATACCCCCCATCACACTCCTGCGCAAATATATAAGAGGCGAGAATTAACAGTGCCCTTAATTTAGCACAGTTCTTTGTAAAACATTAATCCAGCCAAATTTTCAGGAATTGACTTACCTGCTGTATACTTGCAGTATCTTCAGTGTTTTAACTTTTATGTTTTGCTTTGATCATTCTGATGTAAAAATATATTCAGCAGTAAGCAGTTTAAATATTTCCTCTGAAGCACTATTAGAAATTTAGGGACTACTATGCCAGCTCATACTTCAGAAGGGATATGCCTTTCTTTTCTAAACCATTTTGTCACCAGATATGTATTATTGGCATCTTATATATGCACCAAATGCATTATTAGGCTGTTTTGTGATTCACAAATGGCTAGAAGAGGCATAATTTTAAGGTGAAGGACAGCAAGTTTAGAGAGGATTTGAAAAAACCTTTTTTTCACATATACAGAGTGGTTTGAATCTGGAATGGACTGTCTGGGAGGGTAGTTAAGACTGGAGTCTCACAATTTTTAAAAAGAACTTGGATGAATCCTTGAAGTGCTGTAACATGCAAGACTATGGGCCAAAAGCTGGAAAATGGGAAAAGTGCAGATTTAGTGCAGCTTTTGTCGGTGCAGAATCAATGGACAGAAGGGCCTCTTCTGCACTGTGTTATTCTATAATTCTATTTCTGAAATAAGTTCACATTAATTCATGTCATTGCTTCCTGAATTGCTGACACTGATAAAAATGATTATTTCCTATAGGTAAATATTTTTCTCTATTGGACTTGGTTGAAAGATAAAATTGGGCATGGTTATAAGATTTTCTATTTTGCTCTTCTGATTATATTTTAGAGATACCTGCAATAGCTGGCTAATTTGCATATCGTAGGTGCTAATAAACACCGTTACCATTATTACCATGCAACAATTAAAATTCCTGTGAATTTTGAGGCAAGAGTATGGAAATTGAAGCTTGCATGTCAAGGGTTACTTGTTCTTCCTAAATGATGTGTTTCACATTTGAAGCTTATCTCTTTCCCTCTCCTGTTCCCCCCCTCTTTATTTTCTCGGCCATTTAATCTCTTCTTTTCCCCTTCTCAATGGCTTCCTCTCAGTTGTTGTGGCTGTGTAAGCATAGCCCTTTCTCTCTTCTTTTAAACCCACCACAAACATTGAAAGGCCTAACTTGAGTCGGCCACCTGGAAGCAGCAATGCAGCTTTCTCCCAGGCCTGGCTCCCTGCCAGTTGCCAGCTGTGCCATTGTATGCAACCATCTTCCTTAATCTTATGCGCTGTGATTGTGTTAGCACTGTTTACAACAACCTCCTGCCCCTCCTGTGTCTCACTCCCAATTGTCCTCACCTCCTCTTGTTTAATTCTGTTTTGCAAGTTATTAAGCCCTGGAAGTCCATTAATCACAGTTCATGTCTTGTGTAGGCCCACACAGGGAAGTGTGGGGGGAGGGTGGAGGGGTGGGAGGGAAGGCACGCTCATTCTGTTGAATGAGCTTGGACGGTGGTCCATTCAGATCCCTAACGAGATCATTACTGCTAACTAAATACAAACCTGACCCCTTGACCCACTGGGAAATTATGTCAGCCCAGTGCAAGACATTAATATGCTTCCCCACCCCCCAACTCTGATAAACAGAGAAGTAAATGTGTGATCAAAAGAGGCTTAATCACTGCTGTGATTGTGGCCAGCCAAGCCTGACAGGCATTTCCCCGAAGCTCGCTCTAGCTGCATCATTGCCACCACCACCAGCACATCCCCTGGCCCCCAAACCCCACATGGAAATGCTTTCTGCCAGTCTCTACCACAACCAACAAGCAGCCCCCACAGCCTTTCACTCTGTCTAGCACTGAGACCACCTGGTAGGCTGATTTCAATACAACACTGTCTGACTACTGCTACTTTGTCTCTAATACCACCAACAACCACACTGCCCATTCCCCCTCCCCTTCTCCCAAAAACCCTCCCAACCTTCGCTGTTAATATGAATTCCCCCTAATCCACTGAACCAGCTGAACATTCCAGTTTTTATACCACTCTGAAGAGGCCAGTTTTTACAAGGGATTACACACTTCTGCTCCTTTCCAACGAGGTACGAAATGACCTCCCCCCCCCTCCCCGGAAAAGAACATTTCCTTGCTGCTGCTGTCCCTGTACTCTTTGCCAGCATTCAACTCAATTCACACAGGTTGATTTGAACCATACCTTGCGCACTGCCTAAAGGTTTTTTGAACTTGCAAGAAAGTTGGCATGACATAAACAGTATCTTTCACCCATTCACGCAGGGTGAATGGCTGCTGCAGAAATCTGTTTGGCTGACACAGTCATGAAGATGCTACTGCTATTAATCCTAACGCAAGCCAGATCACTCGCAATAGTTTATTTTTAAACAGCAACATGAAAAATAAAAGCTTCAGAACTAAAGTAGCAATGCTCCTGTTTATTTCGTACAAGCTGATGTTTCACCCCTTCAGTAGCAAGCTGCAATGTGATATGATTGGATTAAAGGTCAAATTTAAGCCTTGATTAAAATTTGACGCAGACTGCTCTAACCTCTCTTTTTTTACAGGTGAGTATGGACTCCCCACCCCACTCCCCCACCCAACCACCATCCCACTCCATTTAGCAATTAAATGAAGCAGAAATGATGGGAGTCTTTGTTTGCCTTGACTTTCCTCAGCTCAGCAGTGAATGTAAAGCTGTGAATATGAAGTGTTAATTTGATGTTCCCACTGAGGATGTCATTGTCAACAAAGGCTTCAAGACATGAGGAAGGAAAAAGTTAGCTCATGCAGAAAAGGGCCCTTATGGGTTTGATTGTCCCTGGGCATTGGCTGGCAGTGAGCAAAAGCCAATGCTACTTAATACATGCTCTGGCTATTAGTGAAGCCTGCGTACCTCAGTGCATAGAAAGAATCACCTGAAATGCTCCATTATTTACCTTCACAGTAGTGCACAAAACACGGCAGGAAGCTGCTCTCTTTTCCAATCTGATGATTAATTTGACAAGGGTAAGAAAGTTAAACCTTTTAGTCTCCAAAACTTAAACAAAAGCCTTCTTTCTTTCAAAAGGATTAAAACACGGCATTACCAAAGGAATGGGGTGTGAAATTGCTTTCCCCACATGAGACTTCCTAATTTTACCTCTGTTCATGGCACACACAAAAAAAAATGTATTTGTCAGTCACACTGCACTTAAAGCCTTACATATTTCTTTTCAGTATACCTAGGTCAACAAGATTCAAGAAAGCAGCAAACAAAATGAAAGGATGTGGATCTTTAAATTTATTCTACACATCTGCACAGTACACAAGCAACTAACATAACCAACTTAATTAAAGTATATTAAATTCACTGTCTCACATAATGATTCAACTATTGAGGACATAAAAAATAAAACCTAACTGAATTACTTTGTTCTTGTGCTTTTACTTAATCATAATTTAAAAATAGCTATAATAAAAAGACAGAATGTGCTGGAGAAACTCAGCAGGTCTGACAGCATCTCTCCACAGATGCTGCCTGATCTGCTGATTTTCTCCAGCATTTTCTGTTTTTACTTCAAGTTTCCAGCAACTGCTGGAAAGCATTGTGATTTATTTTAAAAATTAGCAACAAATGCTTCAGATTTTAAGACAATTAAAATTTCATGAAGTGTCTAGCAATAGTCCAGAGCACTGGACTAATGATCAATTCAAATCTCTCTGTGGCAGCTGAGATGTCTAAACTGTAACTAAATCTGAAATAAAAAATAATCAGTACAAATGAGATGTAACTATCAGGTTATCATAAAACCTCACCTGAATCCAAAATACCATAACATATAGGACCAGAATTAGGCCATTTGGCCCATCAAGTTTGCTCTACTATTCAATCATGGCTGATAGGTTTCTCAACACCATTCTCCTGTCTTCTCCCCATAATCCTTGATCTCTTTACCAATCAAGAACTATCCAGAACTGGCCTCAACAGCCCTCTGTAGCAGCTAGTGCCACAGTTTAAGCACTCTAGCTGAAGAAATTTCTCCTCATCTCAGTTCTAAAGGATCATCTCTTCACTCTGAGACTCTGTGGGTCCTAGTCTCACCTACTAATGGAAACATCTCTTCCATATCAACTCTATCCAGGCCTCTCAGCATTCTGTAAGTTTCAGTCAGATCCCCTTCATCCTTCGAAACTTCATTGAGTACAGACCAGAATCCTCAACTGCTCCTCATATGACAAGCTCTTCACCTCTGGAGTCATTCCTGTAAATCTCCTCTGAACTTCTTTCAAGATCGGCACGTCTTCCTTAGATATGGGTCTCAAAACTGCTCACAATATTCCAAATGCTGTCTGAGCACAGCCTTAGTAGTACATCTCCGCTCTTGTATTCTAGACCTCTCAAAATGAATGCTAACACTGCATTTGCCTTCCTAACTGCCAACTGAACCTGGCTATTTACTTTAAACAAATCCTGAACTAAGACTCCCAAGTCCCTTTGTGCTTTAGACTTCTGGAACCTTTCCCCATTTAGAAAATAATCGACATCTCTATACTTCCTGCCAAAGTGCATAACCTCACACCTTCCCACATTGTATTCCATCTGCCACTTTACCCACTGTCCCAGTCTGTCCAAATCCTTCTCGGGACTCCCCACTTCCTGAGCACTACCTGTCCCCCCATCCGCTTTTGTGTCATCTGGCATCTTAATATTAATGTCCTCAGTTCCTTTGTCCAGGTCATTAATATATAACATGAATAACTGTGGTCTCAAAACTGACCCTTGTAGAACTCCACTAGCTACCATCCTGAAAAAAGACCCTTTTATCCCCACTCTCTGCCTTCTGTCAGTCAGCCAATCCTCTACCCATGTCAGTATCTTGCCCCTAACCCTTACCTTATTTAAAAACCTCCCGTGTGGCACCTTGTCAAGGGCTTTCTGGAAATCCAAATAGATCACATCCACTGGCTCTCCTTTGTCTAACTTGTTTGTTGCGTCCTCAAAGACTTCCAACAGATTTGTCACGCAAGACCTCCCTTTGATAAAGCTGTGCTGACCCATGCTTATTTTATCATGCACTTCCAAATGCCCAGCAATCTCATCATTAATAATAGATTCTAAAATCTTACCAATGACCGAGGTCAGGCTAACCGACCTACAGTTTCCTGTCTTCTGCCTCTTAAAAGGGGTGTCACATTAGCCATTTTTCAGTCCTCTGTTACTCTCTCTGACCTCAGTGATTCTTGAAAGATCACCATCATTGCCTCTACAATCTCTTCAGCTATCTCCCTCAGAGTCCTGGTATGTAATCCACCTCTTCTGATGTATCCAACTTCAGACCTTTCAGCTTCCCCTGTACCTCCTCCTTAGTGATGGCCAAGAAATATGCAACTTCCTCCTGACTATTTTAAAGTTCTCGTACACTGCTGGTGTCTCCCACAGTGAAGACTGATGCAAAGTACCAATTCAGCTACTCAACCATTTCTTTGTTTCCCATTGTTCCTTCTCCAGCCTCATTTTCCAGTGGTCCCATGGCCACTCTCGCCTCTCCCTTACCTTTTTAGAATCTAAAAAAAAACACTTTTGCATTCTTATTTAATATTACGAGCTTGTTTACTCTCATATTTCATTTACTGCTTTTAATGTTGTCCTCTGTTGATATTCCCAATCCTTTGGCTTCCCACTAATCTTCACCACATTGTATGCTTTTTATGCTGTCCCTGACCTCCCTCATCGGCCATGGTTGCCTCATCCTCCCCTGAGTATGTTTTTTCTTCCTTGGGATGAACTCCTGCCATACCTCCCAAAATTCCTGTCATTGCTGCTCCATCTTCTTCCCTGCTAGACTCCCCTTCCAATCAACTCTGGTCAGCTCCTCCCTCACATCTCTGTAGTCACCTTGACTCAATTCTAATACCACTACACCTGACGCAAGCTTCTCCCTCTGAAATTCAGAGTGAATTCTGTTCCTTCACCAGCAGTTCCCTAATCAAGTTTGCCTCATTGTACCTCACCAAATCCAGAACTGCCTTTTCCCCAGTGGGCTCTACCACAAGCTGCTCCAAAAAGCTATCTGGAGGACATTCCATGAATTCCTTTTCCTGAAACTCGCTTCCAACATGATTTTCCCAATCCGTCTGCATAATGAAGCCCCTGGTGGTGCAGTGGTTAGCGCTGCTACCTCCCAGTGCCAGGGACCTGGGTTTGATTCCACCCTCGGCAACTGTCTATGTTGAGTTTCCATGTTCTCTCCATGTCTGTGTAGGTTTCCTCTGGGTGTTCCATTTTCCTCACAGTCCAAAGATGTGTGGGTTAGGTGGATTGCTCATGGAGGATTAGAGAGATAAGAGGGTAAGTCTGTGTGGGAAGATCTTTAGTGGGTCCATGCAGACTCAATAGGCTGAATGGCCTGCTTCCACACTATGATTCTGTATTACCCCCCCCACCCCCCCACCCCCACCCAGGCTATTTTTCTACAGGCACTATCAAAGATGGCAGGGCTACCAAATGACAACAGGGTAATTCTTCGGTGAGTCAGGGTTGGGATCATAGCAGCAGGAAGTCAGCAGAGTCAGATTGTGTATCCACTTGTCTCCAATCCTAACCTCATTCCATTTTTAAAAAAACCCTTAATTGTGCTATTTTGTACAAGACATTTCCTTCATATCTTTTGTGGGATCTCAGCACTGTTGGCAATACAACCATTTGTTGTCCATCTCTAGCGTCCTTGAACTGAGAGGCTTGCTAGGCCATTTCAGAGGGCATTTAAGAGAAAACCACAGTGCTGTGGGTTAGGAAACACAGGTACAGACAGTTTATTTCTTTCCTTAACTATCAACAATAGATGTCATGCTCACCGTTACTGTTCATAGCTTTGTATTCCAGAAATATTAAATTATTTGAAATTCCACTGGTAAAGTAATAGTTAAGTTTCAACACATGAATCCAAACCAATAGCCGAGATTCTGAAATTTCATGACCTTCTCCTTTGTACTCAGGGATAGCAGTTGTTTTCCTTTTCCCTTTGTCTAGCCTTGTGTCAGTAATTCACTAGGCTGACACAAGGTAATGGTAGTACACTGCATAGTGCCACTGATTGTGATCTTGCCAATCTGTTGGTTGAATGTTTCCTGGAGTTAGTTTGATTTTCCAGCTGACTCCAGTGCTGGCCCAGTTTTTCTCCCAGTATTTTCCTCCACTCGACTTCACTCCTTTGAAAATGATGTTGCAGGAGTGTCAACAGAGTAAGGTGGGAGCCTATGGATAAGAGAGGCAGCAAGGGCTAAATGCGATAGCACCTGAAAGCAGGCGAAGCACAATACAAGCATTACAAGAACTTGATGTCATCTGCTCAAGCCAACGAACTCAGTGTTCAGGCTATGGCTGGACTCATCTGCAGTGGGTCAGTGCCAATGCCAGCTGGAAGCAACTAAAGCAAGGCCTGGACACTTTAAAGGAGGTGCATTGGGGGTTGATCAATCACTGGCAGTCATAATAAAACTAAATGATATATCAAATAATATAATATATTAAATATTAAACATTCAATACTAATATTAAAATATATTAATACATTAAATAATAATCTATACAGTCAGAACCTTGCTTCAATCTGAAGTTGGGCTCCTGAAGCCTATGGTAAAACCTTATCCTGTCTGTGTTCCTTGTCAGAGTGCAATAAGACGATGGCTCCCTGAATATCTGGGATGGCAAAAAACTCTTCTCCCCCCCTCACCCCTCTTCCAGGAATTCTTCCTGCTCTGCAAGGTCTCTATTCATTCTCTGAGATTGTATTGCAAGAGAAACTGCTACCAGTGCAGCCCTTGAGTGTTAAACAGTTAAGACAGAAGGCTTGAAATGACCAAGATGTTGATATTTTCAACGAGAAGCATTTAGAGGAAGCAGCAAGCACTTGTGTAGAATCAAAACAACAGACAGAAGAAATCAGCCAGCAATCAGCCTTAAATAGTTACTGAACTCCTTCTGCTGCCAAATGGGTATTCAGCTAAGTGAAGTTAAAGAGGGCATAGTTGATTGAGTGGCAAGCAACAGAAAGTAGAGATAATGGGCACTCAATTGGCAGCATGTGGTCTCCCACAAGAATCTCTGTTAGGGCTCAGTTATTCACATTATTTATGAATGACTTGTGTAAAGGCATAGAAGGTCATATATCCAAATTTACTGATGACACAAAGGTAGGTGGCGTTGTGCAGTGTAAATGATAGCATAAAATTAGAAAAGGATGTTGATTGACCAAGTGAATGGGCAAAACTGGCAGATGGTGTTCAATGTAAGCAAGTGTGAGGTTATCCATTTTGGACCGGAAAAGAATAAATCAGAGTACGTACTAAACAGCATGACGTTAAACACAGTGGATATCCAATGAGACTTGGGGATTTAGGTGCATAGATCTTTAAAGTGAAAAAGAAAAGTAATGAAATGCTGGGTTTTGTACGTAGAGAAGTTGAAGGCTGCAGACGTTTTGATGCCATTATACATAGCCCTGGTTCAACCCCACTTGGAGTACTGTGAGTAGCCCTGGGCACTGCACCTTAGGAAGAATATGTCGGCCTTAAAAGGAGGACAATGGTTCACAAGAATGACAACTGAACTTCAGGGGTTAAGTTATGAGGATATATTGTACAAACATGGTGGCTCAGTGGTTAGCACTGCTACCTCACAGCACCAGGGACCTGGGTTCAATTCCAGCATCGGCTGACTGTCTGTGTGGAGTTTGCAGATTCTCCCTGTGTCTGTGTGGAGTTGCTCCGGTTTCCTCCCACAATCCAAAGATGTGCAGATTAGGTGAATTGCCCATAGTGTTCAGGGATGTGCAGGTTAGGTGCATTAGTCAGGGGTAAATGTAGAGTAATAGGGGAATGGGTCTGGGTGGGATACCCTTTGGAAGGTTGGTGTGGACTTGCTGGGCCGAAGGGGCTGTTTTCACACTGTAGTGATTCTATGATATTGTTATGATAAGTTAGGTGATCTGATCAAAGTCTTCAAGATAATAACAGGAAAAGACAGGTTAAACAAGGGTAAACTATTTTCACTGGTTAGGGATTCTAGAAGCAGTGGGCATAGTCTGAGAATTAGGGCCAGAATGTTCAGGAGAGATATTAGGAAGCACTTCCACACATAAAGGATGGTAGATGTTTGGAACTCTCTTCTATAAATGACAGTGAATATTAGATCAGTTATTCATTATCACATCACATACAATAACATCCTCACCTTCATTCACCTCAATAACGGACATGTACACTGCAGACTCCATTTTTGACCATTCAGGACACATAAAGCCCAAAGCACAGGCACAGATGATCACAATTTCTCACACAACTATTCCACTATGAATGGAGATCATTTGTGGGGAAAGGAGATTTCAGCAGGAGACAGAAGCGGTGTGTCTTCTGACCTAATTTTTTCTTGCTTTGTTCTCGTGGTTATCCAACTGTGCTCTGATTGACAACTGGCTTTATGCTTCTCCAGTAACACTGTTCCATCACACTGCTGATTCACTGTCCACTTCTGCTTTGGCTTCCTGCATCCATCTGCTCCAGAACTGTTGGCTGTATCAGGCCACTAGTTTCTAGCTTCATTTTCTGCTGACTCACGGGCAGTTATTTGGACTTTTGATGCTCTACTCTTCGGTAGTTTCTGCCTGCCGTGCTCTGGTTTCTGAACCAGTGCTCAGGTCCCTCTCTGGAGAAGTGATCATTGTAGTCACTAGCTACAAGGTGCACCAGCCCTTGTCTTCAAACTTTCCAGTGTTGTCTCCTGTTCAAAAAAACCTACCCTGGGATCCCTGTGGCTCTTCCATCAAAGTTACAGCAGACAAGTGAGAGACCCTGTGATCACTCTCAATCCCTGGTGATGGGGGTAGATGGAAGGGTATGGGGTAGAGGTCAGGATGCATTATACACATTATACACATAAGAAAACTCACTACTTTTACAGAAGCCCAACCTGTTTCCATTGTGGGAACTCTATTGACCCCAATTCCAGCTTGGTGGAATAGCTAACATTGCTGAGCTGGTTGTTATTTGAAATTGAAATTGCAATTAAATGACATCAAAGGTTGCAATTCATTTAAAGTGGATAAATAGCACAATATAATGGGGAAAAGAGCGTTTCTTGTCATAAGATACCCATTTTCCAGGTTTGGTAAACACTATGCAGGATTTACAAAGTACAATAGAGACAGCTTGTGGCAGAGCAATAGCAATGCACTTTGACTCCTAAACGTCGCAGAGAGATTTTTGGATTTGGTAGTGAGTGGGATTATGGCCTTTGCAGAGTATTAAATAACAATTAATTCCTTAATAGCATAAAGAATCAGTAACAAAAAGTGAGCAACCCCATATGATGCAATAAAACCCATATTAAGCCATACATGATTGCAAAGAAATTTGGTTCCAAGCCAGTGTAACCATTTAAAAATATAATGTGACAATAGTTATGACCTCTTAAAAACAAGCAAAATCCCACATCCATTTCAAATCACCCTACTTTGAGATTAAATCAATGTGTCTGACAGAATATTTATTTTCTGCCAGAGTCAGACAAGTGTAATAGAAATTTTAAAAAGTGGTACTTCCAAATTGAGGTACATGCTCACTTGAATAGATTTCATCAAGACTGTTTTGTAGTTGTTACGTGGTTCTTTTAAAGTCAACTCCTCCCGTCATTAAAAATCACTCAACACCAGGTTACAGTCCAACAGGTTTATTTGGAAGTGATAGCTTTTGGAGGGCTGCTCCTTCTTCAGGGTGAACTTCAAACAAACATGGAATGTGGTAATCAATTGGTGCTACTCAAAAGAAATAACAGTGTTCCCTGATAACTCAAACAAAACCAAACCAGTATGGAATAAATCTCCGAGGGTGATTTTTAAGGAAAGACAGGACCAGAGTGGCCAAGGGTTGAGATTAGATTACTTACAGTGTGGAAACAGGCCCCTTGGCCTAACAAGTCCACACCGCCCCGCCAAAGCGTAACCCACCCATACCCCTACATCTACATCTACCCCTTTCCTAACACTAGGGGCAATTTAGCATGGCCAATTCACCTGACCTGCACATCTTTGGACTGTGGGAGGAAACCGGAGCACCCGGAGGAAACCCACGCAGACACCGTGTCTGCGTGGGTTTCCTCCGGGTGCTCCGGTTTCCTCCCACAGTCCAAAGATGTGCAGGTTAGGTGAATTGGCCATGTTAAATGGCACATAGTGTTAGGTAAGGGGTAAATGTAGGGGTATAGGTGGGTTGCGCTTCGGCGGGGCGGTGTGGACTTGTTGGGCCGAAGGGCCTGTTTCCACACTGTAAGCAATCTAATCTAATCTAATCTAATCTAAGACACGGGGAGAACGTGCAAACTCCACACAGTCAGTCGCCTGAGATGGGAATTGAACCCGGGTCTCTGACGCTGTGAGGCAGTAGTGCTAACCACTGTGCCACCGTGCCGCCCACTGGTTGGGAACCTGGCTGATTCTGCACGGTTTGGGGCTCAGGAAACTTTAGATTACTGCATTGATCTAACTGATTGTTGTCCGTCTCTGGTCTGAAGTATAAGAGCGTTTGGAGGTGAGACCAGGATTTTGGATTCCAGAAGTTGCGAGCTGGGCCTCAGTCCCCAGCTCTGACGTTTGTATCCAGATATTCAGAGTTGAGAGAAAAGATAGGCTGGACAAGGGAGGCTTAAGGTTTTCCATTGAAGCCTGGAGTAGCAGGGAGATAAGGAGATAAACAATAATTTAAATTAGCTCATTGAGGCTTTCCAAGACATGGTTCAATTTTCCAATAGGTTCAGTTTCATTAAGAAGGGAATAGCTTTACCGCACTCAAGTTTAAAGTTAGATCCTGATGATTCAATTGAGACCCCCTCTGTCTTTTTGAATAAGCATCTTCTGGTTATAAATTGTTTTGGATTGAAATGCAATAATATACAAATGTCTGTTCTAGTCTACTATAGTCATGTGACCTGTACTATTAGACATACACCTATAGGCAGACATCTTTACCTTCACTTCAATAACGTCCTTGCATTGAACACACTGCTGTATTGTACTTTGAAACAAAGGAGATGCCACTGACAACTTCAAGTTTAAATGGGCAAGTTTTCTCAACAATCAAATAGTCTGGTAACATGCTTTTGTGTTCTTGTGAAAATGATTTTTAGTAATCAATGGCAGCTTTAATTTCATATCATTTATTCAATTTCCTTGTCTGAAGCAAAACAATTCTTTCTTTGAATGGTAAAGATTATATGTAAATATCTGACATGAAAAGTCAGTGGACATTCCAGTTGTTAGTCCATGCCCAATAAAAGCAGCTGCAATCAATAAATACTCAAAGCTATTTGCAACTTGATCTGTTTTAAAAAACTACCTGCAGCATTGGAGCAAAAGCTTTCTGGACATGGAGAGAGATAGGAGAATAATTGCCATTAATTTCTGGTCTTTTATTTTTCTTTAGCTGGGTGTGAGATGCTGCCACCAATGGGCAGCACACATGTAGAGTCAAAGAGTCATAGAATCATACAGCATGGAAACAGACCCTTTGGTCCAAATAATCTGCGCGGACACATTTTCCCAAACTAAACTAGTCCCATTTGCCTGCATTTGGCCCATATCGTTCTAAACTTTTCCTATTCCATACCTGCCCAAATGTCTTTTAAATGTTAACTGTACCTGCTTCTACTACTTTCTCTGGCAGTTCATTCCACATACAAACCACCCTCTGTGTGAATAAGTTGCCTCTCAGGTGCCTTCTAAATCTTTCTTTTCTCACCTTAAAATAATGCCCTTTAGTTTTGAAATCCTCTACCCGAAGGAAAAGACCTCTGATATTCACCTTACCCATGACCCTCATGATTTTATCAACCTCTATAAGGTCACCCCTCAACCTCCTACACTTGAGAGAAAAAAGTCCCACCCTATCCAGCCTCCCCTTCTAACCTAAAGCCTCCAGTCCCAGTAACGTCTTTGTAAATCTTGTTCTGTGCTGTTTCCAACTTAATAATATCTTTCCTGTAGCAGGGCAATCATTGTAAGATATAGAAGGAGGCAAAGGACAGATGCTTTGGATATTCCTAAAGGTAAAAGTGGAAGGGCAGAAGGGAAATGTGTCCAGGGGAATATTTACAAATGAATAAGCTGGTGAAGATAGAACCAGGCAACGGGCAGCCCAGCTCAGCAATAGAGAAGAGGAATTAGGTGAGGATTGTACGTCCATTGAGTCGATGGAAAGAGATTAAGCAAGACAGTACACCATCGGTGATATGGATAAGGGCTGTTTCAGTCTTTTGAACAGGGCTCAGTTGGAGTGGTTTAATTCTTGAAAATGGACACAGATTCCTGAGATGCAACATACTTAAGGATCTGAGGGGAGAGAGAAGTAAGGGACAGAGTTTATGGTGACAGAGGGCTCGAGTGTTTTTGTTGTGGAGGAGTGGGGTTGCTGTTGACTTAGAAAGTCGCTACATGTCTTTAAGACAGAGATAGATAGGTTCTTGATTAGTGATGCGATCAAAGAATATGGGGAGCAGGCAGGAGATTGGGGTTGAGAAACATATTAGCTATGATTGAATGGCAGAGCAAAGTCAGCGGCTGAATGATCTAATTCTGTTCCTGTACCTTACGGTCTAAAAACAGGAACAGTACCTGAAAAGTGAACATAATGGGATGAGAAGAAAGGTCGGGTGGTTAGCAGATTGGTGAAGATAGGGACATGGTAGCTCTGACTTGCATGATGAGAGAAGTTAAAGGTATGTGCTTTCTTAATATACTGTACTTTCTCATATGGATGATCTTTGCCCAATGGCAAGGTTGGTCTACATATCCAACTATGAGAGGAGCACAGCATTGATAACTGGACAGTAACAAGACCACCCCCCCACCGCCCCCCCCCCCCCACCCCCCATCACCATTGGACAACAGAGCAATGAGGATATTGACCACATTACCAATGTAAGAAGAAACACCTCCAGGAAGGGCAATGTAACAATCAATATCAATACAAGAACCAAAGCAGCATCAGTTTTTCACATAAGCTGGGCACTCAACGCCACAATCTACATGCTCATTGTAGGACCAATTGCTATCTATGCAGGCAAGGCATGGGACAGAACAGCAAAGGTATCCTGTAGTCTTTCATCTGCACTGACTACAAAAAGTC
The DNA here is from genome assembly GCF_047496795.1 of Chiloscyllium punctatum. Lineage (NCBI taxonomy): Eukaryota > Metazoa > Chordata > Chondrichthyes > Orectolobiformes > Hemiscylliidae > Chiloscyllium > Chiloscyllium punctatum. Next base: position 101,260,336 of record NC_092749.1, on the reverse strand, counting down.
CTGGGAAGCTTTGGGAGAGGCAACATCACCAATGAAGAAGTGCTATACAGGACTGCTCAGAGGTGTCTACTTAACGTTGTGGCAGAGAGAAATCTGAGACTGGACAGGACATATATCTCACCTCCCAGTTGTACACCCGCCAGAGTACCATTTGAATAAACACTGCCAAATGGGAGAAGAAACTAAGGCCGGCCAAAGGAGACCTGGCAAAGTACATTTAAAGAGGTCTCTCAAGAGTTTGATATTCACTTGACAGAAGATATTGTGAAGGGTTGTGATGGATCCTTACTACCCTTCATCCTGTGTGGAACTGGAGGAACTAAGTCTTTGTCTAAGACTATGTCTAAAAGCTCTATGGAATCATTTTGAAAACCCCAGTCCCAGTGGCATGTAGACTTGGGATAACTGGGAAACTGTTCCCATCCCTAAAAGATTGTAGAGTAGGGGACCAGTATAGATATTTCATAATCAATCTTTTCAGAGATGTTATATCACATTTCTGGAGCAGGTGGAATTGAACCCAGCCCTCTGCGATCAGAGAAAGGACACTACTATGACACCATGAGATGAGGCTACATGATTTCTTAATGGAATACGCATCTAATCTTTTCTTATTTAGTTGCAATAGATATGCTCCTGATAGAATCCTACAAAATGACCAGCTATATCAATGGTGGGTTTGATCAAATTTTAAGTCTTTGAGGTTTGAGGAAATGGTGGGGCCAATCTATTGGTGTAAGAAAGGCAAAGTTGCCATTGTCTCACCAGATCATAGGGCTGCTCTCTCATTACAGAGAGACAACCGGTGGTGGGTTAACCACCTTAGACAAGGGAGAAGCTGAGAAAGAAAGACCTTCAGACAGTGCAAAAAATTAACTCGTGCTGTTAGTGTCACTCTGCATTGTAAACCAGATATCCACCCAACTGAGCTAATCAACCCCCACAGGAATATATAGATGAATGTGGCTTACAAGTGAGCAACAAATGGAAGAAGGGCTTAGACACTGTCTTCCAAAGATAATCTTTCCATCACAGTTTCAAGATTATGCTCCAGCAAAATCAATGCTGAAGCAGAAGTTGCAGAATTCAGTCAAAAATGTGTACTCCAAATTCAGGAATGACATGGCTAAATTCTAAAGGTCTTTAACACCAGGGAAGGAAAGGCACAAACAATGTGAACATTGGATGATTCACGAAGGGAATTGACCTTGACTGTCTATGCTGCCATAATGACATGACAATATCTGAAAGATCCCTGAAAATTGTCAGACATACAGATACACTGCTGTGTAGGTTCTGTGCTGAGGACACCTCAAGTGGTCATGACCAGATTATTACCACTTGCAAAAGCCAGGGCAAAATGTCAAAGTCATGCCAGACTCTGATACAACCCCAGTAAACCACACATCAGATATACTCAGCTTTAAGAACTCAACTGATTTTAAGGGATAGCTCTCTTCCTAAGTCAGAAAATTAGCAGAGAAATGGATTGAAACAGCTGAAACATTGCTCTTAAAAGTGCAGTGAAAGTATCAAAGTTGTGGATAGAAAAGGTTTATTGTACACCTATGATTTTCTTCCAACTCTGCACAGTGCTGTTTAAAAATAAATGATGACAGTTGGCCTTTTTCCCACTGACAATGGTTGTTACTCAGCAGGAATGACTTGATTTTGAAGTAATTTATCAATTTACAATTCAATTTTGCATTTCCACATGTAGATTTTATATATCAAACAGTGAGGATAAACAGTGTTGTTAGCTGATTACCTCTTAGCTATCACAGTTATTACTGAATGTTATACCATTTTCAATGCCTGTGGCATAATAATGAAATCAAATGGCTTACTTAATAAATATTCTACATAAATTCTCCACAAAATTTTTCAGCCATCAGTAATGGCTTCTCCAAACGTATTAACACACTTAGGTGATTAAATGTGGGTGACTTAAAATGTCAAACTATTACTAGCTTGATGTTTGCTACAAGCTTTTAAGGCAAGGTCATCTTCCTCATGGGGAATAATTTGCCTAATCAGGTGCTTTGTCTCTGTACAATGTTTGATGGGTCATCTAAAGGGTGAGAACACTCTTAATCTGCTGAAAGAAAATTGTTACCTCCAAAAACAAACACTCATTCATATTGTTGGTTGTGACAAACATCTTCTGCAATGGAATTCTGTCATCATCGTGCTCAATGGGTTAGCTCCAAAAATATGACAATGCCCAGTAAATGGATTTATTTGTTAGCTTCTATAAATTAAGATATCAATGTCCACCCAGCTTCCTCTCTACCCACCTGCAACCTCATTTTCTCTTCTGATCTAGGCTGATTTAGGCTACTCTACTTTGTCATGCATGAGTGAAAGAAATCATTTCAATGTCAATTTAGACAGAAGCAATGAGTACTTGAAGACTGTTTGGATAAGTACATGTCTAGGAAATGTCTGGAGGGATACGGGCCAGGAGCAGGGAGGTGGTGCTAAGTTAGTTTGGGATGGTGTTTGGCATGGGCTGGTTGGACCGAAGGGTCTGTTTTCTTGCTGTATGACTCTATGACGATGACTCTATGATCCCTTGAATAAAATTGAAATACTGCGAATGCTGGAAATCTGAAACAAACATGGAGAATTCTGGAGAAACTCAGCAGATGTAGCAGCATCTGTGGGGAGAGAAAGAAGAGTTAACATTTCGAGTCTTGTATGACTCTTCTTCATAAGTTATTCTATCTTTGGTTCCAATGAAAAGTCAAAACGGTAATTTTGTTTCTCTTTTCACAGATGCTGCCAGAATGGGTTTCTCCAGCGTCGTCTGTGTTCGATTCAAGCACCAAATGCCCAAATGACCAAATCCCAGGTGAATAAATTGAACAGAGGTCAGGCATGAGGTAGTCTCCTCTGAGCCTGTTTAGACCACAGGTGGCTAACCCAGCCTTGGATTGATCCTGGAATCCACCTGGTTTTTATGGGTCAATTTGATTTTAAAAATTGCATTTATATAGCACCTTTCACAGCCATGATATGTGTGAAGGTGCTTCACTGTTCATTAATCAATGCAATGTAAAGGGCCAAGCAATGCCACATCCAGGCATGAATGGTAGTAAACAGGCTACTGCAAAGACAATGGACACTCAACATTTCAGCATGAAGTACTGGGTTCCAGAACTAGCCACTGTTGTAGCCAAGCTGTTCCAGTACAATTACAACACTGGCATCTACCTAACTGTGGAAAACTGCCCAGGTATCTCATGTACAGAAGAAACCAGGACTTATTTAACCTGACCAATTAGCAACTTATCAGTCTTCTCTTCATCAACAGCATAGTGATATGTGGGATCATTGACAGTATTATCAAGCCATTCAGAATCAAATCTAGCACAAAAGAAGATAGTTGTGTTGGTTGGAGGTGAATCACCTCAGCTCCATGACATCTCTTCATAGATTCCTTAGGGGAGTGTCCTCGGCCGAACCAACTTCAACTGATTCATAAATGACCTTCCATGAGGTCAGAAATGGGAATGATGATTGCACATGTTCAACACTATTCACAACTCCTCAGATGGTAAAGCAGTTTATGCTCATATACAGTGAGACCTGGACATCATTCAGGCTTGAGCTGATAAGTGGTGATTAGTATTTGCACTATACAAGTGCCAAGCAATGATTATCTCCAACAAGGGAGAATCTAACCATTCCTTTGATAGTCAATACCATTACTGTTGCTGAATACCACACTATCAACATCCTGGGATTATTACTGACCATACGCTGAAGTAGACCAGCCATATGGATACAATGGCTACAAGAGCTCGTCAGAGGCTAGGGATTCATTTCCTGTCTCCCATTGTCCATCCAATATCTACAAGGCACAAGTCAGGAATGTGGTGGAATACTCCCCACTTGCCTGCATTGGTGCAGCTCCAACAACACACAAGAAGCTTGACACCATCCAAGACGAAGCAACTCACTTGATTGGTGCCCCAACTACTACCTTCAATAATCACTCCCTGCACCACCATTGTACAGAAGCAGAAATGTCTACTATCAACAAGATGCACTGCATTAACTCACGAAGGCTCCTCCAACAGCACTTTCCAAATCCATCACTTCTACCATCTTGAAGGACAGGGGCAGCAGATACATAGGCACAGCACCACCAGGGTAGGGGAATCCAAAGCTAGAGGGCACAGGTTTAAGGTGAGAGGGAAAAGAATTAAAAGGGACCTGAGGGGCAACTCTTTCATGCAGAGGATGGTGCGTGTAAGGAACAAGCTGCCAGAGGAGGTGGGTACAATTACAACATTTTAAAAATTCATAAACGGATGTGGGTGTCGCTGGTTGGGCCTGCATTCATTGCCCATCCCCGTTACCCAGAGGGCAGTTAACAGTCAACCACACTGCTGTCGGTCTGGAGTCACGTACGGGCCAGACGAGGTAAAGATGGCAATTTCTTTCCTTAAAGGACATTAGTGAACCAGATAGGTTTTTCCGACAATGAACAATACATTCATAGTCATACTAGACACGCAATTCCAGAGTTTTATTGAATTCAAATTCCATCATCTGTCATGCGGGGATTCGAGCCTGGGTCCACAGAACAAGTTAAAAGGCATCTAGATGGGTACATGAATCGAGGGATATGGGCCAAATTTGGCAAATGGGACTAGATCAGTTTTGGATATCTGGTTGGCATGGAGGAGTAGGGCCAAAGAGTCTGTTTCCATGCTGTATAGTTCTATGACTCTGTGACCTGTAAGTACTCAACTAAGTCAGACACCATCCTGACTTGGAACTAAATCACTGTTCCTTCAATGTCACTGGGTTAAAAGCCTGGAACTCCCTTCCTAACAGCATTGTGCAAGTTCCGACATCCCTAGAACAATACCAGTTCAAGCAAACAGCTTAACACCATCTTCTCGAGGACAATTAGGATGGATAATTAAATTTGGCCTAATCAGCGAGTTCACTTCCCATGAACAAATACTAAAAGAAAGCACATTTTTAATGTGGTCGCTGTTGTAATGCTGGAAACAGAGTAGCCAATATCTACACAGCAAATTCCCACAGAAGGGTTTATGATTATGACCAGATAAATCCTTTTGTGATGTTGACTGTGGGAAACATTTTAACCAAGACATCAGGAAACCTCCCCCCCCCTCTGTTCTTCTCCAAAATAGTGACATGGGATCTTTTATGTCCAGTCAAGAAAGGAGATGGGGATTACCTCCCTCCCCCACTCCAACCTCTCACCCTCACAACGCGCAGCCCTCCAATCCCTCTGCTCCAATCCCAACCTCACCATTAAGCCAGCAGATAAAAGGGGTGCAGTGGTAGTCTGGTGTACTGACCCCTACACTGCTGAAGCTAAACGCCAACTCGAGGACACTTCTTCCTACCGCCCCCCCGACCATGACCCCACCCATCACCAAGCCATCATCTCCCAGACCATACAGAACCTCATCACCTCAGGAGATCTCCCACCCACAGCTTCCAACCTCATAGTCTGGGAACCCCGCACTGCCCGGTCCTACGTCCTTCCCAAGATCCAGAAGCCTGACCACCCTGGCTGACCCATTGTCTCAGCATGCTCCTGCCCCACTGAACTCATCTCTACCTACCTCGACACTGTCTTATCCCCCCTAGTCCAGAAACTCCCCACATACGTTCGAGACACCACCCACGCCCTCCACCTCCTCCAAGACTTCCGTTTCCCCGGCCCCCAATGCCTCATCTTCACCATGGATATCCAATCTCTCTACACCTCCATCCGCCATGACCAGGGCCTCCAAGCCCTCCTTTTTTTCCTCTCCTGACGTCCCCAACAGTACCCTTTCGCCGACACTCTCACTCGTTTGGCCGACCTGGTCCTCACCCTTAACAATTTCTCCTTCGGATCCTCCCACTTCCTCCAGACCAAAGGGGTAGCCATGGGCACACGTATGGGCCCCAGCTATGCCTGTCACTTTGTTGGCTACGTAGAACAGTTGATCTTCCATAATTGCACCACCACCACTCCCTACCTCTTCCTCTGCTACATTGATGACTGTATTGGTGCCACCTCGTGCTCCCACGAGGAGGTTGAGCAATTCATCAACTTCACCAACACATTCCGCCCTGACCTTAAATTTACCTGGACCATCTCTGACATTTCCCTCCCCTTCCTGGACCTCTCCATCTCCATTAATGACAGCCGACTTGACACTGACATTTTTTACAAACCCACCGACTCCCACAGCTACCTGGATTACACCTCTTCCCACCCTACCTCTTGCAAAAATGCCATCCCGTATTCCCAATTCATCCGCCTTTCCAAAATCAGCCAATTGGGGCATCTGGCATATGCTATGCAGCTACTAGATCATTGTGAACAACATCTTTTACAAAATTAGCCAGGTTAGTGCCGAGATACGTATTCCCAATTTCTCCGCCTCCGCCGTTTCTGCTCCCAGGAGGACCAGTTCCACCATAGAACACACCAGATGGCCTCCTTCTTTAGAGACCACAATTTCCCTTCCCACGTGGTTAAAGATGCCCTCCAACGCATCTCTTCCACATCCCGCACCTCCGCCCTCAGACCCCACCCCTCCAACCATAACAAGGACAGAATGCCCCTGGTGCTCACCTTCCACCCTACCAACCTTTGCATAAACCAAATCATCCACCGACATTTCTGCCACCTCCAAAAAGACCCCACCACCAGGGTTATATTTCCCTCTCCACCCCTTTCTGCCTTCCGTAAAGACCGTTCCCTCCATGACTACCTGGTCGGGTTCACGCCCCCTCCAACCCACCTCCCATCCTGGCACCTTCCCCTGCCACCGCAGGAACTGCAAAACCTGTGCCCACACCTCCTCCCTCACTTCCACCCAAGGCCCTAAGGGAGCCTTCCACATCCATCAAAATTTTACCTGCACATCCACTAATTTCGTTTATTGTATCCGTTGCTCCCGATGCGGTCTCCTCTACATTGGGGAGACTGGACGCCTCCTAGCAGAGCGCTTTAGGGAACATCTCCGGGACACCCGCACCAATCAACCACACCGCCCTGTGGCCCAACATTTCAACTCCCCCTCCCACTCTGCCGAGGACATGGAGGTCCTGGGCCTCCTTCACCGCCGCTCCCTCACCACCAGACGCCTGGAGGAAGAACGCCTCATTTTCCGCCTCGGAACACTTCAACCCCAGGGCATCAATGTGGACTTCAACAGTTTCCTCATTTCCCCTTGCCCCACCTCACCCTAGTTCCAAACTTCCAGCTCAGCACTGTCCCCATGACTTGTCCTACCTGCCTATCTTCTTTTCCACCTATTCACTCCACCCTCTCCTCCCTGACCCATCACCTTCATCCCCTCCCCTACTCACCTATTGTACTCTATGCTACTTTCTCCCCACCCCCACCCTCCTCTAGCTTATCTCTCCATCCTTCAGGCTCTCTGCCTTTATTCCTGATGAAGGGCTTTTGCCCGAAACGTTGATTTTACTGCTCCTTGGATGCTGCCTGAACTGCTGTGCTCTTCCAGCACCACTAATTCAGAATCTGGTTTGCAGCATCTGCAGTCATTGTTTTTACCTATTCTATTTAATGTTTTATCTGAAAAAAAAAGAGACTCCCTTAGTACAGCACTGGAGCCTTGTCCTTTGTGCTCAAGCCCTGGAGTGGGATTTGAACCCAGAATGTTGCAATACCAGGAGAAGAGTGCTAACAACTACTGATACTTAATAACTGAGTTATTAACTGAACAGGTTTGTTGCTGAGTTTAGTTCCCCCACTTACTGCCCCCTTGACCATGACCCCACCTCCCACCACCAAACCATCATCTCCCAGACCATCCATAACCTCATCACCTCAGGGGATCTCCCATCCACCGCCTCCAACCTCATCGTCCCACAACCCCGCACCGCCCGTTTCTACCTCCTGCACAAAATCCACAAACCTGACTGCCCCGGCCAACCCATTGTCTCAGCCTGCTCCTGTCCCACCGAACTCATCTCTGCATACCTCAACACAGCCCTGTCCCCCTTAGCCCAAGAACTGCTTTAGATTAAGGGGTGGTAGGTATAGGACAGATATTAGGAGTAGATTCTTTACTCAGCGAGTCGTGAGTTCATGGAATGCCCTGCCAGTAGCAGTGGTGAACTCTGCCTCTTTATGGGCATTTCAACGGGCATTGGATAGGCATATGGAGGATAGTGGGCTAGTGTAGGTTAGGTGGGCTTGGATCGGCGCAACATCGAAGGCCAAAGGGCCTGTACTGCGCTGTATTTTTCTATGTTCTATGTTCTAACTCCCCACCTACGTTCGGGACACCACCCACGCCCTCCACCTCCTCCATGATTTCGCTTCCCCGGCCCCCAACGCCTTATCTTCACCATGGACATCCAGTCCCTGTACATCTCTATCCCCCATCACGAAAGCCTCAAAGCCCTCTGCTTCTTCCTTTCCCGCCGACCCAACCAGTACCCTTCCACTGACACCCTCCTTCAACTGACTGAACTGGTCCTCACCCTGAACAACTTCTCTTTTCAATCCTCCCACTTCCTCCAAACCAAAGGAGTAGCCATAGGCAACCGCATGGGCCCCAGCTATGCCTGCCTCTTCGTCGGATATGTGGAACAGTCCATCTTCCGCAGCTACACTGGCACCAACCTCCACCTTTTCCTCCGCTACATCGATGACTGTATCATCGCTACCTTATGCTCCCATGAGGAGGTTGAACAGTTCATCCACTTTACTAACACCTTCCACCCCGACCTCAAATTTACCTGGACGGTCTCAGACTCCTCCCTCCCCTTCCTAGACCTTTCCATTTCTATCTCGGGCGACCGACTCAACACAGACATTCACTATAAACCGACCGACTCCCAGAGCTACCTAGATTACACCTCCTCCCACCCTGCCCCCTGTAAAAACGCCATCCCATATTCCCAATTCCTTCACCTCCACCGCATCTGCTCCCAGGAGGACCAATTCCAATACCAAACAACCCAGATGGCCTCCTTCAAAGACCGCAATTTCCCCTCAGACGTGGTTAACGATGCCCTCCACCGCATCTCCTCCACTTCCCGCTCCCCTGCCTTTGAACCCCGCCCCTCCAATCGCCACCAGGACAGAACCCCACTGGTCCTCACCTACCACCCCACCAACCTCCAGATACATCGTATCATCTTTCGTCATTTCCGCCACCTCCAAACAGACCCCACCACCAAGGATATATTTCCCTCCCCTCCCCTATCAGCATTCCAGGAAGACCACTCCCTCGTGACTCCCTTGTCAGGTCCACACCCCTACCAACCCAACCTCCACTCCTGGCACCTTCCCCTGCAACTGCAAGAAATGCAAAACTTGCGCCCACACCTCCCCCCTCACTTCCCTCCAAGGCCCCAAGGGATCCTTCCATATCCGCCACAAATTCACCTGCACCTCCACACACATCATTTACTGCATCTGCTGCACCGGATGTGGCCTCCTCTACATTGGGGAGACAGGCCGCCTACTTGCGGAACATTTCAGAGAACACCTCTGGGACACCCGCACCAACCAACCTAACCGCCCAGTGGCTGAACACTTTAACTCCCACTCCCACTCTGCCAAGGACATGCAGGTCCTTGGCCTCCTCCATCGCCAGACCATGGCAACACGACGGCTGGAGGAAGAGTGCCTCATCTTCCGCCTAGGAACTCTCCAACCACAAGGGATGAATGCAGATTTCTCCAGCTTTCTCATTTCCCCTCCCCCCATCTTTTCTCAGTCCCAATCCTCGGACTCAGCACCACCTTCTTGACCTGCAATCTTCTTCCCGACCTCTCCACCCCCACCCCCTCTCCAGCCAACACCCTCACCTTAACCTCCTTCCACCTATCGCATTCCCGACGCCCCTCCCCCAAGTCCCTCCTCCCTACCTTTTATCTTAGCCTGCTTGGCACACCCTCCTCATTCCTGAAGAAGGGCTTATGCCTCAAACATCGATTCTCCTGCTCCTTGGATGCTGCCTGACCTGCTGCGCTTTTCCAGCAACACATTTTCAGCCTAGTTCTCCCACTTGCCAATTTCCCTGCTCTTGTTCTGAAGATATCTTTGTGGGGTGCAGTTCCATGTGTACTAATTATGGCTCAAGTAGATTTTCTTCACATGTGAATCCTGAAAGGTTATTGTGAGTAGATTGTCTGATCATGGGGCATTGCAGTGGTCCATGATTCTTTGGCCATTTTGATATCTCCATATTCAGATGGTCAATGGACAATGGCCTTAAGTGCTAAGTGTCAATTAGCATTCTGCTCCTTAGCCTCTGGAGGACAGTTGTCAACATCCTCCATTGTCATGGCTGAGATCATGATCAACAGGTCAGCCTGGAGAACAATCCTGCAAACTTCCTTAACTAGAAAAACACAGATACACCAGAAGAACTGCCAACTTTAGTTCTTTATTTCCAATTGTTCAGTGCACTAGGCAGTTTGGTCACTTCCATTGAAAGCTGAAAATTCTTAAGCTCTACTAAGGCACAGGTACAACAATGACAGCACTTTGGCCAAACAGATTGCGTGACACTCACCGACACACTTCCTCCTCTCCTGCAGAAGAAAGTGGTGTCGACTCCAATGCAGCAGGAATTAACCAGAAGAAGCCAAACCCAACAGCATATCTTAGCTCCCATGGAGAAGACGCTGATTGAAGTTGTCTTTGCTGAGATCATGGTCAATCATTGAGCAGAAATTGATTGTATTGCCTTCCCTCATCACCTTTCTTACAGCTTGCTAACCTCTCATCTAAAATCTTGCCTGATTTAGGAGCTGCAGATGATGTAAGCATGTGTGCTTGCCCAAAGTCCCAGCATCCACTGGGACATGAATTCCACACAGCTTGGAACTCGAGTCGTCATTTACCAAGACTGTTGGCATTGCAATTTGGAACCTTATAACTCAGTCTAACTCAGAGGTGGAAATCTTAACACTAGCCTGAAGACAAATTCCAGCATCAAGCTGATATTGAATAGATTACTTGCTCACACCACAGATTCATAGAAAAGGAACTAGGAGCTCCCACAACTTATAAAGGATGCATTTTGATTTTCTCCCAACACTTGCAACTCTCCCAAAACAAAGAGTTGTTGACGACTGACTGTAGAAGATGAACACTTTCTAACAGTCAGGACCGTGTAGTGAGAAAGCGCTAAAGCTTGGGGCCAGTGCTGTGAAGGGTCAATGGGTAAAGAGCACTGTGTAAGACCCTCAAACTCACATACACTGAGAGACTGGAAACCATTTAAAACCCCTTAGGATATACACAACAAAGAATACTTGACATCAAATATAAATGCATTTTGTGAATATAATTGTGACAGCAAGAGTAACGAAGCACTCTATGTACTTAATTGCAAGAATCTAATCTGAATTGCAATCTATGTGATGTCAAAGTTGAGCTGTAATGTGTGGCATTTTCACAAATACGTTTGGAGAAAGAGAATGATGGGGGAGAAAAACCGAAAGCTGTAGATTTGAGATCTTTTCCTACAGTACTTCATAATTCTTCGAACTTAAAACTTAGTAAATCCTGCTGTTCTTACTCGTATTGAAATAAATGTTAAAAGGGGGGATGATTGCATACATTCAACAGTATTCACAACTCCTCAAATGGTGAAGCAGTTTATGCTCATATACAGTGAGACCCAGACAACATCCAGGCTTGTGCTGATAAGTGGCGAGCAATATTTGCGCTATACAAGTGCCAAGCAACGAATATCAATCTTATAACTAGAAATCTACAAGTGAACATACAAACACATGAATTAGAAGAGAGGCTTGGCCTTTTTGAGCCTGGTTTGCTCGTGTCCTCAGCTGCACATTCCTGCCTACCCCCTGTCACCTTTGACTCACTTCTTTCCAGCTCTGTAGCTTGATCAAGTGTGGGTTTTTTTTGGCCGCCCTGCGGCCTCCTCCTGATGGCCTCCTGTGGGAGGTCAGGGCCCCTTCCTGCTCCACCTTGGGGTGGTGGTGTTGGAGGAGGTGCAAGTCCCGCACACCACTGAATGTCTCCAGCTCGGAGGTGGCAGACGCAGAAGCGACAGCGCCAATTGCAGTAGGACAGCAGCACGTTGGCAGGACCTCCGGGGCTGATATTGGATGCTGTTGATTGGAGGAGCAGAGAATTGAAGACAACGGAAAGGGAAAGGTGAACTTTGGAAGCTGTTTCAGCTTCAGTAACATCAATTTAATATTAATTTATTAAATATTTTACAATTTATACAATTTATTCAGTAATTTGCTCTATTATCCAAGATGGCAACATTATACACTTTTCATTGTACCCTGGGTACAAGTGACAATATTAAATAAATCTAAAATTTAATATACCTAAGCTAAGTGCCTTTAAAGTGTTCAATTACCCAGCTTATATTAGTCTCTTGTAAAGAAACTTTCACAGCTTTCTCTTCGGGAAAAATATTCTCCTCATCTCCATGGTAAGAGAGAGACAACATGTTTTAAAATTGTGCAACTTAGTTCTAAGCTCTCCCATAAGGAGCAACATTGTTTTAGTATCTACTTGTCAAGTCCTCTCAGAATCTTACCTTTTCAACAAAATCATCTCTCAGTCTACTAAACTCCAAAGCACATCGTTCTAACTGGCCCAAACATACCTTGTAAGAAAACCCCCTTCATCCCAGAAATCAAATGACTGCACAGCTCGGAGCTCTTTCTATTGCATTCTGTTTTTTTCTAAATTGAGCAGACCAAAATTAAACGTAAATGTGGTCTCACTGTACATCTGCAGCAAAATTTCATTTCTTTTAAATGTAATTCTCCTTGTAATAAGCAACAACATTCCATTTGCCTTCAGAATCATTTAATGTACCTGCATGCTTGGGTTAGTTTGCTAAGTTGGTTCCAACACTCTCTCAGCTTCAAGTGACAATTAACCCCTCTCTCAGCAAACCCACACATCAATTGAAACCTGATCATCTTTCTAAACTCTACTCACCTCCATGTAGCATAATCTAAGCTATCTTTAGCCAGAATTTTAGATTAAGTATTCCGTATTTACAGATTTGCCTTTGATCTGATGGAGGGAATGGGGTGTACGCCCTCTCAGAGTTGACCGAATGCTTTTGACTAACTTACTTTTAACTCATAAAACAAAGGACTTCCCTGGACTGTGTAAGTGAAAACTGTGAGGACACCATGCCTCCTACTCAGCAAGACCAGCAACTGTTCCAGATCCTTCCTTTGCAGCCACTGGTCTCTTAAAGCAACATAACCCCAGCTTTCTAATTGTGATACCCCTCCATGTGCTGCAGTTGCATTTATTGCATTTTCATAAGTTCAAATTCAATTTGCAAAACTAAAGTTTATAGAAAATACATAAACCATGAATTATATATTTACAACCCTACCCCTCCCTTGCCATGCTACTCCATCTCAATGAACTCCTTCATTCGCTGTAGAATTTATTCCCAAAGCTGAAACAAACATTAAATATATAATAAAGTAAGCAAAGTTCACCTGATATTCAGAGCCATTTGATAGAAAACTTCTGTACAGTACAAGAATCACTATTTACTACAAGTAAGAAGACTCTACTGACAGGTGAATAGGTATAAACTGTTAGCAAAATATTAGTAATTAAAATGCAAATCCTCTTTTCAAATCCCTCTTACTAGCACACAGGCAGGGTAAATTAGGTTATGGACAGAGGGGAAACACTGGAAATCTAGTTGTCTTTGCTTCTATATTCTGTTGCTGAGATTAACTTTGTGACTGTTCTGCTGGCCACTGCCTGGCTTCAGTCATCTTTCTCCAGATGCTTTCACTGGTTAATAAGAGACACAAAAAGGTCGGGTTCACACATAAAAAAAGTCTTTGACATGTTAGTTTGAAGACACAGCTCACAACTGTTGCAGCAAGCTAAAACCGTTTTTCTGCAGGTAGATGTGAGTTTGACTGCAGAGAACAGAGAGACTGTCTCTCTCCCTCTCTCTCCCCCCCTCCCCCCTCACTAGACTGTTTTTGACATTGAAAAGTGAATCAATATTCTCATCAAATAGGTTGGACACCAAGAATTTGGAGGAATGCAATTCAGTTGTTATCAAACAACCCCGCAAGATGCATTCTCAATGCGTATAGAATGTTGGATTAATCATAAACAAGCAGGATCCTGAATTTGTTCATGCTTCAAACAGCTCAGTTAAGTTAATATGGCAAAACTTTGTTTTTACCAATGCTAGCCCTTTGACAAACTAACAATTATATACAGGAAATACTGGAAGCTTACCGTATTATTGTAATCTCCATGATGCCTGCTTAGTCAGTTAACGGTGCGAGTAAGAAGGCTCTCTGTCAGAAGTTTCATTTATGGCAAAGTCGTGTTATTATTTTAGCTATTTATGCTGTAATGAAGTATAATAGTGATACTTATGCATTATATTTCTATTTCTTAGTGTGTGTTCTTACATTGAATATATGGACCTCTTGATCACCAGCACACTCCTGTTCCCATGGGTGCCAGTAAATGAAAAGTTTGCTGTATGTGGCCTGTTGTGAGAACCTGATGCGTGTCTAAGATTCATTGTATTCAAATTGTCAGCAGAGCTAATATCTTGGTTAAAAACTAAAAAAAGTCAGATGTGTTTGGCAGGTCAGAAAGCATATGTAGATAGTGAAGCAGGTTAATGACTGTAGAGATTGGAACCATGGCCAGGGGGATCTCATTGACTATGAGATCCTTGATTGGGGCTGTTAAACGGAGCCAATCAGGGAGACCTGGCTGACTGATATAAACAGGAGATTCAAATAAAGATTTGTGCACCTTGTGTCTTTCACTGTGTCCCACACTTGCACACACACAACATGGGTGCTGGGGAAAGAATAAGCACTGCCGTAATTAGGCGGTAGTGTGGGGGTTAAATAAAAAAAACGAGAATGTCAAAGGTTTTGTTCACTCTGAGAGCTGGCTCTGAGGGAGCTGGGCCAGTGTGTGAGAGAAGGAATCTCCTCTTGATTGCTTCAGGAGAAGGGGGAACTGATTCTGGGACTAGCTGGCCCACAGTCAGTGAGAGAGAAGGAGGAAGGAGGATAAACAGGAGATTCATAAGGTATCCTCATCTATGGACTGACTTTGAGCTGGCTGGACAGCGTCCATGTACTGTGCACAAGTAGATATAGGGTAACCTGGTGACAGGATATCAGCCTGTGTGCAGTTATTTCAATGACTTTCTACCAAAACTAGAAAAAGTTAAAAGTTTTGAAGAAATATCATTGACCTGAAATACTAATTCTGTGGCTTGAATTTTACACTCCTTTTGGTGAGATGGCAGCAAGTAGGAGTGAGATAATGGTTGAGTTGGCGGGTGGTTGAGTTGCCTGATGGTTTTGCCAGTGTGGGGGTGGGGGGTTGGTGTGGGAGGAGAGCAGGTAAGTGCAACAATCTTCCTACAACTTAATGGCAATTCAGGGGCCACCCCAGCCCTGTGGGTGAACTCTGCCAGGTTTCCAGCAGACCTATGGAGGTAGGGGATCCCCATCATGGACACCCCATGGACTGCAAGTGAGTAGTGGCACTGCTGAGCACTGGACTGTTTAATTGGACCATTGGCTCAAGGTGTCTGGTTATCATCATTAATTGTGACAGGGCTCCCAGCAACAACCACTTATTAGACCACTGCTTAGAACATGTCTCAGCTCCCACCACTGGTCAAAGTGGGCTCACCTCCTAGTTTTGACCCCAGCACATGAACTTCAGTAGAGGAACTCAAAAGAGTTGATAACATGCTTTGCTCACAATGCAGACCAATACAGACCAACACTGACATGGAGACAGCAAGCAGTTGGAACATGTTTCTTAAGCAAAGATGTATCTATACAAAAGGAATCATAGAATCATATCATTGAACCCCGACAGTGCAGAAGCAGGCCATTCGGCCAATCAAGTCTGCACTGTTTCTCTAAAGTGCACCTCACCCAGACCTAACCCTGGCCCATTCCCTTCCCTACCCCAAAATATTATTCCCTACAACCCTGCATTTCCCTGAATGATCCACCGAGCCTATTCCTGGACACTATGAGTAATTTAGCATGGTCAATCCACTTAACCTGCACATCTTTGGATTGTGGGAGGAAACTGGAGCACCTGGAGGAAACCTACACAGACAGGGGGAGGATGTGCAAATTCCACACAAACAATCCCCCAAGGCTGGAATTGAACTCTGGTTCCTGGCGCTGTGAGGCAGCAATGTCAACCATGCCACTCTGTAACTCGGAATCAGAAGCAACACGAGAATGTGCCTTCTGTCAAGAACTGCAAATCAGTGCAAAGGATATTTTTTTTTAAATGCATGAAGGGCTTGCAGTCGTTTTGCAACCTCTGTTTTTCTTGGAGTAGGACCTTTGGAGCAGTAGTCAATAAACCGAGTGATATTGTATGTAGCATCTTGGTTAGAAATCTTGATCAGACGCATTTAGCCCTACACCTGCTTTATCACCTTGCATTAAAGATTACATGAACCCAGTTTCAGTAATCTGTAAATCTCAAAAGTTACATGCAAGCATTCATTATCTGGCGTAAACATGAGATGAAGCTTTATCAACATGTGATGCCCGAATGAAATGATAGGACAGTTAATACATTTTCTATTTAAAAGAAGAGTAATTTGTCTTTCTAACTGCTCACTTCTTAGTGACAGTGAGGTCTTGTTAACTATCAAGCAGTCCCTCAGTCTCCCCTCCCAAGTCTCGTCATCCATCAACAGAAAGACATTGAACAATGGAGCACATAGAAGATAAGAGATAAGTAAATGTAATCAGTAGCACGCACTACATATTCATTCAGTCATTGTCAGAACCTCAACTGATCAGGGCTTCCAAAAAGAAACGAAGCAGCAGCGTTAGTCTCATATCTGAAAATATTGATCCTTGAAATTTCAAGGGAACAGTCCACAATACAGGCTCTGTCAGAGTAAACTCACTCACTGCTGAGCTTTCAGCGGCAAATGTTAAAAATGCTGAAATAAAAGCAAAGAACTGCGTGCTGCAAATCTGAAACAAGAACCGAAACTGGAAGTGTAAAATTGTTTACGTCTAATGTGCCTCCAATAAGCACAGGGAAACAAAAATAAAGATTTTCCCTCTGATTTTCTCCTCCAACCTGACTTCTCCCATGTTAAGCGTACGAAGAAATGTAAATTCATTCAACCTTTTCCAGAAAGCCCAACTCACATCGGTATGGTTTTGAGAATCTAATTACAGAATGAATGCTGTAATGGCAAAGGTACCATTTTTCAGAAGAAATATTGAATCAAGTTCTTGTATGTTTAGGGGGATGTGGTATTTGAACCACAGATGAGTTCTCCTGGTGGATTCTGTGACATTTTCAAAAGTTACAACAATGCAACAAAGACTTAGAAAGGGGTCAGTTAGCTCAGTGGGTTTGGATGGCTGGTTTGTTATGCAGAGTGATGCCAAGAGTATTGGTTCAATCCCCATACCAGCTGAGGTTACCACAAAGGCTCTATATTCTCAAACTTGCTCCTTACCTGAGGCATGGTGACCCTCAGGTTAAACTCACCACTAGTTGTCTCTCTTTAATGTCTCTCTTCAGTAGCTGTCAAAGGCTTCAAGATGCATTGAGGATGTGAAAGAATCTATGAGGCTGTCAGTTCTAACTAACATTGCTTTATCTTGAGCCAGGCTACACATCTGGAGGTCTGTTTGATTCAGCTCAAAATCCCCCTCTCAAGTTGCAGCAACGTCCTCACCCCAAAGGGCTCTAGGCCCCATGCCAACTGTTCACAATGCCACAGACCTTGAGGCCAAGTCTCAAAGATTTTCCGGATTGGATTTAATACACAGGATTTAATAAAATCCTGTCTGGCAAATGTGGGGTGGGGGCGCAGATGAACTTGAAATGGAGAGATGACTGATGAATGCTGAATTAAACATGAGAAAAAAATGAATAATTGGGACATCTAATGGGGACTGATCACTTGTTTCTTCCCTTGTATAAAGTCCAAACTCGTTATTCTTTGAGGAACAAGATATATAAAATAAATAATTCACTGTTATCGTGTGAGACCCCAACCCTCGGACACATCTGAACGGACCATCAGAAAGTATGTGACATTAGTAGAAAATGACAACGCTTATGATTTTATTCTTGCTTCTACTGAGGGTGGGGGATGGGGAAAGACGCCTCTTCACATAGTAACTATCCAACATGACCCTGCAGAGGTCACACACTCCAAAGGGCAAAGAAATAATGAGCGAGAATGTACACCTGCCACTCTGATGCACTACTAACTGTTTGCTACAGAACAAAAAGCACAAATTCTGGTTTCAAGACCAGTTGATGAAATGGATTGAATGCAGGAAGCTTTAAAAAATATACAGCAGGTTTGCAAATATGCCATTTCAAGACTTCAGCATTTCTCCCAGTGTTGAGATTGTAAATGATATCAGTGATATCAATTTATTAAATCTGAACTGTAGCTATTAACATGAAGCACTTGAAATTTAAGCAATAATGTTTACTAAGTAGAAGAATCTATAATGAAACTGGAGGTGACCTCAGACATTCAAAACTACTCATCTCCAAGAGGTGAGAGAGATTTAAGCTCAGGATTTCTATTCAAACCTTTTCCATACCCTTGCCTTCAATAACATTGACTTGGTATTGATTTTTGCAACCTCACTCCAAGGCCAGGAGAAAATGGTGAAGACTGTTGTTTTCAAATTGAAGTTCTCTATAGCCAGGTTGCAATAATACTCAGAATTTCAAAAGTCATCAGACATTATTCCTCACAATGAAATCACATTATAGACTCAAAGCATCCCCCCCCCACAAAAGTTCCTTCTCAGACATAGCAATTGACAAGAATTTTACAAACTGTGTGCAATCAACAATAGAAATCACTCAGAATAGATTTTATTTCATTGCTGATGCTTTCCACGTGTCTACAAAGACTCTTCCAGCACAGGATGACAATACCATGTAAGAAATAAGCCTAATAAGTGTTTTATACTACTGCAAATTTTGAAAATATATTATTTAGCAAAAGAAAATGTTATAAAATATTAAATTTACTGACCAAGGTATTGAAAGAGAAATATCAAAGTTAAAACATCTAAATAACACATATTTAATACAGAATTCTACACAAAAACATGTCCTCATTCTGTCCATTACACAAGTGAAAAATAGGGGAACAAAAAGGAACAATTTTGGTTGTAATATTTCAATCCAGATCTGTTGCTGCCAACCCTTTTGTGCATAACATTTGTCACAAGCAGACACCCAGACCAATCGCACACCAGTTGTGCACCAGGGAGAGCCTCATTGTTGAAATGCAGAGGACTTACACCTTGCTCCTCAGTTACAGTGTTAGGAGACCAGTTGAGAGCATGGCATCCTGTACTGTGCCCGCCTCCTGCACTGTGCCCACCTCCTGCACTGTGCCCGCCTCCTGCACTGTGCCCGCCTCCTGCACACTGCCCGCCTCCTGCACTGTGCCCACCTCCTCCTCCTTCCCCTGTCTTCTTCACTGTTGCCCTCTTCAACCCCCAGCCCGAGAGGCCAATCCATTCCAGACCATTCATCTCTGTGAAACAGCAGCTTGAAAACAGACTAAGCAGCCTGAGTCAGCACAAAGCGGTTTGCAGTAACCAGGATTCAGTTGCTGATTGCAGAAAACGGCCAAACGTAGGTCTAGAGGCAACAAAAAGCAGAAATTGCTGGAAAGGCTCAGCAGGTCTGGCAGCATCAGTGACGAGAAATGAGAGTTAACATTTCAGGTCAAGTGACCCTTCCTCAGAACTAGGCTTGATACAATAATCCAACAGTTGAAAAATGTGGTGCTGGAAAAACACAGCAGGCCAGGCAGCATCTGAGGAGCAGGAGAATCGATGTTTCGGGCATAAGCTCTTTCCTGAAGAAGGGCTTATGCCCGAAACGTCGATTCTCCTGCTCCTCAGATGCTGCCTGGCCTGCTGTGCTTTTCCAGCATCACATTTTTCAACTCTGGTACTCCAGCATCTGCAGTCCTCACTTTTTCCACAATAATCCAACAACTGACTTCATGGACGTGGTAAACATTTTAACTTTTTAGGTAAACACAGTAGCTTTTTTGATGTGGGGATTGAGACGGAGGACTTTCTTTTGAGTGGCCTACATCACTGGGAGGGTTGATTACATGGTGAGTCAGTTGTTGGGGCAACTCAATTTCACACAAGGGTCCAAACAACTAATGTTGATTTTTAAATATCTGATCATAAGCCTCTTAGCTTCTTCCAACACATATCGTTATGGAGGAACCCATTCCAATATGGAGGCCAGCACACTTCTGACACAGAATGAGCTTTACCCCCGAGGTGCCTATTACGTGACAGTGAAACAGGAGCAAGATAATCACATGCCTTCCATATGTACAAATTCAGGTATAAAAAGCAGGACGTACTGAGACTACTTCACACATATCACAGAAACATTTTTACATTTCATAACTTCATGCAAATCTGCTACTTATGGGGAAAGGAAGGGCTTGCTGCTCTTGCAGAGAGTCAGTTTACACATGAAGGGCCGAATGGCCATTCCATAATTCTAACAATTCAATTTCTTCTATCTTCAGCACTCATGAATTGACTCTTTGTTTGAATATCAACTGAGCAAACAACCAATTCATTCTCATTACCCAAATGCAGGTAAACAGCATTGACTCCATAAGATGTTCAGAAAATGGGAGAGTGACACCTGGTGGGCATTGTTAAGGTTTGCTGGCACTTACACTGTGACATGAAATGACCAAACTATTTATTCCGAAGGAACGTGTCTGAACTTGATGCTAAACAGATTAAGACTTTATATTGTTTTTAAACTCAAATTTCATTAGCAGATTTAAAACCATGTACAGAAAGTTAAACACTTTAAAAATGTGACTTAACAGAAATTATTTGTTAATGATTTATAAACAACTGTGTGCTGACATGGTTATTCCCTGAGGAAGACAATTCTCTGAGGTGCGCTGACCCTTAGGTCAAATCACCACTAGTCACCTCCCTCTAACAAAAGAATAGCCCATGGCCTGGGAAGACTATTGCAACTTTACCTTACCTATTCCCGACTACATTACATTGAAAGAGAAGCTTGATTCTGCTGAATATGAATGACAGCTTTTACATTTACTCCCATCACATTCTAAGAACTTAACTGTAAGTGCATATAATCAAAACTGAATGTCTGAGGAACAGTCATATTGGAAATGAATTGTTAACTCTGTTTCTCCCAGCATGGTGGCTCAGAGGTTAGCACTGCTGCCTCATAGCACCAGGGTCCCAGGTTTGATTCCAGCCTTGGGCAACTGACTGTGTGGAGTTTGCACATTCTCCCTGTGTCTGCGTGTTCTGGTTTCCTCCCACAGTCCAAAGGTGTGCAGGTCAGGTGAACTGGCCGTAGTAAATTGTCCATAGTGTTAGGTGCATTAGTCAGAGGAAAATGGGTCTGGGTGGGTTACTCTTCAGAGGGTTGGTGTGGACTGGTTGGGCCAAAGGGCCTGTTTCCATACTGTAAGGAATCTAATCTAATGCTAACAGACCAGTTGAGTTACTTCAGCACTTTCTGCTTTTATTTCAGATCTCCAACTTTTATTTCAGAAACCTACATACATTGCAATAACAGGTGGCTTGAGGGTTGCAGCATGAGGTGGCTTGGAAGCAACAATTCAGAACTTCATCCTCTCAACAGTGACTGGGAGATTTGCAGGTGACTATTGTGCTCAGCTGCACAGGAGGTCTGAGCACTCACCTCTCCCACTTCCTGCAAAAAAGCAGTTCTGTGCAGCTGGAAGATGCTCAGACCTCACTTCCTCCAGTACCCTCAGAAGCGTCTCACACCTGTCTGAAATGCAGCAACTCCAAAGGCACAAGGATTGCTTTGCTGTAAACAGTCAGCTGCAGCAGGTAATGAAAAGGGCTAATGGTATGTTGACCTTCATAGTGAGAGGATTTGAGTACAAGAGTAGGGATGCCTTGCTGCAAATGTACAGGGCCTTGGTGAGACCACACTGGAATATTGCATGCTGTTTTGGTCTCCTTATCTGTAGAAGGATGTTCTGGCTTTGGACTGATTCCTGGGGTGGTAGGACTGACATATGAAGTGACACCAGATTGTTTGGCTCTACACAGTATTCACGGGAGTTTGGAAGAATGTGGGGAATGGTATTCTCATAGAATCCTATAAAATTCTAACAGGTCCAGATAGGGTAAATGCAGGAAGGACGTTCCCAATGACTGGGGAGTCCAAAACCAGAGATCAAAGTCCAATGACATGAGGTAAACCATCTGAGACTGAGACAGAGGTAAGCCTGTGGGATCCTTTGCCACAGACTGAAGTTGAGGCCAAAACATTGACAGTTTTTCAGGCGAAGTTAGATGTAGTTCTTAGGGCTAAAGGGATCAAAGTGTATGGGGAGGAAGTGGGAACAGGGGACTGAGTTCAGGGTCTCTATTGGGTGGCCGGCAACCCAATGAAATCCAATCCCATATTTAAAAAGTACTCGTCAGGTTGTGAAGCATCTTGAGTTTGTAGAAGTGCTTACAGAAATTGGTGACATTACAACAGTGACTTAACTTTAATACAGCTCCATTTGCTGGAGAGCTGTGGAAGGCGATTGTAAACGACGGAAAGCGCCTCTTCTTCAAGATGCGATTTGCCGCACCCTGCGTGAACACCAACCAATAGCAGGCCTCGCTCAAGAAACCTGTTCGCCATATTTTCTCACACACAATGTTTCCATTGACCACCAGGGGTCTCTGAACTCCAGCCTCAGGACCACTGTGTTAGGCAATTCCCTACTGAGAAGATTTGTAGAACGTAATCGATGTGAAAGGGTTAATCTGAGTTAAAATGAAGCTCTGCTCATTCTGATGTGCAACCATGGTGGTGGCTAGAGCACTGGGGCTTTTGGTAATTGCTATCAGGCAGCTATATTTGGAATAGGGTGGCTGATTTAATCTGGGATGGCCTCCTAATGGAGGCATGTGTGTTTTTCTCTACCTCTAATTAGTAACAATCAATATGCCCAAGAGTTAATGTAACCTGCATATAGTGTGGCAACTCACTGAGGTAGAGCACTGGAAACCTCTATTCCTGGCATCATCACAACTGTAAAAGTTTGATTAAAGCACCAATTTGTCCAGTGTTATCTAACGGCTTAATTCAGGTTAAAGTAATACGCACATCCAGTTTTTCTTTAACAAGAAAACGTATTGTAATACAGCAGTTTGAACAATAGAAAGAAGGAAATGTGAATTGCTTATAACTTAAACTCTACCCCTTCCTAAAGTTCACATAGGCATACAAATGCACACACAAAGAGAAAAAACACACACTTTACGGGTAGAGAAAGGAAAAAAAAGTTGGAGGTGCACAGTTCTGGCAGCTGGTTAGATCACAAATGTTGATGAGTTCTTTTCTCTCAGCTTCTTTTAAACCCTTAGGGAGGTCACGATGTTCACCTGCCATTCACTGGTTGAGGATTCACCCTTTCGTTGTCACTGAAGGCGATTCTTATTTTCCCTGTCTTCTTACCTTTCAATTAGGGATTTACAGAGACCAATTCATAGGGAAATTGTGACTTAAAAAAGGAGATTTTCTGTTGCCTCTCTATGCAGGTGGGAGAGAGAGAGAGAGAGATTCAGATGCTTTCTCCTTTGCAGACTGGATGTTCCTCTTCTAATGACAACATATAAACTGTAGACACTTGCCCAGATTCCCTCCACAGCTTGAATAAGGCAACATTGTAGATTCAGCTCACCTTGAGTTCCAGTTACTCATTCTGAAGACTGTAACATCTTCTTTCATAGTTTCCTTGGATTAAAGCAGTTTTCTCATTCGTTAATCCACAGTCCAGAAAAAATGAAGGTGAACTTTGCAATAGTCACTGAGATGTAACAAATCACATCTTGTTACCCACAACAAGTGGCCTTTCTGCACAGATTTACTTGTGATCCACCCTCCAACTCAGCATCCCTTGGAGTAACATGTGAAGGAGAATTAGTGGCAACACTTTACGCCAACCACAAGTCATCGGTCCTCAGGCATTATGACAAATTATTATGAGAAGCAGCAGAAGCTGAAAGGAAAGTGATGATGGATAGCTTTTTCCATCCCCTAAAGCTGATGGTGGGAGATCTGGAAACCATCTTAAGACAATGATCAGAAGAAGATTCATAGAAAGAGTGCAAGCTACAAGGCTAGCAATCACGAAGAGAAACAACAGCAAATCGCCATTATAAGGTCAAAGGTTGGTACAGGGGAAAGGAGCTTTGTCTGGTATCTTGTCCACACCAGTTTACCAATTGGGTGGTCCAACTCTATCTCATTCTGCCTGGACATGAAGTATTTGCAGCCTGGGCAGGAAAAGGCCGTTAAGTGGGTGTTAATAGGTTGCCTACAGGCCTCAATTGGCAGTGAAGCAGAAAGGTCAAGCTTGGGCCCTTTTCCGTGCAGAACTGAATTCCTGTGGTGGGAAGGTGCAGGGTAAATCCTCAACGTTAACCCACTGAATGATCTTCCTTTTCTTTTGTGCTGCTTCACAGGAGAGCAAGATTGGGCCCACTGTCTGACCATCAGCCCACCCTCAGCTCATCTGCTTCCCGAGACCTTCATTCATTCCCTAAACCTGACTACTCCAATGCACCCTTGGTCAGTCTCCCACATTTTACCCTCCATAAATTGGAAGCCATCCAAAACTCTGTTGACAAGTCCTAACTCACACCCTTGATGATCTTGCCTGACTCCCAAACAAGAAGAATCTTAATTTTACGATCTTTGTTTATAACCCCACCCAACCCTGCATCTACCATGGCTACTCTACATAACCTGCAGACTATGGGCAACTTAACAGCTAATCCACCTAACCTGCACTTCTTTGTTCTAGGGGGGGAATCCAAAGCAAATCCACACAGACACAGGGAGAACACACAAACCCCACACAGACAGTCACCCAAGGCTGGGATAGAACCCAAATCCCTGGCACTGTGAGGCAGCAGTGCTAACCAATGAGCCACCGTGCCATCCAGATTGTAAATTGATTGTGGCAACCCAGGACCAAGCAGGAGAAATGCAAAATTAGCTGGAGTTTAATTCCAGGCAATTTACAGCATGTTGTAGACGCTGGCTAAGGACAGGATCAAGCTCAGTTGTGTTCCTCATTTATGATGAAAGAACTGATGAGTGCTGGCTAAGTGAATACAAGGAATTGGGATTGGGGCTAGTGTGAGACTGGCACAAGGGAGCCACATCCCAGCATGAATCAATGCCTTCATAAGAGGAAGGAAACAACTGGTAGGCAAGGGAGAATTCTAAAAAAAGACATTTTCTCATTGTTGGACAGGAAGGGCTTGGAATGGCAGCAATTATTTTATAATGTTATACAGAATAATTAAATATCCAGTTGTTGAGAGACTATAAAGGGCTTAATTGTACCATACTTAGAAAAAGTGAAGTATTCAGCATTGCATTCATCTGAAACTGTTGATGAATATTTCTGCCTGGCAAGTTCACTTCACAATTTAATTGAATGTGTTGACAGAAAATAAAAGGCACCGCAAAATTATTACCAGATGATAATTTCACGAACTGACTGAGCCCTGTCAGATCAATCAACTGACCCCAAGATATGAAACGATCTTGAACTCTTATATTGGAATAATGATGCGATTTACATTTGTATCGTGCTCTGTCACAGGGAAATGTCTGAGATTGCAGAGGAATTGCAGATTGCAGTGCTGTTGCTATGCACCTGATGGATAAGGGGAGAGAGCAGCGCAGGTGGATTTCATTGTTAACTTCATGAAATACGGCTGAGGAATATAGGAGAAATAGGAAGATAAATGGAAAATGCGTCTTCCTTCCAACTACTGAAAAAGGAGAAATAGAGCTTAAAAATGTTCTGTCTTTGGAGATGGAGGGTACAAAAACATCGAATCAGAGAGTTACAGCACAGAAACAAACCCTTCGGTTCAGTCATCCATGCCGACCAGATATCCGAAATTAATCTAGCCCCATTTGCCAGCATTTGGTCCATACACCTCTAAACCCTTCTGTTATTTTCTGCCAAGATGGCAGCAGAGTAGGAAAGTCCAACCACAGCCCCTCTGCTCTGCCTGTTCTTTTCCCCTCTTTCAGCAGTCAGGGGGAATCCCGGGTACAGGAGCGGGGTGAGGGGGAGTCCCGGGTACAGGAGCGGGGAAAGGGGAAATCCCGAGTACAGGAGCAGGGTGAGGGGGAGTCCCAGGTACAGGAGCGGGGAGAGGGGAAATCCCGAGTACAGGAGCAGGGTGAGGGGGGAGTCCCGGGTACAGGAGCAGGGTGAGGGGGAGTCCCGGGTACAGGAGTGGGGAGAGGGGAAATCCCGAGTACAGGAGCAGGGTGAGGGGGAATCCCGGGTACAGGTGCAGGGTGAGGGGGAGTCCCGGGTACAGGAGTGGGGTGAGGGGGGAGTCCCGGGTACAGGAGCAGGGTGAGGGGGAGTCCCGGGTACAGGAGCGGGGAAAGGGGAAATCCCGAGTACAGGAGTGGGGTGAGGGGGAGTCCCGGGTACAGGTGCGGGGAAAGGGGAAATCCCGAGTACAGGTGCAGGGTGAGGGGGAATCCCGGGTACAGGAGCGGGGAAAGGGGTAATCCCAAGTACAGGAGTGGGGTGAGGGGGGAGTCCCAGGTACAGGAGCGGGAAAGGGGAAATCCCGAGTACAGGAGTGGGGTGAGGGGGAATCCCGGGTACAGGAGCGGGGAGAGGGGGAATCCCGGGTACAGGTGCAGGGTGAGGGGGAATCCCGGGTACAGGAGCGTGGAAAGGGGGAATCCCAAGTACAGGAGCGGGAAAGGGGGGAATCCCGAGTACAGGTGCAGGGTGAGGGGGAATCCCGGGTACAGGAGCGGAGAAAGGGGGGAATCCCTAGTACAGGAGCGGGAAAGGGGAGAATCCCGAGTACAGGTGCAGGGTGAGGGGGAATCCCGGGTACAGGAGCGGAGAAAGGGGGGAATCCCTAGTACAGGAGCGGGGTGAGGGGGGAATCCTGGGTACAGCAGCAGGGTGAGGGGGAATCCTGAGTACAGGTGCGGGGAAAGGGGGAATCCCGAGTACAGAAGCGGGGTGAGGGGGGAATCCTGGGTACAGGAGCAGGGTGAGGGGGAATCCCGAGTACAGGAGCAGGGAAAGGGGGAATCCCGGTACAGCAGCAGGGTGAGGGGGAATCCTGAGTACAGGAGCGGGGAAAGGGGGAATCCCGAGTACAGAAGCGGGGTGAGGGGGGAATCCTGGGTACAGGAGCAGGGTGAGGGGGAATCCCGAGTACAGGAGCAGGGAAAGGGGGAATCCCGGTACAGGAGCGGGGTGAGGGGGGATTCCTGGGTACAGGAGCAGGGTGAGGGGGAATCCCGAGTACAGGAGCGGGGAAAGGGGGAATCCCGGTACAGGAGCAGGGTGAGGGTGAATCCCAGTACAGGAGTGGGGTGAAGGGGAATCGCGGGTACAGGAGCAGGGAGAGGGGGAATCGCGGGTACAGGAGCAGGGAGAGGGGGAATCCCGGGTACAGGAGCGGGGTGAGGGGGAATCCCGGAAACAGGAGCAGGATGTGGAGAGACCGACCCAAGTCTTGGTGCAATGTGAAGGAGGTGAGTCCCAGTCCAGCGGGGTGTATCTTGCTGTAGTTGAGTGCCAGTGTGGAGCCGGTTGGAGGATGGAGAGGACCGGAAAAGTTATTGGACTCTGGCTTCGTGCTGGCATTCCGACCATGTGTTCAGCTGATGCTATTTGAAATTCTTTACCGGACTGTCATGTAAATCCTTGAACTCTGTTACATCTACCTTATCTAAAACTTATTTTTACTCACTGTAAGCAATGCTCCTACTTTTCCTTTTAATTCTCTTTTGTATCCAGCATTTGTATCTGGACACTTGTCCCTAAGATGGTGCTGTTAAAAGCATGATTTGGAGATGCCGGTGTTGAACTGGGGTGTAAAAGTTACAAATCAGACAATACCAGGCTGTAGTCCAACAGGCTTAATTGGAAGCACTATCTTTTAGAGCACCGCTCCTTCATCACCTGTTGGACTATAACCTGGTGTGGGCGGCACGGTGGTACAGTGGTTAGCACTGCTGCCTCACAGCGCCAGAGACCTGGGTTCAATTCCCGCCTCAGGCGACTGACTGTGTGGAGTTTGCACATTCTCCCCGTGTCTGCGTGGGTTTCCTCCGGGTGGTCCGGTTTCCTCCCACACTCCAAAGATGTGCAGGTCAGGTGAATTGCCCATGCTAAATTGCCCGTAGTGTTAGGTAAGGGGTAGATGTCGGGGTATGGGTGGGTTGTGCTTCGGCGGGGCGGTGTGGACTTGTTGGGCCGAAGGGCCTGTTTCCACACTGTAAGTAATCTAATCTAATAACCTGGTGTTGTGTGATTTGTAACTCTGTTAAAAGCAGTCATTGTAAAAGTTTTACAGTACTTCTGTACTGGAGTACACGTAACAATAAAGGATATCCTATTCTATTCCATTCACATACCCATCCAGGTGCCTTTTAAATGTTATAATTGTACAAGCCTCCACCACTTCCTCTAGCAGCTCATTTCATACACACACCATCCTCTGTATGAAAAAAGTTGCCCCTTCGGTCTCTTTTAAGGATAAATAGTAAAGGTCAATCTTGTATTATCACAGTGAGTGTTTAGAATCCGGAATATAAAAGTATAAATAGAGAACTAGAAGTGGAAACAAATCAAATGCGTCCAATTGACCCTCACTCAACCCACCCAACACCCTCACATTTATTCCATAAGACCATAAGACCAAAAGACATAGGAGTGGAAGTAAGGCCATTCGGCCCATCGAGTCCACTCCGCCATTCAATCATGGCTGATGGGCATTTCAACTCCACTTACCCGCATTCTCCCCGTAGCCCTTAATTCCCCGAGACAACAAGAATCTATCAATCTCTGCCTTGAAGACATTTAGCGTCCCAGCCACCATTGCACTCTGCGGCAATGAATTCCACAGGCCCACCACTCTCTGGCTGAAGAAATGTCTCCACATTTCTGTTCTGAATTTACCCCCTCTAATTCTAAGGCTGTGCCCACGGGTCCTAGTCTCCTCACCTAACGGAAACAATTTCCTAGCGTCCACCCTTTCCAAGCCATGTATTATCTTGTACGTCTCTATTAAGTCTCCCCTTAATCTTCTAAACTCCAATGAATACAATCCCAGGATCCTCAGCCATTCCTCATATGTTAGACCAACCATTCCAGGGATCATCCGTGTGAATCTCCGCTGGACACGTTCCAGTGCCAGTATGTCCTTCCTGAGGTGTGGGGACCAAAACTGGACACAGTACTCCAACTAAGACTGCTCTGTTATTCAATGCATTTGTGCTGATATTTTTCCTCAAATCCACCATCCTGCCTGCTCCCCACATCCATTGATTCTCTATGAAATGAAAACAATCCATCTTATGCACACTCAGCAATGAAGCACCCATAACATTCTGAGGGCAGATTTAATTGTGGCTTTCAAACGGGAATTGGATAATTATTTAGGAGGGAAAAGACAGGGGAGTGGGGCCACCAGAGAAGCCTGTCAATGATGTAAAAACTTAGGAATTCTGTTCTTAGAAAGAACTTGCAATATCTTAAAATCTTAAAAATTCAGTATCCTAAATAAAAGATACTGAAGCTTCTTAACCAATGTTCTAGAACTTGGGGTCAGGGTTTTTAAATACAGATAGGCTGCTGACACTGATAATTCAGTGATAAATGCCGACTGTGCGTGTTCCCCTCTGACTTATTCTTCCAAACTGTGCACGTGCACAGGGAGAAAGTGAGGACTGCAGATGCTGGAGATCAGAGTCAAGAGTGTGGTGCTGGAAAAGCACAGCAAGTCAGGCAGCATCCAAGGAGCAGGAGAATCAATGTTTCGGGCATAAGCCCTTCATCCAGTTTTCAAAAGTTGAAAATATTTCTACTTTGATTATGTATTTTCTCTTCTCTGATACACTGCCTTTTTTTTGACATTTGTAAAGTTTTTATCACCCTTTATTTCAATTTAATTCAGAGATTTCACTGCCACTGTATGTGCTACTGTGTCAGCAAACACTGTCTGTTATGTAAGGGGTTGCACATCTACGATAGAATCACAAGAACAAGTTTTGCTTCTCACAAAGGGTCCCGAGTCTTTGGAATTCTCTTCTTCAAAGTCAGGGGTGAATAGGGGCAGCAAGGTGGCTCAATGGTTAGCACTGCTGCCTCCCAGTGCCAAGGACGGAGGTTCGATTCCAGCCTTGGGTGACTGTTTGTGTGGAGTTGGCACATTCTCCCTGTGTCTGTGTGGGTTTCTTCCCACAGTCCAAAGATGTTCAGGTTAGGTAGAATTGCCCTATAGTGTGCAGGCTAGGTGGGTTAGCCATGGGAAATGCAGGGTTACATGATAAATGCTTACTGTGCATGTGTCCCACTGATAGGGTAGGGTACAGGAGTGGGTCTGGGTGGAATGCTCTTTGGAGGGTCAGTGCAAACCCGATGAGTTGAATGGCCTTTTGCCACACTGTAGGGATTCTACAATTCTAAGAAGTTGATTAAATAATATTGTTATTGTAACTACTGTTCCAGACTAAAATCAACTGCTTTTATCACCCTCAGGAAGTAATTTTAAGGCATCTTTAAGCCTTGGTCCAAGATGAACACACAGCTCTAAATGAGCTGCCATTTATTTTTCAGGATCCTTTCTTTGACAATGGAACTTTGAAGATGCAGGTCCTATGATATAGATGGAGGAGAAAGTGAGGACTGCAGATGCTGGAGATCAGAGCTGAAAATGTGTTGCTGGAAAAGCGCAGCAGGTCAGGCAGCATCCAAGGAACAGGAGAATCGACGTTTCGGGCGTAAGCCCTTCTTCAGGAATATGATATCGATGCCTTCCTCACGTGCCCAGCGACAATTATCCCCAAAACAACCCTGTTAAAAATTGAGTTCTCCCACTTGCCAGGAAAGCCAACAATCAGTCGCTCAGAAAAATAAACGATCAACACCAAGTCACATCCAAAACCTTTCAATGCTTTGGAATCGCATATTCCTCTTCCCATTCCTTTCTGCAGCTTCTGATGCCAGTTGGGTCAACCCCTCTTGTAGCATTTCCTTTACATACAGTTCAGGAAGACCCCCTACATGTGAGAAGCCCAGGGAGAATTCTGGCAATCCATTCTTTCATGAGTCAGATTTACTAAAATAATACCTGCACTCCACGGATTAAATTACAAGGAGAGATTTCAGAAACTAAGATTGTGTTCCCAGGAATTTAGAAGATTAAAAGCTGATTTGATTGAAGTTTATTCAATGAACTAATAAGGTAGATAGAGAGAAACTAACTCCACTCATCAAAGCGAGCTTCTTGAGAGATAAAATTCTGAAACACTTTGACACACTGAAGGTGATTGAAACTTGGAATTCTCTTCCACAAAAACCAATTAATGCTAGATTAGCATCTAATTTTAAGTTTGAGATTGATAGATTTTTGTAATGCAAAGCCATTAAGGAGTGAGGGGTAAAGATGAGTATACAGGGATAGGTCACATCTCAGCTATGATGTTATTGAATGACAGAATGGGTTTAAGATGCTTGATAGCCTCCTGTTTCCATTTCATCTCCAGAAGCATTGATTTCAGTTAAAAAAAAGACTGCCATTTAAATAAAGCACACAAACTAGCCCAATTAGAAGAGTGGAGAGGTATTTTCAAAGCATTTTCTAAACTCTACCTGTCCTTCAAAATTGTTAATGGGCTGGGAGGAACTTCTTAAAGGGCATCAATTTTGTGGAAAATGATCTTTCACTCCTTAACAAACTCTGGATGCAGCAACATGAAATCCTTTGTGTTATGCTTACCTGTCACTTCTGTGCAACATCACAGCGAGTGTCCTCACGTAAATGATAGAATTTGATTTTGCTTCTTCTTTTCATGGGATGTGGGTATCACTGGCAACACTCGCATTTGCGACACATTTCTGGCTGCCCTTGGTTGTCTCAACAGCCCAGCAAGAGCGATTCTTGTCCTGTCCTGCAAGGCTCAGCATTCTCTCTTTCTGGGGAAGGGAGTGGACCGAGACATGAGCAGCTGACTGTCAGGCACCTCCCACACTCCCCCCACCCCGACCCTCACAGTGCCCTCCCTTCCCTTTCCCTACTCCCCACCCCCACCCCATCACCCACCACCCGTATGGTATTTTACTGCCCTGCTATGGACTGAGAGAAAGGGAGGGATTGGGTAAGGTGAAAGCAGGTGGCACGCTGGTGGAGGTGCTAGTAAGGGAGTATGGTAGCAGCACAGACAGAGGCTGAGTTAGTGCTTTGTGAGGTTGGGATGGCTGAGACACCATCTCCTGCACTCAAACCTGTGGTGGCATTATTCCTTTCTGCCATTTTTCCCAACTGTCATACTCTCCAGAGCTTTGTCATCTTATCCTGTATG
Organism: Chiloscyllium punctatum; assembly: GCF_047496795.1. NCBI lineage: Eukaryota > Metazoa > Chordata > Chondrichthyes > Orectolobiformes > Hemiscylliidae > Chiloscyllium > Chiloscyllium punctatum. The sequence continues at coordinate 101,227,854 of NC_092749.1, read as the reverse complement.
TTTACAAAGGCATATGTGTAAGGGTTAAGGGGGGGGATATAGTTTAAGTGGGTGTAAATTCTTATTTTAATGACATTTGTTTGAAGGAGTTTATTCTTAATAAGCAAGTTTTTTGAGATTATTAGCAAAATGGTGGTACTATCTTAACAGTAATGCAGAGAAACAAAATGACTAGTTTGCTCATAAAGTAAAATGTTTATATTTTCAGTACACATAGTGGATAGTGAGGTCTGATTTCCCATCAAAGTCATAACACTATTGCTAACACTTTAAGATATTTGAGGTCATAATTTTCAACATCCCATGTAAACTATTCCTTCATCCACTCTGTTCTGATGTTTCCTCATAACCAACACTCCAATGTCAGATCACCTAGCAGTGAATCTCCTCTCTGCCATTCCTGTGGTCTTCACACTCTTCCTGAAGAAATTGTCACATGACCTAGATACAATGTCCTTGTGGAAGCTCTCTCTCTCTCTCTCTCCTCAAACTCTGGCAGAGGACAAGTAGAAACCTTAGAGAAATAATCAGTCATGCAAAACATTAGGGACTTTGTCAAAGTTATTCTGGGAAGATTGCAAACTCCTGGCATTGTTTGTTTTACTCTATTACACACTTGTGAAGTGCCTTGCATCACTTTCTTAATATTCATGATGCTGTTTAAATGCAAATGGTTATTGTTTAATATTAAATCAATATGCAATGTGAAGCAAGGACAAAATGTATTATATTACAATAGGGGCTGGATTACATCAGTGTATCTAATTGACACCAACCATCCAACCTTACTTCACCTGATTACAATTAGCGTTAATTCTTTGTGCATATCATTATAAGAGTTTGACTGGAGTAATTACAATTATGCTGAGAAATGTTTATCGTAATACAAAGATTATTCTTCCAAATCTAATATACTGTCAGTTCAGTAACATAATTTTCTACACTGTCCTTTGTGGTCTGAGCATCTCCTATTTCTAATTTCCAATGTATAGTAGCATTTTTTGCTTTTCAATACCCATATTTGTACATATTTCCACTAAATGCTGAGGTTTCATTATGTACCAGCTTTTGCCAACACCTTAATGCTTTGACTCTATTATAGCTGGTGGAATACTTAAAATGTGATCTCAACATATTACTTTTGTCATCCTCAGGAATCCACCAATGATTATATTTTAAAATCATTCACTCTGATTTCCAGTAAAGCAGCTGTACATGTGTAACGGGTTGACAATTCAAAATGTACTTTTACTGATATTACCTGATCTATCGAGTGGTTGCAGCATCTCCAAAATTGGTTTCAGATTCTGAGCATTTGGAGTTTGTTGCCTTTTGTGCTTACAGCCAAAACTAATGGCATATTTTCATAGCACCTTTGATATCACGTAATAATATTATAAAACAAAGCTAACACTGAATCATTCTAGGAGATGTTAGATTTGATGACCAAAAGCTTTGTCAAAGAGTAAGCTTTTATGAACTGTTTTAAAGAGACAAGTGAGGTAGAGAGACAGAGAGGTGTAAGGAGAGAATTCTTGGGGCCCAGACAACTGAAGGCGAGGCTGTTAATGATGGACCAATAAGAGTCAAAGTGTGTTTGAGCAGTGCTGGAATAATGTATGCAATCTTTACCTCTATGATAATGCAAACTTTGAAATTAAGTACACATATGTTCAATGGAAGAATAGAACGTTACAGTAGAGCACCTATAGTTCTGACGTTCAGCTCTCTGTAATATTCAGCTGAGACTGGAAAGAGGGCTGTCAAACATGTGACTGCCAAAAAAAGTTTGCCCTCATTTGCTGGTAAACACTGCCACCTGCTGGCAAAAGTGTTGCTTTTAAACACAAGGTAGTGTGCTTTGTATACACACATTTTGTAAATATATATGGAAAATTTAATTTCCAAACAGAATTCTAAAAGAAATCTGCTCCAACGACTAATTCAACAACTACATTGAAAGTTAGAACTAACTTTGATCTAGAAACTTACTACACTCATAAAAGAGGCACTTGTCCTTTCAAATGGTCTCTGAATCATATTAATTTGTTACTGATAATTCATTAAAATGATTTGGGGTGTGGCTCATCCTATCCATGTTATCCATTGACTTCACACTCACTTGAAGGATCAGAAAATTGGCTTTCTCTGTTGCCTCTTAAAATGGAGGTATGCACCAATTATAAAATCAAGAAAACTTCCCAATTAGAAATAACTTGACTGAAGGTGTCCAGGTATGGCGTGCGGACACTCAAATGAGGAAGGTCTGTTCTAGGTGATGGACAGAAGAGGGAAATTCACATTGGGCAATCCCTGGACTTGCCCAACATTGGGCCATGGAAAGGGCACATGGAACCTCGGAATCACTCTTCCAACACAAGTGGAAAAAAGGTCACTCAGCCCCCAAGTATTATCTGTAATTTTGAAACGAGTTGAATGATTTTACCAGAGCTGTCAAGGTAAACAGTGCACTCTTGTGATCACTTCACTACACCTCAAATTTTACAAACTGCATCCAAACGGTTTGACCAGTGCAGTTACAACTTTTAAACAAAACACAAGACTGCCACAAATGCAATTCCTTTTTTCTTGGAGGATAATATCACATACAATTTGAGGAGGAGGCCAATTCTAGACAAGGACATATCTGCTCTCCTCAAGTTGAAGATGATGAGCTGAGTCAATGCCAAGACGAGAGGCAACAGAGACACACGCAGGTTCCTTCAACTCAGATTGTCTTCTTTCTTTCCTACTTTATCCTAACCAACACATTCTGCGTAGGAACATAGAGAATAGGTGCAGGAATAGGCCATTCGGCCATTCTGCCCCACCATTCAATATGATCATGGCTGATCATGCAATCTCAGTATCTTATTCCCACTTTCTCCCCATACCCCTTGACCCCTTTAGCCACAAAGGCCACATCCAGCTCTCTCCTGAATATATCTAACAAACTGGCCCCAACAGCTTTCTGTGGGAGAGAATTCCACAGGTTCACAACTCTCTGAGTGAAGACATTCTTCCTCATCTTAGTCCTGAATAGCTTCCTCCTTATTCTTAGATAGTTACCCAAGTTCTGGGTTTGCCCAACATTGGGAACATTCTTCCTGCATCTAGCCTGCCCAGTTCCATCAGGATTTTACATGTTGCTATGAGATCACCCTCATTCTTCTCAATTCCAGTGAGTACAAGCCCAGTTCATCTAGTCTTTCTTCAGATGTCAGTCCTGCCATCCCGGGAATCAGATTGGTGCACCTTCGCTGGACTCCCTCAATAACAAGAATGACCTTCCTCAGACTAGGAGACCAAAACTATACATAATACTCAAGGCGTGCCCTCACTAAGGCCCTGTTAACTGCAGCAAGCCACCCCCACTCTGATACTCAAATCCTCTCACTATGAAGGCCAACATGTCATTAACTTTCCTCACTGCCTGCTGCACCTACAGCTAACCTTCAGCAACCTTTCCACCATGACACCCTGGTACCTCACCTTTTCCCAAACTGCCACCATTCACATAATAATCTGCCTTCCTGTTTTGTGACCATGATAGATAACGTCTTATTTATCCACATTATATTGTATTTGCCAAGTATTTGCCCACTCAGCCGGTCTGTCCAACTCACCCTGTGGCCTCTTACCATCCTCCTCACAGCACATACTGCCACCCAGCTTAATGTCATCTGCAAATTTGGAGAAATGGCATTCAATTTCTTCATCCAAATTGTTAATGTATATTATGAACAGCTGAGGTTCTAGCACCGAACCCTGTGGTACTCCACTCGTCATTTCCTGCTACTCTGAAAAGGACCCATTTATTCCATCTCTCTGTTTCCTATCTGCCAACCAGTTCTCTAACCATGTCAATACATTACCTCCAATACCATGAGCTTTAATTTTACTTAATAATCTCTTGTGTGGATCATTGTCAAAGGCCTTTTGGAAGTCCAAATACACAGCATCTACTAATTCAACCTTGTCCACTCTGCTGGTCACCTCCTCAAGAAAATTCAAGAAAATTTATCAAGCATGATTTTAGGTGAATCCATGCTGAATTGGACCAATTCTATCACCACTTTCCAAATGCTCAGTCATTGCATCCTTAATAATTGATTCCAGCATTCTCCCCACCACTGATGTCAGGCCGATATTCCCCGTTTTTTTCTTGCCCTCCTTTTTTAAAATGTGGGGTTACATGAGCTACCCTCCAATCCATTGGAACTCTTCCAGAATTTATAGAATGCTGGAAAATGATCATCAATGCATCTGCTATTTCTATGGCCACTTCCTTACATACTCTGGGATACAGAGCATCAGGCCCTGGTGACTCATCAGGTTTTAATCCCATCAATTTCCCCAAAACCATTTCATGACTAATAAGGATTTCCTTCAGTTCCTCCTTTATGCCTGACCCTATGTCCCCTTACGTTTCCAGAAGGTTTTTTGTGGTTCTCTTTAGTGAAGACCGATACAAAGTTATTTGTTCAACTGGTCTGCCATCACTTTGTTGTCCATTATAAATTCACCTGATTCTAACTATAATGGACCTACATGTCTCTTCACCAGTCTTTTTCTCTTCACATATCTGAGAAGTTTTTGCAGTCCGTTTTTATGTTTTCTGCAAGCTTACTTTCATATTCTATTTTCCTCTTCCATATTAAACCCATTATCTTCCTCTGTTGAATTTTAAATTTCTCCCAATCCTCAGGTTTGCTGCTTTTTCTGACCAATTTATATGCATCCTCTTTCGCTTTAACACTATCCCTGATTTCGCTTGTTAACCGTGGTTGAGCCATTTTATTCCTATGCCAGACAGGGATATATGATTACTAAAGTTCTTCCATGCGGTCCCTAAATGTTTGCCTTTGCCTATCTACTGTCAACCCCTTAAATATCCTTGGCCAGCTTATCCGAGCTAATACATGCTTCATGTCATTAAAGTTAGTTTTCTTTAAGTTCAGGATCCTAGTCTCAGATTTAACTGTGTTACTCTCCATCTTAATGAAGAATTCCATCATAATATGGTTGTTCTTCCCCAAAAGAATCTAGCACCATAAGGTCACTAATTAATTCTCTCTCATTACACAATTACCAGTCTAGGATGGCTTGCTTTCTAGTTAGTTCCTGGACAGTGGTTGAAGAAATCATCCCTCATACATCCAGGAAATCCTCCGCCATTGCATTGCTGCCAATTTGGTTAGTCCAATCAATATGTAGATTAAAGTCATCCATTAGAACTACTGTTCCCTTACTGCATGCATCTCTAATTTCCTGTTTGATGCCATTCCCAATCTCACAACTATTATACGGTGGCCTGTACACACCAACATCTATCACTAACATAGCAACCTGCAGCAGCTTGCATCGATATTAAGAGCACTAGTTGGTTAATGACTGGTGCAGTGTGTCCAGGATTGAACAACAGGACTGCCCTAAGAGTTGGCTATTTGGTTAATGAAGCAAATTTGGTAAGACGTGATAAGAAATGTTACTCCACTCACGGGGAATAATACTCTATGAAATTGAACAAAAATGACACAGTCAAAAATGTAAGATTATGCTTATATTTCTGACTCCATGAGGCTTTAGCTTACATCTTATGTGTGGGTCCTTATCAAACGTCTTTTGGAAAATCAAATATATTATAACTACTGGTTCTCTGCGTCTGCCTTATTAGTTACATATTCAAAAACACAAATAAATTTGTCAAACAGAATTACCCTCTCTTGAAACCATGACAAATTTGTCTAATTGTTTAATTATTTTATCTATTATTATTTCAAGTGCATATTAAGAATTCCTAATTAGTAGGTTCCAGTATTTTCCTGACGATTGCCCTCAGATTAACTTGCCTTTTGTTCCCTTTTCCTATTCCCTCATTTTTTAGAAAGCTAAATTACATTTATTAACTTCTGATTTCCACGGACTGTTTTAGAATCTGGGAAAGTTTGGAAAACTGCAACCAGTTTATCCACGCTCTCGAGAGCTGCCTTTTTAAGACCTTTACACGTAGATCATCAAGTTCTGGGAACCTGTCAGCTTATCGTCCTTTAAGTTTCTCTCTGCCATGGTACTCGATTTCCCTTGTTGGCAGTGGGCGCACTGACAGTCAGCTGTCATTTCAGTGCAGCTTCCCTGTAAGAGGGACAGATTACCTTTAGGAGCTGGATCCTAGTTGGATCAGGTGCAAGCTCGACATGTTCTTTGAGAGCAACTCTGGACGGTCAGCTAAATGAGGAGGGAATGCAAAAGTTGGCCTCCTGTCTAATTTGCTGACCACAGGTGCAGACAGGTTGCAGATTGGAACTCCTGCTCCAGCAAATGGATGCCAACCAATGTTGAGATAACAATCACACACCAAACTCACACAGGACCCAGTTACCACACAGAAGGTACTCCATTCTTTTTGACCCATTAAACATCAATAGTTTCAGTGCAAATCCCCTCATCAGGTCTGATGGCAAATATTAGTGTATTGAGGGACTGATGTTATCTTACACTGCTGACCACATAGTCTAAGTCAACTATTTTCTTTTTTTAACTCATACATTTATCATTAACACTCAAAACAGCTTCAGGCCCATTCCAGATCCTAATTTCATTCAATCCTCTAGCCTACGTTTTTTGTTTCCACCCCCAAGCCCATCTCTAAATTGGGGATAGCTATGTGACTGAGGCATCTTCTGACCCTGCCTTTGTTCTGGCCCACCGGTGAGGTCCCAGTCTAGCTGCCCTGGGTGAGTGGGAACGATCCCATGCTACTGTTAAGAAAAGCAAGTGAGTGATTCCCCACTCTCATGTTCAGCCTCTGCTCTCAAATAAACCGTAAGGTTCAGCTGTTATGTTGTGTCTCTATCTTGCTTGCTATTCTGTTGTTTAAATTTTAGGTTACATTTATGACCAGTGCCACCACTAAGTGGAGCCACACACACACACTCACTCACACACTCACACACACACACTCACACACTCACACACACACGCACACACACAGAGTCACTCACACTCACCCACTCACACACACACATACTCACACACACACAGACACACACACACACACACAGACAGACACAGACACACACACACACGTGTGAAACTGGAATGTAAAGAAAGAGCTTGTTTGTTCTGTATTGACTGCGATGGCTAATTAATAATAACAAGGCCTTACACCCAGTGTTAGAAACAAGTGCCATCCAAAATGTGGCCCGAGCTAAATTTCAGAATAGAAGGCAATATGTGCTTCATCCTGCATTGGTCTCTTTACAGAATGCATGGTAAAATATCATGACAGTTTCACATCCAAAATATTTGTCAAACTCTCCCCCTGTTCATATAGGTTGTTGTAGCAGCAACATTGCAAATTCAGAGTTGGATAATGGCAGCTATTTTTATATTGTGGTGCCTTTCTCCAGCATTGAGAACCCACTTTCCTTCAGTTTTAATGTATGTTTGCTCAGCTGCCTCTATTCTGCTATAGGAAAGGTTTTGTGAAACTTGACAGGGTTCAGAAAAGGTTTACAGGAATTTTGCCAGGGTTGGAGGATTTGAGCTATAGGGACAGGCTGACCAGGCTGGGGCTGTTTTCCCTGAAGCGTTGGGGGCTGAGGGGTGACATTATAGAGGTTTATAACATCATGAATGGCACGTATAGGTAAATAGTCGGGGTCTTTTCCCCAGGATAGGGGAGTCCAAAACTAGGGGCATAAGTTTAAAGTTAGAGGGGAAAGATTCAAAAGGGATCTAAGGGGTAACATTTTTACACAGAGGGTGGTGCGTGTATGGAATGAGCTGCCAGGTGAAGTGGTGGAGACTGGTACAATTACAACATTTAAAAGGCATCTGGATGGGTACATGAATAGGAAGGGTACAGAGGGATGTGGACCAAATGTTGGCAATTGGGACTATACCAGTTTAGAATATTTGGTCAGCATGGATGAGTTGGACTGAAGGGTCTGTTTCTGTACTATACATCACTATGACTCTATTAATCTATCACTTCTATAGCCCCTCTATAGCATAGGACACTGCTGCTGTTTCCGGCTGAGCCTGTGATGAGATCTGTTGGTTATTTGGTTACAAATGGTTCTAGTTCCTCAACAGAATTTAATTCTGTATACAGCAATATTGTCAACCTAATGGTCTCCTACTCTTTTTATGTTACTGTAACTCAGTGTGTTTCTGGATTTTATGGGTCATCCAACCTTGTTACCATTTGCTTCCTGCAACCAAAGTGCACCCCTTCCCCACCCACCCACACCCCTACCACCCCCAACCAGCCAATTGGTTTCAACAAACTCCAACATCTGTGTTCTCAGAGAAATATCTCATCAGTTCACCCATCCCCACCAATACTTTATGGTTCAAATATCTGCTGAACTTCACGTATATGCCACACTTGACTCCAAACTTGGACAGCAGCTCATCAATGCTTCATGTCTGAACAACCCAACCTACCTCAACAGAAGGTCTGCTCTTAACTCCACATTCCATCCTAATTGTTACTTTACAGTCATAACTGAACTGTTATCACCTCTGCATCCCCATCATTCTCCTTCTGATCCCTACAGTTACGTTCCCCACCTTCCCTACAACAGTAGTGACCCATGAGAAGGTTCCCCTGGGCTTTTAGTGGTTGGATTCCCAGGATTGACTATGGTGTACCCTTTGACCGACTTGGATGGACAGCCCTGACTATGGCTGGGCAGACCCCTGACTGATGTCTACACTGCTCCCCAACTGATTACCACAAATACCCGGATGGTTGCACTGAACCCAGAGAGTTGACTGTGGCCCACTCTGAGGACTGTAGAGGTCCAGGTAGCCTGAACTTATACTGGGGTCTACCCACGACTTAATGTGCCAGGACTCCCTGGCTGAAATTGGTCTCCTTTGAATTGACTGAAGACTACTCTCTTCAGTGGTTTGGTTAAAGCGTGTTTTGTGTATTGCCGCACACACAACAGGCACTTGGTGCAGGTATGTGACTGATGTAGCGCAATGCTACACAGAAACATATCTGTTCCCTTGACTGTTCACTGCTGACAACCATGATCTCTTGCCTATTCTAAACAGCACACCAACACAGAGTCGAAAATGTCCCCTAACGATGCATTAAGGATGGCACGTGTCTGATGCCAATGTCCAGAAATGGGATGGAGTGGGTGGCCACTCTCCATGGAGAGTACTCTGAGGGATTCGTGACTCCTATCCAGTCTGAAGGTCTGGAATTGCCTAGGTACCCACCCTGCTTTTTATGTCGGGAATTGTCACCATCTAGTTTGTATTCTGTAGGTGAAAACAGTGGGAAACTGCATGTAAATCAGGCAAGATTAACAAATCAATTAATTTTGCATTAATTCCCTAATTAGCTCAACTTTCTTGCCAATGCTACATCGTTCAGTGCCTGGGTGAGGCAACCAGTGTGAGGCAAGTGACATAATCCTGCTGCAATCTGCAGTGAAAAGGAAATAGAGCCTAAGAAAACAATCTCCTTTGGCTTCCTATTGAAGTTATCATCAGACCTCATGCCTGCCCAGACAGTTGTGTTCTTTGCCTCAGAGATGTATAGAGATGCCATAATGTATGCAGGAGGTTCGCTTAATGCTTCAAAATGTTTGCTCTCATGTTTGAAACTGCTTGTCTAAGTTCGGTTTCTCTTCCTCAGTCATTACATCACAGTTTAACCAACTGTACACATTGAAGAGAAGGGTTAATAGATACACATAATTAAACATGTCACAGCCCTGGTGGAAATGCACTGATAACAAAGCTCTACAAATCCATAATTCATCAGAAACAACCAATTTTTTTCTCTAGGGTGGCTAAAGTCCGTCTGTGATCACTATCCAAGATAAAAGAAACTCAGATCAGATTTCATCAATTAACAAGGAAACAAAAATGTATTTATTATAACAATCTTCCTCTAACATATGGCTGAAATAACGAATCAAATCCTAAAATGCAAATTAAGCCATATCCTCTTTGTTATTAGACTGCTGAATGGACATCTCTATCTTCAAATAATGTTGATCTGGCTAATGTTGATCTTGATTTGTGCACACCCTGGGCAGTTGTCACCTTGTGTGCTTTGCTCTGTCTGAACACCCTACGATCTGTACGTCTTTATTGCTATGATCTGCCTGTACTGCTCGCAAAACAAAACTTTTTACTGTACTTCGGTACATGTGTGTGCAAGCTGTTTTTGCTGGTCTGCTTGTTTGCAGCCAGTTTAGTCGGTCATAATATTGCTCTCACCTGGCTTGGCCCCTTGCCCTGTGTGGCCCCTAGCCTGCTGGAAAATTCTGTAACAACCAGATAACTTCAGCTTTTCTCACAAAACTCCTGAATTGTTTAACTGCAGACACCTGCTAAGCAAAACCGCAACCAGCCAGATGTTATCAACGGGTGAATGGAGTATCTGGAGTATGTATTGACTCAAGGTCTGAAAACAATAGCTTGTTATTTACAGTCCTGAGAAACCCTCAGCTTGGCATCTATTGTAATATATAAATCTGTGGCGATCGGGAGCACTTTGAAGTAGCAGCAGACCGTGATTGGAAAAGGTGTGCTCCCCATTATATCATGCAATGAAATTTGCCAATGCTCAAGGTCAGAATCCGGAAAATTTCTTCGACAATGTGACTACAATAAATCAAATCAAATCAAATCTTTAAATCCAAACACACACACTTTCATTCACATGTAGTACAGGACAGTTGAGATGAACAGTTTTTGCAGTAATATCATGAGTGGAAAATGTAATCAAAAAAGGCACAAAATCTGTGGGTCAGAGTCCAAGCCAAGAAGGTGACTTCATGACAGTTCTTTTTTGGGTTCTAGTGATATATGGTTATCAATGGCACGATCATTAATTCATTAACTGTCAGTTTGACTTGGTTCTAGTTTTGAGTCAAGACTTCTTTCTCTTTTGCAAAGTCTTTGAGTGTTATTTCTCTTCTGCTCACAGCAAGTGAATGAGAGATTAATCTTCCTTGCTGGAAGGCTTTTGGAAATCTGAATTCCAACCGCTCTTTCTCTTGCTCCTCCCAGTTCTGCGACAAACTGCCACTTATAACCAATCCACAAGCTGTTGCTGGTGTTAGCAGGTCCTTCAAAAATATTCAAATTTGATTTCAGCAGAAGAACACTACACAGTTCCATTTTACTTCAAGTTGCAAAGCATAACAATTAATAATCTAAATTGTTTTTTTTTCCAATTCATATTTCCAAATAAGATATATGTAGCCCTTACAAACACCAAACATCGAACACTGCTTGGAGAAAGTGAGGACTGGAGGAAGAACCCCTCATGGACACCTGGAGGAAGAACGCCTCATCCTAACCACCCAACGCCTGAACAAAGAATACCTCATCTTCTGCCTTGGGACCCTCCAACCACGTGGAATCAGTGTGGATTTCATCAGTTTCCCCATTTCCCCTCTCCCCACCTTATCCCAGTCCCAACCTTCCCACCGCCCTCTTGAATGGTCCTACCTGTCCATCTTCCTTCCCAGCTGTCAGCTTGACCCTCCTCTCCAACCTATCACTTTCACCCCCACCTTCACCTAACTATTGCATTCTCAGCTCCCTTCCCCCCACCCCTGCCAACTTCCCATTTATCTCTCTGCCCCCTTGGCCGACAAGCCTCATTCATGATGAAGGATTTATGCCTGAAATGTTGATTCTCCTGCTCCTCAGATGCTACCTGACCGACTCTAATTTTCCAGCACCACACTCTTCAACTTTGAACATTGCTTATATGATGTGAATGAAAATCGCAGAGCAACCAATATAATTATATGCATTTTATAGCAGGGAATATCTTAGACTGTGTTATATCAATAGTATCTCCTGCTGGATTGACCATCAAGAATATTACTTCATAAAAGTGTTTTAAACAAACTAGGCTGAGGTACATAAATAAAATTTATATCATAAAAGACTTACTTAGCACACAAATATAATAAGTCATTGAGCTCCTTCTTGTTGGTATGAGTTTTAATGACCAAATGGCTATTGGGTTTACCTACACATGCAGGAGTGGCATGGTGGCTCTCTGGTTGGTATTATTGCCTCACAGCAATGGGGATCCTGGTTCTGCAGCAGTTTCAGGGCAATCCCCAGTTTTAAAAGGAAAGACTGAAAGAAAATGGCCTTTTGTGAAAAACTGGTCAACCTGGCATGTGTGCAGGCAGGATTTCCCAGCAGGCCTGCCAGAATAAGGATGCACCTTCTTCTGGGGACAGAGATCCTCAGAGGTATGAGACAACTCGACCAACAAAACAGCACCCATCAGACATCATATCAAGGAACAGGCATAGAAATAGTAATGAGCCCCAAAACTGTGAACAAGGGAGCCTATCTAGTTAATGGGATAATGATTTACTCTAATCTGAAAACAGTTTGGGAGGCTTCATGAAGTCATCAAAGTTTCAGTTAAGTAAATTTGGGATGTATTGACCCTTTTGTTTCCACAAATGATGGGATTAAACTAGCCCCAGCAATCACTGGAGATGCTTTGTGAAATGGAATGACCTGAGGGGTGGAGCTGGCCGGCCCTTTGGAATCGCAAAGATAAAGGGGGCAGCAAGGCCAGCTATTGGGGCTCTTTTCCTTTTTCAGTCTCCTTGATCTGAGCTTGCTGCTCCTCTGGACACCAATCCTTTGGGGGTGAAGACATTGACCCTGTCTATGGCATCGGACTTCGGAAGTCCACAACAACACCCAAAGCAGTGAGGGAGTCCCATTGGACAAACAACAAGTCCCTCTGAGACCGTAAGAAACCTTTTCAGGCCTGGACACTCATACTCTGGAGTAGTTGGTTAGGCATGGGGGGGAGGGTGGTTTTGTAATTCTTAAAGTATAGTACACTGGAAATTGTGTAAGGTTAAAGATTTATGTTGTGTCCACTCCAGTTTTCTTGTATTTTATATCATAGTGTAGAGTAAGAGTTTCATTAAAGTATTGTACAGATTGGTCAAATTGAATTTTTTCCGTAATAAAGTTCACTGGTAACTCATATTTGAGTCCGTCTGTGCTCTTTCTGGGTAAACTAGTTCTGGCTGAGTTCACAACAGATCCCAGACTATAGTTCCAGTGTCAAGGACTGAAGGGTGATGCGGGCAATTCAAACCACCCACTCAAAGGGGATTGCTGGCCAGGGTAGGCAGTTTGACCTCTCTTTTTCTCTCTCTTGGGAGTACTGCCCAAGTGGGTAGGTACCAGATAGACACTGTTGTCCCACCAACAAGCGAGGGAATCGCCCAGGCATTGGTGGCAGTTGAGATTATTGTGTGGAGATAAGTTCCGACTCGCTGGTCAGGCTATAAACAGTGAGTCCGGTTCAGCACCCTCTCTCCAGCAGAGTTGCCCTAATGTGGCATTCTGGGGCTTTGAAGTTTCAGAGCCTGCTAGAGAGAGACGACCACAGTAATCGGCGAACCCCAGACACCAGCCTGAGTGCAGAGTAAAGAAAAGAGGCTTTTCCACAGTTCGATCCCACACTTGGGTGACTGTCTGTGTGGAGTTTGCACGTTCTCCCTGTGTATGTTTGGGTTTCCTCCCACAGTCCAAAGATGTGCAGGTTAGATGGATAGGCCATGGGGAATGCAGGGGTACAGGGACAGGGTATGGGAGTGTGTCTGGTTAGGTTGCTCTTCAGAAGGTTGGTGTGGACACAATGGGCTGAATGGCCTGCTCCACACTGTAGGGATTCTATTCTATAATTTTACATGACAGGCAGAGCACATTAAATGTCCTTAAACTAGTTTAGGAGCATAAAAGGTACTATTTAAATATGCTTTTCTACATAAATGGAATGAAGCAGAAATACTAAAATTCCTGTTTGTCAAACCTTCTCCCCATAAATATTTGGTAACTAAGATACTTCTTTGCCTTTATCATTTTTGATTTTTGTGCAATCAATCTGCTCTCTAAAGCCATAATTTATATGCCCCGAATATGACTATCTCATCAATCTAAAAACCTTTTGAAATACTCCAAAATTATTTTAGACATAAATTGTAGGTGTGTCTTGTGTGTTACAGTGACATTTACAGTGTTCTGATAGCAACATTTTTGTGGATTTAGCGTCATACAAAGGCATTAAAATAGGTGGAAGTTTAATTGAAATTGTCCCATTTGAGGTCTGTGGATTTTGGGCTGAGCTCTCCCGACTAAAGATACAGCTTGCTAGAAACTAATTACTGAACTGTAGTTATCATTGCTAAATTATTATCCTATTCTGCAATATTATTTCCTCTTCCAGTTGCAAGCACGTTTGGATTTTTTTGTTGGGGCAATATATTCTATTGACTATCACATTCTCAAATCTATTCTTGCTTTTACATTAGACAGATGTTGCTTTAGTTTGATATTTTTCAGAGTTGCATGTTGTTACTTGTGCTAACTTCCAACCATACGTACTAACTGTGCAATGATTGGGAAAAATACAATCTGAGAGATAGAAGGAGACAGAAATCAGTAAAGAGAAAAGAGCAGGCGTTAACAAGGAGGGTTCTATTATATCTGCAGTAATGTCAGTGCAATCTGTTAATTACTGGCACCACCTACATCTTTGCCAAAGTATTGCCTATATGGTATGGAGTTCATGTTGTGGCTCCCACAGCTTCATGCTTTAGCTGTGACTAGTGTCCATTTGAAACCGTGGAAATATCAGTATTGCAATGCTGTAACTAACCCACAACTTACATCTAAATAGCTCAGAACCATTTTCAGCAGTCTGCTGGGTTGTTCTAATAGCCTTACGTGGGAGGTACAAAAGTTTAGCAATAGACTAATTACATAAAAATTAATAATCTAAAGATGGAAGAGTACCCAGCTGAGTAAAATACTTATGGGAGGGAGTGGTTGATAAACAGGCATTTAAACATGTCTGTTTTATTGATTTTACTTAGAAAGACATGTAGGTAAATAGTCCCTCATCTTATCTTCCAAAATGGTTCAAGTACAGGTTAAAGAGACCTGACTGTTGACATACAGTTAATCGCAGCAGCCACTGAAACACTCACGATCAGATTAACAGCAATGATCTGAATGCCCAGTGGTGTTAGTTGGCTGGGCATAAGACCTGATTCGTTTTGTAGCCTGAGTACATTGTAATTCTGCAACATAGTCTGCTTTGTTTAAAGTGTTAGAAATGAAGTCCACAATATAGAGTGAGGCAACACAGGTTACAACCCAATCCAGAAATGATAAAATCATAAGAAATAGAAGGAGCTTTAGGCCATTCAGCCCCTACAGCCACTATTCAAAAATGTAATGGTTTATTTAATTGTGGCCCTAACTCCACCTTCCTGCCTCTCCCACTGTAATCTTTGACTTCCCACTCACTCAAAGATCTATCTTGTACCTGAACACATTCAACAATCCAAACCCTCAGGTCAAACTAAGAGAAATTCTTTAGAATCTGAGCCTTCCCAGTAGAAAGGTCAATACTATGCCCCAGACTTACACGGGTCATGCCAACTCCAGAACCATTTGTAAACCTGATTCTGGAATTTGTGTCCTTATTTTCACTGGCACAAGATAAAGAGACAGAAAGCAAGAACTAACGTGCATATCTCTCCTGGTTGGTTCCATTACCTGGATAGACATTTCATAGTCCCTGCACCTCCCCCCTTCTCCAATTCCACCTCAAATACTCGGGAGTTGGTCCAGCCTGTCTATGACTCATGTTACACAAACCCTCTGATGAGTCATGAACCATAGTCCAGATTTGGGAACCTTTTGATCAGTAATTTACCCAATAGTGTCCACACTACCTTACTACAGAAACCTCCTGTTACTGATATTATAACAGCCCTGCTTGATTTACACGTTTATAGGAACAGTGGTTTTTTTTGTCAATGAACATTTTTGAATGGGTATTTTGTTTCTTCATTAGTGTATCAATACTTGCCTTGGTGTTTGGCTCACATCTTCTCCACATGTTTCATTGGTTGAAAGGGCATATAGGTCATACTGGGACATGGAAGGGGGCAATGATATATGGGGACTATGAAGAGACCATGCAGGGGTGCAGACAGGGCAGGGGAAATGAATAGATTTAGATTTTTTTAGACTTAGACTACTTACAGTGTGGAAACAGGCCCTTCGACCCAACAAGTCCACACCGACCCGCCAAAACACAACCCACCCAGACCCATTCCCCTACATTTATCCCTTCACCTAACACTACAGGCAATTTAGCATGGCCAATTTTTGGACTGTGGGAGGAAACCGGAGCACCCGGAGGAAACCCACACAGACACGGGAAGAATGTGCAAACTCCATACAGTCAGTCACCTGAGGCAGGAATTGAACCCGGGTCTCTGGCACTGTGAGGCAACAGTGCTAACCACTGTGCCACCGTGTCGTCCTATAGGGTGAATTAATGTGAGGGATCCAGGCTGCAGGGCCTACCTGTTTTAGTACAGCTGAGCAATGTCCCAGAAAACAGTGGTGAGCTTTCTAAGCAGCCCACCTTAACACTCTCCCCCTTCTGTAGCTACTAATGATCTGCTTCTGGGGATGGCAAATCTGATTTTTTTCTCCTGCAGTCACCTCCCTGGAATGAATATTGCACATAACAGGGCTTTTGCCTTACTTGAACTATATGCCTTGGTAATGAAAATGCAACTGTACTGACTTTATGGGTGTGTACCACAGAACACAGGAATGTCGCTGTGATCATCTGGAATGAGTCCAAAGTTCAACCTAAACACCAACCACTCAGTAAGGCCCACTCACTACAACATACAAATTTAATAAACCATCAGCACTCCAGCTCAAATGCAATATATGGCATTTTTAGAAAGATAAATAATTCTTTCCTGAGATAAATTGCTTTTTGTCGCCATCTGGTGCATTTTTCATGTACATAGAAAATGTGTAAAAATATATCAGGCATCCTAATAGTAACCTAATAGTTTTACTTGTAAATAAAGCATAAATCAATAAATAAGAAATATAAAACAAAAACAGTAACAATAACTTGTATTTAACATAGTAAAATGTCCCGAAGCACATCACAGGAGGGATTATCAAAGGCATATAAAGCGATATTAGGAAATATGACTGAGAGTTTGGTCAAACAGCAGCTTCCAAACAGCACCTTAAAGGAGGAAAGAGAGGTTGTGAGGCCATGAGGCTTTGCAAGGGAATTCCAGAGTTTAGCGTCTGCACAACTGAATTTCCTACTCCTGCTCCTATTTTCTTTCTATATGTTACTCTTTTAAACACTGAGAATTCAATTGATACAAAATTACCAAACAAACATAAAAAACTTCATTATTGGAATGTCTGATATATTTTTACACATTTTCTATCAATATGAAAATGCACCAGTTGGCAACAAGTAGCAGTTTATCTGAGGATGGAATCATTTATCTTTCTAAAAAATGCATTAGAAAATTCCTTTTTTGTTTGTTGTGACTTATGCAACAGATCAGTTGTCATTTTGAAAACAATATATTCTTTTTCCTCCATGTGGGATGAGGGCATCACTGGCTCAGCCACAGCTTGTATCACCCATCCTTAATTGTCCAAAAGGCAGGTAAGTGTCAACTACATTACTGTGGGTCCAAAGTCACATGTAGATCAGACCATGTGGGGAATATAGATTTCCTCTCTGAAAGAACATTAATGATCAAGTGGGTTTTTAACAATAAAAGACCCTGGGTTCCCAACAGATCAGATTTTTATTGAACTCAGACTTCACTATTAGCCAGGGTGGGATTTGCACCTGTGTCCCCAAAACATCAACCTAATGTTCTGGATTATGAATCCAGTGACATTACCACGACACCACCTCCCTTTAAGTAAACCACAGGTTTTGGGAATGTAACTTAAACAAAGAGTGAGTGGAAATAGATATGTGAACAAAATGAAGGATGAAAAGAGCTCTCAGGATATTCCAAAGCACTTTACAATGAAAAGGACATTCAAAATAGTCCTATTGGATATTTTGCAATACCTAAGAGGTTGGTTTGACAGAGGATGAGTTTGGTACCTTACATAAAATGCAACACTTTCAGTATTGCAGCATTCCTGTTGTGCTGCACTGGTGTGTCAGCCTGGACGTTTGTGTTCAACTGTCTAGAGGGGAACTTAAACCCATAATGTGCTGACTCATAGAGGCCATAGCCTACTCACCAAACCATGGCTGCAGCCTAACATTTGAAATTCTACATGCAGTTCTGATCGCCCTACTATAGAAAGAATATCATTAAACTAGAAAGAGTGCAAAACAGATTTACTAGGATGCTACCTGTACTGGAAGGTTTGAGCTATAAGGTGAGGTTAGATAAACTGGGAGTCTTTTGCCTGGAGTGTTGGAGACTGAGGGGTCACCTTACAGAAGTCTACAACATCATGAGAGACATAATATTGAGGTGCTGGTGTTGGACTGGGGTGGACAAAGTTAAAAAAAATCACACAACAGCAGGTTATACTCCAACAGGTTTATGAACTCCGAAAACTAGTACTTAAAAATAAACCTGTTGGACAATAACCTGGTGTTGTGTGTTTTTTTAACAATGAGAGACATTGGTAAGGTAGATAGCCAACAACTTTTGTCCAGGGTAGGGGAGTCTAAAACTAGAGGGCATAGGTTTAAGGTGAGAGGGGAGAGACACAAAAGGATCTAGAAGGGCAATTTTTTCACATAGAGTGTTTGGAATGGTCTGCCAGAGGTAGTGGTGGAAGTGAGTCCAATGTCACCATTTAAGAAACATTTAGACAAGTACATGGATGGGATAGATATGGAGGGATATGAACCAAAAACAGGCAAATGGGACTGGTTTAATTGTGAAAGCTGAGCGGTTTGGGCAAGTTGGGCCGAAGAGCTTTTTTCCACGCCGTAGACCTCTGACTGTAACACAGAACAACCTAATTCACAACGAATAGCTTTATATTTGATATTTAAATAATTCAACTGATCTTACATCACTGTGCTGCATATTTGTAAACAAACTAGTTTAATTTAAAGTAAGCTTTTACAAAGCAGTGCTATTTTGAATGCTGAATGGCATTGCAGTAAGACACAAATTTTTGCTTTGCTCTCTTAGTCTCATATATACTATCTAATATCAGAGGATGAGTTCTCAGACATTAAGGCGCATTTCTCCAGATTTATGCCCAAGCAGAATCTAATTATTCAAACCTGCTTATGTTGATTAACTCTGAGGGCAGCAGCCACTTCTGCAAGGTTTCAGAATGCGATTATCAAGGAAATTGAATGCCCTTATGCTTCTGACATTGAGCAGCATACAAAGGTTGAAGAAGTAAGATGACAGTATAGTAGTTCTATATCCAATCTAACTCCTGTGAAGTCTGGGAGTGCAGAATCGCTTGTGTAGTGTTTGTAATGAGGTCAGCCAGGTGGAACTTATAGAATATGAGTTCCCTGATTGGGGCTGTTAATCTGGTCCAACCAGGGAGCCCCAGCTGGCATATATAAACAGAAGCATCACAGGTTCTGTTCACTCTAAGAGCTGGCTCTGAGAAAGTTGCACCAGTGTCAAGTTACTTTGCATGAGTAAATAACAGGTGACTTGGTGACGGGATACCGGCCTCTGGAGTTATTTCAGTGGCAACAAAAGAAATAAATACTCTTCTGAAATAATTCACTTGTAACAATTGTCTTTGAGTTGGGGTAAATATTTCTGGCATCATGCCATTATTTGGGAAACTTGACACATTCAATCCTGCTGTTAGAAACTGCGCCCAATGTGTGGAAAGAATGTGTTATTATTTCAGGGCAAATGACATTGGGGCACATGAAAAGCAACAAGTAATTCTCCCAACAGCCTGTGGATCTGCAGGTTTTTTGGTTATTAACATTCCTGAGGCACCAGATACTAAAACCTTTCAAGAGTCAATAGATTCGGTTAAGGAATATTACCTCAAGCCTCCTCTGATTTTGAGATGCTATCAGTTTGACCTGGCAGTTCAAGAACCAGGGAAATCTGTGTCAGCATTTTTGATGAAGTTAAGATGACTGGCAGAGGCATGTGACTTTGGTTTAACCCTTAATGAGATACTGAGAGACCATGCTGTACGTGGAATTAATGATGTAACTGTGCGAAACAGCCAACCAGCTGAAGCCCAACTGGACTTCAAGCTGGCACTACAACTGGCTTTATCATTGGAAAGTGTAGCAAGTGGAACGTATGAATTACAGGGTTGGCTGATGAAAATGGGCACACTTGCAAGGCCGACTGAGCTTGGGGGACATCACTTGTGCGAAGGCAATTGCACAGCCTCATATAGGACATTCATAGATATCATAGTATCCCTACAGCGTGGAAAGAGGCCCTTCAGCACTACAAGTCCACACTAACCCTCCAAAGAGTATCCCACCCAAACCCTTTCCCAATTACTCTACATTTACCCCTAAACACTATGGGCAATTTAGCATGGCCAATTCACCTAACCTGCACATCTTTGGATTGTGGGAGGACACCAGAGCACCTGGAGGAAACCCATACGGACACGGGGAGAATGTGCAAACTCCACACAGACAGTCAGCTGATGCTGGAATTGAATCCGGGACCCTGGTGCTGTGAGGCCGCAGTGCTAACCACTGAGCCACCATGCCGACATATCCTGAACTGAGGGACTCCAGGTTAGCCCACAGGAAAACCCCGAAACAAAGCCAAGCCTCGACCAAATGGCAAACATTTTGTTCAGGGTCTGGGCCAACAAGCCATTGTAGTTGCTGCCGGTATTCAGACTCAAGACAGCAACGGGGTCTGACTAGGCCTGAATTGAGTAATAAAACTCACAGACCATTATCTAGGAGAGTGTACACACCGGAAAGCCTGCTTACATCTGGCTTGGAACAGTTAAACTGCTTACCAGCATCCAAATCAAAATAAACATCTGGTTAAATGGTCACCCAGTTCTGATGGAGGTTGATACTGGTGTGGCTGCATCAGTAATCACAGTCTTTAACAAAATTCACATTGGACTCCAACCTTTAGCTTTCTGTAAGATCTCCACTAGAGAACCTACGCAAGGGAAACCGTTACAGATTCAGGGTAAAACTTTGGTTCTTGTCTCGTACGAGCACCAGCTGGTTCAGTTCCCATTGACTGTGGTAAAAGGCTCAGGACCAAGCCTGATGGAGCAAACTTAATTGAGAAAGACTCACCTTGTTTGACTCAACATTTTTTGATTAGACAATGGCTACCTGTGTGAAGTCCTAATTAAGTACCTGGAAGCTTTTCAGGAAGGTCAGGGGACTGTCAAAGGAGCCAAGGCCACCTTGCATAGAGTTTTACAGAGTGTTAACAAGGAAGCAATTCCATGATTCTGCAAGGCTCGCCCAGTGCCATACGCTTTACATGCAAAAGTATAGGCAGAAATCAAGAGGTTGGAAAGCAAAGGAATCATCAAATCAGTACAGCTTTATACAAATATGAACATAGGAGGTATGGTTGATAAGTTTGCAGATGACACTAAAATTGGAGGTGTAGTGAACAGTGAACAAGGTTACTTCAGAGTACAACAGAATCTTACTCAGCTGGGCCAATGGGCTGAGGAATGGCAGAGGGAGTTTAATTTAGATAAATGTGAGATCTGCATTTTGGAAAACCAAATCAGGGCAGGACTTATACACTTAATGTCCTGGAGAGTGCTGCTGAACAAAGAGACCGTGGAGTGCAGGTTCATCGTTCCTCAAAAATGGAGTCACAGGTAAATAAGGTGGCAAGGAAGTCATTTGATATGTTTTCCTTTCTTGGACAGTGCATTAGGAGTTGGGGGGATCATGATGCAGCTGTACAGAACATTGGTTAGACCACTTTTGGTGTATTTTGTGCAATTCTGGTCTCCGTCTTTTAGGAAGGATGTTGTGAAACTTGAAAGGTTCAGAAATGATTTACAAGGCTGTTGCCAGGATTGGAGGGTTTGAGCTATAGGGAGAGGCTGAATAGGCTGAGTCTATTCTCCGTGTACTTTCAGAGGCTGAGGGGTGACCTTATAGAGGTTTATAAAATCATGAGGGGCATGGATTGGGAAAAAAGGGCAAGGTCTTTTCTCAGGTGTGGTGGAATCTAAAACTAGAGGGCATAGGTTTAAGGTGAGAAGGGCAAGATTTAAAAGGGACCTTAGAGGCAACTTTTTCATATAGTAGTAAGTGTATGGAATGAGCTCCCAGAGGAAGTGATGGAGGCTGGTACAATTACAACATTTAAAAGGCACCTGGATGGATATATGAATAGGAAGGGTTCAGAGGGATTTGGGCCAATTGCTGGCAAATGGGACTAGATTTATCTGTGATATCTGGTCGACATGGATGAGTAGGACCAATGAGTCTGTTTCCGTGCTGTACATTTCTATGACTCTGTGAGTTTACAGAATGGACACCACCAGTCGTACTGATTGTGAAACCCAAAGAGTCAGTTGGCCTTTGTGTAGATTTTAAACAAACAGTAACCATTTCACACAACTAGATAAATAACCAATCACTTGCATAGAGGATTAAATGGAAAGCTGGCGTGTGGCCTGTCCTTCATGAAACTGGATATGAGCAATGTGTACCTGTAATTGCATTAGATAAGGACTCCCAGAAGTATGCTACAATTAATATTCATAAGAGTTTAAATGAATATGTGGGGTATTTTGGTATATTTTACCATTTTTCAGCAGATGAAGGAGAACATTTTACAAGGTCTACCTCACATCATCATTTATCTGGATGACGTGCAAATAACAGGGAAGACCAATAAAGAGCACTTAGAGAACTCGGACATAGTCTGTAAGTGTTTCTCCAAGGTGGACGTATACCTTAGAAGGGAAAACTGGTGCTCCTGGCACCCTAAGTGACCTACTTGGATGACACAGTTGACAAGACCAGATTACACCAGTTGGAAGATAAAGTGGTTTACAGGCAGCATGGTGGCTCTGTGGTTAGCACTGCTGCCTTACATTTCAATTCCAGCCTCGTGCGATGTCTGTGTGGAGTTTGCACATTCTCCCCGTGTCTGTGTGGGTTTCCTCTGGGTACTCTGGTTTCCTCCCATAATTGCAAAGATATGCAGGTTGGGTGAATTGGCCATGCTACATTGCCCATAGTGATCAGGGATGTGTCGGCTAGGTGCATCAGTCAGGGGTAAACAGAGGGTGGGGAAATGGGTCTGGGTGGGTTACTCTTTGGAGGTTCGGTGTGGACTTGTTGGGCCGAAGGACCTGTTTCCATACTGTACGGATTCTAATTAATAAAGTGAGGGCAATCAAAGGTGCCTCAGCTCCCATGTCCGTACTGGAGCTTAGGTCTTTCCTTGGATTGGTGAATTATTATGGAAAGTTCATAGGTAACCTGGCCTCCATCCTACAATTGAAAAAGGGTCAGCCTTGGAAATGGTCTCATAGCCATTATGTAGGCTTTAAGAGTGTCCCAGTTCTCACAGAATCTCAACGGTGTGAAAGAAGGCCATTTGGCCCATCGAGTCCATACCGACCCTTTGAAGAGCATCCCACTCAGACTCAACCCCGTATCCTATCCTTGCATTTCCTATGGCTGATCCACCAAAACCTGCACATCCCTAGACACCAGAGGAAATTTAGCATAGCCAATCCACCTACTCTGCACATCTCTGGACACCATGGGCAACTTAACATGGCCAATCCACCTAGTCTGCACATCTCTGGACACCATGGGAAATTTAGCATGGCCAATCTACCTAGTCAGCTGGAGGAAACCGGAGCACCTGGAAGAAACCTGCACAGACATGCAGAGACTGTGCAAACTCCACACAGACAGTTGCCTGAAGGTGGAATTGAACCGAGGTCTCTGGTGCTGTGAGGCAGCAGTGCTAACCACTGAGCAACCGTGCTGCCCTGTAAAAAGCATCCCACCCTAACCTGCACATCTTTGGACTGTGGGAGGAAACTGGAACAGCCGGTGGATACACACCACTGGCATGGGGACAACATGCAAACTCCACACAGACAGTCACTTGATGCTGGCGCTGTAAAGCAACTATCATTGTCTAAGGTGTTGGCACACTATGATCCCAAGTGAGATCTGGTGCAGACATGCAATGCGTCTCCATACGCTATCAGGGTAATGTTGGCTCACAGATGACCCAATGGAGAAAAATGCCCAATAATGTATGCTGATGCAGATCTGAAATACACTCAGATGGAGAAGGAAGGTTTGGCGGTCATCTTTAGTGTGAATATCTTTATAGATAAAGTCATAATAACAGACCACAAACTAGGGCTACTCGAAGAGGATAAGGCCATACAAGCCATAGCTTCAGGTCAAATTCAGCAGTGGGATCGGATTCTAAGTGCAGAAAATTAGTAGTTGGAACGTTGTCCTGGAGGTGAAGTGTCAAATGTGGTTACCTTGAACTGTCTCCTGCTGGTAGACACACCGCCGATGGTGCCACCACTGGAAGACTCTATTTCTGTTTGAAATTTTCTGGGCACCCTCTGGTCATCCCTGGAAACATCAGACAGTGGACACAAAAAGATCTGGTCCTGGTAAAACTAAAACCACTGCTGGTGATGAGGGAAACAAAAGGCCATCACAACTAGAATTGAAATCTTATTGCACCCAGTGAGACCAGATCACTGATAGGGAGAAGTCTCTGCATCAGATTAAATCTGACCTTCCAGGACCCAGGGGTGAGGGAGAGAGTGAAACGACATCAGCAAACTAATACCAGTCACAAGACTCCTCTAAGTGAGAGAGACAATTTACTTCTGGGGACAAAGTTTGATGCCAAAACCATGGCAATGAACTTACATGGGTAAGAGGCAAGTCAAGTTCAGTGGTATGCAAAGTTCAGGTAGGTGAGGCAGTCCTGAACAAGCGTGTGGACCACAAGAAAGCTGCAAACTTGCAAACAGGGCAGGAGCAAAAGATACATGGTCCCTCAGAACAGCCAGAAAAGCTGTTGGAACCTGTGGGTTGTCTTCCTCTGTCTAGTGTCGGAGAAACTTCAGAATCTGAGATGGACAAGGCAGGGTGTTGCAGACTCAATGTCTTTACTGCCTGAAGAAGAAGAGTATTTTCTTTTTGGATGCTCAGGGCACAAGAGACGGGACACAGTCTTTATCCAAAGCTAAATCAAAGGAACTGGACCCAGTGCAAAAACACCGCTGAAGAGGTTACAAGAGAAAGAACAGGACTACATCCCCAGACATAGAGAGGGAGGAATGCAGTAATTGTAACAAGGTCAGCAATAGAATATGAGTTCCCTGATTGGAGCTGTTAACCTAGCCCAGTCAGGGAGTGTCAAAGGTTCTGCTCACTCTGAGAGCTCACTCTGACCAGTGTAAACTGGCTATGACCTATGCACATGTAAATAAAGGGTGACTTAGTGACAGGATACCAGCCTCTGTAGAGTTATTTCAGTTTGTTAGCTACTTATGGCCCCACAATGATTTTTCAGATAACATCCAGAAAGAACCATGCCAATGTTTCATAGTCAGAGGAAAGGCAATAGGAACACAAATTAAGACAGGTCACTCAAAAAGAGTTTGTCTCTCAATTATAAGCTATCTGAAACATGAGACTGACAGGAGCTTATAAAAATACAACAACATTAATTATTCTGATTTGTTTTGTCTCTTTATGTACATTAACAATTTGGAATTGTATACTTTGATTTCTGTGGGAAGCATGTTTTCTGATGTGGCAGCTGTCATTCAGCTGGAGTCAGGAGGATTTGTATTTTGGTCAGACGTCAGAAACTTAAATACAAAATCTAGGCTGATACTTCAGTGCAGTACTGGGGAGCTCTGCATTGTCAGACTGATGTTTTGTGAATATAACATTGAAACAAGATCCACTGTGAGAAGTCAGGTGGGTGTCAGAGATCCCATGAAACATTTAAAGCAGAGCAGAGAATATTCGTTTGTCTCCTGAACAAGATTTTGCCCTTTCCCCACGAAGGTAAAGAGAAATTGTCTGGTCATCATCTCATTGGAAAATTGCTTTGGGAAAATTGGCTGCCACATTTTCTGCATTAAACAGTGACTGCACATCAAAAATACTTCATTAGCTCTAAAGATCTTTAGGACATCCTGAAGTCATCAAAGGAATTATATAAATGCATTTTCTGTTCTTTGTTTTGGATCAGAAATGTGAAAACTGATGATGAAGAGATATTCAGAACTCTCTCAATAGCTCAGTTTATGGAGTCAGTGATCCAGCTGAAACTTCTCTGCTGGTAACACTCCACATTCATTCCATTGTGCTGGAGGAGAGTTTAAAATGCTACAAATTACCTGAGTATCCATTGGTTGGAAGTGAATTTCAGCCATGTTTCCCACTCTTGCAGTGTCCACCATATGAAACACATGTGACTCTGCTCAGGGATGCATGATCTGGGTTGACCCTAATGCTCCCATTGTTGACTTCAAGGGAAGAAAGTCTTTTATCTGAAAAGTGCCATTCGTAACATCAGGGTGCTCAAAATTCAGTGAGTGGTGTACTTATAGGGTAGTCACTGAAGTAAGATGGCACATAGGACTCAATTTGCTCACAGCAAGATCCCACAGAAAGCTTTCTATTAAGATCGGGCCATTTCTTCTCAATGATGTTGGTGAAGGGATAAATATCAGTTACGAATTTACCAGTTTTTCTTCAAAGAGGGCCACAGGGTATCTTAGACCCATCTGAGAGACCAGATTGAGTCTTAGTTTAAAGTCCACTCTGAAAGATGGCATCTCTGACAGCGTAATGTTCCCTCATGCAAGTGTCAGCCTGAAGTGTGTGCTCAGGTTTCCGGAGAGGAATTTAACTTCTCAGACGTCTGACTTAGAGAAGTAAGAGTCACCCACTGAGTGATGGCTGGCTCCAGAAATGACACATATGAGGAGAGAGAAAGGGGACTTACGTCGCATGGGTGAGCTGGTGTCTTTCACTTCAAAAGCAAACTCCTGAACAGAAGGCAGCAGAATTACCCAGTAGCTACAACAACTGACTGCACTCAGACCTGGTTTTTCAATCATTCCTGAATGCAGAACTAAAGTAACACCTGACAATCCATTGTCCTGAAGGGGATTGAGTGGAGCAGTATCATAGATAAACAGCATTGTGATGGTCTGTTACATATTGGAGTGACCAAACTCAAAAAAATCAAATGTTCTAAGAACAAATTCCAGAAACAGACACAAATTAATTACATTTGATAGTCTGCACAAAGTACTTTTGAACTTTTAGGACAAAAGAGGAGAAAAAGAGTCAGAAAAAGATTTTCCTGTAATTCATTCATGTGATATGAGTTTTACTGCAAGGCCAACATTTGTTGCCCATCCTATACTGGCCTTGAGGAGGTGCTACTGCAGTCTATCTGGTAAAGGTGCACCTATAGTGCTCGAAAGAAGAGGGTTCCAGGTTTTTCGTCCAGTGAATTAACAATTATATCATTCCAATGCAAGTTGATGCATGACTCAAAGAGAAAATTGCAGATAATGGTGTTCCCATGTGTCTGCTGTTCTTGTCTTTCTAAATGGTTGAGGCCAAAATGTTTGAATGGTGCTGTCCTTGGTGAGTTGCTGCAATACATATTGTGGATGGTGCACACTGCTACTACTATCTACTAGGTGGAGGGACTGTCTAATGTGATGAATGTGGTGCCAATCAAATGGACTGTTTGGTTCTGGATGACATTTAACTTCTTGATTGTTGTTCAGCTGCACCAATGCAGGCAGGTGGAGTGCATTCTATCACACTCCTGACTTGTAGGACTCTGGGAATTCAAGAGATGTGTCACATGCAGTAGAATTCCTAGCATCTGATGTGTTCTTCTTCTAGACACAGTGTTGATACGGTTTAAGTGTTTAGATTCCGGTTACTGGTAACTCCGGGAACAGTGGGGATTCAACAACAGCTTGTTGAACACTGAGGCCCACTACAATACAGTTGACTCTTAACTACCTGCTGTAATGGCCCAGCAAGCCGCACAGTTTTATTAAAGCACTATAGAATAAAAGTGAACTATGTAAGTACCCTTTTAGTGCAATTTTCTGCCTCCTCTTAATTGGACAGTATAGTGACTGACATCCTGAATTCAGGTCACTTTGTTTATGTTAATTATGGATATGATTAGTAACTATACATAATTTTACATGGCTTGATAAGCACTCTGATTTTAGCAAGTGTGATTTTACTTGTTACATTCATTACAGTAGGTTGCAAGGTTAGTTTCAGCTCTGAAATCATTGTGGGAGCAAGCCAAGTGGAAAATTATTCCCGAAGGGATATTAAAAAGGGGGCATATATCCCCAAAGGTATAACGTGGTGACCTGTAATTTCAGAAATAATTTCATCATTCAAAGCAGCTTGTCTCCTGAGAGTTTTTCCAGCAGAATTTCAGCTGCCTTTTATTGCCAGGAGCTAATGACAGTAAAATAGTTTTTCCTGTGGACTAACGCTGTTAGAAAATTAATTTCATTTGATTATAACATAATTGCACTCTTGCTTCTCACTGTCTAATTAGGCATGTTTTGTCACCATGTAATTTCTTCAGGGGTGGGGGATTTAAAACATTGTTTGAATGATGTTTGTTCATTGCAAAGGTTGTTTCACAAATAAATGAAAAATTCTTGCAGGACAAACAGAACTTGTGTAGAGTATTACTTAAACATAGTCTTGCTATCTACTTGGTTTTCCTAATTTGTTCTAGTATTATCCTAATACTGTATGCAGAATTTTAGCATATTTTAACTTGACAGATAATATGAATGTCTTAAGAAAAGAAAATGTGATTCTTGACTTAAATCAATGTAAGTAACTCCTGTTCATATTGTGGTTTATATTTTCTCAAAACCCTTTATTGTCAGTCACTTATACGTGACTGTTGTTGACACCCATTCCATGTCCTTATTCTGACATTCCTCCTTCTCAATTACCTGCCAAGGCATCAATAACAACAACAATAACTTCTATTTTATGGAACCCTTTAACACAGGGGCATGCTAATATACTAAGGCATTTTGAGGTGAAGAAAGAAGCAGTGTTATGTCTCTTGAAGTGCATTAAGGTGGATAAGTCCCCAGGGCCCACTGCAATCTATCCCAGGTTGTTGAGGTAGGCATGAAAGGAGATAGCTGGGGCTTTGACTAAGATCTTTGTATCCTTGCTCACCACTGGAGAGGTCCCTGAGGACTGGCAAGAAAATAGTGTTGTTTCTCTGTTCAAGAAGAGAAAAGGAGTTAATCCAGGAAACTATAGACCGGCGACTTACGTACATTTGAAAAAGCATGGCCTAATTAGGGACAATCAGCATGGCTTGGTGTAGGACAAGTCATGCCTAATGATTGTGATTGTTTTTTTTGAGGAGGTGATGAGGGTGATTGATGATGGTAGAGCAGTAGATGTTGTTTCCATGGATTTTAGTACGGCGTTCAACAAGGTCCCTCATGGTAGGGTCATCAGGAAGATTAAGGTGACTTGGCCATTTGGATCCAGAATTGACTTGCCCATAAGAGACAGATGTTTGTGGTGGAAGGGTATTTTTCTGGCTGGAAGGTCTGTGACTAGTGGTGATCCACAGAGATCTGTACTGAGACTTCTGCTGTTTGTGATGAGGGTTGGAGCTACAGGGACAGACTGAATAGGCTGGGGCTGTTTTCCCTAGAGCATCAGAGGCTGAGGAGTGACTTTATAGATGTTTATAAAATCATGAGGGGCATGGATGGGGTAAATAGAAAAGGTCTTTTACCTGGGGTGGGGGAGTCCAGAAACTAGAGGGCATAGGTTTAGGGTGAGGGGGAAAATTTAAAAGGAACCTAAGGGTCAACCATTTCAGGTAGAGAGTGGTGCATGTATGAAATGAGCTACTAGAGGAAGTGGTGGAGTCTGGCACAATTATAACATTTAAAAGGCATCTGGATGGGTATATGAATAGGAAGGGTTTAGAAGGATATGATCCAAGTGCTGGCAAATGGGACTAGATTGGTGATAAAATAGGGTGAAATCGAAAAATAAAATCTGATTCTTAATGTCGGGAAAATGTTTTTGATTTTCCCCTCAAGCCTTAAATGGTGAATTCAGAATCTTGCCTTTGAGCAGCGACTACCTTATTTCCATATATTTACAGTGCATCAAAGTCCTAGCTTGCCCTGTATATATCCCACTTACAATTGTATTCTCTTGCATCAGAAACCAGATAGCTCAAATTCCTGACAAGTAAAACAGAACAGTGAAAGGCTTTTGCCTGAAACATTGATTTTCTTGCTCCTTGGATGCTGCCTGACCCGCTGTGTTTTTCCAGCACTACACTGTTGACTCTAATCTCCAACATCTACAGTTCTCACTTCTGCGTAGCAACTAAATGCCTACCCTAGTCAACATGTGACTGCCTCTTCTGTACAATGTCACTACATGGTCTAAGGCCTTGAATCACTACCCACCTAACTCTGCAGAGGCAAACCGCACAGCATTGTGTCTACTCTCAGAACAACTCAGGACTCACTTCAAGCCTTCAATACTTTAATATGGAGTTGATGGACACAAAGGTCACTTTGCAAATACAGCTTTGTAAGTTCCTTACACTCGGTGAATGTGCTTTTAATAATTTACAGCTTGAGAGCAAATCCTCAGAACTGGTGAATTTTTTTCAATGTTGTTTAGAGACTTATACATCTGTCGTATTGCACAGGGACATGAGAAGAGAGATCACCGTCTGTTGAATGTAGGTTTGTTGGCTAAAGGTGAACTTGAATGGGACACAATGGTACAGTCGTAATGCCATTGGATTCATAATGCAGACACCTGGGCTCACATTCTGGGAAGTAGCTTCCAATCCCATCATGGTAGCTTGTGGAATTTAAATTCAATCAATAAAGTCTAAAATATTTGGCGAGCTTTGGTTATTGTGATCGTGAAATTATCATTGATTTTTCATAAAAACACACTCCGTTTTCAAATTTTCTTTGGAGAAGGAAATCTGCCATTTTTTGCCAGGTCTGGTCTACACGTATATCAGAGGAAGAGGTGGAGGCTGGTTCAATTACAACATTTACAAATGCTGGCAAATGGGATTAGATTAATTTAGGATATCTGGTCAGCATGGATGTGTTGGACCAAAGGGTCTGTTTCCATACTGCATATCTCTATTTCTATGACTCTCTATGCAAGCAAGCACGACCCTGCAACTCAGGCGACTGTGCAGGATACTTTTGCTTTGGCATGAACATATATACATGCTATGGCTCTTAGTTTGATTTCTTAGTGTGAGCCTCTGTCTGCTTCACATTGCTTTCTGAGCACACACTGACTTTAGCAGTGAGTTATAGGCTGCCAGTCCATGTGATTTACATTACTGTTTAGCGAAGAGGCAGACAACATGTGACAATGGGCATCATTGAACAGTCAATCCATGAGTCAAACAGGGATGGACACGTCACAATATGGCACTGTGCTACATCAATGTCAGAGCTGCAGTATGTACCAGCACCTTACAACAAACACATTGCAAATGCTTCATCAGGAGCAATCTGTGAAATACAAAGGGGAAGAGCCTTTTGTCGGATAAAAGGGCTTTACAGTCTATTGAAGGCACTATCCATCAGTCAAGGAGCTCTCCCAATTAGGCTACAAGGAATTTTCCATGAGCAGTCCGCATGTAGCCCAGGGATTACAGGGAGGTCAACAGGGGTGCTGTGGGGATATTAGCCCTGGCAATGAGCCAGTTTTATCTCCAATTAGACAATGGGAGAGACTGGGTATGATGGAAGAGCAGTCAGTCATCATACAAAAGAAGGAGAGGTGCTTTGGTACCCTCAGTGAGAGTGTTGGAGGTGTAGAGTACAGGAAAAAAATAGTTTGGGAGGATAAGGTGGTGAAGAGCCCTTGAGTGGACATGATACATGCAATAGTGAGAGTTGTAGTCCATCAGCCTTGGTGAGAGGTGCATGTAGTGGCAGAGTTAGAGTGACTGCTGCCCCTTTGAGTGTGAGGTACCACAGGGAAGATGGTGACAAATGCCTTTGCAGAGGATGGGCTATCAATGCCCTTTTTTGTGGGACTATTGGATATCTCTTTTCCCTTGTGGCAGATCACTGACCCATGCTGCAATTCCAGGTTGGCTGGGTTTGTTGGCATAGTCTTCTTTGGCATTCAGCAGGGAAAAGAGACATCCTTCTCTCCACCATCCTGTCTACCAGCACCCCCAGATCTGAGTCCTGGAGCTAGTTTGTCTGCTGGAATATTTCCAGGGTTGATCGCCGCAGTTTGAGTCAGAGTTCCTCACCTGCAGCATCTGAAATGGGGTTTAAAAATGGCACCAGAGGCATGGAAGCCAGAAACATCTCCTTCTCACTGACCACATGATTCACCGAGAAGCACATCCAACTGCTCAGTTGCATAATTAATGAGGTGAAAAGCTGAAGATCCCTTGATAAAATTCATACATGCTATGGCACGTGATCACTCACCACCACATCCGACTGTGAATCACTTTGGGAAAACTAAGACAACTGAAGTCAATTGTAAAAAGCAAAGTACAGCAATGAAGGGACAGTAAAATATGAAGGCACAATCAGTGTTTAGCTTCCTGTGAGAACAGTAACGGCAGATGAAAAATGACACAGTAATTAAAATGCTAATTGATAACATCTGAAGCTGAGACATTACCAGACTGGCTGCCTGTATTTTGAAAACTTTTTTTATTACTGATAATCCATTAAAAGCAACACATCTATATATCATTGTGTTTCAGAAGAAAGTATAAGTATTTACACTGAAATAAAATCCAACAATGGTAATGAACTGAAAAATAAATTGTCAAGGTTGAACTTTCACTGCTTTAGTCCACAGATGGATTATTGCAGACCTTGGCGTTCAGTGGTAATGCAAAAGTAGTCTTCCTGCATTTTACAAGGAATTGTGAAAAGTCATTACTACTCCTCATGTTCAGTGGACTAAAGCACATACAAGCTCAATAATACTCTAGATAGTTTTAGGGTTCTTTCTCCTTTTCAGTTCTCTGCCCAAAAGAAAATCCAACCCACAGTACCAAAACCACCAGTTGGTGGGGCAGGAGGCAGGGTCTGACTGTACCTCACCTAAAACAAGCACTGAACACTGTACTGTTGGCACCAATCTGATCCACACTGTCTGTCCACCCAACAAAGTCAACCAACCCTTCCAAGGAGTCCTAGTTGGAGCTGTGGTGGATGCTGTTGGAAGTTTCAACATTTTTTCCATTAAATGGATAGCCAGGAATTTCTCCTGCCCATTGTCACATGTTGGCATGTGTTAAAAGATTTACAGATTGCAAGTCAACCTATTTGGCCATGTTATGAATGTAACTTCCTTTCTAAGTGATAAAATATGGACTATTGGTTTTTGAACTCCTTCATCTAATTTTAATGCCCGGCACCATTATGAATTGAAATGGTTTTTAAAAAAGAGAGGTTGGACAGGCTGGGGCTGTTTTCCCTGGAGCATTGGAGGCTGAAGGGTGACCTTATAGAGGTTTATAAAATCATGAGGGGCATGGATAGGATAAATAGACAAAGTCTCTTCCCTGGGTTGGGGGAGTCCAGAACTAGAGAGCATAGGTTAGGGTGAGAGGGGAAAGATAGAAAAGAGACTTAAGGAACAACCTTTTCACACAGAGAGTGGTGCGTGTATGGAATGAGCTGCCAGAAGAAGTGTTGGAGGCTAGTACAATTGCAACATTTAAAAGGCATCTGGATGGGCATATGAATAGGAAGGGTTTGGAGGGATATAGGCCAGGTGCTGGCAGGTGGGACTAGATTAAGTTTGGATATCTGGTCGGCATGGACGAGTTGGACCGAAGGGTCTGTTTCCGTGCTGTACATCTCTATGACTCTACGACTCTAAAAGGTCTGACTTGAAATGACCACAGCAATCAGCTGATTACTTAGGTTAGCCAAGCTTCCAAAAACCATTTGATGTAAACAAAATCATTTGAACTTAAATTAACACGTTATCAAAAAACATTGAAACTGATGTATTCAATCAGGCTTGAAAGGACTCTCATCTCATATACTGATTTACACCTGTATGATAGGTTTTATCTCTTGAAGATGAAATACATTGCCTGCAACTATCAAACTAGAAATCAGACATTGAAATCCACAAACCAACTAGTATTTCAGGGAACTACTTTTGATGGAGCAGAGAAGATGGGTTTGTGAATGAAACAAGTGATCTCTTTGCCTCTATTCACAACTGCTGATGATACAAAACATTACTTAAACAAATGTGGTTTCAGAATAAATCCTGATGCCTCAAGGACACACTTAGGGCTTTAAACTGTATATTCCTTTAATCTTCCTTTTATGCTGAACATTATCCTGCTTGAGTTTGTAGCTGTGTAAGTGTGTGCTTCACATTTTTCTCAGGTTAAGCATTATTCTTTCTTTCACTAGAAAATGATTTTAAACATTTTCTGTGGCCAACTGAGTGAGTTGGAAAGAAAAGAACCAATTTGTCACCTTTCCCTCCATCCACAACATGGTCATAATAGTGCAGTGTGAAGTCCTGGCTCAGAAGCAGAGATATTACCCAATTCATCAGAAGACTTCTAACTCTTCACATCTAACTCTTCACATTATGAAGTGCGTATTCCTAACACTATCCAATATAATCATTCGTGGAATTACATGTGTGTAGATGTCAGGTGGGAAGAGGTATTGAGGTTGGCTACAATAGCACCCCCATTTGAAAATTTCTACCCAGACAGATTAACTAAGACATAGTCTTAGTTGCCTTATTTACTTGAATAGGTTAACAATACCAAGGCTGATTCTGTAAGCCTGTGGTCATGACTTGAAAGCATGAGCATTTCCTCCTTTGCATTATGCCCAAACACAAGCCAAGCACACATTTCATAGCCATACAAAGCGAACTACTCCATTATTAAATAAAATTGGCTTGCCAGCCCAAAATGTAGGTTCCTTGATGGATCTGAGAGCTGTTCAAAGTATATGCTTTTCTGTAATTTTACATTATGCATAGCCTTGCAATTCAGAGGTCATTGAGAACCACGCCTATGCCTCGCCATATAAAAAGACAGCCTAAAACAGGTTTTAAAAGGGCAGCAAATAGTATAGAAGGTTAATGATAATCCCATTGCAGGTGAATTCAGTAGAGAAAATCACGCCTCAAAGTTCTCTTCATTAACCATACTTAATCCGTATTGTCTTGAAAATCATATTAATCCATCCATTATATATTAAGACACACACATACACAAACTGTTTACTATAATATATCACCTGTTCACTTTGCATTGATTCTTCTTTCCAATTATCATATTATGAAGAAAATGATTTGTTTACTTAAACCAGTTCAATGAATTTCACAAATATGTGAACTACAGAAGACAGTCAGAAGTTTAGATGTGTCCCTATTATGTAGCTGTGCATGTTATATCTCTATACTTCCCACTGGGTCTCGGTGAATTTCTTGTTAATCCTTTCTGACTTAGTCATCATCTCTGCACCACTGGAGTAACAGGTTGTATCTGGATTGGGATGTGCAGTTTGGGACTTGGGAACAATGAATCTATTAGTCTGTTAGCGCACCTGGCCAAAGAAGTCCTTGAGCAAACTTCAAGTTCACAAAGATATATCTGGTCCAAGTTTAACCTTCTGATTTACCTCTGATGGTTTGTAGAATTCATGCACAAGTTAAGTAGCTCCAAATATGAATTGTTGAACTTCCTTGTACATGTTTTGATTTTCCTTCCTGCATACTGGATGAATAGTTTCACTGAGGAAAAGTGCTTAACTTGACTGTGATCATGGGACAGTTAGAAATCTTACCTTGTGGCAAGTCAGTGGAGAAAATTTATTTAGTATTTTTAAGACGTGCATCTGTTTTCAGCTTGCATTGGGTAAATAATTCAGATAAAAAGTCCACACTCAGAATTTTCTTGACTCCAAACTCGATGCGAAGATCGATGCTTTCATAGAAGAGTCCCGAAGTCGGTGAAATGCACTCTCGGCCACGCTACAAAAGCACGGCCGAGACATCGAAGAAATTGAATGCCGAGTCGGACGGGCGGAATCGAGGTCGTCGAAAAAATATTTGTTTGCTGGGCCTTCCTGAACGGGAAGAAGAAAGCCAGCTTACAAGGTTCCTTGAACAGTGGCTTCCGCAGTTATTGAATCTGGAGGCTGAATCAGGCCAGGTAAAGGGTAGAATGGGTCTACCGGGTTGCAATACGCGGGCCCGGCTTGAACCAGCATCCCCGCCCAGTCCTGTTCCGGCTGCAGAGCTATAAGGACTTTTCCCCAGCTTTGGTCTGAAAGAGGAAGGCATTTGATGAAGCAAAGAAGCGTTTAAGGGATTTAAACATTCAATACTACTTGCGCTACCCAGCTATACTCCACTTTAGCCATGAAGGGTCCGTGTATAACTTCGGATCAACAGAGAAGGCCAAGGAACTTTTGGACTCTCTTAGACAAATTATAAGAGTTAATTGATGTTGTTTTGCCCTACCACCACCCCGGTTTACTCCCCCTTTTTTTCCTTTCATTATCTTACTGTTTAATATTATTTCCGGGGGGTGGGAAGAAAGGTTTATTCATTCATCCTTTACTTAGCAATTTCCTTTCGCCCCTTTATATAGGCCAGGGGGTCTAGTTAATGTAGATGGGGGAAACCTTATCTTATTTTATCTTTGTCCTTGGGAGCGGGGTTGTTTTCCCCTGTTATTTTGTATTAACATATTTAATTATTATTTGCTGAGATTGTAATTTTATAGTCATATATGTCCATATATGGTATTAACATATCACTGTTACTTCTAGGTCAGTAGTATACTGAATTTTCTTTATCCTATCGTGGGGTGCCTGGGTCAACGATGGGGCACTGGTTGGGAGAGATTATGATGGGTTTTTTCGAAAGGAAGTGATGCCCTCTGGGAATACATTTAAATATATTTTATACTTTTTTTTACTATTTAGAAACAGTTTTTTTTATTATATTGATCTGAATGCACTAAAGAGCTTTTATTTTTGTGAATTTTATATGCTCTATACTTGGGATGTTTTGGATAAATACAGGTTTTGTTGTGATCTGATGTTAACACATTCCGAGCATGTATATCACTGCTCAATTTATGTGTTATCCATTGGATTTTTTTTCTCTTGAATAATGTAAGAATTTTAATGATACACTCTGGTTAGTTGTAAGTTAGATGAGTAGTTAGTTGAGTTTTGTCTTTTTTTTCTCTTGGTATTTCTGTTTTCTTGTTTGATAGATTTTGGTTATCATTTATTTAAGATTTAACTGTATATCAATGTTTATACTTGGGTCTTTTTTTTAGTTTTCTTTTGTAAACTTGTTAAACATGTTAACATTTTCAATAAAAATATATTTAAAAAAGTGAACCACAAATGTGGGTGTAGTCCATTGCCATTTTGAAACGTATAAAAATACTGTTAATGCACATTAAGGTTTGTTAGCCCAGGTGGCTAAATGGCTAGAGTATGACGCAGATTAAAGCTAACAGTGAGGTTTCAAACCCCTTGCCAGCTCTGGTAGATCATGAGGGTCTACGTCCTGACCCTACTATACTTTTATGGAGTGGTTACCCTGAAACTATACGTAAGCAATTGTCACGGTCTAATGAAAAGAGATGCCTATGGTCCTTTGAATTTCCTTACTAGTTCACATTAAATCAATGTAACACCTTTTCTTCCATGAATTAGTTATATTTTTAACCATAATCAAAATATTTTAAAAACAACTAAATGTACTGTTTTTGTCAGCAGTTCATCAAGTTAATGCAAAGTTCATCAAATTAATTCTGCGTTGCTTTGATTAAGGCATTACCATAAGGATCAAATTTGGTGCTTTCGGTTTCAAGTTTCAGGAGCATTCCTTCGCAACAAATAATTTTCCTCTCCACCCATTTTCATAGAGTCATAGAGATGTACAGCATGGAAACAGACCCTTCGGTCCAACCCGTCCATGCCGACCAGATATCCCAACCCAATCTAGTCCCACCTGCCAGCACCCGGCCCATATCCCTCCAAACCCTTCCTATTCATACACCCATCCAAATGCCTCTTAAATGTTGTACCAGTCCACCACTTCCTCTGGCAGCTCATTCCATACCCGTACCACCCTCTGTGTGAAAAAGTTGCCCATAGGTCTTTTTTATATCTTTCCTCTCTCACCCTAAACCTATGCCCTCTAGTTCTAGACTCCCCGATCCCAGGGAAAAGACTTTGCCTATTTACCCTATCCATGCTCCTCATAATTTTGTAAACCTCTATAAGGTCACCCCTCAGCCTCTGAAGCTCCAGGGAAAACAGCCCCAGCCTATTCAGCCTCTCCCTATACCTTAAATCCTCCAACCCTGGCAACATCCTTGTAAATCTTTTCTGAGCCCTTTCAAGCTTCACAACATCTTTCTGATAGGAAGGAGACTAGAATTGCACGCAATATTCTAACAGTGGCCTAACCAATGTCCTGTAGAGCACAACATGACCTCCCAACACCTGTACTCAATACTCTGACCAATAAAGGAAAGCATACCAAATGCCTTCTTCAATATCCTATCTACTTGCGACTCCACTTTCAAGGAGCTATGAGCCTGCACCCCAAGGTTTCAGCAACATTCCCTAGGACCTTACCATTAAGTGTATGAGTCCTGCTAAGATTTGCTTTTCCAAAATGCAGAACCTCGCATTTATATTACACATTTTTGGAGCAATATGATGACAATTCATTCTCTAATAGAATCCCAAGATTTGGTAACAAAACAACACAGAACACCAAGCGGAGCTGGATACATACTTTCACTCTGTATAAAAGTTTCTTTTTTCATCAACATTCCATTTTGGTACGAAAGTAGTAATTGAATTGCTTAGAGTCTAAAAATATAACATCGGAATTATGAGCAGGAGTGAACCATTCAACCGAAACTTTTAGTATATGTTCAATTAGGTACATGTCTCTGTCTCTCACTTCCGAAGAGTGAAGCTTTGATAAAATTTAACTCAGAACAAAAGAGAATCTGCCCGATGTTAAGACTATAAGCATGTGAACAAGAATGAAAAATTGTCAGTCAGTACTGGTGATATACCCAATGCTGATTCTTTTCTCAAAAGACAAATTTCAATGAAATCCTTTATTCCTATGATTGATGCCATAAAAACCAACTTAAAGAAAGGAACAATTGTATCCAAAAAGATTTGGATTTTGTTTTTGTTTTTAGTTAATTTAGATACCTTGGAGAAACAGTTGAGAGAAGGTGGAAAGTTTCTGAAGGAATATTATCCTGATGATGAGGATATTAATCTCTTTGAAGAAATAAAGCATTTCCAGGCTTATATCAAGGAAAGTTATTCATTTAAAGGACATTTATGCCACTAAGACCTGTATCAAGTCATAATCCAAGATTAGATTTGGCTGCTTTTCCCAAATACAAAGGCAATATTGTGATTTTTTTTAATCTGATGGAAACTGTTCAGGAGAAAGGTAATTTTCAAAGTTGAAAAACATCAAGAGTGAACTTCAATCAACAATGCTGCAAGTAAAGCTGTCTGCACTCAGCATAATGGCCACTAAAAGTGATAAACATTGTAGCTTATTGTTATAATTAATGTCTTTGCTGTCATAAAATTAAAAAAGAATTAGTTTTACAATTTAAACAGGGTGATTCGCTGCTTGCATTTCGTAATTGTGGAATTTGTACTTGTGCTGCTGTAAATTGAAAGGTTTTCATGAAGTATTTTCATTTGGAAGTATTTCAGTATAGAAGTAGGCATATTGCAAGTTTTAGATTATTCGTCTTTTGTTGTGCCTTCGACTATTTATATCTACAAATATAAATCTTTGATATTTATATTTTCAATGTCTTTTCTGTGAGAGTAATATAATTTTTGATACAGTTGAGTGCTAAAAGAATGTTTGGAGTCCTTGACTGGGAAAATCAAGAATTGGGGGACACACTTTAAAAATAATGGATTTCACATTAAGACAGAGATGAAGAAAAATTTTTTTCTCGGTGTATTGTTAAACTGTCCAAATCCCCTCCCTTGGGAGCAGTGAAAGCAGGGTCATTGAATATATTTAAGGCTGAAGGAGATAGATTCTTGATGAACAAAGAAGTTGAAGGCCATAAAGGATCAGCAGAAAAAGCAGAGGCCACATTCAGATCAACTTGACCTTATCAAACAGTGGACCAGGCTCAAGGGGCTGAATGATAAGCTGCTATGTTTATCACTTTCAGTGTCCATTATGCTGAGTGCAGTCAGCTTTTCTTGCAGCATTGTTGACTGAAGTTCACTCTTGATGTTTATCAACTGTGAAAATGACTTTGCTCATGAAGTTTCCATCAGATTAAAAAAAAGACACAATATTGCTTTAGCATTGGGAACGCCTACTGAATCTTATCTTGAATTATGATTTGATACAAGGTGTAGTGGTATAAGTGTCCTTTCCCTGATATAAGCCTGGAAATGCTTTATTTTTCCAAAGAGGTTAACATCATCATTTTCAGGATCATGTTCATTCAGAAGTTTTCCACCTTCACACAACGGTTTTTCCAAGGCATCTAAATCAACTAAAAACAAAACAAAACAAATTTTTGCATATGATTGCTTTCTCTTCAAATTAATTTTAATGACATCCAGGATTTCACTTGAAATTTGTTATTTGAAAAAAGATTTCATCAGGATTGGGTGCATCACCATTATTGACAGACACTTTTGCGTTCTTTTCCTCTTGTTCACATGTCTGTCATCTACATCATGCAGATTCTCTTTTGCTCTGTTAAATTTCAACAAAGCTTTCTTGGATTCCTTTTAAGAAGTGAGCGACAGAGACATGTAAATAATTGAATATGTACTAAGGGTTGTCTATGCTTCCTCTCAGGCCTTGATACTTTTGTGGAACTGGTCTGACAAATGGTTCCAAAATTCTAACAGGAACACAAACTCTATCAATTTTCTCCTGCAGAATGCCATCATGTCTCCTTGTATCACCTTTTTAACAGTCATCAGTATGAAGATGAGTAAGAGCATCAATAAATGAAGCAATTCTATATCTGAAGAATTACGTTTTTGAAGATAACAAACTTTCTGGTTTATTTGGCCCATCTCTGAAATTGAGCTTGCTTGGCAATATTGTTTCTGGTGTCATGTCCTTTGAATGTGATCATTTATTTTGCTTGTTTTAAAGGTTTTTAATATTGCAGGATAGCAATGCTGCTTCTGTGTATTGCTGCACAGGAGGGATTTCCCACATTTCTGTGATTAAAATGAAGGACTCCAACTTTTTCCTGCTTCTTGTGTGGCCTTAAAGAATGATTCCCATCTCCTTAATGTTTTTCTCCAGTTAATCCCTTTTGTTGCTGGTTTATGTATTGTTCCCTCTCTGATCATTATGTCAATAAATGACTCCCACTATTCTCAGATAAGCTGAGAGGTGACCTTACAGAGGTTTACAAAATCATGAAGGGCATGGATGGGCGAAATAGACAAGGTCTGTTCCCTGGGATGGGGAGTCCAAAACTACAGGGCATAGGTTAAAGGTCAGAGGTGAAAGTTATAAACAGGACCTGAATGGCAATTTTTTCATGGAGAGGGTGGTGTGTGTATGGAATGAGCTGCCAGAGCAAGTTGTGGAGGCAGGTACAATTACAACATTTGAATGGCATCTGGGTGGGTACATGAATAGGAAGGATTGAGGGATATGGGTCAAATGCTGGTGTATGGGACTAGATTAATTTAGGATATCCGGTTAGCATGGAAAAGTTGGATCAAAGGGACTGTTTCTGTGTAGTACAGCTCTATGACTCCATAAATCCGATGTTTTACCTGTTTCTCCTAAATGATTCCCACCATCTCTGGCTTGAAAATTTACTTTCAGTCTTGACCTCAGTTATGTTAGTGGATTTCCCGCCTTTTCTGCAGCTTCAATACTCTTGTTACTTTGTTTTTCCATTAAATTTTGTTTGTTAAATGCCCCATTGTTTTAATTCTCACATTGCAATGGTCCCGGGTCTGTGACCTTCTTGTAAGCTGTTTCTGTGGTCCTTGATTTTCATTACTGTAGATGTGCCTTCCACATGCTATGGAAGCAACACTCAATCTGAACTGTAAGTATTTTGTTTACTTCTAGCTTTCCCACCCTGTAAACTATGCTGTTTTTACAAATCTTCCCCTTGCCCCCCAGTGATTTGAATGTTACTCATGAAATCTCTGATATCTGTTTGCTCTCTGGCTGTACCTCGTTTAGAATCTATTCCAACAGATTATTGGCACCTGATGCAATCTGTAACTGTCTTAGTGTGATGAATATTCTACTCCATGGAGTCCCTAGATTACTCTTGCTGCCGCCTTTCTCTTGCCAGGTCTGAAATGCTTTTTCCCATCAATTATATATTCTGTCTTGTTGAATCTT
The DNA here is from genome assembly GCF_047496795.1 of Chiloscyllium punctatum. Classification (NCBI taxonomy): domain Eukaryota; kingdom Metazoa; phylum Chordata; class Chondrichthyes; order Orectolobiformes; family Hemiscylliidae; genus Chiloscyllium; species Chiloscyllium punctatum. The sequence continues at coordinate 101,185,490 of NC_092749.1, read as the reverse complement.
ACCACAAGGTTCTCTTCATTAGGGTTCTAGAACGTTCAGTTTTTCTTGTTCCTGACTATCTGCTTGAGCAGCAATCTGGAAGTTTATAACCCAAGTATAGGTCTAAACATTATTATTTGGTATGGACAATTAAGTTTTTTTTATTCACTCATGGAAAGTGGGGATTGCTGGTTGGGCCAGCATTTATTGCCTGTCCCTAAATGCCCTTGAGAAGGTAGTGGTGAGCTGCCTTCTTGAACCGTTGCAGTCCATGTACTGTAGGTTCACCTACAATGCCCTGAGGGAGGGAATTCCAGGACTTTAACCTAGTGACAATGAAGGAACAGTGATATATTTCCAAGTCAGAATGGTGAGTGACTTGGATGGTAACTTGCAGGTGATAAGTATCTCCATGTACCTGCTACCCTTGTCCTTCTAGATAGAAGTTGTTGTGGGTTTGTAAGATAATATCTAATAATCTTTGGTGAATATCTGAAGTGCATCTTGTAAACAGTGCCACACTGCTGCTAAGCATCAGTGGTGGAGGGAATGGCTGCTAATGGATGAGGTGCCAATCATTTAGATGGCATTGTCATTGATGGTGTCAAGTTTCAGAAGTGCTGGACTTGACCCATTCACACAACTGTGGAGTATTCCAGCATGCTTCTGACTTATGCTTTGTAGGTGGTGGACAGGCTCTGGGGAGTCAGGAAGTGAATTACTCACTGCAGTATTCCTAACCGCTGACCTGCTCTTGTAGCAACTTATTTGCTGAGTCAACTTGTGCCCAACTTTGTTCAGTAGATTACTAAAGTTTATTCTCTTTTGTGAATAAGCTTACGTAAAACACAGGAAAATAAGGTGATAAAAATCAAATTTCTATGGAGAACAAGTCCTTCCTCACATACAAATACCTGCATGGCCTGTCTCCTCCCTATACCTATGCAAATGTCTTCAGTCCATTGCTTGCTCCTTCCACTCTATTTACATGGCCCATTTTCACTGTTAAATCATTTGTGGCTCAATCTCAGCCAACTTGCCCTTTACTCCGAAATTACCTCTCTAAAGGTTTCCATCTTGCTGCCTCTGAATGACCTTAATCTCCCAGTTGCTTGCTATTTCAATAAAGCATCTTGCTCCCGTGATGATATTTGCCTCTTAGGCCTGCTGCATTATTCCAATGAATCACGGTACAATCTCCGGGAACAATGCCTCATTTTCCATTTCGGAATGCTAGAGCTTGAGGTCTCAACATTGAATTCAGTAACTTTAGAAAGTGCCCTTATTCTGTCTGTCCTCCATTTTCTTACATTCTATCCAACCTCACAACCATGTTGGGTTTGTGTCTTATTTACTTAGCACTTGGTGGGTAGGACCAATTCTCTCCCTTTCACACCTTAATTTCCAACCTCTATATTTTTTTTCTCTCCACTATTAACAGCCCCTTTGTATTTTCTACACTATTAACAGCCCCCTTCACACCTTAATTTCCACCCTCTATACATTTTTTTTCTCCACTATTAACAGCCCCTTTGTATTTTGCATGGGGCCACTATACCATCTGCTGTCTTGCTCCTCCTCTGCCTCTGTCCGATGTATAAAAATAACATTTCAGTTCTTAAGAAAAATCATACTGATTTTGAATGTTAACTCTGTTTTTCTCTCTCCACAGAAGCTGCCAGACCTGCTGGGTTTCTCCAGCATTCTCTGTCTTTGCTCGTTAAGACTTATCCCTTTGGCAGCATTAAAAGCCAGCATTGTGTATTTCCTTCCTATTTCTGCTTGGGTGTGACCCACAACTATTAAAAGTGCTATCTAAGAGTAAGCTGTTGCTGTTGACACTGAGCATGTCTATCATGTTCTTGTGGTACTAAAGCTGTACCTTTCAATCTTCTACTTTTGGTTTCTATCAGTAGTTGTTCAAAAGAAGTTTTCAATGTGTTCAACATTTTCACAAATCTGAGTTTGGTCAAGCAGACGTTTAAAATCGAAGCAAAGCTAACATTTTAACTTACTGGTACAGATCTCCTTCCTATTTGGTGCGGCTCCACTGATTACAGCTACTGCTGGAATTTAAATTTGGCAGTAACACTGCATCAATGTCAAATGTCACGTTTTCCAGGACAATCACCATAACAATGTTTGAAACTCCTCATGTTGGTGGCCCGTAGCATTATTGAAAGCTTTTAAACTTCCACTGAAATCAATAGAAAAACATTGGGCAGGATGTAAGACAGGCAGCAAATTTGACACATCCTGTTTTGCATCCCCTAGAACAGACTTAAGGCAGGTTGTGATACTCCCTTTGGACAGATATCCTGCCAAAATTGTTATCTGGAATTTCCTTCAGTGTTTCTCCCAAGCACCCACCAAATTTGGTGGAAACTCTGTAGAGAAAAGGCAAATGGCAATCTGCAACATTTCTGCAGCATTTTTGCTGATATTCCACTGAGTGCAAACATGTTCATAGTAAAGTCACTATAACCCACTGGACAGTAGGGCTGCTGTCTTGTTAGAAAGATGACTGGTGGTAGCTTAACCTGAGGTCCACTACACCACAGGCAAGGGGTTTAGGCTGAGAAGTTGGATCTCAATGATAGGTTCAGCTAATACAGGAGTTGAAACTACACTTCCAGCTTCACTTTACATCTGCAAATCAGTTATTCAGGCATCTGAGCTAACTGACCCCCAAGGACCCCCTTCCACTGAGTAGATGGCTTCTGAAGAACACCTGTGAAAATTCTACTCTTAATTATCCCTGTAAACCTCTGAATAGCAATATGAGTGAGCAAGAGGAAGTACTTTGTCTTATAGGGATAAGCAATCCAGCAAGAGTTACTGGTGTCAACATGGAAACACAACCGAGGAGAAAGTGAGGACTGCAGATGTTGAAGTGCCAGATTCGAAAAGTGTGGCGCTGGAAAATCATAGTAGGTCAGGCAACATCCAAGAAGCAGGAGAGTCAACATTTCAGGTATAAGCCCTTCATCAGAAATGTGGAGGGAAAGGGAGCTGAGAGATTAACAGGGGGTGGGGGGTAGGGCTGGGGATAAGGTAGCCGGGAAGGCAATAGGTGGATGCAGATGGGAAGTAATTGTGATAGGTCGGTGGGGAGGGTGGAACGGTCAGATAGGAAGGAAAATGGACAGTTAGGACAGGTCAAGAGGGCAGTGCCAAATTGAAGGGTTGGACCTGGGATGAGGTGGGGAGAGGGGAGATTTGGAAGCTAGTGAAGTTGATGTTGATGCTATGTGTTTGAAGGGTCCCAAAGCAGAAGATGAGGTGTTCTTCCTCCAGTTGGCAGGTGGGTTTGATTTAGCGGTGGAGGAGGCCCAGAATTTGCATGTCCTTGGGGGAGTGGGAGGGGCAGTTGAAGTGGTTGGCCACAAGACGTTCAGGTTATTTGGTACATGTATTCCAGAGACGTTCCCTGAAATGCTCTGCAAGTTGGCATCCTGTCTCCCCTATATACAGGAGATCACATTGAGAGCAACGGACACAGTAGATGAAGTGGGTGGATATGCAGGAAAACCTTTGCCGGACGTGAAAGGATCCTCTATCTGACAGCAGCTTTTTGTCACCAACAGCTTATCAACTGCCTCTTCTTCATGAGTCTTTAGGGCAACACTCTTTGTCTGTTCAGTAGCAAGATTAAAAAACCTCTCCTACAGTGTGTACACTTGTGCCAGTGTCTGCTGAAGTGAGATAGCAATGATTGATGTTCTTTGGCTATGGCAATTGGTTCACTGGAATCTTCATGCTCTGTGAGAAAGCAGCTAATTTATTACAAATGTGTAAGTATTTGATGCTTGTAGGGAATGGTCATTATGTACAGTTATGACTGTGCAGTTCTGATATTGTAGAGTTGTAAAGAAAAGGATGTTGAAGGATATTTCGATTTTAAAATCTTTAACTTGAAAATTCCCTAAATTAAGTTTCGAAAGTCCTGCCAAGATGGAAATCACACCTGACAACTGCCATTTCGACTGGGAAGATCTTTGAACTGGGAAAGATTTAAAAGAGACCTAAAGGGCAATTTTTTCACAGAAAGGGTGGTACACTTATGGAATGAGTTGCCAGAGGAAGTGATGGAGGCTGGTACAATTACAGCATTTAAAAGCCATCTGGATGGGTATATGAATAGGAAGGGTTTAGATGGAAATGGGCAAGTACTGGCAAACAGGACTAGATTAATTTCAGATATCTGGTTAGCATGGACAAGTTGGACCAAAGGGTCTGTTTCTACTCTGGAGATCTCTATGACTATGACTCTACATGAACACAACATTATCACATAAGGAGATATATGGAACTCAATTAAACTTTGAATAACACATTTGGTCCTCCTAAAGGTGTGAGATATCAAATTTTCTGAAAGAACTGGAGACTGGAAGGACATCATCAGAACTTCCAAGCAATTTGACTTTTTTACTTTGGACAGCAATAACTCATTTCAAACTAACATACCGTTATTTTGTTTTCATTGTGATAAGACTGACAATGAAGGCCATTTTGAGCAGAACTCTAAGATTTCAGTGGATAAATCTTCAGGACCTGATCAGGCGTATCCCAGAACTTTGTAGGAAGTTAGGGAAGAGATTGCTGAGATATTTGTATCATCAATAGCCACAGGTGAGGTGCCAGAAGACTGGAGGTTGGCTAATGTAGTGCCATTATTTAAGAAAGGTATTGGGGAAAAGCCAGGGAACTATAGACCGGTGAGCCTTATGTCTGTGGTGAGCAAATTGTTGGAGGAGCTTCTGAAGGACAGGATTTCCATGCATTTGGACTGAGGAGAGCCAGAAGGGGGCACGATAAATGCTTGGCAGGAAGGATTAGGGAGTAACCACTTCCTCCCTGCCTGACAGGGACATACTTATCAAGGAAATGCAGTAGCTGTTCTTTGAATAAATTCTACATTTCAATTGTGCCCATCCCCTGCAGTTTCCTTCCCCATTCTACGCATCCTAAATCTTGTCTAATTGCATCATAATTGCCTTTCCCCCAGCAATAACTCTTGCCCTGTGGTATATTCCTATCCCTTTCTATCGCTAAAGTAAACATAACTGAATTGTGGTCACTATCACCAAAGTGCTCACCTACCTCCAAATATAACACCTGGCCAAGTTCATTTCCCAGTTCCAAATCCAATGCGGCCTCCCCCTTGTTGGCCTGTCTATATGTTGTGTCAGGAAACCATCCTGCACATATTTGACAAAAACTGACCCATCTAAAGTACTCAAACTACACTATTTCCAGTCAAAATTTGGAAAGTTCCCCATAACACCTACCCTGTCACTCCCACACCTATCCAGAATTACATTTGCTATCCTTTCCTCAACATTCCTAAAACTATTCGGAGACCTATAGGAAACTCCCAACAGGGTGACCTCTTCTTTCCTGTTTCTAACCCCAGCCCATACTAGCTCAGTAGATGGGTCCTCAAATGTCCTTTCTGCCACTGTAATGCTGTCCTTGACTAATATTGCCACACTTCCCCCTCTTTTACCATCTTCCCTGTTCTTACTGAAACATCTAAATCCTGGAATCTGCAACAACCATTCCTGTCCCTGCTCTACCCATGTCTCCAAAATGGCCACAACATTGAAGTCCTAGGTACTAACACATGCTGCAAGTTCTACACCTTATTCTGGGTGCTCCTGACATTGAAGTAGACCACCTTCCTGCTTGCCAGTGAACTCTTGCAACCTTGAAACCTCATTTTTGACCTCACTGCTTTCAACCTCTTGGACACTGAAACTACAATTTAGGTTCCCATTCCCCTGATGAATTAGTTTCAACCCTCCTTAACAGCATTAGCAAATATCTCTCCCCCAGGATATTGGTACTCCTCTGGTTCAGGTGTAGACCACCCTGTTTGTACAGGTGCCACCTACCCCAAAAAGAACCCCAATTATCCAGGTATCTGAAACCCTCTCTCCTGCACCATCCCTGTAGCCATGTGTTTGACTCCTCTCTCTCCATATTCCTCACCTCACTAGTACGTGGCACAGGCAACAGTGATAACAACTCCTTTTGTTCTAGCGCTAAGCTTCCACCCTAGCTCCCTGAATTTCTGCCTTAAATTCACATCTCTTTTCCTACCTATGTTGTTAGGATCTATGTGCACCACTTTGAGCTGGTCCCCCTCCCCCTCCACGATCCCAAAAACACAATCCAAGACATCACAAGCCCTGGTACCTGGGAGGCAACACACCAATCGAAGTCTCTCTCATTCCCACAGAACCTCGTATCTGTCCCCCTAACTATGGAGTCCCCAGTGACTAATGCGCTGCTCTTCTCCCCACTTCCCTTCTGAGCAACAGGTTCAGACTCTGTGCCAGAGACCTGTATTCCATGGTTTACTCCTGGTAAGTCAATCCCTCAACAGTATCCAAAATGGTCTACTTGTTATTGAGGAGAACGATGACAGGGGATCCCTGCACTGCCTGTCAGTTCTCTTTCTGTCCCTGACTGTAACCAATCTTCCTTTTTCTTGTACCTGAAGTGTGACTACCTCCTTATAACTCCTCTTAACCTCCTCTGCCTCCTGAATGATCCAAAGTTCATCCAGCTCCCGCTCCAGTTCCTTAACGCAGTTTCCAAGGAGCTGGAGTTGGGTGCAGATGAAGTCAGCAAGGACACTTGTGATGACCCTTACCTCCTGCATTCTCAATGAAGCTATTTTCAAGTCCTTTCAGCTGTTAGGTTTTCTGAGTCTTGGGAAATGGAGCTGGCCTTTGTTGAATAAAGCTACCAAACATATTACATTCCTTGTACGCCTTCTCCCAAAACTGTCAAAAAGGCCAGCAGCATTATTTAAGACCATAAGACACAGGAGCAGAAGTTAGGCCATTCAACCGATCGAGTCTGCTCCACTATTCAATCATGGCTGATAAGTTTCTCAACCCCATTCTCCTGCTTTCTCCCTGGTAACCCTTGATCCCCTTAACAATCAAGAACCTTTCTATCTAAGTCTTAAACACACTCAATGACCTGGACTCCACAACCTTCTGTGACAATGAATTCCATAGATTCACCACTGTCTGGCTTAGGAAGTTTCTCCGCATCTCTGTTCTAAAAAATCTTCCCTTTATTTTTAGGCTGTTCCCTCATGTCCTAGTCTCTCCTATCAATGGGAACATTTTCCCAACATCCACTCTAATTTAACAAGGTCAAAAGTCACTGACACCAGGTCATAGTCTAACAGGTTCATTTGAAATCACAAGCTTTCAGAGCATTGCTCCTTTATCAGTGAAGTGAAATAAACAGGCACAGAGTTTATAGGCAGAGAGATCAAAAGGTCATATAAATGGTGTGCTAGGAGTGTCGACAGGCTGAATAACAAGTCTCTGTTGGTGACCAAAAGTGTCAGATAGTGTGAATAAACTGTGAACCACCATCTGACAATTTTGACAACCCACAGAGATTTGTTTATCAGCCTATCAACAGTCCACACACACCAGTTAAACGATCTTTTGATCTTGTAAATAAATACATTCTGTGTCTGTGTGCTTCTCTTCACTTTACCTGATGGAGGAGCAGTGCTCCGAAAGCTTGTGATTTCAAATAAACCTGTTGGACTATAACTTGGTGGTGTGTGACTGCTGACCTTGTCCAACCCAGACCAACACTGGCACCTCCATATCGCAATTTAACAAAGTATATGTTTTAATTAGGCATTCAGTACCTGTCAGTATAAAATATAACACTGAAGTAATTGATTTTGCTTTCTTTCAGGAACATTTTTCTTTCAGAAACACTAGTTTTATCATAAGTGAACTTTTAAAGAAAATGTTTATCAACCAAGATGTAAGGTTGGTTCCCTTGCTGTTGCAAATTGGTAAGAGCAAACTCAATAACTCTTAGGATGTCTTAAGGTGCGTCCATTTTTCCTTCACGTCCCTTATACTGTAAATGGTTTGGGAATTAAGACACCTCCTAGGTGTCATGTCAGAGCATTTGGAATCCATTGAAGATGCAGATGCCTCGGCACTATTTACATTTCTAATGCTCTTCCTTGCAAGCAATCAAACTGGGGGTTAGAGACGGTTTTGTTGTGTCCATGTAGTCAGCAGTGATTCAGTGAGGAGGCAGTTGTTAGATGTCAGGAAGGCACTACACAGAAACAAGTATCATTGTGACTTAGTCATGACAAGCAGTCAGCATTTGCAAAGTGAAATTTCCCAGCCCTCTTCCATTCCAAGTATCAAAGAGCATCAGTCTTTGAGAAAACCATCAAATTGCTGTCCTTATCAGATACATTTACTCAAAGTAATCATATAAACCCAAAATGGAGCAAAATTCATCAGAAGGAAGAAAGAAGAAGATGAGTTTGAATTGTGAGCCTCTGCTCAATCTCCAGTTGTAGTCATTTTGAAATGCAATGCTTGATTCATTCAGGCCTTGAACTGGAAGAGATTAAATTGCATAGCAGCACTAAGTCACTACTGAGTATGTTTTTAGTCAAGTATAATCGATTTTTAGCAAACCACATCTCACCAAAAACTAGCACGCTCAGGAAACATCATTGTTATATTTGTTTGGTTTCCGCAGCTTTCCTTCAGCATCTACTGTCTCTTCTTATATCAGAACCATCTGTATGAAAATTTATCACCCTGAAGAAATGTGGCTTTGATATCAGTTGTTCCACACTGTGGTGAAGAGAACTAAAAACAGCTTTACATTTCCAATTATGGGAGGGTCCAATGCTCTTTAAAACTTCTGGAAACTAACTTCTCTGTATCTTTTTAAATCCCATTTGTAAGATTTAGTTTATATGATAGACTTGGTTTACCATTACTACATCTGGTACATCAGAATAGTTTCCCAAGTGTCTACAACTTGCTTCTCCTATTCAATCCTGAAGCTTATCAGCAGTCACTAAATCTTTCCAAACATGAGGATTTCTATTTCTAGTTTTAATTCAAGACTGCTCACTAGCACATATTGCATTGTTTAATCTATTTAAACTGAAGCCTGTACTTCAACTTTTATGTTTGTCACATTATTGCTGTAATGTCACTTTCATGAACTATCTTGGTAATGTAATACTTGTACTACATTTTCGTCCAACCCTTTTACCTCATTCTGCTAGTCCTTAGACATCACTCAGCCAACATTTAAACTTGTTATGCTCTTCATCCTCATGTCCCACAATTGTCATGTCTCTCCATTTCCTACACTCCTCTGAAATTTTTGTTATGTGGGTAGCACTGCGGGCAATTAGCCTTTGAGATGCTGGCTCTGCCATGTTTCATATAATCCCTTACATTATCATTTAGAACTTGATCAATCACATATTGTTCTGCTGGGCCTTCATCACAAGAAGTATGACCAATTGAGCTACAAGGTCTCTTGCTTATTTCTATCTACTGCTCAGTGTTCAATTAATCATGAGGAATTACAATTGACAGGTTGATTGTCATTGGTAAATACTGGCTCATTATCCTGATCGATTACCTTTCAAGGACCATTTTCACCATTTACAATGGAAGAGCTGGCCATATTAAATTATCAGGATTCAATCACAAGTAAATGATGTACCAAGAGGAATCTAACAATGCCAGCAAATCAATAGAACAAAACGAGGAAAGGGAGGAAAATTTCCAGTTTGTGTCAATGCCACCACTAGTCAATTCAAATACATGAATAAAATGTTGAAGGAAAAGCCAACAAAAACAGAAATTGCTGGAAGATCTTCGCAGGTCTGATTACATCTGTGGAGAGAAATCAACGTTAACATTTTGGGTCCAGTGACCCTTCTTCTTGTTTCCAGCATCTGCAATTCTTTCGGTTTTTTTGTCTAAAAGAAAAACTCAAGTCTGTTTTCCTGTTTTATTTATTTGGCACACTTCCTCGCTGGTTCTCTCCTTTCCTGTAGGTGTTAAAGCAGTCTTGTAAAACTTAAAGCACATGTCAAAACAAAATGTCACAACAATTTGTAATCCAGGCTATCTAATGATTGCTGATCACATGGACATAACTTTTGAGAGCTGCACAGTTAAAAATCTTAATGCAGACCAATATTACAATCACTTACACCATTCAACTTTATGGTATGTCCCTGTTTTAAGTTGTCCCACTTTACCATTGGTGAGTAATGGACCCTGTATTCATGTTCAGTATTTAAAAATCATTTAGCACCGCATCTGTTCTAAAGGCACGTGACTTCAACCTGCGCCACTTTGGAATGGCCTTTGCTATTCTGTTGGAATTCGACAAACATGTGCAAATACGTTGTTCCTTAATAATGCATATTATCAGAAGACATTTCTTTACAGTCATGGAGCAACTTAATTGATCTTCATAAATTACGTTTTTTATAACTGTGCTTCAAAAGAAGATACATTTAATATATTAATGAATTGTGAGATGATTTGTAGCTCATTTGTAGTATTAATGTTTTAATAATTCTGATTTGATTAAGCAAGTGAGGAATTAACTTATATTTTGTTTAATTGTGGTCAGTTGTAAAGCAATTTCTCCAGAAATGAAAGCCAGGTCAAATTAAAATCATAGGTTTGGAATTTTATGGTTGCTTTAACTTTTCAAGCTAATATAAACTGTGAACATATTTTGAGGTACAAGGCTTTTATACAAGGTCAAAACTATATTTTAAAATGGCTCAATTATCTATCTTCAAGTATGTAACAGGCCTATGTGTATTTATGTTATATGTAGAATTAATGAATATTGGACCAGTGCATGTTCTTCAGTGAGCAGACGACTCTGCATTCTTAAGTTTTACTTTAAAGAACTTTATAAAGTGGAATAGGGGACATTAGACACTAACAAGATGTTAGAAATGCAGCTTATATTTACAAAGATCAGCATTTATTTTCCCTTTCTGATGGGGTGATTACATTTATTTCCCACTATCTCCTTATCTTATGTATGATTGTACTGAAGTTTACAGCCTTAGCCACCTTCTAGCTGACTTTGCATGTGAAGGTCTTGATTACCTTCCTTCTCTAGCAGGAATCTAGAACATCATCCTTTATTCCATTTCCTGCTGCAACTACTCAGCTCCTTCATTATCAAAGCAATGTTACCCTTACATAGCCAGTGGACATGTTTGACATTGTGGTGGCTTCCAGTCGAATTAAATCAATGACTATTTATTCCTCCCTGGCATCGCATTATTCTGTTGCCAAATATATGTTCAGTCACCCTGGAAGCAGGCCATTAGAAGGTTGGCTCTGACCTCTGTGGACCATTGCTCTCTTTTCATCCATTTGACACTTATCCTAGCCCACAAAGGGGAGGTGATGGCTTACCTGCATAATTGCTAGACTGTTAATCCAGAGACCCAGGTAATTTACAGATTACATTACAGTGTGGAAACAGGCCCTTCGGCCCAACAAGTCCACACCGACCCATACCCCTACATTTACCCCCTTACCTAACACTCCGGGCAATTTAGCATGGCTCAATTCATCTAAATTCACCTGACCTGCACATCTTTGGACTGTGGGAGGAAACCGGAGGAAACCCACGCAGACACAGGGAGAACGTGCAAACTCCACACAGTCAGTCGCCTGAGGCGGGAATTGAACCCGGGTCTCTGGCACTGTGAGGCAGCAGTGCTAACCACTGTGCCACCATGCCGCCCCGATGTTTTGGGGACCTGGATTCAAATCCCACCACAGCAGATGGTGGATTCTAAATTCAATAAAAATCTGCAATTAAGAGGGTAATTATGATTCTTAATGATTGATTGTTAGAAAAGCCCATCTTTTTTCAGAAAGGAAACTGCCATCCTTACTTGTTCAGGTCTTTGTGTGACTCCAGACCCACAGCAATGTGGTTGACTCTTAATTGCCCTCTGGAAAATTAGGGATGGGCAATTAAATGTCAGCCTAACCAGCAATGCCCTCATCCTGTCTATGAATTTTTAAAAGATCCCAGGATTCCCACTCTTATCTTCCTCCTGAGGGGTTTCTCTTTTGCCTTTGGCGATGGAGATTGTGGATCATACTGATAAGATTTGGGATACCATGTCTGGGTATACCACAAGTGACCACCTGAATTAGATATCTGAACCTAATTTTCAGGAGGCCTGTGGGCTATTCTATAATGACCCTGGCCGAAGTGTGGGCAGTGTTCTTGCTGGAAGTCGAGGATATTTTCGACAAATCATCAGCCAGTGTAGAGGAGGATACCGTGTGGTCCAGCAATACTCATTGTAGACCAATTATTTTGAAAGATCCTGGCACCTGGGAGTGATCCAGGACATAAGAATCACTGCAGCGCTTTGGTTATCTACCACAGCCATGCTACATATGGCTGTTGTGCTCACAAATAATTTGAACAATAATGAATTAGATTCCATTTCTGTTCACCAAGGATGCCGGTGGACAAAGGGGTGCTATATTAATACGCATCTGCAGGGAACTCAATGTCCAAAAATCAGAATGCCCTCTCCTCTTAGGAAAAATGACCAGATGCTGATGTGCCTTCATATCCAGGTGACAATTTGTTGCCTACAGACCCTGAAACAATACTTTCATGATGAGGACCTTCCTAAATGGTGGGCTGGTGACATACTCCTTTTGCAGATGCACAGCTTCAATAATCACATGCAAAAAATCTAAATTTCAGGAGCAGTGCTCTCACGAAATGGAAAAGAGCTACCGTCTACCTGCAACACATTATCAATGAGGATGAGCACCTCGCCAATACCTTCTCCACACCCCCACTGCTTGCCTTTAAACAACCGCCAAACCTCAAAAAGATCATTGTTCGTAGCAAACTGTCCAGCTTTCAGGACAACTCCATACAACCCTGTCACGGTAGGCGCTGCAAGACATGTCACAGTGTGGACATGGATACCACCATTACACATGGGGACACCTCCCACCATGTACGTGGCAGGTAATCATGTAACTCAGCCAACGTTGTCTACCTTATACATTGCAGGCAAGGATGCCCGGAGGCATGGTACATTGGGGAAACCAAGCAAAGGCTACGGCAATGGATGAATGGGCACCGCACAACAATCCCCAGTTGGGGAACACTTCAGCGGTCCAGGATATTCGACCTCGAACCTTGGGGTGATCATCCTTCAAGGTGGACTTCGGGACAAGCAGCAGTGAAAAGTGGCCAAGCAGAGGCTGATAGCTAAGTTCCATACCCATAGGGAGGGCTTCAACCAGGACCTTGGGTTCATGCCACACCACAGGTGACCACCATTGCACACACACAGGCACTCCTATACACACACACATACACACGGACACACATATACACAGACCCGCACACGGACACACACACACACACACACACCCTTACACACACTCCCAACCTCACACATGCATCCTCTTGGAGACTTAGACCACTCTACACTCATACACACACATATACATATACACTCTCTCTCACACTCACAACCCCCCACCCCAGACACACACACACACACACTCACACACTCCCACAAGCACTCCCTCACAGACTTAAGACATTCTACACTCACATACACACACATATACACTCTCTCTCACACTCCCAACCCCCAACCCAGACAGACAGACACACATACACGCACACACACAAAGATCCACATGTACACATATACATATATGTTTGTGGGGTGGATTTATACTTGCAGAGTTACATTGTACTTTGCTCAAAAACTGCATGAATTCATGTAAAACTTGGTTATCTCACTTTTTAGATTACAATCAACCTAAACATCATAGCACAGACAGAGAACACAGGGGGTTAACACCTTCAACATATTGTCTAGCTAACACCAATTGTTACAGTTAACCTGAGAATGCAATTTTTAAAAAAAGTGTTTTGTGATTTACACATGAAAGAAGTGAAACTATCATGGTATTCGAACAGATGAAAGACTCAACAGAAATCAAGGTATTTTTAAATGTATAATTTCAGTTACATCACACTGTAAACTTTTGCTATAAATTCTGTGCCTTACAATTGTGTCCTCCACAACCACCTGATGAAGGAGCAGTGCTCTGAAAGCAAGTGCTTCCAATTAAACCTGTTGGACTATAACCTGGTGTTGTGTGATTTTTAACTTTAATTTTTACAGTTCTTGCTCAAGTTCAGTGTATTGCAATAAAGTTATTGTGTTTCTGAAGAAATTTTGTGTGAATTGCTGCTGTCCTTGGTAGAAGTCATGTTGCAGCTCTGCAGGATATTGGTTAAGAGAAAGTGAGGACTGCAGATGCTGGAGATCAGAGTCAAGAATGTGGTGCTGGAAAAGCGCAGCAGGTCAGACAGCATCCGAGGAGCAGGAGAATCGACATTTCAGGCATAAGCCTTTCATCAAGAATGAGACATTGGTTAGGCCACTTTTGCAATACCGTGCGCCATTCTGGTTTCCCTTTGAAAGGAAGGATGTTGAAAGGGTTCAGAAAAGCTTTACAAGGATGTTGCCAGTGTTGGAGAGTTTGATCTATAGGGAGAGGCTGAATAGGCTGGGACTGTTTTCGCTGGAGCATCAGAGGCTGAAGAGGTTTGTAAAATCATGAGAGACATGGATAGGGTAAATAGACAAGGTTTTTTTACTGAGGTGGGGGAGTCCAGAACTAGAGGGCATAGGTTTAGGGTGAGAGGGGTAAAATTTAAAAGGGACCTAAGGGGCAACTTTTTCACAAAAGGGTGGTGCATGTATGAAATAAGCCACCAGAGGAAGTGGTAGAGGCGGGTACAATTATAACATTTAATAGGCATCTGGATGAGTATATGAATAGGAAGGGTTCAGAGGGATATGGGCCAAGTGCTGGCAAACGGGACTAGATTAATTTAGGATGTCTGGTTGGCATGGAGGAGTTGGACCCGAAGGGTCTGTTTTCATGTTGTATATCTCTATGACACCATGACTGTAAGGCAGTTAGGCAAATTAGGTTTTGGAGATCTCATTTGAATTTTATACATGCATACAGTTTGTGACAACTTATGAACAGTTGGGAACAGTTATAAGTGCACTTACTCCAGTTGAGTTGTGAAATATCAACAAGGAAATACTTCACAGGCCACAAAAGAAGTCATTACTAAGCATGTTAATGGAGCTGAGACAAGGAACATTTTGTGTGGATCAGCACTATAATATTAACACGTTCAAATAATAGTGCTGCCGTTCAATGCTCCATAGTAGGGAACTGTTGTGAGGAGGGAAAAAAAACAAAGGTATTATTTTGAAAACAAATGACCATTGGAAACAAATGTTTTATGACCCGGTGAAAGAAACTTGTTTAAATTCTACCTGTGATAATGTTATCAGATCTTGGCCTATTGGCAGGAAGTACATTGCCAACAGCTCAACTATATTGGCAAATCATTATAAAAATGTGCTTTAGCTTGAGTATCTATATCAAACTTCGTGATGATAGGAGATATATTTGATAATACAGAGAAGAAGATTGAAAATGTTTGAGTGAGCAACTGGATTTGGTTGGTTTTCACAATGTGTGCTCAGTTCAGGTGAAGCAAGAAGCATGGAAAATTGACACTGCCTGCTCATTTCAATGATGCAAATTGCATTCCGATACATAGTACACTGCTGAGTGGGTCCACACTCAAAAGGAGACCCAGCACTGTGCAGGGCACACATGTTCCAACCAGTCCGCAAATCTGTCTTAAACTGAAGTAACAATCACAAAATAGAAGCTTCTCCTGACTGCCTGTGAAGGAATTGGCTACGAGGAGAAACCCTCCTAATGGACTAGCAGGAAACAAAGAGGTCCCCCACCTTTTCTGATACAGTACTATAGTCATTGTTATAAAACAAAATCATCATAGTCTCAGAGGACCATAGGTCTGCTCTCTCATTAGTGAGAGATGACAGGTGGTGGCTTAACCTGGGAGTCACCCCGTCTTGGGCGATGGACAATGTTGAGAAGGAGATACCTGCTTGGTAACTTCAGCTGGTATGGGGGTGGAGGCACTGTTGCAGAAAATGGTCAGGAGGAGAAGCAATGTCTGTGATGGGGTGGTGGTTCTTAAGGCAAAACCTGAGAAGGTAATGAGCAGGTGACCATGAAGATTGATTTCTGTAGACCAGCCTCAATAATATTGTAGTAGTGTCAGAAGAAGTTTAATGACCTCACAATGATGGACAAGTTCAGTGAATGCATCCTCAAAGAACATCTCCACAGTCATGAAATCAACAATTTTTATTGATTATGCTCAATGCATCACAACCTCATTACTCACCAGATAGAAATCAGACTGGCCTAACATTGAGTCTCTTTGTCTCACTCACACAATTGCCATCTTCACATTCGACTTTTGCAGCTTCTACATTTTTCCAGATTTTTAGGCACAGCAGACTTATCATCCAAACATATTGCAGCGTAAACTCTTCCTTCTTTCTTGCAAGCCAAGATGGCCACCAACAGGAGGAACAGAGTTGAACCAGAGATGATGGGCATGCATGCACCCTCCCTTCTGAGGGAGACAGTGCTCTGCATTATGTGGGCAACTGTGACCAAGTCTAATGCATCTGGGATTGCTATAAACATTTGGGTTGATTATGTGTTATTTCCTTATGCACTTTCTCAAATCTCATTTCCTTCTCAGGCTACTACTTGCCATGAATTACAAGCTTCAGATGGTATGACCATGGATCTCTTACATTCCACCCAAATCCACTTACCTCACCTGAGCTCTTTCCATTTAGGAATTGATCCCTTGAATTGTGAATGTCACACTATTATTTTAAAAATACATGAGAGACAGACCAGGAAGTTTTAGATTCCTTAGTTTATTGACTACTATGGGGAATTAATTAATATTTTTAGGAGAAAGAATTATCCCAGGAATGAAGGCCTTCTCATATCAGGGGTGGTTGAAGATGCTGGGTCTGAATTCAATGGAGTGGGTATCTTATTGAAATTTGCAGAAATCTGACTGGCATGGATAGAGTGGACTTGGAAAACATGTTTCCACTAGTAAGAGAGACTAGGATCCAAGGGCACAGCCTCAGAGTGAATGGACAACTTTTCAGAACTAAGATGGGGAAGAATTTCTTCAGCCAGAGGGTGGAGAATATACAGTCACAGAGAGAGAAGTCAAATTGGACACAGGCCCCTTAGACAATGGACCTGGGTTGGGGGAGGGGGAACTGTTTTAGGGAACATGAAAATAGCAGATGAGTTAAGCAGACATTTTGCACCAGACTTTATGGTAGAAAATTCTCAAACATTCCATTAATACTAAAGAATATGGGAAGGAATCAAGTACCATCACCATGACTAAAGAAGTACAGTTGGTCCTGATATAATGTGATAATTTGGTTCTCGTGCAATCTCGCCTTATAATAAAATTGCACAATGGACACATCATTTAAACTAATGGAACTAGAATCGTGTTATATCCAATACAGGTAAGGAAGGTAATAAAAGTATAAACTCTTCAATTGTGTTAAAGCCAATTCACATTGAAGAAACATGCATTACAGTAGAACCATCTGTAATTCTAGACAAACTAATGGGGCTAAAGGCAGATAAGTCCTCTGGCCCTGATGGCTCGCATCCTAGGATCCTAAAAGATGGAGCTACAGAGATAATGGAAGAATTAGTTATTATTTTCCAAAAACCATTGGATTCTGGGGAGGTACCATAGGATTGGAAAACTGTTACTGTGACATCCCTATTCAAAATGGGAAAGAGGCAAAAAATGGGTAACTATGGGCTAATTAACCTAATATCTATTGTTGGAAAAGTACTCAAATCAATTACTAAGGAAGTAACAACAGAACATTTGGAAAGTCAAAATCTAATCAAGCAGAGTCAGCATGGCTTTCTGAATGGGAAATCATGTCTGACTAATTTATTAACGTTTTTCAGGGACGTCTCAATTGGCATGGGTAGAGGGGAACTGTATTTGGACTTTCAGAAGGCATTCAACAAAGTACCTCACAAAAGGTTAAATTATAAAAAGATGTCACTTTGGAGATAATATATTAGCATGGACAGAGAATTGGCTCATGGATAGGAAACATCGAGTGGGAATAAGGTGTTCTTTTTCAGATTGGTGACCTGCGACCAGTGCTTTCCACAGGAATCAGAGCCAGGATTGCCACTGTTGACAATATATATTAATGACTTGGAGGAAGGAGATGAGTGTACTGTAGTCAAATTTGCAAATGTCTTAAAAATAGGTGGAAAGGCAGGTTGTGATAGGGATACAGTCAGTTGACAGAAAGATATTTATATGTTAAGTAAATAGGAAAAAACCTTGGCAAACGGTGTACAATGTGGGAAAATTCGAAGCTGTTCATTTTGGAAAGTAGAACAAAGAGACGTAATATTATTTAAATGGAGAGAAATTGCAGCAACTGCAACACAATAGGACTTGGAGGATACTTGTGCATGAAACACAGAAAACTAGCACACAGGTGCAGCAGATAATCAGGCTAATAGAATATTGATCCTTATTTCAAAGGGGTTGGACTGTTAAAGTAGGGAAGTCTTACTGCAACTATACAAGGTACTAGTGAGACCATATCTGGAGTACTGTGAGCAGTTTTGGTTCCCTTGTTTCAGGAAAGATATCATATCACTGCAGCCAGTTCTGAGAAGGTTCACTGAGATGACTCTGGGAGGGAGGGATTGCCTTATGTGTAAACGTTAAACAAGTTAGGAGTCTATTGACTGGAGTTTAGAAGAATGAGAGGTGATCTCATTGAAACATATAGGATTCTTAAGGGGCTTGATAAGGTAAATGCTGAGAGGATGCTACTCTTCATGGGAGAGTCTAGAATCAGAGGCCATTTTTTAGAATACAGGGATGTCAATTCAAATCTAAGATGAGGAGGGATTTCTTTTCTCACAAGTTGAGAGTCTTTGGAACTCCTTGTCACAGAGACCCTTAAGGGCAGTGTAAATTAAGGCTGAGATAAATATATTCTTGCTCAATAGTGGAATCAATAGTTATGGGGAAAGGGTAGGAAAGCGTATTTGAGAACATAGGATCAGCCACGATTCTATTGAATGACAGAGAAGATTTGAGGGGCCTAACAGTCTAATCTTGTTCCTATTTCTTCTAGTCTTACATCAGCATGATTGATGCAGACCCTATGGCTGAATGACCTAATTCTGCTCCTATATCATATGGTTTTATGGAACAAGAACACTTTGTTAAATACGGACTGATGAGAGAGCGAGATAGCAGAAATTAGTTAATTAACATGTTGACATTTTTGGAAATGTACTTAAACTGGTTTCTAAGGGAATGTCTATAAAAGTTATTTATATAGACTTTGTGAATGCATATGACAGGGATTTGCATCACAGACAAAAAGAAAGTGCATGAAATTGGAGGGAACCTATTTACGTGGGACAGAGTGAGCACTTGACGCCAGATGATTGCTACTTTTGGAACACAGCCAGAAGGCCCTAGTGCCAGCTGTCATTGTCACTGCTGTGGCAAAGGCTGATTATCCTCAGTTGCTTTGAGGCATAAGCTTCTGCTATGCATGAGCCAGTGTGCAGGAATGTCTGGTTTCTGGGAACAACATGGACCTGCAAATTTAAATGAGTTTGGGTCATTACTAATTGCATCTTAGGTGAACTCCAAATAGTTGAGGCCAGGTGAAAGAAGGAACAGGAATATTATTTTGTTTTTGTTGCTTGTAGTCAAATCAATTTTGAAGCCTGAAGCTGGTGCTCTGTTTTAAACTAATTCCAGTTACCTGACTGTGCTCATTCCCTTATTTTCAGAAATGCTACAGTAGTTCAAGAAGGCAGCTTCTCATCACCTTCAAGGGAAACTGGGGACAGACTTTGAATTATACTAAACAGAATATTTAGAAAGAGGAATAAAAAAATACGGATCATAAAATCACTGAACTGTGGTGCAAAAATTGTCTCTGTATGGGCTTTCTAATGAACTACATGACTTAATGTCATTCATCACCATTTCCTCTTAACTCTGCAGGTTATTTCTATCTAAATGATCAGCTAGTGACCTCCTGATTACTTTCATTAGAATTTGTCCACCACTATTCTGGGCAGTGCATTTAAAACTCAAACCATTTGCTGTGCAAAAATGTTTTCTCTCATATTACATTTACTTGTTTTGTAAATCTCTTTAAATCTATGCCCTCTCATTCTTGACAGTTTTACGTGAGGGGACAGTTTCTCTCTGTCTACATTGTCTGGGCGTAAGAATTTTGAAATCTTACATCAAATCTCCTCTTTACCTTCTCCACTCCCAGAAGAATAGCCCTGACTTCTCCAATTTATCTTCATAACTGAGATTTGTGATACCTAATATCTCTTAAACATCTTCTGCGCTTACCATCCTGATTTAGAAGCAGATCACCACTTCGTTGTTAATGCTGAATCAAAATCCTAGAATTCCCTCCCTAATAGCATAGGGCGGCACGGTGACACAGTGGTTAGCACTGTTGCCTCACAGCGCCAGAGACCCGGGTTCAATTCCCGCCTCAGGCGACTGACTGTGTGGAGTTTGCACATTCTCCTCGTGTCTGCGTGGGTTTCCTCCGGATGCTCCGCTTTCCTCCCACAGTCCAAAAATGTGCAGGTCAGGTGAATTGGCCATGCTAAATTGCCCATAGTGTTAGGTGCAGGGGTAAATGTAGGGGAATGGGTCTGGGTGGGTTGCGCTTCGGCGGGTCGGTGTGGACTTGTTGGGCCAAAGGGCCTGTTTCCACACTGTAAGTAATCTAATCATAGTGGGTCAGCCCGCAGCAGTTCAAGAAGGCAGCTCACTACCACATTCTCAAGGGTAACTAGGAATAGCCAGCCAGTGATGCCCACATCTCACAAATGAAATTAAAAATCTTTATCCCATATGTTCATATCCTTCCTAAAGTGCAGGCCCAAAACAAAACAATACTCCAGCTGAATTCTAATTAATGTCTTGTACAACAACAACTATATTTTAAAGGCTATATTTCAAACAAAAAGCCTGAACTCAAGATAGCTCTGAGCTGTTTCTAATGGAAAGGGTAATCATGAGCAGTACTAGGAAGTACTATAGACTGAAAGGAGTAAAGGCCTGTGAACAGCTCAGCAGTCATATTTTAAGGGAAGTTCATCTACCCATAACCTAACCTTGCTTAATCCATAGTAGGGGAGAGAAAATCATTTCCAGATTTTTTTTCTTCTCTTTTGGTTGCTCTGTATTATTTTTACTTTGCATCTTACATATCATATAAAACACAAAAATTACATAAGAGTTTGCTCCAACTCTTATAGAAATTGATCATTGGTAACTGTCTTCGACATGTTCATGTGTTCTTTGTTTACTCTCTTTTGGGCACCAGCATTTCTAGGGCATGTGTGTATTTTCTTACCCTTGGAGCGATTGCATCAATTTTAAATAACCCAGCAGTAAGCTATGTGTATTTAAAATGAAGATTACTTTTTCTCACATATTTCCCCTAGGTGTTAACAAAAACGTGATGTCTCACTGATATAACTCACCTATAGTATACACACAAACATTTAGGTACAAATCAATACAAGACAGTACTTATAAAAACTGATTATAATACAGGCAATACTTTCATGTAGGCCTGACATTTCTTTGGTTGAGAAGTTACTTGGTTTAAAGATAATCTTGGTAAAAAATGGAAAAAATTTAGATAAACATTTCCCAGCAGGTGCATTGGTTCTTGTAGTTGATCTGCTCATAGGTAGATTTTTCAGGTTAACTTGAAGATTATTATGATCCCGGCTGTTACTTCTGAATGAGTTAGATTCCAGCATGAAATCTGGCTTAGGTCATTTTTAAAAAATCTAGTTAACATTATAATCATTCACTGAAACAAGGTCATGATGATTTTGAGTTTTTTGCCAACAAAAGACAGAGCATGGTGGTAGAGGGTTGCTTTTCAGCCTGGAGGCCTGTGACCAGCAGTGTGCTGCAAAGATTAGTGCTGGGTAAACTGCTTTTTGTCATTTATATAAATGATTTGGCTGTGAACATAAGAGGTATGGTTAGTAAATTTGCGATAACACCAAAATTGGTTGTGTAGTGGACAACGAAGTACGTTACCTCAGAATACAACAGAACCTTGACCAGATGGGCCGAGGAATGGCAAATGGAATTTAATTTAGATAAATATGAGGTGCTGCATTTTGGAAAGGCAAATCAGAGTAGGACTTTTACATTTAATGATAAGGTTCCACAGAGTGTTGTTGAACAAAGCGATCTTAGAAAACGGGTTCATTGTTCCTTGAAAGTGGAGTCGCAGGTAGACAGGATAGTGAAGAAAGTGCTTGGTACACTTGCCTTTATTGGTGAGGGATGTTGTCGGGGTTGGAGGGTTTGAGCAAGAGGGAGATGCTGAATAGGCTGAGGCTATTTTCCCTGGAGCGTTGGAGGCTGAGGGGCAACCTTATGGAAGTTTATAAAATCATGGAGGGTCATAGATAGCGTGAATAGTTCAGGTCTTTTCCCTGGATAGGGGAGTCCAAAACTAAAGGGCATAGGTTTAAGGTGAGAGGGGAAAGATTTAAAAGGGACCTAAGGGGCAACTTTTTCACGCAAAGGTGGTGCACGTATGAGCTGCCAGAGGGAGTGGTGGAGGCTGGTACAATTACACCATTTAAAAGGCATCTGGATGGGTATATGAATAGGAAGGATTTAGAGGGATATGAGCAAAATGCTGGCAAATGGGACTAGATTAAATTAGAATATCTGGTTGGCAAGGCCAAGTTGGACTGAAGGGTCTATTTCCATGCTGGATTAAATCAAAGACGATCAAGCTATTTAGATGTATAACACTGTTTTAAAAAATACACAAAGTTTCACCTTTTTCCCATCACCATCAATTTGCAGCAATTCAAATTCAGAGAAATTACACGACTATAATTTTAAAATTTGTTTTAATCAATTTTCTCCAGTTTGTCCTGTGGACTCTTCTCACACGGATACTTAAAACTGACAACCTAGATTTTCTAGTTTTCAACAGCCTGTGGATTTCTAACCACATACTCCTTGTCTGGATATTGCATAAACTATAATGTTTCTGCCGAGTTGTTATTCTCTTAATTGCTCTGAGAAACCTGCTTTCTAGGAGACTAAACTTGCTTCTGATCCCAGTCTCCTTCAAAATGCCCAAAAAACTTGCAATCTCTGTTGTTTTTCTAAACTAAAAATTAATCCTTGAACCAAAAATGAGCCTTCAAAGATTGCCCTACTTCTCAAACTCCTACAGTAATACAACTTTCCATTAACACTCCAGGGGGTTCTCAGCTGTCTGACACATACTGGATTTGGTTGCTTACAAAAAACAAATCTTTCAGATCAGTAATTAAAATCCATATACCACTATTTTAAAATCAATTAAAAAATGATATTAATATGTACACAGTTTTCATCACAAGATTGTAAAAGAGAATGCCCTTCATTCTCTTTCAATGTACTGGCTGCAGAGTTGACTGCTATCTTGTGTGCTAGACTCCTCTTGATCTAATGGAATTCTCCCTGCTCTGCTCAAAAGCAGTCTGAATTTCTGCTACACGTTTTAGTTTGGGGAAAAAAACCTTACCCAGGTCCCCTTGTGGCAAATGTTGAGTCATAGTCCAAATAAAGAATTGTGATAACATAATCAGCTGTCCACATCTTCTCCAACCCTGTGATTTTAAGTGGCAGCCTACTTTTGTTTTTGACAAAAAAATTGCAAGTTTTATGATGATGGTGCTGAGGAATTGTGATTATCCCCTGTCTGAAACCACAGTGTGGCACAATCAAATCAAAAGTCAACTTTGCACTGTCAACTGACAAGAGAATTCAATCCACAATTTCATCTGACAATCCTATCTTGTGTATCTGGAACTATTTTTTCTTGTCAAGTTTTAAAAATACATTATCTTGTACCACACTGAAATTGGATGTTCCATGACACTGACATCATCAATGTGCACCTGGAACCAGGACCTGACCCCCATATGCACAAGCACTGTGCCACTGAGCCCAAGAAACCCTCACCACTTTCACTTGGTACCCAGTCCCATTTGGTACCTACCTAGCTACATGCACACCTGATCATTCTGAGACAGTGATGCCTCACTCACCGCCTTGTTTCATCATTCCTAGGACAATGAATAGAAAGGCAGTGAGAGCAAAGAAGTGAGGGGTCTGTCAGTTGCAAATTCGAGGTGCACATTGATGATGTCAGTGAGGGGTCAGGACTTGGACAATCAAATGTCACTGCTTTGTTCAATAACTCCTAGGACATTAAATAGAGCGGCAGTGAAAACAAAGAAGTGAGGGATCAGTCAATTCCAGATTCCAGGTGCACATTGATGATGTCAGTGAGGGGTCAGGACTTGGGCAGTCAAATTTTGGGAGTCAGTCAGTGCGCAAATCACAACCTCAGGTTTGATTTCTCTTAAAATATTTGCAAACACTAATTTTATTGCTTGTATTCTGCGATGCAAGCACATTATTGCAGGATTGCTGGCAGTGACGTCATAGCTACTGTGACTGTATAGGCTGCGAGTGCACCCCTGCAGTTGCAGAGGCAACTTAAGCAAAATGAAGCCTTTATAAACATGGGAGACTGATTAGCAAGGTTAGATCTTATGAAATACAGGGAGATCTATTCATTTGGATACAGAACTGGGTTAAAGGTAGAAGACAGAGGGTTGTGGTGAAGGGTTGTTTTTCAGACTGGAGCTCTGTGACCAGTGGAGTGCCACAAGGATCGGTGCTGGGTCCACTACCTTCTGTCATTTATATAAATGATTTGGATGCGAGCATTAGAGGTACAGTTAGTAAGTTTGCAGATGACACCAAAATTGAAGGTGTAATGGACAGAGAAGAGGGTTACCTCAGATTACAACAGGATCTGGATCAGATGGGCCAATGGACTGAGAAGTGGCAGATGGAGTTTAATTCAGATAAATGCGAGGTGCTGCATTTTGGGAAAGCAAATCTTTGCAGGACTTATACACTTAATGGTAAGGTCTGAGGGAGTGTTGCTGAACAAAGAGACCTTGGAGTGCAGGTTCATAGCTCCTTGCAAGTGGAGTCGCAGGTAGATTAGGATAGGGAAGGCAGCGTTTGGTATGCTTTGTTTTATTGGTCAGAGTATTGAGTACAGGAGTTGGGAGGTCATGTTGCAGACCATAAGACACAGAATTTATAGCAAATGTTGCAGTGTGGTATAGCTGAAAAATATTAAACAAACTTAGATTATGTCTTTCATCTATTAGAATGGTTTTGCTAACTTCTGTTTTTAATATGTAAATCCCAGAGCTCCTTTTAAGTTACATTTTCAAGATAACTTCAGTTCTTCTTACAAAATGTGCCATTTCAGCTCAAACAAGGCATTAAAGGTGTGAGGTTAAGATCTGTCTGTGTCCCAATCTTGAGTCAGACTGGTTCTATTTCTAATGTGGGATTTACAGAATCTTACATGGATTGACTGTAGGTTATGCATTTTTCGAGCAAAATAAAATGTAATTCTACAAGTACAGGTTCACGCCATAAAATAATATATATGTGCGTGGAGAGACAGAGTGAGTATGTGTGAGTACATGTGAGAGTGTGTCAAGTATGTGTGTGAGTGTGATGGGGTATAAGCCTGGGAGATGGTGTCTGCATGGGGGGTGTATGACTGTGCCTGTGAGAGAGGGTCTGTGTTAGTGTGACCGTGGGGTCACCTGCAGTGTGACATGAACCCAAGGTCCCAGTTGAGGCCTCAAACGGCACCTTGGGTTCATGTCACACTACAGATGACCCCACTACACTATACAGTCCCTCACACACACACTCTCATGTGCACTCACACACACTCACATCCCACACTCACTCTGTCTCTCCTGCATGCATACACATACAAATTTATGGGCTAATCTGTATTTGCAAAATTATATTTTACTTTACTCAAAAAATGCATAACCTACAGTCAATCCATGTAAGATTCTGTAAATCACATTTTAGAAATAGAATCAGTCTGACTCAAGACTGGGACACAGACAAACTTTAACCTCACACCTTTAATGCATTGTCTGAGCTGAAATGACACATTTCTTTAGAAAACCTAAAGTTATCTTGAGACTACAACTTAAAAGGAGTTCTGGGTTTTGCATAGATATCAATAAATCAAAACTAACAAAGCCATTCTAAAAGATGAAAGACCTAATCTAAGTTTGTTTAATATATTTCAGCCACATAACACTGTAAACGTTTGCAAAAATTCTGTGTCTTATGGTCCTGCTCCACAGCCACCTGATGAAGAAGCAGCGCTTCGAAAACTAGTGCTTCTAAATAAACCTGGTATGTAATTTTTAACCGTGGATGAGGATGCCTTGAGACCCCACCTCCACGCAGAGCGCTGTGAAGGACTTCGATGTGCGGAGCCAGGCAACTTCACGAAGCCCCGCCTCCACGCAGTGCGTCAGACGTCAGAGGAGGCGTTACCCAACGGGGTGGGTGGCGCGCGAGGCGGACCCAATGACCGTTGCGCGTATGGCGGCGAGTTCCGTGTTTACACCAGGAGAACGGGAGGTGAGCAGAACGCCGTGTTAGTGAGGCGAGAAAGCCGGAGGAAGAAAAGGGCAACAAAAATAATAGAGGGAGCTGAAGGGCCGGCGGAGATGCGTCGGGCAGCTTGAGGCCGGCTGTTGAAAAGGGGAGAGCGCGGTTGGAGTGCGAACAAGACGGAGGTTTCGGGCCGCTCGCGGAACGGAATGTTTTCCAGAAAGGCTCATGGAGATGTCAAGAAATCTACACAGAAAGTTCTGGACCCAAAGAAGGATGTGCTGACCCGCCTCAAGCACCTGAGGACTCTGCTAGGTTGGTAACCAGGCGGGCAAACGCGGGAAGGGTATGGGTATGGGGACGTGCGCCGACACAACTTGGGGGTGGTGAGGGGGAGAGTGAGGAATGGGCCGTATGGGTCAGCCTCTCCGCTCCGCCTCACCTCACCTCGCGCCTCCGCCAGTGAAGGGCATCTCTACAACTGGTCCAATCTAGCGGGAAGCGCGCAGGCGCCGTCGAGGTTGTGTGGGCAGGAAATCCATGAGGGCTCAATAAACGTGACGGTCGGTGCAATCCCAACAAATAATAACCGACTCCCCCACCACCCCGCCATCAAAAAAGTAAAGTTAGCTTCTCACATTCACTCATCTCCTGCCCTCCCACCCCACAATACACGCATCTCATCTCTGATCCACGCACCCTTCCCTTGACACCACCACCTTTCCCCCCCCCCCCCCCCCCCCACACGGCACAGTGACCCCATTGTGCCCCCTCCGCCCTGGCGCTGTCTACCCTTTGTGCCCCCTACCACCCTGGCACTGAGCCCCTTGCATTGCTCCCCACCCCACCTTGGTGCTGTGTCCTCCTTGTGCTGCTCCCCCCTCCCTCACCCTGGTGCTGTGTGCCCCTTGTGCCACCCCTATACTCAGGTGTGTGACCCCTTGTGCCTTCCCACTCTGCTGTGTGACCCCTTGCACCTTGCAACCACTCCCCTCACACTAATGCCACTTTCCCTCTCTCCCTGCCATCCCCCCGTTGCACCACATATCTGTTGCCCCTGTAATCCTGCACACCGCATGTCTTTTGCCACCCTGTCCCCTCGCCACATTGCTCTCTCTCTTGGGCCTTCCACCTGTTAGGTCCCCTGTGTCTCGCAAACTCTCCACATCTGCCTCTTGCTTCTCCTTCCCCCCCTTCTGTCCATCCCTGTTTCATTTCCACTCAAAACTCTGCATCCCCCAGTCTCCCCTCTTCTATCACTCTCACCATCCCCCAAACAACTCCATTTTCCTGGCCCCTCCAACTCACCAGGCTCCACGTAACCTCCCTACCCTGCACTGGACCCTCATCTTCCTGTGTCGCTTTCCCTTTCCGTTTCTCTCAATGCACTGCTTTCTCATATGCTTCCCCGAGAGAGTAGGTAACCTGGACTCATTATATATGCAGTCAGATTTCATGAGCTGTCACATTTTCAGAAGGCAAAGATAATCTCTTTTCTATGTGCTTTTTGTCATGGCTTCTTTCTGCAAGCCAGTTATTTCCATTTTGGCACAAAATAAAATTGCTTTTGATATTAACTTTGCTGGACAGTTGTGAAGTTGAGAATTTTAAGCAATATTTAAATGAACATCATTGTTCAGTTTGAGATTGGTTATGCATTGTTATTGAGAAACAATGCACTGTATTGTACTATAACTTGGAACAGGGTATTGGAGTTTTCAATTTTAAATATCTAGTTAATCAAGATTCTAAATCCATGTATATCTCCTGTTCAGAAAGTTTAGAAACAACTGGAAAATGTAAATAGTTCTATTATGCTCTAATTGTAATTGTATGGCACTTTGGATATTTCTGGACTTCTAAGTATTGAATTGTTGCATTATATGTGTGATTTTGCAGAAAGCAGGATAGAAACCTTTTTCATAAGTTTAGACAGCTTTCGTTCTCATGGGTTGAAAAAGCGTAACTGTCTTTGAACACTTAGAATTTTTTTCCTTCTACAGAGTTTCTTTGCACCTGTACCTCAATTGAGGTTTATGTAATATTAAATAAAGCAATTAGGTGTGACCTTGATAGACATCCTTAATTTTTAGGTGTAAATTAATTACTGATTGCAATTAATTGAGAATCAGTATGAACTGCTTTGCTTTCTGCTATATGTCAAATCCTAATTTTCTGCATCTTTGTTTGAAGAATGATTTGGAGGTGCCGATTTTAGACTGGGGTGTACCAAGTTAAAAATTACACGGCACCAGGTTATAATCCAACAGGTTTATTTGGAAGCACTAGCTTTTGGAGCACTGCTCCTTCATCAGGTGGTTGTGGAGCACCAGATGAAGGAACGGTGCTCCGAAACCTCATGCCTCCAAATAAACCGGTTGGATTATAACCTGCTGTCATGTGAGTTTTAACTTTGTTTGAAGAATGATAGACTCAGAATTCGCAGAGGAGTTTTTTTTTGATGCTTGTTTGCTTGGCTGGAAACACAATGTCTGCAAAGCTTGTTGTGGTCAGCTTGTGATGGTGGCACTGCAGAGGGATTTGAAGCTAAATTAACTCGAAAGCATTCAGTAAGCCTTAAACGTCATGGTAAAGTTCATTGTGCAGGCTATGTTATCATGGAGAAGAGTGGAGCACCGGGTTCTCTAGTTTCAGTTTATCTGAGGACATTAGGAGAGTGCTGCCGTTTGCAGAATCCAGGCAGTGAGGACAAGAGAGGTCCCTGGAAGCCATCGATAGTGTGAATTAAAGAAGTGTAAAAACAGTATTCACTTGATTTGGCTGAGAAAGATTGGAACTTGGAGAACCCTGATGTATGCTGTATGATACAAGGCCTATTGAATTCTTTACTTACTGATTAACCAAACTTAACTCTTTGGGATGAATTTTGTGCTTAGTAAAGGAAACAATGCTGCGGTGGTGAATGGAACATTCCATTTTGTCTACTTTTTTCGCAACAAGCAGTCTGGGTCAAGTTGCCACAGTTCGAGGCAAATTGGTATTCTCTGTATTCTGACCAAACACTTTGATTCTTTCTAATTCAAGGGCAAACATGTTTGTGCATTGTTATTTTTCAGCACATCTCTTGGCTTTTGAGTGAAATTGATATTTGTGCTTAATTGGGAGCAGTTTTATGCTGCATGCCAAATGCATTGGCAACTGTATTGTTTTGTCCCAAATGCAGTTTTGCATGGGATTTGTACAGCTGCTTAAGGAGTTCATCAATTAGGATTATATATGACCTCTACGTCCTCGGCTAGAAAGTCATGTATCATAGCTTGCGAATTCATCTAAATTCTTCTCTTCCCATCAATCAAAATATACACACTTGTAGATTTGATATGGAAAAATGGCATGTTTAACTTTAGATTTTTGGAGAGCATTTGTTTGCAGATCAAATAAAAATGTTTTTTGATTTTTCAATTTAATTCTACCTCCTTAGATAACAAGAGGATCACCCATGGCATCACCTATAGAAAATCAGAATTAAATGAACTTTTAAGTTCAAGTGATTCTATGGGTGTATTATTGGGAATTTGGAGCTTTTGGATTTTGAGTTGTTGTTGACAAGTAGAAGAGCTTGAGTGATAGCAGGCATAATAATAGAGAATATATTAAGAGGCCATCTAAATTTTAAAATTGTTATCATCCTAATTGATCAGCTGTCTTCCACTTTTCGCGGTTGTATTTTGTTTGGACTAAGTGTGACTGCTTAGTTGTTGACTTTTATTCACTTCAGCTGTTTTATTACTTGCAGGTTGCAACTGTCATTTGCTAATTCAGGGATTAGATCATTACATTTTAAGTTGCACTTCCTCTATCTCAGGGCTTGAATCCATCTCTAGACACCTAAGTATTCAAGGCTATTGACACTTTCAAGAGATGACTAGGTAACTTAATTGTCTTCTGGGTACACTGACAGTCATATGTAATGCCGTCTATTGTCATTACAGATGAAGGTTTTAATATCTGATCTGAGGAGTATGACACAATAATATTGCCCAAGTAGGAGTGTACCATGTCCAAGGAAATTTATATACATGATAGCTTCAGTCTTTCTACTCCATTGAGTCATTTTAATATTTCAAACAGTTAAGTGGTCAGTCTTCCAAACTGAAAGGTACATAATTCAAATTTTGCAGTCTTTCTTGTAACTTAACTCTTTAAATCTTTGTACAAATCTGTACATGTGTCTCCTCAACAAATGTTATGTTTTCAGATGAGGTGCCAAACCTTCATAGACTCATACAGCACGGAATTAGACCCTTTGGTCCATAAAGTATTCTAAATAGGATGTCACCGAGGCTTTATATAACTGCCCTTAAACAGTTTAATAAATGTTTGCTTAGTTTTTACTGATTTGTATACGTGGATAACCAATTGTCATTCACCAGTGTTTCACAATTCATTAAAATATATGATTTGTCTTTATAAGCTCCAAGCCGGATCACTAAATGCTGAAGTGATACACGTGATCAGCAGGAGAGGGAATCTATACTAAATGGTACAATTTTAAAGAGGACGCACAAATGAGTTGATCTGTTTGAGGGGGTTAGTTTATCAACTTGACTTGGCTGACCCAATGCATGATGTAGCTTTGAGAAACAGGTCGGCAGCTGAGAATTTTGTGGCATATAATTTGTCTCCAACTCTCCATAACTTCTCAATGATTTGCATAGCACTTCTGCGGAGTTTGCTGGAGCACTGTTCACTTGATTACATGAATTCAGTTGCTACAGCACTCAAAATACTTGACACGTACAAACCACTTTATCTTCCAAACCTATGACCTTGTACTTGTGTTTTAGAAGAGTGTGAGACAACCTTATTTAAACATACAAAATTCTTAGGAAACTTGACAAGGTAGATGCAGAAATATTATTGTCTGGGAGTGTCTGTGATCAAAGAAAATAACGTCAGTCCGATTAAAAATGAGAAGAAATTTCTTCTAAGGGTAGTGAATTTATGGAATTCTTTAGCATAGAGAATTGGAGATGTATCATTACGTGTACTCAAGGGTGAAATAGATTTTTCATCAGTAGGATTATGGGAAAAGACAGAAAAGGGGAGTTGTGGTTTATCAGATTAGCCACAATGTCATTGAATGGCAGAGCGGACTTGAAGGCCAAAAATGGCCGACTTTTTCCCCTGCCATTTTTGCTATTTCTTAAGAAAGACATCAGAACCATAGGAATACCACAACCACTTGCAAGTTCCCCTCCAAGGGACATCTTTACCATGTCTTTACTGTTGCTTACTCGTGTATTTGTACATGAGGGGAAGCTTACTACTTGTCAATGGCAATTGGGGTGGATAATAAATGCTGATGTAGCCAATGATATCCTGTGAGTAACACAAAAGAGTTTCTGAAATTGTCATTAAAAAGCCAATGGTAACTGTAACTTTACAAAGAAAGATGGGGTTCATGAAGAAAGTAACAAAATTTATAAATTTCTGGTTAGATGTTTTGCTGTACTGTTTTGCCAGTTCTGAACATTACTGTGTAGGATATCAAGGGCTTAGGAGAAAATCTAATGGAGGCTTGCCAAAATAGTACTAGCATAAGGGAATTCAGTTCTGTGTTGAAAATA
This sequence comes from Chiloscyllium punctatum, assembly GCF_047496795.1. Taxonomy (NCBI): domain Eukaryota; kingdom Metazoa; phylum Chordata; class Chondrichthyes; order Orectolobiformes; family Hemiscylliidae; genus Chiloscyllium; species Chiloscyllium punctatum. The sequence continues at coordinate 101,153,487 of NC_092749.1, read as the reverse complement.
GAGAAGCTAGAATTGTTCTACTTAAAGCCAAAAGCATGAAGTGGAGGTTTATTAGAAGCGTTGAAACTTTTATGTGGTTTTGATGGCATAGATGAGGAAATACTGATTTCACTGTAAGAATGGAAAGGAAAATATTGAGAAACTGAAAAAACAAAAAGGACGATACCTAACGTGTGCATTGTCCAAACCTGAGGAAGCTGGATAAGCAGCGGTGCCTCCTCTTTCTGTTTTTTGTTCTCTTTCTTTATCACTCTTATGCTGTCTCTTGCTTTTTAGCTCAGTCTTTCTAGGCACTTCAGTTTTGATGGAGACCATTTAGCTGCTGGAACTCAGTTATTAACTGAAAGAACCATACCACAAGATTTAAAATTTTATACAAAAACCCTCCCGTATTGATTTTAAAAAAGAAAATGCTACCCTTGAACGCAAAATTCTCCAAAGCACAATCCTTATCCTACTTTTAATTCTGCACAAGTTACCCCATATTATGCAGAATCTTGTGGGTTTCTTCACTTCTGAAACTAAACAAAGATACGCTGAGTTCTCAATAATAAATTAAATTTTACTTGGTGTTCCTGCTGATCTCCAAGGTATGAGATTGTTTGGGGTCCTTCCAATAGCATTTGGCTAGGCAGTCCTTCAACTCTTCTTAAGCATCTCGTGATTTTGTACACCGACTTAATGCTTTCTTGTTAAGTGATTCCAAACCAGAAAGCCCCCGCTTTTTTCCTGATAGTAGTCTTGTTACTGATCTAAGCTCTTGGAAAATTCTCTCTCTGCTTCTCAAAACCACTTCTGTCACCAACTAAATTGCCTCTGTGAAAATTGCATAATTAAAACCAAAACAAATATGTATCTCCATGCAGTAGATCCCTGTGTCAAAATGGTAAATTCTACATGTCCAAGGTAGAGACATCACCACATTAACGTTACTATAAGATATACTCCTAAAATATATGGGTAATGAAATTAAACATTTTTGAAAAAATATGTACACAATATATAATGTTTATGACACAAACAAGATACAGGTAAAGCTGCACTTGAATTTACACAAATTCTTTGATAAGATATGATAATGCTGCTCCTTTGACAAGGTTATGTTGTCCTTATTTTTTTCTACCCCGATAACCTTTCACCCCTTGCTCCACCAGAATCTATCTATCCTTGCTGAAAATATATTCAAAAGCTAAGTTTCCACCATTTTTTCAGAGGTGTTAAAGACACAGACTCTGAAAAGTCTGGGGTTGAAGGGTTTCAGGGCCAATTTGATTACAGCTAACAAATACTGCCTCAGGCAAAAGGTTTTTAAGTTTTAATTAAAAAACAGATTGTGAACATACTTTTTGTTGGTACTGTAGCTCTACCTCACTGAACAATACACCTTGGATGTAGCTGCAAGAACGTTGTGTGAATTTCTCCTTCAGAAATTGAAATGCCTTTATGTATTGAGCTGGAACCCATTACTTAGCAGAGGGATTACTGACTAAAGGGCACAGATTTAAAATAAGTGGTAGACCGGTTACAGGAGAGAACTGTCTTCACCTAAAGTGGCATTAGTCTGGGACTTCCTGCCTCAAAGACTTATAAAGGTAGAAGTGTTCATCTCACTTTTTAAAAAAAGTAACTTTTTGACATGCATTTGAAATGCTGAAATCCACAAGGTCACAGATAAGGAATGGGAAATGGGATTAGGCTGACTAGCCATTTTCTTGGTGACACACATAATCACAGACTTAAATGGCTGTCCTCTGTGCTATAATGCTCTACGATTGAGATCATAAGAAGCAGCAAGATAATAAGCAGGTTACCTTTTTGTGATGTTGATCTCGGAACAAATCTTTGACAGGATTCATGGAAGATCCCCAGTGCTCTTGGGCAAAGCAATGGAATATTTTACACCATGTTGGAGGGCACATAGATTCCTTCAACACTTGAAGCATTCCGTTAACCCTCCTACTAAAATGAAGTTTCAGCCTAGTTTACAAGCTTGTCTCTGGAGTGGAGTTTGAGCAATGATCTTGTGAATCAGGGAAGAATTTTCCACTGTAGCATAAGTATCATTTCCAAAAAGAGTGGACCAAGAAAAGGCATAAGTGAATGAAGGTACTGCACAATGGGGATGGTAAGTATTAATAAGTACATTTCAGTTTGGAGGTAGCTTCACTCTTGTGTAAGTTTGGAAAACAAATCTGAATCGAAAAATATTAGTTAAGAAGTTACAGACCTGCATATTAACTGATAAATCAATATTTTGAATTCATTCATTTCCAGTAGTTTAAGGTCAGTATTTTCATTTGAATGTTTTAAGGCTTTTTTTAGCAGTCTTATTCTCCATTTTAGTGAATGAAGTGACCATAGCATTTTAGATGTATTTGAATGCCTTGTCCACAGCAAGAAACAGCTCTTTTGGTGAATTGTCTACTATTGTCTGTTAAGTTATATTGTAGAAGCACAGATACTCATGTATATTGGGAAGGAAGGTTAATTTGCATAACATTCGTTTCAATGTTTAATGTTCAGATAAATAACTTATCAGACTTGCCTACTACATATGTACATGTGAATGCTGAGCAGGAGTAGGCCATTCAATCCTCAAGACTACACCCCATGTAATAAAATCATGGATGATTTAATTGTAACCTTATCTGCATTCTTGTCTACCCCTGATAACCTTTTGCCCCTTGCTTCACCAGAATCTATGTATCAAAGAACAAAGAAAATTTACAGCCCAGGAACAGGCCCTTTGGCCCTCCAAGCCTGAACCGATCCAAATGTACTATCTAAATCTGTTGGTCAATTCCTAAGCATTTGTATCCCTCTGCTCCCCACCTACTCATGCATCTGTCCAGACGCATCTTAAATTAATCTACTGTGCCTGCCTCTACCACCTCTGCTGGCAACGCGTTCCAAACGCCTACCACCCTCTGTGTGAAGTACTTGCTGTGTGTATCCCCCTTTAACTTTCCACCTCTCACCTTGAAAGCATGACCTCTGGTTATTGAATCCTTCACCCTGGGAAAAAGCTTGTCACTATCCACCCTGTCTATACCCTTCATGATTTTGTAAGCCTCAATCAGGTCCTCCCATAATCTCCTTTTTTCAAGTGAAAACAAATCTAACCTACTCAACTTCCCTTCATAGCTAGCACTTTCCATACCAGGCAACATCCTTGTAAGCCTTCTCTGCACCCTCTCCAAAGCGTCCACATCCTTTTGGTAATGTGGCAACCAGAACTGTACACGGTATTCTAAATGCGGCTGAACCAATATCTTGTACAATGTTAACATGACTTGCCAGCTCTTATACTCAATACCCCGTCCAATGAAGGCAAACATACGATATGCCTTCTTGATCACTCTATCCACCTGTGCAGCAACCTTCAGGGTACAATGGGCCTGCACTCCCAGATCTCTCTGCCTATCAACTTTTCCCATAATTCGCTCGAGAATTAGACTTGCCTAAATGCATCACCTCACATTTGTCTGGATTGAAAGCCAACTGCACTTTTCCGCCCAACTCTCCAGTCTATCTATATCCTCCTGTATTCTCTGACAGTCCCTTATGCTTTCTACTACACCAATCTTTGTGTCATCTGCAGACTTGCTGATCATACCAACAGTGCCCTCTTCGAGATCATTTATGTATATTACAAATAACAGTGGCCCCAATACTGACCCTGTGCAACACCACTTGTCACCTTTCTCCATTTCGAGAAACTCCCTTCAACTCTGTCTCCTGTTGCTCAACTAGTTCTTTATCCACCTAGCTAGAATACCCTGCACACCATGTGACTTCACTTTCTCCATTAGTCTACAATGGGGAACCTTATCAAATGCCGTACTAAAGTCCATGTATATGACATCAACAGCCCTTCCTTCATCTAACAACTTGGTCGCTTCCTCGAAGAACTCTATTACGTTGGTAAGGCATGATCTCCCTCGCACAAAACCATGTTGCCTCTCACTATCTTTTCTAAATATGAATAGATCCTATCTCTTAGTACCCTCTCCAGCAACTTCCCCACCAACGACGTCCGGCTCAATGGTCTGTAGTTACCTGGAATATCTGTACTACCCTCCTTGTACAGAGGGACAACATAAGCTACCCTCCAGGCCTCCGGCACCTCACCTGTATTTAAGGATGCCACAAAGGTATCTGTCAGGACCCCAGCTATTTCCTCTCACGCCTCTCTCAGCAATCTGGGATAGATCCCATCCGGTCCTGGGGATTTTTCCACCTTAATAACTTCTAGCATACCCAACACATCTTCCCTACTTATGCCAACGTGATCCAGACTAATCAAACTTCTATCCCTAATATCAAGATTCATCATGTTCCTCTCCTCAGTGAACACTGATGCAAAGTAATCATTCAGAATCTCACCCATTCTCTCAGGTTCGGCACACAGTTTTCTTTCATTGCCTTTTAGTGGACCAATCCTTTCTCTAGTTACCCGCTTGCTTCTTATATAAGAATAAAATGTTTTAGCATTTTCCTTAATTCTGCTTGCTAAAGTTATTTCATGACCCCTTTTCGCCCGCTTGATTCCTTGTCCTACTCTTCCGATATTTGTTCAGGGCCCGTTCTGTTCTTAGCTGCCTAGACCTTATGTATGCTTCCCTTTTCCTCTTTGCTAGTCGTACAATTTCTCCTCTATCATCCATGGTTCACCAATCTTGCCCTTCCTGTCCTTTGCCTTCAACGGGATATGCTTATCCTGCACTACCATTAACCTATCTTTGAAAGCCTCCCACATCTCAACTGTGGACTTCACTTCAAATAGCTGTGCCCAATCCACATTTCCCAGCTCCTGTCTAATTTTGATATAATTGGCTTTGGCCCAGTTTAGTACTCTTCCCTGAGGACCACTCTCTTCTTTATCTACGAGTATTCTAAAACTTACAAACTCACTGTTCCCAAAGAAATCCCTCACCGCAACTTCTACCACTTGTCCTGGCTCGTTCCCCAGTACCAGGTCCAATATGGCCCCTTCCCTCGCTGGACTGTTGGCATATTGCTCCAGAAAACTCTCTTGGACACTTAATACAAATTCTACTCCATCCAGACCTCTGATGCTAAGTGTATCCCAGTCAATGTTGGGAAAATTAAAATCCCTCATCATCACGACCCTATTGCCTCTACATCTATTCATAATCTGTTTACCTATTTGTTCTTCTACCTCACGCTCACTGTTGGGAGGTCTGTAATACAGCCCCAACAATGTAACTGCATCCTTCTTATTTCTCAGCTCCACCCATAATGCCTCACTAACCGAGACTGCCATAGTGTCTTCCTTTAGCACAGTTGTGATATCGTCCCTGACCAGTAACACAACTCCACCCCCTCTTTTACTTCCCTCCCAGTCCTGTCTGAAGCATCTATATCCTGGAACATTTAGTTGCCAATCATCATGCCCTTCCTTCAACCAAGTCTCTGTGATGGCAATAATGTCATACTCCCAGGCAGCAATCCAAGTCCTAAGTTCATCTGCCTTACACACTATACTCCTTGCATTAAAGTAGATGCATTTCAGGCCACCAGTTCTTCTGCGCTCACCTGCTGTCTGCCTATTCTTCCCTTTTATTAATGTTATCTCTATCTGTTATCTGTAGTTACCTGGAATATCCCTACTACCCTTGCTGAAAATATATTCGAAAGGTTAGTTTCCATCATTTTTTCAGAAAGATGGTTTCAAAGAGCCTTGATCCTGAGAGAAAATATTTCGCTGAATGTCTTTTTTTTGGTGACCCTCAATTTTCATGATCCGTTATCCCAAGTTCTAGATCCTCACTTAGAGGAAGCATCCACTCTTACCCTGTATAGCCCTGTCAGGATGCGATCTTTCAATCAAGTCATCACTTACTTTTCTAAATGTCAGCAATTGCAAACCTAACCTGTCCAGTCTTTCCTCGTAAGACAATCCAGTTCTTTCAGTATTGGTTTGATAGAGTTTTGCAATTGCCTTCAATGGATTTATATCCTTCCTTAAATGACTAGTACTGTGCACAAACTCCAGATGTTCCCCTAATGTGCACCAGGAGCCCTGTAAACTTTGTGTTAAGTTATTGTGTTCCTATTTTATTTTTCCTGCCAAAATGGACAATGATACATTTTTTCATGCTTGATTTATCCTAAATTTGCCATTTAACTAATTTATCAATATATTTTTGTAGCCTTTTTGTGTCCTCTTTACAATTTACTTTCCTACCTGTCTTTATGTTGTCAGCCAATTTGACAACTGTACCTTCCACCTCTTCATCTAAGTCATGGATATAAATTGTAAACAGTTGAGGATCCAGCATTGATCCCTGGGCACACCACTCGTTAAATCTTGTGAAGAGAAAAAGACCCATTGATGTTTGCTTCCTGTTAGCCAGCTAGTCTTTTGTTTATGCCAATACATTGCCCTCGACACCATGATCTTTATTTTCCACATTAAGCTTTGAAACCTTGTAGAACCTTCTCAGTTGTTTTCTCGAAATCCAAGTACAGTGCATCCTCCAGTTCTCTTTTATCCAAAATACATATTACTTCCTAAAATAACTTTTTGTAAATTGGTTAAACGTTAAACATTAAGCTAAAACCAAGACCGGGAGACATTTGAAACAAAAACAAATTGTTGGAGATATTCTGTGAATCTGTCAGCATCTAGTCCAGTTCTGTTTCTGGTCAATGGTAAACTCCAAGATATTGACATTAGGGTATTCACTGGTGATACAATTGAATATCAAGAGTGTTGGAGGCAGGATGATGGCGGTTAGGTTTTCTGTTGTTGGAGATGGTCATTGTCTGGCACTGGTGTGCTGTGAATGCTACTTGCCATTTGTCAGCCCAATCCCTGGATATTGTTCAGATCTTGCTACATTTGAACATGGACTGCTTCAATATCTGAGAAGTCATGAATTATAAAGAACATAGAAATAGGAGCAGGAATAGAGTATTCACACCTTCGAGTCTACTCCACCATTCGATAAGATCACAGTTGATCATCCAACTTAGTTCCTGTTCCTGCTTTCTTCCATACCCTTTGATCCCTTTTACCCTAAGAACGATCTCTGTCTTCTTTACATTGTTCAGTTAGCAGTAATGTGATGGAGGGAATGTAACTAATGAAGAAAATGCTTGGGCCAAGAACACTACCATGAGGGATTCCTGCAGAAATGTCCTGGCACTGAAATAAAGGAGTTACATTTATCTTCTAATGGGATCATCCCTGAACCATGTGAGTTTTGGAAAATTACAACCAATGCATCAACTATCTTGTAACCACTTTCTGGACCCTCTGACGAAGTCCTTCAAGTCTTGAAGCTGTGGGCTGATAAATGTGTATTTTAGTCAATGCCAGTTCTCTGGTTATTGTAATTCTCCCGAGTCTTTCCCTTTTGTTTCCTGATTTACTTCAGGGATGTTACTTGCATCCTCTATAGTGAAGATTTATTAAAGTACCAGTCCAATTTGTTTGCCATCTCCTTGTTTTCAATGATTACTTCTTTAGATTCACTCTTTAGAGGACCAACACTTAGTCATTTTTGAAACGTGAAATATCTTACTATGCCTTTATATTTATTGCTTTATCCTTACAAGGTACAATGTCTCCCATTTTCGATGTTTTCTGATCAACTTGTTCAGTTATGTTATTGTACACTTCTGGAGGCGGTGGGACTTGAACTCAGGCCTCCTAGCTCAAAGGTAGGAAGAATTACTACGCTGCACCACAGACGTCCATTATGCAATTTTTAAATAAAATCAAAGTTGCTTTCAGAAATCAGCATGAAATTGATTGATTAAAAAGAAAAGTTACTGCTCTGAGAGGATGTGTCAGTTATTTTGTATTCTTTCAGTGCATTTCATTGAATTTAGTTCTGCTTGCTTAAGATTGTACCTATCCTAGAATGATATGTTCACATCTAGGCTATGTGAACTTTTCAGATTAAAGCAATTGTCAGCAAAGAGCATCTGCTTCACTTTGTGTTTACTATAAAATGTGGTACAGCAGCATATACTTGATTAGAGTCCCTGAAAAATTGTACCATATTAGTATGATTTTTGGCAACCTGAAATACTAGTGTACATGGAAATAATGTTATTTTTCAATCTATGAACTTAAGAAATAACAGGATTTTAATATTGAGTATAAAATGCAAAGTAAATTGCTGGAATTTGATATTTAGTCAACTTCGATCCTTTATAGTAAGCAGTTAATAAATATCTACGGTTTTAAACACACAAACAAAAGGCCTGAAGAGAGATTACTTTGATTTGTAATTTTAAATGTGGTGTAACCCTTGCATTCCTCAAACTCTAATATGTTCAATTTCTCACCTGCAGTGTGTCATGGACTTCTTTCTGTATGCTACCTGAGAAAAAGTAACACTTAATTTTCTGCAACAGTGTGTTAGTGTCCTTACGTTGAAGCTAGAAGACCTGGGTTCAAGACTTATCTGGTCCAGAGCTGAGATTAGATTAGATTAGATTACCCACAGTGTGGGAACAGGCCCTTCGGCCCAACAAGTCCATACCGACCCGCCGAAGCGCACCCACCCATTCCCATTCCCCTACATTTACCCTTGCATCTAACACAACGGGCAATTTAGCGTGGCCAATTCACCTAACCTGTACATTTTTGGACTGTGGGAGGAAACCGGAGCACCCGGAGGAAACCCACGCAGACACTGGGAGAATGTGCAAACTCCACACGGTCAGTCGCCTGAGGCGGGAATTGAACCCAGGTCTCTGGCACAAATCCCTGGACAGTTCTTTAAAAAGACTACTCATAGTGTATTGAGTTGTCAATTGATTTGTGAAGGGAGTTAATGTTTTGAGCTTTAGAATTGAATTGGTGTTGAGAATGTGTGTATGGTATAAGCAGGCAGGGAAAGAGATAAGTTCACGTTTTGTGAAACAAGAGGTTCAGCTGAGCATGACTAAGATCAGATAAGAACTTTAGATTTAACAATGGGGTGCTGGAGGCAAGGGTAATGGGTTAACAAGGTGGCAAAGCAGCCATTGTGTAGAGCCATGTACATCTCTATGACAGTGTGTTTTGTAAGATGCTTTAAAATGCAAGTTGCAGTGCTGATCTTCCGTAGAAATGGATACAGAACTGGCTTGAATGTAGAAGAGACAGTGGTGGTGGAGGGTTGCTTTTCACACAGGAGCTCTGTGATCAGTGGTATGCCCCAAGGATCAGTGGTGGGTTCACTGCTTTTTGTCATTTATATAAATGATTTGATTGTGACCATAGCAGGTACAGTTAGTAAGTTTGCAGATGACATCAGAATTTAAAAGGCATCGGATGGGTATATGAATAAGAAGGGTTTATAGGGATATGGGCCAAATGCTGGCAAATAGGACTAGATTTATTTATGATATCTGGTCATCATGGGCGAGTTGGCCTGAAGGGTCTGTTTCCATACTGTATGTCTGTGACTCTTAGGGGATGTTCATTATGAGATTATTGTTTATTTTGATACCATAAATGCTAAACAGAGTAATTACACAACTTGGAAACTTTAGAAGTGCTTTCAGTTTAATTATTTTCAGCAAATGGCCTATGGTACATCCCCAGGGGTAGATGGGAGTTGAACCATGACCTTCTGACCCAATGATAAGGTAAAGTTGCAGTAGTAAAAGAGGGCTATTGGGTTGCTCACCAATTAGAGAGACATGACTGGCATTGTTTTAACCTGAGAGTCATCACACCGTAGGCAATGGGCAAGGTTGAGAGTTGGGACTTTCATGTTGATCTCAGCCAGTGTAGGACTTGAACCATGCTGTTATCATCACTCTTATCAGAAACCAACCATCCAGTCAACTGAGCTAACTGACTCTGACTCTGACTAGAGATAGGGGCATTAATGCTGAACCACGAGACTTCAGTTTGTTCAAGAATAACTGGCTGGGTGATATTGGTTAAGATGTTGAGTATCTGGAGTACACACGTGAAATGGATATGTGTTTGGATAACAGGGTAGATACTAGATAAGAATCAGACATGTATACTGCTGCAATCTGTAAATAAATTATCAAGAATAGGGTTTCTACTTGGTTTCATACTTCAACAGTTACCTGAAATTAGAATGCGTTGTCTTGTTTGAAGGATGCTCATTCATCTGTACCCTTAGGGCAATAGTTCATCAGCATGAAAACTGAAATAGTGGAACTTAAAGGTGTTTGGATTTTTGGAGCTAATTGTAGTTTTGTTTGCAAACTTGTGACTATTTGCAAGTCAGTTAGCTTGCTGGTGTATCAGTCATTTGAAGCTTAGATACCTACGGTATGTGACTTAGTTTATTTGTTACAAAACAAGAAACCATGGAGGTATTGTACTGGTTTGCAATGGAACTTGCATTTGGAAATGAAATGCCTGAATCTTTCATAATATGTCCTTTGGCGCCATTCTCTTCCTCATCCAAATTCTGTTCCTTTCGAGAATCAGCAAATTATGAGGTTGAGTTCCCAGACACATGATGATAACACTCTTTATGCTTTCAGACTGTGTGAATATGCCTGATATTCAGGCCTGCGTAGCAATAACCTTTCCCACTTAAACATTAGTAATTGCCACTGCTTCCAACTTCCCAATGCCAATGATACCATTTCATCGTTGCTATTGTCCATGAGCCAGACTGTTGGCAACATTGATCTTCTGTTCAAAGTGGGTTACTATTGTCAAAAGGACAAAGGAACAGGTCCTCAAAATTATTAACCAATTAGCTTAATGTGAGCAGTGTGAAAGATATTGAATATTTGAATAAAGGTGGAACTGAAAAATATCTAGAATCTGAAAAATAGTATACAGCATGGATTTCAAAAGGGAAGGCTACGCTTGGACAACTTTCAATCTTGAACAATCCTTTGAAGAAGTAACAGTAGATAAAGAACATCTTGGGAGTATTTTTACACTTGATTTCAAAAGACCTCTGCATCCTACAGTATTTTGGACTCAACATGTGCAGTCAGGGCAATTAGAATGATTGGATAGCTAACTAGCCGTAAAACCAAGAATGAGGTCTTGTGGGTCAGTGGTAACCTCTCAGCTAATGATCCAGGTTCAAGTATCACTTGCACCAGAAGCATGTCATAGTATGTCTCAGCAGATTGACTAAAATAACTGAAACCAACAACAGTGCGTGTTAAAAGTACTTGATTAGTGGTGCTGGAAGAGCACAGCAGTTCAGGCAGCATCCAAGTAGCTTCGAAATCGGCGTTTCCTGATGAAGGGCTTTTGCCCGAAACGTCTATTTCGAAGCTACTTGGATGCTGCCTGAACTGCTGTGCTCTTCCAGCACCACTAATCCAGAATCTGGTTTCCAGCATCTGCAGTCATTGTTTTTACCTTAAAGGTACTTGGTCAGGCTTGGGGGAAAGTTGAAGATGGTGTTCCAGAGGAATCCATGCTGGTACCAGTGTTATTCGTCAGTTATAGAAATGATTTGGACTTGGGTAAATGAAGCACAATATTTAAATTTGTGGGTGACACCATAATGGGGGTATAGTTTAATGCTGAGCAAGACTTTGACAAAATATAAGGAAACAGAAACAAACTTTGGATGTGTTCTGCAGACCTCCAACTTTTTGAACTCTGTTAAATTTGTGCAGTTTTCAGTCTCTTTTTCACATTTGTGGCTGTGTATTCTGTTTTCTGTTACCTAATTCTGGAAATCTACTTGTGTCCTATTACTATTCTGTTTTGCTTTAAGAACAGCCTTAATATCCTTATGATTTAACAAGCATATAGTCATGATCTTAAGGCCTCCTCCTTCCACTTTGATTTGTTTTCCTCATTATGCTTCTGTCAGGAAATTTGATATGATTTATAGAACATAGAACAATACAGCACAGAACAGGCCCTTCGGCCCACGATGTTGTGCCAAACTTCTAACCTAGATTAAGCACCCATCCATGTACCTATCCAAATGCCGCTTAAAGGTCGCCAATGAATCTGACTCTACCACTCCCACGGGCAGCGCATTCCATGCCCCCACCACTCTCTGGGTAAAGAACCCACCCCTGACATCTCCCCTATACCTTCCACCCTTCACCTTAAATTTATGTCCCCTTGTAACACTCTGTTGTACCCGGGGAAAAAGTTTCTGACTGTCTACTCTATCTATTCCTCTGATCATCTTATAAACCTCTATCAAGTCACCCCTCATCCTTCGCCGTTCCAACGAGAAAAGGCCGAGAACTCTCAACCTATCCTCGTATGACCTACTCTCCATTCCAGGCAACATCCTGGTAAATCTTCTCTGCACCCTCTCCAAAGCTTCCACATCTTTCCTATGTTGTTAAAATTGTCATATAGATGCAATTTATTTCTAAAACAATGTTGAATCCTAGTTTCTGCTGAAGTGGCTTCTGATTTTATCTAGATTTGCAGTTCCTTGTGAAACCAAGAGAGACTTTTGTAGATGTGGTGTCTGGGCGACATTGGGAGGTCTTATTTTCTGGTTAGCTCAAATGTTTTGCTTTGCAAATATTTGACTCAAGTCATGGGTATTTATCCACCATTATAAATAAACCCTTGATCAGCTGTAATTCAGTGATTAAAGTTCAAAATAAATGGATATATATCCTCTCGCGTTGTTCATGTTGCATCAGATGTTATGCTTTTGCAATTTGAAATACTTGGGTGTAGGCTTGATGGAGGATTGAATATGGCCACTGAGGATTTGTAAAGAATTTGGGAAGGATATGTTTGGATGCAAATGTTTCTTTTTTAAAAATATGATACCTATGAAGTTTTTCAAAGCAAATACAGGCACATGGTTATGGAATTGATTTGTTCATTTGCCAGTATGTAGTGCTCAAAAATAACCTAGTCTATAACCATAATTATTTTTTATTCTACAAGATGATTGTAATTTCTATACACCCACAGATAGAAATGCATTTGAGCAATTTTCCTTGGTTGAGGAAATGGTCAGGATGTAGAAGCAGCAAGACTTGACATGCACTGTAAATGGGTGATTTTATTACAGTATTTTGGTGTTGTGTGTTTTATTCCTGCTCCAAAATATGATGCCTCTGTTTTTGGAAGGAAGGCAATCTTAAATTTAAATGTGACCATTGTAAACAGAGAAAGCTTGCAAAGAATGTTGCTGGTAAACCCTAGGGATTGTATTTGGCTGCTTGATTGAATTTCTGAATTCTGCTGACCGTGACCGAAAGCCCTACTTCAGGTATATGAGAATTACATTGTTAGAGAATGTTCAGATACAAAAAAATTCTAGCTTTTTTTTAAAATCAGTGACTTAAAAAACTTCACAATGCATAAATAGTGGAAGAATTTAAGCAGTTTTGGGCAATGTGCTTAAAGATCCACTAATAGTCACAGGGTGTCATTGAACTGTTGAGTTCAACAGTTCGAGTTTAGAATTGGCCTTTTTTTCTTCAAAGAAGCACATGGGTTGGCTACTACTTGCTTTCGACCGAAACGTCGATTTTTACTGCTCCTCGGATGCTGCCTGACCTGCTGTGCTTTTCCAGCACCACTCTACTTCAGAATCTGGTTTCCAGCATCTGCAGTCATTGTTTTTATCTACTACTTCCATTTGCCATTATATGAATTTTTCTCAAAATAGGGTCTTTTCTCAGAAAGTTGGCTACGTGTGAGGTCTGAAATAATCATTGTGGTGCAATACGGAACACGTAGGCCTAAGTTATATTGATGGTGGCTATGTTGCTCTTTACCTAGCAAAAGTTTAACAAGTTCAATCTTTTTAAAACTTGTGCACTGAATTATAACATTATGATAATTACATGAGTCTGCCTCATCATACTTAGTTTTTATTGCAGTTTGGAATCATGCTGGACTCCTGATTCATATCACCAGTTTTCTGTTGTACATTTAAAATAGTTCTGCATTGATTAGGAAACAGAAGAATTCTGGATCTGTAAGTTTGTTTTAGCTAATAAACTATGCTGAAAAGTAAGATGAAAAGAATGATATGATTTTGGAAGTATTTTATCCATTTTACTTTAGATATTCTTGGCTTCTGTATGTCAGATAACACACGTAGATGTTATGTCACAGTCTTGAGTATTTATACCTGTCCTGATGTTGGGTAAATTTGAGTATATCCTGGGCAATGATCGGAAACTCTTTTCATTGTGATTTTTTGTTTTATTATTATACCTTCGTAGGATTTTCCTCGTAATTGAGAATTTGCAGAATGCCTGTTCTCCAGACCTGTTTTGGACCTTAATGAAAAAGAAATCAACAGTAAATGGGAGAAAATGAATTCACAACAGAGGCCAAATCTTGTGAAATGAAATATATAATAAATAGTTCACACTTGTACACTAAACTACTTATATATTTTCTTGCATTGTAAATCTTCTTCCTTCATATTGCAGCTGTGTGAGCCATCTTTGGAATCCTGAGTTGTCTAACAAATTCAAGTTAAAAGTTTATTGATTTGAACATTCTGGCTAATAATGACACTGAAGCAATTACAGGACCTTCTGTTTAAATAACTGTTCATTTCACAAAGATATCAAATGGACAGTTTGAAATTATTCAAATGTTACATTTGTGTTTGAATTGAGCACCTTGGCTCCACCTAAAACAAGTTGTCAGCTTAAATTGGGGTACTGGTCATTCTGTCGTTAACACAAATTCGCTATAACACGATTGAGGAATTGGGAACACAGTTTCTAAAGTGCCAAGTTTTAAAGCCTGCATTGGTTCTGACATAACTCAGTCTCCATTAGTTTGAATAGTGCTGCTGTCATGTGATTTTCTTATAATACAGAATTGCATGAGAATGGGACTACCATGTGACAGCAGAACTGACTATGATTTTTGAGTGAAGTCTGTTTGACTCCTATGTGGTGTGATTGAATTAAAGGGGCCAGTAACTATCTTGCATTTAAACTTGACATGGATTCTGAGATGGTGGGAATTGGTGGAATTCTCCATTGATTTGTATTTGGAGTTTGACTGTTCCCAAATTGATTAATTTGGATTCGGACTATATGTTGGCTGCTATTTTACCTGAATGGACTGGTGCATAGTGAAGTGTTTAGGTCAGTTGAAAATTAACTTTAAAATGGATAAATAATGTCTATGTAAGTTCAGTAAGGAAATTGGGAAAATGGTGTTTGTTGTGAATGTGGGCCTCATTAGTATTTGATTTAGTGGGATGACATACATGCATTTAAGTGAAGGCTAATGTACGTGAGGCAGAAAGGAATGGAAGGATGTACGTCCTGATAGGGTGAAGGAAATAAGTCTGTGGGACATATCCTTTCAAAGTAGAAAGACAATGACTAGCTCAACATTGTAGAAGAGCTCCATGACTTCTCTGCAGGATTGCAGCTTGCCTGGCAATGATATGATGCAGTTCAAGTACAAATTTCAGAGATTAAAGATATAGGTTTGTTATTTGCTTTTGAGGGTGCTGACAATATTAATAACAAATTTGGCACTTGCTCGAAGCTTCCTTGTGAATTCTCTGTATGTATTCAACCATTATGAGACCTAATAAAGTCTTAAGTGTTTAACTGCCTTTTAAAAATCATTTTTGCAAACAGGTAAAATATAAATAATTGGAAAGCCACTATATTTTAAAAAAAATGAGAATAGAAATTATATTACTTCCCATTCTATTTGCATTTATCCTGTGATAGGGCTAGACTTCATACTTTAATAATATGATATAGAAGTTGATTATTGAGTAGTAACAGTCACTTTTTAGTGTTTTTTAAATTTAAAATAATGCCTTTGGCTTGTAGAGAAAAAGCATTTTTACTATCACTTCCTCCTTACAAGTTTGCATAAAAGCTGAAGGGTATTGTCTTAGCTAAATAGTTGATGTGACCTGGTCAGCCACCTACATAAGGGATCATGAAGTGTAGAAATAGGTTTTGAATTCCATCAGTTTTTGACCATCTTGCAATTTCTTAAGTTATAATTGGTACTTTTTAGCAACGTGACCCTTTGACATCCGATCGTGTCTGACAACTTGAAACATAACTTAATGATAACTAAATTTGAACATAACTAAATCATTGAGTGGGGGAAAAGAAACTATTATTAAGATGTCTACTTGAGCTTTTGGAAGAAGTGGCTTTCCTGTATTGAAGTTATTGATTACCGTTTTCATGTTAACATAGATAAATCCGCTGGATCTACTTTTGTCTTTTGGAAATATTGTTGCAAGTGAATCAGTGTTATTGTCTATGAAATGGATGTATCCAATTTGGGGAGAGATGGGGAGAAGTGATGGTAAGTTGTGGTGTGTGGGGAGGTTTGATGGGTGGTGAGGGGAAAGGAGGTGTATGGGCATGGTGGAGGAAGAGTTGACGTTGGACATTTGGAGGAATATGAAGATTTTGCCCTGACATGAAGTGAAAAGTCAAGTAACGCAATGTTGAGGACAAAGCAGCATGCTTGGTTGGCATCGTAGCCACAAACATTAACTTCCTCACCCCCAGTAGTAGCAGACAGAATAGTAGCACCATTTACAAGTTGCGGTGGAGAAATTCACCAAGGCTCCTTGGAGTTCGTCTTCTAAGCCCACCACTATCATTTACAATGACAAGTGCAGTAATACATGGGATCACCACCAGCAAATTCCTCACCATTCGACTTAGAAATATGTTACTGTTCCTTCTTTGTCTCTGGGTCAAAAGTTTAGAACTTGTCTCCTTATGACATTGTGGATGTATCTCCATCAAATGGAATGCAGGGATTTGAGAGGCAGCTCACTGTCACCTCAAGGGCAATTTGGGATGGGCAATAAATGCTGGCCCAACCAGCCCTGCTAACGTTCCCTGAATGAATTTTTTTAAAGTTAGGATTTTACATTGCAATTTATTGGAAATCCCATTTCGAAGTGTTAACCTATTTTACACTTATGAGATGATTGTTAAGTGATACTGCTGGCTCCAGTTAAAATATAAGTAAGTACGTGTGACAGAGTGAGTGCGTTGAGCAGACTGCCTATTTCCTAACCTAACAGATGCCTCTTATAGCATTAACATTTACTTTGGATTGGTTTTAATTATTATGGTACAAAACCCAACTGTCAGGAGTTTTTCAAAGTGATCATTGCCAGTCACTTGAAACAAGTTATGCAAGTTCACTTACAGATATTATATTGCATACTTCATATTTTTATGAAGCCAAATCAATTTGTGGTGATAGAGAATGCACCTTATGCCTATCTTGTTAAATGCAGTGTATGTAAATTAGTACCAAATACACACACTAGTTAAAATACAGAACAACTTGAAACAAAACTAGGAAGAAGTGTTATCTGTGACAACTTAGTGTATGAGGTTCCTGTATATTTAGCAAGATAAGGGTGAGGTTGACAGGGAAGTACTTTCAAATATAAACTGCTGTTTAAAATACAAACACAAAGATTTTACTGTAGTGTTCCCTTATCCTTTTAAGGAGAGGAAATGCTTGAACAGTTTCCATTAGATTAATGATGGATGAAATACAGCTAATGGACTTGCTGAAAAATGTCACTTTCTTTTAAACCACTGGGACAGGAAAATGTGAAGTGATAAGATAAGAACTGTTTGCCAAATTTTGCTAAAGTGGCAGTTTTTCAAGTCTGTCGTCATCAATAAATGGATTTTGTCATGTTAAAATGTTCAACATATAATCACCTTCCATTGTGAAAACATCTGTTCTGTTTGAGTTCTTTTCATAATATGGATGATATGTCTGTAAAGAGAGTTAGCGTGCTTTCTGCTTTTATGTGCTAGTTTGGTTCTCATTTTCAAATGACAGTGCTGTTTAGCAGCAACAAGAAAAAAAGCCAACTGTGTTTTAGTATTCAACCTTTCTGGCAAGTCCTCAGCTGCACCACCTTGTGACACATGGGAACTAGATCCCGCATAGCCCCCTTGCTAAAGCTTCAGAGGAAGCTAAGGAGTTTTGGGCACTCAGATGGGTGTGTAGACTCACCAACATGTGGACAAGCCTGAGTACTCAAATCAAACTCCCAGCAAATAACTTGGGTGCCTTGTGAATACTAAAAGGAATAATCACCACTGACAAAAATGTGGAGCGGAGTACCAAGACAGACTTATGCCCAAATATATCATCTTTACAGCAATTTCTGCAATCAGCTGATGTCCAACACAGTGCCTTATATTCCTTTGGACTTTACAGAGGTCAAGAGAGTGACTTAGGCATTTGAGGGCCTTCATAAATTATCCCCAGACTTGTGTCCCAGAGAAAAGACTCCAGTTTTGCTGCAGACTATTACACAACACAAAACAGCAATTATGAGTACATGTCCAACTTGATTTGCCTCGCAAATGGGTTCTATGAGCTGCCTCAGATTAGTAAGACATTGTGTTTTACTGGTCAGCCACCAACTCTCAAATCATGTAGACCCCAAAGTCCATTTGGTTCGGGGGATACTTTGAGATCAAGAGTCTTTGCTCAAAAAGTGAATGTATTCTGTTGTACTAGACAACATAAAAAGATGTCTACTTTTTTTGGCAAGGGAATGTTGGGAATCAAGTGCCTGAGATTGACAAATGAATTGCAACTCAGTTCCACGTGCAAGACCACTGTGACTGTCATAGAACTTGATAGGCTGAACATTGACACAGTGAAATACTTACAGTAAAAGACTAGGTTAATAATACCCCATCTGGCAGATGAATTTTTCCGTTGAAATGTGCATGCAAGTTGTAGGTTTCTTTGTATGGGGCACACTAATCTTCAATAACCTGTCTACATGAGACTCTACTTTAGGAACTGTGAATCTGCACTCCAAGGTCCTTGTTCAGCAACATGCCCCAGAACCTTACCATTAAAGTGTATAAGTCCTGCCCTGATTTGCCTTACCAAAATGCAGCACCTCCCATTTATCAGAATTCCATCTGCCCCTCAGCCCACTGACTCATCTGATCAAGATCCTGTTATACTCTGAGGTAGCTTTCTTTGTTGTCCAATAACCACCTATTTTGGTGTCATCTGCAAACTTACTAGCCATACCTCTTATGACTTCAGATGTGAATAGACAAGGTCTTTTCCCAGGGGTCGGGTGCCCAAAACTAGAGGACATAGGTTTAAGGTGAGAGGGGAAAGATTTAAAAGGGACCTAAGGGGCACCTTTCTCTAGCAGAGAGTGGTGTGTGTGTGTATGTGGAATGCGTTGCCAGTGGAAGTGGTGGAAGCTGGTACAATTACACTTAAAAGGCATCTGGGTGGGTATATGAGTTGGAACGGTACAATGGGATATAGGCCAAGTGGTAGCAAAAGGGACTAGATTTATTTAGAGTATCTGGTCGTTATTGATGAGTTGGACCAAAGGGCCTGTGTTTGTGCTGTATATTTCTGACTATATGATGTAATGAGGTAATATTTTTGCAGTAAATGTTTAACAGGTTTCTTTGGTATTGCAATACTGTGTTGTATTTGCCTAGACAGCAATGGCCCTATTCCAGCATGCATTTCCTTCAATAACTCGGCTGGTCATTTTTTTTTGTTGAGTCATTGCCAGGCAATGATCAACTCCAATAAGAGAGAATCTAACCACTGTCCCTTGGTATTCAATAGTGTTACCATCACTGAATCCCCTACTATCGACATCCTGGGGGTTACCATTGACTGGAAACTCAACTGGATTTGCAATTTAAATACAATGGTTACAAGAGCAGCTTGGAGGTTAGAAATATTGTGGCAAGTAACTCACTTCCTGACTCCCCAAAGCCAATGCACGATCTACTCTGTAGAAGTCAGGAGTGTGATGGAATACTCCCCACTTTACTGGATGAGCGCAAGTCCAAAAATGCATAAGAAGCATGACAACATCCAGGACAAGACAAACCTGCATGATTAGCACCACATCCACAAGTATTCACTTCCTCCACCTCTGACGCTCCACAGCAGTGTCTACTGTCTATAAAATGCACTTAGGATCTTTGGTGAATATCTGTAGCTATCACCTTTCAAACTTGCAGCAACTTCTATTTGAAGGATAAGTGCAGCAGATGCAAGGAGACATCCATCACCTGCAAATTCTCATCCAAGCTACTTACCATTGTGACTTGGAAGTATACTGCCATTCCTTCATTGTGATTGGGTCCAATTTCTGGAATTCCCTCACTTAAGGCATTGTGGGTCAATTTACACAATGTGGACTGCAGCATTCAAGAAGGCAGCTCAATGTCTCACCACCTCAAAGGCAACTAAGGATGGACAATGAAACCAAAAGAGAAAATGCTGGAAAATCTCAGCAAGTCTGGCAGCATCTGTAAGGAGAGAAAAGAGCTGACGTTTCGTGTCTAACTGACCTTTTGTCAAAAGTTTTTGACAAAGGGTCAGTTAGACTCGAAACGTCAGATCCTTTCTCTCCTTACAGAT
The DNA here is from genome assembly GCF_047496795.1 of Chiloscyllium punctatum. NCBI lineage: Eukaryota > Metazoa > Chordata > Chondrichthyes > Orectolobiformes > Hemiscylliidae > Chiloscyllium > Chiloscyllium punctatum. Next base: position 101,133,140 of record NC_092749.1, on the reverse strand, counting down.
GCTGCCAGACCTGCTGAGATTTTCCAGCATTTTCTCTTTTGGTTTCAGATTCCAGTATCCGCAGTAATTTGCTTTTATATAAGGATTGACAAATAAATGTTGGCCAGACAGCAACAACCACATCCCATGAGTAGATTAAAATGTTTAAAAATCGAACAGTAGCTTTCCGATCAGCAAAAGGATCGTCTCAACAAATTTCTGGACAGGGATCTCTGAACTGCGTTCCCAGCCTTACCCCCCACCCATACCATGCATTTTTTTTTTGTGTGTAGAGGGACTGTTTCAGAAGTGCGTTGGAATTTTAACTAGTACTTCTACACCAACGGTTCATAATTGTTTATCTGTAGTTAGAATATACTTAGTTGTAATAGTCATTCTTGTTAAGTACAAAAATATAGTCTGTGCTTTCTTTCCTCTGGATCTAAATGACGAGGGAATTTTGTATATGTTTTATAATATTGATCTTTTATGATTAACCTGGGAGTTGTAGGACTTGCTTTCCAGCAAACTAGCCAGTGAAGCTTAACGGCAGATGGCTTCAGTTTTCCCAATATATAAATTGGGCAGATATGCACAATCTCTGCTACAAACAATATATTAATTTTAATTTATCAGCACTTTTTCCTTTTAAAATTAAGTAAAGTAACTTTGTGCATGCCATCAGAATTGCTGAAGTTCATGGGGTATAATAAAAACTGGGAACATCAAAACATGAGGGAAAAGAAAGGTAACAGGTTAAATTGGGCCCAATGTGATTTTCTCCAAAGGAGAAATTGGATAGCTTCTACAGTGTATTCAGCGTGCTATCATTTGATGAAGTAAAAACAATGACTGCAGATGCTGGAAAGCAAATACTGGATAAGTGGTGCTGGAAGAGCACAGCAGTTCAGGCAGTATCCAAGTAGCTTCGAAATCGACGTTTTGGACAAAAGCCCTTCATCAGGAATACAGGCAGTGAGCCTGAAGCATGGAGAGATAAGCTAGAGGAGGGTGGGGGTGGGGAAGAGAGTAGCATAGAGTACAATGGGTGAGTGGGGGAGGAGATGAAGGTGATAGGCCAGGGAGGAGAGGGTGGAGTGGATAGGTGGAAAAGGTGATAGGCAGTCCGGACAAGTCAAGGAGACAGTGCTGAGCTGGAAGTTTGAAACTAGAATGAGGTGGGGAAAGGGGAAATGAGGAAGCTGTTGAAGTTCACATTGATGCCCTGGGGTTGAAGTGTTCCAAGGCGGAAGATGAGGCGTTCTTCCTCCAGGCGTCTGTTAGTGAGGGAGCGGCGGTGAAGGAGGCCGACGACCTCCATGTCCTCGGCAGAGTGGGAGGGGGAGTTGAAATGTTGGGCCACAGGGCGGTTTGGTTGATTGGTGCGGGTGTTGCGGAGATGTTCCCTAAAGCGCTCTGCTAGGAGGCGCCCAGTCTCCCCAATGTAGAGGAGACCACATCGGGAGCAACGGATACAATAAATGATATTAGTGGATGTGCAGGTAAAACTTTGGATGTGGAAGGCTCCTTTAGGGCCTTGGATAGAAGTGAGGGAAGAGGTGTGGGCACAGGTTTTACAGTTCCTGCGGTGGCAGGGGAAAGTGCCAGAATGGGAGGGTGGGTTGTTTGGGGGTGTGGACCTGACCAGGTCGTCACGGAGGGAACGGTCTTTGCGGAAGGCGGAAAGGGGTGGGGAGGGAAATATATCCCTGGTAGTGGGGTCTTTTTGGAGGTGGCGGAAATGTCGGCGGATGATACGGTTTATGTGAAGGTTTGTAGGGTGGAAGGTGAGCACCAGGGGCGTTCTGTCCTTGTTACGGTTGGAGGAGTGGGGTTTGAGGGCAGAGGTGCGGGATGTGGACGAGATGCGTTGGAGGGCATCTTTAACCACGTGGGAAGGGAAATTGCAGTCTCTAAAGAAGGAGGCCATCTGGTGTGTTCTATGGTGGAACTGGTCCTCCTGGGAGCTGATACGGCGGAGGCGGAGAAATTGGGAATACGGGATGGCATTTTTGCAAGAGATAGGGTGGGAAGAGGTGTAATCCAGGTAGCTGTGGGAGTCGGTGGGTTTGTAAAAAATGTCAGTATCAAGTCGGTCGTCACTAATGGAGATGGAGAGGTCCAGGAAGGGGAGCAAGGTGTCAGAGATGGTCCAGATAAATTTAAGGTCAGGGTGGAATGTGTTGGTGAAGTTGAAAAATTGCTCAACCTCCTCGCGGGAGCACGAGGTGGCGCCAATGCAGTCATCAGTGTAGCGGAGGAAGAGGTGGGGAGTGGTGCCGGTGTAATTATGGAAGATCAACTGTTCTACATAGCCAATAAAGAGACAGGCATAGCTGGTGCCTATGGCTACGCCTTTGGTCTGGAGGAAGTGGGAGGATTCAAAGGTGAAATTGTTAAGGGTGAGGACCAGTTCGGGCAAACGAATGAGTGTCAGTGGAAGCGTACTGTTGGGGACGTCTGGAGAGGAAAAAACGGAGGGCTTGGAGGCCCTGGTCATGGCGGATGGAGGTGTAGAGGGATTGGATATCCATGGTGAAGATGAAGCGTTGGGGGCCGGGGAAACGGAAGTCTTGGAGGAGGTGGAGAGCGTGAGTGGTGTCTCGAACTAATGTGGGGAGTTTCTGGACGAGGGGGGATGGGACAGTGTCGAGGTAGGTAGAGATGAGTTCAGTGGGGCAGGAGCATGCTGAGACAATGGGTCGGCCAGGGTGGTCAGGCTTGTGGATCTTGGGAAGGAGGTAGGACTGGGCAGTGCGGGGTTCCCGGACTATGAGGTTGGAAGCTGTGGGTGGGAGAACTCCTGAGGTGATGAGGTTCTGTATGGTCTGGGAGATGATGGTTTGGTGATGGGGGGTGGGGTCATGGTCAAGGGGACAGTAGGAAGAGGTGTCCTCGAGTTGGCATTTGGCTTCAGTGGTGTAGAGGTCAGTGCGCCAGACTACCACTGCGCCCCCCTTATCCACTGGCTTAATGCTGAGGTTGGGATTAGAGCAGAGGGATTGCAGGGCTGCGCGTTGTGAGGGTGAGAGGTTGGAGTGGGGGAGTGGGGTCGACAGATTGAGGCGGTTAATGTCCCGGCGGCAGTTGGAAATGAAGAGATCGAGGGCAGGTAATTGGCCAGCATGGGGTGTCCAGGTGGATGCAGTTTCATCCCCCTCCGTCCACGCAACAATGAATTTAATACACGCCGTGACATCGAACAATCCTTACGTCGCCTCCGCCTCCGAGCTTACTTTCACAATCAGGATTCCCGCCCACCTTCCGAGGACCCCATCGCCCACCTCCAACACACTGCATCTGGTGCTCACCTTCCACCCTACAAACCTTCGCATAAACCAAATCATCTGCCGACATTTCTGCCACCTCCAAAAAGACCCCACCACCAGGGATATATTTCCCTCCCCACCCCTTTCCACCTTCCGCAAAGACCCGTTCCCTCCGCGACTACCTGGTCAGGTCCACACCCCCAAACAACCCACCATCCCATTCTGGCACTTTCCCCTGCCACCGCAGGAATTGTAAAACCTGTACCCACACCTCTTCCCTCACTTCTATCCAAGACCCTAAAGGAGCCTTCCACATCCATCAAAGTTTTACCTGCACATCCACTAATATCATTTATTGTATCCGTTGCTCCCGATGTGGTCTCCTCTACATTGGGGAGACTGGGCGCCTTCTAGCAGAGCGCTTGAGGGAACATCTCCGCGACACCCGCACCAATCAACCACACCGCCCCGTGGCCCAACATTTCAACTCCCCCTCCCACTCTGCCGAGGACATGGAGGTCCTGGGCCTCCTTCACCGCCGCTCCCTCACTAACAGACGCCTGGAGGAAGAACGCCTCATCTTCCGCCTTGGAACACTTCAACCCCAGGGCATCAATGTGGACTTTAGCTTCCTCATTTCCCCTTTCCCCACCTCATCCTAGTTTCAAACTTCCAGCTCAGCACTGTCTCCTTGACTTGTCCGGATTGGTCCGACCTGCCTATCTCCTTTTCCACCTATCCACTCCACCCTCTCCTCCTTGGCCTATCACCTTCATCTCCTCCCCCACTCACCCATTGTACTCTATGCTACTCTCTTCCCCACCCCCACCCTCCTCTAGCTTATCTCTCCATGCTTCAGGCTCACTGCCTGTATTCCTGATGAAGGGCTTTTGCCCGAAACGTCGATTTCGCTGCTCGTTGAATGCTGCCTGAACTACTGTGCTCTTCCAGCACCACTAATCCAGTAAGTGCTATCATTTGATGTCAAGTGGCATTGTAGCTAACTGCATGACTTAAACATTGAAATGGACTTTGATTGACTTGATAAAATTCATGTGCTTTTTTTTTAGAAATTGCACAGTTGAAAAGGACCCATTTTAAAAATACTGTCAAATCAAACCAGAATGTCATGTTACTAATAGGGTCACAGTTAGAATAGTTGTAATGAAAAATACTTGGAGATCAGATTTTTTTTATATGGGTTAAACTGTGACTTCTAGTTAGGTAATCTAACTAATTAAAACGTATACAAGGAAAGATAGACTGCAGAATGGATTTTTGGTCACAACAACTTTCTAACTTAATGGTTGCTAGCAACATATCAGTGCAGAAATCTTGATTCGTGAGTGTGCTTAAATCTATGTTTTGAAAAAGGCAGACCTTTTCTAAATGGCACTGATGCTGGCTTGAAATTGTAACAGGAATTGACAAAAGGAAAAATTATAATTTTAACAATATTACCAGATTTTGCAATGCATTCACTATTCAAAAATTTTGCAGAATTAATGATCAAAGGAAGATTGAGTAAAGGCATCAGTTTGACCTAATGAAGGCCATGCTTACACTTTGAATTTAAGTTTCTATTATGAATTCTGTTTATTTAGTTAATTGTACTTTAGAGATCTAATAAAGGTAAGCTAAGTCAGAAGAACTGAAATATCAAATTTGCTTGAATTTCTTTCTTGTCCCCCTTTCTTGGGGACTGTGACATATTTGCCCTTCAGAGATGAAGATTGTGACACAAACAAGAATTCATCTTATTGCTCATCTTGTCTGAAATCTCTTCAGTGTTGGATGGTAGGCAAGAGAGCAGGTCTTGCCAACGAATTGTCCACAATTAGGTTAAAAGAAGGCAGTGTAACTCCTTTTACCTGGAGTAAATTGTCTGTGTCTCAGAATTGCAAGGAGGTGATAGTGCAGTGATGAGTAATCCAGAACCCCTAGTTTTCTGAAATCTAGTAGTGTCCCTCCCTCTGGGCTGGAGTGACCTGGTTCAAGTCCCACCTGCTTTAGAGGTATGTCATTGCGTGCCTGTCCAGGTTGATTAATAACATCTACCCTAAATTAGAAAGGACCACTGCTCTGTCTGCTCTCAAGTATTGAAAGACGAATTCCTGTTTCGTCCCAAACAATGTTTTGTAACTTGCCAAAGTCACTCCTTGGGGAAAGACTTCAACAAGGGTACTTACTGGGTCCATTGTTGGTAACCCTTTACAGGTTGTTCTCTTATCATGTGTTTGATCAGCACCATATGGCTGTAATGTGATTGGTGAATTGGGGAATTTTTTTTTACAGTGCAAACTCCCAATGGCTACTATGTGATTCCATCCCCAGTTACTTTAAGTCCATTCCAGATGTTAACCTCAACATGTGAACACAGAAAAGTACAGCACAGAACAGACCCTTTGGCCCACGATGTTGTGTCAAGGATTATTCCTAATCTAAAGTAAAATAACCTAACCTAAGCACCCCTCAATTCACTGCTGTCCATGTGCATGTCCAGCAGTCGCTTAAGTGTCCCTAATGACTCTGCTTTCACCTCCACTGCAGGCAATGCATTCCATGCATTCACAGCTGTCTGAATAAAGAGCCTACCTCTGACGTCTCCTCCTAATATCTTAAAACTATGACTTTTCGTGCCAGTCAATCCTGCCCTGGGGAAAAATCTCTGGCTATTGACTCTATCTATGCCTCTTGTGACCTGATCAAGGTATACAAGGTAATCTCTCTTTCTCCTCCTCTCCAGAGAAAAAAGTCCTAGCTTAGTCAACCTCTCTTCGTAAGACAAGCCCTGAAGTCCAGGCAGCATCCTAATAAACCTTCTTTGCACTCTCTGTAAAGCCTCTGTATTTTTCCTATAGTAGGGCGATCAGAACGGGACACAATATTCCAAATGTGGTCTCACCACGGTCTTGTAGAGCTGTAGCAAAACCTCGCGACTCTTAAACTTGGTCCCTTTTTTTTAGTAAATATATTTATTAGCAATTTTTTTTAACTTTACAAACAAATCAAATTATTGAAAAAATAATCAATCACAAATATCAGTATAATAAAAAGAAAAAAACACACATTCCCAAACAAAGGAATGGGAGCATTGTATACATACCCATATTAACTCGGGAGACCCCATCCAGGGCCCACAGCTTGACGAATCAAATCATCCTGGTTAAACAAACGCCTAGTTAAGATAACTGAGAAATCTATATCCAAATAACTCCAGTAGGGCTGCCATGTCTTATAAAAATTGTGTGGTGCACCATGTTTGTTAAAAAGTCCAAGGGAATGTGCTCCATAATGAATTTCTGCCATCCCAGCAAGCTCGGTGGGTTTTCAGACACCCAATTCATCAGAATATTCTTCCAGCACCTACATTTATTTTACATTTGGGGCACACTGAAGATTCCCCTTTTTTAAAACTTCGCCAGATGGTCTGGTGCAAGATGAATCCTGCGCAGAACTTTTAACTGCGTAGCGCATGTCCTGTTACAGATTGAGATCTTTCGAGTATTCTCCCATGTTTCAGAAGAGATCTCCACTCCCACCTCTTGCTCCCAGACCCCTCCTAACTGGTTAATATCCTGCCACCCAGCAGGCGATAGAGAGCACTAACTGAAAGGGTGCTTGTGGAGCGTAGCAACAACCTCTCTGTATCGGGCTTATAGGGCTTAGTGAGCAGCATAGTCTTCTTCTGGATGAAATCCCTAACCTGAAAAAAACGGAAAAGGTCTCTGCTGGACAACCTGTATTTGCGGCTCAGTTGCTCAAAAGACATCATAACCTCCCCCTCAAACAATTCTCCCAAACTAGAAACTCCTCTCGCTGCCCATAGTTTGAACCCCGAGTCAATCATCCCTGGTCGCAACCCTGTCATGCCAACTATAGCTGTAAGTGGCAAAGTCTTGGATAAACAACCCACACTCTGACGCATCGTCCTCCATGCCTTGACTGTACTAATGACAATGGGATTCCGGCAGTGGTCCATAACTGGTCTCATCTTATCCATGAACAATAGGTTAATAAGAGGGCACTTTGCTTGGGAGGCCTCAATATCCAGTCACATTGAGTTTGGATCGTTACCTACCCAATCGCAGACAAAGGACAGCAGGGAACTCAATTAATACCTTCTGATGTCTGGGAAATCAACTCCTCCCCCTCCTTGATGCAACTGCAATTTAGTAAGTTTGATGAGAGGCCGCCCACGATGCCAGACAAAGGAACCAAACCACCCCATAAGCTTCCGCAGCGTTTACTTGGGAAACATTATAGGGAGCATATGCATGGGATAAAGTAAATGAGGAAGAGCATTCAACTTAATGAGAGATATTCGGCCCAGCCATGAAATTGGAAGAGCCTCCCATCTCTGGAGATCCCGCCTAATATTGTCGAGCAAGTGAGCAAAGTTACTCCGAAATAACAGATCAAACTTGGGGGTAATAAAAATGCCTAGGTACCGAAACCCTGCCCTGCCCGTGACCACTTTAAAGGGAACTTAGAGCCACCTTCAACTTCTGGCACATCCTTAAGGTTCCCCAAAGGCACAGCCTCCGATTTTGCAAAGTTGATCTTCTATCCTGAAATAGCCCCAAATGAATTGATACATTGTATCAAATGGGGTACGGAGTTGTTGGGTTCGATAAAAACAGAAGGACATCATCTGCGTACAGTGTAATCTTGTGTGCCCTCGATCCCACTTCTGGAGTGGTTATGTGGACGTTCTGGCGAATGGCCTCTGCCAGCAGCTCTATCACCAACGTAAACAACAACGGTGAAAGGGGGCAGCCTTGCCGACTACCCCTACCAATCGTAAAATTCACAAATTTCACCTCGTTGGCGATGACCGTTGCCAGAGGGTGATGCTATAAAACCTCCACCCACCTAGCAATGACTCCACCCAACCCGAACTATTCTAAGACATAAAAACGATATGGCCATTCCACTGGGTCAAATGCTTTCTCTGCATCTAAGGAAATCGCAAAACCCTGGATCAGTCGTTGCTGACAAACTTGAACCACATTCAGAAACCTTCTAATGTTATTAGAGGACCTACGGCCCCTTATAAAGCCTGTCTGGTCCTCTTTAATAATATGTGGCAACATCCTTTCCAATCTCAGCACCAGGATCTTGGACAGAATCTTGAAGTCTGAATTTATTAGAGAGATGGGCCTGTATGTTCCTCAGGAACCGTCCCCTTAAGAATTAAGGAAATATTAGCTTCTCTCCAAGATGGTGGTAGGCATTCATGCATATAGGAGTGATTGTACGTCTCCAACATCAGCCCTGACAGAATCCCTATAAACACTTTATAAAACTCACCAGGAAGAATATCAGGGCCAGGCACTTTCCCACTCTGACGTTGCCTAGCTGCCTCCTGTATTTCCTGAACTGTCAAGGGGCCATTAAGGAGAGAGGCCTGTTCCAAGGTTACCCCTGGGAGGTCCAGGTTCTTAAAGGTCTCAATTTTAGCACTCCTGTCTTCGCAACCTTCAGACTGATACAATTCGGAGTAAAAGCTCCAAAAAGCCTCATTAATCTTTTTAGCATCATATGTAAGGACCCCGATGCTGTCTCTGATTGCAGTAATGGATTGGGGAGCACGCTTTTTCCTAGTCAGGTACGCTAAATACTTCCCTGGCCTATTCCCCATATTCGAACAGCCTCTGTCTAGCAAAAGCAAGTTCTTTCGTTGCGTTTTGTGTCAGTATTGAATTCAAGGCAGCCCGAAGGGCCATGATCTGCTGTAGCTTCGTCACCGAAGGCCGCGCAAAATGTGCGACCTCTGCGGCTTTCAACCACATCTCAAATAGATGCTGCTGTTCCTCCTTCTTCTGTCGTTTCCAGCTAGCCGAATAGGAAATAGCTAATCCCCTAGCAAAGGCCTTAGCAGTCTCCCATAGCGTGGATGGACGACTAGCCGTGCCTGAGTTGATAGTCAAGAATTCCTGAAACTCGTTCAAAAAGTATTCCACAAATTTCAAATCCTTAAGGAGAAAAGGGTCCAAACGCCAGTGCCGCAAACGTAGCCCTTCACTCTTGGCCTTAACATCCAAATATGCTGCCGTGTGATCAGAGATAGCTATATTCCCAATTGAATCCATAATTGAATCATAATTGAATCCAGAAGGGCCGAGGGAGCCAGGAAGAGGTCAATCCTTGTGTGACATTTATGTGGGTTTGAGAAAGAAGGTAAAGACCCTGCCGGTGGGGTGAAGACCTCTCCAAATATCCACCAACCCCCAACTCCTCGCATAAGTCTGCTTGGCCTGTGAAGCAATAGTTGGGGACCCAGAAGGCATCCTGCCCACTGTCAGATCCAAAAGACAATTAAAATCCACCCCCACCCCCCCCCCCCCCCCCATAATAATGTGCCGTGTTCCAAAAGCACTCAACTAACAGAAATCACTAAACAAAAATTTGAGGGGATTCTTCGGAGGACAGTAGACATTTAAAATGCCATATTCCTCCCCATGTAACAGGGCTTTAAGTATCACAAACCATCCCTGCTCATCTTTCACCTGCTGTAATAATGTGAACCGTAGGTTTTTCTGGATAAATACCGCCACTCCCCTACTTTTAGTAGTAAAGGATGAAAAGAATACCCAGTCGTAATCCCCCTGTTGTAATTTCAGGTGTTCCCCATCATCAAGATGGGTTTCCCGCATCAAAGCGATATCAACCCTTTCCCTGTTAAGGCGAGAAAGCATTTTTTTTTCATTTAATAGGCGAATTACTTCCCTTAATGTTCCAGGTGCACCATTTAATAAGACACTTAGCCATATCCCCTTTCAGACACCCTTGAACCCCTCGGAGGGAGAACCCTGCTTACAAAGCGCCGAGCATAAGTAAGTAAAGATTCATAGAATTGAAAAGCTATATATACAAAAACTACTCTATCATAACTAGAAACAACTGTTACTACCAAAAAACTACAAAGAAAACCAACTATAGAACCTTGAATGGAAGACTCTTCTCCCTGCCCATAGGGGGCACTTGGCCTACCCATCCCATTCTTCACAGCTCCTTCAAACCTGGATTGTGCCCCAGCCTTAGGCTAGACAAAAACAAGGAGATGATCCTTAAATCAACAGAAAAAAAGACAAGTCAGGATGTGCCCTCCACTTCATGACAACCCAACTTGTGACTAAAAGAGAAGCAGAACAAACAAAAAAAAGGGAGAGAGGCAACAAAGAACATCCACAAAATTTCCCATCAGAAAATCCAGTTCTTAAAAAAAAGGAACAACTTATTCCAAAGATCCCCCCCCCCGCCTTTCCAAAAAGGAAATTATTCGGGAGAAAGAAAGGAATTAAAAAAAGGAATGGAAAACGTGGGGAAAAATAGAAAAGAGAACAACATTAACCATGTTCTTCAGGCCAATCCGTCTATCTTAAAGTGTCCACAAAGTTTTTAGCCTTATTGGCCGAGTCAAATGTATAAACTGAGTCCTTGTGGCTGAAACGAAGTACTGCAGGGTATCTCATGGAGTACTGGATGCCCAGGTTTCTCAGCCTCTTTTTAACTTCATCGAAGGACTTCCTCTTTGGGATTACAGCTGCTGAAAAATCCTGCAAAAACATGATTTTTGGCCCCTTGTACAGCAGCGCCTGCGGATCTTTTCCCAGGCATCTGGAAGCTTCTATGACTTTTTGCTTAACCTTATATGAGTGGAAGTGCACTAGGACCGGGCAGGCATGCTGCATCGGCCCTGACCTGTGCAAAGTACCCCGATATGCCCTTTCAATCTGAATCCTGCTGGACTCGATGCGAAGGCCCAAAAACTTCGGCAGCCAGTTTTCAAAGAAGCTGACTGGCTGCTCACCTTCCTCACCTTCAGGGAGCCCGACAATTCGGAGGTTTATCCTCCAGGTCGTCAATATGGATTCGCAAGGCCCACACCCCTCGCTCCAGCACCTGGATCTGACTGGATGAGGACTCCATCGCAGCTTCCGAGACCTTAGTTCGACCCTCACCTCCTCCACCCTCTCCCCGAGGCCCTGGATCTCCTGCTCATGCTTCTGCAGCATGGATGCGATAGGTTGGACCTGGGCACAAATCTTTCCACGAATTTCCTTAATCGCAGCTGCAACTTTCAAAATAAGTTTCTCCATTGCCGTAGCCAATTCCTGCGAGTCTGTCAGGTCCCTGGGGGGTTCAGGCGAGGCTGCTGCTGCTGCAGTCTCTGGTGTTGTAGGGGAGTGTCCTCCCTGCTGCTATTTGCATGCTCCTTTTTCTGTTGGCATCCTTCCCACTCTAAAATATTAACAAATATGTGTTCTGTAAGGTTTTAAACTAATATTTCCACCACATAAGTTGGCCAGGGATGGCAAAAAACACCAGTATGCCTTGGCTGTTAGGCATAGCTATCCACGGCAGTTCTACAGAATCGCCTCCATCTTGCCGAGTCCTGATCCCCCCCCCCCCCCCCGTTAATGAAAGCCAAAACACCATATGCTTCTTTAACAACCCTATCCATTTGGGTGGCAACTTTAAGGGATCTATGCACTTGAACACCAAGATCCCTCTGTTCCTCCACACTGCCAAGAATCCTGTCTATGATCCTATATTCAGCACTCAAGTTCGACCTTCCAAAATGCATCACTTCACATTTATCCAGATTGAACTCCATCTGCCATTTCTCAGCCCAGCTCTGCATCCTTTCGAAAAGGTAATTTGAAATTGAAAGGCTTCCGTTCTGTGAGACACACAATGCAAGGACTGAATAACAGCTCCCAGTAGCCCAAATATTTGAGAGAATCTAGCGTCCTTTGAGATTTGGCTTGTTTCTATTTAAGAATGTATTCTTAACAATAAGCCTCCAAACATGCTTTATTCACATGCTTGTTTCACGATTTTCAGTCATTTGAAAAATCCAAAGTTTAAAGATTTGAATGGCAAATGACTGGACACATTTGGTGCACATTTAGAATGCTACAACAAGCTGTGAGCATTAGCCACAAGTGTCACTGTGTTTGTTGTAAATTTGCTAATTAATCGAAAAGTAGCACAGCCAACTGCACTCGATATGCGAAGGCCTTCTTTACTGAAGGAGAGATGTGTGTGGCAGGCAAAACTGACCAACAACTGGGCAGAGCTTGGAGTTAACACAATCCTTATACCAGACTCGAAATATTAACGCTGTCTCTCCATAGGTTTCTGCAGCACTTTCTGAATTTATTATGATCATTTCTGTTATCAGTTATAATATGGCTTGTAAAAGACCTCGAAGGTATTTGTGGTTTGGTTGTAACCAGCATTTGCTGATATTTTCGGTGGCTCGCCCCAACCATGTTTTTTTTCCCCATAGGCCCCATTATTTCTGTTGAGCAATTTTCTACACCTTTACGTCGCACAAGAACGCAACTACCACGTTATAGCAGAACAGACTGTATTTAAACTATTTGGACTTGGGAATCAGATAAAACAATTTCAAAACTGGGTAATGCAAAAGAAGACTGCAACAAAATACACAAATCCATTCCTAAACTTGTAGAACATTTGTGTAACTGCATTTTCTTTTGAGAAAGGTATACATTTTGATGAAAGAATAAGGAGGGTCATATAATGCTGGGAAAATAAGTACCAAAAAGAAATAACGGAGGGAGGTACTCAGATAACATTAGTGATGCAGGTTAATAAGATTATTTAAATGAAAAACAAAGCAAGGGATTTTATCTCTGGGAGGGATAGATTTGAAAGGCTGAAGTTATGTTAGTCTTGTATCAAAACTTGGTTAGGCCACACTTGAGAGTACAGTGGACTTTGTATGAAGGCACAGGTGAAGGTGTTAAATAACACTTGAACGGATGATGATAAAACTGAGATCATAATGAATCAGGAAAGATTGTAAAAAGCTGGCCCCCCCAGAGAAGCAATGACTTCGGTGTACCAAGACAGATTATGAAAGGATTCGATAGTGCAGATTTAGAGAAGCTTTGTTTGTTGACGGACAGAACTAGAGACCATAGATATAAGATTAATACAAATGATCCATTTCAAAAAATCCTCCTTTATCCAGAGGACAACTTGCTGTCATGGGGAGTGGTTGAGGTGATTGGTGCTGCTGGTATATATAAGAGCACATTAGGTAGTAAATGAGAAAGAAATGAATAAAAGGAAATGCTGATAAAGAGTAAGAGGAGACTAACTTAGAGCATAAACATTAGCATACATCTGTATTGTGGTATGGCCTGTTTCTCTGTAAATACTCCAGATCCTTTGTATCTGACTTGGTTAAACTAGTTCCTCCGTATTTTTTAAGATGTTATGAAGGTGTAGGAGAGAGGAAACTGGCAAGGACGAACTTGAAAACACAGTGTCCTGAACAATTTAAAAATGTAACATTTGGTTGAAACAAACTGCTGGCCTTGCGTTGCCATGGGACAAAAACAAATTCAAATTCAGCCAATCAGTTTAAATTATGCCCTAAATACGAAAATCCTATCTAATTTGAATTTTATTGTTTGGGATAACATCAAACCAATGAAATGATTTGATATTTTGGGATATAAAGCTGGTCATTTTGAACAGTTAACAAGAGAACAGCAAAGAGCACTATCAAGTACAGACTGCTAGCTGAATGGCTCTTTGAAAAGTACCTGTCCATAAGAAAAGTTGTGCAGCAGAAGACCGAGGTTAAGGACAACCCAGAAACATAGAGGAATTTCCACAGAGGAAAATCTACAAAGGAGAATCTGCAAAGTTGGCTGATTTTGAAACATGATTACTTTTCTGTAAATCTTAATTGGGGTTTTTTTAAATAGGACCAGTATTGTAAAATAGGAGGTAAAAGATAGCTTTAAGAGAAAGCAATTGTAAATAGTTGTTGTTTTAATGTTCTCTGTAGGATTTAAAGAATAAAATTGTTAATTTTTACCTTAAATAGTGAAATATAGAATAGTTCTTTGCCTTTCGAAATTTAACAGGTTATGGCATGAGATAAGCTTTTCTATGTGGTCGGTTTAAATTAGCAAAGGGGTTTATCCCGTGTCATAACAATAAAATTTATTAATTAATTGTAGTACACTAGTAGTCTCCAGAATGACTGTCAACAGAAGGTTAGGTTAGGGTATGTATTATTTGCAATTAGAATACTACAATAACCATTGTGTTATTTGTCTACGTAGGGACTGTAAAAGATTTGGATTTTTCTATTGCCTCAGCATGAGTGTGTGCAAGTTTGAAAATTATAACCACTGATTTAGCTACAGAAAGTTGTAACAGCATGAAACCCTTCTTTCAAAACAGGTTCCAAACCACTGACTGACCATGAGCTGACACCAGGTCTATCCTTGCTAGACAAGTGCAGTCTAATTTTCTAACCACAAATCAAACCCTGACCTAGATCTCTTGCTTTTTGGCAGGCAGACCTTGGAATCTGGCCACCATTTGCAAGCTGCTACTTAATTCAAGCTTAGGATTTATATTTTTCTCTGCAATTTTTATTTGTAAATGTAACCTCTGTGGCAGTTTGTATGTTAATATTGGCTCTAGATTTAAACCCTTGTTCTTCAATAGTTACTCAGAGTAACTTCTGCCTCTGATTAATCTATTTTCATTCTTCAGTCTCAATTGCAGTCCCCAATTTAGCATTTCTAAAAACATTATGATGCGCAGTGACATTTGGCTTTTCTTTTCCACTACCAGATTCAACTTCTCTAAGTTAGTGTGGCTTTGCTACTTACCAGTGTAAAATTACAGATGAGTCAGCACACTTCTCCCCATAAAAGTGTTTCCTGACATTTGTACCTTGACCCTTGATTAAAGCTGCCTTCTAATAATTTGCGGCTGAATAGACAATAGGTGCAGGAGTAGGCCATTCTGCCATAGAGTCATAGAGATGTACAGCATGGAAACAGACCTTTCGGTCTAACCCGTCCATGCTGATCAGATATTCATCAAAAAAAACTCAATCAAGTTTGTGAGACATGATTTCCCATGCACAAAACCACATTGACTATCCCTAATCAGTCCTTTCCTTTCCAAATACAGGTACATCCTGTCCCTCAGGATTCCCTCCAACAACTTGCCCACCACTGACGTCAGGCTCACTGGTCTATAGTTCCCTGGCTTGTCCTTACCACCCTTCTTAAACAGTGGCACCACGTTAGCCAACCTGCAGTCTTCCGGCACCTCCCCTGTGACTATTGATGATACAAATATCTCAGCAAGAGGCCCAGCAATCACTTCTCTAGCTTCCCACAGAGTTCTTGGGTACGCCTGATCAGGTCCTGGGGATTTATTCACCTTTATGCGTTTCAAGACAACCAGCACTTGCTCTGTAATATGGACATTTTGCAAGATCTCACCATCTATTCCCCTACAGTCTATATCTTCCATATCCTTTTCCACAGTAAATATGGATGCAAAATACGCATTTAGTATCTCCCCCATTTTCTGTGGCTCCACACAAAGGCCGCCTTCCTGATCTTTGAGGGCCCTATTCTCTCCTTAGTTACCCTTTTGTCCTTAATATATTTGTAAAAACCCTTTGGATTCTCTTTAATCCTGTTTGCCAAAGCTCTCTCATGTCCCCTTTTTGCCCTCCTGATTTCCCTCTTAAGCATACTCCTACTTCCTTTATACTCTTCTAAGGATTCACTCAATCTATCCTGTCTATACCTTACATATGCTTCCTTCTTTTTCTTAACCAAACCCTCAATTTCTTTAGTCATCCAGCATTCCCTATACCTACCAGCCCTTCCTTTCACCCTAACAGGAACCGTCCCTTTACCTGCGAACATCTGCCCCCAGTCGGCTTTCGCAAGTTCTTGCCTAATACCGTCAAAATTTGCCTTTCTCCAATTTAGAACTTCAACTTTTTAGATCTGGTCTATCCTTTTCCATCATTATTTTAATCTAATAGAATTATGGTTGCTGGCCCAAAGTGCTCCCCCACTGACACCTCAGTCACCTGCCCTGTCTCATTTCCCAAGAGTAAGTCAAGTTTTGCATCTTCTCTAATAAGTACATCCACATACTGAATCAGAAAATTGTCTTGTACACACTTAACAAATTCCTCTTCATCTAAACTCTTAACACTATGGCAGTCCCAGTCTTATGTTTGTAAAGTTAAAGTCCCCTACCATAACCACCCTTTTTGTTTTACAGATAGCCGAGATCTCCTTACAAGTTTGTTTCTCAATTTCCTTCTGACTATTAGGGGGTCTGTAATACAATCCCAATAAGGTTGTCATCCCTTTCTTATATCTCAGTTCCACCCAAATAACTTCCCTGGATGTATTTCTGGGAATATCCTCCCTCAGCACAGCTGTAATGCTATCCCTTATCAAAAATGCCACTCCTCCTCCTCTTTTGCCTCCCTTTCTATCCTTCCTGTAGCATTTGTATCCTGGAACATTCAGCTGCCAGTCCTGCCCATCCCTGAGCCTTTGTTCTATAATTGCTATGATATGCCAGTCCCATGTTACTAACCATGCCCTGAGTTCATCCGCCTTCCCTGTTCGGCCCTTTGCTTTGAAATAAATGCAGTTTAATTTATTAGAGCTGTCTTGTCCCTGTCTGCCCTGACTGTTTGACTCACTTCTGTTCTCAACTGTACCAGTCTCTGATTGATTGCTTTCCTCACTATCTCCCTGGGTCCCACCCCACCACACCGTACTAGTTTAAAGCATTCTGAGCAGCTCGAGCAAATCTCCCTGCCAATATATTAGTCCCCTTCCAATATAGGTGCAATCCGTCCTTTTCATACAGGTCACTTCTACCCCAAAAGAGATTCCAATGATCGAAAAATTTGAATCCTTCCCCCATGCACTCGCTCCTCAGCCATGCATTCGTCTGCTCTGTTCTCCTATTCCTGCCCTCACTAGCTCGTAGCACCGGGAGTAATCCAGATATTACTACTCTCTAGGACCTCCGTTTTTTAAATTTCTGCCTAACTCTCTGTAAGCTCCCTTCAGAATCTCAACCTTTTTCCTTCCTGTGTCGTTGGTTCCAATGTGGACAATGACCTCTTCCCTGTGAGAACATTCTGCACCCTCTCTGAGATGACCTTGATCCTGGCAGCAGGGAAGCAACACACCATTCTGCTTTTTCGCTGCTGGCCACAGAAGTGTCTTGTCTGTACCTCAAACTCGAGAATCCTCGAACACAATTGATCTCTTGGAACCCAACATACCCCTCGTTGCATTAGAACCAGAAACTTGGCTGTTTGTGCTACGTTCCCCTGAGAATCCATCACCCCCTACATTTCCAAAACAGCATACCTGTTGAAATGGGTATATCCATAATAGACTCCTGCACCAGCTGCCTACCTCTCTTACCTTTTCCTGGAGTTAACCCATCTATGTGACTGTATCTGGGACTTTTCCCTCTCCCTATAACTGCCATCCATCACATACTGTTGCTGTTGCAAATTTCTCATTGCTTCTAACTGTCTCTCCAACTGATCCATTCGATCTGATAAGATTCGCAGCCAGCAGCATTTATGGCAGATATAATACTCTCTTTAAACTCCCACATCTGACCAGAAGTACATATCACTCTATTAAAGGCCATTTTTGCTCCTTCACAATCTACAGACCCAGAAAATAACACCATCTTATCCCTCTACAAACACTGCCCCAGGTTAAATGAATAGTTATGGCTTATATTTCAAGTTTAATCAAGAGATGTATCTCCAAAAACCTATAATCAAGAAAGAACCTACTCTATTCACTACTGCAGATTCTCTGTAGACCGCACTTAAAACAACGACTAACTTATCTGATTCTGTGCTGTGAACTTCGCCCAACGGTTCCTCCAAGATCAATTGTGAATTTCACTGTTTGATAACTTTCCCAGATGCCACTGCGATGTCCAGCGATACACAAATTCAAACATCAAAGGCAGTAACTGTGCTCTCTCTCTCTCTCTCTCTCTCTCTCTCTCTCCCCCCCCCCCCCCCCCCCCCGCAATGACTTTACCATGTGCTTCCTTTGTCTGTTCTCTCTTTTAAAACTGCTGTTGTTTTGACTTTTTTTTTCCAAAGGTCCAAAACAATACAACAGCATATGAAACAGTAATTGCTGCACCTGCAATTCGAGGAAATAATCTCCAGCACCTTAAATTCCTCACAAAAGGAGCAGCTGTTACAGCTAGAAAGTTTTCCCATCCTTCATCTTGGCATTGAACGTCTGACTCTGAGGACCTCGTTATAAGTTGTTCAGAATGGTGAAAATTTGTCTATCAAGCTTAAACTTACTTTGAGTGACAGGTCTCAATAATGGCAGAGAAGGAAAGAAAAGGAATCCAATCCTGTACTCCAGGTCAAACTACCTCTCAGGTTATCTTATCCTGTGTGGCCAAAGAAATGCTGATGGAGAACTGCCTTGTTATTCACATGAAGGTCCATGACTTAAACTTCTCATCCTTGGTAAATGTCATTCTGATCAAGGGTAATGATGGATCCTCTTTCCTTGTGGGCAACATCAAATTAGATACCTACCAATTTGTTCAAAAAAATGAAGCCTATTAATTGGATCAGAATAATCAAGGCTATTAAATGCTGTTGTCTCTAATGGTTTATCAATGTAGCCTGGTACAATTTATTTCACTTTTGTTGGCACTTAACAAAGCTAGTGGAATGACTTTGCACATAATCTGTATCTAGTTACTTTTTGTGTGGGATGTTCAGACATTATAATAATAATTATTAGAATAATTCCAATGTGACCGTGAGATTTAGACACGAGCTTTGTAAAATCATTTTTGTCCACATCCCCCGCACCTCCCCCAAATGCTCTTGGATACTTGCCTAACAAGGCAGTCGATCTAATTGTGCCTTTAAAAATATTTAATTGCCTTGCCTACTCTCTGGGAAAGAGAATTCCACAGATTAACAGCCCTTTAAGAGAAGAAGAACTCTCCTCATTTTTCTTAAATGGGTGAATCCCTATTTTAAACTATGTGCCTTAATTGTATTCCTTCCCGCAAAGGAAAACATCTTTTGTACAACCATTCAGTCAAGTCCCCTCAGGATCCTGTATGCTTTAATAAGATCACCTTTTCTTTCCCCAAACTTCAATGGATACAAGCTCAATCTGTCCAACATTTCTTATAAACTTACCCTTTCTTCCCAGGAATTAGTTGAGTCAACCTTCTTTGAACCACTTCTGATGTAATTGTATCCTCCCTCAAGTAAGGAAGCCAAAACTTCACACATTACTTTAAATGTGTTCTTATCAATGTTCTACACATCAAAACCTCCCTACTTTTATGTCCATACCCTTGCAATAAGCACAAATATTCCATTTTCTTCCTAATCGCTTGTTGAGCCTATACACTAACTTTGTGATTTGTGTATCAATATATCCAGAGCCTTCCAAGTAATAGTGTTCTGCCATCTCCCTCTGTTCAAATGATATCTTTTTAATTCTTCCTGCTCAGTTGACTTATTCACGTGTTATTGCCATCTGTCAGATTTTTGCCCCTCACTTCACTCACTTGTATCCATTTGCAGACTCCTTATGCGTCCTTCTCGCCTACGCATCTTTGTGTGATCAGCAGATTTGGCAACTACATTCATTCCTATCATCCAAGGAATTTATTCAATTTTGATTGGAGATTTGAGGCCCAAGCATTGATTCCTATGATATTCCATTTGTTACATTTTGCCAATTTGTAATGCCCGGCTTGTGCATTCTCTGCTTCCTTTAGTTAGCTTATTGTCTAACTGTGCAAATATGTTTCACCTTGCACTTTTTGTGTCGTAACCTTTTGAAGTAACACCTTGTTGAATGCCTTCTGGAAATCCAAGACAGCAGAACCACAGGTTCCCCTTTTATCTGCGTTACTTCCTCAAATAAATTAATAATTTAGTCAGACATGACTTCCCTTTCACAAAATGAAGGACATGTGAAGTGGCAAGGCTGAGTGTGTGAATGTAGGCGGCAAAGATTGTGAATGGTGAAATTAGAACAATAGAGTAGAGAATGGATGGGGTGAGTGGATGTGGTGAGTCGAGATTAGGTAGATGTCAAATCACCAGGATGAAGAATATTTCAATGAAAGGCTAAAGGAGAATCTCTTAGTACTAAATGTAATTTAAGAATTGGAGAGTGCTGTCTGGTAAGAGAAGCAGGAAAGGTAGAAGAAGATAAAATGCCAACAGAGTAGTATAAGAAGTTGAGGCAAAAGGTGGTGGTATCTAGAGTCATGGAGATGTACAGCATGGATCTATAGACATACGACAGGAAAACAGATGCTTCGGTCCAACTCGTCCATGCCAACCAGATTCCTAAATAAATCTAGTCCCATTTACCAGCATTTGGCCTATGTCCTGCTAAACCCTTCCTATTCTTATATCCATCCAAATGCCTTTTAAATTGTTATAATTGTTCCAGCCTCCGCCACTACCTCTGGCAGCTCATTCCATGCATGCATTACCCTCTGTATGAAAAAGTTGCCCCTTAGGTCCCTTTTACATTTTTTCTCTTTCACCTAAACCTATGCCCTCTAGTTCTGGACTCCCCACTCTGGGAAAAAGACCTTGTCTATTTACACTATCCATGCCCTTCATCATTTTATAAACTTCTACAGCGTCACCCCTCAGCCTCCTGGGAAAATAGCCCCTTTCAGGTTCCACAACATCCTTCCTATAGGAGGGAGACCAGAATTGCACGCACTATTCCAATCGTGGTCTAATCCGCTCTAATCTTGACTCCATGTGGATCATCTCCCCTGCTCTGCCCTCATCAATCCTCTTTGTTACTTCAAAAAAACATAATCAATTTTGTGAGACACAATTTACAATACACAAAGCCATGCTGACTATCCTTCAGGACTTGCTCCAACAACTTGCTCACCACCGATATCAGGTTTACAGATCTGTAGTTCCCTGGCTTTTTCTTAGCATGTTTCTTAAACAGAGGCACCACATCAGCCAATCTCCAGTCCTCTGGCACCTCACCTGTGGCTATCGATGATAGAAATATCTCAGCAAGGGACCCAGCTATCAATTCACTAGCTTCCTACAGAGTTCAAGGGTACACCTGATCGGGTCCCAGAGATTTATCCACCTTTATGCATTTTAAGATATCCAGCACCAGCACCACCTCCTCTGTAATGTGGACATTTTTCAAGATGTTGCTATTTATTTCATCATGTTCTCTTACTTCCATGTACTTTTCCACGGTAAACGCTGATGCAAAATATTCATTTCGTATCTCTGCCATCTCCTGCGGTTCTACACATAGGCAGCCTGGCTGATCTTTAAGGAGCTTTTTTCTTTCCCTCATTAACCTTTTGAACTAAGTGAAGGGGAAGACGATTCCCCCACCTGTCTCTGCTCTCCTATCTTCAGAGTTGTTCCTATCAAGCCACAAACATTTTGAAGTGTGAACAAAATATTTGTAAATGTGATGGTATTGTTCATGTGAAAGTGGAGATCATGTGTATAACGAAAACAGACTACTGGAGAAACTCAGATTTTACAGCATCCAGAGAGGAGAACAGAATTAACATTTCAACTTCCAATGAGTCTTCTGTGGAATTGTTAAATTTGTTTTCAACCTTACAGATGCTGCCAGGTCTCCTAAGTTTTTCCAGCACTTTGTTTCTCTTTTCAGATCTCCAGCACTGCCACCTTTTATGTTTTGTTATCATGTATTGTAGTACACAAGCATTCATAATGCCAGAACATATGTAGTTGCACTATTCCTAACAAATCATTTTTCAAATATTGTAAAGACAGTATCTTTTTATTTGTATTTTTGATTCCTGAACTGAAATGGAGAAACAAAAAAAAGCCAATGATCATTGAAAGATTGCTACGCTTTATAAAAGCAAATAACCTGACACTCATTGTAAGTCCTCTTTACATAATTACTTGTTCAAGTAATGTTAGAACCCTGGTTAACAGATGAGCTGGAGCCAAGGAATGTGTATGAATGGAGCTTTGGTTTGCAGAAAGTAGCTGATTGGTTTGTTGTCCAGTTATTGATGACAAATACATTCTCTCTGTCAACAACTGTGATTGGCTACAAGATAGCTGAATAGCTTGGGGCCATGAATGTTTTGACAGAACCAATCAGATATTTGCAGGAGAAGGAGCTGTTTTAGCTCTGCAGTAAAAAGTATTTCAAGCCTCAAAATTGCCAGTTTTTATTTCCCTCCATTGTAGCTGTAACTGTGGCTCTTAACTAGTAGCTCGGCGATCTTGCATGGGTGAATTAGCCATACTAACTTCTACAAGCAAGCAAACATATCTGGAAAGGAGCAATATGTTTTGACAAGCCAAAAGAAACATTTCAGTAACCCTGGGTGACAGGGACCATTTAACCACCTGACAAGTTTTTCCTACTGCTTATAACACCCTTTTTTTCTTTTTGTGTCGAGGGGGAGTTTGTAAAGGTGGTAGCATTTTAACTGTAACACTATATGTCAGCAGTTATAATTGTTTATCTGGAGCTGCAATCTATTTACTTGAAATAAATAGGAATTTTTGTTGAGTACTGGTATCTGGTCTGTACTTTCTCTAGTCCACATTCTTAAAAGACTGGTAATTGAAGAATTTTGCTTGATTTTATGAAATCTTTCAACTTCTGTGATGACTCCAGGGATAGTTGGGTTTGATTTCCAATGTGCTGCCTCCAGTGTAGGGTAACAATGTCTATTGCAGTTGGTGTGATAGAGACATACAGCACGGAAACAGACTCTTTGGTCCAACTCGTCCATGCCGACCAGATATCCCAACCCAATCCAATCCCACATGTTAGCATCTGGCCCATATCCCTCCAAACCTTTCTCATTCATATACCTATCAAGATGCCTATTAAATGTTGCAATTGTTCTAGCCTCCACCACTTCCTCTGGCAGCCCATTCCACACACGCACCATCTTCTGCATGAAAAAGCTGCCCCATAGATCCCTTTTATATCTTTCCCCTCTTGCCCTAAAGCTATGCCCTCCATTTCTGGACTCCCTCATTCTAGGGAAAAGACCTTGTCTATTAACCCTGTCCATGCCCCTCATAATTTTATAAACCTTTATAAGGTCACTCCTCAGCCTCTGATG
The DNA here is from genome assembly GCF_047496795.1 of Chiloscyllium punctatum. Lineage (NCBI taxonomy): Eukaryota > Metazoa > Chordata > Chondrichthyes > Orectolobiformes > Hemiscylliidae > Chiloscyllium > Chiloscyllium punctatum. The sequence goes on along the minus strand of NC_092749.1, from coordinate 101,109,885 downwards.
CTCGAAGGAAAATAGCCCTACCTATTCAACCTGTCCCTATATCTCAAATCCTCCAATCTTTGCAACATCCTTGTAAATCTTTTCTAAACCTTTCAAGTTTCATAACATCTTCTGATAGGGAGGAGACCAGAATTGCGCGCAATATTCCAACAGTGGCTTAACCAATGTCCTGTACAACAGTAATGTGACCTCTCAACTCCTATACTCAATACTCTGACCAATAAAGGAAAGCATTCCAAATGCTTTCTTCACTATCCTATCTACCTGCGACTCTACTTTCAACTGTTTACAGTTAGGGGACTCTCCAGTCTGAGGCACAGACAAATGTTTCTGTGGCCAGCTGAACAAAGAGACTTGTACAAACAGGAAATTTTGGCAAGAAGAGCTGGAGTATTTTTTTACAGGTCTTTGCATATGCTGGTGTAAGATACCCAAAGCTGATAAAACCTAAGAACTGCTTCATGTCATTTAACAATACTGTGTTATTGCTGGCTGTTCAAAACATTTTCTCTTTAAATTTATAACTAAACTTGAAAAGTATATTCTAGTGATGATATGGAGATGCCGGAGTTGCACTGGGCTTGACTACTGTTTAGAGTCAGTCTCCTTTTTGGACACACAAGCATCTCCAGCAAAGATGAACACCTCAGCACCACAGTCTACCTCAAGCTTAGTGATAACTTAAAGATGCTGCACTTCTCGAGCTTCCATCTTAAACATATTAAAACAGCCATCCCCTATGGGCAAGCCTTATATAGCAGCTCGGATGAAAGGGACAACAGAAATATATAGTGAGAAACTGTAATGACTTCCTTAGAAAACAGATGCACGATACAACTGATAGGGTACCCTTAGTTGTCCAGTACTTCCCTAGAGTGGAGAAATAATGCCATGTCCTTTACAACCTTCAACACATCAGTGATTATGAATACCTTGCCACAATCTTCCTTCTGCCTCTACTTCTTGCTTCAAACAATCACTGAACCTTAAACAAACCATTGTTCGCAGCAAACTACGCAGCCTTCAGGCCAACATTGACCACAATACCACATGACCCTGCCATGGCAACCTCTGCAGAACATGTCAAATCATTGACATGAATACTGCCGTCACATGTGGGAACACAACCCACCATATACATGAGGTACTCTTATGACTCGGCCACTGTCTTAGATGATGGAGATGCCCTGACGCATGGTACATTGGCGAGACCATGCAGATGCAATGACATTAATGAATGCACACCAAGCAACAATCAACATATGGTGGTCCCTTTCCAGTAAGGGAACACTTCAATGGTCCAGGACATTCAGCCTCTGATCTTTGGGTAAGCGTCCTCCAATGCTGACTTCAAGATGTGCAACAACACAAAATTACAGAGCAGAGGCTGATAGTGAAGTTCTATACTCGTGAGGACGGTCTCAGCTATGAATTTGGGTTCATGTCACAGGGCAGGGTAACCCCACCACATTATACACGCATACGTAGACCCTATTCCCCACATGAGCACTCATGCATGCACAATCACATACACACAAGCACGCACACTCTCAGTGTCTCAAATGCACTCTCTTGCATGCACGCACACACACCCACCCCCCCAAACACACATGTGCACCCTCCTGCTCTCTGTGTGCACGCACACACCCTGTCTATCTCATTTGTGTGCACTCCCCCCTTTCTCACTTGCACGCTAACCCCCTCTCGCTTGCTTACCATCTCTCTTACTCTCACGCTCACATCCTCTCTCTCTCACTCTCTCACGCACACACACACACCCTCTCTCTTTCTTTCTCTTTCTCCCAAGCACGCACCCTCTGTCTCTCGCATGCATGCAGCAATGCATCCTCCCTCTCGCCTCACTCGCATGCATGCAGTCTCAGTCTCTGTCGCATGCACACGTGGGCCCTCTCGCTGTCGCTTGCTTGCATGCGCCCTTTTGCCCTCTTCTCGCTCTTCCCCTCTCCACCCCCCCCCCCCCCCCCCCACACCCCCACCCCCACAATATCCCCAAACTCACTCACTCTCTCTCACACACCCTGGGTGGAATACTTTCACTCAAGATAGTTTTCTCTCACATAAATAGAGCCAGGACTCAGTTTAACACTTCGACTGATTCAAAGCGGGACCTCAGATCTAAAATGCATTGTTTAGCCTGAGATATCACCTCTTGTATATTGATAAAACCTATAATTATCTATGGACAGAAACGTGAAAGGAATCTGGATTTTGCATTTTAATAAGCAGTCTACCTCCTGACTTACTAAAGGATTCAAGAAGGGTGGCTACTTTTAACATTAACGTTTACTTATAAATACTGTGTCATATATCTTCCTATCACATCAGTGCTGATGAAGGAGCAGTGCTGCTGTAGCTTGCAATATCAAGTAATCTTGTTGGACTATAATGTGTTTTTTTTTGATTTCTGACCTTAGTAATAGTGTCATTTGGCATTCCTGTTATGCTGATGACTGGGGTGGCATGGTGCTTTAGCGGTTAGCACCGCTATCTCGCCAGGGACCCAGGTTTGATTCCACCCTTGGATGACACTGTGTGTGAAGTTTGCACATTCGCCTTGTGTCTATGTGGGATTCCTTCAAGTTTCTTCTCACCATCCAATGATGTGCAGGTTAGGTGGATTGGCCATGCTAAATTCCTCAGTGTCCAGATGTGCAGGTGATATGAATTAACCCTGGGAATTAGTATTACAGGGATGAGGTGGGGTTTTTTGGTGAGGTGAGGTGTGGAGGATTCTGGGTAGGATGCTCTTCGGGCTGTTAGTGTGGACTCAATGGGCCAAATGCTTCTTCACTGTAGGGATTCTATGATTCTAATTGGTCAGTTTCATTGCCGATCTCCTTGTAGGTTTTATCCCCAGTCATCCTGAAATTGAAATTGCATCATTAAGTTTTGAGGGCTGAACTGCGCTCAAGGCAGCTATCTATAGAATTACAGAAATTGCCATGGCATGCTCCCTTTGCTTGCTCCCAAGAGAAAACAATTTACCTGTACATAGCTGTATCTTGTATACCTTGAAAATAATTCTCCATTAATTCATTTTCAATTGCTATTGCAATGTTGTCATTACTGTTTTGATAAAACTTTGCATACTGTAATAGTAAGGAAGCATGTCCTGTAGCTTTGTTTTCCTGTTGCTTGGTTATTCTGAGTGTCCACTTGTTATGGATTTAGGACTCCTGAAAAACCATCTTTCAAAATTTTGAAAGTCACTTTTGTTTTTCTTTTAACCTATCTGTTGTAATGATCTCTTCATTTCTTCAGCCTGACTTCCAACCTATTCTTTCAAACTTTATTTGACCTCCCTTTTCTCTGGACTAAAATGCTTCCTGGAGTGTGTTTCTGCTTTTGTAAATCTGGTTTTTGGATCTCAGGTGGTTGCCTTGGTTTTTGTATCTTAAGTTTGTTGTTTTTTTAAAGTACAGGTTTTGTTTGTACCTACACTGGTACTAAATAATGGCAACTTGTACGCTTTTCACTGTAGTTCTCTATTTCTTTACTTGAATGCATGTGACAATAAAATCTAATTCTATTTCTAATTCTAGCATAACTGCACGCAGTGTCCTAAGTACGATTCAGCAAATCTCCTGTGGAAATTGTGTTTTGTATATGAAACTTAGAATGCCATTTGCTTTTATGGCCATGGGTATCTTAATTCTCACTTTAACGATCTATGCATTTGCACCATGGAGTACCTCTCTTTCCTTAATCTAAACATTCTTCTGCTTGGGGTAAATATATTTCACCTGTCCATTACCTATTTGTGCAACCTTACATGCCAAGCCATTTACTACGTCTGTCTACTGGTTAATCTGTCATGGCTTTTTTTGCACGTTTTCTCACAACGTGCCATACCTCCTATTTGATGCAAGCCTAAAATTTTGATGTAGTTTCCTCCTCTGTCCATTTTGAAATTGGAAAAGTTTTTATCCTAATTTCTGGGGTAGGTATTGATTTGGGGCACATGTCAATTTCCACTCTTCTCAATTTAATTATGTTGCTCCACATCCAAGTACTGTACTGTAGATGTATATAATCACAGCTTTTGGATTAAGCTTCTTATTGATCTGTTATACATTTGAAAATCCATATCAAAACATATGGCATTCCATTTCTCGTTCACTGAATGTTTTGATTATTTCAAGTTAGTCAAACATGCTGTTCCTGTTCGGAGTTGGCATTTTAAAATACCTGTTAGTTTTACTTAATTATATGAACCTTATAAGTGTAGCTACAAATTTAAGATGAACCTTTCCATTATTCTTGACTTATTCTCATCCAATTTCTTGAATAGAGTTTAATATTTTCCAACCTTCCATCCTTTGGATAATTTGTATGCACATGTGAAATGATAGTGAACAAGAGAGCAGAGCATTTTTAGCTTTTACCACATTGGGTGGGGGGGGAGGGGGGGGAGAGAGGTGGAGAAGGTAGCAAAGAGTACAGTACGTGATTGGGGGTGGGGATTTAGGTGGTATGTCAGAGGGAAGGGTGGAGCAGATAGGTGGGAAGGGAGATTGGCAGGTAGGACAGGTCATGAAGACAGTGCTGAGCAGGAAGGTTGGAACTGAGGTAAGGTGGGGAGAGGGGAAATGAGGAAACTGGTGAAGTTGACATTGATGCCCTGGGGTTGAAGTGTTCCGAGGCGGAAGATGAGGCGTTCTTCCTCTAGGCGTCGGGTGGTGAGGGAACGGCAGTGGAGGAGGCCCAGGACCTGCGCGTCCTGGGAGGACATTTGGAGGACCCCACCACCAGAGATACATTTCCTTCCCCACACCTTTCCGCTTTCTGCAAAGACTATTCCCTCTGTGATTACCTTGTTAGGTCCACACCCCCCCCCAACAAACCACCCTCCTGTCCTTGCACCCTCCCCCTGCCACTGCAGGAATTGCAAAACCTGCGCCCACACCTCCTCCCTCACCACCATCCAAGGCCTCAAAGGAGCCTTCCACATCCGTCAAAGTTTCACCTGCACATCCACCATTGTCATTTATTGTATCCGTTGCTCCCGATGCGGTCTCCTCTATATTGGGGAGACTGGATGCCTCCTAGCAGAGCGCTTCAGAGAACATCTCCGGGACACCCGCACCAAATAACCCCGCCATCCCATGGCCCACCATTTCAACTCCCACTCCCACTCAGTTGAGGACATGCAGGTCCTGGGCCACCTCCACCGCTGCTCCCTCACCACCCGACGCCTGGAGGAAGAACGCCTCATCTTCCTCCTCGGAACACTTCAACCCCAGGGCATCAATGTCGACTTCACCAGTTCCTCATTTCCCCCTTCCCCCACCTTACCTCAGTTCCAACCTTCCAGCTCAGCACTGTCTTCATGACCTGTCCTACCTGCCAATCTCCCTTCCCACCTATCTGCTCCACCCTTCCCTCTGACTTGTCACCTCCATCCCCACCCTCATTCACCTATTGTATTCTTTGCTACCTTCTCCCCAGCCTGCCCTCCAACCATTTATATCTCCACCCTGGAGACTTCCTAACTCTATTCCTGATGAAGGGCTTTTGCCCGAAACGTCGATTTTCCTGCTCCGTCTGATGCTGCCTGACCTGCTGTGCTTTTCCAGCTTTGATGAACTTGCCCAGCTCTCTCTTGGATAGTGTTGCTTTAACTCCTATCTAGCATCTTCATCTGCTTAAATCACTTTTGCTGCTCTCTCCCTTGACTTTTCTAAACTTGCAACTGAAATAGCTGAATCATTTAGGATTAAATTGGCACAACATCATGGGCCAAAGGGCCTGTTCTGTGCTGTACTTTTCTATGTTTTATGTGACCCTTACATTATTTTAAAAAAGAAATGAAATCTCTCTAAAATGTACATCTATGTGAATATAATGGCTATTGTAAAATTAGATGCCAATCAGTGGTCCATATTAGAACCTTTTAAAGGTCCAAAACTGATCACTAAGTTCTAAGCGAGTCTTAACGAAAGCTTTATATGAGGGTCCCACTTTTTTAAGTTTTGTATTTATTCATCCTTGCAGTGTACCCCGACACTCCAAATGCTTTTTCATAAACTTTGTGGAACTGGTCTTGGATTCTCCAATGTTCATGCACTGTTTCTTATGTAGGAGACTTAAGCATACAGCCTGGCATTATGTGCATGTGCTTGGCATTTCAGTTTATGTACAGGTCATTTCGCTATAATGCGTGTTCTGTCAACACAAAGTGGCGATATGTGCTTGACGAATAGGGGATGCTGTATCTATAGCGCAAACTTTTAAAACGTGTATTGGCTATAATGTAATTGCGTCACCAACACTTGAACTGCTATTTTTATGTGTCGTTTTTATATAGCGTGGGGTCACACAAGAACACAACCATTGTGTTATAGAAGAATTACCTGTACCTAGTAATAAACCTTCTATATTAAATTTTATTTGTCAGACGTAAGCCTATTGTTCCCCTGCCATCTCACATTGATCTGCCTGTAATCTGTTTTTCTCACCTAAACTTTTAATACCATCTTCTTTTGCATCCATTGACAGAATGTATTGTATTATTACAGATACTTTGGAAAGATGTGAATTGAAGCAGTTCTTTGAAACCAACTACTCTCAGATTTATTTTATATTCTTTGAAAATCTATTCACACTGGAAAATAGTTTAAAACAAAAAGGTAAGAATGATTACTGAAAATTTAGTTGCCTGTTTTGTGTTTGCTTAAAAGTACTTGCATTCTGGCATGCAGTTTTCCCATAGATGTTGAATCATTTATATTTAAAATATAAATAAACCTAGTGTTTATTGTGTAAATATGTGTAAACTATATTTATACACTCGTGACTTGCAGCAATTTGAATATTTCTGGTTCACGTTCTAAAGTTTTCTGTTTTAGCAGGCATGCCTTGTGACTTCAATGTTGTGTACACTCTTTAAGGCCATGTATGGTCTGGCAATAAATACTAGATTGGAACTTGCTGGGAAAAGAACAGAATGTTAATGTGGCATGCTATCACTAATGTGCCAATTGGCCAGTAAGTTTGAGATATGTTGTGAATCTTGAAAATGTGCTGGTTGATTTACATCATTCCATCTTTTGCTTTGCACAGATAGCATCTTGTCCTTGGCTTCCTTGTTATTTTTTAAGAAACATATTGGATTTGCACAATAATTACCCATTTAACTCACCACAAAATACTATGACAGGAATTAAGAGTATGATTAGATTTTTCATGAGTGACAATTGTTAATAAAGTGCAAATCAACTTATTGACCCAGAAATGGAGTAACTTTAAATCGTGATTTTTGTACATGTAGCAATTTTTTTAATGGATTTGTGGGAAACCAATCATTTTATATTTTTAAATTTTCCTTTGCGCATTTATTCCCAGTCTCATAAAATCTTATTGGTCAAAGAGCTAGACTGTTTGTTCCAATGTTCATTAAAATTCTAGATAACAATCATGAGGGTAAAATGCTGTGGATCAGACTACATTCCCTTAAAATATATCAAGGTTTTGCATTGTTGTAATATGTGCAAGGTGTAGTCTAGACCCTAACTTTTATCATATTTCAAAGGAAACGTAAAGTACAACATTCCAGATGGATTGGTTTGGTCAAACTACTAGACTTTCAGCAAAACCTACTTCATTCTTAGGCTACGGTTAAAATATAAGCTTAAAACGAATTAGCAGAACTTTGACTTTATTGAAATGCTTAAAGCAATATATTATTTAACTGCTACTCATTTACTGTTCCAATGTAGCAGCATCTAATAAACATGGAAAGGTACATTCAACAAAACAGACTTCCCTCACTTCTCTAGTTCAGGAGAAGAAACACCAATGGAATGAATCTAGTAAAAGGGAGAGAACTCATAGTTTTTGTAGCAGCAGAGAGAGAGCTATATCTTGCAGATACAACTATAAAACCACAACTTCAACAACTGAAAGCAAAATTGAAACCTTGGGTCAGTGTGATCTCATGTTTGTTTTGTCTGCTTTTTAAAAAACCTTCCTAAACTATTCATTCTGCTTTCCATGGAGCAGACACATCAGCAATAGGTTTACAACACCCCTCTTCAAGAGAACCAGAACACCACAAATTCGTCTTAAAGACATAGATCTTCATAACACTGTCATCAGCTTCCACTTTGAGCAATCAGAGTAAAAGTTTTCTGTCAAAAGGTGCAGGAAAATTCTCACCTATAATGAACAACTTAAGATGTTTCGTTTCAACAAAATCTTGACAAATGTTTCATGGCCAATATTTGTTTTACTATCATTGCTCCATTAAAACTAACATGCAGTGATACACACATTATACCACTAAGCACCTAATTTTAGAAAGCTTGGATATGGTAGCATCAATGAAGAATTGATGCTATTCCTTCTAATGCAATTTTTCTTTCCCAGTGAAATGTTCACAGGATAAAGATGCAAGATCCTGGAATTTTCTTTTAGTTGCTTTGGATGTTTCTAAACCACATCTGTTACTGAGTGATTAAAATTGCAACATACTTTATTGGTTTTACTTTTGCTGAGCTAGTTGAACATTCTTATTGCATTGTTGTAATATGTGCAAGTTTATTTCCTGCCTATGTGGAAAATATTCTGGTCCTTGATCAGATATGTTGATGAAACAGCTAATGAGAAACAATGGGAAATATAGGTCTAAAGTTGCTAAAGTTAGAAATTATGTATGTTTGTTTTATATGTAGCCTCATAATTAAATGGATGGATGAATCTGTCTGGTAATTGCTTATTATATCCCAAGGTAACATATTACTTCCTTTTGAAATAGCAGTACTGATATGTTAAGGGGTGTGTGGAACCACCTAGATTGACTAGTTGCCAATAGGCTGAACTGAGGAGAAAGGAAATAAATTTGAAAATCTGTACTGTAGCATGTTATAAAGACGCAATTTTGTCCCACTGCTTGCATGGCAAGGTTTCAACAAAACTCTTGACAATTTTTTTGAGGCGTTTATCTTTCCTGAAAACTTCCAACAGTGACCTTTTTAAAAGAATACTGTCGATGAATTCCTGCCACCACAACAAATGGATGTTGAATATCCAGCGCAGGAAAGGAATTATTCCACTCTGAGGAAAGATCACTCGACCCAAAGTATTAACTCCGATTTCTCTCCATAGGTGGTGCTAAACCTCCTGAGATAGAATATAGAATGTTACAGCGCAGTACAGACCCTTCGCTTTCGATGTTGCGCCGACCTGTGGAACCAGTCTGAAGCCTATATATCCTACACTATTCTATTTTCATCCACATGTTTATCAAATGACCATTCAAATGCCCTTAAAGTTGACAAGTCTACTACGGTTGCCCTTGATATTCTGAGTAAAGAAACTACGTCTATCTATCACCCCTCAGTTAAAGTTGTGTCCCCTCGTGCTAGCCATCACCATCTGAGGAAAAAGGCTCTCACTGTCCACCCTGTTTAACCTTCTGATTATCTTATATGTCTCACCTCTCAACCTTCTTTTCTCTAACGAAAACAGTCTCAAGTCCCTCAACCTTTCCCCATAAGACCTTCCCTCCATAACAGGCAACATCCTAGTAAATCTCATCTGAACTCTCCACAGCTTCCACATCCTTCCTGTAATGCATTGGCCAGAACTGTATGCAGTACTGCAATGCGGCTGCACCAGAGTTTTGTACAGTTGCAGCATGGCCTTGTGGCTCCGAAACTCATTCCCTCAACAGTAAAAGCTAACACACTGTATGCCTTCTTAACAACCCTATCAACCTGGGTGGCAACTTTGAGGGGTCTGTATACGTGGACACAGAGATCTCTCTGCTCATCTACACTACCAAAAACCTTACCATTAGCCCAATACTCTTTGTTCGTTTTACTCCTTCCAAAGTGAATCACCTCACACTTTTCTCCATTAAACTCCATTTGCCAACTCTCAACCCAGCTCTGCAGCTTATCTATGTCCTTCTGTAACCTGCAACATCCTTCAGCACTATCCACAGCTCTACTGACTTTGTCATCCACAAATTTACTACCCCATCCTTCTACGCCCTTATCTCGGTCATTTATAAAAGTAGCAAACAGCAATAGCCCCAAAACAGATGCTTATGGTACACCACTAGTAACTGAACTCCAGAATGAACATTTCCCATCAACTACCACTCTGTGTTCTTTCAGCTAGCTAATTTCTGATCCAGACCACTAAAATTACCCTCAATCCCATGCGTCTGTATTTTGTGCAATAGCCGACAGTGGGGAACCTTATCAAACACCTTTACTGAAATGCATATACACCATATCAAAGGCTTTACCCTCATCCACCTGTTTGGTCACCTTCTCAAAGAACTCAATAAGGTTTGTGAGGCACAACCTACCCTTCACAAAACTGTGTTGACTGTCCCTAATCAACCTATTCCTCTCTAGATGATGATAAATCCTATCTCTTATAACCTTAACACTTTACCCACAACCAAAGTACGACTCACTGGTCTCTAATTACCAGGGCTGTCTCTGCACCCTTTCTTGAAAAGGAGGCAACATTTGCTATCCTCCTGTCTTCTGGCACTATTCCTTTAGACAATGATGACATAAAGATCAAAGCCAAAGGCTCTACAACCTCCTTCCTGGCTTCCGATAGAATCCTAGGATAAATACCATCCAGCCCAAGGGACTTATCTATTTTCATACTCTCCAGAATTGCTGACACCTCCTCCTTGTGAACCTCAACCCTGTCTAGTAGTCTGTATCTCAGTATTCTCCTTGACAACATTGCCTTTTTCCAGCAATTTCTGTTTTTGTTTCTAATTTACAGCATCTACAGTTCTTTTGGGATTATCATTTGTTCATATGTTATCAATGTGTGTATGGATCAAAACTCTGTTTCGCTACCACATCTAATTGTGAATGGTGATGCATAATCAAATAGTTAACTACATGGGTAGAAAGGACTGTGAGTGCTGGATAGAGTTCAGTCTATGGGCCTTGCCAACATCCCATGTTTAGCACTGATGATTTCTGCTCTAGAACTAGCTGCATTTCTGGCCAAATTGTTCCTGTACAGCAACAACACTGGCAAATTACACACCTGCCTGTAACACACGCACTAGTTGGTTTTCGAAACAGTTTCTACCCTACTGTTGTTAGAATACTGAACGGACTCTCAAACGGCTGTACCTTGGTTCTGTTTTTGTCGCTGTTTACCTATTATTTACTAATCCATGCTACTTAACTCTGTGATCTGCCTATATTGCTTGCAAGACAAAACTTTTCACTGTGCCTTGGTACACGTGACAATGAATTCAATTCAATTCAGTTCATCGATCTATCTGACAGGATTGCTCAGTATAGTTCACAAAAGCAGGACTTCAAGTTGCCAAATATCACTTCGTCAATATATTACAGCTTCAGTCATTAGCAAAATGATCTTTGATGTTGAAAGTAATGCTATCACATGACACTTAGTCACCAACAAGCTGTTTACTGACATTGAGGGATTTCATTAGAGTCCTTCAGTTTTGAACTTCACCACCTTATTTGGTGGTTAATTTGGCATCAAGATATCACTTGAGTTTTCACAAAGCTCATCAATGAAAATGGAAATGGGGGGAGGGGAATCTCTTCACTTACAGGGGTCATAACTAGTGCAAACCAAACGATTACTGGAAAATCTAGATTTTGCAGAGGCTGGAGCCCCTGTGCTATTGTATCCAAGGAATCTATTAATTCCAAGTTTTGAAAAACTAGTTAATCATTCATGCTCCGTTACCAAGTGATGTATGGCATAATTATAGCTTTATCCTTTTGTGAACTTTCCATTAATCTCCATTATGTTTATTTTATTAAATCGCTCCATCTGAACGTACTATTTTGAATTTATAATGAAAAATTATTAATACCTGGTTGTTACAAAGTGTTTGTACAACACACATACTTGGCTTTCATTTTTAAGAGCTGGCTGAACTATATCGCGGTGTTTTCTTGTCATATATGATGTTGTTTTTCCAAAGTTCATATTACTCTTGTGCAAATTGTGTTTGAAAATACAGAAATTGCTCATTCATCTTTCTTTTGGTGTGGATTTAGGGAATAAGTCACAGAGGGAGGAGCTGGACTCCATTCTCTTTGTATTCGAGGTAAGTCATAATTGGCAATAAACTACAGATTCAGGAATGTTCTTTGTTTGAAGTGTCTCTTAATATCATTGATTTATCTGTCTTATCTAGCTACTAATGCTCCCCTCTCTATTCTTGTCTAAGGATGGAAGTAGCAAGTGCATACATAAGATAAATTGTAATGTGATGTAGGAATTGTATTGTAGGAAGGATATAGGGAATGACTATGAGATGGCTGTTTGGAGCTGCTTGTGGTGGAGCCCCTTAGGGAACAGGAAGTTTTGGATGTAGTGATGTGTAATGAAGCTGACTTGATAGGGGAGCTTAAGGTGAAGGAACCCTTAGGAGGCAGTGACTATAACATGATAGAATTGACTCTGCAGTTTGAGAGGAAAAAGCTGGAATCAGGTGTAATGTTGAATAAGAGTAACTACAGAGACATGAGGGAGGCGATGGGTGGAATTGACTGGGAGAGGAGCCTAGCAGGAAAGACTGTGGAACAGCGATGGCAGGAGTTTCTGAGAGCAATTCGAGAAATGCTGCAAAAATTTATCCTGAGGAAAAGGAAGCATAGTGAAGGTAGGATGAGGCAACCATGCCTGATAAGGGAAGTCAGGGATAGCACAAAAGCAAAAGAGAAAGCATATGATGTGGCGAAGGGGATTGTGAAGTCTACAAAGACCAACAGAGGACAACTAAAAAGAAATAAGGTTAGAGAAGTGTAATGATGATGCTTCTTTAACAAGGTTATGTTGTCCTTGGCTTTTCTTTCAGAGAGGTTGTAAAAATCAAAGTCTCTGAAAAGTCTACGTTGAAGGGTTTTAGGGCCAGTTTGATTATAGCTAACAGATGCTGCCTCAGGCAAAGGCTTTTAAGTTTTTAAGAAAAACACCTGTACAATGAAAGGGGAATGGCCAGTTCTACCAGCTCAGCTTTACTCTGGTTTGATTTGGTTTTGGCAGTCTGGCTATTCACTGAAAGAAGTCAGGCAAGTTTTGAAGCTGCGAGATCCAAAGAAGCAGGTTCATGCTGGTACTGTCTCTTTGACATCTCTCCTGTAAGATTCTATGTTTGATTTTTACCTTTTGTGCCAAGCGGTGTTTATGGGGATTGTGACAAGTATTTGGAATAGCATTATTAAGTTGGGACGATCTACTAGATTTTTAGATAGGTTAAGTTATTCTGTATTCTGTTCTCTTTTGTGTATGTTTCATTTGGTAATCTTGTCAATAAAATCTGTTCTGTTGAAAACCAAGTGGTTTGTCCAGCAGCATCTCTCCTGGAATATCCACTTTACACCTACTTAAAACAACTAGCAAACTTAGGGTCTGGGCTGCTTTCTTGAAATGTTTTGAGGGTGTCTGGCCTGGTCCATGACAGACTGGGGGCTCATCCAGGATTTCTCCTGTAATTCATATTTGGGATTAGGGTTGTTGGTCTCTAAGACAGCGAGTGGTAGGTGTCAGTGTCTTTTAGTCTGGGTGTTCAATTTGGTTGGTTTAAATGGTGCTTGAGATAGTATTGGCTCTTTCAGTCACCAAGTGTTTTCTGGGGGTGGAAGGAGTGATCTGGAGGGTTTTGCAAAAGGTGATTAAAGCTAAGCTGCCAAAATTAGCAGACAAGCTGGAGTTGGAACTGCCTCCTTCCATGAGGGATGGAGAGCTAATTACTGCAATATGTCAGCATTTAAATTTGCTGGAAATGCCATCAGAATCTTTACAGATGGTTAAAATTCAATTGCAAATGAAGCAATTTGCGTTCGGCAAAAGACAAGGAAAGGGCAACAGGAATGAAACAGTTTGAATTGTGATTAAAAGTAGAGGAAAGAGAAAAATCTGCTTTAGCAGAAGAAAAAGAAATAGAGAGAGAAAGAGAGAGAGAAGAAAGGAAGAAAGAGGAAGTTTGAGTTTCAGTTATTGGCACTTAAATAGTTCAAAAATTCACTTTCTGAAATAGGGAGAGCTCATGTGGAAGAGCAGAGATTAAAACTGCATGATTAGCAGCTGAAATGGCTGATGATTGAGTTGGTCCATAAGTCAAAGTTTGGCTTCCACAATCAATTTCAATCCTTGGATAGAAATTGGAGAAAATTTGGGCGGCACGGTGGCACAGTGGTTAGCACTGCTGCCTCACAGTGCCAGAGACCCGGGTTCAATTCCTGCCTCAGGCAACTGTCTGTGTGGAGTTTTCGCGTTCTCCCTGTATCTGCGTGAGTTTCCTCCAGGTGCTCCGGTTTCCTCCCACAGTCCAAAAATGTGCATGTTAGGTGAATTGGCCATGCTAAATTGCCTGTAGTGTTAGGTGAAGGGGTAAGTGTAGGGCAATGGGTCTGGGTGGGTTGCTCTTCGGAGGGTCGGTGTGGACTTGTTGGGCCAAAGAGCCTGTTTCCACATAGTAAATAATCTAATCTAATCTTAAAAAAAAAGAAATCCTTGCATGGAAAGGGAAAGGTAGATCTTGGTGAAGATTATGAGGATTACTTAGCACAGGGTAAAAATGAAACTCTTGGAGGGGAAAGAGAAATTAAAAAGCTCCGGTGTTTTCATTGCAATAAAGTAGGCCACATGAAATCACAGTGTCAATGGATTAGGAAAAGCACTTGAAGCCAGAAGTAGAGAAACCGGGTAACCCAGTGAATTTTAATGAAGTGGTAATGGAAAGTACAGTGGAGGCTAGAAAGCTATACCAGAATGTACAAGCCAGTTGGTGGTTGATTAAGGGGGAAGTGCCAGATCATCACAAACCATATACCTGTGAAGGTAAAGTTTATTTGCATCGGCCAGGAGCAGCAGATGAAGAGGTTACAATATTAAGAGATACAGGATCCTCTCAATCTGTTACGCTGAAAGATGAGGAAATATGTTTCCTCTGAAGGAATATTACCAGAAAAGGTGCTAGTAACGGGAATTCACGATGAGACAGGAAGTGAGGTTAGAGTGTCCAGTGAAAAGTGAAAACGTCATGGTAGAAGTACTGGACAAAATCTCTGCTCCAGGAATACAATTTGTCCTTGCTAATGATATAGCTGGTTCACAGATAGTGCTGCCTACTGAAAGGCCAGTGGAAACTCAGGCAACTGAACTATTGCAGCACATGTCCTGGGATTTTTCGGGGCTGTGTGGTAATGAGGTCACAAAATCACCAGTTGAAACAGGAGAGATCAAAGAGTACAGATAAGAAAGTTGAAGTGGAATTAGCAGAGAATATGTTTGATCAGATGGTGGAGACAAACCAGGAACAGATGGATGATAAAGCAGACATTTTTAGCTCAGATAAATTAACTGACTTACAGCAGAAAGATGAACATTTGAAGCAATTGTATCAAAAGGCATACACAGAAAAAGAATCCAAATGTATTCCTGAATGCTACTGTCTTAAAAGTGGTAGTTTAATGATGAGATGGAAACCATCACACATTCAGGCAGATGAGAAATGGGCAGAAGTTCATCAAATCGTATTGCCAATGCATTATAGAATGGAGGTGTTGCGAGTGGCGCATGTGCTATCACAGGGCATCATTTAGGAGTGAGAAAAACCCAAGCTAAAATACAAAAACATTTTTTACTGGCCTGGACCACACAAGGATGTAGTTGAATATTGCCAGACATGTCATACATGTTAGGTAATTGGAAAAGCACAGTCAGTAATAAAACTTGCACCTTTAATACCTATTCTTGCATTAAAGGAACCTTTTACAAGAGTCTTAATTGATTGCATAGGACCCCTCCCTAAAACCTAAAAGTGGGAATCAGTATTTGTTAACAATAATAAATGTGTCCACTAGATTTCAAGAGGCCATTCCATTATGCAGTTTCACAGCTAAAAGTATTGTAGAGGAATTGCTCAAATGTTTCACTAGATATGGACTACCCACAGAGATACAATCAGATCAGGGGTCAAACTTTACATCAAAATTATCCAGGAAGTTATGGATAGCTTAGGAATAAAACAATTCAAATCTACTGTGTACCATCCAGAATAGCAGTGAGTGTGAGGAAAGTGGCATCAGACATTAAAGACTATGTTGAGGGCTTATCGTCAAGATCAACCAGATGATTGGGGTAACAAAATTCCATTGGTGCTTTTTGTGATCAGAGATCAGCCAAATTCAGTCCATTTGAATTAGTTTTTGGGCATGAAGTGAGAGGACTGCTAAAATTGATTAAGGAGAAGTGGGTAAGTAGTCAGAATACAGAGACCACATATTGGGACTATGTGTCAATTTTTAGGGAACAATTAAATAGAGTGGAGGAGTTGGCTCGACAACATTTAAAAGTATCACAGCATACAATGAAATGGGAAGTAGACAAGAAATCAAAAACCTACCATTTTGCTATTGGGGATAAGGTGTTAGTGTTACTTCCAGTGACAGGTGAACTTCTAAAAGCAAGGTTTAGTGGATCCTATCAAGGAAATTGAGTGAGGTGAACTATTTGATAAGGACTCCAGACAGGAAAAAAAATCTGTGTGTGTCATATGCTCAAAAGGTATTTTGACAGGGAAGGAAAGCCAAAGGAGACTGTGTTATTGGTTACAACACAGAGGGAAGAACCAAGTTCAGAAGATTTTGACTTGGATGTTCTTCAAATTAAATTGGACAAGAAGGAAGTTGTCAAAAATTGAGATAAGTTATTGAGTTACTTTCCAGAGGAAAATGGAAATGACCTGAAAGAGTTATTACTATCGCATGGAAAGCTCTGTGGAAGTAAGCTGGGAAGTACTAATCTAATTATGCATGATGTAGATATAGGAGATGCTGTTCTGATTAAGCAATATCCTTGTAGGCATAATGCTGTAAAGTTGGCACAGGTTCAAAAGGAAACTGAACGCCAGTTCCAAGACAACATAATCGAAGTAAGTTACCATGACTGGAGCTCACCAATAGTAATGGTGCCAAAACCAGATGGTACCCAGTGGTTCTATGTGGAGTATCGCAAAGTCAATGCAGTTACAAAGACTGATGCGCATCCGATTCCATGTTTGGAAGACTGTTGAAAAGGTGGGACAAGCAACTTATATTTCTAAATTGGTAAAGAGTAAAGGCAATTTCAGCTTTTGTAACAACGAATGGACTGTATCAGTTTAAAGTCATGTCATTTGGTATGAAAAATGCAGCCACATTTAAGAGACTTACCAATATGGTCATTCAGATTACCTAACTGTGTTGTATATATCGATGACCTGGTGATTTTTAGTCACACATTGAAGGAACATTTGCAACATTTAACAGACTTGTTTGATCAACTTTGGAAGGCAGGCTTGGTGATTAAACTGGCTAAAAGTGAATTTGCCAAAGCCTAAGTCACGTTCCTGGACCATGTTGTTGGACATGGATAAATGACCCCAGGTAATGCTAAACCAAAGGTAATTGGAGAATTTCCGAAACCATCAACAAAAAAGAGCGGTACTACAATTACAGGGATTGAGTGGACTTTATTGAAAATTCGTACTAAATTTTGGCAGTGTGGTTGCTCCACTCACTGAATTGCTAAAGAAAGGCAAGAAGTTTCAGTGGACAGCGGATTGTCAGAAGGCATTTGACAGCCTGAAAGCTGTGTTAGTACTGCCCTAGTATTCGCCATATCTAATTATGTAAAGCCATTGAAGGTGGATATCGATGCGGGTGTTGGTGCTGTGCTCTTGCAAGAAGATAATGAGAAGGTAGAAAGACCTGCCGGGTATTTCTCCATGAAATTGAACATTCATCAGAAATATGACAGTTAAGAAGGAGACTTTGAGCTTGGTGTTGGTGTTAGAACATTTCAACTTTTATGTTACCAGTAACATTTCTGAGATAGTCATATACACTGGTTAAAACCCATAGAAGTTTGTGGAGAAATTTAAGGACAAAAATGCCAGACTGTTTAGATGGAGCTTGTTATTACAGCCATTCAGTTTGAAAGTTGTGTGTGTGGTAGGATGAGAAAATGTGATTGATGGCACATTATTGCAACTTGGTTGAAAAACTGAGGCATTTGGCAAGAGTGAAACAGATTGAAACAGAATGTAGTTGTGCGTTTTTGCATGTTTATAGTGAATAATGTATGCGTGTGTTGTAGTGTACTAACAATTTAAGATTAGGGGTTTTTAAAAATGAAGCCATATTTGGATATTGATGGTTCTTTTGTTTTAAGGCGCATGGTGTGATAATGCTGCTCCTTTAACAAGGTTATGTTGTCCTTGGCTTTTTTTCCAGACAGGTCATGAAAGACAAAGCCTGTGAAAAGTCGAAGTTGAAGGGATTTAGAGCCAGTTTGATTATGGCTAACAGATACTGCCTCAGGCAAAAGGCTTTTAAGTTTAAAAAAAAACACTTGTACAATGAAAGGGGAGCAGCCAGTTCTCCCAGCTCAGCTTTTCTCTGCTTCAGTTGGTTTCGGCAGTCTGGCTATTCACTGAAAGAAGTCAGGCATTGTTGAAACTAATGGACGCAAAGAAGCAGGTTCATGCTGGTACACTCTCTCTGACATCCCTCCTGTAAGACTCTGTCAGAAGATTAAATATGAGGGTAAGCTATCCAGTAACATTAAAGAAACTCTTGCAATCTTCTTTTGATACATTGAGGGTAAGAGAGAGGAAAAACTGGACATTGGGCCACTGGAAAATGACACTGCATAAGTAGTAATGGGGAACAAGGAAATGGTGGAGGAATTGAACGAGTAGTTGGCGTCAGTCTTCATAGTGAAGACACGAGCAACTTTCCAAAACTTCAGGAGAGTCAGAGGACAGAGGAGATTATGGTGGCCGTCACCCAGCAGGAGCTCGAAAAAGTGAAAGGTCTGAAGGTGGATAAATCACCTGGACCAGATAGATCACACCCCAGAGTTCTGAATGATATAGGTGAAAAGACAGTGGAGGCATTAGTGGTGATCTTTCGGGAATCACTCGAGTTAGGGAGGGTCCCAGAGGACTGGAAAATCACAAATGTAATCCCCCTGTTTAAGATGGGAGTGAGATAAAAGACAGGAAATTCGAGGCTGATTAGCATGACCTTGGTCATTGATAAGATTTTGGGAGTCCATTGTGAAGGGTGGGATTTCTGAATACTTGTAAGTGCATGGTAAAATAGGGCAAAGTCAGCATGGTTTCCTCAAGGGGAGGTCATGCCTGACAAATCGGTACGAATTATTTTCTTTTTTTAAACACTTTTATTGAAAAATCTTTCTTTTCAAAATTAGAAAGTTACTGAAACATGAAAATATAGCATCGTAACGTCAAAAACAATAAACCAACTACCATACTACTCTACAAAAGAAATCAAAACTACACTTTTTATAAAGCAGTATACAAATAAATAACACCGCTCAACCCAACAAGACCATAACTCTCTCAACCTTCGAGAGCATCAATTATGAAACCCACATTTGTTCAAAATTCTTCCTCTCCTGGCCCTTAGGTTTATCAGACCAAACCATCATGGCGGGAGAAAAGCCCTAAACACAATGGCAAACAGATCTGCTTCGAAGTAATTCAAAAAAGGCTGCCACGTCTCGTAACAGTTGTCAGTTTTCTGATGCACTATATTTGTAAGAAAGTCTAAAAGAATGTGTTCCATAATTAACTTGCACTACCCTACAGATCAGGGAGTTCTCAGACACCCAATACATTAGAATATTCTTCCTTGCACAAAAAGTGAGAATGTTAAAAAGCTTTTTCCCATGTACATCTAAGTGAGGTAAATTCAGCAGACTGGAGAAACAAAGACCCTTAACAATTTCTCCTTTGAATCCTCCTACTTCCTCCAGACCAAAGGGGTAGCCATGGGCACACGTATGGGCCCCAACTATGCCTGTCTCTTTGTTGACTACGTAGAGCATTTGATCTTCCGTAATTACACCGGCACCACTCCCCACCTCTTCCTCCACTACATTGATGACTGCATTGGCGCCACCTCGTGCTCCCGTGAGGAGGTTGAGCAATTTTTCAACTTCACCAACACATTCCACCCTGCCCTTAATTTACCTGGACCATCTCTGACACCTCCCTCCCCTTCCTGGACCTCTCCATCTCCATTAATGATGACCGACTTGACACTGACATTTTTTACAAACCCACCGACTCCCACAGCTACCTGGATTACACCTCTTCCCACCCTATCTCTTGCAAAAATGCCATCCCGTATTCCCAATTCCTCCGCCTCCGCCGGATCTGCTCCCAGGAGGACCAGTTCCATCACAGAACACACCAGATGGCCTCCTTCTTTAGAGACCGCAATTTCTCTTCCCACGTGGTTAAAGATGCCCTCCAACGCATCTCGTCTACATCCCGCACCTCGGCCCTCAGACCTCACCCCTCCAACTGTAACAAGGACAGAACGCCCCGGTGCTCACTTCCACCCTACAAACCTTCGCATAAACCGTATCATCCGCCGACATTTCCGCCACCTCCAAACAGACCCCACCACCGGGGATATATTTCCCTCCCCACCCCTTTCCGCCTTCCACAAAGACCGTACCCTCCGCGACTACCTGGTCAGGTCCACACCCCCCTACGACCCACCCTCCCATTCTGGCACTTTCCCCTGCCACCGCAGGAACTGTAAAACCTGTACCCACACCACCTCCCTCACCTCTATCCAAGGCCCTAAAGGAGCCTTCCATATCCATCAAAGTTTTACTTGCACATCCACTAATATCATTTATTGTATCCGTTGCTCCCGATGTGGTCTCCTCTACATTGGGGAGACTGGGCGCCTCCTAGCAGAGTGCTTTAGGGAACATCTCCGCGACACCCGCACCAATCAACCACACCGCCCCGTGGCCCAACATTTCAACTCCCCCTCCCACTCTGCCGAGGACATGGAGGTCCTGGGCCTCCTTCACCGCCGCTCCCTCACCACCAGATGCCTGGAGGAAGAACGCCTCATTTTCCGCCTCGGAACACTTCAACCCCAGGGCATCAATGTGGACTTCAACAGTTTCCTCATTTTCCCCTTCCCCCACTTCACCCTAGTTCTAAACTTCCAGCTCAGTAACTGTCCCCATAACTTGTCCGGACTTGTCCTACTTGCCTATCTTCTTTTCCACCTATCCACTCCACCCTCTCCTCCTTGACCTATCACCTTCATCCCCTCCCCCACCTCACCCATTGTATTCTATGCTACTTTCTCCCCACCCCCGCCCTCCTCTAGCTTATCTCTCCACGCTACAGGCTCACTGCCTTTATTCTTGATGAAGGGCTTTTGCCCAAACGTCCATTTCGAAGCTACTTGGATGCTGCCTGAACTGCTGTGCTCTTCCAGCACCACTAATCCAGAATGGAGAAACAAAGAGAACGGGTCCACCTTGACGTCGGTCCCCAAGGCCCCCTCTTATTACTGCTGTCACAGTGCTCCAATATGCACCGAGCCTCTGACAGGACCACAAACAATGAGTGAGGGTACTCCTATTTATATAACGCTTGTTGGCACATTGAAGATGCTCTCTGCATACACTTCACAAGACAATCTGAGTCCAGATGAGCTTTATGAAGAATCTTTAACTTCATAACGTGGGTCCTACTATATATCTGAATCCTCTTCGCATTGTCGCAGCTGTCCTCTCTCATTTTTATAGTGATCTCAACTCCTTGATGTAGAGGCTTGATGTCACACAAGGAAACTCCACCCCCGCCCCCCCCAAACAAATGATAGACTACTTGCTGAAAGAGTGCTCTCAGCCTGAAGCACCGTCTTTTCTGTATCAGATCTATAACACTCAGTCAAAAGTGTGGTCTCCTTTCGGATAGCATCTTTAAATTAAAAGAAAGGGAAGAGGTCCCTCCTGGACAATCCATGTTTCCAAGCTATTTGATCAAATGACATCAATGTTTCACCCTCAAACAGATCACCCAAACAAGAGACTTCCCTATCTGCCCAAAGTTTAAACCTGAGATCCATTGTCCTTAGCAGGAAACTGTGGGAGTAAGAAAAGATGTTTTAGACATATTACTCTCTGTCTGCCTCGTTGCGCTCCATGCTTTGATGTTAGTAACTAATGGATTATGGCTGTGTTCTACAACTGTCCTCATTTTGTCTAAAAACAACAGGCTGATAAGAGGACATTTTGTCTGGGAGGCCTCAATGTCCAAACATGTTGACACCAAGTCCCCACAGGCCCAATCACTTAAAAAAGATAGGAGGGAGCTCAGTTGATATCGTCTAATGTCCAGGAGATCCACTCCCACCAATCGCTGGGGAAATTGCAGTTTCGCAAGCTTAATAAGGGGCAGCTTATCACTCCAAATAAAAGAACTAAACCAGCCATTCAGCTTCTGAAATGTTTGTCTCTGAAAGAACAAAGGGAGCATCTGCAAAGGGTACAATAAGCAAGGAAGATCATTCATTTCGAAAAGAGTGACTCAACCCAACCGTGATCTTGGAAGGGTCCCCCACCTTTGAAGGTCTTGCTTAATCTTGTCAAACAAATAAACAAAATTATCTTTTGAATAACTGATCAAATCTAAGGGTAACAGAGAGGCCCAAGTAAAGAAAATCTCCCTTTGCCCCCTTAAAGGGGAACCCACCTTCCATGCCAGGTATTCCTTGGAGCCCTTGAGGATGAACAGGTCCATTCACCAGTCCTGTGAGCTCATTGCATTTTCCTTAATCTCGACAACTCGAGATCAGAATTAATCTTGATCAGAGATGGCAATATTCCCAATTGAACAAGCTACCACCGAATCTAGAAGAACTGAGAGAGTTAGGAAAAAAATCAATCCTTGTATGGCACTTACAAGGATTGGAAAAGAATGTAAAGTCCCTGCCCGGAGGGTGGAGATGACTCCAAATTTCGACGAACCCCAGTTACACAGACCGCTCACCCAACTGTTTAGATTGTGGAGGAAGCTCTGGGGGGCATTTGGGCATTCTATCCAGCACAGGATCTATAAGGCAGTGAAAGACCACCACCATCCCCCCCCCCCCCCCCCACACACACACACACACACACACACACACACACACACACAATGTAATAATTTGCCGTGATGCTAAGGCCATCAGCTTAGATTGTGCAACAGTCAAAGATTTAAGGGGTGGGCCAGAGGACACTAGATATTCAAAATACCATATTCTTTGCTATGTATTAGGGCCTTAAGGATAACAAACCGACCATATTCATCTTTAACACAATCTATTAAATTAATAGAAGTTTCTTCTGGATGAGTATGGCCACCCACCTCCTCTCTTAGTGTTAAAGGACGAGAAAAACATTTGATCAAACCTGCCCTGCAGTAACTTGAAGTGTTCCTTGTCATTAAGGTGAGTCTCCTGCAACAGGGCAACATCTACTCTCTCCTTTTTGAGGCTCGACAACACCTTTTGCCTTTTAATTAGAGAATGGATCTCTCTAATATTCCAGGTGCACCATTTTAGAACACTGCTAGTCATAATCCTTTATAACCACCTTTGACCCACCGAGAGGAAGAATTCGACTTACAATACACTGAGCAGATGCAAAAGAAGACTCGTGGAGTTTATTTACAAAAAACCAAAAAACTAAAATAATTACAAAACACAAAAGGCACTTAATGGGGGCCTCTATCCCCTGCCCATAGAGGGCGCTTAGACCTCCCACACACATCTCCATTCCCCGTCCAGCTCAAGCAGCACTCCAGACCCAAGCAAAAGAAGGAAACAGACAAAATAGTGAGCACTCTGCTCACCCCCAACTACATATCAACACCAATCCGAACTGGAGAAAAAAAATACCAACAGCAGCTTCTTTAAGAAAATGGTAACATTACAAGAAACATAGCAAGAGAAAAAAAACATTATTGTCCAGGATATAAATCCATCCAAATTAATTTAAAGTGTCCAAGAAATATTTCACATGTTCCGTGGAGACAAATGACCGCACTGTCTGACGAAACACTGCTGGGTATTTTATTCAGTATTTGATACCAAGGTCACTTAAGTTTTTCTTGACCTCATGAAACTATTTTCTTTTATGGATCACTGCCACAGAAAAAATCCTGGAAAAACATTGTTAGTGCCCTGATAAGTCAGGGCCAGTGGATCTTTCGCCATCCATCTCCAAGATTCCAGGACTCTGCTTGTCCCTGGAACTTTGAAATTGTAACAGGACCGGGTGGGGTGCTGATCCAGACCAGATCTGCACACAGCAACCTGGTGAGCTCTTGTCAGCCTTCAACAGTCCGCCTCAGCATCCCAGCCAAGAAACTATGGCAGGCATTCTTCACAAAAGCTTGCTAGCTGCCCACCTTCCAATCCCTCCTGCAGACCAACGATCCGGATATTTTTCTTCCTACCTCGATTTTCCAAATCACTGACCTGTTCAATCAAGGCCCGGACCTGATTCTTCGAGGGCCTGGAACCACTCCATCAAAGACTCAACCTCTGTTTCTGGCTCCAGTGAAGCCCTTCCAACTCGTTCTCATGCTTTTGTAGCATGACCGAAATCAGCTCCAGCCGAGTACAATTGTCTTCCATCGATTTCTTGATCATCCCTCAGATGCAACGAGTCCTTCAGCAACGTTCTACTGTGCAGGTACCTCTTTCTCGGCTGCTGAGGGAGCTGCAGCTGCAGTCACAGTTACGGGCCCACCTGATGCGCTGGGCGAGTGTCCGGTGTGTTAGAGCTTGGCTTTATGCTTTCCTTTGGTCATCCTCGCTCGCTCAAAAGGAATTTACAGTAGAACCTCGACTATCTGATCATCAACCATCTGAATCACAGACCATCCAAACAAGATCTCAAGGCTGTGCAAAAAAAAAGCACCAGCATTCAGTTATTAGTGAAATGGCATTATGGCATGCATTGCCGGATAATCGAGGGATGTTTGATAAAAAGCAGTGCTTGGCTAACCAGCGTTATGGCGTATATTGCTGGATAATAGAGAAATGCTTGAACAACTTTACCGCTTGTTTTCAGCCACCTGAATGATCAATCATCCAAACCAAATGCTCTCTGCCTGTCTCATTCAGACACTCTGCTCCACCACGAATGGATTTAAACAGTTTCACAACAGTTTAGCATCAATTTTCTCCAAAAAAAGGAACTTGGGAGGTTCGGGGTAAAAATATCACTACTGTTGGACTGGGGTGCAGAGGTCATCAAGGCAGGTCTGCTAAGTTCGATGTCATATTGGATCTCCTTAAGAATTCTTTTGAGGTGATTACAAGTCAGTTAGACAAAGGAGATCCAATGGACTTCAAGACCTTTGACAAGGTGCCACAAAGGAGGCTGCTGAGTAAGAGAAAAGCCCATCATGTTTGAGGCAAGGTAAGAGCGTGGAGAGAAGATTGGCTGACTGAAGACAGAGAGTGGGGATAAAAGGATCCTTCTTAGGTTGGCACCCAATGACTTGTGGAGTTCCGCAAGGGCCAGTATTGGGGCTACAACATTTTGCTTCATACATTAATGATCTAGATGAAGGAACTGAGGGCATTCTGGATAATTTTACAAATGATACAAATATGGAGGGACAGATAGAATTGAAGACATAGGACACTGCAGAAGAATTTGGACAGGTTCGGACATACTCCTCAGGACCCCCAAAACCCCTCCCCGTGCCTTGCCACATATTCACTATCCCCACTGACCTTGAACTCTGAGGCTCAACTGTCTTTTTCTGAGGGAGTGGTAAATCGGGTCTATCAAACACATTGACTTGGACCCGATTTACCACTGCCTGAGAAAAAGAACAGGAAATGACATCACCACAGGAAATGACATCACCAACCCAAAGAAACCCAAACATATAAATAGAAAGCATCATCAGCGATGCTTTGTCCGGAGGCTCGCTGAAGATGTTACCTAGTATGGTGATGAAACGTCTGAACATGAACCTTCCAGCTCAGTGAGCAAACTGACATCCAGAATAGGTGCAATGGAGATGGAGAGACTGGAATGGAATCCTTACAGGAACCAGTGTGCAAGAATGTATAATCAACTTGACCATGGGAGTTGGTGGATTTGTAATAAATATCAATAGCTAGCCTATCCCCAAAAATGGAAGATGAACTTTTGGTTATTACAATTGCATCATGATGTCATTTTGCTAAATTTCATGAATGTGCTTGCATCTGGTTTGCATTGATGGCTTCTCATTCCGTGTAAATATATAGTACATCATGCCCTGCTTAGTTAAGAGACCAGCTTTTAGAACTGCTCACTGGACAATCATAGATTTATTTAAATTTCTTTCAGGAACATAATTTATTTTCTGGCAATTCTATAAATGTGACATATTTACAAAATTATGCAAGATGGAAGTTAGAATTATAATTATAGAATAAATGAGTAGAATGACCATTATATCATTATTGCTACATTTCTTGTGCATTATTCACAGGGACCAGACATTCATTGAGTGGGAGATTTGAGTGTGAATATTGATTGCATTGAAAGAATCTAGATTATGTAAAGCTATTCCAAACAATGTTGATCAAATATGTTCTCTGATGCATGATTATAAAGTGGAACACGTTGCTTTTAGCAAAACCAAGAAGCAATAAAAAAGTATAGCAGGTCAGCTAGCACTGGTGAAAGGAACAGTTAATGTCTTGGTTTGGGATTACAGAAAATGGCAAATGCACCCTTCAGTTTATTAGGTCGGAAGAGAGGTGAAAAAATGTCATATGAACATGGACTGCATACTAATGGAATGATTGAATAATGAAACAGATCATTTGAGTTGAGTAATTAAAAGTTGAACAAAAGATATTTTTGACATTTAGAGCAGATTTGCTGAAGATGTCAGCTGGAAAGTGCAGGGCCTGTAGAGCAAAATGCTGGAAATACTCAGCAGGCTTTTATGTTGGAGAGACTGAATATTTCTGTTGTTGATGCTGAATAAGACTGTATGTCAAATTTGTGGTGAAGTGTCCACACCTGAAGTTATTACTTATCTGTTTTCTGCACAGCAGTTGATTGGTTTGTCATGTAATTCCTACTGTATTTTTATGCTTAGTAGCAATTTTAGTATTTTTGTCTTCTGTTTACACACAATCCCTGTTTTGAGATAAAATCATAAAATGTTTTTAACAACCTGTTCTACAAAGGAAAAGAACAGGCCACTGTTAATGGCAGAGTATGTTGCAATAGGTTCTTCCTATCTGTGCTGTTGAGGTTCCTCATTTTTACACACCACAAATCCACCTCATCATCTTCCTCAGCTGCCGCCTCCAGGGAGGATGAGATTGCAAGAGAGCAGTCGCAAATGATTCACAAGATTTTGCCGGGAGTGGAAAACTTTAGCTGTGAGGAAGATTGACTAGATTGGGGTTGTTTTCTGTGGAAGTGGAGTTTGAAAGAAGATCTTAACTAAAGTGTGTGAATTTGAAAGGCCTAAATAACAAAGATAGGAAACATCTGTTTTTCTTTGGCAGCAATGTCAAAAACCAGGGAGTATAAATTTAAAGTGATTGATGCAATATTAGCAGGGAGTCAAGGAGATATTTTCGCCATGAGGGTGGGGCATTCTGGAACTAACTACTTGAAAGGACAGAAGAAGTAGAAACCCTGAGCACTTGAAGTGCCACACAGGACTACAGACAGGATAGCCTGTTTCAGCTGTCACTGAGATGATTTGCTGAATAATCTCTTTTGTATAAAATTTTCAGTTTTCATCTTCAGTGCTGTATAATTTAGTGGTCATATTTAAGATGTGTTTGAAATCATACATAGTTTTGGTAGAGTAAATATGGAGACACCGGCATACTTGAAAGATCAGAAACCAATGAAAATTAAAATAATTAACAAAAGGCTCAGAGGAGAAATGGAAGGATTTTGTTACGCAGCAAGTTTTTGGGTTCTGGATTACAATACCTGAAAGGAGATGGAACTATGTATTAACAATTTTCAAAAGGAAATTGGATAAACACATAAAATTGAATCATTTGCAATGACATGGCGAGAGACAAAGGAAGTGAGACTAATTAGTTCTTTCAAAGTTCCAGTACAGTCAAGATGAACTGAATGGCCTCCTTTCATACTCCTCATTCCATAGTTTTAAAATTACTAAACTTCTAAATTCAGAATATTGTATATGAAAAGTGAAAGTTGATGTCCAGGGACAGTGTATTCCTGTTCTGGTGACAGCCAAGGCTGGTAGTTGTAGGGAATGCTGGATGGCCAGAGAAGTTGAGCTTCTGATATAGACAGCATGGATCAAGTGAATCCCTAGACTAGTATAAAGGCAGCAGGAGTAAACTTAAGAGGGAAATCAGGAGGACCAGAAGGGGACAATGAGATAGCTTTGGCAAATAGGGTTAAGGAGAATCCAAAGAGTTTCTACAAATACATTAAGGACAAAAGAGAATAGGGCCCCTTAAAGATCAGCAAGGCTGCCTATGTATGGAACACAGGAGATGGGGGAGATACTAAATGAGTATTTTGCAGTAATATTTACCATGAAGAAGGAAATAGAAGCTAGAGAACTTGGGGAAATAAATAGAGCCATCTTGGAAAAATGTCCGTATTACAGAGGATGCCTTAAAGTGCATAAAGATGGATAAATCCCCAGGACCTGATTAGGTGTACCCTAGAACTTGGTGGAAAGGTAGGAAGTGATTACCCTGCCCCTTGCTGAGATACTTATATCATCAATAGCCACAGGTGTGGTGCTGGAAGACTGGAGGTTGGTAAACGTGATGCCATTATTTAAGAAAGGTGGTATGAAAAAAACAGGGAACTGGAGACTGGTGGGCAAATTGTTGGAGGGGGTTGAGGGACAAGATTTATGTGTATTTGGAAAGGCAAGGATTGATTGGAGATGGTCAACATGGCTTTGTGTGTGAGAAATTGTGCCTCACTAAATTGATTCAGTTTTTTGGGGATGTGACAAAGAGGATTGATGAAGGCAGAGTGGTAGATGTGGTGTACATGGGCTTCAATAAGGCATTCAACAAGATTTTGCATGGTAGACTGGTTAACAAGGTTAGATTACACGGAATATAGGGAGAAGTAGCCATTTGGATGCAACATTGGCTTGAAGGCAGGAGATAGAGGGTGGTGGTGGAGGGTTGCTTTTCTGCCTGGAGACCTGTGACTAATGGTGTCCCACATGGATCAGTGCTGGGAACACTGTTTTTCGTCATTTATATAAATGATTTGGATGTGAACATAGGAGGTATGGTAGTACGTTTGCCGATGACCCCAAAATTGGTAGTATAGTGGACAGTGAAGAAGGTTACCTCGGAGTACAACAGGATCTTGATCTGATGGGCTAAGGAGTGGCAGATGGAGTTTAATCCAGATAAATGTGAGGTGGTCCATTTTAGAAAGGCAAATTAGAGCAAGACTTGTACATTTAATGGTGGGGTCCTGGGGAGTGTTGCCAAATAAAGAATTGTTGGAGTGCAAGCTCATAGTTCCTTGAAAATTGAGTTGCACATAGGCAGGGTAGTGAAGAAGACATTTGGTAAATGCCTTTATTGCATTGGGTATAGGAATTGGAAGGTGTTAGGAAAAGAGATAAACCCTCCTGCTTAATTTAAAACCAGCAACACAGAAAAGACTTATCCCATGCAGTAATTGATTAGCCAAGAACTATTTAAAGTAAACTTAAAAACTTTTATTACTTAAAATATAACAGAGAATAATTAACTAACAACTATTCACAAGTCCTTACTCTATCCTATCTTTATCTTCCCTTCTATAATACTAGTCTGATAAAACTCCCAATTAAGATTTACAAAACAAAACCTCTTATCTCAAAACCAGGCAGCTTTCGGTTCTTCTATTTGGATCTTCCTGTGCCTTCTTTCCTTAGGGATTTCTGCTCCACAGGTTACTGATCAATAAAGATACTTTTAAGAGAGCTATTTTGCAGGCAGCCTTTTACATGCTGGTAGCTGGGCAGTTCTCCAACTGTTAAATTTTTTCCCGGTCTTATACCTCAGAGCATTGGATTGTGTCATTGGCTTTAGATATTGTCAATATACTCAATTCAAACTTGATTGGAATTTGGTATTTTTCGGGACATAATTTAAACTGATTGCTAATTTGAATCTGTTTTGTTGCTTCCAGGCAACCAGCTACTTCAGTAGCTGGAGCACATGTTACATTGTGTTTTATTGAGAACACTTGGTGCTGTCACTGTTAGCTTGTCACCCTCTTAAAAGGTATAGTTCACCCACATGTTCATAACAGAGGTCATGTTGAGTGTATACAGGACATTGGTTAAGAGTGCGGTGCTGGAAATGCACAGCGGGTCAGGCAGCATCCGAGGAGCAGGAAATTTGACGGTTCTTCATTCCTGATGGGCTTATGCCTGAAACATTGATTCTCCTCCTTGGATGCTGCCTGACCGGCTGTGCATTTCCAGCACCACACTCTCTACTCTGATCTCCAGCACCTGTAGTCCTCACTTTCTCCCAGGACATTGGTTAGGCCACTTTTGGAATACTGAATTCAGTTCTGATCCCTTTGCTACAGGAAAGATGTTGTGAAATTTGAAAAGTTTCAGAAAAGATTTACAGGGATGTTGGCAGGGTTGGAGATTTTGAGCTATAGAAAGAAGCTAAATAGGCTAAGGCTGTTTTTCCTGCGTGTCAGAGGCTGAGGGGTGACCCTGTAGTGGTTTATAAAATCATGAGGAGCGTGGATAGGGTGAATAATCAAGGCCATTTCCTCAGAATAGGGAAGTCTAAAACTAGAAGTTTAAGATGAGAGGGAAAAGATTTAAAAGTGGCCAAAGGGGCAACATTTTCATGCAGAGTGGTGTACGCATGGAATGAACTGCCAGAGGAAGTGGTGCAGGCTGGTACAATTAGAACATGTAAAAGGCATCTGGATGGGTACATGAATAAGATGGGTTTAGAAGGAGATGGGCCAAATTTTGGCAAATGGGGCAAAATTTATTTAGGATATCTGGTCAGCGTGGACACGTTGGACCAAAGTGTCTGTTTCCATGCTGTACATATCTATGATTCTTCTATGTCTGAAATAAAATGCTTGAAGCATAAAACAGGTAAGTTTAAGGAAAAAGACAAGTTGTAGCTTTTTGGACAGTAAAGTGAAGTAATGTATTTTGCATTTTCTTTGAACAGAGGCTGAATGTTCTATTACACAACAACATTTTCAGTTTTTTTCTTTTGCAATGTTATATTCAGCCTTGAGTATTCTGTGTCAAAGGGATAGTTCTGTGCAATATTGAAGACACCACAGAACCAAAAATGAATCTTAAATATATAAAACTTCAAGACATGAAGGGATTGACTGAGTTTAACTTAATTTGACAAAAGAAAATTAAAATGTGATGCAGGCAATTTCTTTAAAATAAGCTGAATAACATTGATAGAAGAAAGCTATCAATAAGTTGTGCTTGACAAACTTGTCAGGGTTCTTTGAGGATGTAACCAGCAAGGTGGATAATGGGGATCTGGTGGATTTGGTATATCTAGGCTTTCAAAAGGCATTTGACAAGGTGCCTCATGAAAGACTGGTCCAAATGTAATGCAATAATGAGTTTACAGGTGGATAATGGTAGGCGAGGAGAATGGGCCAGAATCTGGCATATGGAGTTTAATGTAGATACGTGTGAGGTTGTCCAGTTTGGCTAGGAAAATACGATGGCAAATTATTATTTAAATGGGAAGCAGATTCAAAGTGTAGCGCTATAGAAGGTTCTAGGTTTCTTTGTGCATGAAACACAAAGTGGGTATGCAGATGCAGCATATAATTATAGAGTCATAGAGTTATAGCGATGTACAGCATGGAAACAGACCCTTCGGTCCAACCTGTCCGCGCCGACCAGCTATCCCAACCCAATCTAGTCCCAACTGCCAGCACCTGGCCTATATCCCTCCAAACCCTTCCTATTCATATACCCATCCAAATGTCTCTTAACTGTTGCAATTGTACCAGCGTCCACCACATCCTCTGGCGAAAGTTGCCCGTTAGGTCTCTTTTATATCTTGCCCCTCTCACCCTAAACCTATGCCCTCTAGTTCTGGACTCCCCGATCCCAGGGAAAAGACTTGTCTATTCATCCTATTCATGCCCCTCATAATTTTGTAAATCTCTATAAGGTCACCCCTCAGCCTCCGACGCTCCAGGGAAAACAGCCCCAGCCTGTTCAGCCTCTCCCTATAGCTCAAATCCTCCAACCCTGGCAACATCCTTATAAATCTCCTCTGAACCCTTTCAAGTTTAACAAGATCTTTCCGATAGGAAGGAAACCAGAATTGCACGCAATATTCCAACGGTGGCCTAACCAATGTCCTGTACATCCGCAACATGACCTTGCAACTCCTGTACTCAATACTCTGACCAATAAAGGAAAGCATACCAAATGCTGCCTTCACTATCCTATCTACCTGCGACTCCACTTTCAAGGAACTATGAACCTGCACTCCAAGGTCTCTGTGTTCAGCAACACTCCCTAGGACCTTACCATTAAGTGTATGAGTCCTGCTAAGATTTGCTTTCCCAAAATGCAGCACCTCACATTTATCTGAATTAAACTCCATCTGCCACTACTTAGCCCATTGGCCCATCTGGTACAGATCCCATTGTAATCTGAGGTAACCCTCCTCGCTGTCCACTACACCTCCAATTTTGGTGTGATCTGCAAACTTACGAACTGTACCTCTTATGCTCGCATCCAAATCATTTATGTAGATGACAAAAAGTAGAGGACCCAGCACCAATCTTTGTGTCACTCCACTGGTCACAGGCCTCCAGTCTGAAAAACAACCCTCCACCACCACCCTCTGTCTTCTCCCCTTGAGCCTGTTCTGTATCCAAATGGCTAGTTCTCCCTTTATTCCATGAGCTCTAACCTTGCTAATCAGTCTCCCGTGGGGAACCTTGTCAAACACCTTACTGAAGTCCATATAGATCACATCTACTGCTCTGCCCTCATCAGTCCTCTTTGTTACTTCTTCAAAAAACTCAATCAAGTTTGTGAGACATGATTTCCCACGCACAAAGCCATGTTGACGATCCCTAATCAGTGCTTGCCTTTCCAAATACATGTACATCCTGTCTCTCAGGATTTCTTCCAACAACTTGCCCACCACTGAGGTCAGGCTCACTGGTCTATAGTTCCCTGGCTTGTCTTTACCGCCCTTCTTAAACAGTGGCACCACGTTTGCCAACCTCCAGTCTTTTGGCACCTCCCTGTGACTATCGATGATACAAATATCTCAGCAAGATGCCCAGCAATCACTTCTCTAGCTTCCCACAGAGTTCTTGGGTACACCCTATCAGGTCCTGGGGATTTATCCACCTTTAACTGTTTCAAGATGTCCAGCACTTCCTCCTCTGTAATCTGGACATTTTGCAAGATGTCACATTTATTTCCCTACAGTCTATATCTTCCATATCCTTTTCCACAGTAAATACTGATGCAAAATATTCATTTAGTATCTCCCCCATTTTGTGTGGCTCCACACAAAGGCTGCCTTGCTGATCTTTGAGGGGCCCTATTCTCTCCCTAGTTACCCTTTTGTCCTTAATATATTTGTAAAAACCCATTGGATTCTCCTTAATTCTATTTGCCAAAGCTATCTCATGTCCCCTTTTTGCCCTCCTGATTTCCCTCTTAAGTATACTCCTACTTTCTTTATACTCTTCTACGGATTCACTCGATGTATCCTGACTACACCTGACATATGCTTCCTTCTTTTTCTTAACCAAACCCTCAATTTCTTTAGTCATCCAGCATTCCCTATACCTACCAGCTTTCCCTTTCACCCTGACAGGAATATATTTCTCTGGATTCTTGTTATCTCATTTCTGAGGGTTTCCCATTTTCCAGCTGTCCCTTTACCTGTGAACGTCTGCCTCCAATCAGCTTTTGAAAGTTCTTTCCTTAAACCGTCAAAATTGGCCTTTCTCCAATTTGGAACTTCAACTTTTAGATCTGGTCTATCCTTTTCCATCACTATTTTAAAACGAATAGAATTACAAAGGTGAATTAAATCCTGGCACTTAATGCAAAAGGACTGGATTATAAAAGTAAAGAGGTGTTGTTACAATTGTATAAAGATGTTAGTTAGACCACACCTGGAGTATTGTGCCATTTTGGTCTCCTTACTTGAGGAAGGATGTGGTGGCATTCGAGGCAGTTCAGAGGAGGTTCACCAGGTTGATTCCAGGGTTGTCACGCTGAGCGGTTGAATACCTTGGGCTTGTACTCGCTGGAGTTCAGAAGAATGAGGGGATATCTGATTATGGTACAGGTAGTTCTGTGATAACATGTGTTTCGGTAGCGCATTTTGACTAAAATGTCACTGAAGAATTAGGAATGGCATTTTGGAGAAAGCTTGCCTCCATTGGCAGCGCAATTCCAGTGGGGATGAGTTTGTGTGCTTCGTTCTGCGCATGCGCCATTGTGTGCACTGAAATCACTGCACATGCGCTGGTGTTCTAGCTCTTCTGTGCACGCACTGATGTCTGCGTATGGGCGACATTGGTGCCAGTCTTCGTGCTGTTCTGCACATGTACAATATCAGCATCAGTTTTCATGCCATTCTTCACATGCGGCAATGTCAGCTGCTGACAGAGCAGTTTTCTGTGAGAGGTACAGTAGAGAGCAGCTTTCTTACCTTTTTCAAATGTACCTTTTTATGTTCACTTTTGCTTCGTTA
Source organism: Chiloscyllium punctatum (assembly GCF_047496795.1). Taxonomy (NCBI): domain Eukaryota; kingdom Metazoa; phylum Chordata; class Chondrichthyes; order Orectolobiformes; family Hemiscylliidae; genus Chiloscyllium; species Chiloscyllium punctatum. Next base: position 101,075,272 of record NC_092749.1, on the reverse strand, counting down.
ATAAGTATGATTTCAACCTTCATTTAGGCTGTGCTATACTTTGTATTAGACTTTTGGGTGACTTTTGAGTGATTGTTAGTGATATTATTTGCTGGTCTGACCCTAACCCCACTTTTCCCATTGGCCCCATTATTTCTATTAAGTGATTTTCTATTAAGCAAGGTTTCGCTGGAATGCAATAACGGCATGATAGGACAACTACTAGTATATAACATCCTAAAGGAGATTGATAAAGTGGACATTGAACAGGTGTTCTCCCTTGTGGGATAGTCTTGAACAAAAGGGCATAGACATCGTGAGAACAGTTCGGTTCAGTACTGTGAAGTAGAGAAACAATTTCTTTCAGTGTTTGTGAATCTGTGGAACTCACCGCCACAGAGTCCAGTGGAGGCAGAATCAATCAACAGTGTCAAGAAATATGTATGTTTCTGGTGACAAATGGAATAAAAAGCTATGAGTAGCAGGCACTAAATTGGAGTTGAGACCAGGAAAAGATCAGCCATGATCATGTTAAATGGCAGAGCAGGCTCAAAGGGCTGAATTGCCTACTCCAGCTCCTAATTCCTGTGTTCTTTGGATAATTAATGCTTGTGTCAGATTATGAAAGTGGGTTAAATTTATAAACATGACAGGTAATAAATAAGGTTGACTGAAGAGTTTTATGTAGTAGAGGTAATTTCTGCACAAGTGATAAAGCATTATCTGAAAGTATTCCCTAAAGTCAAAAGGGGGCACAAACAGAATCAAAGTTGCTAGTTGATCATGTTCAAAGACCATTATCAACAGGTAAAACATGAATAATTCTCAGGAAATATGCATGCATCAACCTCAGCTGAAACCTATAAAATCTGTCATTGGATTGGCAAAAATAACAAATAAATGAAGGTGAACAAACATATGATCAGGATGGCATGTTCCTTTTTAACTATGTCATAGTCATAGAGGTGTACAGTACGGAAACAGACCCTTCAGTCCACATCATCCATGCTGACCAGATACCCCAACCTCACTTAGTCCCATTTGCCAGCACTTGGCCTATATCCCTCTCAATCCTTCCTATTCAGATACCCATCCAGATGCTTTTTAAGTATACCAGCCTCCACCACTACTACTGGCAGCTCATTCCGTACATGCACCACCTTCTACATGAAAAAGTTGCCCCTTAGGTCCATTTTGTATCTTTCCTCACTCACCCTAAACCTATGCCCTCTAGTTCTGGACTTCCCCACACAGGGAAAAGACCTATCCATGTCCCCTTGTGATTTTATAGAACATAGAACATAGAACAATACAGCACAGAACAGGCCCTTCGGCCCACGATGTTGTGCCGAACTTCTATCCTAGATTAAGCACCCATCCATGTACCTATCCAAATGCCGCTTAAAGGTCGCCAATGAATCTGACTCTACCACTCCCACGGGCAGCGCATTCCATGCCCCCACCACTCTCTGGGTAAAGAACCCACCCCTGACATCTCCCCTATACCTTCCACCCTTCACCTTAAATTTATGTCCACTTGTAACACTCTGTTGTACCCGGGGAAAAACCTCTATAAGATCACCCCTTGGCCTTCGACCTTCCAGGGAAATCACAGCACGAAATTTGAATCCATAAATTTCATCACGAACAAATCTTCATGGATTCTGGTACAAAACTACATTCTACAGTTTGTGTAATACAGTTTAATTTCTTTATTGTCTGTTAAATTTAATTGGGTGAGATTCAAATGTTATGACAGCAACAAAATGAAATTTGCACCTAGTTTAGCTTTGTACATTTTGATAAATAGCTACAAATATATTTCTAACTTAAAATTCAACTTGCAGTAGAAAAGTCATTGCCACAGCTACATCATTTTAATTTCCTTCCTAACTTGAGGGTGTTGCAGAGGGCTAACAATTTAAAACTTGTCTAAGCTACAGATTTCCAAAATCTTCTCAAACTATTGACAGACAGATAACGGACTAGATAATACTGTCTGTAATTTCTCCTCACATTCTAGAAGTTGTTGATTAGAACTATTGGATAGCAAACCAAATGCCAGGCTTTTCCCTCTGAGAGCATGAGAGAAATGTTGAGATTGTTTCCAGGTCTTGAACCAGCCTTTTGGGGTAACCGCCACTCCTTGCGATTTTCACCGAAGTGACATCTTAACTGGCCTTTCAGCAGCCATGGAACCATAAAGTTAGATGGCCAAAGGCTGCAATAATAGGGAAGTGAAAGGACACATTGAAATGGAGGTAAACTCTCTCACCTTCTTTAAATCTTAACTTACCAAACAGATCTTGTAGCCAGATAACAACTGGTGTCAGATGGGAGCCCTTTTATAGTGCCTGTGGCTGCTCCTGCATTTAAGTGGGCAGGAGGGCAGATAAGGTTGCTGCATACCACCCCTCGACATGCTGCAGGAAGGCTGCCTGCAAGTATCAAAACATGTCTCCACCTCCTCTGGTTACCTGAAGGCAGAAAGTTGCAGTCAGCCTCCAAAGACTCATAATAAGCTGTATCAGGTGCATCACCATGCTGCTTCCCAATGGCTGCCTGTACCCAAAATGGTGTAGCAAATGAGTGTAACTGGAGAACCAGCAGTCTGGTCAACAGGATTCTTGTTAGTTTCCACCTGCTGTTGTGGCCTTGACAACAGGTTAAAATCCCACTCTCATTTAGCTAGACAGGTGGTTTGTGAGGCAGAATGACAACAAAACTGTAGGTTCAATTCTGATGTTGGCGGAGATTGCCATGAAAGCCCAGCCATCACAACCTTGCCTCTCACCTGAGGCATTAAACGTACCACTAGTAAGGTAATGCAATTCCCTAGGATCAGGTGGCTCACAGTTGACCTAAAACTCCAGCTGTAAGCTTCTCAATAAAGCTTCTCAAAAACACTGCTCACTGTGCCTATCACTGATTTCAGGAACAGGTAAGGATTCCAAACAGAGTGGGTCTTCATGGAGGCAAAGTATTGTACATTACATCAAATAAGGATCAATTAATATTGCTTCTCAATATACAATGAGGGTTTTCTTTGTACAAGATTGGGTTACTGTAGTGTTCTTCCATGTTGATTCTGTTTTGATATCAGGTTTCAATATTTAAAAGCTCTCGTACAAGCTTTGCCATAGTATTTTCCTTACCATGCTGCAAGCAAATTTTTGCCAGGTATAGATAATTTCCCCTCTGGTCCAGTTTACATGGCATACTTATATCACTGTTCACTGTTGCTAGACTAAGATCCTAAACTCGCCGTTTTGTGTGTGCAGTGACTGCCATAGTTCAAACAGATGGTTCATCACTGTCTTCCTAAGTACCTAAGGATTGGTTATAAGTGTTAGAATTTCCAATGTTATTCATGTCCAATGAATGAGTTTTTAAATTATAAATGTTGGATTACCAGATGCCTGGGGAACGAATTCTGTACTGTGCTGAGATTATTGTCTGCTGGTTCTCAGTCGGTCCTCTGAACAATGTTGAACTAATAGTTTGAAACATCAGAGCTAAAGCTGTTCAAGATGTTAATACATTTGGTTCTGATATAATGCGATGGTTCTGTTCGCATGCAATCTTGTGTTAAGAAAATTGTTCAATAACCGTGCCATTTAAACTCGTGGGACTGGAATGGCATTATATTGAATACAGATCAGGAAAGTTCACGTTCTACAAATAACGGTCTAAATTCTTCCATCACGTTAGAGCCGATTTGTATCGAAGAAACACGCGTTATAGCAGAACCAACTGAATTATCTGTACGTTAATCATTTAGTCAGCTTAGCATCATCATTCTAACGGACAGATAACCAGGTTTGACCTGCAAAGAATGAAACCTGAAAGCAACAACACCCCCAGATTCTATGGACTACCTAAAGTGCACAAACCAGACAATCCACTCAGACCCATAGTATCACTATCAGGGACATCATCACACAAACTGGCTAAAGAACTACAGCAGAAACTGAAACACCTGATCAGTGGATCCAGACACTCTATTCAATCAACACATAATCAGAAATACACACATAGACAAGGAAGAAACCATGGTCTCATTCGATGTAACGGCACTGTTCACCTCTATCGACAAAACCCTAGCCAGAGAAACAATAGCCAACCTGCTGGACATACAGAACAGACAACAGGACATTGAACCTATCAACAAAGACGGCATACTCAAACTACTGGAACTGTGCCCTACAACACACTTCACATTCAATAACCAAATATATGAACAAATCTACGGCACACCTATGGACTCCCCCATCTCTAGACTCATAGCAGAAGCGGTAATGCAAAGATTAGAACAAACAATCTTACCGCAAATTCAACCCAAACTCTGGGTCAGATATGTAGATGATACCTTTATAATCATTAAAAACCCAGAAATAGAGAACACACACCGGATCATCAACGCCACACTCTCAGGAATTCGATTCACGGGAGGGGAAGAAAAGGACAACCAACTCCCATTCCTAGATGTGATGGTACAGAGAACACCTAACGGAGAATTCACCACAAAGGTATACAGGAAAGCCACACACACAGACCAAGTCCTGAACTACGAAAGCAACCACCCCAACACATACAAAAGAAGTTGCATCAAGACACTATTCAAAAGGACCACAACACACTGCAGTACACCAGAACTCCAAAAAGAGGAAGAAGAACACCTATACAATGTATTCACCAAAAACAGATACCCGTGCAATTTCATCAACAGATGCCTAAGGGAAAGCCAACGGAACGAGGACATGCCACAACCCAAAGGACTAGCCACACTACCATACGTCAAGAGCATTTCTGAACTGACAGCCATACTACTGTGACCACTAGGACTCATAACAGCACACAAACCAACAGCCACTCTCAGACGACAACTCACCAGAACGAAGGACCCGATACCCAGCATGAGCAAAACCAATGTAGTGTACAAAATCCCATGCAAGGACTGCACAAAACACTACATAGGACAAACAGGAAGACAGCTAACGATCCGCATCCATGAACACCAACTAGCCACGAAACGACACGACCAGCTATCCTTAGTAGTCACACACGCAGATGACAAGTAACATGAATTTGACTGGGCCAACACTACTATTATAGGGCAAGTCAAACAGAACAGCCAGGGAATTCCTAGAGGCACTGCACTCATCCACAGATTCAATCAATAAGCACATCGACCTGGACCCAATATACCGACCACTGCAACGGACAGCTGGAACTGACAACCGGAAACGACAGATTCAAACCACTACAAATGCCGGAGGAAAGATCACAGAAGCGCTTCACAGGAGGTTCCCAAGCACTGAGGATGTCACCTAGACAGGAGACGAAACGTCTGCAACACAAATTCCCAGCTCGGCGAACAGAACCACAACAACGAGCACCCGAGCTACAAATCTTCTCACAAACTTTGATCATCATTCTAATTTTCCCTCTGAAGTTAATTCACAATGGAATGAAATGTAAACACACTAAATACTGGAAATATGCAGCAGGTCAGCAAGCATTTTTAAAGAAGAAAAGAAACAGCAAGATAACTTTCAGAAATGTATCTTCGATCTGAGCTTATGAATACGTTATTTTTTAAACCTCAGACGTCTCGCATTTTCAGATTTTCCTGTTTATTTTTTGTTAACTTGGTGAAGCCTGAAAACTGATTTCCATCCAAATAAAACTAAAGTTTTAGTTTTATTCCTAGCTGTTAATACATTGTTTCTTTGTCCATATGGTGGAGGTGTTATTGTTTTCTGGTATTCTAAATATATTATGCAAAAAGTTCGCGGAAGTAGGAGAAAGTGAGGACTGCAGGTGCTGGAGAGTCAAGAGTCGAAAAGTGTGGCACTGGAAATGCACAACAGGTCAGGCAGCATCAGAGGAGCAAGAGAGTCAATGGTTCGGGCAGAAGCCCTTCATCAGGAATGCTCCTCTGATGTTGCCTGACCTGCTGCACTTTTCTAGCACCACACTTTTCAAGTTCTAGGAAGTGGCCAAGTAGGAACTTTTGTTTATTTGCTTTATGCTTCGGTCTCATTTCTGGTAAGCATGATGAGATTTTGATCATTAAAAATCTTTGTAAAGGAATATGTAAGAATTGATAAGATAACATGTAATCTGTATGTACCTTAGCAGGGAAAGGTGAGAGAAGTTTTATAGGATCAAGGACAAAAATATTTAATGTTGCTGTTGGTTCTGGCAAGGGACCATTCTAGTTCAACATGCTATTCCACACCTCAGAGATGTTAGCTGTAAGTAAAAATGTGGCACCTAAACACGATTAGATCCTTTAATGATCCATCTTGCTGCACTAGTCCATTTTCCCTTAGTTATCATTTCTTTCCTGCATATAGAATAGAACAAAATCCCTACAGCCTGGGAACAGGCCATCCAACCCATCGAGTCCACATTGATCCTCCGAAGAGCATCTCACCCAAAACTTATAACCCTGTGTGTCTCATGGCTAATCCACCTAGCCTGCACATCCCTGGAACTATGGGCAATTTAGCATGGCCACTTCACCTAACGTTCACATCTTTGGACTGTGGCAGGAAACCAGAGCCCAGAGGAAACTCACGCAGACATGGGGAGAATGTCAAAATTCCACACAGACAGTCGCCCAAGGCTGAAATTGAACACAGTTCCCAGATGCTGTGAGGTAGCAGTGCTAACCACTGAGCCACCTTGCCCCTTCAGAGCTGGTCCAGTTCTGTAGAATGGTCACTGGACAGGACACATTAACTCTGATTTCTCTCCACAGATGCTGCCAGACCTGCTGAGTTTTTCAAGCAATTTGTTTTAGCTTCTGACTTTCACCATCTGCAATTCTTTCAGCTTTTTGTGTAATGAAATTGTTGTGCCTGGATTTTAGATTTTTGTTTTACTTAACATGTTTACCTGGAACAGATATTGTTTTTGATCAATATGTTAAATGTCCAGGTAAAATTGTACTGCATGGCTTTGGTGGTATTTAGCACCAGTGTTATAGTAAATATTAAAAAAAGGCTTGTGTGTTGTTTCGTTGTCTTATTGAGGCGAATGTAAAATCTCCATAAAATTAGAGTTTGGGCCACTCAAGGATATTGTCATGAAGTGGAAAATTGTTTCCCTTCCCTCAATAAGTTTGAAGCTTGGTTGTTTGGAGAAAGTCAAAACTGAGATTGATGGATTTTTGTTGGGAAAGGATAAGAAAGCATACGGAACCAAGCTCGGTTGGTGCAGTTGAGGAAGAGATCTGGCATAATCTAATTGAATGATAGAATGAACAGCCTACTTCTGTTCTGTATAACACCAGTGTTTGGCTATGTGTTCTGTGCAAGATCGTGCACAGGAAAAATAAATAGGCAAAGATAATGGAATATTAGAAATTTTTATTACAAATTAAGTCCTTTTCTGTCTGGTGTGTGCTAGTTCAAAACCTAAACTGTATCTCACTCAGAGCTGAATGTCTACATCTTATAACTTAAATGCTCCAAAACCACCTTTTTTTTGTATGATAACTTTGCACATTTTTCCCGTGTTTGGCATATTGTGGGAGGTGTGGCTAGTTATTGATATCTTCAACTTCATTAATGCTTCTTCTGTGGTTAACAAGTACTGGGTTGGATCTTGAACACAACTTCTTGCACTGTGGCACAAATGCTACATATTGGGCACAAGACTGCGTGGAAAGGCCTTGGGTTCACAGAACATATCCATAAGAAATTTACGCATTGTGCTTCTGCATTGCTCAAGCCTGCCTACTGCAGCAACAGTCATTTTGGCACCACTGAATCATCATGTCAGAAAATTAATTGTTGACAGCGGCAGAGAAAACACACTAACTTAAAAAACTTTTGCAATGACTGGCAAACTTACAACTGCTGAATTTTGTGTAAATCAAATGGATTGTCATACCTCTCTAGATAGTTACACAAGACAACTACAAAGTCCAGAAGCCATGGACTTTCTACAGATACTTAGTCCCTCTCCTGAGGTTTCTCAGATGTATGGCCAGTAATATTTTGCACTGTAGTTTGTTTTACTTCCTGTAATTTCAAGACATAGTTGAGGGCACTGGACGCATCAAGATCCATATCTTTTGCAAATATTCTAGCAATTGGAGAATTGTGCACCACAACTACCTGTGTCCCTAGCCAAACTATTCCACTGCGTTCTCAAAACTGACATTGACTCAGCAATGTGGAAAATTGTCCTTTACAAACAAAACAGCACCAATTCAATCTGGCCAGTTACAACCCTATTAATTTATTCTTAATCATCAGTAAACTGATGGAAGAGCCATCAATCATGCTAGCAAGCAGTTATTGTTAACAATAGCCTTCTCATTGTACCATTTTGGTTCAGATGGGGCCACTGAGCTCCTGACCTCATTCTGGCTTTGATGCAAATATGACAAAAGAACTGAACTCCAGAGATGACGTGATAATGACTGACCTTGACATCAAGAAACTTTAGCAAAACTGAGTCAGTGGTACTGGGGGACATGTGCTCTCTGGATTTCCATACCTAGCACAGAGAAGGATGGATGTGGTTGTAAGAGGTCAGTTATCTCAGCTCCAGGGCATGACTGCAGGAGTTCCTCAGGATACAATCCTTGACTCAACCACCTTCAGCTGCGTAATTGGGGATGTTTGCAATTTGCACAGTGTTTAGCACTGAGCTCAATTCTTCAGCTGCTAAAGCAGTCCACAAGTCCAAATAAACCAAGATCTGGACAATCTTGAAGAATGGGTTGAAAAGTGGCAAGTAACGTCGGTGCCACAAAAGTGCTAGACAACGGCAATTTCCAATGAAAGAATCAAACCATTACACCATGACATTCAGTAGCATTATCATGGCTGAATTCCCCCATATTAAAATCCTTGGCTTGCCACTGACTGGACACTCATTAGACTATCCACATCAGTAAGGTGGCTACACAAGTATGTCCAAGGATAAGATCTATAGTTAGGTAATTTTCCTCCTTCGTAAAGACTGTTCACTATCTACAAAGTACAAGTCAGGAATGTGGTGGGGTGCTACTATAACTCGCAAGAAGCTTGTCACCATCCAGTGCAAAGTAGCTTACTAATTGGAATCGCATCCGCAAGCATTCACTCCCTCTACCACCAATTCACAAGAGCAGCAATATGTACAGTCTACAAGAGGCACTGCAGAAGTTCACAAAGGCTGTTATGAACCCATGACCGTTACCATCTGGAAGGACAATGGTAGCAATATACATGAGAACACTATCACCTACAAGACCTTCTCCAAGGCACCCACCTTGACGTGGAAATGTATTGCCACTGTGTCAAAATCCTGGGACTCCCTCTTTAACTATGTGTAGTTCTTGGATCTGTTGCGGCATGCTAACACAGTGGTTCGCACCAAAGACCTGGGTTCAATTTCAGCCTCTGGCAGTTGTCTGTGTGGAGTTTGCACATTCTCCCCATATTGCATGTGTTTATACAGATGTTCTGGTTTCCTCCCACAGCCCAAAGATGTGCAAGTTAGGTGATTAATGGTTAATGTAGAGTTTTGGGGATTGAGGAGGGTACTGTATCTGGGATGCACTTTGGAAGATTGATGCAGACTTAATGGGTCAAAAGGCCTCTGTCTGCACTGTAGGGATTCCATGGTTCTCTACCCATACCAAATGAATTACAGCATTCAAGAAGGCAGCCCATTGTCACCTATGCAAGGACAATTAAGGATTGGCCATAAATGCTGCTCAGCCAACATCCCATGAATGAATTTTAAAACAATACAAACAAAATTATATAGTATGGAAATTTGAAATTTAGGGAGAGAGGGGGGAAGCTGGAAATGGAAATATTCCAAAAAAAAGAGTTAACATTTCAGTTCAATGACTACTTTTATCATCAATTTGAAATATCGGTTCTGTTTCTCTCTCCAGAGATGCAACCGGATCTGCTAAGCATTTGCTTAGTTTTGGTTTTATTCCTGTTTTGTACCATAAGACCTTAAGACATAGGAGTGGAAGTAAGGCCATTTGGCCCATCGAGTCCACTTTGCCATTCAATCATGGCTGATGGGCATTTCAACTCCACTTACCCGCATTCTCCCCGGAGCTCTTAATTCCTTGTGACATCAAGAATTTATTAATCTCTGTCTTGAAGACATTTAGCGTCCCGGCCTCCACTGCACTCCGCGGCAATGAATTCCACAGGCCCACCACTCTCTGGCTGAAGAAATGTCTCCGCAATTCTGTTCTGAATTGATCCCCTCTAATCCTAAGGCTGTGCCCACGGGTCCTAGTCTCCTCTTCTAATGGAAACAATTTCTTAGCAGCCACCCTTTCCAAGCCATGCATTATCTTGTAAGTTTCTATTAGATCTCCCCTTAACCTTCCAAACTCCAATGAGTGCAATCCCAGGTTCCTCAGATGTTCCTCGTATGTTAGACCTCCCATTCTAGGGATCATACCCTGATCTGTCACTGAGAAGTGGAGGTGTGGCAAACCCATCACTACTTTCACTTATGTGCCCTGATCAAAGCAATTTTCAGAGTTGGAGCAGTCTGGGCTGATGATGGATAAATCATCAACAGTTAATGAACAAATGTTTTAATTTACTTGCGGGTTAAGTGAAACCCTTTCATAGTAACCCAATTATTCTTTGGGATGTTATACCTCAGGCATTCTCCTGCATAATATGCAAAACCCGTAATAAGAATCCCTCATTGTACTGCCTGAAAAGCTACTTGAAACTAAACATTCATACTGCCTGAAAAGCTACTTGAAACTAAACATTCATTGAATTTTTATCAACCAGTGTTGAAGAGATGGTATGTTACTTCATTGTGCACCTTCCCTGGGTAGTTTCTTCTTAATGATTGCTCTTGCCTACCTCTGTTCCCACGTTCACTACCTCATTATAATTCTTCTCTCTTTTAATCATCCTGTTCAGGCATGTTGTGTTCACTTCCCAAAGGGTCAACCAGTTTGATTTCAGTCCAAACTGAAGATCTTCCTCCGTCTACAGTTTTCAGTAATTTGATTTGGTTGACAGGAAATCCAGTGTCCAGAAATTGTGGACATGGACTCTCGGGGTTCAAGAAGGCAGCTGTAAACCACCATCTCAAGGACAATTAAGGATGGGCAATAAATGCTGCCCAGCCAGCCAGGTTCACATCCCATGAATGAATTTTTAATTATCTTCACATTCTATCCTGTGTTTTCAGACCCTTGACAATTTTTTTCTGAACTCTGGCTTTTTTATGTAATATGGCTATGTTATGTTTGGGGTTAAAGGAATGTGTTTCTAATTCCAGACTATAGTTTTAATGCTAACCATTGTCCCTTATTTTAAAAGTAAATTTTGTTTTAATAAATGGATGATTTTGAGTTCATAGAATCTTTGTGAAAGCCCCTCTTATTCTGGGTAGTCTTACAAAAATGACTGAACAAGCCCTTTTGGTAATTGAATCAATAAACTCATGCTAATAGTGTGATTGGAGGAGTGGTATTGATTACCAGTGCCATCTTTCTGTTACAGTTGTAACACTCAATGACTTGGATTAAAGGGTCAAGTATATGGCAACAAAATTTACTGCTCACACATGGATAGCTACAAAGGCAAATTATAAATACATCTTAAAAAGTCAAAAGTGTATAGGTTGAGTGGGCAGGAAGATCAGAAACAGCATATTTTTTAAATGGAGAGAAACTTGGTGGTGATGGCACATGACTCAAAAGAGGTTAATATGCAGGTGCAACAAGTGATGTAGTTAAATAGAATTCTGTTTATTGCAAAAGGAGTGAAAATAAAAGTAGGCATATTTTGTTACACTTATACAAGTCATTGTTGAGTTCACATTTCAAGTATTGTGTACTGTGGCCTATTTTAAGAAAGGATACAAATGCGCTGGAAGCAGTTCGGAGAAACTCCTCCTGGGTTAGCAGGATGGTCTTAGGAGGAAAGGTTTGACAGGTTATGTCTACATCCATTGGAGATTGAAGAATGAGTGGTGGTTTTATTGCAACATGTAAAATCGTGCTATGACCCCAACTGATGATGATATTGGGCAAATCGCATCCTAAAGTGAGACCTGGATTGATAGACCGTAAGTTTTATTTTTTTCCATTGGTTTACCATGGAGGTCAGTCACTGAACATATTCACAAGAGGCTGCCAGTATACTTTTAACAGAAACAAAGAAGTTTATTATGCAAAAGAAATGCACAATTGGCATTAGACTGCACACAGACTATTTCAAGCAAGTTAATTACAAAGATCAGAAATTCAACCTTTTACCACAGCAACTGCAATAGACACTCATACTTGAAAACTCCAGTAAGCATTTAATTGTGCAAAAACAGGTGCCAGTTCAGAACATTACTCAAAATATTTTGCTCAAAAAAATTCAAAGAATGACAAAATAATTTTTAAAAATGAGAAACAGCCAGAGTAGACAAACAAAAAAAGTTTATGGTTTGTTTTTAAAGTTAATAAAGTAAGCATTGGTCTGATTGAGAACAAGTCAGGTGAATTAGTGAGTAAGGAGATGATAGATCAATTGAACTTGTATTTTGCATTCATCCTCATTATAGAGGATAAAAATAATATCCCAGAAGGCTGTGAAAGGGAGTGAGGCATGATTACCAGAGCAGAGGTACTGAGTAAATTGCTGGACCTGAGGGCTAACATGTGCCTAGGTTCTTTAAAGAGATGGCTGATGAGGTAGACAATCAATTGGTTTTGATTTTTTTGAAACTTCCTTGGTTCAGCATGGGGGAGGGTTATCAATACACTAGAAAGTAGCAAATATAACTCTTGCATTAAAAAAAAGGAGGGAAACAGAAAATAAACTACAGGCCAATCAGTTTAACATTTGTGATTTGGAAAATGTCAAACTATTATTAATGAGATTGTGCCAGAGCACTTGGGTATGGGCAAGGTTATCATGTAAAGCAAACATGGTTTAGTGAAAGCATTTGATAAGTTTCCACTTCAAAAGTTATTATAGAAAATAAAGGTTTGCCGTGCAGAGGATAGCATATTGACATGGACAGAAGAATAACTGGCTAACAAGAAGCAGGGAGTATATTTAGATGGATCTTTACAGGTTGTGTTACAGGGATTGATACTGAGACTTCAACTGTTTACTACTGGTATTAATCACTTGGATGAAAGCACTGAAGTTACGGTTTTTAAATTTGTAGATGACACAGATAGGTAGGAAATTAAGTTGTGAAGAGACGTAAGGAGCTTATATAAGGATGTAGAAATATTATCGAATCATAGAATCCCTACAGTGTGTCAGCAGGCTATTCAGCCCATCAAATCCCCACTGGCCTTCTGAAGAGCATCCTACCCAGACCTGCCCTATCACTATAACCCTTAATTTCCTATGGCTAATCCACATAGCCCATGCATCTTTGTACACTGTGGGCAACTCGGCATGGCCAGTCCACCTAACCTGCACATCTTTGGATTGTGGGAGGAAATTGGAGCACTTGGAGAAAACTCATGCAGATATGGGGGGAATGTGCAAACTCTACACAGACATTTGCCTGAGGATGGAATTGAACCTGGGTCTCTGGCGTTATGAGGCAGCAGTAATGACCACTGGTCCACCATGCTGCCCTGTGATTGTTTACAGATGTGGCAAAACGAGTAAATATGGGAAAATGTGAAATTTTCCATTTTGATAGGAAGGGTTTTAAAAACTCTAAATAATGAGAAGATGCAGAGGGATCTGAGTGAATGAATCACAAGTTTGGAATGCAGTAACACAAGCAGTTGGGAGGAATGATGAAACATTATTGATTATTATGAGGGCAATTGATTACAAAAGTAGGGAGGTTATGCTTCAATTATACGTAGAACATAGGTCTGTGAGGAATAAAAGGATGACTAGGGTATGTTTCGGGCCAGTCAAAGATAGAAGTGGAAAGTTCTGTGTGGACCCTGTAGAGATTGGAGAGGTGCTAAACAAATATTTCTCATCTGTTTTCACTCAGGAAAAGGAGAATATTGTAGGGGAGAAGAATGAGATACAGGATGTTAGGCTAGAAAATATTGAGGTTAGTAAGGAGGGGGTGTTATCTGTTCTAGGAGGAGTGAAAGTAGACAAGTCCCCTGGCTGGATGGGATTTATCAGAGGATTCTCTGGGAAGCTAGGGAGGAGATATTGGAGCCTTTGGTTTTGATCTTTGAGTCGTCATTGTCTACAGGTTTAGTACCAGAGGACTGGAGGATTGCAAATGTTATGCCCTTGTTCAAGAAGGGCAGTAGAAATGACCCAGGTAATTATAGACTGGTGAGCCTTATATTTGTTGCAGGAAAAGTTTTAGAAAGGATTATAAGAGAGAGAATTTATAATCATCTAGCAACCAACAATTTGATTGCAGATAGCCAACATGGTTTCATCAAGGGCAGGTCATGTCTCACAAACCTCATTGAGTTTTTTGAGAACATGACCAAGCATGTGGATGAAGGTAGGGTAGTTGATGTGTGTACATGGACTTCCACTAAAGCCTTTGATAAGGTTCCATATGGTAGGCTGTTTGAGAAAATGCATAGGCATGGAATTGAGGGTGATTTAGCAGTTTGGATTAGAAACTGGCTTTCTGTAAGAAGGCAGTGAGTGGTAGTTGATGGAAAATATTCAGGGGTCTGGTTACTAAGGTGTGCCAGAAGGATCTGTTTTGGGACCACTGCTGTTTGTCATTTTTATAAATGACTTGGACGCAGGTATAGGTGGATGGGTTAGTAAGTTTTCAGGTGACACTAAAGCCGGTGGAGTGGTGGACAGTGTGGAAGAATGTTGCAGGTTGCAGGGCGATTTGGATAAATTGCAGAATTGGGCTGAGAGGTGGCAAATGGAGTTCAATGTAGCTAAATGTGAGGTGATTCACTTTGGGAAGAATAACAGGAAGGCAGAAAACTGGGTCAATGGAAAGATTCTTGGTATTGTGGATGTGCAGAGGGATCTTGGAGTCCGTGTACATAGATTCCTGAAAGTTGCCACCCAGGTTAATATTGCTGTTAAGAATGCATACGGTGTGTTAGGTTTTATTGGTAGAGGGATTGAGTTCTGGAGCCGTAATGTCATGCTGCAACTAAATAAAATGCGAGTGTGGCCGCACTTTGAATATTGTGTACAGTTCTGGTCGCCCCATTACAGGAAGGATGTGGAAGCATTGGAAAAAGTGCAGAGGAGACTTAACAGGATGTTACCTGGTCTGGAGGGAGAATGTCTTATGAGGAAAGGCTAAGAGACTTGGGTCTGTTCTCATTGGAAAGAAGAAGACTAAGAGGGGATTTGATAGAGACATATGAGATGCTCAGAGGATTAGATAGGGTTGACAGTGAAGGTTTTTTTCCTAGCATGACGACATCAGCTTGTATGAAGGGCATAGCTGCAAATTGAGGGGTGATAGATTTCAGACAGGTGTCAGAGGCAGGTTCTTTACTCAGAGTGGTAAGGGCATAGAATGCCCTGCCTGCCAATGTCGTTATCTCAGCCACATTAGGGGTATTTAAACAATATTTGGATAAACACGTGGATGATGATGGGTGAGTGTAAGGGGAATGGGCTTAGATTAATTCACATGTTGGTGCAACATCAAGGGCCGATGGGCCCATTCTGCGCTGTATTGTTCTATGTTCTAAAAGAGCAAGAGGTGAGTTGATTGAAACCTATGAGATCCTGACAGATCTTGGCATGTTGAATGTTAAGAGGATATTTCCTGATAAGAGGAATAACTAAGGTCGTGTTTACAAATGATGGGGTCGCTAATTTGGGGTTGAAATGAGGCGAGATTTTTTTTTCTCTTAGGGTTTACAGTCTTTGGAACACTTTTAAGAAAAGCCAGTGGAAGCTGAATCCCTGAGTATTTTTTAGGCAGAGGTAGGCAGATTCTTATTAAGCAAGGAGGTGAAAGGTTTTCAGGAGCAGGTGCAAATGTTGATTTGAGGTTACAATTAGGCCGGCTTTGATCTTATTGAGTGGAGGAGCAGGCATGAGTTTCCAACTGGCTGGCTCCTGATCTATACTCATACCTCCATAAAAGCTCCATATTCAGCTGGCATGGCTGTAATCTGTTTCCTCTTCAGCAAGTTTCTGTGCATTAACTCAGTGTTATTTTCTGCAATTAATTTCTTTGCCCGAGACCTTTATCAAGCTGTGAGCTCAGCTCACTACTGCTGCTGAGCATGTGTTCCTTTAACTCATTTCTTCAATAGATTTGTATGATGCCTCCTTTGACATCTCCACAGCCTCTACTTCTGGGATTTTCTTCGAAGCAACTGCGAATCCAAATCAGTCTTTCATCTGCTTTAGAACCGAAGTTTCCAAACCAGTTATAATGAGCGTTTGCAGTCCTGAGCGAACTTGACAGGGTAGATGCTCCATTAATGGTTCCTGTAATGGGGGAGATGAGAACTAGGGAACACAGTTTAAAAATAGGGTTCTTTTTCTCCTCTCCATCGTAAGTAAAAATGTTCTTCTAAGTGTTGAGAGTCTTTGGACACTCTTAACTCGAGTGTGGTCGAGGCAGCTTCATAGATTAGTTTTAAGACAACGGGAGGTAGATTCTTGACTGAAAAGAACAATTTGAGGGTTATCTGGTGTAAGTGATAATAAACAGTTGCAACCTCAAAGAGATAAACCATTATCTTAAGTGGCAAAGCAGGATTGGGTGTTGGCATAGTCAACTGGTTATATAATATCATCTTTTGTCAGTGGCTTAGAGTCACAATTTCAAGATTATTAGCAAGAGAGCTGGGAGTGGGATGAGAAGAAACTTTAGTCAGGGTTGTTTGGATTTGGAATGTGCTTCCTGGGACAGTGGTGGAGGCAGATTCCATTGGAGGTTTCAAAAGAGAGTTGGATATATATTTGAAAGTGATTAAATTAGAGGACTACAGAGAGAAGGCTGGAGACTGGGACTGGCAAGGAGCTGGTACAGACATTGAGTTGAATGGCTTCCTTCTGCACTGTAAAATTTGATGATTCCATCATTTTAAAATTCTACATATGACTTTATAAGGCTTATTTTGTAGACTGTGTGTATTTTAAAACTTTCTAAATCCTCCATCAGTCTACCTAATATAGTTCCAAATTGTTAATTCAACAAAAGTGAAGTTCCTTGAACAAGTTTAAACTAATAATTTAATGTGATAAAACCAGGACATTGGAAAGTCGCATTTAACTGGTAATTTATCATGTTACTGTTCAAGATTGGCAGATGAAAGCTTTGTTATTTGTTTTTCCTATGAGATTGCTGACCTCTTTCAGCAACTTGACTTTCAAGCATGTTATTTAGTATTGACTGCTTATTTTATCATTAAGCGATATTAAGGTTTCATTAGTAATGGAGCACAGGTTTTGAAAGGTCATTTCAATTTACTAGCTCTTTAATCTAAAGAAATATATGGTCCTCTGTTGTGACCAGTTTCATTTGCTGCTCATTCACTCTCTTTGCCAAATTTCCCTAACTCATCTAACTCACAACATGGTCCATTGCTTTTGTTTCCTCGTTTGTTCCCTTGTCAATAATGTCAATTCTTTCCCTTTATGTTGCCTATTTTAGTGTTTTGTCTCCTTAATGGATTCATTTTCACAACTTTCAAAAAGGATTTTTGACCCCTTTTATTCTCACCTATTTAGCCTTCTCATCTCAGCTCTGTGTCTCTGCCTTTCGTGCCTGTGCTGTCTCTCCATCTCTTTTTCTGTCTTTCAAATCCACTTTTAAGTTGTTTCTGTGCCCTCACCCATTTGTCTAAGTTGTAGAATTATTAAGTATTACTGAAATCAGTGAAAATGAGGATTCCCAGTTGGACTCTGTCCATAAGTAAATCAGAGCGGTTATATATGTTGTTATTTCTGTATATTTTTCTGATAGTCTGACCCTCCTCAATCCACCATCTTCATTGGATGTGGGGTTGCTGGCAAAGCCAGAATTTCTTCCCATCCCTGAATTTCCCCAATGATGGTGGTGGTGAGATACTGCCTTGAACTGCAGCCCATGTGGCGTTTAGGCATATGCATGGTGCTGTTAGGGAAGAATTTCCAGGATTTTGATGCAGTGACAATGAAAGAACAGTGATGTACTTCTAGCTCTGGTTAATGTAAGACTTCAAGTGGAACTTGCAGCTGGTGTTTCAATGTATCCACTGTACTTTCTTCTGTGTGATTTGGAAGTGTGGGTTTGTAAGATGCTGTTGGAAGAGCACTAGAGTATTGTGGCAGTGCATTCTGTATGGCTGCCATTCTGAATTGGTGGTGAATGGAGTGGATGGCTATCTTATGTCAGATGGTGTTGAGCTTCACATGTTACTGAAGTCACAGCCACCCGCGCAGTATGCTATCACGCTGTTTACTTGTGCCTTGTAAACTGAAAGCAGACATTTGTGAGCTTGCACTTGAGTTACTTGCATTAGAATTCTCAATCATGTTTGTGTAACCACAGTATTTAAATAGCTAGTCCAGTTCAGTTTCTGGTTGATGGTAAACCCCAGGATGTTGATGGTGGGGACTCAATGGTATTCCCATTTATCATAAACAGGGGGTAGTGAGACTTAATGGCTGTGTTCATTGTCTGGCAATTGTGTACCAGAAATGTCACTTGGCTTTTATTAGCTCAAGTCTGAATGCTGTCCAGGTCTTAATGAATGTGGACACGGACTGTTTCAGTGTCTGAAGAGTTGTGAATGGTGCTAACACTGTAAGTTTATAAGTGAACAGTTGGCTTGATGGATCAAAAGTCATTGATGAAAAGCTGGAGAGGGTTGTGAATGGTCTCTTGAATAAGGCGATCATGAGGTCAGGAGCCAGGTGACCCTGGTGGTTTTGATGGTGTATACTGTTGAAAAAGGCGAATGGTGAGTAGGCTTTGGTACTAATTTGAGTAATTGGAAGGGCAATGGAGAGATGAATAGTTGGATCATCCCACAGGAAAGCCAGCTTGGGTTTGAAATAGTAGAGCAGAATTGTTCAGAGTGAACAGTACAGAAAGTCTGATGTGGACATGCTAGTGTTGGACTGGGATGGACAAGGTCAGAAGTCACACGACGTCAGGTTATAATCCAACGTTATTTGAAATCACCAGCTTTCGGAGCACTGCCCCTTTTGTCAGATGAAGTATAGAAGGTGATCACTGCCAATTGACTCTACACTAATTCTCTTCACAAGCAATCCAGTTACTCCCATGTTGCTAGTCTTTCTCCATATCTTTGTAACCTGTTCTCCTTCATGAAATTATCCCATTCTGTTTTGAAAGGCATAGATGAATCTGTATCCACCACCTGTTAGGCTGTGCATACCAAATACAGATGTGTGTGCACATAGGATATTTTTATTTTCCTTGTGTTACCTGATTATTTTTAAACTCTCATCCTTTCTTTTTAATTATTGACCTTTCAGAAACCATTTATCTGTTTACTGTGGCCTTTGAGCAGAGAAAGCGACCTTTCATCTTTGGAACCATTGTAGAAAATTCTTTTTCAAGCCTTCACATCCTTTCTCGATGTTGTGCTCCAAATTGGCCGCAAAACTTTTGCTGGGTTTGAACCTTTGAACTTGTGCTTAATATAAATTTGACATAATTTCCCAGTTTTTGTAGTCTGTGGCCCTATTTATAAAGTCCAATATTCAGTAAGCTGTTTTTTGTTTTCTTAACCTGTCCTGCCAGTTCAAAGATTCGTGCACAAGCATCTTTAGGATTCTCTCTCTTAGATTGCAACCCACCCCTTTAAAATTGCACAAGTTATTATGTATTGATTCTTCTGACAAAAATTACCTCCATTATTTGCAATATGGTGACCCATTTCACCAGCTGATGATTTGAAATCACTGTGTTAAGTATTCCTGAAAAAGACATATTGTTGAAGCTTGTCATTTTTCACTGATCAGGACAATTTTCAAGAAGAACCAAAGTTAATGGAAAACAAAGTTTATAATTTGGAAACAATCATGACATTTAAATTGTGCTTTTGAAAAAAAATTGTGGATTGAAAGGAGAGAACTTATTGAGGATTGCTGTATGTTTTGGAAAAATGAATCAGTTGGCAGTTATGGCAAGCATTGTTTATGTTTCTGTTTGAATATGCAGAGTATTTGAAGTGAGGTTGCAGACAAACTGGAGCTGAGGGTGTGTACAAATGATGCTGTGATAGGAATCAGTCGTGAATTAGTCCATAGACTAGTGACCAGTTATCAATGACTGCCACCTTTACGATTGTTCTAAAGTGATAATAGAATCCTGTTACTTGGAGGTTAAAATAAAAGTTTCACCAGTGCAATTTATTTCTGCACAATAAATTTAAATAATTATCAATTCTTGTGTTTTGAAATTATTAATGTGTGAATTTCCATGTGGACAAGTTTGGGAAAGAAAGTTTAATTCCAGTGATTCTTGTTTAACTCAGTTAAATTCTAGTTTGTGAAGTTGATGCCAGTGGTAGAATTCTGTATCTGGAAACCCTAGCTGAGCAGTTTTGAGCTGGTCTCTGAAAATGTTACAAACACAGTAGCTCAGGTGATTTAGTAAAAAGAATAAAGACTGTAATGTTTCATTACTCTGTATTTTTGGTTGTGGAGTGAAATGAGGTGAGAACTAGATTTAAAGCCAAGATTTATTGAAGGATTGCTGCGCTTTTTCTAAATTATAGACTCATCGAGCTGTACAAATGGAAACAGATCCTTTGGTTCAACTTGTCCATGTTGACCGAATATCCTAAATAAATCTAGTCCCATTTGACAGCATTTGGCCCATAACCCTCTTAAACCCTTCCTATTCAGATATCCATCCAGATGCTTTTTTTAATATTGTAATCACACCAGCCTCCTTCGCTTCCTTTGGCAGCTTATTCCATATGTGCACCACTTTCTGTGTGAAAAAGTTGCTCCTTAGATCCATTTTAAATCTTTCTCCTCTCGCCGTCAACCTATGCCCTGGAGAAAAGACTTTGTTTATTTACCAAATCCATGCCCCTCATGGTTTTATAAACCTTGATGCTCCAGGGAAAATAGCCCCAGCCTAATCAGTGTCTCCCCATAGTTCAAACCCTTCAACCCTGGCAACATTCTTAGTCAACTTTTTCTAAACCCTTTCAAGTTTCACAACATCCTTCCCATAGTAGGGAGATGAAAATTGAATGCAGAAGTGGCCTAACCAATGTCCTGTACAGCCACAACTCCTACCTCCTATACCCAATGCATTGTACAATAAAGGCAAGCATGCCAAACGCTGACTTCACTATTCTATCTACCTGGGACTTCACTTCCAAGGAACAATGACCTGCACTCTGTAAGTGCTGTTTCCATAGCTATTGGTTCAAGCAGTGGAGAAACCCCAGTTAGAGATGAGGTGGAGTCAGGAGACTCTGTAAGAATGAAGATTTGGTTGGCAGCAGGCATCTGATTTCTCATAATCAGTTTCTGGAGGCTGTGGCTTTTAATTGATGTCCTACATCTTTGTAAGTGAGAACTAGTCACCCTGTGCTTCCTACAAAAAATGAATGTACCTGAAAAAGGAAGATCAAGAAGCAGTATTCTGATCAGAAGGATCATCTCACTAAATCCTTTGGCTAGGGGTCACTGAACTGCCTTACCAGTCTTTCTCTCATACATAACGTCCATTTGTTGTAATGTATGCATATGTAAAAAGGATTTTGAGTGGATTAGTTTTAACTTGTAGAGCTATATGTTGATGGCTCATAATTAATTCTCTCCAGTAGTTACCTCTGGAATCTGTTTTACTTGGAATAAATAGTAATTCTCATTAAGTACATGCACCTCATCCATGCTTTTTGTTGACATGGGTGCAAAAGTTGGGGAGTTCTACATTTTTTATTAATATTGAACATTTTTAAGTACTGGGGATAGAAGGGCTTGATTTCCAGTGTGCTAGCCCATAAAGATGTAACAAAAGGTTTTATAATTTTGGATTTTCTCTGCAGTTTATTTTGTAGCCCAATATGTATTTGACAAGAATGCTATCTCTTTCTCTTTCGCTCCATCCCTCCCTCTCTCCCCCACACCCCCTCTCTGGCTCTCTGTCCTTTTTCCTCTTCTTCTGTTTCTCTCACCTCGGGATGTCCACACTTCTCAGTATGTGTATCTATCCCTGCTCCCCCTCTCTCGCTCCCTCCTTCTCTCTTCTCCCCATCTCCCGTTCACCCCGTTCACCCCTTGCACCCCCTTTACCGCACCTCTCTCATTGTTTTCTGCACCCCCGCCCTCCTAATGTACAGTTGATTTTGTAATGTTTCTGCTGCTGA
Organism: Chiloscyllium punctatum; assembly: GCF_047496795.1. Classification (NCBI taxonomy): domain Eukaryota; kingdom Metazoa; phylum Chordata; class Chondrichthyes; order Orectolobiformes; family Hemiscylliidae; genus Chiloscyllium; species Chiloscyllium punctatum. Next base: position 101,053,050 of record NC_092749.1, on the reverse strand, counting down.
TTTTAATATTGTGGTGTTGCCTGTAGGCCTCTAACATGAAGTTGTGGACATTATTTTAAAATTTTGTGCTCATTTCAATAGCGGCATTCAGATAGAAATATTATATTTCAAAACCAAGGTCATTGTATAAGAGGGCATTTAAAGCTGTTCAGCACTGGGTTTGAGTACCTGTGCAAATGTTTCAACTATTGATACCCCTAATTTAGAAGAGTATTGGTGCAGTTTTGAAGTTGTTTTGTATTAAGTGTTGATTTTTTTAGTTTAATGATATACTAAATAGTTTCTGGGTGAGATTTGTTTCATTACAAAAGCAATCTTTATCCACTTGATGTTTATGAATGCACTACTTACGACTATTAAAGCTCAGCTGCAACTTCAAAAAAATGCCCTCTACACTGTTCTTTCACAGCTTTTCACCTTGCAAGTTGTGTTCTAGCTTGTTTCTGTAACTAAGTTAGATCTTTTATAGAGATTCAGGCTTGGCCAAACTCTCCATTTTTCAGTTGAAGAATTAGCTATTTGCCACTTTGCTCCCATTAGGTGTCAGTGGCTTGCTAGAAAAATGTCAAGTTGGTTTTTGGAAATCAGAGCTGAAATTTTCAGCCAGCTGGTGGTGGGTTAACAGCAAGAGTGGAAGCATGGATGTGTGTTTTTTTTGGGTTAGGCACCTATGCCCATTGGAGCTCCCCCCTCTTACGTATTTAACCCTGCAGATTGGACTAACCTGCTCTAACGTTGCTCATTATTGGGATTGCTTCAGTTTTAGCAATGAACACTTCTGCCATTTGTGCTGCTGGGACGACACCTGCTGACCATTTTATTGGCTAGGGACTCCTCTCCAATAGAAGCAGAATCCCGCCTCAAGCCAATTAAAATCCAGACAGCTTTTAATTGGTTGCTGGATGAACCTACTTAGTTTAGCTGGGCTCATCATTACTGAGGGATCCCCCAGGTAAATTTGATTTCTTTCTTCCTGCTTAAATTGGAAATGAACTTGAATCAATAACCAACTGAGTTGGAGACTATTACCACTGAATGAAGACACTCAGAGTCACAGTTGTTACAGAAGGCCATTGGCCCATCATGTCTGCACTGGCTCTCTGAGCATTTTAACTTAATGCACATGTCCTGCCCATTTGCCCTGTAACCCTGCACATTGGATGATATTCTAAAATTAGCAACAATGCCCTCTTGAATGCCTTAATTGAACCTTCTCCACCATTTTTATTTAGGAAGTGCATTCCAGGCTCACTGTGAAAAAGTTCATTCTGCCCTCTTTCTTTGTTCTATTTATAAAAGGGAATTTTCTGCCTGTTTACTTCATCCAGGCTCAAGATCTTGAAAACTTTTATTAAATCTCCTCTTTGCCTTCTTGCCGAGAAAAATAATCCCAATTCTGTATTGTATCTGAAGGGTCTCATTGCTGGAGCTATTCTTGGAAACCTCTTCTGCACTCTCTCCAGTGCATTTACATCCTATTATATGGAATCCAGACCTGCACATATTACTTCAGTAATGGTCTAACCAATAACCTATTTAAGTTTGTCATTCAGCTCCCTGCTTTTGCACTCTGTACTTAATCCTTTCTTAACAGCGATCACTATCTGCTCTGCCACCATTTAAAGACCTGTGTATATATACACCAGGGTTTCTCTGCTTGTGCACACCCTTTAGAATCATACCCTTTATTTTATACTATCTCTTCATGTTTTTTTATATCAAAGTGCATCTATCTCTCACTTTTCTACATGAAAGTTTATCTGCCACTTGTCTGCTCACTCCACCCATGTAAATGTCCTTTTTGAAGTTTTACACGATAGTCAGTTCTGCTTAAGATTCTCAGTTTTTTTTGTCATCTGCTAACTTTAAAATTGTCAAACATTGCAGGACATGGGCAATAAGTTAAAATGCTCAGAGAGCCAGTGCAGGCATGATGGATCAATGGCCTCCTCCCGCACCCTAACAACTGTGGCTCCATGTGTCTTCTATCAGTGGTAATAGTCCTGTCTCTAAGTCAGTTGCTTATTGATTTAAGTCCCAATCCAGACAGTGTAAGCAGGAAGAAAGAAATTAAATTTATTTATGGGTTCACTTGGCATAACTGTTGATGGTGATCCCAGCTAAGCTTATGTCTCTGCACATCAACATCACAGTCATTTATATTATCAGGAAAAAATGAAGTTTCCAATACTGAACTCTGGGAACTCCATAACAAACTTTTCAGCCCAAACAATACCCATTAAGTTATGTCTGTTTCCTATCAGTCAACCAGTTTAGTATCCACAATGCTACTGTCCCTTGTATTTCGTGACTTAAACTTTTCTCTCAAGTCTGTTGTGTGGCACTGTATTGCGTGCCTTTTGGAATTTTATGCACGTCCACAGCCTTGGCCTCATCAACCCTCTGTTACTTTATCAAAAAGTCTCCAGGACATTAAGTGGACATGAGTTTGTCTTTTCAAATCCATGCTGAAGTCTAATGAATCAACCCACATTCTTTCTGTGACTTTATTTCTATCCTCAATAATTGTTTCCAGAAATGATCCCTACCACCTCAGCTAAGCTGACAGGCTAACCATTCGACATTTATGCCCGGGATCCCATGGATAAATTTAATTTCTTCCTGCTGTGACTGTCTAGATTAAGACTTAAATCAATAAGCAACTGACTCAGAGCCAAGGGCTATTGGCACTGAATGAAGACACTTAGAGCTACAGTTGTTATGGTGCAGAAGAAGACCATTGCCCCTTAATGCCTGCACTGGCTCTCTGAACATTTTAACTCATTGCTCAAGTCCTGCAATTGCCGACCAATCTCTGTGACCTCTTTTGAACAAGGACATAATGTTTGCAATTCTTTGTCTCTCAAGCACCAGCCAAGACACACACTTTCCTTTTAATATTGCTCTTTAACTGAAATAATGAAAAAAATGTTTGGTTCACTATCAGGTAATGGGATTTCTATAATTTACAAAGACAACCTGTCAGCAATGAGATATTTCCGAAAAGAGCGCAGCAATTACTAGTTGAAACTAAAGGTCAAAATATTGACTTGTATTCAAGTGAGATTGTACATACAATTTTGAAAAGAACAGAATTTCAAAATCCAAGTGTGATACTTGATGAATGATAACTAAGAATGTTTGGTTTGTTCTGGAGTGTTCATATCAAATATGCACCAGACAGAATAGTACTTCCAAATGTGTCAAGTGAGACTTCTGAAATTTTCAAACCTGTAATGTGTCACTTTAATTATCACTATTTTCACTATTTTTGTGCAGAAGTTCAGTCTTAATAGAGAAACATCGTTGATACTAGGTAAGAGATGCAAGGGGATTGTGAGAAGGAACTTTTTAAACACAGTGTGTGGTAAAGATTTGGAACTCGTGCCAACTTGGGTGGTGTAAGCTAGCATTTCAAAAGGAAATTGGATGGATATTTGAAGGCAATAAACCTGCAGGGCTATGTGAGCAGAACAGGGGAAGAAGATTAACTGTGCAGCTCCACAGGGCAAATTTAGACAACTGGTCCAAACAGCCTCCTGCAGACGACTTCATGACTGTATCCGAAGCTTTGAATTTCATGTTATACTGAAACATGATCTTAATTTGTACTTGAAATTTATTTTGAACAGAAAATACTTCAACTTCTTCCTGAGAAAATCAACAGCAGATGGCAATTTCACAGCATAGGTAAGAAAAAGTGGTTATATTTGCAAATCGTGGAGCAATTTGTAAACTCTGCATGATTATGATAATGTGTGATCTTTACTCAAATTAATTTTTCTCCCTGTAATTTATACAGTGTTTTATCTTTTAAGGTCGTAAGTTACATTTTCTTAAATGGCATTGACTATATGCAACATAAATGTCTGTAGTTGATTTTTGTTAATGTAGAATACTAACATTCATTTGGGAAAGTTTGCATAAAGCATTGATGCAGTTCATTTATTTTAGTCCCTCAATGTTGGTTCTAACCTTTTTAGCTTTTCATAATCCTATTATTTTTGGTTTCCTTCTTGGTTACATCCTTCCTTTACTTTCATAATCTCTATAATGCAGAGCAAAGTTGTTTTGTTTCCTATTTCCTTTTTGTAATTCATATCACATGCCTTTATGGCATTAAAAACATTACAATCTCTTGTAAAATGCAATTTTAGGATTTTGAAGAGGAATTTAAAATATTAACTTATTTTCATGAAGCAAATGTGAATGTGAACCTTGATGCTTATTTTCACTTGGATTTGATATTGTCTTTATTGGCTTGAGTCTTTTTCTGTTTTTCCAGCTTTTTCGTTAATTGTTGAGTTACTCCAGGATTAACAATAGATATGACAAAATAAATTCTATTTGGAATTAAGGGGTAGGGCAAAGGGCCCAGAGGTTATATTTTACATCAGGAAGACATCTGTAGAGTGAACCTTTACATCAGCTTTACAGAGGAGTTAATAGAAATTTTAAATGTCTTTGAAATTTAAGATGTAGCATGTCGCATGGTGTTTCAGAGAGGTTTAATTGGACAAAAATTGGCTTTCTGTTACTTGCCGGATCGCTCCCACTAACCACCACCTACTCCCTTGTTTGCTTCAGCCTTCTTAGTCCTTCCCAGGGTTCTGCTGAAGGAAGGTGTTTGAGAGAGGGAGTGTCAAGCAGAGGAGGGGCTGTGGAAGACTAGTGGGCAGAAGCAAGTGTAAAGACTTGTGGATTTTTGGGCCATTTAGGTTCAAGACGACTAAAAGGTATTTAAGTGTAAAAATTGCAGTTCAGGAATGTAATCCACCTTTAGGTAGTAGACTGGAAGTAAGTAGCAACAGCTAGCAAGTGGAATTTTGGGCCACTTGGATTCAAGACAACCAGTTGGTCTCCAATGTAAAAAAAATGTAGTGAGCAATGTAACCTCTCTTTAGTATATGGTATCTTATGGGAAATGTTTAAAATTTTAGCACTTTTATTTAGCTTGTCTTTTTTTATGAGCGCAAGCAATAAACAAGGGATAGCAAGGTAGTTGAGAGTGAATGTAAATAACTAACAAATGTTTCATGAAGACTATCACTGATAGTTATTTTAAATGAATTGTTACAGTCAAAATCAGTTAAAAAGCGCAATTGCAATTTGAGGAAAAATAAGTAAATTCAATGTGTGTTCAAACTGGATTAGATCACACTTGGCATATTATGCACAACTAAAGATTGTGGCTCTATTTAAAAAAAAATTCCAATATCCTAACTGACAGTCACTATTTTTTAGTACACACTCTTGACTAAAGGCTTAGTCAAACGGGTGGCTATTTATTCTATTAGTTTTAAAATAGTGATGGAAAAGGGTAGACCAGATCTAACTGTTGAAGTTCTAAATTGGACAAAGCTAATTTTGACTCTATTAGTGAGAATTTTCAAAAGCTGATTGGGGCAGTTGTTCGCAGGTGAAGGGACGGTTGGAAAATGAGATTACAAAAGTCCAGGAATAACAGTATATTCCTGTAAGGAGAAGGGAAAAGCTGGTGGGAATAGAGAATGCTGGATGACTAGAGAAATTAAAATTTTGGTTAAGAAAAAGAAGGAAGCATATGTCAGGTATAGACAGGAGAGATTGAGAGAATCCTTGGAAGAATATAAATGCAGTAGCTATATACTTAAGAGGGAAATCAGGAGCACAAAAAGGGGGCATGAGGTAGCTTTGGCAAATGCAGTTAAGGAGAATCCAGAGATTTTATAAATATTTTAAGGACAAAAGGGTAACTAGGGAGAGAATAGGGCCCCTCAAAAATCATCAGTGCAGCCTATGTGTTGAGCTACAGGAGATGGGGGAGATACTAAACAAGTATTTTGCATCAGTGTTTACTGTGGAAAAGGGCGTGGAAGAAAGAAATGTGGGGAAATAGATGGTGATATCTTGAAAAATGTCCATATGACAGAGGTGGTGGTGCTGGATGTCTTCAAACACATAAAAGTGGATAAATCCCAGAGGATCTGATTAGGTGTACCCTAGAACTTTTTGGGAAGCTAGGGAAATGATGCTAGGTCTCTTACTGAGATATTTGTATCATCGATACTCTCAGGTGAGGTGCCGAAAAACTGGAGGTTGGCTAACATAATGCCACTATTTAAGAAAGGAGGTAAGGAAAAGCCAGGGAACTATAGACCAGTGAGCCTGACATTGGTGGTGGGCAAGTTGTTGGAGGGAATCCTGAGAGACAGGATTTACGTGTATTTGGAAGGGCAAGGAATAGTCAGCATGGCTTTGTGCGTGGGAAATCATGTCTCATGAACTTGATTGAGTTTTTTGAAGAAGTAACAAAGAGGACTGATTAGGGCAGAGCAGTAGATGTGATCTATATGGACTTCAGTAAGGCATTTGACAAGGTTCTCCATGGGAAACTGATTAGCAAGGTTAGATTTCATGGAATACAGGGAGAACTAGCCATTTGGATACAGAACTGTCTCGACGATAGAAGACAAGAGGGTGGTGGTAGAGGGTTGTTTTTCAGACTGGAGGCCTGTGATCAGTGGAGTGCCACAAGGATCGGTGCTGGATCCACTGGTTTGTGTCGTTTGTATAAATGATTTGGATGTGAACTAGGAGGTATAGTTAGTAAGTTTGCAGATGACACCAAAATTGGAGGTGTACTGCAAGTGAAGAAGGTTACCTCAGATTACAACAGGATCTTGATCAGATGGGCCAATGGGCTAAGAAGTGGCAGATGGAGTATAATTTAGATAAATGTGAGGTGCTACATTTTGGAAAGGCAAATGAGGGCAGAACTTATAAACTTACTGCTAAGCTTCTCAGGAGTATCTCTGAACAAAGAAACCTTGGAGTGCTGGTTCATAGTTCCTTGAAAGTTGAGTTGCAGGTAGATTGAATAGTGAAGAAGGCATTTGGTATGCATTCCTTTATTGATCAGAGCACTGAGTATATGATTGGAAGGTCATGTTGCATTTGTATAGGACATTTGGAATATTGCATGCAAATTTGGTCTCCGTCCCATCGGAAGGCTGTTGTGAAACTTGAAAGGGTTCAGAAAAGCTTTATAAGGATGTTGCCAGGGTTGGAGGATTTGAGATACAGGGAGAGGCTGAACAGGCTGGGGCTGTTTTTCCCAGAGCATCGGAGGCTGAGGGGTGACCTTAGACGTTTACAAAATTGAGGGGCGTGGATAGGGTAAATAGACAAAGTCTTTTCCCTGGAGTGGGGGAGTCCAGTACTAGAGGGCATAGGTTTAGGGTGAGAGGGGAAAGTTATAAAAGGGACCTAAGGGGCAACTTTTTCCACACAGAGGGTGGTGCATGTATGGAATGAGCTGCCAGAGGAAGTGGTGGAGGCTGGTACAGTTGCCTCATTTAAAAAGCTTCTGGATGGATATACGATTGGGAAGGTTTTGGAGGGATATGGGCCACGTGCTGGCAAACGGACTTGATTAGGTTAGGATATCTGGTCGGCGTGGATGAGTTGGACTGAAGGGTCTGTTTCTGTGCAGTACATCTCTATGACTCTATGACTCTAGTGAAAATTGTGAAAGGGTGAGACGAGGGTACTTTCAGGAGCAAACTTTGGAGATTTGGTAAGATATAGCTGAGGACTGAGCTGCCTATAGTGGAATGCAAAGAATAGAGGTATACGAGAGGTCAGAAGTGCGAGAAAGAAACTACTTGAAATTTTTCTTTGTATTGTGATAACTTGAATAAAATGATATCATGTGTTGGTGTCACAATATGACGAAGCAATTTATGTACGCTTACAATATGAGATTAACCGAAGATCTGAAAGTATAGGGAATTAGGATTTAAAATCTCTCTCCAAGGAACTGTTACATTTCAGCACCAGTAAAGAAGACTACTATTGTAAAATAACTGAAATTGGTAGAATAGTATTCTCTTAGGGCAATCAGAGGAGAAACCTGATGTAAACCTTGTTGTTAAAATATTTTTGCAGCTCTGTAAATGCACAAAAATGTTTCCTTCTAATGTGTGACTGTATGGTTTGGGGAAAAGGTTGGTGAATTGGTTCCGCAATTTTTGAGGTTGAGCTCAAGAACTCAGGTTCCACTAAGGAGACACACACACAATTTACGCTGACTTTCCTCTAGACCTGAAGAAGTGTTAAGTTGCAAGTGCTACCTTGGATAAGGCATTAAACTGTTCACTTGAATATTCAAGATCTTGTGGCACTAGTTAGAGAAGAATGGATGGTTCTTGGCTACATTTTCCTTATAATGAAAATCAGAAAAACATGGACTTTTAATTCTTTAATTGAGTACTTGTGATTCATTGTTACAGACAGATTGGCTCCTGTGCTTGTTGACTTAACAAACATGACTGTATTTTATAAGTCAGTAGATGTGAAGTCTCGATGTTTTCTGATCACCTGTTTTTTAAAAAATCTATATTTTCTAATCAACCTGTTCAGAGATGTTATTGTACACCTCTGGAGCAGGTAGGAATTGAACCTGAGCTTCCTGGTCAGGGGTAGGGACACTATTGTGCCACAAGAGGGCCCTGTCATCCTGTTCTTAGATGCTATTACAACCTCTGGAGCAGTAGGAACACAACTGGCACCCTATCTCAGAGATAAGGACAGATGCCAATGAGCCACATGAGTCTCTGTGCAGCCCTTATGCTTGAGGTCAAGACAGATGTCGACACGTAACTGTTGATTGAAATCAGGGCACTATAATGTGGATACTGGAAATCTGAAGCCAACAAAAAATGCTAGAGAAACTTGGCAGTTCTACAGCATCTGTGGAGAGTGGAACAAAGTTGATTGAAAATTGACTACAAACTGAAAGCTGGGTAGCCACTGAAAGGATTTCTTCAGACTAGCAGAAATGAGAAATATGTACTCCAGGGACCTTTTGAGTTCAGTTTTTCTGTACATACATAAATGATTTGAACATGAATATTGGAGGTAGGGTGGAAAAATGCAGATGATAGATGGGACAGTATATCTAATATGAGAGAACTTATTAAGATATAGAAAGGTACAAATAAGCTTACAGAGTTGGAAGATAAATGGCAAACAAAATTTGATATGGTGAATTGTGAGACTGTCCATTTTGATAGAACTTTTAAAAAAAAGTTCCTTTGATGGGTACTCAGCAAAGACATTTGAGAATACTGATGGATTAAATGCCAAAAGTATCAATACCTGCTGATAAGGCCTTAAAAGGTTATGGAGTTCATTTCTAGACGACCAAATACACCATAGGCAGGTAATGTTTAATTCAAGTAGATCTTTGGCAACTGCAACCTGGGTTTATGCCAACTGGGTTAAGTCACCTGTTCATGCGCTCTAGATACTGGATGACTTGGTAACATTGAGGTACTTGATCAGGTGACTCTAAATACAAACGACTTGTTTCTTGTTATGGATAAATGAACTAAGGATTACTTGTTTCAGGCACTTTATTCCTTTTGTATTTAAACAAGGTTTCAGCCAGGCTTGGCACTAGTTGTTTAGTATTTTTCTGCCTTGTTACTTCTGTTGCTCGTTAAACCAAAAAGTTGATCTTAGATGGTCAGTCATGCTGATCATTTTCTATCAGGAGAATAGAATACATTGTCAAAATGCCACTGGTTTTTAATATAAACAAGTTATCAACCATTCAGAACATCAACAGTTTCTGACAACTATTTACATCACTTAAATGGATATTCGAACATTCAAATGAAGACAGTCAGTGATGTTTGATCTATGCTCGATTCAGCCTGGAGCTTTAGCATGTCAACACTCAGCACATCTGCCAGGCAGCACCTCAGCTGGTGTCAATGCAAATGAGTGAAATGGCCTCATGGTTGAGCTTTTCCTTGGTTTTCTTGTGCTTATTCATCAAATAGGCACTGGATACTTAATTTCGCCAACAGTAAATAAGCTCAATGTTTAATGTATTTTTGTCGTACTGATTGAAAAATTAACATTGTCTGGGATGCATAGAAGTTCCTGCTGTTCTTTGAAGGTGCTGCGTTCACCTGATTAGGCAGATAATATTTCCGTTTAATGTCTCATTGCAAATTATTGCACCTTCGACAAGATAGCAATACGTCAGTGGTTCAAGTGCCAGTATACACTATGTGCTCAGTTTCTGGAATGACTTCTTGAATTTACAATTTTCTGACTTTGCTAGGTTTATCATAATTGCAACAGGTACAGTGGCTCAGTGGTTAGCGTGGCTGCCTCAGCTCCAGGGATCTGGGTTTGATTCGACCTGTGGGCTGTGCGGAGCTTGCATGTTTTCCCTGTGTCTGCGTGGGTTTCCTCTGGGTGTTGTAATGTCCAAAGGTGTGCAGGCTAGCTGGATTGGCCATCCTAAATTGCCCATAGTGTCCAGGGATGTGCTAGGTAGATCAATGGGGATAAGGAACGGGGTTTGTCTGGGTGGGATGCTCTTTGGAAGGTTAGTGTAGACCGAGCATCTGCAGTCCTCACTTCCTCCTCAATGGGTTGAATGGCCTACTTCCATATTACAGGGTTTCCATGAGTGTTTAATAGTTGCTCATTTTCATCCTGGCTCCTCTACCTTCTAATAATTTTTTTTAGTATTTGGTGTCAAATTTTGATTCGTTAACAAGAAATTCGGAAGGTTGGTGTGGACTTGTTGGGTCGAAGGACCTGTTTCCATACTGTAGGGAATCAAATCTACTCTTAAAATAAAATCTTTTGAAGGATATTTTTACGTTTTTAATTATGTCTGGGGAGCAGTTTAACCTTAACGATTTTCTATTCCTATTTTAAAAAAATTCATTCTTAGGATGTTGGTCTCGTTAGCTACGCCCAAACTAGCACACACTGAGGAAGGGTGTATTGGCTTTGGAGAGAGTACACTTCGGTTACCAGAGTGATACCTGAATTTAGATTAAGTTATGAGGTGAGCTTATGCAAATTAGGCCCGTTTTCTCTAGAATCTAGAAAGTTAAGGGATGATCTAATTTAAATCTTCAAGATATTAACAGGAAAATGCGGGGTGGATGATAATTTTTTTTTGCTGATTGTGAGTTTCTAGAATTAAGGGGCATAGTCTAAAAATTAGGGTCAAACCATTCAGTAGAGATACGTATGTAGGGTGGTAGAGGCTTAGAGCTCTCTTCCACGAATGACTGTTGATGTTTGATCAGTTGTTAGTTTTAAAGCTGAGACAAATTATTATTAAATGAAGGTCTCCAGGGATGTGATCCAAAGGCAGGTATGTGAATAGTGGAACAGGCTGGAGGCATTGAATGGCCTACTACTGTTCCTGTGTTTCTATTTGTTGCTCATTTCTAATGACACTTAAGAGAAGATGGTGGTGAGTGCCTTTTTGAACATCTGTAATCTACCGGTACACCCACAGTGTTGCTGAGGAGAGAGTTCCAGGATTTTGATCTCGCAGCTGTGAAAAAACAGCAATTTAGTTCATGAGCACCATTAGTAAGAAGGACTTTGCAGGTTTGGTTGGGTTTGTTCTTATCATTTCCTGTGCTTGGTTGGTGCCAGGGGACTATTTTTATTTTGTCATGAGATGTGGACATCATAACTAGGCCATGTTTATTGCCCATCTTTCGTCAACCACATTGCTGAGGGTCTGAAGTCGCATTTATGCCAGACTGTTAAAGACAGTAGATTTCCTTCTCAAAGGACATTAGTGAACCAGATGGGATTTTCTTGATAATTGGCTTCATAGTCATCATTAGACTCTTAGTTCCAGATTATTATTGGCTTCAAATTCCACCATCTTCCATGATGGGGTTCAAACCCAGATTCACAAAACACTACCTGGGTCGCTGACTTAATAGTCTATAAATATTACCATTAGACCATCATCTACCTAGAGTCATAGTAATGCAGCATGGAAACAGACTCTTTGGTCCAACCAGCTCATGCCGAACATAATCCCAAACTAAACTAATCCCACCTGCCTGCCATACCCTCCAAACCTTTCCTATTCGTGTAATTATCAAATATCTTTTAAACCTTGTAATTGTACCCAGAATTGAAATCACTTCCTCAAGAAGTTGATTTCACATGTGAACGTCCTAATGTGTAAAACAAAAAATTGCTCCTCACATCTTGTCTTAATTTTCTCTCCTGTCACCTTAATGTGCTCCCTAGTCTTGAAATCCCCCATCCTCGGGAAAAGACAACCTGCCATTAACTCTACCTATACCTCTCATTATTTTATAAATTTACATCAGGTCACCTCTCAACCTCCTATGCTCCAGTGGAAAAATGTCCCATCCTATCCAGCTTTTCTGTATACCTCAAACCTTCCATTCTCATCAACATATTGGTAAATCTCTTCTGAACTCTTTCGAGTGTTAACTATCTTTCCTATAACAGGGAGACCAGAACTGAGCATAGTATTCCAGAAGATGCCTCACCAACATCCTGTACAACCTTAACATGACTTCCCAAGTCAAAGCATTGAGCAAGCATGCCAAATGCCTTTTTAAGCACCCCTGTCTATATGTGACACAAACTTCAAAGAATTATATATCTGAACTCCTAGGTCCCTCTGTTCTACATCACTACTCAAGACCCTGCTATTACTTGTATTAAGGCTACCCTTCCGTTTAATTCCTTTTCAACACACTTTTATATTGGTTAGTTTCAACTGGATGATTTGATAGGTTATTTCAGATGGTACTTAAGATTCAGCCACATTGCTGCAGTCGCATGTATGCCAGAACAGTGAGAGATAGATTTTCCTTACTTAACCGGATGGGTTTTTATGCCAATCAACAGTGGTTTCATGTCACCCCATTAGACCAGATCTGTATTCCAGATTTTATTAATTGAATTCAAATTTCACCATCTTCCACAGATTACTAGTGTACTGACAATGTCACTACATCACTGCCTCCTCTACTTCATGTGGTCATTACTTCTGACTGTTGAACTGTTCCATAGGTTGCATTTTGCTTCTGATAACTTGCCACGTTTGCTGTTATCACTGTGTGAACCTTTTGACAAGCTTTCTGATTGTGAGTGGCACCACAGTCGAACTTGACCTGACCACTTTTGCTGAGATTCTGAATAGCAATTTGGCGCAGCAAAGCTGAAATGGCTTCTTCTCCCTAACCCGCTGATACTTTGGAAAACTGGATTGAACAGAAGTTGAACTGAGGTCAGCAAATTCAGCTATAGACCAGAGATTGAAGCTGCAATGCTGTTGGATCTTTTATGGGTCACTTATCTGGATAAACTTGGTCATCATGCTGTGGAAGGTTTGAAAGAGTTTGTTTTAACCATTTTAACTGAGCAGACTTTACTGGTACAGGTATAGTTAAATTCACTTTTCTGACAAATCTTCATGTGCTTTTACTAAGTTGTATTGCAATTAACTGGCACTCTGCAGTTCATTTTAAAGGCAAGGACTGATTAGGGATAGTTAATATGGCTTTATGCGTGGGAAATCATGTCTCACGAACTTGACTGAGTTTTTTTGAAGAAGTAACAAAGAGGATTGATGAGGGCATAGTGGTGGACATGATCTGTATGGACTTCAGTCAGGCGTTTGACAACGTTCCCTATAGGAGACTGGTTAGCAAGGCGAGATCTCACAGAATACAGGGAGAACTAGCCATTTAGATGCAGAACTGGCTTGAAGGTAGGAAACAGTGGTGGAGGGTTCCTTTTTAGACTGAAGGCCTGTAACCAGAGGTGTGCCACAAGGATTGGTGCTGCATCCACTGCTTTTTGTCATTTATATAAATGCTTTGGATGTCAACATAGGAAGTTTAATTTGTAGGTTTGCAATGACACAAATTGGGGGTGCAGTGGACAGTGAAGAAGGTTACCTCCGAGTACAACGGGATCTCAGTTAGATGGGCCAGTGGACTGAGGAGTGGCAGATGGAGTTTAATTTATCTAATTGATAGGTGTTGCATTGTGGAAAAGCAAATCAGAGCAGGTCTTATACATTTAATGGTAAGGTCCTAGGGAGGATTGCTGAACAAAGAGACCATGGAGTGCAGGTTCATAGGTCCTTGAAAGTGGAGTCGTAGGTAGATGGGATTGTGAAAAAGGTGTTTCTGATGCTTTCCTTTATTGGATAGAGCACTCAGTGTAGGAGTTAGGAGGTCATGTTGCGACTGTACAGGACATTGGTTAAGCCACTTTTAGAATATTGTGTGCAAATCTGCTCTCCCTCCTATTGGAAGGATGTTGTGAAACTTGAAAGGGTTCAGAAAAGATTTGCAAGGATGTTGCCAATGTTTGAGGATTTGAGCTACAGGGAGAGGCTGAATAGGCTGGGGCAGTTTTCCCTGGAGCATCAAAGGCTGAGGGGTGACCTTATAGGGTTTATAAAGGAGTTTGGATCGAATAAACAGACAATTGACTTTTCCCTGGGGTGGGGGAGTCTAGAATGAGAGGGCATCAGTTCAGGGTGAGAGGGGAAAAATGTAGACTGGACCTAAGGGCCAACTTCTTCACGAGAGGGTGGTGCATGTATGGAATGAGCTGCCAGAGGAAGTGATCGAGGCTACTACAATTACAACATTTAAAAGGCATCTGGATGGGTATATGAATAGGAAGGGTTTAGAGGAATATGGGCCAGGTGCCGGCAAATGGGACTAGATTAGGTTGGGGTATCTGGTCGGCATGGACAAGTTGGGCCAAAGGGTCTATTTCTGTGCTGTACGCCCCTGTGACTCTTTAGAGTCAATTTTGTGCCTCACTGAACTATGTCTGATGCTGCTTGTATTATTTATATATGTATATATGTTTAAATCTGCAATCTTTAATTTACAACCACATTAATACTTTAGGCTCAATTTTGAAGAAACTTCTGCACACTGGAAACTCTGTTAAGGTAAGAGCTTTAATATATTTTGCTTGTTGTGCTTGTGATAGGTTACCAATTCCCTGGCCAGGTTCACAGCCAACATCTTGGAGGTGTATGTGATCTATTAAAGATGCTTTCCATAGTTTATATTTCTACTTCATGAAGATACTCTGGATGTTTGCTGGATGCGTTCCGGTTTTGTAGCAACTGAAATATTTGTCTCAGCTATGAAAGAGAGATATCATTAGAAGTGAGTGCACAATAGACTGCTTAATTTGTTTTATTTTATGCTAAGCCTCTTAAGTGACATGTTTTAAACAAATGTTTATAATAAATTAATGTATTGTTGATAACCTGTTAAGCAATTGGTGTTTGTGAATAACTGCAAAATGTTTACAAATAGCACTCAAATTAGCCATTCATTATATGTAATTGGAGTGAAAGATTGTTGTCCAAATTTGAGTGTTGATCTTTTGGTGATTTAGTTGATAGACCAAGATGAGTAGACAATTCTATGTGTAATTTAGGTTTGAAATAGTTTTCAACATTTTTTTGAAAATAAATTTTCTTTGTTTTAGTTAGGGTTCTACATAATTGCTAAACATGTTATGAAAAACAAAAGCCAAACAGAAGAACATTTGGCAGACATGTTGATTTTTGATAACTTTGAATCAGTCACATTTTAATAGTCAAAAACTTAGAATTAGCATTGCATAGGTGGAGAGTATTAAGAATGACCTTTTATGTAGGCTGCACAACTTAATTCATTGTGCTTATGGAATATCAAAATTATACTTGAACAATTATACATTTTCCGTAAAAAGAAGACTATGGGTTTACCTGATAGCAGTCTGGAGAATTTCAAGAAAAACTTCATTCAGAGCATGATTGGATTATGAATTATGCTGCTAGAAGGAACTGCGGAAGTGCATTGAGTAATTGAATTTAAGGTAGGTGAATAAAAGGAATGAAGGAAATATTTATCGAATTATATTAAATAAAATGAGGAAAGGGTCATGTGAGCATGAGTACCATTTGGGCAAACCAACTTATTTGTATGTCATATACTTATATTGAAGTAGTATATGCTTGTTACCAATGTAATTGTTATTGAATTTGTTCTATTGTGAAATTTATTTCGTCCCCAAATTGTTGGTGATCATTTAGATTTTTGGTATTGCTGTTTCCAGTGCTGAAATGTTCAATCCAAATTCCTTCAGTGAATTTCAAATCTGTGATAACATATGGGCTAGATGCAGAGATGGGAAATGTACAATCAACAGTAAAGTTTAGAACTGAAGTTTGGGGATCCGAGTTAATGTCTACATTGCACAATATAAAGGCACGGAACAACTGTTAGAAAAACACTGATTGAAATGTGCAAAATGTATTTGTTAATGCAAGTTGATACTGAAGTAGGAATGTTGGTTGATAAACCTTTAATTATGTTGAATCTAAACTTACACAAGGGCTGTGGCCTTTTGATCACACTGCAGGTAGGTCTCATAATATATAAGATTCCTTTAGTTCTTTGGCAAAATTGCAATTATTATATGAAAACTTGCTCAGCAATGCTAATAACACGGTTTGTGAAGAATGCTTGCCTCCTTGCAAAGTTCATAAGAAAGTGTTCACATTGGTCTACCTGTAGAGTTTGACAGCTGTTTTCTGCAATGACTACTTGGTCATTGCAAAAATTGTGTTTGGGCTGACTATCTTCTGTGCTGTATCCTGTTCGATCTGAGGCATTTTTCTGTAGCAAAGCTGGAGTTAGTGAGAACCAAGGGAAAAACTCAAAATTGGTTGGAGTCATACCTGGCACAAAGGAAGATGACTGTAATTGTTAGAGCTCACTTATCTTAGTTCCAAGGCATGACAAGAGTTTCTCAGGGTAGTGACCTAGACATGATCACGTTCAACTGTTCCATCAGTGACCTTCCCTCTCCCCTTAACATACAATGGCCTTATCATTAATGCTATAAATATCTTGGTGTTTACCACTAATTAGAAACTGAACTGGGGACCAGTATGCAAATACTGTTGTTAAAGTAGCAGGTTACGGTTGGGAATTTTATGGTGACTAATGCACCTGCTGACACCCAAAAGCCTGTCCATGAACTGAAAGGCAAAAGACAGGTAATCCCCACCTGCATGAATGAGTGCGGTTCCAACATCACTCAAAGCTGAGTCACTCAATAGTTCTGAGTCAGTATGGTATGTGACTTGGCAGGCGACTTGCAGGTAATATGTTCCCATGTATTCTAGTACCCTGGTCTTTTTAGGTGATAAATGTCAATGGTTTGGAAGATGCTTTGGAAAAAGCTTTGGTGAGTCACTGAGGTGCAATTTGTAGATGGTACACACTATATATTTGTTGTGGATGGGGTACCCTTCAAGAGGGCTTTGTCCTTGATGATTTGTTTTTGTTTAATGTTTTTCAGAATTGCCCTGGTCAGTTTCAAAGTTCCTAAAATGTCCCAAAAAATAGCCCACTTAATGTAGGTTTTGTGTTTTATACATATGGTATTGGCAAATGGTTACTGCCATTTTCTCAAGGTGGTTGTCTGGAATAAAAAGCAGCTGGTGTGACTGATAGGAACTATACACATTAATGTAACTGGTACTTGAGAGCAATTAGCCAGTGCAATATGGAAAAGGAAGTAGCATTTTTGTTAAAATTAACTGCTCTACTAAATCATTAATATAAATGCTAGTCTGGGTAGATGCATACTGTATAAATGATATTGGATGCTAACTGGATGCATATCCAATAGTATAGCTGAAATTTGTTTAACTACTAGTATACATCATGCTCTAACTTGTACTTGATTATAATCACAAGAATCATTGATGAAATTTCACCAAAATTGTGTAAATTTGTTTCCTTAGATAAGATGTGAAGGAATTCGACTCTATCTACTTTGGCTTCAAGCACTGCAAGAGAATTCTTCTGATGAGCAACTAACCTTATTTGCTTGTCTAGTTCCTGGTTTTCCAGCTGTTTCATCTCAAATTGGACCATGTACTTTAGATACACTCATAAATCCCTCCTATAATGTATCTGATGGTTAGTAATCAAGCCTATTACAAATGAGATGGAATTAGTACTTATAGTGGCATTTATCATTATATCAAGGTAACGAGTAAGTCCAAGTTTAATCTTCCCCTCGGAACTTGTGCTGTTCAGTATAGACCATGTTAAATGAAAATATTTGGAGACTATAGTCTTGAAGATCCATTTTTTTCATAGCATATTTTTCCCAAAATTAGTGTAACCAGTGTAAAAGAAAATTAGGTTGCCTGAGTTTTTGTGCTAGTTTTCATTTTAAAAAAAAGTGAGCAAAGCTGACTGACCCACATCATGTGTCCAAACTACCCAGGCACCATTGGGTTTCTAAATTTAATTTGTTTATGGAGCTTTGAGGAGAATCAAAAAACTAAACTGATTATTTTAAGTGCAAGCCCACTAGTAGGAATGTTTTAAAAGCTTTTAAGTATACTTGTATGCTTACTAAGGGAATGAGGAGCTCATTCTATCTGTTCTCTGAAGGTCACTTTTTCCTAAGGTGGGGTATTCACACCGATTTAAAAATAGTATTTTTTTTGTTGAATTGTTGATCACCTGTGTTTGTCAAATTGCACAGTTATTACTGAAGTACATCATGGAATATATTTTGACACCAACCTGCACTGGCTCATGACATATTTTTGTGTTTGGCAATATTTGGAATGCACAGATCTGATACTAAAAGTAATGATGCAGGTTAATAAAACCATTTTTAAACACCAAAACCAGACCAAGCAGTCATGTTTGTTTCCAGGAGGTTAGAATTGAAAAGCAGAGAAATTATGCTAAGTTTGTATTGAGCATTGATTAGATCAAGCTTTTAAAGTACTGTGCACAGTTATAGTTGAAATATTATAAAAGAGAACGTAGATGCTTCTGAAATATATGAAATGATGGGTTATGCCCATCAGGATCAGGTGAACACCTTTGGGTCACTTTGCTCATTGTGTTTCTAATTCATGTATAATATGGAAAAAAGTGGGAGTCAGTTTTATTTTTTAAACTGTGGTGTTTTAATTTTATTAATTTAATTAACAAAATCAAAGTGTGATTAATGTTTTTTTCATTTTCTGCTTAGTAAAAATTGCTGCAGAAGATATTAGCCCTCTGCTACCATCAGTATTGGGAGAAAAGATATCAGATGACCAGACTTTGTACTTCCTTCAAATACTTCTAAAGTACATGGTAATTCAGGTAAATCAACAATCTTCATAATGTGTAAAAGGTCTAATTGAGAGTACATGATTTATCATATGGGATACAAATTAATTTAAAACCTAGGAGTTGTTGAATGCTAATGGAGAACTTATAATTCATTATGAAGTTTCTGTGATTATTGGATTTGCAACCATGACTCAGTTGATGGCACTCTCTCTTGAGTCAAAAAGTAATGGCTTGACCTTGTATCCCTGAGCGGTGAACAAAAAGCCAGGCGAAAACTCGAGTACACTGCTGAAGGTGCTGTGTTTTGGAGAGACATTACACCAAGAACTTCTTTTGTCAGGTGAATGTGAAAGATGCCATGACACTATTTCAAAGAAGAACAAGGGAATTGACCTCAATGCTATGTCTCAATCAGCATCACTAAACAGCTTATATTGTCATTGTTATATTGCCCTTTGTGGGATCTAGCAGTGTGCAAATTCACTACCATGTTTCCTACCTTTGTCGCAGTGACTATGGGCCATACTTTAAGCTGAGAACAGGCTCTTTGCAACTGTGTGGATGTTGAGAACAGGCATATCTTGACTTGCCTGGATTTGATTTTTCAGACAATGGCACTTTAATTTATGTGATGAATGATGAATCCATGATGAATCTTAGCTCATGGAGGAGCTTGCCAGTCAGAGGTCAGCAGTTTGCATCAAACCAGGATTGGTGGCCACTTCATATGGAGAGACTGTTATGAGGAGAGGTTGAGTAGATTGAAACTGTACTTGTTGGAGTATAGACAAAGGTGGGTTGACTTTTTTGAAGGACAAAAGATTCTTCAGGGGCTTGATGGGCAGATGGGAGAAGGTTGTTTCCCTTTGTGAGAGAGTCTAGGACCAGAGGGCATAATGTCAGAATAAGGGATTACGCATTCCAGACAAATGAGTTTCTTCTCTCAGATGGTTGTGCATCTGTGGAATTCTTTACCACCGATGGCTGTTGAGACCAAGTTCTTAAATGCACTCGAGGCTATGGTAGACAAATTTTTTAAAGCAGTAAGGAAATCAAAGAAGTGGAGAAAAGGGAGGAAATTAGACTTGAGGATTATCAGATCAGCCATAATCTTATTGAATGGTGGAATAGATTCATGGACTGAATGGCTCCTATGCTCTTATGTCTTCTGGTCTTACTGTATCTGCCTCTGTGCCTCCTATCATTGCCCTGAAATTGAGATAAATCCAGGATCCTACTGGGGTTGGGTTGACAGCCCCTGCAGTGGAGTATGCATGTTGGGCTGAATGGAGGAAGTATTGATGCAGGAGGCAAAATTGATGCAGGGGGTCTGTGATTAGCTTCGGAGACACAAAACCGTCCTCCAACACCACCCTTTCACTGGCAGCTTGCAGTGTTAAACCTGATGGGCATTGTGCATCCTAATAGGCCTTTATCGGATGACAGTAATCCATTAAATTCAGTCCTATATTTTAAAAGTACTGGATGGGTTATGAAGTGCTTTGAGTGTCTTGAGATTGTAGAAGTGCTACATAAATATAAAATGTTTCTGTTTTAAAGATTTTTTTTTGTTCTTTTTCATGAGATCCGGGTGTCCCTGGCAAGATTAGATTAGATTAGATTCCCTCCAGTGTGGAAACGGGCCCTTCGGCCCAACAAGTCCACACCGACCCTCTGAAGAGTAACCCACCCAAACCCATTTCCCTCTGACTAATGCACCAATCACTATGGATGATTTAGCATGGCCAACTCACGGCAAATCATGGCATTAATCAACTCCAGCCTCCCCACTACTCTTGACCCACTCCAATTTGCCTGTCAGACCAACAGATCCACGTCAGATGCCGTGTCACTTACCCTGCACTCCTCCCTAGAACATCTTGACACCAAGAACAGCTACATAAGAATCCTACTCATTGACTACAGTTTAACCTTCAACACTATCATCCCCTTGAGACTGATTAGTAAACTTAGTGATCTCAGACTAAGCCCCACTCTCTGCAACTGGATCCTCTGTTTCCTGACCCATTGGCCACAGTCAGTGAAGATTGGGGACAATATTTCATCCTCACTAAGACCCAACGCTGGAGCACCCCAGGGGCGCGTACTCAGCCTCCTACTGTACTCACTGTATACCCATGACTGCGTCGCCAAATATAGACTAATGCCATTTACAAGTTCGCTGATGACCCTACCATAGTCGGTTGAATCTCAGATGGTAATAAAACACACTACAGACGGGAAGTGGAAGACCTAGAAAAGTGGTGCACTGAGAACAATCTAGCTCTCAGTGCCGGCAAAACCAAGGAATTCATTATTGACTTTCAGTGGGATGTTACTCATGCCCCCTTATACATTAAGAGCACAGAGATAGAATGAGTGGAGAGTGTCAAGCTCCTGGGAATGGTCATCCACAACAGGCTTTCTTGAACTCCTCATGTGGACCCACTGGTTACAAAGGCCCAACAACGTCCCTTCTTCCTCAGGCAGCTGAGGAAATTTAGCATGACGGTGAATACCCTTGCTAACTTTCATAGGTGTGCCATTGAGAGCATTCTGTCTGGATGTGTCACTACCTGGTGTGGCAACTGTACCGTTTAGGATCGGAGACAGTTACAGAGAGTGGTGAACTCAGCCCGGACAATCACAAAGGCCAACCTTCCATCTATAGAATCCATCTACCAGCCTGCTATCAAGGAAAGGCCGCCAGCATTCTCAAAGATCCATCCCACCCTGGTAATGGCTAAGGATCAGTTAGACTCGAAACGTCAGCTCTTTTCTCTCCTTACAGATGCTACCAGACCTGCTGAGATTTTCCAGCATTTCCTCTTTTGGTTTCAGATTCCAGCATCCGCAGTAATTTGCTTTCATCCTGGCAATGCTTTTCTGCAACCTCTATCATTGGGGAGAAGGTGCAGAAGCCTGAACCCATGCACCAGCCGGTTTCATAACAATTTCTACCCTACTCTTGTTAGAGTACTAAATGGACTCTCAAACTCTTAACATTTGCCTGTACCTATATTTTTGTTTTTGCTGCTGTTTACCTATTATTTACTTATCTATGCTATTTAACTCTGTGATCTGCCTGTATTGCTCATACGGCAAAGCTTTTCACTGTGCCTCGGTACACGTGATAATAAATTCAGTTCAATTCACCTAACCTGCACGTCTTTGGACTGTGGGAGGAAACCGGAGATCCCGGAGGAAAACCACGCACACACTGGGAGTGTGTGCAAACTCCACACAGACAGTTGCCCGAGGCTGGAACCGAACGCGGGTCCCTGGCGCGGTGAGGCAGCAGTGCTAACCATTGAGGCACTGTGCTGCCCAAGATACCAATTAAGAGTCAACAGTTTGAATAATGTATAGACCAGACATGGAGACCAGTTCTTTCCCTAAAGAACTTGTGTGAATTAGGTTATTTCAAAGGCAGTTGGTCACTGTTACTGAGTCAAGCTTCATGTTCTTGATTTAATACTTGATGTTAAATACCATGTGCTGCAATGGTGAGATTGAACCTATGTTCCTGTAACATGAGCCTAGGCCTCTGGATTACCAATCCGTGACATATACTAAACCAATGTCTTCTCCAAATTGGTAGAAGTGTCCTTTATTTTGTACATCTGCTGTTTCAGGAAATGTGTTGTTGAGAGAATTTTAAAGTGTATTAGGCTACTGTTCTCTGTTCTGTTGTTCAAAGTGCTGGTTCCTAGTGGGAAACAATTCAATAGACAGTGACATTGCAGTAAGTCATAAATAATATTTTCCTGCAAAAAGCTGGTAATAGAATGTTTGACTCTTTCCCTTGGCTCATCCAATGTCCATGCACAAGCACTTTCCAGCAAAAGTTACTGATTAGCAATTATAAGCTGAAACTCATTTTTTTTTAAAATTTTTGATTTCTTATCCTGAGGATATAACACATTTTATTAAGCGTACTGCAAGTCCTGAGGTGTTCAAAGTGTTCTGCAATCATTTTTGATTTGTAATGATTGTCATTAATAGGCAAATACAGCACCATTTTGCAGATAGCAACGTTCCACAAATAGTAAATGAGCCATATGACTAGTTACCCTGCTTTGTTTTGAAGTGGGTGCAGAACATAATATTGTCTGACACATTTGATCTATATTCATGTATTATGTAATGTAAATGTGGATGTCTTTTTGTTGTGCCTCACCTTTTCTGTCCTTTACAAAATATGTTCAACAAGTAAATCAGTGAAACAGAACATCCATTATTCATTTATCAATATCTTGATATATACTACCTTTCATTTCTAACTGAATGATATGAATGTGGGAACTGTCCAGGGGCTGTGAACAAGATAAGGAGAAGCTTTCAGATCTCCAGCTCAGCAGCTGTGTGTGTTCACCACAGTAAAAGCCTGAAGAAAATCAGTTTAATTTCCCTTCAGCAGTTGTTGTCAGCTTTAAATTGTAGTTAACATTTCCGGGACTTTTCTGTAAACATGAAATAGTCCACTGTCCCACCTCTAAACCAGTAAAAACATCCAGAGAAGGAAGAATAAGAAGCAGCGTTCTGATCAGCACAAGAACCATCACAAATGATTGTGTCAACGGAGACGAATGAACAATTTTCCTTCCATCCACAACACCCATGTTTTGTGTGTGTGTATGTATGTCTGTCTGTGTATCATTCATAACTTTGTGTGGCTAGAGTCTATTTACGTACAATGAAGAGTAATTCTTGTTGATAACAAAAACCTGGTCCATGCTTTTTGTTGACCTGTGTCTAAAATACAGGGGGAATTGAGGAATTTTGCATATCTTTTAAATTCTTTAACTTTTGTGATGTTTCTTGGAAGAGCTGGACTTGATTTCCAGTAGTAAAAGTGAATGTGTTCCATTCTTCTTGCATTTAAGTATCCTAGACAAAAGAACCATTGTGGAATCATCACTCAAGTGCAAATTCCACGGTTGATAAATATGGATTCTTCTCTCTTTTTAAGAAGTGCTACAGGGAATCCATGTTGGCAGCGATCTAGAAGGATTGTGTTGCAGAGCTCCGCACTGCACCACAAACAGGATGAACTTTTAACCTGTCCATTCTGGACCATCGCGATATCCTGGAACTCTAGAAAGGTCATGGAATCCCAGGAAGTTCTGAAACGTTAACTTAGCTGTGTTTCTTGCTGTCCAGAGATGCTGAAGAAGGGAGGAGGAGTGTCTGAGGCCAGGCCCGTGGCCCAGCCTGCAGGATCATCTCACTTGATTACCTACCAGGCCTTGGTGAGCGAACTTGCAAAACCTCACGAGATGCTGCATAAGCAGAAAGAGGAGAAGCTGGCCCCGATCTTTGTCATGCTGCAGAAGCATGAACAGCAGCTGGGAGATCTGGAACAGAGGACAGATGAGGTTGAGCACAAGAGTCACAGTGGTGGAAGCTGATGCCAGTTCCTCCTAGGATAGGATCCAAGCCCTGGAGACTCAGGCCCATAGTTTGCGCACCCCAGTGGATGATCTTGAGAACAGGGACAGGAGATAAAATATTCAGATCATCGGTCTACCTGAGGGTATGGAAAGTGAGCGGCCTGCGGAATTTGAGGACTGGCTGCCTAAATTCCTTAACCTGGAGGCTGGTATGAGAGGCTTGAAGATCGAGAGGGCACACCAGGTCACGGCGAGGAGATCAGGTTTGGGTCAACATCATTGTCTTTTTCTGGTGTGGTTTCATCACTATAGAGATAATGAGTGAATCGTGGAAGCTTCCATAATCCAGGGGAAGGATCCAAAGGCCCTAATTTGTGGGCTGTAAGATCATGTTTTTCCAGGATTTCTCAGTGGCGGTGACCCAGTAAAGAAAATCTTATGACGGTGTGGAGAGAAGACTGAGAGTGTTTAGGATTCAGTACTCTCTGAAGTATCTGGTGGTGCTACGAATAACCTTAGCTGGATCTTTTTGACATGTCGGAGAAGGCAAGACACTTTGTGGACAAATTAACCTAATCTGAACAATTTATTACGTACAAATAGTAGCGTTGTTTGGCTATGTCTTTATTGTTCTTTTTTTAAAAAAGCAGAGAAAGTCCAGTTGGAGCTTTCCGTTCCTTTTTTTTTCTACTGGTAATAATTTGGCTTAAACTATGTTTGGGGGCAGTTGATAGGTGGACTTTCAATTTCTAGGTTAAGTTATACCAGAGGATGGGTGGGGTATTTACTTTTTTTCTCTTTAAAAAGTGTTTTTTCTTTATTCATATTGCTATTCTATGATGTATTTACTTTCTTTTCTGCTTGTGTTTGCGGTGCGGCAGTTTGGGATAGGTATGTGCCCTTTTGAGCACGGGGTGATTTCCCCTATACAGAGCTGTTGGCTCTTAATATGTTGGTTTGTTTTTTGGTTTTTGTTGTTTTTAATCTTCGATAGTTTTGTACGTTTGTTAAGTGTAGTGGTTTTAGTTTATATGGTTTTTATGTTCGATGGATCATGTGGCACAGCGATTTGTGTTTCGTGTTCCTCCTCTGGAATTTAAATGTTGCTGCAGAAGGTTATGGCTAATGACTTGATTATATGGTGTATCTGGAACATCAAGGGAACTAACTCATCAATTAAGAGGAAGAAGATACTTTTGAGTCTTAGAAAGGAGCAGATGGATATTGCTTTGTTACAGGAGTCACACTCGGATGATAGGGAGCATTTGAAACTACAACAGAATGGCTTTGATTGGGTTTACTTTTCATTATTTAAGACCAGAAGTAGAGGAGTGGCTATATTGGTTAGGAGGAATTTCCCATTTAAGTTAGTAGAATATGTTAAAGACACACGGGAGTTTGTAATTCTTAAAGACTTGATAAATGGGGAAGAATATGTTGTTTTAAATGTTTATTGCCCTACAGCTCATCCCCTCAAATTTTTGGTAGATGCGTTTTCTAAACTGACGAGTCTCTAGTCTCGGCGTATCATTATGGTGGGGGGGGGGATTTCAATTGTCTCATGGATCCCATGGTAGACAGGTTAGATTAGATTAGATTACTTACAGTGTGGAAACAGGCCCTTCGGCCCAACAAGTCCACACCGCCCCACCGAAGCGTAACCCACCCATACCCCTACATCTCCCCCTTACCTAACACTACGGGCAATTTAGCATGGCCAATTCACCTGACCTGCACATCTTTGGACTGTGGGAGGAAACACGAGCACCCGGAGGAAACCCACGCAGACACGGGGAGAACGTGCAAACTCCACACAGTCAGTTGCCCGAGGCGGGAATTGAACCCGGGTCTCTGGCGCTGTGAGGCAGCAGTGCTAACCACTGTGCCACCGTGCCACCCCTCTATACCCTCTGTCCAAACTAAACAATTAGTGGATCTGTGTGTGGAGTGAGGGTTGGTGGATGTCTGGAGGCGTCTCCACCCTACAGGCAGGGATTTCACATGTTTTTCCAATCTGCACAGATGTCACACTAGGACTGATTGATTTTTTTTTCTGACCCCTGTGGCAACCCTAGACCTAGTAGTATCTTGTGCGATTGGTAATATTACCATCTCTGATCATGCTGCAGTGTACCTGTTGGTCAAGATTAAGGATGTTACAGTGGGTTTGAGGCACTAGCGAATGGATCCCTTTATTCTCAAGGATAAGAAGTTTGTGGAGCATTTCTCTAGGGAGTTTTGGGCATTCCTAGACATTATCTCAGGCTCGGTTAATAGGCCATCCATTCTTTGCAAAACTGTCAAAGCCTATGCCAGAGGATGTTATTTTCTACTCTGCTAGTAAGAAGCGGTAGAAGGATGAGCAGCAACATCTTCTCGAAGCACGGATGAAGGCACCCAAGAAGGTTTACTTTGATCGGCCCTCGTTGGTCAAGCTACAAAGGATTATGGCACTGTGGTCTGCATTGAATTCTGCGCAGACGGCAAAGAT
This sequence comes from Chiloscyllium punctatum, assembly GCF_047496795.1. NCBI lineage: Eukaryota > Metazoa > Chordata > Chondrichthyes > Orectolobiformes > Hemiscylliidae > Chiloscyllium > Chiloscyllium punctatum. The sequence goes on along the minus strand of NC_092749.1, from coordinate 101,026,180 downwards.
GGAGCTTAACCTTTGCGTTGCAAAGGTTAAGCTCCATCTTTGCCATCTGCGCAGAGGTTATGTGAGCATAGTAACAGGCCAGGCAAATACTTTGCATATCTCACCAGAAAAAGGAGTGCCCCACAAGCTATTACGGTGATTAGGGAAAGATCTGGAAACCTAACATGTGACTCCAAAAAGATTAATGTGGCATTCCAGAGATTTTACTCTGTTATGCCAATCTGAGGGCTGAGGAGGGCGGGCCAAAATGGGATTTTTTTTCAAGGATCTGGAGCTCCCGGGCATGATTCCCGAACAAGAGCCCTTTCTCGATGCCCTCTTATCGGAGCAAAAGATCCAGGATGCTGTGAGGCAGCTTCAGAGTGGAAAGGCGCCCGGTCCTGACAGATTCCCAGCAAATTCTGTAAGGAATTTATAAGTGTACTGTCAGGCCCGATGCTCAATATGTTTAATGACTCATACAACCATAATTGTCTCCCGACATCTCTGAGAGAGGCCAATATTTCACTTATTCTAAAAAATGCGAAAGTCTCTGAGGACTGTGCTTTGTACAGACCCATTTCACTCTTAAATGTGGACTTTAAAAGCCTCTCTAAGACTTTCGCGTTAAGGCTGGAGACTGTGTTACCTGCTATTGTTAAAGAGGATCAGATGGGCTTCATAACGGGCCATAGATCCTCCAATGATGTTAAGAGGCTGCTTAATTCAACCATGTCAACAGCAGTCAATACAGGGATTGGTGATTTCACTAGATGCAGAGAAGGCATTTGACAGAGTTGAATGGCCATACCTTGTCTATAGTCTGGAGCGGTTTGGTTTGGGTGAAGACTTTAGAAGATGGGTAAAGGTTCTCTAAAGTGGCGCTCTCACTGCGGCCATCACCAATGGGGTGTGATCAAGCAATTTTAACATTTTTAGGAGCAGCCAGCAGGGCTGTCCCCTTTCGCCACTGCTTTTTATGCTGGTAATTGAACCATTGATGGAGGCCATTCGTGGGGATCCTAATATATCAGCTCCAGAAGTAGGGTCAAAATTACATAAGATTTTGTTGTACGTGGACGATGTCCTAATTTGTTTTTGTCAAATTTCAGTGCTTTGCCTGATGCAATGCATTTGCGCGTTTGGTGCTTTTTCGGGGTACAAGATTAATTTAGCAAAATCAGAGGCTATGCCTATCGGTGGCCTTATGAAGGTGCTACATTTTGAAGGCAAATATCGATTCCCATTTAAGTGGTCACGGGGTTTTGTGTATTTGGGCACATTTATTACTCCAGCTCTGGATCGGCTGTTCAAAGCCAATTTTGTTCAGTTATTTGACAAAATCAAACAAGACCTTCAAAGATGGAAGGTGCTTCCGGTCTGGTGGTTGGGTCAGATAACGCTTAAGATAAATATTCTGCCCTGTTCACTTATACCCTATACGGATGCTCCTGCTGATTTTCAATATGCAAATACAGGGGAACCTCGATTATCGAACTTGATGGGCAGGCACTATTTCGTTTGGATAATCAATTATTCGGTTAACTGATCAAATGCCTTTCCCTTGGGGCTGGGAGCTTTTGAAGTCAGCTACCCGTTCAGGAGACTAGCAGCAGCATACATCGCGCAAGCCCCGTCCCCCGCTCCCAACACTGCTCCCAGCCCCCAACACCCCCTGCCCCCAACACACCCCGCTCCCAACCTCGTTCAACACCGCCCCAACATCCCTCGCCCCCAACCCCGTCCGACACTGCCCCCCGCCCCCAACCCCATCCAACACTGCCCCCGCCCCCCGAACCCGTGCAACACTGCCCCCAACCCTGTCCAACACCGCCACCTGCCCCCCACACCCCCAACCCCCGTCCAACACCATCCTCCGCCCCCATGCCCAGCCTTGTCGAACAATGTCCTCACCCCCAACACAACCCCACTCCCATCCAACATTGTCCCCCAACCCCGTTCAACTCTGCCCCCCAAACCCCATTCAACACTGCCCCCAACACCGACCCCGCCTACTGCCCCCACCCCTGTCCAACACTGTCCTCTTTCCCCCAGACCGTGCAATACATCACCCAACCCCATAGACACTCGCCCCCTTGTCTGGGGCAGCTGGACTGGGCACCAACAATAAGACTGCTGCAGTTGCCTTTGTGGGATAAGGCTTCAAATAGCGTGCGCACAACTTTTTACAGCAACGTTTTGGCAGGTTTCTCCTCTGCCCTGTACAAGATAATTTTGGTGAGATTATCTGGAGAAGGGGTGGGGTTGTTTAGTGTACACCCCTCTGTAGAACTCCAGGGAAAATGTGGGGAGAGAGAGCGTGGGCAGACAGTTATTTGGAGATGGTGCCTGTTTAATCGCTAAACAAAAGACGTGATCACTGTTGAAAACACGTCCTTGATGTAATGTTTCTATCAGGACCTCGAGATCTCCCTCGGAAAATCCGATTTTCGGAGAATTGGTATTCGAATAATCGAGTTTCCTCTGTATTCAGGAGACTGAACGGCTGGTTCAGTTCCTTTATTTGGCATCGTAAGCAGCCCCTCATTAAATTAGCTAAACTGCAACTGCCTCACAGACTAGGGGGAATGGGCCTTCCATGCATTAAAAGCTACCAACTAAGCTCGTTTTTTTATCTTGCGTGAGTGACTGGGCTGGTGGGAACCCTCTTTCAATTTAGATAACGAAGCCTTCCAGGCAACGTGCCCCCTTATTAGCTTGCTGTTTTTGGGAAAAATGAGGACAGTTAGGGAATATTGACATCACCCAGTAGTTATCAATACTGTTCAAGCATGGAGGGCAATTCGGCAGAGGGAAGGCAATATTGGCAAAACTCTTCTTTTACACCTTTAGTGGGTATGTTGGATTTTCAGCCGGGGACAATAGATTCAGGAGTCAAATGTTGGGCAACTAGGGATGTGTTTTGCATGGGCGATTCATTTGAAGGAGACACAATGATGTCCCTCGGTCAGTTAGCATGGAAATATGAGCTATCTGATAGGGGCCTCTTCCATTTTTTTTTCAAGTTCGGGATGTTATTCAAAAAATGACTACAGTTTTGACTGATTCCTACAAATCTGACATAGAGGAGGGTGGTCAGTGCTAAGTACACTTTCTGTAGGCTCTTTATATCATCAATTGGGGGTGCCCCCTCAGATGAGTTCGATCAACTCTGCAGGGTGTGGGAGAGAGAGCTAGATGTTAAAGTCTTCCCAGAGGCATGGAAAGATATTTGGGAAAATGCAAGAAAGATATGAATTTGCAATAGGACTCACGCTTTATGGTTGAAGATTCTCCACAGGGTCCACTTGCCTCTGGACCGTTTGTCAAAATTTAAACCACTGGTATCTTCAACATGTCCCAAGTGCAAGGTCTGTACGGTCACTCTTACCCATTGTCTCTGGTCTTATGGTAGGCTTCAAACATTCTGGAATGCTGTGGCGGGTGCAATGGGGAGGATTTTGGATGTAAGGATGGAGAAGAGCCCGATCTCTCCTCTCCTGGGCCTCCCCAGTGTGTTCCCTGCAGATGCACATAAGAAAAACCTTTTCAATATCCTCACTTTTTGCACAGGAAAGAATATCTTGCTAGGTTGGGTATCCAAAAACCCCCCAGGTCTTTTCAGTTGGCAGAAGATTGTTATGGAGCATATTCCGTTGGATTTTTTCACAAGTATAGTACACCACAAAACTGAGAATTTTTTTAAAGACATGGCAGCCCTTCTTGGAATACTTGGAGACAGGTTTATTTGCCACACTAACAAGGGCGTTTATACAGCTGTAATGATTGCCTTTTACGAGTCCAATATTCAGGCAGGAGCAACTGTGAACATATGGGTGTCTTGTTTGGCTGAGTTGAGTTATTACTATTTATTAGTTCGTTGCTGGTTAATATTTATTTATTTTAATAGTTTTTTAATTCTATATTTTTCCATAAATATATTTGTACATGAGGTTGGGTTCTTTTTACTTGTTTTTTGTACTGTTTTGAATTGTATTGTTTTGTATTTGTAATATTAAAAAATCTATTTTTTAATAAAATATATTTTTAAAAGTGCGACAATTTATGATTGAGGAAATATTTGTTGTATCATATAAATTTATAAACTAGAGTGAGACGTTGAATGAAAAATAGTGTATTCTGCAAAAATCAAGGAAATTATATGGTTCATAGGAAACAAACAAAGATAATATGACATGCTCCAATCGCAGTTGTAGATTTGGAAGATTAGGGTGGCACGGTGGCACAGTGGTTAGCACTGCTGCCTCACAGCGCCAGAGATCCGGGTTCAATTCCAGCCTCAGGCGACTCACTGTGTGGAGTTTGCACATTCTCCCCGTGTCTGCGTGGGTTTCCTCTGGGTGCTCTGGTTTCCTCCCACAATCCAAAGATGTGAGCAAGTTGGGTGAATTCGCCATGCTAAATTGCCTGTTATGTTAGGTGAAGAGCTAAATATAAGGGAATGGGTCTGGGTGAGTTGTGCTTTGGCGGATCGGTGTGGACTTGTTGGGCCGAAGGGCCTGTTTCCACACTGTAAGTAATCTAAGTAATTAGAATGGCTAGAAGCAAAGCTATTACTTGGATATGCTGTGTCTCGATCATACAGTATTTGTTCTGGGCAAGTGCTTGTGCATTCGTGTCTGCTCTACTCTACTCCAGTGCTGGATCATTTTCATGTCCCAGAATCTAAGACAGATGTGGTGCATCATCATTAGTGGTATAGTTGTTTCGCCTCAGTGTGTTTGTTGACCAGTTGTGGTACACGGGAATTTTGAATAGTTGAAAGCAGTTGTATTGTTTGAATTGTTTTAATGCTTCCTTTTGAAAGGTGGCTTGAAGGAGCAGCTAGAAGTTCTCTCCTGAATAAGAGTGAATGTTTGTACCCGTGATGAACTTTCAAGGTTCATTTATATAACATTCTCTAGATAATGACCTAGTAGTGTTATTTGCAAGCACGTGAGTTAATTTTCTCCCAAATCACTGGAGTGATGGACAGTGATTACTGGAAGGCACATGCCCACTGTGAATTTTGAGGTCACCCGCTGTTGATTTTCAAACCTAGTATCTCCACAGTTTTGCATTTTATTTCATGTTCATTTTAGATTGTGACATATTGCTGAAAACAATAAAAATTGTAACAGAAGAAAAAGTGTTGCATAATGATACCAGTATATTTGAAAATCTTATTTTGACATTTGACATGCATGGTTAAGTTGTTGCAAAGTAGATTGGTACACTTTTGTTATTCAAGGTATGTGAGCTTTGCTGGCGGGACCAGCATTTATTTCCCATTATTAGTTGCACTTCAGAAGGTGGTAGTAAACTGAATTAGATGCACTGAATGGGAGTTAAGTTTCTTCTCAGAAGATGAATATGAGACTATGATCATGGAATCTTTTTGATGTTTGTGACAGTTTGACAATCTTACATGATTCGCAACTTACTGTGTTAAGGATCTAAAAAGGGAGAAAAGACAAATTAGAAGAATGAATAAGTGTCTTGTGTTTAAATATACATTTCACAAACATTATTTGGAATATTTGATTTTTTTTAATTATCTAGTTTTATTGAATTAATGTTTTGCTTTAAATTTTAAGGCTGCAAGTTTAGAATGGAAGAATAAAGAAAAACAAGAAAGTGGCTTCAAGTTTCTTTTTGCCTTATTTAAGAAGTACTACCTTTCCCATTTATTTCCATCCTTCACAAAATTTACCAACCTTTACAATCCTGTACTTGGTGAGTAAAACATTCTGCTAAAAACTTAATCATTTAATTATGCATAAAGAAATGCTGGATGTAATCTAATACTAACCTGGTAAAGCAGAACATGCCACCAACTTTTGTCTCAATATTTGACTAAACATGAGTAGTAGCAGTAGACTTTATCTACTGATTTGAGTCCAAATACCTTTTGACACTGAATCTTGTACTCAGTATTGCAAATGCAAATGCTATTGTAATAGCTTCTGTTGCTTATTTTGTTTGGGGTAAACATCATTGTGTAGTCTGAGATAATTGGAGCTTAAAAATGTGTTGCTGGAAAAGCGCAACAGGTCAGGCAGCATCAAAGGAACAGGAGAATCGACGTTTCGGGCATAAGCCCTTCTTCAGGAATGAGGAGGGTGTGCCAAGCAGGCTAAGATAAAAGATAGGGAGGAGGGACTTGGGGGAGGGGCATTGGGAATACGATAGGTAGAAGGAGGTTAAGGTGAGGGTGATAGGCCGGATTGGGGGTGGGGGCGGAGAGGTCGGGAAGAAGATTGCAGGTCAAAAAGGTGCTGAGTCTGAGGGTTGGGACTGAGAAAAGGTGGGGGGAGGGGAAATAAGAAAGCTGGAGAAATCTACATTCATCCCTTGTGGTTGGAGGGTTCCTAGGTGGAAGATGAGGTGCTCTTCCTCCAAGTGTTTACCTAGTCGTGTTGTCATGGTCTGGCGATGGAGGAAGACAAGGACCTGCATGTCCTTGGCGGAGTAGGAGTGGGAGTTAAAGTGTTCAGCCACTGGGTGGTTGGGTTGGTTGGTGCAGGTGTCCTAGAGGTGTTCTCTGAAACATTCCGCAAGTAGGCGGCTTGACTCCCCAATGTATAGGAGGCCGCAGCGGATGCAGTAAATGATTTGCATGGAGGTGCAGGTGAATTTCTGGCGGATATGGAAGGATCCCTTGGGGCCTTGGGGGAGTAGTGAGGGGGGAGGTGTGGGTGCAGGTTTTGCATTTCTTGCGGTTGCAGGGGAAGGTGCCGGGAGTGGAGGTTGGTTTGGTGGGGGGTGTGGATCTGACGAGGGAGTTGCGGAGGGAGTGGTCTTTCTGGAACGCTGATAGGGGAGGGGAGGGAAATATATCTTTGGTGGTGGGGTCTGTTTGGAGATGGCGGAAATGACGAAGGATGATACGATGTATCTGGAGGTTGGTGGGGTGGTAGGTGAGGACCAGTGGGGTTCTGTCCTGGTGGCGATTGGAGGTGGCGGAGTTCAAGGGCAGAGGAGTGGGAAGTGGAGCATCGTCAACCACATCTGAGGGGAAATTGCGGTCTTTGAAGAAGGAGGCCATCTGGGTTGTTCGGTATTGGAATTGGTCCTTCTGGGAGCAGATATGGTGGAGGTGAAGGAATTGGGAATATGGGATGGTGTTTTTACAGTGGGCAGGGTGGGAGGAGGTGTAATCTAGGTAGCTGTGGGAGTCAGTCGGTTTATAGTAAACGTCCGTGTTGAGTCGGTCGTCCGAGATAGAAATGGAGACGTGTAGGAAGGGGATGGAGGAGTCTGAGATGGTCGAGGTCTATAAAACGACTAACTCCCACAGCTACCTAGATTATACCTCCTCCCACCCTGCCCACTGTAAACACGCCATCCCATATTCCCAATTCCTTCACCTGCACCGTATCTGCTCCCAGGAGGACCAATTCCAATACCGAACAACCTAGATGGACTTCTCCTTCAAAGACCGCAATTTCCCGTCAGACGATGCTCTCCACAGCATCTCCTTCACTTCCCGCTCCTCCGCCCTTGACCTCCACCCCTCCAACCGCCACCAAGACAGAACCCCACTGATCCTCACCTACCGCCCCACCAACCTCCAGATATATCGTATCATTTCCGCCACCTCCAAACAGACCCCACCACCAAGGATATATTTCCCTCCCAACCTCTATCAGCGTTCCGAAAAAAACACTCCCTCGTCAGATCCACACCTCCCACCAACCCAACCTCCATTCCCGGCACCTTCCCCTGCAACCGCAAGAAATGCAAAACCTGCGCCCACACCTCCCCCCTCACTTCCCTCCAAGGCCCCAAGGGATCCTTCCATATCTATCAGAAATTCACCTGCACCTCCACACACATCATTTACTGCATCTGCTGCACCCGATGTGGCCTCCTATACATTGGGGAGTCAGGCTGCCTACTTGCGGAACGTTTCAGAGAACACCTCTGGGACACCCGCCCCATGGCTGAACACTTTAACTCCCCCTCCCACTCCGCCAAGGACATGCAGGTCCTTGTCTTCCTCCATCGCCAGACCATGGCAACAGACTAGGTAAACGCCTGGAAGAAGAGCACCTCATCTTCCTCCAACCACAAGGGATGAATGCAGATTTCTCCAGCTTTCTCATTTCCCCTCCCCCCCCACCTTTTCTCAGTCCCAACCCTCAGACTCAGCACTGCCTTTTTTGACCTGCAATCTTCTTCCCGACCTCTCCGCCCCACCCCCTTTTCCGGCCTATCACCCTCACCTTAACCTCCTTCCACCTATTGTATTCCCAATGCCCCTCCCCCAAGTCCCTCCTCCCTACCTTTTATCTTAGCCTGCTTGGCACACCCTCCTCATTCCTGAAGAAGGGCTTATGCCCGAAACGTCGATTCTCCTGTTCCTTTGATGCTGCCTGGCCTGCTGCGCTTTTCCAGCAACACATTTTTAAGCTCTGATCTCCAGCATCTGCAGTCTTCACTTTCTCCTAGGTGAGATAATTGGAGTGTCTGCAGAGAGAGCTGTTACTGAGTGAGCACATTCTCCAATTAAATGTTTGATAGATTGAGTCCATCATTTTTGGTGCCCACTGCAAACTCAATTTCCACCACATCATCCATTCCTTTTGCTAGCAACTTCTTGATATAAAACAGCTGGTTATCAAAAGTGGTGTCGTATGTGATGCTGTGATGAGCTTCATACCGCACCTGCTTATTTCAACTGTGCAGCTTCACTTGATTTGCGTCCTACTATCCTTTCAAATGGGTAAAATCAATGACTGCAGATGCTGGGAACCAGATTCTGGATTAAAGTGGTGCTGGAAAAGCACAGCAGTTCAGGTAGCATCTGAGGAGCAGGAAAATCGATGTTTCGGACTCTATCCTTGATAAACTTAAGATTATCTCTGCAGCTCCTGTGCTAATTCATTCCTATCCTATTCACCCATCACCATTTTGCTCTCTGACTAGCATTGACTATTGATTAATCAACAGGTCAATTTCAAAATGCTATTCTTTTTTGTTTTTAAAAACTTCCATGGCCTCACTATGTCTTATCACTAAAATTTCCTTAAATTCTTCAACCCTCTGAGATACCTGCCCTCCTCCCATTCTGGGCAAAAGTGAGGACTGCAGATGCTAGAAACCAGCTTTTGCCCGAAACGTTGATTTTCCTGCTCCTCTGATGCTGCCTGCCCTGCTGTGCTTTTCCAGCACCACTCTGATCAGAACTCTGGTTTCCAGCATCTGTAGTCCTCACTTTTGCCAAGTTCATGAAAGTTGCCAACATAATTGTATATAGACACAGGATGAAAGTTGTTTTGTTTTCCCAATATGAGCTTTTCATCCATGATTTTAGGGAATAGTGAGTCCTAGAATTTCATGTAGATTATACTACTGTATCAGCACAAAAGTGATAGAAATTTTATTGCTGCAAAAAAGTTTAGCCAGTTAGGTATATCCATGAAAATTCCAAGGAAGATTTATCAGAAGTGAGCATGCACGTGTTAAGCTTACTCCACTCTTTTCTATTGCCACTAACAATGTCAAGTAACTTTTAAAAACAAAATCACATCAGGATCTATTATAGCAAATGGCAAAATGGTGAACTTACATAATGTAATATTGTAAGGTTTTTGTTCTAGTTTGATCATGATTGATTGAGAGAATTATATGGTGACTGATCTTGGCTCTTCATGTTTGCTGCAGGTTAAATCCTTGTTATAAATAGTGTCAGTAATTGTTCACTGGTTGTAAAACTGAAAAACTTTGTGGAAACTGTTATGGACTAGACAAAACCCCTTCAGCATATATTACGGAGATAGTCTAGATCTTAATTTTTTCTTAGTTTACAGCTGAGTGTAAGGCGTTGTGTTTCAGATGCAATTCAATGGGTCAAATTACCAGGTTTGAAATAAAACACACTTCATACCTGCACTATAATTAATATAGAGACAAAATAAAATAAAAGAATTGGCTCTTAATTGTAACTATTGAAATGCTTAACAAAGTTTTTATGCAAACTATTACTGATCAACTGCTCCAATATAGTAACATCTCACAAACACTCTCAGCAAAGACAATTTCAGTAAAATAGATTGTCTGACATGCAATTCTAGCAGCAGGAAGAGAACCCTAGGTTTTAGCTGTAATAGCGAGGAATAAGAGCTTCCTCACCCAGCTTCAAGACCCCAGCAACTGCCAATGAAGACTAAAGCTAAAACAAACAAGTCCTGGTTCTGTGGGAGCTTGACCCCACCCATTCAGGCTGCTTTTATAGTTCTAACTTTAAAAAAAACCAATGGCCTTTCAAGCAGTTTACTTTATTGGCTTTGGAGCAGGCAGCTTGACACTGCTGTCTCAACCTTTCTCCATTTTAAAAAAAGGGACAAAAACACCCCCTTAGCCATAGTATCATCACAAAACAAACATGTTTCAAATAGTGCGTTGTCTCAACAATTCGTAGAACAATATGTTGTATTAAGACTTAGAAATACCTTGTTTTGATTTTATTGTTTTAAATTTGATAAAGATGGAAGGTTCAGAAGTATGATGCTTTTTATGTATCTTAACCAGAAATTCCTCAGATGAGACCAAAGCCACTATATATCAATGTAACACGAAATAATGACAGCATTTACAGTACAAGGGACCAGTACTTGGCAGCTCGGGTGGCATTTATTAAGTGGCTTGTGACCTTCTTTCTGGAAAAGAAGTACACTGCCACAAATCAAAACACTAAGAATGGTGGAGAGATGCTACCTAAAATTATCCAGGTACGTTTGGATGGTTTGATAACTTAAGAAATATAGCAATGTTTAAGTACTTTAATTCTAGTTGTAACCATGAAACTGCTAATGTTTGGTTTCCTTGAACACTGCACATATTGAACAAAGTGCAGTGATGTTGCTTCCACTATCCTGTAAAGACTCAGTTGGCAGACATTTAAAATTGCTCAGCCAATATCATGACCCAATCCTACAGATTTCTGTTTTCATCTGATCTTTGGATAAGTTAATATAAATGTCTGACTGAACTTGATAGGTTTCTTCCTTAATTATCAAAGAACCAGTGATACGTTTAATTTTACTTTGCTTGTTTAACCAAAAATAAAAGAATTTCTAACCCATGTTCTCCCTTGACTCGTGGCCTCCACAGACTTTTCAGCTACTTGAAGTGAGCAACTAAGTGAATGCATGTTTTGGCATACAAATTTTGCTTCAAAACTTGATATTCAAATCGTGTTTAAAATTTAATGTAAATGCAATATTTTCTTGTTTCCTAAATATATAATTTTTTTAAAAACAATGAGTCATTCTGGGAAGCGATTCTTGAATTCGGATCTGCTAGATTTACAATCATCGGTGCAGGAAATTATACTGCCAAATTTTTAAGATGGCAAAAGTTCACTGTTATTAGTTAGAGCACAGCTACAGAAAGAAATGCATTTTCTTTTTCTAGGAGCACCCATCTATACTAATTATATTTGTTCCCTGCCAAGCATTTCTGACAGCAAATAGTTTTGCGCTGGATTGAGAAGTTTGGCTTTGTTGGTTCATTAAATGAAGAACAATACGTATAGGTGGCATTCTGTAAAATGCAACTGACGTTGGCTGTTTCACCAGTGATTAACTGTATTTAGCAGGAGATCATGTTCATAATCTAATGTGAAATTTCATTTATGCTTGAAATTTCCTTGGAGAATGAGCTTAATTATCTGTCTACTGCCTGAGACAGAGTTCAAAAATGCTGGACTACATCTCTCTATTACATTCAAAAATACTTGATATAAATTTAAATTGCATTGAAGTTGACAGTGCCTGGGTGTGATATCAATAATTAGCAGGACAAAAATTTTCATTTGAGGCAAATAGATGCAATTCTTAAATTTCTGTTTTTTAAACATTTTCTTCTTGGCTGAGCAGTCAGTGACTGCAAACCCATCAACTCAGGAGAAAGCCATTGAATCAGAAGCAAGTGGGACCTCTGAGCAGGATCGATCTCACTCCAATAGCAGCACTCTATCTGAAAGAAGACTCAGCACCTCCAGCCTCTGCAGCATTGAAGAAGAATATCAGCCAGTCTATGAGATGGTTCAGAGAGTTCTCTTTTCCTCTCAAGCTAATGTGAATTTTATCAATGAAGTGTTTCACCAGGTTAGTGCGTGATTAAAAAAAAATTCTGATCTATTGTACGTAATGCCTTCTATGCAATATACAATCTACTGAACAAAAATTATAAACTTTTACTATGATTAAAACTCTTCTCAAAGTTGTTTGCAAAGCACCAGATGTTGTGAAGGGTGATGTAATCCTGGATAACCAGAGTGCCTTAACTTTCTCAACTATGGCGTTTTTGATATATTTCAGTAGAGACATTTGATTTGATACCTTTTCTGTTACATTTTTCAATAAAGGCTAACCATAGAGTCATACAACATGGACACTAACCCTTCAGTCCAACCATTCCATGCCAATCATAATTGGCAATGGAAGTGCAGGTTCGGATTAGAACAAGTCAGCATGGATTTAGTAAGGGGAGGTCATGCCTGACAAACCTTTTGGAATTCTTTGTTACCTCTGTTTGAAGAGGTAACAAGTAGGTTAGAGCAGGGAAATCCAGTGGATGTTATCTATCTAGATTTCGAAAAGGCCTTTGATAAAGTCCCTCACGGGAGGCTGCTGAGTAAGGTGAGAGCCCATGGTGTTTGAAGTGAGGTACTGGCATGGATTGGGGATTGGCTATCTGACAGAAGGCAGAGAGTTGGGATAAAAGGTTCTTTTTCGGAATGTAGGCTGGTGACAAGTGGTGTCCCACAGGGTTCAATGTTGGAGCCGCAGCTGTTCACTTTATATATTAATGATCTGGATGAAGGGACTGAGGGTGTTATGGCAAAGTTCGCCAATGATACAAAGTTAGGCGGATAGGCAGGTAGTACTGAGGAGGTGAGGAGGCTGCAGAAAAATTTAGACAGTTTAGGAGAGTCGTCCAGGAAATGGCTGATGAAATTCAGCATGAGAAAGTGCAAGGTTTGCTCGTTGGAATGAAGAATACAGGCATGGGCTATTTTCTAAACAGTGAAAAAATTCATAAAGCCAAAGTACAAAGGGATCTGGGAGTGCTAATCCAGGATTCTCTAAAGGTTGACTTACAGGTTGAGTCTGTGATTAAGAAAGCAAATGTAATGTTGTCATTTATCTCAAGAGGATTGGAATATAAAAGCAGCGATGTGCTTCTGAGACTTTATAAAGCTCTAGTTAGGCCCCATTTAGAATACTGTGTCAAATTTTCGGTCCCACATCTCAGGAAGGACATACTGGCACTGGAGCGTGTCCAGTGGAGATTCACGCAGATGAGCCCTGGAATGGTAGGCCTAACATATGGTGAATGGCTGAGGATCCTGGGATTGTATTCATTAGCGTTTAGAAGATTGAGAGGAGATCTAATCGAAACTTGCAAGATAATATATGGCTTAGAAAGGGTGGAGCTGGGAATTTGTTTCTGTAAGGTGGAGAGGCTAGGACACGTGGGCACATTCTTAGAATTAGAGGGGGTCAATTTAGAACGGAAATAAGGAGACATTTCTTCAGCCAGAGAATGGTGGGCCTGTGGAATTCATTACCACGGAGCGCATTGGAGGCTGGGACATCAAATGTCTTCAAGGCAGAGACTTATAATTCCTTGTGAGATGAAGAATTTAAGGGCTACGGGGAGAGTGCGGGTAAGTGGAATTGAAATGCCCATCAGCCATGATGAAATGGTGGAGAGTACTCGATGGGTCAAATGGCCTTACTTCCACTCCTATGCCTTATGGTTTTATAATCCCAAACTAAACTAGTCCCACCTACCTGCATTTGGCCCATATCCGTCCTAACATTTCTTATTCGTGTACTTATCCAAATGTATTTTAAACATTGTAACTGTGCCTGCATCCACTACTTCCTCCAGCTGTTCGTTCCACACTCAGACCACTCTTTTTTTTAAAAAAGTTGCTCCTCATGGCTTTTTAAAATCTTTCTCCTCTCACCTTACAAAATATGCCCCGATCTTGAAATTTCCCAACCTGGAGAAAAAGACATCTGCCATTCACCTTATCTGTACTCATGATTTTATAAACCTCCAGAAGGTTTATAAACCTCAACCTCCTATACTTCATTGGAGAAAAAAAGTCCCAGCCTGTCCTTATCACTCAAACCCTCCATTTCTGGCCACATATGGGTAAATCTTTTCTGAACCCTCTCCAGCTTAATAATTTCGTTCCTATAACAGGACGACCAGGACTGGATACAGCACTCCAAGAGTGGACTCACCAACATGCGGTACAACCTCAGCATGACTTTCCAACTCCTTTACTCAAAGGGCTGAGCAATGAAGGCAAACGTGCTAAGCGTCTTCTTAACCACAGTGTCTTTTTGTGACTGAAACTTCAAAGAATTATGAGTCACAATAATTTTTTTGAATTACTGAAACCCTAGGTATCTCTGTCCACAACACCATCCAGGGTCCTATAATTATTTTTAAAAGTCCTGCCCTTGTTCTCACATTTATCCGAATTAAATTCCATCTGCCACTCCTCAGCCCCTTGACTCAATTAATCAAGATCACTTTGTAATCTTAGATAACCTCAGCTGACTGTCCACCTTACCACCAATTTTGGTGTCGTCTGCAAACTTACTAACAATGCCTTCTATATTCTCATCTAAATCATTTATATAAATAACAGAGGTGGATCCAGCACTGGGGTTAAAATAGATTGTGACAACTGATTGCACTTAATTCTTGACTAACCGAAATTAGTTAACTTGATGCATTGATTGTGTAGAAAATATTTTTAAAGTCATAACATACTGCCGTGCACCTATACTTTCTTTTCTTGAAGAGCTATACAGTTTTTTTGACATTGAAGTGAACTCTTTTATACAGCCATGAAAGCTAACAACAAAATGAACCTGTAAGGGATTGATATCCAATTTTTGCCATTTCCTTTATATATAATGTCGTATCATTAATAATTTAACTCCATAAAATGAATGAACACCTTCACTTAAAAGTTGTTTCATATAAATAAAAATGCTTATTAAGTATTCATTTAATGAATCATTATGTGTGAATAATGAAAACTTAGGTTGTGAATGGTACTTTACATTTTCTTTTCTAAGGGTGTGATAAAGTACTTCCCAGCCGATGATGGACTTAATGAAGTGTAATTACTTTTGCAACGTAAGAAGCACATAGCACCCAATTTAGAGTAAGGTTTGATAAGCTGCAAAAATGCCATTTTGTAATTATGGAGACCCAGTATTCCGGGGATCGCGTATTAGAGGGGCCTACACAACTGGAAGCATCAGTTCAAATGTCTAAAGATACCTTAGAATTTTGAGGTTGGAGGAGGTTACAGAAGTAGGCAGGGTGAGGGCATGGAGAAAATGGATTGGAATTTTCAAATAAAGAGGATAATTGGCTGGGAGCCAATGGAGCAAGCACTGGAATGGTAGAGGGAATGGACTTGCTGCAAGCTGAGATGTGGGCTGTTGCGATTTGGATGACTTCAGTTTGCAGAAGATAGAATATGAGAGACCAGGCAGTAGTGTGTGGAATAGGATAATCTGAACGTAATGAAAACCCGAATGCAACTTTTCAACAGTAGATGAGTTGAGGCAGGGAAGAAGTTGGAGTGTTAAGGACGTGAAAATAAATGGTCTAGTGATAACACTAGTCAGAGCTTGGAACCTTATGTCTGGATTAAGTGTGACACCAAGGTTGCAAGCAAACTGGCTCAACTTCAGACTGCTGCTTGGGAAAAGGTTGGAATCTGTTGCAAGGAAGTGCAGTTTGAAAAACAGTGCTTTTAGCCTTGCAGAGATTTAAACAGGAGTATTACATTCAGATTTAAATGCCTTCAATTGTATTGAATTGTTTCATAAACACTGTGTGTTTATAACAGATTATAGGCAGATCTGGAAGTTTATAAACTGATCTCCACTGCTATAGTCGAGCAGTTTGGAAAAACAAATTGAATTGATTAGTAACAAAGATTTCATTAGGTACAGAACAACCTTGATTATCTGACCGAGATGGGTGGGAGGATTTTGTTCGGATAACTGATAACATTTTTACGGGACCTTGAGATCTTGTTCGGATAATTCAAAATTCGGATAATTGACTTTCGGATAGCGGAGGTTGTTCTGTATTTGCCAAGATGTTTATTTGGAGTTTGTTATGGAAAGAAGAGCATGAATTGGATTTAAATTGTAAAGGAGAACATGAAGACTTGTAGAAATTATTCAGATGTAACCAAAATAGTGTCAACCTCATGTGAACATCAGTCAAAATGACGATTAGTCTGATAAGATTGCGTATGTATGGAAGCTTAATTGCTTGTGGATAAAAGCTTGGTTTGTATTTTGTGTTCGAGAGATTTAGATGCTGTGAAATAGAAAATGAGGCCTTCTCTGTTAGTGTCTATAACAAACAATTTTGGATCATCAACTGGAATAAATGCAAGTTGAAACATCATTTCAATTCTTAGAAAGTAACCCTTTACAAAAGCCTAACCTCTCCATTTCTGGCTACATTCTTCAAGGTAATATTTATTTCTCATCCATCTTTGCCCAGTGGTCATATAAAGATGGGATGTTGTGTGGTACTGGAATCAAATTAATATTTTTTGGAGGTTTGGAGTGACATGTTCCCATTGCAAGTAGCTTGATAAATCGGTGGATTTTGAGAACAATTATATATGTTTCATGGTCATTTTTCTTTCTACTGGTACTCGTTCACAAATTGATTTTTTTTTTGCGTTCAATATGTTTTATGATTTGAAAACGTGACCTTGCTAGTCCAGTATCTTAACCACTAGCCATACTTGCCGTAAACAAATTATTTTACAAATATATCTTGCTCAAAGTGCATTGTAAATAAAATATTCATTATGTTTTGAAGATTCAGTTCCGAATACTAATTGAATTCAATCAGCGTAATAAATTATGCAGACTTCTGCATAAACGTGGTAAATAATGAAAGAGTTTTTTCATGTGTCTTTAATTCAATCCAGTTAGAGCCGAAATGAGTTCATTTATTTATTTCAATGTTATTTTTATCAAATTGTTTGCTTTAATCTGTGGATATAGAACATTATTCTTTATGACCATAGAACTACTAGTTTGTGAATAACGTTATGCTTGCAGGCCAAAATCGTACAGAGTAAATAAAATTATTCAAGATTCATTTGCTTTGTCATAGGATACTGATTTTATTTTGATTTGACATTTCTAAAAGAAGAATAACTTGGCACAGAGAGGATGTTCAATTGTAATTCGTAAGGTAAAAATAATATTTGAGAAGCTTCAAAAATCTCATTTTTTGGTAGCAACTACTCTGTTTATATGGATTGTTGTGTGTTATGGTTTTCAGGAAAAGCTTTTGCAAGTTGCAGCCCATGAGAAATTAAAATACTCCAAGTTTGAGTTTCAAGACTGTCTTACACTTAGACTTACTTGTCCTTTGTTCAGTTAGTTTATTAATTTCCAGTCTGAGAGAGCGCGTTGCAGTTAAATAAATAATTATCTCTTTGGGGGAGATGATTGACATAATCACATTTGTGTAATCTTCTATAAATATTTAAGTTAGGTGATGTAATAACTGAATTTGGAAAGATTAGAAGAATTGAACTGTTGTAAAATGGACATATCAGATTCCCTAAAACAAAAACAGAAGTTGCTGGAAAAGCTCAGCAGATCTGGCAGCATCAGTGAAGAATAATCAAAGTTAACATTTCGGATCCGGTGACCCTTCCTCAGAACTGGAGGAAATTCAAAGGAAGGGTCACCAGACCTGAAACGTTAACTTTGATTTCTGTTCTCTGCCAGATCTGCTGAGCTTTTCTCGCAACTTCTGTTTTTGTTTGTGGTTTACAGCATCCGCAGTTCTTTTGGTTTTTATTCAGATTCCTTGTACCCTGATATTTACTGAAGTAACACTGTTGGGTAGATGTATACAAAAGAACACAGGATGATAGTCTTTTCTCAGAGCTAACTCTATAGGCATGGTAAGTAATATGTAATGTTTTGTAAAGTACTATGTTGATGCCTGAAATGGAGTAGATAGTTCTTGTGAAGCTCTGTATTCAGCATGGTTTTGAATTGTGCTGACTGCAGAAGCAAGTACTGGGTTTTTCTGCAACCCCAGTGAATAGGATGATAATATTTTATGCCACTCAAGGGCATTTCCATATTCCTACAACTTTGTCAAGCAGCTTTGCTTGTGAGGACTGCTTCAACCCTTTTAGCACTGGAAACATGTGTCTGAACGTCATAATTGTGGAGTTGTTACCAATGTAAGGAAAGTAACCATGTTGAGAATGGTTTCTTCAATTTAAAAAAAAAGATACCTTTTTAGGTATCCAGTAAGTCAGAATTCTCTTTAGCACAGCCTTAAAGCACATTCAATCATGGAATCTCCAAAGAACTGTCAGGCAGCGATACCAGTGATTAAAACCGTTGAGTGAAATGATGGAGAAGAGAAGCTTAATTGTGTTCAGCATACTTCTATTAAGAACTTATTTTACTGTGATGACGTGCACCTGTTTGTAATGATCTGATGTTTGTATTTCGGGGGAAGTCATACATGCGATAGAGGTCTTATGGTGCAGAAGGTAGTCTCCTTTTGCAAGAAGTTCTAGCTTTGAATCCAATTATGGGATTTGATGGCCATGGAAGGTGCATTCATTACATGATCAAACATGTTACCCACTGCAAATCGTTCAGTTGTGCCTATGGGAAATTCTCTTGGTCATGCAATGCTGATGGAAAGTGCAACCTTTCAAGCCAAAGCCTTTGTTTACAGGCTAGTGATTTGTTCCAGGAAAAACTATATTGAAATAAAGAGAACCAAATGCTTGATTTGCTTTGTGCTCCAGTAGATGTGAGAATCAATTTCTAAGTTATGTACTTAGTGCTACTTCGTAGGTAAGGTGAAAGTAGCTAAAATAGTATGCATCAAGAATTTTGAAATGTTAAGGACCAATGCTGAAACATTGCCGTGAGTATAGTGATTTTTTTTCAGTCTTAGACCAAGATTGAGAGTGCTGCAAGTTAGGTAAATTCTTCCAAATCCATTTTTACTGACCAGATAGGGGGCTAGTCTGATTGAAATATTATAACACTATCCCTTTCAATTAGATTTCCTGAGACATAACATGAATCATTCACCTGGAGCATCTCTCGGCAGAATTATTAAAATAGATCATGTGATGAACAAAATGAAAATTTTCCAGAGTTAAACTCTGATTTGTTAATCAGTCATTAGTAAGTTTGCAAGTGATACCAAAATTAGTGGTGTCATAAATGGTGAAGACGGTTATCTCCGGTACAATGGATCTTGGTCAGATGGCCCAAGGGGTAACAGATGGAATTTAATTTAGGTAAGTATGAGGTGTTGCATTTTGGTAAGGCAAATTAGAGCAGGACATAAATTTAATGGTAGGGTCCTGGGGAATGTTGCTGAACAAAGAGACCTTGGGGTTCACAGCTCCTCGAAGGTGGAAAATAGCTTGGGCTATTTTCCCTGGAGCGTTGGAGGTTAAGAAGTGACCTTATAGAGGGGCATAGATAGGGTGAATTTCCCCAGGGTAGGGGAGTCCAAATCTAGAGGGTGTAGGTTTAAGGTGAGAGGGGAACGATTCAAGAGGGACCTAAGGAGCAACTTTTTCATGCAGAGGGTGGTGCATTTATGCCAGCAGAAGTGGTGGAGGCTGTTACAATTAGAACATTTAAAATGCATCTGGATGGGCACATGATTAGGAAAGGTTTAGAGGGATATGAGCCAAATGCTGCCAAATGGGACTAGGTTAATTTAGTATATCTGATTGGCATGGACAAGTTGGACTGAAGGGTCTGTTTCCATGCTGTATAACTCTATGACTGTAAGTACCAGCCACAAAGTTTCTTTGCAATTACAAAACCCGTCCTATTTTTCCAGAGTATTTGGATATTGCATACTTTGAGAGGTGCAGGTTTATATTTTAATAGTCTACTCAAACTACTAGAATTTTATGATTACACAAGATCACTGTACCCATGCATTTAGATTAGATTCCCGACAGTGTGGAAACAGGCCTTTCAGCCCAACGAGTCCACACAGACCCTCTGAAGAGCAACCCACCCAGACCCATTCCACTACATTCACCCCTGACTAATGCACCTAACACTTTGGGCAATTTAGCATGGCCAGTTCATCTAACCTGCACATCTTTGGACTGTGGGAGGAAACCAGAGCACCCTGAGGAAACCCACGCAGACATGGGGAGAACGTGCAAACTGCACGCAGACAGTTGCCCGAGATGGGAATTGAACCCAGGTCTCTGGTATTGTGAGGCAGCAGTGCTAACCACTGAGCCACCGTGCCACCCATAAATAAATAAAAAGACATGGAACTCTATTATAGGGCATCTACTTTTTGATCATTCTGTTCAAGGTATTTTGTCCAGGTGAACATGAAATTAAGAGTAAAGCACTGCAGATGCATGAAATCTGATATGGAACAAAAATGCTGGAGACGTTTTGGTTTGGCAGAATAAGTAGAAGGAGAAACCAGGTTAATGTTTTGAGTCAAAGATGACCAGTTCAGAACTGAAGTTAGAAATGTGACAAGTTAATTGTAGCTGTAAAGAGGAAGAGGAGGGAAGAAACATAAGGGCAAGTTTCTGAGAGGACGGAAGGGACTAAATTACAAAGATATGATGGAAAAAAAACAATGTGGTAATGGTTGCAGTACAGGGCAGGCTAATGCACAGCTCATTTGAAAGCAAAATTATGAATAAAATGTTTAAAAGCCGCACTTAGCTAAAAAAACACAAAATAGGGTACAGGAAATTGTTGAACTCACTGACTCCAGTGCTTAATTGAAAGGTGGCTTGGATGTTGAGCTTGCATTGACCTTTGAAAACTGCAGCAAGTCAAGGACAGAAATGTCAGTGAGAAAGCAAGGCAATTAACTTGAAATGTGGAGTTATGCTTCTAAACTGAGCGGAATTGATCTGTGAATATTCCTTTAATCTGTAACAAAGCAATTGCAGAGAAGCAGTTAATGTTTCAAGACCAGTGCCCCTAGAATGGTAAGTTCTGTTTTCTCTCCACAGCTGGTGCCAAACCTGCTGATTTTCTCCAGCAATTTCTGTTTTTCTTTGTTGCAGATCTCCAGCATCTGCAGTTCTTTGTTTTATCATTAATCCATGTTTGGTCTCCCCATTGTAGATGAGACTGCATAGTGAGAAACAAGTGCGGTGTACTGACTTGAAATAAGTGCAAGTAAACTGCTGATTCACTAAAAGGTACATTTGGGGCCTTGGACAGTCGGGAGAAGTGAAAAAGCAGGTGTTACATCTTCTATGATTACATGGGACGATGATGAGGTGTTGATGAAGAGTGTAGGACAGTGTCTCGTGCTGAGGACGGTCTCTTCAGAATGCTGATTGTGGTTGGTTTGGTTGTGGCATCTCCCTGGAGGATATGTAAACAGCACAGGTTGATATTTGGCTGGTGGGATGAAAAGGAATGACAAGTGGAACTCTATTGCAGTTCTGGGAGTAGGGAAAGGGGTGAAAGTGAAAATGTGGGAAATGGCTGAAATATGAAAATTTTCTACAATCATTAATATTCATGAAGAAGTGAAAACATTCTCGAGATTTCCAAGATTCAACATTAAGTGTGTGCAACTTGTAGAATCATGAGGACTTGTTTTACATGAAGGTACAACACCCTCTGGTGGACCAGTCATGCTAGTACTGTGCTTGGATACAGTATTTAGAAAATGCTTAAACATATTAGTTCATTTGGCCCATTTTGTCAGCATCGACTCTTCAAATGAGCTTTGTAACTTAGTGCCATTCTCCTGCCTTTCTTTTTCCATGTCCTTGCATCTTATTTATTTGTATAATAATTTTCTAATACCCTATTAAATGCCTCAATTGAAAAATATAGCTTGATTCAGACTGAACAATCTTAATGAACTTGCAAAAACACTATCTCCTCATGCAACTATATCCCTTTGACCTTCTTGAATTCAGCAAATGCTAGTTTTCTCTAGTGACTTTTACATGAAACCCTACTCTTGATATGAACATACAAACTAGAAGTAGGAATAATCCATTTAGTCCTTCGAACCTACTTTGCCATTCATTAAGATGGCTTATCTGTCTGTGTTTTGAATGCTGCATTTCCATCTATCCCTGATAACCACTGCCTGACAGGAATCCACCTCTGTCTTAAAAATACCTCATGGTCTGCCTCTACCACGTTTTGAGGCAGAGCATTCCAAATGTGTCCAACAAGCTGAGAAAGAAAATCTCCTCATCCCTGATCTGAAACAGGGACCCCAAATTTTAAAACAATATCCCTATTTCCAGACATACCCACAAAATGAGGATCTTTGGCCTTTTCACACTCAATATATCAAACTTATTCAGGATCTTAAACACACATCAAGCCACCCCTCACTGTTGAAATTGCCTAGCCTGTACACCCTAAGTCAACCTACGTGTTAGTGATATCAGTTTAGTCAACCCCCTTCATTGCATTTATATCCTTCCTTAAATATCCCTCGTATAATAAAGGATAACGTGCCATTAGGCCTCCTCGATAACATGCTGTATCTGCACATAACTTGCTGTGACTCATGAACTAGAAAGAGAACACTTCCATTTCTCTGCATCACTGAATTGTGTTACGGCACGGGGTAAACCTTCCTGCTTAATTTAAAACCAGCACCATAGAAAACATTTATCCTGCACAGTAATTGTAAAAATTCAAGTGGCCAAGAATTATTTAAAGTAAAAATTAACAACTTTATTTCTTAAAATATAACAGAGAATAATTAACTAACAACTATTTACAACTCCTTTCTGTAACCTATCTTTATCTCCCCTTCCGTAATACCAGTCCGATAAAACCCCCCAATTAAGAATTACAGAAAAATTCAAATTTTAAAACCAGCCAGTGGTCAAATCTTCTCTTTATCTTTATCGGTAGATTGGCTCTCCAGGTCAGTGTTGAGGTTTTTCTCTCTGCAAACTCTGGACAGGTACCTCTCAGAGTTCTGACTAGCAGTCTACAGCTCTTTGTCTGATGGCAGTTCTCCTCCTAACTGTTCAATTTTCCCTGGTCTTATACCCCAAAGCATCAGATTGTCATTGGCTTTTAAGATTTTCAATATACTCAATTCAAACTGATTGGCCTAATTTGAATCTGTTTTGTCATTTTCAGGCAACCAGCTACCCCAGTAGCTAGAGCGCGTTAGTATGTCTTATTAAGAACACTCGATGCTGTTACTGCTAGTTTTTACTCTCTTAAAGGTATATTATAACCACATCTTCATAGCAATTGAGTTGTTCACCACTTAACTAATACTTTTATTTTATTCTTTCTGGTAAAATGAAAAGCTTCACATTTTCACACATATACTCCATTTACCAGATCTTTGCCTGCTGACTCAACCCACCTATACTTGCCCGCAACTTCCTTCACAGTGTACCTTCTTGCTTGTTTTAATGTCATCTAGAAATTTTGCTGCCATGCCTTGACTTCACTCACCTAAGTCATTGATGTAAATTGTAAAAAAAAAATTGAGACCCCAGTACAGAGCCCTCAGAACTTATTACATCCTGCCAATCCAAAACTTATTTTTGCTTATTCTGATTTCTGTCAGTTAGCCAGTCTTCTATCCATGGTAACCTGTTGTATTCCCTAAACACAATGAGCTTTTACTTTCCAAAATAACATTTGTGGCATTTTATCAAATGCCTTCTAGAAATCCAAGTATAATATGTTCACAGGCTGTTCTTTATCCTGCATGTTACTCCTTCAAGAACTCGAATAATTTGATTAAGCATGACTTCCCTTTGACAAAATTGTGCAGAGTCTTCCCAATTACATTGAGTTTTTTTGAAGTGTGATTGATTCCATCACATCTCCCATGGGAGACATCAAGCTAACAGACCTTTTGTTCACTCTTTTCTGCCTCCTTCACTACTTCAATCAATTAAATTATTTGCTCATTTGCAATATATTGGAACCTTGCCTGGATATAGGGGTTTTTGGATAATTAACTTCACTAACAATCTCTTTTGTTCCCTAGAATGAAGTTCATCTGGACCTGGAGACTTGTCAGTTTACAGCTCCATCAATTTGCTTTGTACTACTTCCTTCCTGATAATAGTTTCACTAAGTTCCTCTCTCTCTTCTAACCTCTAATTTATAGATATTACTGGAATTTTTTTGTACCTTCTATTGTGAAGACAGCAACAAAATTAGTTTCACTCACCGTTTCCTTCTTTACTAATACGTCACTGTTCTCACTTTCACTTTCTAGAGGACCAGTGCTTGCTTTACTTCTCTTTTACTTAATTACCTGCAGAAACTCTTAGTATTTGTTTTAACATTCCTAGTTTGCTTTGCCCTATAGTCTAATTTCTTCCTCCTGATTAACCTTTTGGCCATTCTATCATTCTTCAAATTCTGACCAGTCATCTGAACTGCCACTCATCTTTTTGCAGTTATATGCTTTCCTCTTAAGTTTAATTCTCTACCAAACTTCCTTAACTAGTCATAGATGGTGGATCCTCTGTTTAGAAGTTTTTTTCCGAGCAGGAATATGTTTATTCTGAGTACTCTGAAATATTCAGTTAAATGTCTGTCACTGTGTCTCTATTGATCTATCCCCTGAACAAGTGTGCTAATTCACGACTTCTAACTCTGCTTTCAAGCTTATTTAGTTGGCCAATGGAATCTACTTAGATTCTGCTTATTCCTGAGCAGGGTTTTAAGTTTGACTTCAGTAGGTTTGAATTACAGCTTTCCAGGTCCTGGCTCAGAAGTAAATTCATCCCCCCTTTAAAGTGTGAATGTTTAATGGCTTTTTAGGAAGCGCTATTCTTTTCTCAAAGTCCTCGACAGTAAGATTAGATTAGATTAGATTAGATTACTTACAGTGTGGAAACAGGCCCTTCGGTCCAACAAGTCCACACCGACCCGCCGAAGCGCAACCCACCCATCCCCCTACATTTACCCCTTTACCTAACACTACGGGCAATTTAGCATGGCCAATTCACCTGACCTGCACATCTTTGGACTGTAAGTGACCAGACAGTTAAAATTAATGACAGCATTTAAACCAGATATTTTCCTGAACTTTGAAAGCTTACTGTTCAATCTGTCAAAAGTTTTGGCAACTAATATACTGGTGTGTTAGCGAGTTTTGAGAAGATTTGTAGCTCAGGTTGATGTTCTGGATGTAAGTTTGCTCGCTGACCTGGAAGGTTCATTTTCAGACATTTCATCACCATACTAGGTAACATCATCAGTGAGCCTCCGGTGAAGCACTGGTGTTAGTGACCCACTTTCTATTTATGTGTTTAGGTTTCTTAGGTTGATGGTGTCATTTCCCAGGGTAGTGTCATTTCTGTTTTTTAGAATGACATTACCACAGGAAATGACACCACTGAAGGTTTGCCTGGATTGAGGTTTGTTTCAATTTTCCAATTTATATTACAAGCGTAGGTAGACTTTGTTCCATCAAGCATTTCAATGATCTAGTGCTCAGAGAAGGAATGTCGAACTGAAGCAACTTTAATCTGGTAGGCCTATTCATTTTGAATTGCCTTCAATAGGTGTCCTTTCAAACTGAGATGTCTGAAAACCAGTTCAGAATGTCAGAATGTGCTGAAGTGTCTGGTTACTATAATAGTCTCAATACCATGAATTGGTAATGGCTTAGGCAGGTAGATTTGTCTCTATAAAACAGTCAGTATTAAAAAAAAAGCTGTATGTGTAATTCTTTGCCAAATTTCACTTTTGCTACTTCCATCGGAATTGAGGCAAATTTGATGAGTTGAATAGTTACCAATAACGACTGTCATAGCAAAATGCTGCTATATAAAAAGTACTGCTTAAATGAGTGATCCATCATCACCACATGTCACTTAGCTTGCATTACTCCTCCTATTTCTTCTTACGTTTTGAATTAGTTTGAAGAAACTCCCGTTGTTTAGAACAATTGTTTCACAAAATGTTATTTTAATTTGTCAATTAATAAATGATTGGAAGGATTTTAGTAAGCCAGTCAATTGGAGGTGCTTCCTATCATTTATTTGATGATTTATTTTGTTTGATGTGATTATTAATAGAACTTGTGCATCTAATTGGTATATATTTTTTTAGGGTTTTCTTCTACCATCTTGTGAAGCATCAGCAATAAAAAAAATTGTTAAGGTTTATCGCAAATGGATCTTGCATGAAAACAAACCTCCATTTATGGCTGAGCCAGAAAAGTCAGAAACAGATGATGATGTTGTTGACCATACAGAGCATCTTTCTGTATTGCTGACTGATAGTAAAGAGGTAAATAAGAATTTTCAAATGTATCTTTGAGCAATTGACCATTTTGCTATTTTTCATACCATTTATGATTTTTTGGTTGATGTAAAGCAAAAATACAAAGCTGTTGATTTCTTGGCCCATCTGTATTAGTTAAGCCTCTTTTCTCTAGGATTTGCATTTTAATCCAAACATTAGGTGATGGAGTGAAAGTTAATGCAGAACAGCTAGGAGATTTACAGTTGAGTCAGAATGATTGATTCAATAAATGCGGCATGGATGTGCTACTGAGAGTAGGCTGAAGGCATTCTTGTGTCAGGAACATATTCTGCAGTTTGTTTGTACTTCATAGTACCTGATGCTAAAGTGGCTTTTTGTAACGAAAAAGTGTTTCTCTGTCTTGGAAATACTCTGATACCTCCCTCCCCTCAAAAAAGAAAGCAAGGAAACAGTCCCAAACTTGGCAGTTCAAAGTGGAGATTTTTATAAGAGTGAGATGGAACAATACCAAATGTAAAGAATCTGTTGTATTTGCAGAGAATCCATGCATGCATTACTGAACGAATGCTGCACTATTTGAAATGGTGCCCTTTGAGGCCCTGTCTCAGCTTTTAGAAAGGTGAAAATGATTCTATGGCTACCATTTAGAAGAAGAGCAAAGAGGTTATCCTGATGGTCTGGCCGATAAATATCCCTCAGTCAACATCACAAAAACAGATTATTTGCTCATTTGTGCATTTCTGTTTGTGACAGGTATTATATACAAATGCATGTTGATTCTCCCTCTTATTCTTTATATTCCTGAGAACTATGGTGAATTGTGCATTCAGAATACCATTTGATTCAATAGTATAGAAATTTATTTCACTTGATTAAGTTTGTATGCCATATTTAACATATTTGGATAATATTTCCCAAAATAACACAATTTATTTTGTAAGGCCATCTTGTATGTACTCCAATTTAGTTGTACCCAAGTTCTTGTTTAAGAAATAATGAAACTTGCAGTGCAGTTGTCATGTGAAATCATCTATGGTTTTAAAACAGGTATATGGCTATTAATGTAGAAGTCACCCAGGTGGCAAAACTGGATTTCTAAAACTGCTATCAATTCAGGGTTATTTTTTCAAATTTGTCAGTTTGAATATATATTAATCGTGATAAATTGTTCAGGGCATTAATGGAAGGAGGTATATTTTTCATTTATTTGTGGATGTATATCCCAGATGTGACATACTGCTGTGAGAACACAGATTCAAGTCTGATGGCAGCTCGTGGAATTTACACTAAATTAATACAAATTTGGAATTTAAAAATTAGTTTCTGTAATAGTGGCCATGATACCATCATTGCTGTAAACACCCACAGTAATGTGGTTAACTCTCAAGTACGCTCTGAAATGGTCCAACAAACCTTTTTGATGGGAATATGAATGGACAGTAATGATGCCCAGATCCTGCGGCTTGATAGTATAAAGTTTACATTCTTCAGCTAACATTTATGTTAATATATCTTGAGGGATTTTGTCTGTGAACATTATTTTTGTGCTTTGAGTTTTGCCCTCTTTCTGTATTTTTTTTGTCAGGTGTGCCCTATATGTTTAGTGCTTGCATCTTGTAAGAGCTATAAACAGTAGATACTCAGTAAATGCATTTGAACAAGAATGGCCTAAGACCTTATTATTCAACACTGAAATCTGACTACGATATGGTGTTCTAGGCAAATCTCCAGACTTCATGCATTATGGAAACTGTATAGATTTATTCAATTGTAATTTATCGAAATAAGTTTGCTGTTCATTGGATGGTACAGTGAGAAGTGGTGATTTATAGAATGATTGGCATTTTGACTGTTTTAGTGTTGGTAGATTAATTACAAAATTGAAAATGAAGTTTGCTATCTTCAGAGGTTTGCACATCTTAACATAAAATCTCTTTTTCTGCTTTTAAGACCATTCAGCAGTCAAGGCATCGGCGTACGTCTAGCTGGGGAAGAACATACTCTTTTACAAATGCCATCAATCGGGGCTGTGTTTTTGAAGAGGAAAATGCAAATATTCAGGCTGGTGTTCAATCAACGTTGCAGGTGAGTGTCAGTTAAGTTCTTGTATGAGCAGATTCTTTTCAGGGTGACACTTAATAGTTTTGTTCCCCTTTCATTATATGTGGTCTGCTTCTGGATCTATGTTAATGTTTTATTTTTGCAACTGATTGCTGACAGCAATAATATGAAAACGGTTCTTTTTCAATAATGTCGCCTGCCAAAAATGAAATGTATGGGCTTTTGTTTATTTTCAATGATATATCCACAATTGTAGTATTGCTGTGATTTATTTCATTATAAATATCAATAAGCTCTTATCAAGAAGCTTTACAATGCTCAGTGAGTTGCTTTCATATGATGTGCAGAATGCTGTTGCTGAAAGCCACAACCACTTGGGCAACTCTTGTACTGCAGGAAATACAGTCATTCTTGCACTATGGCTTTGTTGAAACTGTTCATCGCTTTAATCTTCCAGTCCTGATAAGATCTTATGAACCTTAAGGAGTTACTTAAAAAGAATAATACTGTTTTGCCTCCTGAATATTTCAATTATTTTATATTTTTATTTCACATTTATAGTACTTTTGTGTTGTGAAATATTCAAGGAGCAAGATATATAAAAATTGTATAAAGTTATGAAAGATTTTCTGAGGCAGTGCAATTGATATTTTTCTTTAATGCACTTTGAAGTGAATCAATGCATAGTGCATTAACAACTTTTCAGAACAATTCTTAACAGAAATCAATTGTTCCTATCGAGAGGAGTCATACTTGAGGTACATATTGATAGGAATATTTGCATTTATTTTTAAAAGGTATTTTTGACCAATTCTGCAAATGTGTTCTTGTTGGAACCTTGCAATGATGTTTCAAAGATCCTTGAAGAACAGATTGATGTCTGCAAGGCAGTATTAAGTATCTACAGGCACATGATCATGGAATTAAACATGAGCAAGAAAACATGGTGAGTTTGGCTGTCAGGCACTGTCTATATTTTTCTGATGTGTATGTTTTTTTTGAAAGACTAAATTTGTGGACATTTGCCTCAGATGTATAGTAGGACATTTTGGTGTAATTTTACTTTGCTACTGTTGATTGCTATTATATACTTTAGGCCAAAATAAATATTTTAACCTTAAACTGATTCTATTTGATATGAAGTTTGGAGATTTTCTTTAGCTTAAGAATGATTCTTTTTTTCTGACTCCCCGGATCCAGCATTAATTTAATGGTGTTGTTAACCTGGTCGTCCAAACCATGTTTAAGTACAATTGCCCTGCCACACTTAAGATGTAACAAATATCAATCTAATGTAAATTTTCTGGCATAACTTATGCATTACAATGTTGGGATATTTCCAAGAATAGAAGTCCTGTGTTCTACTGCTAAGGTTTCCAAACTGTTTCATCTTATTCCCTGAAATTTATTGCTGTTCTAGCAGCTAGTTTCGTAAACTGATTACTTTGCACAGGACTTTAATGAGACCAATTTATGACTACTAACACCTAATGGGATACCTTGCCCACTGATTTGGAAATTCATTTCCTCACACGTTCATTAATGTTCAGAAAACTATTCAGGAAATTGGGAAAATTTCAAAGTTGTTGATTTGGATGTATTCTTAGTATATTTTTGAATGACTGGATTTTTTTGACTTTCACATAGGGAACAACTTTTGCGTGTATTACTTAAGATCACTGAAACAATTATGCCAAAGCAACAGGATTTGCACAACCGGGATATTTTTGCAGAACACATGGCAGGACTACTTTTCCGGGTAAAATGTGTAAAATTGCAATAGCTTCTTGTGAATTATGCAGTGTGTCTGTGTCAGTACAATATATCTGTATAAGTTAACAATTTATATTTAAAAAAGGCAGATTAGTCATCATTGGATATCTTTGTATGAGCCCAGGAAAGAGAAACTGACAGACTAATTCTATAGTAAGAGTTTCAATTGCTGATTATGCCATGCCAATTCATGCATGTTGTATTGGTAGGTATCCGAGTTGGCTCTTGTGGAATTATTTGTGGCCCTTGTGTTGTTTGAAAATGTGTAGCTTACCTTCTCTGTGGTGTTTAAAAAGATCAATATTTTAGGTTGTATCCTGTCTTGTTTTAGTGCTTTAATGATGTTATAGGATTGGTGTGAATTGAAAAATCTCCCACAAAGTATGTCTGGTACCAACTTAGATTAGCTCTTTCCTAATCAGTCAATGTCTCGAATTATAAATTGCCGCTCCTGAGTTTTCTGCATGAGCAAGTATTGGATTTAAAAAGATAATGTTGATTTCTTTCAAAGCAAATGACATGATTGCAGGAATAAATGGTTGATAATATCTTCAATTTTTAAAATTCATTTGTAGGTGTCTCTGGCTGGCCAGTATTTATTGCCTGTCCCTAGTTGCCCTTGAGAAGGTGGTGGTAAACTACATCCTTCAACCACTGCAGTCCACCTGCTGTGGGTTGATCATCAATGCCATTGGGAAGGAAATTGCAGAATTTTAATCCAGCAATAGTGAAGGAACTGTGATATATTTCTAAGTCAGGATGGTGAATGGCTTGGAAGGGAATTTGAAGGTGGTAGTATTCCCATATATTTGCTGCCTTTGTCCTTCAAGATGGAAGTGATCATAGTTTGGGAAAGTGCTGTCTGAGGATCTTTGAATTTCTTCAGTGCATCTTGTAGGTAATACACACTGCTGTTACTGAGCATCAGTGGTGGATGGAGTGGGTGTTTGTGGATGCAGTGCCAATCAATGGACTGCTCTGTCCTGGATAGTTTCAAGCTTCTTGAATGTTGCTGCAGCTGCACCCATTCAGTGTTCCAATCACACTCCTTACTTGTGCCTTGTAGATGATGGACTGCTTTAAGCAGTCATGAAGTGAATTACTCGCCACAGTATTCCAAGCCTCTGACCTGCTCTTGTAGGCCCTAGTGAATCCAGTGGAGTTTCTGGTCTATTTTGATAGACGGGAATTCAGTGGTGGCAACGCTATTGAATGTCAAGATGCAATGGTTAGATTGTCTCTGTCTCTTATTTATGTGACATGAAAGTGTAGCTTGTCAGCCCTAGCCTGGATGTTGTTCAGATCTTGTTGAATTAGAGCATTTGCATTAGTATCAGAGGAGGTAAAAACAATGACTGCAGATGCTGGAAACCAGAGTCTAGATTACAGTGGTGCTGAAAAAGCACAGCAGTTCAGGCAGCATCCGAGGAGCAGTAAAATTGACGTTTCGGGCAAAAGCCCTTCATCAGGAATATGATATTCCTGATGATGAAGGGTTTTGCCCAAAACGTCGATTATACTGCTCCTCGGATGCTGCCTGAACTGCTGTGCTTTTCCAGCACCACTGTAATCTAGATTCTGGTTTCCAGCATCTGCAGTCATTGTTTTTACCTAGTTGATTTTAACCCTACTGCGAATCCTCTTGCAAGGATGCCTGCCTTGAAGAAGTTTTCCTCCTCCTCTCTACAAGAATCTCAGGGAGTCCCTCTCCCACTGCAACTCCCAGGTCATTTCCTCTGCCCTGAAGCTCTTCAACCATGTCCTGAGACACACACGCTACCACAGCCACATTTGCTTCCTCAGTGTCTGCCTCCGTAGCCAACTCATTCCACACGGACTCCGGACCATCTTTAAACCAGCAGAGTTCGGATCCGAACAGGACAAACAATACAGGCTACAGATTCAAAAACACCAGCAACGATTCTCCTTCAGGACCCATCAGTATCAGAGGAGTCAAGAATAGTGCTGAATATTGTGCCATCGTCGGTGAACATCCCCACTTCTGACTTCTCTTGGAGGGAAGGTCACTGATGAAAATGGTTGGACCTAGGACACTATGCTGCAGAACCCTTGTAGAGATGCCCTGGAGCTGAGATGACTGACCTCCAACAATCATGACCATCTTCCTATGTGCCAGCTGTGACTTCAACCAGCAAAAACGTTTCCCCCGATACACATTAATTCCAGTTTTGCTAGGGCTTCTTGATACTCGGTTGAATGCAGCCTTGATTTCAAGGGCTGTCACTCTCACCCCACCTCACTTTATCTCTGGACGTCAGCTGTTTAGTCCGTGTTTGAACCAAGGTTGTAATGAAGCTGAGTGGCCCAGGTGGAACACAAACTGGGTGTCATTGAACAGTTATTGCTGAGCAGGTATTGCATGATAGCACTGTTGATGACCCCTTCAATTGCTGTACTGATTGAGAGTAGATTGGTGGGGCGGCAATTGGGTGGATTGGATTTGTCCTGCTTTTTGTGTAAAGGACATATATGGGCAAAATTCCACATTATTGGGTAGATGCCAGTGTTGTACCTATACTGGAAGAACTTGGCTAGGGAAGCTGCAAGTTCTGGAGCACAAGTCAGGGTATCGTCAGAGCCCATAGGCTTTGGCGTTACCCACTGTCTTCAACCTTTTATTGATATACAAGAAGTGAGTCAAATTGGCTCAAAACTGATATCTGTAATGCTGGGACCACTGGAGAAGGCTATGATGGATTTTTCACTTAACACTTCTGGCTGAAGATTGCTGCAAATGAGTCAGCTTTATATTTTGTATTGATGTGCTGGGCTCTTCCATCATTGAGAATTGGGATATATGTGGAGCCGCGTCCTCCAGTGAGTCGTTTAACTGTCCACCACCATTCATGACTGAATGTAGCATGAATGCATTTATTTTTCTTGTTGATTCTATTAAATTTACATTTTATTAAGGATTCAAATCAGAAATTCCCTAAAATTGCTTGAAATTGAAATTACAGTTTTGGTTCACCTAATTTCCAAAATATTTGAACTCATGCTTACTACACATTTTATCTTGCAATTTATTTAATAACGTGAGTAAGCAAACTGTTGTGATGGATACCATGGTGGTTGGGTGCACTTCAATTTGGACTTGTCTCCCATCTTGGTTGTTTCCTTTTGTATAAACCCAGTTTTGTTCCCAAACTCATGGAGGAAAGCCATCAAAGAGCCTGGCACAAAACTGGCTTTACTATAAATGCCGGAGGAAACATCACAGAAGCGCTTCACAGGAGGCTCCCAAGCACTGAGGATGCCACCTAGACAGGGGACGAAACGTCTGCAACACAAATTCCCAGCTCGGCGAACAGAACCACAACAACTGGCTTTACTATCCATCATCAAATATGGTTGACCCTGGATGAAACTTAATCCTGTTTCTCTAAAGCCCAGCAATTTTAGATCATCTTAGAGAATGAAGATACTTTCAAGATAGCCATAGTTGATGGCCAATAACAACTAACATTCTTGAAGCAACTTTTAATGTCAAAAAACACACCGGGCAATTCACAGAGGCAGATGTTATTCCAGTTTAGGTGGAAGTTGCAAATGGGTAACCTGCAAAATCATCTTTGTGACAAACTCCAAAGAATTGCCCAGGAAATTGCTGCCCCCCCCCCCCCCCCCCAACCTCTCACTTCTCTTGTGTACTTAGCATTTTAAACCAACTGTAAAGGTGATTCTGGATCTTTAAACTTCAGAAAATGGTAACTGACTTATGAAAGGAGGACGTGATTTGCCTTCCTCTGACAACTCTGCATGAGAGGGAACTGTCAGAACGGAATTCTGACTCTGCACTTCTGAGGTCTTGATCAAAATCACCTGTCAGAGATGTGAGGCCACTTCTTGCAGATTGTCACTTGGAAAATCAAGCCCATAATTTAAAAACGTTAATGCTTTATCAGCATTTTGGGATGGTGCAGTTCCTTAAATGTCTCTCCACTGTCCCATATCCTTAACTCTAAGTATGAACAGCTTATGGTCTAGTTTGGTACTGAGCTAGAGACCATTCATTCAGAGCATCTGTTGCTGCTTCCAAGTCCTACTTTCACAAAGTCAAACCTTTCTCATACTCCTCTTGAATTAGCCTTGAACATCCATTTGTTTGAAGTTTATCTTCCATGTATTATCTTCACTTGTTGATCTTTTCTTGTTTGAAAGATATGGGATCACTTCCTTAATCTCATTCCCACCAAAATTCCCACTATTCAATTTTTGTTCTTGACCTAATACTAGCTGATATTTTGTCCAAGGAGAACAAGGATTTCTTTTGTGAGGGAATCTCTATTTCAGAGTTTAATTTTGTGTTTTTGAGATTATCCTCAAAAGAAGCTGAACTGTAAGTGAAACTGACATAGAAATAGAAAAGGTAAACCCACAAGTAAAATTGAACTTAACATTTTTAAGAAAATTAAAACCAGACTGATGTCGTGTAATGGAAACTGAAACCTTGGTGCAAGTTATAGGAGAACACTGCAGTGTCTGTGCAGTGGCAGTTAAGTATTCATCTGTAATCTTCAGAATTGATTGCTGCTAATTAGTAATTCTCCAGAGCTGCAAGAAAATAAGTTCTTAAGAAGCTTTTACCAGAACAAGGATTCTTGTTGCTTGGAGGTCAATGACTGTGGCATAAAACTACACAAGAAATTGAAAGAGGATAAAGGTATGCACAAAAGCCAAGATGCATTGAGTTACAGCCTCTGGTTTAAACTGCAAACTTGCCTATAAACCATATCCTATCCAAGGTAATTGATTCCAAGTTTCTGTTTCCGACAACTGAAACTAGTGGATATTTTTAAAAACTGGGGATATGTGGTATCATGGTAATGTCACTGCACTAGTAATTCAGAGGCCTGAGGTCATGTCCTGAGTGCGTGACTTAAATCCTACCGCAGTAGTTGGTGGAGTTTAAATTGAGAACAAAATCTGGAATATAAAGCTAATCTTGGTAATGATGACCATGAAACTATCATCGATTGTTGTAAAACGAAATCGAAATCTGGTTCTCAACTGTATTTTGGGAATGGAAATCTGTCCTCCTTACCTAGTCTGGCTGGCATATGCCTCCAGACCTACAGAAAAGGGTTTGACTGTTAACTGCCTCTTGAAAATGGCTAGCAATTCATTCAGTTCAGGGGGAAATTCATTAAAGATTTTTTAAAAATTGGTGAATTTTGAATAAACAGGCCAGATTATTTTTGAAGTAATTATTTTAATGTAGTGGTTGCTTGTCAGATTTTGTAATCTACAAATAATTTCATCATAACTGAGTATAACCTTATGTTATGTGTTAAGTACACTTTGTTATAAGTACACATTCGTTATAAGTAGGCTCCACTGTATTGTTTTGTGCAGTATAAGGATTCAGTAATGCAACAATGTACATACAGTATGTTTGGTAGTACAAAAGCAAGGCTTTTGTTGATCTGTTGTTCCTTTTGCTAGATGTTGCATTTGATAAAACCACTCTGACAAATTTAATAGAAACCTTCAAATGCAGGATATTGAATAAAAGAGTTGATTATTGAATGACCTTGAATTTTGCATTAAAATTGATAAACAAGTTGCTTCCTAAAGTCTGATTTTGATTTTCGTCATTGTTAACATTGGCATAACACTGAATGCTACAGTTATGTCACTACCAAGTATTAGCAAGTTTTGAGAAGATTTGTAACTCAGATTGGGTTCTGGATGTAAATTTGCTCATTGAGCTGGAAAGGTTTGTTTTCGGATGTTTTGTCACCATACTAGGTAACATCATCAGTGAGCCTCTGGTGAAGCACTTGTGGCATGGCCTGCTTTTGATTTGTGTTTAGGTTTTCTTGGGTTGGTGCTGTCATTTCCTGTTCTTTTTCTCAGGGGGTGGTAAATGGAATCCAAGTATATGTGTTTGTTGATGGAGTTCCAGTTGGAATACCTTCTAAGAACTGTAACAAATGCTACATTGGACAAACAGGCAGAAATCTAGCCACCTGGATACATGAACATCAACTAGCCTCAAAAAGACATGACCACACTCACTAGTATCTTTACATACAGTTGAGGAAGGGCACCACTTTGACTGGGACAACACATCCATCATAGGACAAGCCAAAGAGAGAGACGTGCAAGAATTCCTAGAAGCATGGCATTTCAACCGAAACACTTATCAACAAATACACCAACTTGGATCCCATTTACCACCCCCTGAGAAAACCACTGTGGGTGGCACGGTGGCACAGTGGTTCGCACTGTTGCTTCATAGCGCCGGAGACCCGGGTTCAATTCCCGCCTCGGGCGACTGACTGTGTGGAGTTTGCACATTCTCCCCGTGTCTGCGTGGGTTTCCTCCGGGTGCTCCGGTTTCCTCCCACAGTCCAAAGATGTGCAGGTCAGGTGAATTGGCCATGCTAGTGTTAGGTAAGGGGTAAATGTAGGGGTATGGGTAGGTTGCACTTCGGGTTGTTGTGGACTTGGGGCCGAAGGGCCTGTTTCCACACTGTAATGTAATTAAAAAAAACTCATCTGAAAAGAACAGGAAATAACATTGTCACAGGAAATGCTGTCACCAACTCAAGGAAACTTAAACACATAAATAAAAAGCAGGCCATACCATCAATGCTTCACCAGAGGCTCACTGATGATGTTACCGAGTATAATGATAAAACGTCTGAAAACAAACCTTCCAGCTCAATGAGCAAACTTACATCCACTACCAAGTATGTTGTGATAAAAGTTTATAATATCATTTAGAAATTTGGATTTTATAGTTGAGATAAGTAGGTTTTTTGGTTTTAAGTCCGTGAAGGTAACTTGTTTCTTTTAAGAGATCAGAAAGTCATTTTGAATATTTTCAACCATAATTTCTAAACAAAAAGCATCGCTTATATAATAAATGACTAGGTACATTACCTGGGGAGTTAATTGATGAATTCTTTACCAAGTTGACATTTTGCAGCATACAGAAAGACATCGGAGTGTTGGGGGTGTGAGGGGTTTGTGACAGTCTGAGCTTTCATAGCTGGGTGGAAAAAAGTTCTTAACTGTTTTAAGTGTTACACAGGGCTTTTCTTCAAGTTCTGTTAAAACAGTAAGTGAGGTAGCCAGTGACTTTGTTTCTCATGGAGACGATCATATCTGGTGAATGTATAGAAAGTACCTGAAGGGGAATATTTGCAACCTTGTCAGTTAAGTCAGAAAGTAAACAATTAAAATAGAATTGTTACTTCACTGGGGTGAAGTGTTTGTAAAGGAAATTGCTGCGGAAGGGATTCAGGTTTTCTTTTTGCTGTTTTTGTTAATTTTTTTCTGAACTTTTTTTTAACATAGCTCTGTTTTATCATTTTTTAAAACTTGTTCTTTTGTTAAACGAACTTTGCCCATATTTTGCACAAAGATACCAATGACTGATCGCCACCAGTAACGAAACGATAAAAATAAAACTTTTAATCCATCATGCCAGGTTTCATATTTAGACCAGACTAATCCAATATTACCATCAGCTGGGATCATAACATTGTAGTTAACATCCTTTGAAGGTATTTGATCTTCAAGAACTAAACTAACTTCTGGCAAAAGCCATTTTTGTTAGCATTCAATAACGACACTGCTTTTCTGCCATTTCTGTCTTCATTCTGGGCATTTTCTGCTTCTTTTCAACACACAAGGCAGTGAGTCAAAAGTGTGCATCTTCTCTCCAGTATGTGGTTTCACAGCTCTCCTGCTGTGTACAAGCTGTGATGTAATGACAGTCTGTCTGAATTTGACCATAGAGCAGCAAACATCAAGTGATGGGGAGAGCAAATTGCACAGGGCGTAAGATTTTCTCTGAAGAATTCTAGCGTTCCAAACTGCACATTTAAATCTTTTGCTGTTTGCCGTTTTTGCCATTTTGTTACGTTCATTTTATTATTGTAGTTTTTAATATTGTTTTTGTTTAAACTGATTCGAAGCATTCCAGGGTTACCTAGAAATCTCAACAGTGATCATGAATGCTGACGTTTGTTGGAATTTTCTTCATAGCTTTGGATGCGTTTGTACCATATTCCATATTTGCAATTCCACAAAATCTTTGCACTATCTTCTTAATTTTTTAAAATCTTCTGCTTTAAGTTATTCAGTTGATTTATCTTTATCCAAAGGCAAGTTATGCTTTAAAACAAAACAAATAAATAAAAATAAGCAACAGGGTCACAGAGAGACAGATGC
The DNA here is from genome assembly GCF_047496795.1 of Chiloscyllium punctatum. Classification (NCBI taxonomy): domain Eukaryota; kingdom Metazoa; phylum Chordata; class Chondrichthyes; order Orectolobiformes; family Hemiscylliidae; genus Chiloscyllium; species Chiloscyllium punctatum. The sequence continues at coordinate 100,987,832 of NC_092749.1, read as the reverse complement.
AACTGTGATGGGTGAAATTCAATTCAATTGCCATCACTTTGAATTTCACAGTTCAGTTTTTTTTGCAAAATAAATGAGAGGTGAATTGGATGTTGGAGTTGAGGAAGTGGGAATTGTGTGGAATAATGAGATTATTGGTGAAATGAAGTAAGTAGGTTATTCAGCTTGTCTTTATTGGGTACAACTGGAACAATATTTTCTAATTTTTTTTTGGAAAACTTACAGAAAAAGGCTACGTGGGGATAATGGAGTGGTCCATTTATATTAACCTTCTTAAAAAGGAATCATGAGCTTTGCTGAGACTAGCATATTAAAGTAATAATGATCCAAGCAGTTGTGAATGTCAAGGAAGAAAATGCAGTGCTGAGTTAGAGAGGTCACACATCTTTATTGCATAAAACAATGTCATTAAGAACCAATTTATATGATTAGTTTATACGACTGATGTAAGCATACCTAAGAATTTACGACAAACGCAAGTATAATGACAACACCTGAAAGTGTTGACCCAGTTAGATTTGAAGTGATTTAATTGCTTGTAACATGGGAATGAGAACATGAAATTTAGAACTTAATTGTCTCAATTTTTGTTCAATCAAAGTGTAAATATTTGACATGAAATTGAATAACAAGCATCACACTTCATAACATTATTTAAAGAAGTAAATTAAGAGTGAATTGTTATAGTTTGCTATTTGTGCTGCTTAGACGTCAAGGTTTTTAACATAGAAGTTGTGATTTGTGCTGCGACAGTCTATCGTGATTGGGTTACTATACTTTATTTTGCCAATGTGCAATCACGGTTAAAATAAAGGCTTTTGATGTTGTATATTTTTTTGCTTTATTTGTGTGGATTTGTGCTCAAACTTAAAAAGATTTCATTACAGCATTATAAATCTTTACTTTTTCTTCCTGCAGACTCTCATTGTCGCCTGGATTCGGGCTAATTTAAGTGTGTACATCTCACGGGAACTATGGGATGAGCTCCTGTCTGTGCTTTCTTCACTCACTACCTGGAATGAACTGATTACTGAATGGGCAAAAATTATGGATTCTCTCACTGTGGTGTTGGCAAGATGTGTGTACAGCCTGGATATGAATGATTTACCACTGGACAAGCTAAGTGAGCAAAAGGAAAAGAAACAAAGAGGAAGAGGTAATAAAATTTTGACAACTAAAATTGTTTGGAGGGCTGTGATTTTAAGAATTAGAGGGAATATGGCCTAGATGTCAACATCAGTCTGCTCAGGTATACTAATCCTGTTATCAGTGTGTTGTCGGAATGGAAGTATATTCTGATGTTTCTGAATAATGATGGAGGGGACAAAGTGTCTGACAGCATATCATAGAAGATTGACATTTGCTGTATTTACTTCTGCACATCCAGCCAATTCAAAACATAGTAGAAAATGGAGGTGAAAAAGTGTACTTGTATGTCGAATACAATTGATTATAAATTATCTTATTAATTTTAAGAATATCCAAAATTTACATTTCAATGTATTATCAGCCGTTTGTGAACTCTGTGATCTAAGTTCTTGTGTAGGAATGCCGTATGTATTTTTTAACAATAAGATGTTGACAAATTAACAATAAGTGGGACTAAACACCTATTTATGCATCATTAACTTTTAAGGTGTACATCAAGATCTTAGTAAAGTAAATGCAGTAGGTAGGTCCTTTTCTCTGAGTTGGAGGAGTCAAGCTGATGGCACACAAGAGCATATGCGATTTCGAAGTGCAACTACCTCTGGTGCCCCTGGAGTTGAAAAGGCCAGAAATATTGTTCGTCAGAAAGCAACAGGTAAGCTCACTGAAGGCCGAATTTGTTCATGAACGACATAATTTTTTGATTGAAGCCAAGTATTTCTCCAGTTTGATGTATTGTTCTGCCTGTTTTTATAGGGTCTTTTAATTTTTTTGAGAATTATCAAGTATCTGGATGTTGAATGTTTTGTTTTCAGAATTTTTTCAAGTCCTTTAACTGGCCCTTTCCTTACCACTTTCCTGCCCTCTGTGATAGCTTCTACTGCTTCTATCATAGTGCAGTTTGCTCTTTCTCCATTAAACCACCACTTCATCCCTTTATTGCTTTCTAACCTAGTTCATTATTCCTGAACTCCCCAGAATTGACCTACCCTTAATCATATTGTCAACCTGTCAGTAGGATGCTTTGCTTCCAGTACCCTCAAAATCATTGTCATCATCTTTTTCTTGCAAGAGCTTTTACTTAACATCCTTGACTTCGTAAATTACCTTTAGATCTGTTGTCTTCCCTCTTGTAATGCATTATTACTATACAGATACATGAAATGCTTCCCATCACTTTCGACCATCTTCTCAACGACTATAAAACTTTACTTATTTACTTACTTAGATTACTTATTTACAGTGTGGAAACAGGCCCTTCACACCAACCCACCACCCACCCAGACCCATTCCCCTACATTTACCCCTTTACCTAACACTATGGGCAATTTAGCATGGTCAATTCACCTAACTTGCACATTTTTGAACTGTGGGAGGAAACCCACACAGACACTGGGAGAATGTGCAAACTCCACACACAGTTGCCTGAGGCAGGAATTGAACCCAGGTCTCTGGTGCTGTGAGGCAGCAGTGCTAACCACTGTGCCGCTAAACTTTGTGACAGTAATGTTGCTCACTGAACAGAATTTGTATTTCTTCATTTTCCTGCTACTTTTCTCTCTTCTACTACATTATTTTGATTAGTCTATATTAATGAAACAGAAATTTTCTGGCTTCATTCCAACTACACCAAACAGGGCATATCCTCTGATTTTCTCAGGCAGATTTTCTCTTGCAACTTGTGTATAACAGTGTTAAATATCACACAACACCAGGTTATAGTCCAACACGTTTAGTTGAAAGCACACTAGCTTTTGGAGTGCCACTCCTTCAGGTGATTGTGGAGGATACAATTGTAAGGCACAGAATTTATAGCAAAAATTTACAATGTGATGTAACTGAAATTATACATTGAAAAATACCTTGATGGTCTGTTGAGTCTTCGAATACCATGATAGTTTCACTTCTTTCATGTGTAAATCACAAAACCTTTTTTTCAAAGTTGCATTCTCAGGTTAGCTGTAAGAATGGGTGTTGGCTAGACAATATGTTGAAGGTGTCTAGCTAGATATATTGTCTAGCTAACACCTGTTTTTCCAGCTAACCTGAGAATGCAACTTTGAAAAAAAGGTTTTGTGATTTACACATGAATAAAATGAAATTGTCATGGTATTCGAACAGATGAAAGACTCAACAGACAATCAAGGTATTTTTCAATGTATAATTTTGGTTACATCACACTGTAAATTTTTGCTATAAATTCTGTGCCTTAGAATTGTGTCCTCTACAATCATCTGGTGAAGGAGCGGCGCTCCGAAAGCCTGCATGCTTCCAATTAAACCTGTTGGACTATAACCTGGTGTTGTGTGACATTTTAACTTTGTACGCCCCAGTCCAACACCGGCATCTCCAAATCATGTGTTTGACAGGGCTGCATCATAGTCCTGTTCATTCTAAATGTGACCTTGTGCATACACACCATGTTACAGAACATATTTATACTTCCTACTTTTCTGTAAATCACTTTCACATTGCATTCTTCAGTCAATGTTAATAGTAATTCCTTTTAATTATGTTTGCATCTTGTATTACTGCATGAGTTCATTTTCTTGTAGTTAGTGGTGACTCATTTACAATTTTGATCAGAAATGTGAATGAATATATGATCAAAACGGCATTTTTAAATTGCAGAACAGTATGTAGTAAGCCCTTCTACAGCAAGATGTTCTTGCTTTATGTTCACTTTGTAGCTTACTGTTGAAAGTGTTTAACATAAACTATAATTAGAATTCTATTTTTAGTTATACTGGATGGGGATTAATTTGCAGAATTCCAATTATATAGATAAATAACCTGATCAATACGAAGCATAAATTGATATTTTTGAATCACTTTAAATAAAATATATACATTTCAAGGGAGAACATTGAAGTTTAGTACATGCTCATTAGGCTTCTATAATCGTCCCTTAATTGCCATAATATAATGATGTTGTATAGCTTGCGTTGCTACATCTACTTAAGTGTTGTTTGGCTTATACTCTATTTCTGTCGAGAGGCCCAGCTCTTGGTGTCCATTTGGATGTTATTGCTAAATTGCAGGCCTGAAAGGAATCTGAGTGAAAAGACTATGTGGAAGCACCCAGTGTACCTGGACTTGGATAGCATGGGTTTTGTGGGTCTTGAAATGATGTTAGTTGCAGGAGAGTGGACCGACCATAAGGTTCTTTTCAATCTACTGTGTTGTGTCATTATTTCTTACACAATTATCCATAGAAGTCCTCCTTTTGTTTGCTGTTCAATGTACAGAGAAATGTGTACTCTATTAGCCATAGAGATCTTTTTATTATTAATTGTAGAACTTGAAACAGGAGACTTTTTAAAATTTCCTTTTAAAGAGTGAAGTCTAAACATAAAAGGCAAGCAGATGGTACATATTCACTTTCTCAGGTGCAATCCTGGCTTACGCAGCTATTGGCAAACAAATCCATTCCCATTGATAGTTAACAAATTGGTGTAATTAGCATGTTTGTTTTTCATAAACCCTTCAGTTTTCACACTAGATAATTTTTGCATTTCTTTAGCTTTTTTTCCAATTAAGACCAAATTTGTAAAACCATTTGAGTTCTTTTCTTTTTAATAAATAATGACCGCCTAAAAACTTCTTTTTAACAAGGTTCTTCGTGTTGATATTTTTATTACTGTCATTTGATGTAATTAGTTGTCAAAAGGCATACAGTTTTGCCAGATGGACATCTTTAATGAGGAGTGCCTTTTCAAATACACTGCATATGTGTCTTAAGAGAGATAAAGTGGACTTTTGCTATATCCACTGTCCTTTATGATGAATAGTTTGTCTAATTGGATTTCCCACGAGGTGAGAATCAGTAATATGTTTTGCTGTGTGAGAGATTTCTGGCACAGTTCAAATGGCAACTATAATTTTTCTTTATCCCCATCATTGAGAAAATGGCGAAGAAAGTGCAAAAAGTACAATTTCTGGTTAAAAGATCTAACATTCCATTACAAAAGGTATATGAGTCATTTGAACTGGTTACATTCCTCTGAATTTAGCTAGTTATGGATAATTAACTAAAAATGATCTTGCCAAGTTTTGAGATTTTTAATCTCTTCACACCTTCAGTACAGTATAATGCTTTTGTTAGGAATATGGCCGACTTTTAATATTTTACCACAAAGTATAGTTGTAATATCTTATAAAGTGCAAGTAACTTTGCTAGCTAGATATTTTGAGGTGTAATTGTGTTTAGGTTATTGTGGCAATTAGTGTAACAAATTTATTTGAATAGATGCCATCAATATTATACATCATAGTGGAGTGTTGAGTTTTTCATTTCCCCTTAAATTATTTTTTTGCATTTGCATATTATTATAGCCACTGATTTAAAATATTCCAGGATTATTTATTAACTTTCCACAATTTGCTTAACCAAGGCGAACAATGTGGTTGATTCTTAAATGCCCTCTGAAATGGCCACTTTGTTTAAGGGCAAATGAGGATATGTAACCAATGCTGGCCTGAATCCCATGAAAGACTAAGGAGAGAAAGAAATCTAACATTTCACTTTAATATAGTGTATATTCTGGTCATTTATGATCTCCTGATAGTTACAACTTTTATACAGTTATGTTGGTAATAAACAGTGAAATGCCAACATGATGGTTAATTATGCAAAAAATGAAGAATGTATTGGATGTGTGATGTTGAGCTGATTCTCTTGGTTGTGTTATGACCAGTTCCCAGGTGAGATTCCCCAAATTATTATGGTTCCTAATAGGATACCAAAAATTGTCGATGTCCAGCTAAAGTGAAAAAAAACCCACCTCCTTTATTCACCTGGAATCCTCCAGTACTTTGGTTGATTGTGACAACATTAATTAAAAATGATCCTCTCCCCTTGGCCCCTTTCTCACAGGCCAGATGAATCTGTTTAAAAGCAGCCAATTTATCAAAGTCCTCATAAGTTAACACATTTTCTCTTTGGTTAATAAATGTGATGAAATAATAACACACATAATACAGTCTCAGCAAGAGATAAGTTTGTGTTTTCGCCTTTCAAGAATACCTAGGGATTAAGTGTTTGAATTCTGTCTGAGCTTTTGCGGGCTGAGGTGGTTAAGTGCTCATTTGTGTGCTATTGAGTTGAGGTGATAATTTGTTTGCAGATGAGAATTTTTTTAAAATTAAAAGTTAAAAGGTATGCAGATAAGTCTGTTATATGTGAGAGTAGAACTTTGAGAGTTGAGCACTTGCTTTCAATATTTTTGGATTACTGAGTTCCATGAAATTCTTGTGTCCTGTTTCCTTCTGAACTGACTTCTCGCACAGAGTATGATCTTCCTATATTACAGGGGTGATTCGCTGATGGGTTTTTCTTGACTGAGACTCGCAGCACTCTTGCACCTAAACCCAGGCAAGTGCGCACAAGCACCTCAATGCACAAGTATGCATGCATTCAACTCCGTGTTCTCGCATGCACATAGACCTTGGCCTGTTACCTTCTAGGATGCACAGGCCAGGGTTCAAACTCTTGTTTAATCTTTGTCCTTGTGAATGCTTGAAAGGGGAAAATGCAAAAATGTCTGTTGCCCAGACTGTTGTCTTTTCTTCCATCGTGTTTATAGTCTGAGATACTCCAAGGAACAAGGTTTGTGTTTCTTTCTATGGAACCTCCCTGTAGGTTAATTAAGTGACCAAACATTTGGTAGATGGTACATAATGTGGGAAAATCTGAGCTAATGCACTTTGTCAGAAACAGTAGAGGAACTGAATATTACTTAAATGGAGAAAGACTAGGAAGCTACACCACAGATGGATTAAGGGGGACCTTGTGCATAAATCCCGAAAGCTAATTCAGCAAGTAATAAAGAAGATGAATGGAATGTTGCCCTTTTTTTTTCAAAGGGAATGGAGTAAAATGAGGCACACTTAGAATGCAATTTTGGTCCCTTTATCAAAGAAAAGATATGCTGGTATTGAAGGTAGTCCAGCGAATGCTCATGACGTGGATTCTCGGTGTCAAAATATTTCATGAAGCGTCATTGAGCTGCTGCTTGTTAGAGTTTACAAGAATATGAATTACTGTTTTGAAATATATAAGATCCTTTTGAAGTCTTGACAGCGTATACACTACTAAGATGTGGTTTGTTGTTGTGGGAGAAGCTATGACCAGAGGTCATAATCTCAAAGTAAGGTTTACCCATTTAAGACAGAGATAAAAGAACTACAGGTAATAAATCTGTGGAATTATTTACCAATAGAGGGCTGTTTGGGGTAGGTTGTAAACTGTAATCCAGGATTACATAGACAGATGTTTAATCAGTAAAGGAATCAAGGATTATGGGGAAAGGTAGGAGTTAAGGATTATCAGATTAACCATGATTTCACTGAATTGTGGAGTCAATGTCTCGTGGAGTCATACAATATGGAAACAGACCCTTTGGTCCAACCAGTCTATGCTGAACATAATCCCAAACTAAACTAGCCCCACCTGTCTGCTGCTGTTTCATATCCCTCCAAACCTTTCCTATTCATGTGCTTATCCAAATGCCTTTTAAACTTTGTAATTGTACCCACGTCCACCACTTTCTCAGGAAGTTCATTCCACATATGAACCATATTCTGTGTAAATAATTTGTTCCTCAGGCCTTTTTAAAATCTCCCTCCTCTCATCTTAAAAATGTGCCCTCTAGTCTTGAAATTCCCCATTTTGAGGAAGAAACAACTTCTAACTCTATCTATACCCCTCATTATTTTATGAACTTCGATAAGGCCATAAGCTTTTCAACCTCGTACGCTCCAGTGACAAAACTCCTAGGCTATCCAGCCTTTCTGATCTGGGGTTATGATCCATGGCCATGACTGTGAGAAATTTATGGTTTCATTTACAACATTAGGTTAGTTTTCTTTGGACAGCCAGTAGTAAACTTAAGTCTGATGGCTGACCAATGTGATAACACAATGTCTTAAGCAATGAACCTTGATTTTGACACCACCTTACATGGGCTTCCTACAACATATCTCCTCCATCATGAAGCATGTAATTCTGTTCCTGTTGCATCACTTTTCTCTGCCATTTCCTTAGCTTATATGCTGCTGAAAACTGTACACTGACTTTTGTTACCTCTGGACTTGATTATTTGAAGGCATTCCTGGACACTTTCCTGATTTTTTTTTTACCTTTTCTAAACTTGAAGCCATTGAAATCTCTGGTGGTTACATCTTAAAATGCATCAAGTTCAGCTTACCTATCTCCTGCTGACAGTGCCATGGTCTTAAGTGCTAGAATTCCCTCGCTAAACATGTGCTTTTCCATCTCTCCTCCTTTGTTTGCTGCTTAAAACCTTTATTTAGCCATTTGCACTAATTTCTTCTTGTGACTTGTATCAGATTTTTATTTGATAACAGTTGTAAAACAAGTTGGTATGTTCATTTAATGTCACTATATAAACTCAAAATTTTCTGTTTGATCCTGTTTACTTACATGCCTTAAAGTGTGTTAAAACTGCACAAACCTACAAATGCATTCTTTGATGTGTATCGTCCTGGGACTGAACCAGACGAGGAGATTTTCTGCATTATAAGAAATACGGTATTTGATCTTGTGCCACCTGCACGTGTTATAGATTTTCAATTCATAAGCATTTTTAAAATGACTGATATACAATCAGTAGGGAGATGAAACTGAACAGTAACAGGACAGAGTGATATCTATAGCTTTTATAAAAATATATTTATAACATATGCATATATTTATCAATTGTAATTTTCTTTGCTTGCTTTATTTCTTTGGAAGCTAAGCGAAGCCAATCTATCAGCAACTGTGTACATCTTTATGAGGCTTTGCCAAGCACTAAAAGTGTGCCTCTACTGCTTCACACTGTGACCTCTCTCTTACCTGGTATCACTCATGCCTCCTCTTCTCAGAAACTGTCAGGTATTGTACTCAAAGCTGTATTTCTTCATACTATCTCTTAATTTCTTCACTCTATTCTTAGTTTCTTTCCACCTAGCATTTATAGTATTGCGTACTGATGAATGTTCACTGAAATGAGTGTAATGTATATTTAGTCAATACCCAATTTATAATTTTTGAATGTCGCTGCACTGCTCTTGGGTCAATATTAATAATTAATATCCTCAGTGACATTTTAATCTTTATAATAAACAGATGAAAGTATATTGGGATGCAAATGCACAGGGCAAACATACATTTCTTAAACTTCCTGAGGGAAAAACCATTATTAATAAATCTGTTTTTGTGTTTTCAAGGCTAAAATTTGCTCTTCTATTGTTTTTGACTCATTCCTTTTAGTTATACACTTTTTTCAGAGTCTTGAAAACTAACAGGAGAGATAAATTTAGCAGTAGCAATGAAATTGGTTCCTGTTTGATACTTAAATTGTATTAATTGAGGCCCAAGCACCATCTACAGACGAGAATGAATTTAGCTCAAAGAATTAAGAAATCTTGCTTTTGGACAAATTAGTTTTCTTCTGTGGATAGTTGTTGCACATCAGTAATTGTTATGGCCCATTTATTTTTGTCAAACGGTGATTGGAAATCCTTTGCTGTCAATTGATTTATAAGCTTTTTGATGTTAATAGCTGTTAAACTCACAGTTTTTTTTCTGTAATCTTATTCAATCTTATTAATATTCAAATTTTATTTTTAAAAAATCTTAAATATTTATTTTTTAATCAGAGGTTCTGTTGCATTTGTCATTGCTTAAAGTCTAAATGTCGCTAATCTTGTTAGAAAACTGTTGGTTACAAATACCAGATGGTTCAAGAATGTTCAGTCCACATGTCTCTTTAGTATATTTTTAATAATTATATTGGGTAAAACCTTTGCACATAAATGCACTATTTTAAAAGGAATGTGATCCATGCATCAGGTACGTGTTATATTCAAAAACTTTTACAAAAATAGTTCAGTAGTTTGCATTTTGTGGGCATTGCCTTAGGAAATGGACTGAATCTTCAAATGTGCATTATACAAAAATGAAAAGAAACCTGAAATCGTTGTTCTCACAGGGCAATGTGAACATGTTTTATAAACCTAATTGCAGTGTGATGATATAGTTTCTTTCATAAAGTTGCCCACTAATATAAAGCTTATTTTAGACTGGTGTTTTGGATTGCAATTTTTCTATATGTGTTTAGTTTTATTTCATTAATCTGGTAAGACAGCACTCCATTTAAAAGAAAATACAGCTTAGAGTTCCTGCTGTTTTTAAACAAAACATTATCATGTTGGTTGAGTATTGTTACAATGGGGTTAAGATTGTGCATGGTGCTTAATTTTTCAAAGCAAGGATGTTTGGCTTGAAGTTTTGCTTTGGATTGGAAATGGAATTAGGATTCACTTTCACTTCTTCAGCAAACCTGCAATCACAGAATAGAATCCAATTTGTATATTTTGTTGCATTGCATTACAAATTCCTTGTCATGCAAGAAATTGAGACATTATATTTGGTGCATTGATATGTACCGATCGGCTTTAACAAGGTTAGTCAGTGAATTTGAATAGACATGCCCTCAAAAATGTCTGAAATTTAAAAAGGAAATGAGAAGTTGTTTTGCTTTGTAGGAGTTAAGATTTTATATCAATTCAAAATGTTTTTGTGAAGAGCATTTTTGAGAAAAAAAAGCTCTGCTTTCACTTATCCACATTTTATTATGTGCGTATAGAAGATGAAGAATTCCAACAATCTGAAACTACACCAGACGCAGAAGAATTGATGTCTAGTTCAACATTAAATCAAGAACAAAAGCTCACCCATAGCAGCAGTACCTCTGACATTGCTGAACAACTGCATTCAGACCTGATGCAAGGTATTGTGAAGAAATACAAAAACATTCTGCACCAGCATTTAAGATTTTCTTTTGTGCGGGAAAGTAGGATTTTTTGAATGTCACTTATAATTAACATGATGCTAAAAGTGAAAATGATGTGATTGCATTAAGAGATCACAACAGCATAAAATATCGAAATTGTGTGCCTTGAAAGAATAAAATTCCCAGCTAAAGACTGTAAAACATTAGTCATTCCTAGGTTGGATTTACCAGGGGGCTGGGGTAATGTGCTATACAACGGAATTAAATTTTGCATCAATTTCCTGGCAACAGACTTTATGAACTTGGGTCATTGTTGAAATGCAAGGAGTCATCTGCCCTTTGCAAGGGATGGAAATATAGATCTCCAGTGCAAAGTCTGCTACTTCCTTGACTTCATTTTCCTAAGAACCCATTTGCTGAAATATCTAGAAAGGTGCTGATTTCTTTTGAATGTATATTTTGGCCTACATGTACTCGATCAAACACTTGAAGATGGTTGAATAATGTACAAGCTATTTCAAAAACAAATATCGCTTTCTCCATTGTTTTCTCACCAACTTTTTATAAACCTTTTATATGTCAGAGCCTATTGTCTAAAAACAAAAATGTGTTCAAGCCATGGGACTTTTTGCATATCAATATATATTTCACTTATGAGCTTTATGTATTTAATGTTGCAAACATTTGCATGTAAGATAATGGCATGCTGTCCCAAGATTTTATTTAAAAAGCTGGTATTGTATACAGAGCAGAAGTATTAAACCAGTAAACCTAAAGACCTCCTTTATCAACAAGATGCATATAAAGTTTGGAAAGGAGAGTCAAACAGGATGGAAACGTCTGTTCTTGTCCCATTTGCCAGCATTTGATCCATGGCCCTCTAAATCCTTCCTATTCGTATACCCATCCAGGTGCCTTATAAATGTTAACACTTGTACCCGCCCCCACTTCTTGAAGGATGTTATTAAACTTGAGAGAGTGCAGAAAATATATAAAAGGATGTTGCCCGGACTCAAGCGTTTGAGCTGTAAGGAAAGACTTTTTCCCTTGGAGCATTGGAAGCTGAGGGGTGACCTTATTGAGGTTTATAAAATCATGAGGGCCTGGATAGGGTGAGTAGCCAAAGTCTTTTTCCTAGGGTGGGTGTGTCCAAATCTAAAGAACATAGGTACAAGGTGAGAGGGGAAAAATTTATAAAGGAACCGAGGGATATGTTTTTCACACAGAGGGTGATACATGCATGGCACAAGTAACAATTGTCTAAACATCACATGCATTGTGTGTTTATTACAGGACAAAAGAGGGAACACTCAGCTAGCTTCAGTAATTCCGATTCAAAGAGTGCCACTGTTGAAAACAGAAAATGTGAAGGAAAAGAAACCGAAGCTCCAGTTGTAAGATGATACACAAGAACAGTGAACGCTTGAAATACTTGTCTCTTTATTCAATATTTAAGATTGATCTGCCCTTAACTTTATTTTGGTGTGTTGGCAAAGCTTTTTGTTAAACAAATCTGGGCAAATGTTAGAAATCCAAATTTGAAATGGTCACAATAATTGAGAAAATGGTGTGAATTTGGCAAGTGTCATTGGCTGCAGCACTGCCATGGAGAAAGTAAAGGGGAACTTGTGCACTTTGTCGATTGTGAACAGCTCAAGTGTGTTGTTTGAAGTGACGTGAATTTATACATTGCTTTGTTGGCAGAGAATAAGCAATGTGTTCAAGCCATGGCCTTTTGTGAATTACCAAGGAGCCTGGGGTTGGGGGAGGTGGGGGTGGGGGGCGCTCTGGTTGCCTGTTGCTTTTTTCTCTATGGCAACATCTAAGCCGATTTGAGTCAATAATGATATTAGTAGGGGATGAGGATGCAGGAAATATGCAGTCAGTTGCAGAATCATAAGATGACTGAGTTATTGGGTTCCTCAAATTCCAGAAGCAGCAGAGGTTTGATGTTTGGCCCAGGCACATAATTTTCTAGTCAGGAACAGACCGAAGCTGAAACATATAACCATTGCCCAATCACATGTTCAACAAGTAATTGAGATCTCTCAGTCACAGCACTGAGAAGCAAAGAGCAGTAAGCTGACCAGTTACGTTAAATCTTGGAAAAGAGCAACAGGCTAGAGATTCAAAATGGGATCTTACTGTACAGCCAAAGTAGTCCATAGGAGGACAATCTTCTTGATAGTACAAGTCCAGAACTGGAAACCAAGCTTCGGAGAAGATCATTTTCTAGATATTTTCCAGAACTTGTCCACAGTTCCCAAAGCAATGAGGAGGAGCAAATTATCTCAGGAAGCAGAGTCCATAAGAGCATCAAATCCTCCATTTCTGAGGAAAGAGTCACCCTCAGAGGATTCCATCTGCTTCATCAGCTCAGATAATGACCCCTCAGTGAGTGTTTAAGCTTGATTAAAGACAGCAGCTCATTCCAGTGAGTACATCACTGGCATGTCTGCAGTCTTTTAAGGAAGAAAATCTGATAACTGCTAGGGACCGAGCACCACCTCAGCTCTATGTAAGAGAGGACCCATGGACTTGGCCATTAATAGCCTCATCATAATGTGCAAATGAACATAGAAGCAGCAGGCAGGTTTTTCAGAGATACTTAGGGAAACTGGATCAATGGTTGGAGGAACCCACTAATGTCATCTGTCTAATCATTGTGTATGTATCTGTCTCCACAGATAGGTTGGTAGCTGCTATGGAGAGACAGATCCAATACACTTGATCTGTCTACCACTGCTTTAGCCATTGGTGCTCTGCGCCATGGCAAGGTGATAGGAATAAGTGATCTAGACCTCCCTCCAGATGTCCATTCCTCACGAGGAGACAGGATGGTGCCCAGTTTGAGAAGCAGCCCATACAGACTCCAGAATTCCCCTTGGCACTCCAAAAGTGCCCGCCCCTCCATTTCTACTCTGCAACTCTCAATCCTACTGAAGCTGAGGTGGATAAGCTTTCATTTTCCCACAACACTGCTGCTATTTCTGAACTCTCTATCAATTAATGACCCTGAGCTTGTCTGCCCACATCTCCAAGACTAATAAGCTCGCTATAGGACAGGCATTATAATAGTTAATGCATCAACCAATATTTCACTGTTATGATCAGGCAAGACAATTTATTTTTTCTGAAATAATTTGTATAAAAGTGTTGCAACCTTCTTGATGAAGTACCATTAATGTTTTAAACTTTAATTTTGTTGTGTTGATACTTAAACACATACCTTTGTGCAGAAACTTAATTTTGTGAATTTTGTTAATCATAACATGCAATGTGCAAGAAGCAAAATTAGTTGGTGGAAATGCCCTTCTCATGGTAATCTAGAGCAACTTAAATATTTCACTTGCATTTTTGTTGCAGATCTTGATACGTAGGAGCAGTAGCCCTGGTGACCTAGAAAGTAAGGCAGAAACACATAAGTTATATCAAGGAAGAAGCAACTTGAGAAATAAAAGTGAGTCCTGAGCTCTTTGACACTTTAATTTGGAATTATTCTATTATGGTTTGATTGAGGTAGATTTTCAGCTTCAATCCTAGTATCCTCCCTGCAGGGGAGAATCAATTCCATTAAAATAGGCTCTGTGCACTATTAATGTTTTCCACATTCAGACCTATCTAAGAACTTCAAATTACATTCTTCTGCTATATCTGGGGTGAAGGTCCTTGTGGATCAACTGACTTTGATTGAAGTTCAACTACTGCTTTTTCACTATGTGGCTTTAAGTTTTAAATGGAGGAATCCCTATTCTATCAACCTTTAAGGGAATTTGGCCAGCAGCTTAAAAACAAAATCTTGGATAGTTTGAGGAAAGGAAAGGCATCATTGTTCTTGAGATATGTTTTTTGATTCGTAACAAGATCTCATCACTAGAATTGTAATCTTTTGTTGCCTATTGTTGGAAAGGCAGGCAAGTGGACTATAATACAAAGTTGTTTTAATCTATTTTTTTCTAACTTTAGTAGTCTTATAGCCGATTCATCTCTCGGACTTTCAGATCTGTGTCCTGCAAAATATATGTGGGGCTTCTGTATGGTTTTTGCTATTTGTTGCTCTTGAGCAATTCACAATGCTGAATTATCTATTTGTCTCCCCTCACTTTAACTTGCTGCTTTTACAGCAGGCATTATGGATCACTTTGAGAGTTAGTGCACTCCTATTTCTCCCTAAAGTGCAAAATAAAAACCTGATTAACTTGTAGGAGAATCGTGTAACTTTGTCAACTAGTAGTATTACTGAATACTTTTGCTGTAAAAGTAAATAAATTCTGCAATAATTACCTGTCATATAAGAAGGAGGAATTTGAGAAAGATTACTCAGGTATGCACATAAAATGGTCCCTAGTACCTCATGTATTACTGGTTGACAGTAGATGGCAAATGCTGAGGTGTTTGGGCATTCATGTAACCACTGGATGGCAAGGGATTTTTTTTTCTGTTGCATTGCTATGTGTTTGGAGTGACCTGGTTGTCTTGTGATTTCTTTTTTTCTATTTTGCGATAGTTAATACTTTATTAACAGAACAGTATGGACATTACTAAGATTAATTAAATTCTTGTAAATCCAATTTCAGGTTGAAGTGTTTTGATAAGAAAATAATCTTACATTTTAATTTCACACTTCAAATTATATCTGAAATAATTTTGATTTTAAAAGGTTAATCGGATTTTATTTGACTAGGTGGGTCATCAACTTTATACATAGGTGAAACTCTTTCTTCTGCTAACACATAGGTGAGAGTATCAGCAGTGAAGCATCCAATGATTTCAATGGTTTCAATGAAACAGAGCTCTTGTTAACTCAGTGGAAGATATTTGATGAAGATTCAGAAGTTGGTGCAGTAACTACTGATGCTATTGATGGAGGTACAGTATATACCTGGCATAAATTAAGTTCTTCTAAAGCTACCACTCTTGCAGGTAAGGGATGTAGTTGTCCAGGCTTAATGATTTAGCTTTCATTTTATTATATATAATTCAAGTACAATTTTGCTTTTCCCTCTTGTTCTCTCGCCATCTGCTGCAGACCCAGTCCAACGGCTATCTCCTTTACGGTCCAGCCAGTTTAATCAGTCGTTTGCTCAGCCGCTTGGTGGTGGATGTTGAAATCCCCCATCTAAAGTACGTTTTGTGCCCTTGCCATTCTCGGTACTTCCTTCAAGTGTTGCTCAACATGGAAGAGTACTGAATCATCAGCCAACGGAAGGTTTCCGTGCTCATGTTTGACCTGAAGCGATGAGACTTTGTGCCACTGGAGTCAATGTTAAGGACTCTGAGTGTAATTCCCTCCTGACTGTACACCACTGTGCCGTCACCTTTGCTTGG
Organism: Chiloscyllium punctatum; assembly: GCF_047496795.1. Taxonomy (NCBI): domain Eukaryota; kingdom Metazoa; phylum Chordata; class Chondrichthyes; order Orectolobiformes; family Hemiscylliidae; genus Chiloscyllium; species Chiloscyllium punctatum. The sequence continues at coordinate 100,971,555 of NC_092749.1, read as the reverse complement.
TCTGTCCTGTTTGTGGGATAGGCCTGCTGATGGTGGTATCTGCGACATTGTCTGTATGATTCTGAGAGTATGACTATGTCAAGCTGTTGCTTGACTAGTCTGTCAGACATCTCTCCCAATTTTGGCACTCTCCACCAGATGTTGATCAGAGGACTTCACAGGATCAACAGGGCTGTTTCTGCTGTTGTCTATTCTGGTACCTAGGTTGTTGATAGGTGCTCCAACCAGTTTCATTCCTTTCTCGTAGCAATTGATACAACTGACCAGCTTGCTAGGCCATTTTAGAGGGCAGTTAAGAGTCAACCATATTGCTGGGGGCCCAGAGTCACACGCAGGCTAGACAAGGTGAGGGTGACAAATTTCCTTCCCTGAAGGACATTAATGAACCAGGTGGGTTTTCAGAGAATCAACAATGGTCAGTAGGTTCTTAATTACAGATTTTTAAATTATTGAATTTAAATTTGATGGGATTCAGACTCAAGTGCCCAGAACATTAGCTGAATTTCTGGATTCATATTCTAATGATAATGCCATGAGAGCAACATGATCACTATGTTCCTGTTCCCAAGGTTGTATTTACTAATATCAATGCACCTTCTGATTGAAGACTTAACTTATGCATACTATAATTTTCTGAGAGTTCTGTGTGAATTTATCCATCAGTTGAGGTATCAGGGGATGACCTTAGACTTGGTTCCAGTTTTAGCTAAGTTTCTTGATTTCAGTTGAAATAGTGCCAAGTGTGACACAGTTGGCTTCAGTGTTCCTTTACTAAGCAGAATAATCTTGTGGGATTTTTGGTTCTTATCACTATTCAGCATTTCCAAGTGTATCTTTGTGCACATATGTACCTGCATGTTTATGAGGACTTTACCATTTTCTTGCCTATCTTTGTTACAGAGAACAGCCTAAATCTGAGACCCAGTTCCTTTCAATGCCTTTCTTTGACATTTATTTTCCCATTTTATTTGTCTTGTCTGATGTTGATCTGTTTATTCCATGTTTGAATATTTCCATTTTTAATCTGTCTCTGTCCCCTTTTTCTTTCTCTTCTAATTTTCTTAGCTCTCTTTTCCTCCCATACCCTTTCTCTGGTCTCTTGATTATTTCACATTTTTCTGCTTCCGCATTAGCTAATTCATGTTTTTTTTTGTCTGAGGCAGTTGTAGGGTGATACAGTGAGTTTTTTAAAAAACTTATTAGTTTATAATGAATATTTTTTTGGAAATTTGAACTTGTTATAATGTTTAGATACTTTTGTTCATGGCCATATAAAATCAAATTACCTGTCACTTATCCACAGTGGATAAAACAAATCAGCTGATTCCCGAATGTTTGAGCTTTGGATTCAAAGTCCTTTGCTGATTCCAATTAGACTTCTAGATATCTTGAGCAAATTTTCAAAATATTCTGTTAAATGTTTATATAAGCATACTGTCAAAGGAATTAGGTCAAAATTGTATTATTGTTAAATACATTTTAACTTTTTCTGTATGAAGTGAGCATTGTTCTTTAACGGCTTCCATGGCATAAATTATACAAAGGCTTTTGAAAATGAAATTTTCAATGAAGAAAAAAACATTTGGAGCCTTTACTACTCAAGAGAACTGTTTTAAATACTTATTTTGTAAAAATAGAACAATCATAACTCATAAACTATTCTGCTTATGGTGAGGTGAGTATTGTGATCACTAGCCCAATTCCATTCTTATTTTGGACCAGATGACATGGGATGCCTTGAAAGCATTGGAAAGCCTTAAGCAGCTATGGATCACAGCATGCAATGAAAAGCAAATGTTTTTTAAAAGCTTCATTGTTTACTCATTAATGTACAAAGTCTTCCAAACCCTAGCTTGCATGCACTTGCTGTAAATGTGATTTCACTACTTAGTTTCTTTTGGGCAAGCTCTCCATTACCATTGAGTTACAATAATTATATTCACATTTGTTGCAATGATAACTCACCCAATTTATTTTGAGATAAGCGTACATAACACTGTCATTTTTTCCCACGCGTTTCGTAGGAGTTTCCTCTTGCCAACACTGTGCAGGATCACAGAGCTGAAGTGAATGAAAGTATTTGTCAAATGACATATAAATTAAACCGTGTTTGTATTCTAATAATTTTGTATGATATTTCTATCTTTTTAATACTCCCTGACTTAATAAGAAGGGACTTCTTGGAGCAATATAACTATCCCTTCTTATTGAACACTTAGAAAGTTAATTTGTGCTGCTATTCAGCTACACATGTCTAAATTTTCTTTATTATTATACGTGGCATGTGTATGTCTAATAAGGCTGGCATTTGTTGCCTGTCTGTCCTTGCCTGTGAGCTGATTGGCTACTAAGGCCATTTCAGAAGGAATTTCGGAGTCAATCACACTGATGTGCATCTCGAGTTACTTGTAGGCCAAATTAGGTACGGGCAGCAGATTTCCTTACTTCAAGTACATCAGTGAATCAGATGGGTTGTAACGACAATCAATAGTGGTTACATAGTCACCATTATATGAGTTTTTAATTCCAGATATAACTGAATTCAAGTTTCACCATCTCCAATCGTGAGATTCAAACAAATGTTCCTAGAACATTAGACTGAGGCTCTGAATTACTCGTCCAGTGGCAATATCACAACCTCACTGTCTATAACAATGATTAAGTTGAACAATAATACCAAAACTAGAATTCTTAAAACTAGTCAAAAACTGATAAAGGAGGGTGTGGGTTCTGGTAACACAGAATGTATACCTACAAGGGAAGTCACAGTAAAATTGTGGGTTTGATGCGAATTGCAACAGAGATGAAGTAGCCAAAGGAGTTGAGTGGGTTTTGCTTTTGCCCCAGTTGCTGTTACTAGGAAAATCCGCAGTAAAAGACGACTGTTGTCCTTGTTAAGTGAACTCAAGGACCATGTCCTTAGTTGTCCTTGTTAAGTGAAGTTGAGGACCAATTTCCTTAATTGGATTGAGGTGACCTTGTAGGGCACTCCTGTCAGCTCCAAAGGTGTACCTGCTAAATTTCCAACCAAGGTTTTCAAGTGCCTTGGAAGTTTTAAAATGCTTGGCACTTCTTGTGCCATCTTCCCATTGCTTGGATTCTTTACCTTTTCATTGACTGGTGTCCTCTTGTGGCCTCCTATACAATCCAATGGAAAAATTGGATCAAATGTGGCTCCTGTTATGACTGATCTTGTTGCTGTGAATTAGAAATGTAATCAATGTGAAGTAAAGTATCAACGGTATGTCACATGGAGCCACAATTCATCTTTCAGACTGGAATGGTGGAACTGTTCTCTAATCCTTCAGCACATCTTCAAATTAAATGGAACCTTGAAATATAATTTTTCGATATTCTCTTTCATCTTTGTGTGTGGTGGGATATATTAACATTTAACATTGCGAAAAGAAAAAAACATAAGATTAAATATTTGTACTAAAAAATGTGATATCCCCAAGATCCCAGAGTTTTCAATGAAACCAGTCAGGAAATTGCCTTAACTATGACCTTTCAAAGCTCTTTAATCAGAACTTTGTCGTGTTAGATTGGAATTTTGTTGATATAGCTCCATTATTTAATAAATTGACGTCTGTTAGGGGAAAACATATTGAACTATATGTAGCTGTTAATCTTTATTTATATTATTGATTGCAATTAAATTTTAAATAGCTGTCACCCTTATTTACACCATCAAATATTCTCTGTATGACTTTTTCCTGTTCATTCAGAAATTAACTACTAAAGCATAAAAGCGATGGAGCATGAACAGCATTTTTTGCTGTATAAAAATGAGTGGAAAAATAGATGTCAGAAGTGAGTAATAATGGTATAGATTGGTGACTGAAATGTTAAAAACCTGTGTTTAAAAATTGGACAATGATTGATTTTCTTGTCCTAGTTCTCCTATTTGTTGTAATCATCATGTCTAATCTCACTGATGACACAAAAAGCTGGAGAATGAAAGTGGTTATCTCCTCGTTGTTTTCTCAGTGGTGAAATTATTTATAGTCCTAAACAAAATCCAAAGTTTTTAAGAGAATAATGATTTAAAATTGAATGTGCTCTGTTGGGTCATGAAATAAGCTTATATGGTGGCAATTGAGCTTTGAAAGATACATTTATAATATGAAAGATTATTGTTAGATTGAGGATTTATGTATATTACATTTGGCATTGAGGTTTTTAAATTAATTGTGGAATAAGTTAAGTGTTGAAATAATGCTTTTTAGTGCAGTGTAATTTTTTTTATTCTCTTGTGAGACATTGGCAGTGCTGGCTGGCCAACATTTATTGCCTATCCATGTCCTGAGAAGTGGTGAGCTGCCATTGAACCAGTGCAGTCCGTGGACTGTAGGTCTCACCACAATGCTGTTCAGACAGGGAATCTGAGGATTTCGACTCAGCAGCAATGACAGAATGGCAATATATCTTCAAGTCAGGGTGCTGAGTATCTTGCAGGGGAACTTGCAGGTGGTGGTGTTCCCATGTATCTGCTGCCCTTGTGTTTCTCCATGGACTTGGTCATGGATTTGGGGAGATGCTGTCTCAGGATCTTTGGCAAATTTCTACAGTGCATCTTGTAGATGGTACATTCCGTTGCTACTGGATAAATTGCACTTTGCTCCTCCTCCAAGTGAATATAGATAGTAAATAATTGAGGCCTGAGGACTGGTCCACATGACGCTCCACTAGCTATATCTTTTAACTTAAATCCCACTCTGTCTTCTGTGTGTTAACCAATCTTAATGCATGCTAATATATTACTCACAATACATGAGCTCCTATCTTGTGCAGTGATGATTAGAAATCTACATATACTCGATGTAACAGTTGCTCTTTCTCAACTCTCCATGAAAGAACTTTAGCATACTTTTTCTTCAATAATAATGGACACTGGTATTTTCTCAACAGCAGGTGTTAGATTAACTGGCCTGTAGTTTCCTGATTTTTGTCTGCCTCCTTCCTAAACAGAGGCATCCCAATAGCAACTTTGCTGGAACCCTCTTAAAATCGATGTGAGTTCTGGAATATTTCAAACAATGCCTCCACCATTCCTGCATCGACTTAACTCTTGAAAGCAGACTATTGGGTTTAATGACCTATCTGCCTTTAGTCATATTAGTTTGACAAATATTTGTTCCTTGTGAGAGTGACTGTTAGAAGACCTCTGCTCCCAGTAGCGCCTTGCTCATCTGTTACGTGAGGGAAATTTACAGTGCTCTACCATGAAGACAAATACAAAGTATTGTTTTAAGTTATCAGTCATTTTCCTACTATCAGTTTCCGAGTTTCATTCTTCAAGAACCCCACATGCAGTTTAGCTGTTCTTTTTACAAGGTTTTTGCCAATTTACTTTCTTAATCAATTTTTATTAACTTTTTAGTTATCTGCTGGTTTTTAAAACAAAAAGTAAAATTTCCCAGTCTTCTAGCCTGCCAGTAGTTTTATGTCACTTTGTATGACTCAATTTTTTTTTCATTGAATGCTCCTTGAACACCTTTGTTAACCAGATGTGATTTATTCTTCTCATTGAATCATTCTTTTTGACTTGGAATAGATTTTTTTACTGAGTGTTATGAAATATTTGCTTAAAGAATGCCAATGCACATTTACTGATTGACAGTATAAACTATTATCTTTATTAAACAAGATCTGCATATTTTGGGAATTTTCTGGTGCTTATGATTTATGATCCTGAATAACATCAAAATGTGTTATTATGTTGGTCTTGTTGCAGAACTTTTTAATGTTTTGGGAATTGAATTCTGGAATTCCTTTCATTTGAAGTCCCTTGTTCCTCTTGAGATGTGTTAGTAACACAAACAGCATAAAGCCAACAAAGTACCTTTGCAATTCACAAAAATTATGCTCACAATTGCTAATTTTTCAGAAGTAAAATTACACGCATTACAAATTTGGCAATCCAGATTGTTCAGATTGCATTTGAAAATTATGAAGAGAGAAGTGACAAATAAAACTATGATTACAGTCATTTCACAGGTGTAGCATTGAACTCAATTCTTGTCACCACAATTTGAAAGCAAACCCACAAAGATGGAACAGTAAGCAACAAATGAGGCTGGTTCCCAAATCTAGAAAACAAGTTTAAAGCAAGATTATGTATTCAGCTCTTCATTGTTCAGATTGCATTTGAAAACTATCTGGATTGCCAAATTTATAATACGTTTAATTTTATTTCTGAGAAATCAGCAATTGTGAGCATCATTTAATGCAAATTGTGAACTATTTACTTCAAAGACAACTTGGTTGACTTTGTGTTGTTTGTGTTGCTAACCTATCTCAAGAGGAACCATAAGTGACGTTAAATCATGCCTAATTATTCAGAATTGTTTGGTGTAGCATTGAGGCCTGACTATTGTTGAATTTTCTTGAGATTTTAAAAATGTACTTAAGTTATTGAAATTTATAGGAATTGCAATTGATGATTATTATGTTGGAGATTGTCAAAGAAGGGAAAGAAGTTCAAGCTTCATTCTGAGTTATTAGAAGGTTTCTGTTGAGAGCCCACAAATTTTATTTGCCCTGGAAAAGGAAACTGTCGACCAGTCACACAGAATATTGCAGGAACTTCCATCCCCAGTAAAAGTACTATTTACTTGGACATGTGAAGTATTTTGTACATGTGTCAACTTATTCCAGGCATTTAAATAAACACAAGATTGACATTTTACCATTTCCTCTTACAGGTTCTGATACTGCCTTTCTGACCCTGACAACAGCCAGTGCACAATCTCATCCCTCCACCCTTTCATCAACTTCTTCCATGCAACCTGAAACCAAGGACTCCATCCCACTTCTGGATGAGAAACTACATCAGTCTGTCTTACAAATTCCTGAGGATCTGGGTACTACTTTAGTTTGATTTATATGTTTTATTGTCTCTGTGTTGGGTAATTTAGTTGGTACGGTGAGTTTTCTACTTTTTGTGAATATATGATGCAATCATTTTGTATGAAGCATCTTATTATGTTTTTGCTCACTGTGTAATTTACATTTGAAAATCTCATCAGATATGAATAATCTTTATTATTGCAATAGGAATATCATTGTAAGCGAACAAAAAGACAGTTGGCCGTTGAAATTATTTTAAAAGTATTAATCCTTTGTGGCCCCAGGAACATCTTTATCTGTGTTTGAATATGTCCTTGAGTTTGTGATTCATAACATCAGTAACCTGTCTGGAACAGTCTTGGTATGGGTATGCTAAAATCGTAGTAAATTTGATTTGACATTATTTGAAGTGGTGGCTAACCACTTCTCACTGAAAAGTTGAATTCACAGCAGTACATTTTTTTAGCAAACCAGAATTAACTCTCCAAAAACCAATTTCACTAATTAATTTGGTTTGCTATTATATTAATCTTCCTTGTGGAAGAAATTAATTATGGAGTAGAATAAGCAACCTCATCAGATTAGAGTTGGGGTAAGGGGGTGGTTTGCCGATGGGGAAAAACTGAAAGGTGCCATCACTAGAGGGCTGTGATTAATAAGGAGTTTGCTAAATTTGTACCTGTGTTAAATTGAATCTTGTTAATTTATTGGTTGCAACTTACTTATTGGTTCCAAATTACTTACTTCCATTTAGATTGAGAAAATAAGCAGACATATAAAAATAGTTAAAAATTAAAAAAACTAATTCAAAACTAATTAAATAAAATAAGAATGGAGGGTCAGATGATGTGTTGTTTCTGCATGATGTGGGAGCTGGTGGACCCCGTTGTGGTTCCCAGGGATTATGTTTGTCGAAATGTTGGTTGATGGAAGAACTCAAGCTCAGAGTCAATGAGCTGCAGTCTGAACCTCAAACATAGCGACATAGGAGGGAGGGAGAGAGTTCCCTCGATACTGTTTCAGGAGACAGTCACACCCTCAGACTAACTCAAATTCGGCCAGTGCTGAGGGACAGGAGAGTGGGGCTGTGAGTGAGACAGGTAGAGGGATCCAGGAGGTAGAGTTGCAGGAGCCTCCACCCTTGTCCTTGTCCAACAGGTTCAAGAGTTTTGCTTCCTGTGCAGATGGAAATGGAGACTGCAATGAGGATGTCTATCTGACAGCAGCACCATGGTACAGGGAGCTGTTCAAGTGGGGGGGTGGAGAGAAAAGAAATTGGTGATAGTATAGTTAGAGGCATAAACACTGTTCTCTGTAACCAGGGTTGAGAGTCCTGAAGGTTGTGTTGTCTGCCTGGTGTTGGGTTTGGATATCTCATGTGGGCTACAGAGGGACTTGGAGTAGGAGGGTAAAGATCTAGTGGTCATGGTCCATGTGGGTACCAATGGCATAGATCATACTAGGGCAGAGGTTCTACTAAGGGGGTGTGAACAGCCAGGTGCTAAATTTAAAAGCAGAACTAAATGGTGGTAATCTCTGGATTACTACCTGAGCCATGAGCTAATTGGCACAGGGTCAATAAGATTAAACAGGTATTTGCGTGGCTCAAAGTTTGGTGTGTGATGGAATGGGTTTGAATTCATGGGACATTGACACCAATACTGGGGAAGAAGGGACCTGCTCTGATGGGACAGTCTTCATCTGAATCGTACTGGGACCAGAGACCTGGCGAATTGCATAACTAGGCCTATAGACAGGACTTTAAGCGAAATGGGAGGGGGGACGGTACAGTTATCGGATAAATTAGAAAACCTGAATTAAAGGAGCAGGTGAAAGTGCAGAGCTCAGGAGAGGTTATTAAAATCTCCAGCATGGATACAAGTAGGACAGGGTGTTTGGAAAGGGATTGCAACGAAGCTTCAAGTACACTGGACAACCGAATGACCATGAGAAGAGGGACAGTTAATACAGGACTGCAGGTGTTATATCTGAATGCATGCAGTATAAGGAATAAGGTAAATGAGCTTGTGGCACAGATTAAAATTGGCAGGTATGATGTGGGCATCACTGAGATGTGGCTGCAAGGGGATCAGGAATGGGAGTTGAACATTCAATGATATACATCACATTGAAAAGATAGGCAGGTGGGCAGCGGGGGTAAGATTGCTTTACTGGTAAGAAATGAAATTAAATCAATAGTAAGAAACTATGTAGGGTCAGATGGTGAAGATTCTGTTTGGGTAGAATTGAGGAACCACAAAAGTAAAAGACCATAGTTGGAGTTATGTACAGGCCTCCAAATAGTAAGTCAGGTGTAGGTGCGCAAGATACACCAGGAGACAGAAAAGATGTGTAGGAAAGGCAAAGCTACAGTAATCATGAAGGATTTCAACATGCAGGTGGACTAGGAAAATCAGGTTGCTAGTGGATTGCAAGAAAAGGAATTTATGGAATGTCTATGAGATGGCTTTTTAGAGTTGCTTGTGATGGAGTCTATTATGGAACAGGCAATACTGGATTTAGTGTTGTGCAATGAAGGAGCCACGAGGAGGCAGATATTGTAGCATGATTGAATTTACTCTGCAATTTGGGAGAGAGAAAATAGAATCAGAGGTAATGGTGGTGCAGCTAAATAAAGGCAACTACAGAGCCATGAGGGAGGAGTTCGGTAGAATTGACTGGGAGAGGAGTCTAGCAGGAAAGACAGTTGAATGGGAATCTTAATAGGGTATTGAAGGGCATAAATAAGTTGGATAAGATACTTTTTTATAAGTACAGAGGTCAGTAAGCACAGGGCATAGATTTAAGGCAAGAGAGGTAGAAAACTGAGAGGAGAGCGAGAGAGGATTTTTTTCATTCAGTACTGGGAGTCTGGAACTCACTGCCTGAAACATTCATAATATTTAAGCTGTATTTAAATATTTGCTTGTATTATCATAGCCTCCAGGGCTGCACTTTTTGAAAGGTTGGTGGAGGAAAGTACTCTTGCAAGTACTCTTAAGAAGCCTCTAGTTGAGCACTTAAAATGCCAGGGCATAGTAGGCTATGGATCAAGTGCAGTGTAGTTTGGTGTTATTGGTCGGCATGGATACGGTGGTCTGAAAAGCTGTTTCTGTGCTGTATGGTTCTGATTCTCAATGACATGATGGGCTGACCAGCTGCGTTCTGTGCTGTGTCTGATTCTGCTGCTTCTACATATCTGGCACAATATTTTGAAAACAAGTTTTTTGAGCTACGTCATAGCAGTTGGTTGCAAGGAGAGCAAATAATATGCTTCAAGGATGCCCCTTAAAACCTCCCTGAAAAAAATAATACGTCCATCAACTTGTGGCTCTTGCTCACAGTCACTGAAACTGGAGGAGAAGCATCCTTGAAGGTGCCAAGCATCTTGTACAAACAGAGAAAAGTGTGTAAAACCCAAGCATCTGCACACCTGGCTCTGAAAGTACCACTCCCCTCACCTGTGGCAAGGTGTGCAGATACAGCATTGGACTGCTTTGTCAGTCATGACCCACACCTCCAACATCCTTGATGCTGAGGAACTGCAGGCCATTTACATGCCCAGGAATAGGAGCGTGCAAATGATCACCTGATTTTGAAGTTGTTTTGAATGAAACTCCTTCTGAAAGATCTGACATTCAGAGAAGACATGAAGGAGTCTTGCCCTGATTATGATTAGGCCATCTCTACTCTGGACAAAAGTCTTTTAACAGATGAGCAAGGGACTTGGCAAACCTGTTTTTATCAGAGATCCTGAATAGGCACTTATCTAGTTTAGTAGACCCCTGATTCCCTCACAGGTTACCTTACCTGAAAATAGTTCTAGGCTATGATGCTGGATGCAAGTAATACTTTCTTGCTTTACTTCCCTGGATTGATTTGGGAATACATTGGTGCAATCTGCAGTACTGTCTGCTAGTTGAACTGATTTTACTTTGGAGGGGAGGAGTGTTTAAGAGTATACTTGAAGTAAATCAGATCAAATGTAATTGAGCAGTGTTCTATAAAAAGTAGTTTTATTACCATTGAAATTTGCATATTTATGCATTAAAAAGTGCATTAATACGTAGAAGTTCAAGTTGGGACTAGGTGCAGAAACTGACTGCCGGTACATCAAAAAAACATAAATCAGAGTTTGTGAACAAGTTTCCTTCCTCAGTCCGTTTGCAAGTGATTTGTACACACATTGGAACACAATACACAGCAATATAACATAATTGTTCATAAGTACAAGGGAACGTTGGATCTTTTAAAACTAATATTAATACACCTTGTAAGGGATTGTGTTCGGAAGCAAAAGCATTTGGAAGTTAAACCTTCATAAATTGAGGACCGCCTGTGTACCTGAAAATATGTCTCCTGGAATGGTGGTGCTGATGCAGCAGAAATCATCCAGTAGGGGATGCTAGAACCAAATCTAAATGCTTATTTGAGACTCATTTTCTGAACCTGCTAACACCTGGTGTTTTGAAAATCAATTTTAACTTTCAAGTTTGTAATAATTTCAAAATATTCCTCTATAGCTTTTTGGCACATTCAATATTTATTTTTTCAAAGGCAAGTTTGCAGTTGACAAAAGACTTTTTTTTTCTACGCAGTGAGTGATTTTCATTTTCATCAGGGTGATGATCTGGCAGACAAAGGACAAGCATTGCTAGAATCCAGCCAAATTTTATTCCACTGAAATCAGTGAAGTGAAAACTGTGAGGGTTCTGTATATTGCAGCTGATCAGTTCCACTGAATTACTGTCTAGCCCCACCAGATAATTTTTTAGATTTTTATCCTCCGCAATACATACATTATACAACATATTTTAAAATCAAAAACAGGTCATCACTGATAACTTGTTCATGATGTTATTGTCTGGCTTGACACGGGAAAATTGTTGTGTGGATCCTGTCTGTAAATCTAGTTTTAAGTTTCTGTGCTGCGTAAGTTTCACCTAAAAAGTAATTTGGCCTCTTAGATGGTAAATAAACAGTAATATTGATATTTAGATTTCATATATCGACCGCGACCTAAAGGTTGAGCAATTTGCACAACTTTTCAATGGAAGTTAGAAAGGCATTGATTTAGTCAATGACACGGTTGCTTTTGTTGAGATGAATGCCCATAATGTATTGTTCACATGTATAGGTAGAGATGTCATAGAGACATTTAATGAATTTTTGCTTTAATCAAGAATATATACATTAGCCTTGACATGGTTGGCCAGTGATGGAGTCAGTGCTAATGGTGGTTATTGATTGTAATGCTAAGCTTATTATGAGGCAAGGATTCTAAATGTAACCATTTGTCTCAGATACTTTTTGGAAGTCATGAATTAATTGGTGGTTGCTACAATATGTGTGGAATTTTACTCCTTCAACCTGACACACAAAATAAAACGGTGAAAGATTAACAAAGGTAAAAAGTAATTCAGGCTACGGATAGTTAGGTGGCCAAATCCACATTTTTCATTTGTTAAAACCATTGTATAAAATTAAGATAATCAATCCATAGTAAAATGAAAGTTGCGTAAAAGCAAAGGTAGTTATTCTATTCAGGTTTTTCTTTCTGTCTGTATACTCCTGGATCTCCTGGATCAACAGTCAAGGCTATATGGGCTAAGCTTTGGCGGTAGTGTTTGAAGCCAAAATCGTAAATGATCTCACTTATATTGGACCCAAAAGAGAAAATGCTGGAAAATCTCAGCAGGTCTGGCAGCATCTGTAAGGAGAGAAAAGAGCTGTCGTTTCGAGTCTAACTGATCCTTTGTAAAAGCTTTTCTGTTTTGGTTTCAGATTCCAGCATTCGCAGTAATTTGCTTTTATCACTTATATTGGCAGTGTTTCTGGCTTGATTATCAGAACTTGTCAACAGCCACATTTGTGGCACCAGGGTTGGTTATGCTGCACAAACGGGAGGTGAAAGACTGGGAGAGCTTTAATGATAGGGGACTTGTTTGTATGGGGAACTGATGGGTGGTCTATGACAGCAAGCAAGACTCTGGAATGGTATGTTGCTTCGCTGGTATCAGGGTCAAGGATTTCTGAGTGGCTGCTGGGCATTTTGAAGAAGGAGGATGAATAGCTAGCATTCTTTCGACATGTTGGTGCCAACAACATAGGGTTTACAAAATAGAAATATCGTCCGATAACAAGAATTTAGAGTTAGGTAGGTTAAAGAGGAAGACCACTAGAGTTATCATCTCCAGATTACTACTTGTGCTATGTACTGTTGAGTATAGGAATAGGAAGGTAGGTCATTGATGAGCTCAAGGAATGGTGTAAGAGAATGGGCTTTAGATTTTTGGATGATTGGGGCAGCTTGTGGACTAAATGGAACCTATAAAAGATAAATGGGTGCACCTGAATCGGAATGGGGCCAATATCATTGCTGGGAGGTTTGCTGGTTTTGTTGGGGAAATTTTAAACTAATTTGGCAGGGGGGGTGGAGCTCACTGTAGCTGTAAAGCTCTGAGTAAAGAGTAATCAAGGAAATGCTAGGACAGTCCAATAGGCAGAAAGGACATTGGTACATAAGCCACGTGGGAAGTCTAGAAAGTGAAGTTTTTTTTAGTGCAAGGAGCATGACTGATAAGGGGGATGATCTTTCGAGTGTTGATAAGCAATGTAAAATTGTTGCAATCACTGTGAGACATGGTTAATTGAAGTACAGGATAGGTAATTCAATTTGCCATGGTATGGACTTTGCAGGCACGATGGGGTCATTGCATTATTGATAAAAGTAAGCAGTACTGCGGTAATAAGAGAGGATGTCCGAGAAAGATCTTCAAATGAGGCCATCTGAGATTTGAGCTCAAAAATTTTAAAAAGGCTGATTTTTAAATACCTGTGGTGTCTCATAAGAGATGGAATCCCTGGGCCTAAAATAGTCAATGTAGACAGAGCTTTCACATTGATTTCAATCAGTCAAACAGGATTCCAGCCTGAATATTCTTTCACTGAGAATTTAAATTGAATAGTTGAGACTTGAGGTGTAGGATGACTCCAAATTGAAACGAGTAGAAAATGGTCCTTGTGCTTTTAAAGAAATGCTAGTAGAATTAAGACAATTTAGGAGCTCGGGAGACTTGCTGCACAAATTTAGGTATCAGGTACATTGTCTTTTTTTTAAAAAACATTTTGTTTTGCAACTTACCGTTAATGTTTTAACTTCTTTTGGTGTTTACAGGTTTGGTAAGTCCAAAGGTAATGTCAGTATTATCAGAGGTCTGTAAATTGTACAGTTGTGTTTCAGTCCATCCTTTACCCAAAAAAAAAGCAAAGTCATGGTATTTCACAAACAATTTTGTTTGTATATTTATGCTTAGGAGGGGAGAAATTAAAGTTATGTACAAAACATAATGTGATTTCACATTTATGTCCCCTTCAGTGTCTTATAAGTAAGACCTTTTGTCTGTGTTTTATATTTCTAGAAGTTTGGACTAAGAACATGTCAAAGTGGCTGGGGTATTTGACTCTGAGACCCAGTGTTTAACAGCAAATTGACATAGAACAAATAGGTTGCTTCTACTTGTTAATCCATAATTCCTCTGCATCATGTTCTTTGAAAAAAGCCAGCGTTCTTAAAACACGACTAGTAATTTAATCAGTGTGATTATTGCGCAGGAACTGTTGAATACGTCATGGCCAAATATTTGAAAAAGTCTAATCTATGATCTGACCTATTTATTTTAATTTACAGATAGTAGTGAATGCCTTACAGATGAGTGTAGTATCATTGCTGGAGGAACCCTTACTGGCTGGCATGCTGATGCAGCTGCTGTGTTATGGAGAAGAATTTTGGGCATTCTGGGAGATGTCAACTGCATACGCTGTCCTAAAATCCATGCCCTTGTTTTTGAATATCTATATGAACTCTGGCACAAACTAGCTAAGGTATGCTGGCTGTGAAATAACATGTTTTCTAAGTTTCTCTTATGATATAAAATAAACACATGCATGTTATGTTATTTGTAGGTCTCTCCAGAACTGGTACACAGAGGTGGGGTGGGGTGATGGTCTGGTTTACATGGTGTAATAAAAATTATCTCTTTGCCATAAATCAAACACAGTCTCAGTATTCACAAATCTGTTTCACAAGCAAATGTTTGAATACACCAGACACTTAACCATCAAACATGTTGAAACACTGAACATTGAAAATTGTTTAATAACTGCTGTCTCAGTAGTTTGTTATATGTATTAATTGCGTGAAGATAGTTTGGAATAAATTTTGCTTTGAAAGAGCATGTTGGATAGACCCTTGTGCATTTGAGGTTTTCAGATTTTTGTGATAAATTGCCAAATGTATGAGCTTAAAATGTTGCAATGAACAAAATGGTATTTGCAACCTTAGTGCGCAGGAAGAGCAGCTATTTATCTCTTGAACTGAAGATTGAAAGGAGAAAGGCTAAGGATGGACTACGGATGTAAATCAGAGCAGGAAAATTCAATGCTGAATCAAGTGCAGAAAGATAGATAAAAGGGAAGATTAGATTACAAGGATGAATTTTTAAAAATTCACCAAAAAGCTGGTGTATTCATAGAGGGTAAGCTGTAGCAAATTATCTTTTAATTATTTGGTCCTTGTCTCACTGGGTATGCACCATGCCCCTCTGCTGCTGCTCTCTCACTGTCTTGCAGTCACTACAGTACAAATGCTCACTACTGCCAGGACTATGTGGAATTTTCAAAACAGGTGCCACCATGGGGCATTAAGTAGAAACTCAACTGGATTTGCCACATAAACACAGTGGCTACAAGAGCAGTTCAGAGGCAGGGGTGTGATTCAGAACTCTGCACTTACCTGGATAGGTGCAGCTGCAACAACGTTCAATCTTGACAACACCCAGGGCAAAGCAGCCTACTTGATTGGAACCGGAACCACATCCACAAACATCCACTCCCTCAACCACCAGTGCTCAATGGCAGTGTGCTGTCTTCAAGCTGCACTGCAGATGTTCACCAAAGACCCTTAGACAGCATCTTCCAAACTTACAACCACTTCCATCTCGAAGGACAGGGGCAGCAGATATATGGAAACACTACCACCTTCCAAGTTCACCCAAGCCACTTACCAACCTGACTTGGAAATATATTGTTGAGAGTGTAGTGCTGGAAAAGCACAGCAGGACAGGCAGCATCCAAGGAATGGGAGAATTGACGTTTTAGGCATAAGCCCTTCATCCGGAATGTGCTTTTCCAGCACCACACTCTCAATTCTGATCTCCAGCATCTGTAGTCCTCACATTCTCCTTGGAAGTATATTGCTGTTCCTTCACTATCGCTGGATAAAAATCCTGGAATTCCCTCCATAACAGCATTGTGGGTCAACCTACGTCATGTAAACTGCAGCAGTTCAAAAAGGTAGCTCACCCCCACCTTCTCGAAGGCAACTAGGGTTGGACAATAAATGCTGACCAGCCAGCAATGCCCATGTCCCATAAGCAAATTTTAAAAAAATCTAAAGCCCAACACCATGCTAGGTTAATTGCTTTCAGACATGAATAGCCATGCATAGAACAGTTTGCCTAATTGGAGGGAAATGAAAAGGAAAAGATTGAAGGCGTATGGATGATGCTTCACTGGAAGTAAATCTCTCCTTTGTAAATGTATTGCTACCTTATATCATCATATCTCTGATCAGTTGTCATTGTAAGTGCAGTTGCAAGAATGCAGATGCACAGGCCACCAAAAAAAACAAAAACTGTGGATACTGGAAATCTGAACTAAGAATGGAAATCTGAAATTAAAAACAGAAATTGCTGGGAAAACTGAGCAGGTCTGACACCAAGGATTCTGAAGAAGGGTCACTGGACCCAAAGCGTTAATTCTGTTTTCCCTCCACAGATGCTCCAAGAAGCACAGGCTGCCTGTCCTTTGCACCATATCATGTTAGAGCCCTGTCCAAGTGAGTGATACTCTTTCCCTAATGCCTAGTCTAGCATCACATCTTGCCATTATTCAACATGAAGCATCACATTGGAAAGCCTTCAAATAGATGAAAACGATAAGCTGTTTTGAATGACAGGAAGGGGAAAGAAAAATACAAAAAAAACTGCATTTGCCTTTGAGACTAAGTAGGGTGCTACTTGCCTTTTGAGCAACAACAAAATTTATAGTCAGTGAATAATAACTTCACCCAACTCAGATTTATTGGGGAGAAAGTGAGGACTGCAGATGATGGAGATCAGAGCTGAAAATGTGTTGCTGGAAAAGCGCAACAGGTCAGGCAGCATCAAAGGAGAAGGAGAATCGATGTTTCGGGCATGAGCCCTTCTTCAGGAATGAGGAAAGTGTGTTCAGCAGGCTAAGATAAAAGGTAGGGAGGAGGGACTTGGGGGAGGGGCGTTGGAAATGCGATAGGTAGAAGGAGGTTAAAGTGAGGGTGATAGGCCAGAGTGGGGGTGGACGCGGAGAGGTCAAAGACCGCAATTTCCCTCCAGATGTGATCGACGATGCTCTCCACTGCATCTCCTCCACTTCCCGCTCCTCTGCCCTTGAGTCCCGCCCCTCCAATTGCCACCAGGATAGAACCCCACCTACTACCCCACAAACCTCCATATACATCGTATCATCCGTCATCATTTCCGCTACCTCCAAACGGACCCCACCACCAGGGATATATTTCCCTCCGCTCCCCTATCAGCGTTCTGAAAAGACCACTCCCTCCGTGACTCCCTCGTCAGGTCCACAACCCCCACCAACCCAACCTCCACTCACGGCACCTTCCTCTGCAACCGCAAGAAATGCAAAACTTGCGCCCACACCTCCCCCCTTACTTCCCTCCAAGGCCCCAAGGGATCCTTCCATATCCGCCACAAATTCACCTGCATCTCCACACACACCATTCACTGCATCCGCTGCACCCGATGTGGCCTCCTCTATATTGGGGAGACAGGTCGCCTACTTGTGGAACGTTTCAGAGAAAACCTCTGGGACACCCGGACCAACCAACCGAACCACCCCGTGGCTCAACACTTCAACTCCCTCTCCCACTCCACCAAGGACATGCAGGTCCTTGGACTACTCCATCGCCAGACCATAGCAACACCACGGCTGGAGGAAGAGCGCCTCATCTTCCGCCTAGGAACCCTCCAACCACAAGGAATGAGCTCAGATTTCTCCAAGTTTCCTCATTTCCCCTCTCTCCACCTTGTCTCTGTCCCAACGCTCGAACTCAGCACCACCTTCCTAACCTGCAATCTTCTTCCTGACCTCTCCGCCCCCACCCCCACTCCAGCCTATCACCCCCACCTTAACCTCCTTCCACCTATTGCATTTCCAACGCCCCTCCCCCAAGTCCCTCCTCCCTACCTTTTATCTTAGCCTGCTGGACACACTTTCCTCATTCTTGAAGAAGGGCTCATGCCCGAAACATCGATTCTCCTGCTCCTTGGATGCTGCCTGACCTGCGCTTTTCCAGCAACACATTTTCAGCTCAGATTTATTGGGAGTGAGTGTACGTCATGTCAGCCTGGCTTATTGCACCTGATGCTGGGTTGTCCTGTCCTACTGAAAGTGATGTTTGTCCTGTTCAATGTCCTTACCTCCTCCCTTGGAAGACTGCTACCATTCTCCCAGCTGTTCAGAATCCGTAACAATGCCCCCTTTGCCTGCGCCAGTTGTACGTAGCACAGTGTGCAAGGATTCTGTGGCTCATTTTGCATAGATTGTTGTGCAAGGTTCCTCCATGCCAATTCACATATTGGAACCTCATCTTCAGGAACCCATCACCTTGTTCCACAGTAACTTTGATGGAAGAATGGGTTACATTATATCTTCATGTGGCCTTGGTCACCGTTGGATTGTGAAAAGATATCCTTGGTCTTCCAGTAGCCCTCTTTGTAAGGCATCTGACCCTTAAAATGAAACAGGAACTTGAGCGCCTCCAGGATAAAGGCATCATAGCAGCTTTGAGGGTAGCTAGTGGAGCTCTCTATTGGGTGGTACCTGATAATCACAAGTGACTTATACTTTGGTGGAATTGATCCTTTTCTATTGAAGAAGTCCGCTGCACTATGATACGGCAGTCTCAATGTTATATGTCTATAGTGGAGATAGTAAGGACTGCAGATGTTGGAAAGTCAATGTCGATAAAGTCTGGAAAAAGCACAACAGGTCAAGCAGCATCAGAGGAGCAGGGGAGTTAACATTTCAAGTCAGAACCTTTCATCAGATCTGATGAAAGATTCTGACCTAAAACATGGACTCCCCACTCCGTTGATGCTGTTTGACCTGCTGTGCTTTTTCCAGATCCATACTTTATCGACCCTGTGTCTATAGTGCCTTGCAATGGGGAATGCCAGCTATATTGGCAAAGCTTATTGTCTTAGTTATAGTACTGACCTTGTCACAAGGAAACAGGGACAGTGATCTGTCAAAAACTATCATTCGTAGCCTCAATATGTTTGGGGTTCAAGATTAAGAGATCCCACTTAGTTCCCCGATGGATTCCTGGAAGCAGCCAGTTGTATAAAAATGTAATGGAGCTGTCACCTTGATAGCTGCTGAGTTAGAATGGCCAGCCATCTCATCAAGCACCTGCTCCAGCAGATAGCACAGTTCTGTGATGGTATCTCAGACGTCCATCTGCAGCAGCAATGTGCCACAATCATCTGGAAGAAATGGCATTGAGGGGAATGGGCTCTGGACCTCTCCTTGCTGAGAAGATCTTTAGATGTGGCCTCCTCAAGTGAAACAAATTTTGCAAATCCCTTCTCAGCTTCCATCAAAAACTTGAAATCCTTGACACCAAGCTGTTGATCTCTGTTAACAGAATTCAGTCCTTTCTATCCATTCAATCAAGGCCCCTTATCATTTTATATGTAAATAGCATGTCAGATTCGGGTGAGCATATTGAGGTATCTAAAATTTGTTGTCTGAGCTGTGCCTCTTCACCATTGACTTTGTGCAACAGTAGCATTCTATTTCTCAACTGAAATATGAAATTGTTGCATTTATGCAGTAGGTAAGAATTAAATTATTAATAAAAACTTAAGTTAGTCAAACTATTTCAAGTCTACAAACTCTTAGTTCTCTTCTATATAGCCAGCCAGTGAAATTTAATCTTTAGATTAGAGTGGGGTCTGGAGCTCATGACCCAAAAAAGGTGACATAGGTGAAAAGAATATTTGCATTTAAAATATTTTAGACATGTACTTAGTGATATAACCTAGGTACAGTCTAAGAGCTCGAAGATTAGATTTGACAAGATAGCCCCTTCTCAGCCAGGACAGATATGATGTGTTAAAATATCTCCTCCTGCACCATAACATTGATACATGTTATATATCAATGGAAGCTTATGTTTTGTCTGATAAGGGCCTCGACATTTCAATCACATTTGGAAACCCTATTTCTCATCCAGATTGGACAAATATGTATACATTTACTTACCTTTTGAAGGAGTTTTCTTTGCAAGCATCTGGGTCATGAATCGTCTTTAACATAATCTAGGCATTCACACAACCAAGTGAATTAGCATTGAACCATAGTCCATTTTAATGATCATTTCTGTCGTGTTCCAAACTTTGATGACTCTGAAGCCACCTTGACAAGCTACTGGAAGAAATAAGTTTGTAAAATGAAGGAGTTGACAATACCAGGTGGTATTGTCAAGCATGTTGTGGGCACAGGTGAGTTGAAATCGTTTCCAGTGATGGTGGGGTTTCAGGTCTGGCCACACACACTCATCCTTTCAAAATCTCAACTGGTCTGTGTGAAAGTGATGCTTCACTCCTGTGCCATGTTGTTTTTATATTTTGTAGCAACTGAAATATTCCACCATTAGGACTAGTGCTTGAATTTCTCCTTAATTTACTGTTTTGCAGCCAAATATCCAAAAAGGCACAGTTAGAGTAAGTCACAAAGGAATACAGCTTCAATTATCAAGTTTTTCTCGGAATCGTCACAGGATGCATAATTGAAGATTGTTTGAATGGTAGTGCAAAACTTGATGGGCTGAATAGCCTATTTATCCCACATCTTAAGGTTTCAGTAAACAGAAGTAGCTAGCTTAACAGCTAAGTTATTATGTTGTGAGCCACTTGCACTTTTTGGCAGGCGTAAGATTGTTATTTGTGTTTATCTTTTCTAGATTAGAGACAATCTGGGTATCAGTCTGGATAATCAAAATTCGCCACAATCTCCTATTCTCATTCCACCTCTTCGTATGTTTGTGTCCTGGTTATTTAAGGTAACCTAATATAATTTCTCTAATTCTAAAAGTTACACTTTGCAACTTAGAAACCAAAAATTGTAAGAAGCAGGCTTAGTTAGCACTTGTGAGGAAAAGAATCAGATCATGGTTTCAGTTGTAATCTGAAGGTCTGATCTACAAAGAATGAAACCTGAAAGCAACAACACCCCCAGATTCTGTGGACTACCTAAAGTGCACAAACCAGACAACCCACTCAGACCCATAGTATCACTACCAGGGACACCATCACACAAACTGGCTAATGAACTACAGCAGAAACTGAAACACCTGATCAGCGGATCCAGACAATCTATACAATCAACATAGGAATTCTTGGACATCATCAGAAATATACACATAGACAAGGAAGAAACCATGGTCTCATCCGATGTAACGGCACTGTTTACCTCTATCGACAAAACCCTAGCCAGAAAAACAATAGCCAACCTGCTGGACATACAGAACAGACAACAGGACATTGAACTATCAACAAAGACGGCATACTTAAAACTACTGGACTTGTGCCTCACAACACACTTCACATTCAACAACCAGCTATACGAACATATCAACAGAACACCCATGGGCTCACCGATCTCTGGACTCCTAGCAGAAGCAGTAATGCAAAGGTTAGAACAAACAGTCTTACCGCAAATTCAACCCAAACTCTGGGTCAGATATGTGGATGACACCTTTGTAATCATTAAAAACACAGAAATAGAGAACACACACCGGATCATCAATGCCACACTCACAGGAATCCGATTTACGAGAGAGGAAGAAAATGATAACCAACTCCCATTCCTAGACGTGATGGTACAGAGGACACTGAACAGAGAATTCAGCACAAAGGTATACGGGAAAGCCACACCCACAGACCAAGTCCTGAACTATGAAAGCAACCACCCCAACACACACAAAAGAAGTTGCATCAAGACACTATTCAAAAGGGCCACAACACACTGCAGTACACCAGAACATTAAAAAGAGGAAGAAGAACACCTATACAATGTATTCGCCAAAAATGGATACCCGCGCAATTTCATCAACAGATGCCTAAGGGAAAGACAACAGAACGAGGACATGTCACAACCCAAAGGACTAGCTACACTACCATATATCAAGAGCATTTCCGAACTGACAGCCAGACTATTGCGACCACTAGGACTCATAACAGCACACAAACCAACAGCAACTCTCAGACAACTACTCACCAGGACAAAGGACCTGAAACCCAGCATGAGCAAAACCAATGTAGTGTACAAAATCCCATGCAAGGACTGCACAAAACACTACATAGGACAAACAGGAAGACAGCTAAAGATCCGCATCCATGAACACCAACTAGCCACGAAACGACACAACCAGCTATCCTTAGTAGCCACACACACAGATGACAAGCAACATGAATACGACTGGGACAACGCTACTATTATAGGGCAAGCCAAACAGAGAACAGCCCGGGACTTCCTAGAGGCACGGCACTCATCCACAGATTCAATCAATAAGCACATCGACCTGGACCCAATATACCGACCACTGCAGCGGACAGCTGGAACTGGCAACTGGAAGCGGCAGATACAAATCATTATAAATGCTGGAGGAAACATCACAGAAGCGCTTCACAGGAGGCTCCCAAGCACTGAGTATGTCACCTAGACAGGGGACGAAACGTTTGCAACACAAATTCCCAGCGCGGCGAACAGAACCATAACAGTTGTAATCTGCCATCAGAATTGTGAACTAAAAGCTGAGTGGATATTGCAGCTATGTTGTTGGTAGAAGAGCAAATATCAATACGTAGTAATTAGTCGTAATTTGAGTACAGTGAAAGTATAATCATATTTTGATTTATTCAGAAATTAGGTGAATGAAGAGCTATTCTATTGTTATGTTTTCTTATATTCTTACAATTTAATGGAATATCTTTTTCTGACTATGATCTGTTATCAAATTGGAAAATTCCTTTCATTTTACTTTTAATTCCAGTATTACATTTGGCTATAAAATACTGCCTTAAATTTGTTTTGTACAAAAGTCGGTAAATTCCAATTAAATATATAAATGAAAGTATATGTGGCATATGTTGGAAACATGAAATTTAAAATAAAGTCAACAGAAAATGCTGTATATACTCAGCAGGTAGGCAGCATCTGTAGAAAGAAACAGAATTAATACTACAGATTGATGTTTTATCAGTTTTGATATAGTTTACATAAAATGGGCATAAATGTAACATAGAAAAGACATTTTTTTGAAATCTATTTATAGATAGAGTCGAAGTTTTCAGAAACTGTGACACTTTAATTGTATTGTTGAAACATTTTTAAGGCAACGACTCTCCCCAATGAATACAAGGAGGGAAAACTGCAAGCATACAAGCTAATCTGTGACATTATGACCAAGCGCCAAGATGTCTTGCCAAACTCCGATTTCTTAGTGCACTTTTATCATGTGATACACAGAGGCATTGTGAGTGAAGATCAGGTAATAAAATCATTTGTTTTGTAGAAAGCTTTGTTCAAGTTTCAATTTAAAGTCAAACTGAAGTGTATTGTAATAAACTAGAGTAAATTATTGGAAACTGTATTCCAAAAGTGTAAAGAATAATTCCTAGGAAAACTGTTGATTTAGTAAAATAATTTATCAAATGTTAAAGGAGCTGAGTTCTGTTTTTTGCATTGCATGCCAAATTTGTCATTGTGATAATGTGCTCACTTATTTGATAAACTCTTGGACTTTTGACCTATTTAAGTCATTTTTTTTTAAACCTTGAATGCCAAAATGTAAAAATCAAGCATAAGGAAGATTGATACAAACTTCGAAGGCAGAAAGAAGATATCAAGTATAATTCTCTAGTATACTTTCAGAATTTGGAGTAACGTGGTTTGCCAAAAGAACTGCAAACTGGTAATTAGAGAGTAACCAATTAGAGACCCATGTAATGTCCTGGTGACCAAGGATTGAATCCTATCAAGGCAGAGGTATAACTTGGGACCCTGTACAAATTAGGGTAGAGGCAGTAAGATTTTGAATGAATCAAATTTCTAGAGGAGTTAAGGTGGAACAGTGGTTAGCACTGCTGCCTCACAGCGCCAGGGACCCGGGTTCAATTCCCGCCTCGGGCGATTGACTGTGTGGAGTTTGCACGTTCTCCCAGTGTTTGCGTGGGTTTCCTCCGGGTGCTCCGGTTTCCTCCCACAATCCAAAGATGTGCAGGTCAGGTGAATTGGCCATGCTAAATTGCCCGTAGCGTTAGGTAAGGGGTAGATGTAGGGGTATGGGTGGGTTGCGCTTCGGCGGGTCGGTGTGGACTTGTTGGGCCGAAGGGCCTGTTTCCACACTGTAAGTAATCTAATCTAATCTAATCTAATCAGCTGGGGAGAACTTTGGAATAGTCTAGTCTGATATTTTTAAAAGTGCATGGGTAATCAGATGAGCAGAGGAAGAGCTAGAGATTGGCCATGATAGAGAGAGAGAGAGAGACAAGTTGACAGTCTTTGTTTTGGCAATGGGTAGAGCATGAGTTGCAAGGTTAGATTGAGCGTAATTGGGACACTAGATAGTTTTTAATGAAAAAAAAGGTTCAGTTTTAGATAGTGGCCAAAGAGAAAGGTGAAAATCACTGGCTAGCAAATGGAGTTTGTGGCAAGGGCTGAAGACAGTTCAAATTGAAATAAAGGACCTATCTGCTCACTAAATATTGAATACCTGATAACAAACATGACAAATTGAAAAGGTAGGAGGGAGTCAAAAGAAGTGATGATATGGTAAAGCTGAGGGGAGTCATTTTAACATTTTCCTGTGTTAGATGGTGTGTATAGATTTGTGTAGAGAATGTTTCAACTATTTCTTTAATGTAAATTTGGGCTTCACATTTCAACAATGTCGGCTAACAATATCCAATTTGAAAGCTTCTTTGAGCCCCCTCTGTGTTTCGGTGAGATTAAGCTACTGTTACTAGAGATGTACAAAATAAATTTGTCTAGACTTGACAGGTGTCGACAATAGTGGGCTCAGTTTGAATGGTAATAGTGAATGAGTGTATTAAATTTCATCCGATTTAGTGGTATTGATTATTCATGCTTTCCTTTGCAATAAATTTATGATCATCTATACTCCAATTGGCAAGGGTGGAAAATTTGCTTCATTTGGTATTCATATGGCAGAAATGTAATAATTTTGCATAGCATATCTTATTATGTTTCTTCTGCATTTTTAATTTATGGAGATTGAGGTTAATATTTCCATTTCTGTGCAGTAATGAAGCTCACGAACATACATGTCCAGTTCCCATTTCCAGACTGCGATGAGAATGAAAATCTAGAGAAGGAATATTGGAATATTTCCACTGAGAATCAGATACATATTAACATGTGTATGGGTAGAAGATTCTAGACAATACTCGGTGTATCTCCTGTACCTGTAACACATCAGATTATTGTGGGTTCACCTTACAATTTTCCTTTCTTTTAGTAACCAGGTTTTCCAGGTTACCAATGTGACATAATTATTGCTTCACTTATTTGACTCTTTGTCACATATCGTTCAAGTGCTATGCGCTACTAGTGAATGGCTTATGCCCGGAACATCAACTGTCCTGCTCCTCAAATGGTGCCGGACCTGCTGTGCTTTTTCAGTACACACTTTTTTACTTTGCAACAGAAACAGCACCAACCCCCACAGTGCCACATGCTAGTTATGGTAGAAATGAAAGAATAGGCAGGATGAATGACTGGCTTGACAGATGGTGCAGGAGAGAGGAGTTCAGATTTTTGGGACTGGTTCTGGGCGAGATGGGACTATTATAAATCAGATGGTCTACACCTGGGCAGGACTGGAACCAATGTCCTCAGGAGTGCTTTTGCTAACACTATTGGGGAGGGTTTAAACTAATCTGGCAAGGGGATGGGAACCAAATGAGGAGGTTAGTGGACAGTCAGGAGGTAGTAACCGAAGCCTGTAAGGAACTAGATAATGAAGTCAGCGTAACTAAGGGGAAGAATAGGCAGGGAGCAGATGATGACCGCAAAGGGACAGGTGGTCTGAGGTGCATTTGTTTTAATGTGAGAAGTATAGTAGGTAAGGAAGATGAGCTTAGGGATTGGATTTGTGCCTGGGAGTATGATGTTATTGCTATGAATGAGACTTGGTTGAGGGAAGGTAAGATTGCCAACGAAATACCCTTGATATAGATACTTCAGACGGGATAGAGAAGGAGGTAAAAGCAGTGGAGGAGTTGCAGTGCTCATCAGAGAGAATATCACAGCTGTCCTGAAGGAGGACACTGTGGAGGACTCTAGCAGTGAGGCAATATGGGCAGAGCTCAGAAATAGGAAGGGTGCAGTAACGATGTTGGAGCTGTATTACAGACCTCCCAACAGCGAGCGTGAGATAGAGGTGCAAATATGTCCAGAGGAACCTTGATTATCTGGTGTTTGATTAACCGAATTTCGGATTATCCAAACAAGATCGCATGGTCCCGATGCTTTGCTTGGCTAACTATGTTATTTTGAAGGTGTGTTTGTACTTTACCTTTACCTTTACCTTTAAGAGAGTTAAAAGCTAGTAGAACTACCTGACAGCACTAAATGTTCTGAATAAGATACAGTGTAACATAGGGTCCAGCTACTGGGGTAGCCAGGGTAGCTGGTTGCCTGGAGACAAAAACAGATTTGAATTAGGCCAGTCAGTTTAAATTATACCCCGAAAAACACCAAATTCCAATCAAGTTTGAATTTAGTATATTGACAATCTTAAAAACCAATGACACAATCCGATGCTTTGGGGTCATAAGACCGGGGAAAATTGAACAGTTGGGAGGAGAACTGCAACACTACCAGCATGTAGTGATTGCCCAAAAAATAGCGCTCTCAAAGCTACCTTTATCAATCCATGACCTGTGGAGCATAATACCTAGGAAGAGGAAAAGAAGACACAGGAAAATCCAAATAGAAGATTTGACAGCTGGCTGGTTTTGAAAATTTAAATTTTTGGGTAAACTTAATCAGGGGAGTTTTATCTGACTAGTATATAGAAGGGGAAGGTAAAAGATAGTTTAGAGGAAAGAGTTGTAAATAGTTGTTAGTTAATTATTCCCTGTTATACTTTTAAGAAGTAGATTTGTTAATTTTTACTTTAAATAGTTCTTGGCCTCTCGAATTTTCACAGATTACTGCACAGGATAAATCTTTTCTGTGTTGTTGGTTTAAATTAAGTAGGAGGGTTTACCCCATGTCGTAACAATGTTACCTGGCATTCGATTAACTGAATGAAATACTCCCCACCCGTGTCCTTTGGAAAGTCACAATTCCTCTGTAGGCAGATTATAGAAAGATGTTGGATCAACAGGGTGGTGGTGATGGGAGATTTTAATTTTCACAATATTGACTGGGATTCACTTAATATTAGAGGTTTAGATGGAGCAGAATTTGTAAGGAGCATCCACAAGAGTTTTATCGAGCAGTATGTAATTTGTCCAACTCGGGAAGGGGGCATACTGGATATGGTGTTGGGGAATGAGCCCGGCCAGGTAGTTGAAGTTTCATTGAGGGTTACTTTGGGAATAATGATCACAATTCCATATGTTTTAGAATATTCATGGACAAAGACGAGAGTCATCCTGAAGGAAGAGTGCTAAATTGGGGGAAGGCCAACTATAGCAGAATTCAGCAGAAGCTGGGGAATGTGGATTGGGAGCAGCTATTTGAGGGTAAAATCCACATTTAGATATGTGGGAGGCTTTTAAAGAGATGTTAATTAGAGTACAGCATAGACATGTCCCTGTGAAATGATGGATAGAAGTGGCAAGATTAGTGAACCATGGATGACAGGTGAAGGTTCATTTTCAGACTTTTTGTCACCATACTAGGTAACATCATCAGTGAGCCTCTGGATGAAACCCAGGGGCTATGGCCCACTTCCTATTTATGTATTTAGGTTTTCTTGAGTTGGTGATGTATTTTCCTGTGGTGATTCCATTTCCTGTTCTTTTTCTCGGGGGGGGGGGCGGAGGAGGAGGGGAGGAGAATGCCAAATAGGATCCAAGTGGCCCCCTCAGACCCAGGTCTTGCTACCTGGAACACAAACTTGCAGATTGGCCAAGGAGCTACAGCAAACAAAAAAACACTTAGCAGAAGACTCATGCCACTCCATCCACTCCACCCAAGAATTCCTGAAGACCATCAAAGACACCAAGATAGAAGAGAATGAAATAATGGTCTCCTTTGACATAACAGCCCTGTTCACATCCATCAACATCAATCTGGCTAAGGAAACACTGACTACACTATTAGAAGAATCAAAAAAACACATACACCACACACCACCAAGGACAATATCATCAAGCTGGTGGACCTATGCCTTACCACCCACTTCACCTTCAACAACAAAACCTACAGACAACCAACGGAACACCCATGGGATCTCTGATGTCAGGGTTCATAGCAGAGGCAGTAATGCAGATACTTGAACGAACAGCTCTGCCAACTATCCAACCCAAACTTTGGTCCGCTACATGGATGACACCTTCATCATCACTAAATGAAACAAATTAGAGGAAACCTTCAAGACCATCAATAATGCCCTTACTGACCTAAAATTCATGAAAGAGGAGGGAATGAACAACAAACTGCCATTCCAAGATGTTGCAGTAGAGCGAACAGCCAGTGGAGAACTTCAAACCAGCGTCTACAGGAAAACAACATTTACGGACCAAATACTGAATTACAGAAGCAATCATTTCAATATCCACAAACGAAGCTGCATTAGAACATTATTTCAACAAGCCACTACACACAGCAGCACAGAGGAACTATGAAGAGCAGAGGAAAATTACCTGTACAGTGTATTCAAAAAGAACGGATACCCAATGTACACAGTCCACCAATTTCTCAGTAACAAACCCAAATAAGCAGACAAAACATGTCCAGAAATCCTAGCCGCTCTCCCATACATCAAAGACATCTCGGAAATGACTGTCAGACTACTCAGACCTCTTGGCATCATGGTAGCCCGCAAACCCACCAACACTAAAACAACAGCTAATGAACTTGAAAGACCCTATACAGACAACAAGCAAAACTAATGTCATTTACAAAATACCGTGCAAGAACTGTAACAAACACTACATTGGACAAACGGGCAGAAAACTAGTCACCAGGATACATGAACATTAACTAGTCACAAACAGACATAATCCACTCTCACTAATATCTTTACATACAGATGAGGAAGGACACCACTTCGACTGGGACAACACACCCATCGTAGGATAAGCCAAACAGAGACCCCGCGAGAATTCCGAGAAGCATGGCATTCCAACTGGAACTTCATCAACAAACACATTGACTTGGATCCCATTTACCACCCCTGAGAAAAAGAACAGGAAATGTCATCACAACTCAGGGAAGCCTAGGCACGTGAATGGAGAGTGGGCATACCACCTGTGCTTCATCCGGAGGCTCACTAATGTTGTTACCTAGTATGGAGATGAAACATTTGAAAACAAACCTTCTAGCTCAGCAAGCAAATTTACATATAGAACCTCAACCTGAGCTACAAATCTTCTACAAACTCTATGACAGGTGAAATTGTGAGACTAACTAAGAAGAAAAAGAAAGCATACATAAGGTCTAGGTGACTGAAAACAGATGAAGCTGTGTAAGAATATTGGGAAAGTAGGACCAATCTGAAACAAGGACTTAAGAGGCCTAAAAGGGGTCGTGAAATATCTTAAGCAAACAGGGTTAAGGAAAATTCCCAAAGCCTTTTATTCATATTTAGGAACAAGGGTTGGTCCACTGTAGGACAAAGGAGGGAAGTTATGCGTGGTGTCAGAGAAAATGGATGACATTCTTAATGGATCCTTTGCATCGGTATTCACCAGAGGAGAGGAGCATGACGGTTGTTGAAATTAGCAATAGATGTTTGATTACTGTAGGTCAAGTCGGCATAAGGAGGGAGGAAATATTGGGTATTCTAAAAGGCATTAAGCTGGACGCGTCCCCAGATCCAGATGGGATCTATCCCAGGTTACTGAAGGAAGCAAGAGAGGAAATAGCTGGGCCTTAACAGATGGCTTTACAGCATCCTTGAACATGGGTGAAGTCCCAGAGCACTGGCGAATTGCTAATGTTGTCCCCTTGTTTCAGAAGTATAGCAAGGATAATCCAGGGAATAATAGACCGGTGAGCCTGATGTCAGTGGTAGGGAAACTCCTGGGGAAGATACTAAGGCATAGGATCTGCTTACATTTGGAAGAAAATGGGCTTATCAGTGATAGGCAGCATGGTTTTCGTGAAGGGGAGGTCATGTCTTACCAACTTAATAGAATTCTTGAAGTAAGAAAGTTGATTGATGAGGGAAGGGTTGTAGATGTCATATACGTGGACTTAAGTAATGCATTTGATAAGGTTCCCCATGATCGGCTGATGGAGAAAGTGAAGTCGCATGGGGTCCAGGGTGTATTAGCTAGGTTGATAGAGAACTGGCTGGGCAACAGGAGATAGACATTAGTATTGAAAGGGATTTTCTCAAAATGGAGAACTGTGACCAGTGCTGTTCCACAGGGTTCCGTGTTGGGACCACTGTTGTTTGTGATATACATAAATGATTTGGAGGAAGGTATAAGTGGTCTGATTAGCAAGTTTTCAGATGACACGAAGATTGATGGAGTAGCAGATAGTGAGTAGACTGTTGGAGAATGTAGCAGAATATAGGTAGATTGGCGAGTTGGGTGGAGAAATGGCAGATGGAGTTCAATCCGGACAAATGCAAGATGATGCCTTTTGGAAAATCCAATTCTGGAGTGAACTATATGGTAAATGGAAAAGCCTGAGGAAAACTCATGTACAGAGAAATCTGGGTGTTCTGGTCGATTGTACCCTGAAGGTGGCAACACCGGTCGATAAAGTTGTCAAGAAGGCATATGGCATGCTTTCCTTCATCGAATGGGGTATTGAGTACAAGAGTTGGCAGGTCATGTTACAGTTGTATAGGACTTTGGTTCAGCCACGTTTGAAATACTGCATATGTTTCTGGTCGGCACGTTACCAGAAGGATGTGGATGCTTTGGAAAGGGTGCAGAGCAGATTCACCAGGATGTTGCCTGATATGGAGGGCACTAGTTATGAAGAGAGGTTGAGTAGATTAGGATTATTTTCATTTGGAAAGACCGGGGTTGAGGGGGGAGAACTAATTGAAGTCTACAAAATCATGAGTGGTATAAACAGGGTGGATAGCAAGAAGCATTTTCCTAGAGTGGGGGACTTGATTATTAGGGGTCTCAAGTTCAAAGTGAGAGGGGAGATGTTTAAGGGAAATATGGGTGGAAAGTTCTTTATGCAGAGGGTCGTAGGTACATGGAGCACATTGCCAGTGATGGTGGTAGAGACGGGCATATTAGCATCATTTAAATGTATCTAGATAGATCGATACATGAATGGGCGGGGGCAGAAGGAAACAGATCCTTGGAAATTAGTTGTCAGGTTTAGATAGAGTATCTGGGTCAATGTAGGCTTGGACGGCTGAAGGGCCTCTTCTTGTACTGTAATTGTCTTTGTTCTTTTGTTCTAACTCTAAGTAAAGAAGACTTCACAGCTTTCTTGTAGCTCAAGGCACATAGCTTGCCAATGATATTTGGACTCTTCCTCTGACAAGTCAGATGAGATGGATGGCAAGCTCCTCTTTTAGCAGTTCAGTCTTTATAAGCTGTAACAAAAACAGGAATTGCTGGAGAAACTCAGCAGGTCTGGCAGCATCTGTGGAGAGAAAGGAAAATCACCATTTTTGATCAGTGACTCTTCTTCAGAACAGCTTTATAAACTGAGTTCTGTCTGCAGTTATGAATGTCAAGTTTTTAAGGAGAAGTCGGAATCATTTGGAAAAGAAGCTTTATTTCAAGGGAATGTTCCAGATTCATCTGGCTTGTCATTGGAATTGAATACTAGCTAATTTTGTTGATAGGTTGAAGTGCTGATTATGTCAAAGTAAATGTTGAATGTCGTACATGCACGAGCCTATTTCACTATCCAGGATGCTGTCCTATCAATTTGTCTTAAGTTTCCAAGCTTGTGGAAGAGGCTGATGGTGTCTTTTATTTGAAGTCAACACTTAGTTGAAGAGCGTGTATTTTTAAAACTATTTGTTCATAAAGCCATTACACATATGTCCTGATGCAGGCAGTTTTAGGAAACTCCAAGATCAGTCTGGTAGCAATTTGTATCCAATTAAGTAGTGGTTTACTCCAGTGTTGTGTCCTTCACTGTGTTTCACACCTGCGCGCACACACACCATGAGTGCTGGGGAAAAAATAAGCACTACCGCAGTTAGGCGGTAGTGTGGGGGTTAAAAAGAAAAAAAATAAACAGAAGGAAAAAAAAGAAAAAAAAAATAGGAAATAGATTGACCAATGTGATATCTTCTTTTTTGAATAAAGATTTTTGCATCCATCATTCACTGCTAATAGCTGTTTTTGAGAATGTATTTAATGACTTCATAGAATGTAGTACCAAGTTGTTTGATATGGGGAGGGGTTGTTTACTTCCCAAGCCTCCATCATTCAAAATAAAGCCATTGTTTTCAGGCAGTCAGGATGTGTAAATAAAGTTTGGAAGTTGTTGCATGCTAGGTACTGGAAATGTTTCACCGGACAAGGAACCTCAGTGTTTTAGTTCCATTACTGCGATCCCCAAGGAAGCTTGGGGCAGAAATTTCCCATTTTCACTAAGTGTTTTGGTGCAATGAGATGTATGGCATCTGGTCTCATGACTCATAGCAATTTTTCTCTCTCACTCTTCTGATTTTCACCTCATTAATTATTTAACCCAGCTCTATGGCACCCTTCTCATGGAATTGCAGGGCAGAAGCACCTGCTATTGCTCAGACTGTGTGGCATTCATACTACAGGCATCATATTTAAAACCTAGCTGTACACAACCTCGGGTTGCAAGCCAGAAACTGCCTATTAAACTGTGACACCCAACTATTTACACTGAGGAGATGGGTCAGAACGGAAAGCTTGTATTCCACTTTCCAGTCGGGGGCTGAGAAGTGCTGGTGGATAGATGGTTCGGAAGCAGGGGAGTCCCTTTTCTTGCTGACCACTGCAAGAGGCCATGTCACCAGACTGGGCCCAGATAGCAGTTCAGGTCAGTGCTGTGCTGTAGGTTAAAAGGAGCACTCAGTAATGTAGGAAGAAGGACAGCGATCTTACGCACTCCAGAAGGAAAAGTGCTGCCATCTTTTCTCTGCTGCCTCTCATTCACTAGGCCACTGTTCATTAAACCTGACACTGCACACATACCTCAACGAGTCTCATGGACTACAGCTCTCACTATTGCATGCATCATGTGCACACAATGGCACTCATCCACTTCACCCTCCTCAATTGATGTCTCTACATCACTTATTGATTGACATCCATATTATTCCTGGGCTAGTTTCATGAGAGGTACAGGACTGACCTCTGCACTAAAAAGCAATGCAAGCCACAGAAGCTGGCAGCCTCTAATTATGTGCAAAGGTGAACATGTGTATAGCAAGCTAGAAGCTAGGAGATGCGTCCATTATAAATGCATGATGTGAGTGTTACCTGCACGCAAACCAACCTAGCTGAAGCATGCCCATTGTATGTGGCCTTGAACGCCATAGTAACGTGTTTGAAGAGTTGAAGTGCTGTGTCTGTTTTGAGTTTAGGCAAAATGATGATCAACTGGTGGTTTCCCACTGCTGAATTGCATGAAGGAAGGGCCACGGAGATTGGTGCTCATGAAGCGTGCAGGGGTGTTATGCTGAAGGCAGAGTAAGATGATGGCTGAGATATGCTGTTGTGAGCAGCAGCTCTTTTTAACCTAGAGCACAACTCTGACCTGAGCTGCTATCTGGGTCCAGTCTGGTGATATGGCCCCCTGCAGTGGTCAACAAGAAAAGAACTGGCCTGCTTCCCAACAATCTATCCACCAGCCACATCTGACTTGCATGTTGGGAACTTGTACAATCACGTTTTTTGGGGAAAGTTGGAGAATTTGTAATGGTGTATACATAAGGTGAATTAGACTCATGATGACATGCTGATATGTGGAAATATGACAGTCACCATTCAATAACAAGAGTCTGAAGTCGCCATTTAAATACTAAGGGAAAAATCAAAATTATTCCTCTACATTGCAATTCTGATGTTTTTGTTTGCTGTTGCTGCATTTTCACATCTTTCTTGAAGTTGCCCATACCATATCAGGGAGGGGGGAATTCTCCCTCAGTTTCTAACTGATTTGACCTGAACTTATTACTTATCAATGGTGACTAAATTTTGAAGGAAGAAAGAGCTAAATAGAGTCATAGAGATGTACAGCACGGAAACAGACCGGTTCAACTTGTCCATGCTGACCAGATATCCCACATAAATCTAATCCTATTTGCCAGTATTTGGCCCCTTTCCCTCTAAACCCATCCTATTCACATACCCATCCAGATGCTTTTTAAATGTTATAATTATATCAGTTTCCTCCAATTCCTCTGACTGGTCATTCCATGCATGCACCACCCTTTATCTGAAAAGGTTGCCCCTTAGATCCCTATTAAACCTTTCCCCTCTCACCTTAAAACTATGCCGTCTAGTTTTAGACTACCCCACCCAGGGAAAATACCTTGTCTCTTTACCATGTCCATGATTTTACAAATCTCTTCCAGGTCCTCAGCCTCCGAAGCTCCAGAGAAAATAGTCCCAGCCTATTCACCTTCTCCCAATAGCTCAAACCCCCTAACACTGGCAACATCCTTGTTTAACTTTACCTTGTGATTGCCCTCCAAAAGGAAAGAAGTCTAGTAATTAATACTGTTGTGTTTGTGATCAGTGTAGAAATCCCACCTGTGCCCAATGTAGGCTTGCTTGAAGAAAGCTTGTTATAGAGATAAGTGTAGACAGATTCATCACCTAATGTAATATTCAGATTCCCATTATATATAATTGTCGCTTATTGTCATGGAGCCAGCTGTTTTGGTGATGGTGTTATTTGTATGACTGCATTATTTGAAATTCCTCATTCATTGATCTTCTGTCCTGAGAAAGTGTTATGCACTGAAAATTCCTGGTGGTCCTTCAGTAGTGAGATACGGTGTTTCACAGGCTGTCCTTCCACCGACATCATCACTTCAAATATTATAGACATTGTCTTTGCAGTATAGATAAGTTAGCTGCAGGGCAATGAAAATAGAAAATACTGAAGAAAATCTGCAGGCCTGACTGCATCCGGAGAGAGAAAAATTTGACAATGTTTTGAGACCACTGACTCTTCCTTGGAGTTTCTCTCCTCACAAATGCTGTCAGACCTGCTGGGTTTCTCCAGCACTTATAATACTTTGCTTCTATTCCAGCTGAAGGGAGTCTGGGTAAGAGGTAGTGAACATCTTAATTATGTACTGGGCATTTAAGCAGATCCCATTCGTGTGGCCATTTAAAACTGCTTTTATAGGTTGAGATATTTGTTTGACCACCTAGACAGGAGAAAAAGCTGTGAATTAATATTTTGTGGAACTGATCTATATCTTTAATAGGTAAGTAATGTGTTCCATGTAAATTATAGCCAGATAGTCATTGAGATAGCTTGTGTTTGATATTTTGCATTCACCTATTTCGCGCAGTGAGACATTACTTAATTTCCTCACACAGTCACTGGAAGGGTGAGTAATGCTGTACAGATTACAGGATATTGGTGTAACGTAAACTCTTATTGTTAGTTGAATGTGGAACATCATGCGGTCAAAATGTTCTGTGATTAAAGATAATATCACTTATTAGAGTAATACCTTACATTTGTCCCACACATTGTAATACCTGTGAAGTTTAAAATAAACACATGAGTTGATAAAAATAATATCAAATACTTTCAACTCTCAAACACTTCCTATCTCATCATGGATTATGACCCCAATACTGAAATCAGGGTGTTTTTTCCTAGGACTGTCACTGTCCTCACCTCCTCTGGAGGTCTGCCTTTAATGGTTTACAACCTCATCATCCACCAACCACACTTCTTCCCAAAATTCACAAGCAAGATTGCCCTGACAGACTCCTTATTTCAACCTATTCTTGCTCCATTGAGCTTATTTCTTCCTAACTCATCTCTATTTTTCCCTTTTGTTCATACTCTCCCTATTTGTTTACAGGATCTTCTGATGCTTTATGTTGGTTCTACACTTTCCAGTTTTCCAACCATAGCCACCAGCTCTTCACCATGAATGTGTACTCCATCTGTTTGTACACCCTCAAATCAGGATGATCAGAAGGCTGTCTGCTCCTTTCTTGAAAGGCCTGCACAGTCTGCATCCACTATCACCTTCTTTGCCAAACTGAATTCCTTCTCACTTTGAATACCTTCTCCTTTAACTCTCAGAAAATTAGATGAGTTAAGTCAAAGGTGACATTATGGGTACCTGCTTGGATCTCATCTCTGAAGCATCTGTTCTGATGATGCCACCTTCCACGAGGCTGTATCAGACATGACCTCTTGTTTCCTCAACTGAGAATTCTCACCCATGTTTGATGATAAAGCCTGTGTCAAACCCAGCTCTCTCATTTTAGCCCTCACCCCACCCTTCCTTCCCAGAATAACAATAGGGTTCCCCTTGTCCAGACAGTGCCAGGAACCCATGTTCAATTCCAGCCTCGGGTGACTGTCTGTGTGGAGTTTGCACATTCTTCCCGTGTCTCTGTGGGTTTCCTCCACGTATTCTGGTTTCCTCCCACAGTCTGAAGATGTGCAGGTCAGGTGAATTGGCCATGGCTATTTTGGAGATGTTGGGTTGACCTAGGTTTGAGTCAGCAGGACAGTGCATTGTGCATTGTTGATTTCAGTTTGATTGAATAGCAAGAGGTCAGGATAGAGGTGCTGAAATACAGAAAATCGGGCAGAAACTGAGCAAAGTAGTCTTCCTGATGATTATTTTGAAGAAGTTGTGCTTTGTCCACAGTTTGATGTTAATATGGAAAATGTGGGGTTGAGCACTGACAATTGAAGCTTTAATTGATGTGCACCTATTGATGATGTCACCAAGAGGAACCATGATTTAAAAAATGGGTCATAACCACACAGTATGCTAGATTTTGTTGTGCAGCTACAGGAGGTTTGCTCATTATCTTGGGGTTTGTGCTGTTGACTTTTTCTTGAGGTAATCAGACTTAATGGTGTAGAACTTTCATGTTTGAATAGACCATTCTCATTTGTCCTTTCCCTGGATATACCATTCTTGCGTAAATACCAAAATTAGTTAATCTGTGTTCTTTGGAAGGGGCAATTGAGGCTTCTAGGTGTGTTTTGTTATTCTTCAATGCTGTGCTCATTGTGTGGTACTTTTATTGACATTATACTTTTAACGTATTTTGCTTCATATCCACAAATACATATCTCAAAGTATATCAGCACAGTACCTTACATGGTTCAATGGCAATACTCTTATCTTTGAGCCCTATTCTACAAACTTGAGCACCAGTTCTAAGCTGTTCAGTCGGAAGGGAATGTTGCAAACCTCCATCAAATCTCTCACATGGATAGAGAGATTCCTTGGCACTGTTTGAAGAAGAGCATGGCAATCTTCAGTAGGAGAAAGTGAGGACTGCAGATGCTGGAGATCAGAGCTGAAAATGTGTTGCTGGAAAAGCGCAGCAGGTCAGGCAGCATCCAAGGAGCAGGAGAATTGACGTTTCGGGCATAAGCCCTTCTTCAGGAATGAGGAAAGTGTGTCCACCAGGCTAAGATAAAAGGTAGGGAGGAGGGACTTTGGGGAGGGGCTTTGGAAATGTGATAGGTGGAAGGAGGTCAAGGTGAGGGTGATAGGCCGGGGTGGGGGCGGAGAGGTCAAGAAGAAGATTGCAGGTTAGGAAGGCGGTGCTGAGTTCGAGAGATTTGACTGAGACAAGGTGGGGGGAGGGGAAATGAGGAAACTGGAGAAATCTGAGTTCATCCCCTGTGATTGGAGGGTTCCTAGGCGGAAGATGAGGCGCTCTTCCTCTTCTCCAGTAGCCTGGCCAATATTTATTCTTCTAGCAGAACTTCAAAATAACCTAATAAACCAGTTATAATTGCCTTAATATTTGTGAGACTGTGCTGTGTGCAAGGAGACTGTTGCACTTGCAACGTTACAACGGTGACTAGATTTCTGAGGTTGCATTAAAGGGGCCATGTAAGTGTTTCCTTTTTCTGAACTGCTAAGGATAACACTGTTTGAAACACTCATACGATGCTATCTTCATAGAAAAGTAATACACGCCTAAGTTATTGAGGGTTGTCCTTGATTTGGTTTATTATTGTTACATGTACTGCGCTCCAGTGAAAAATGTTGTCTTACATACTTTACAGGCAGATCACACTACATAAGTACTACAGGGTAACAGAATAGAGTGCAGGATATAATGTTACAGCTGCTGAGCATTTGCAGATTTTTAAAATGTATTTTTGCTGCTCATGGCTATGTTTTCTTTCCTTAAAATAAGGATTCTGAAATGAATTAATGTATGTTGTACCACAACCAATTGCAAATGCATCTTCTCAATAATGCTTTACTAATTTCTACCCCCAGATGGTGCCAATAACCATGTCAACACTGCCTTTTATTTCTAGTGCAGTATACAAAATTGTTTTCTTTTGTTTTTAGTGTATGACATAGTGAACACATAAGCTTTACTAGAATAATTTTGTGTTAGGAATATACATTAGCTAAAGCAAAACACCAGAAATACACTGCATTCTAATAACGACAGATGTTGAATTTTACTTGCTAAATGTTGCAGTATTTAATTTGAAAACCTCTAGACTGCATGTATTTAGACATATGTTAATCAGTAGTTAAGGGTATTTGTTGAAATATTGAAGTAAGGTAGTCCGTAAGCTGATTAAAAACAAAATGTTGGAAATACTTAAGGTTGGCAGCGCTTGTAGAGATAGAAACAGCAACATTTGAAGCCTGATCTTTCATTGCTGCTTTTGTTGAAGTCAGTGAGCGTGCTTAATAATAATCGTAAGAGCATGAGAAATGGACATCCGGTCCACAGGAACTCATTGCTTCTACTATCCAGTTCTTTCACAATTGCATTCTCTTTTCAGCTGTACTGACAGTCTTGCTTTTTCGTATGCTGCCTGCCAGATTGCACCAAATATTTATCACTTTTTGAGTTAAGTATTTCGTAGTATCTGTTTTAAATTAATGTCCTCTGATCCTCTTTTCCTGCATTAATTTGAAGCAATATTCACTGCTATTCATCATACTTGCTGTAAATTCCCATATGCTGTAGAGAAGTCTTAAAGCTTATTTTGAGCACTGTTGCAATTGTTAGATTGTAATACCATTTCAGAGGGTGCCAGATGGCTGGGGTATCAACAGCCAGTAATTAATTGTAAATGAGTAACTGCCAATAATAAACTTAGGGGTGTGAATTAAAACAGCAGTGTTCTATAAGCATTGCTGGATTCTCTCAAATTGCACAGCAGCTATTCAGTAAGTTAGGTTGTTCGTTATGGGCTTTAAACTTGTCTGATTTCTCAAGTAGAGTGAAGCTCCATTCATGCTACAAAGATAATCCAGTATAATATTGTTCACATTCTGCAGTGTAATAATAAGTTGTTAATACATTATTTCATGTATTCATGGACAAAAATCGGATTAAAGCAAAATGATGTCTGTTGATTTCTATAACCCACATTATTTGAAAGAATAACTTGTTACAATGTTATTGTCTTGAAGAAAAACAATGCTGCACATTTTGATGAATCTCTTGATTTTTCTTTGTTTGCTGTTAATCTACGTGTATAGCTATAAACTTCATTATGTTTTAGGTTAAAAAGAAATTTGGGTTTTGAATACTGCTATGTGTTTTACAAGATTCATCAAGGACTGAGGAAGAGGCTGAGATTTGGAGGTCCAAGTTTGCGAGAGGTGCCAATCAGATTGCACAGGAAAGGATGTTAAAACGAATGTTGCAAAGCTCAACATCATTGATAGGTCCCAACAATGTGACAATGTTAAAGCAAAACCGTGTTAAACAGGACAATGTTGAAGAAGAACTTACAGTACAAGTAGGATAAAGTCCTTTCTATGGTGTAGGTGGAGGAGGAAAGCAGCTTTTGGCTAACTCTCCCTGTCCTATTTCTGAAGCTGACAGTTTATACTTGGAATCAAATGCTAATGCACTAACATCCCTCTTGCGTATAGGCAAATACATTCTGATTTAGGCACATAAACCTGTGTAGTAGTTAAGTATATTAATAGCTGAGGTGCTTTTATATTCTCTCTCTCTTACAACCTACCAAAAGTGGTGTCACCTTTGTTTTCTAAAAGCTAGGCAAGCTGTCTTAGCACTTAATGCAGCTGCTGCCTTGCATGCTACAAAGCAAATTCAGTTTTGTACTGTTGACCTTTTTCTTACCCTGAGGCAGCAGTAGATAGCATCAGAATTATTCAATCCTGTGACACATGAAGGTTTACAATCCATCTGTTTGTAAGGATATGAGTCTTCAGTTGGTTATATATATTATCCATTGCCATTCGAATCTAAGCAGTTGAAAGTGATTTTGAAAAGAAAGCTATTTCTTCAGCTGCAGAAGAATCATGGGATGGAAGTACTCATTGTACCTGGCAGCTGCTGTCAGGGTTAGTATGAAACCAGGAGAACGAATCTTTTCCAACTCAAAATTTTAAAAAAAGACAATTTTTTCATTACCTTTTTGATGGGCACTGTTTGCAAGGCCACAATCTTCTGTTTCTATGTGCTTTATTAAACTTAGGGAGATTCCGTTTCAAAGAGGAATTATAAAACAGCTGCAAGGCATAACAACACATAACAGGAAACTATAGCTTATTTGAAATGGCCACACTGCCTGAAAAGCAGCCTAGCCCAATATTGGGTGGAGCCCTCTTTCAGGCGTCCCGAGGACACAGATGTCAGTCCTTGAAATTGGCCTCTTACATTCATTTTACAGCAAACACAGAAGAATACAAAGTCAGTTTTTACACTTAAGTTTTTAAAGTTTAAATATATTATCTTCTTCTAGTCTATTTTATTATAAAATAATCTGGGTTGGGCAGCAACGTGAGTTTAAGGTAGCAAAGTTTAATGTCAGAATGATCTATTTCCGCTGTTCTTTATACATTAACACACTTTTAAATTTGACTTCATGGAGGTATTAAGAATGTTAGCTGACACAGTGCACATAACACTGCTGAAGCTTTAGAACCACCCACGGAAAAAATAATGTCCAAGAGGTTTATAGAGCTGGGGGTGATTGCAAAACTGACCGGGAAGAAGGCTGGGAATGATAAAGGCATCAAGAGATAGAAAATCATTGAAGTGTTACAAAGTTATTGTAATAGCAACAGCAGTAACTTTTACAATGCCATTAACAGTTTTACATCTGAGCTTCTGAGTGCTGAAGCTGGCTCGGAGGCAATGGGACAATAGAGTCTGGAGGATAGCACGAGAGAAAATTTTCAGCAACTGGACTGAAATGAAAAGGAGGCAGGGTGGAGGAATGTACTGGATGATGTTTTGGATTGGAAGTATGTTATTAGTGATGGAGAGGATAAAGAGTTGGAAATTCAACTCATGGTTGAACAGCACACTGAGGTTGCACACCATCTGCTTTAACCTGAGACATTCGACAATGAGGGGAATGATGGGATATAGTGTCAGCAGCCAAAGATATTAACTCCTGTTTCACTAATATTTAACGTGCATAACTAACTGCTCTTTCAAACTGGATGTCATGGATCAGTAGAGAACATTTAGAAACATGGTTAAGAAGTAGAACTGGTTGTCATATCTGTGGATGATTTCACCGAAGAATAGCATGCAGATGAGGGAAGGACTAAGGATTTTTGGGAACTGATAAGGCAATAGTGCATGAATGTGTGGAAAAGCTGTTGCTAGACTTAATCTAGCTATATAATGTGCCAGAGTGGAACCAAGTGAGGATATCCCCAGTAAACCGGATCAAAGAGGAAAACTGTGGTATTTCATAGCTATTTCAAAATCTGAGAG
The DNA here is from genome assembly GCF_047496795.1 of Chiloscyllium punctatum. Taxonomy (NCBI): domain Eukaryota; kingdom Metazoa; phylum Chordata; class Chondrichthyes; order Orectolobiformes; family Hemiscylliidae; genus Chiloscyllium; species Chiloscyllium punctatum. Next base: position 100,929,487 of record NC_092749.1, on the reverse strand, counting down.
AGAGTAAGGAGAACAAATTCATTCCCCATGGTCAGTGCTTTTTAGTTTGTGTTCTTGGTTAAGGTGGTGTCTGTACTTCAGGTGTGCAGAAACAAATTAGAGGGAGTCAGAACTGGAATGCCAGATAATTGAGAAGTTGGGCTTGAGCTGATTCTGAGCAAGATCAAAGATTTTGAGGGTGAGTTATTTTCAGGAATTAACAAGGGTTTAGAAAATAGTTACTGTGCCGAATTGAAAAGGAATGTTCACCATGTCTGCTTTCATAAGTGCTAGAAAAATGCCATTGAGGGAGTAGGATGGTAGTTTCGTGGATGTAGTGACCACGCTGATGAATTAATACAGCATTCTGAAGCTTGCTTTTGCCTGATTGTGCAGAATAGGTGAAGTGCTATAATTGAATGCTGTATGACTCTTGAATGGTCAACAGTAGCATTTGAGCAACGAAATGACAGTTCAATTAAATCAATTAACTCACTTTTACAGGATACTGAAATACATATATCTGTAAATGTTTGACATTGCTTTACTCTTAGAACTCCAGTAATATTTATTTGAATGTCCTGATAGTTTTAGCATTGAGCTTCATCGGTTAATTTGTACTTGATAAATAGAAGGTATTGGATAATACTTTGTAGGAAAAAATGAATAGTACCAGAACAACTTTTTATATAGAATAGCTTTACTCAAAATGCCTTTTAATAAAAACAACTCTACTATTTTAGATATGATTGCTAATTAAAATGGTTGATAATTTTGTAATACACAGCTAAAGAGTTCATTATATGTATTTTTGTCAATACCATTGTGCAGACTGTCAGACAGCAGTGGATAAGAGCTTTTTAATTTCTACAGGTTACAGACACAGTTGTACATGGAAAAGAATGTTTAATAATAAATTGGTGATGAATGAGAGCTCCAACAGCACTTTATCCTTACCTTTGCTGAGAACATGTTTTGCCTGAATTACTTGCAACCCCCCCCCCCCCAACATGTTTTGCATTTCCCTTTTGCTCCTGAGGTGGGAGGAGCTTCAACTCCATCTATCCACGCACCCACTGGTATGGCCATCCCATTTTACACACCATGTTAAAGCTTTGAACTGTCGGTTATTTTCCAGAAATATATACACATGATGTCATGGTGTTAATTATACATACGGTGAGGTTTTTCTACTTCATTAGCTCTCTTTGACCTAAATGAAACAAACAGTGCACTCATATAATGCTGCATTTCAAATAAGTGAGCAAAATCATTTTTCAAATGGAATGAAAGGATTGCCGCAGTAACCAAGTGCACTCACCAACTGCTTTTTGCTACCACCATATGTTTTCACTACTGCTTGCATTTCTGCAAGCACTGTGTACAAAGCATTCAATTAAAGTGATTCATTTACCAGGTAGCAAGCAGCCTGCACAGTTCATATTTACTGAACTGTGCTTTAAAAAGGAAGAAAAACATGCCTGTATTTGAATTAGTTGATTTTTATGGTCCTGCTGATAAAGGGCAGATGTTCTCATCTTGCAGTTTTCCCAGATTGTGGCTCTCAGACAGGTCTGAAGTTAGGTTAGACTACCTAAGGTAACTGGAATATCTGCTAAAGCTGCACTATCTACCCCTTTTCATGAATGCTCTTCCTGCTTGACGTTTTTGCATATTAAGTATTAGTTGCAATTTTCATTTTTTAACATTTTTATCATAACACTAAGATGTCACAGTTCTGATGATGAAAAAGCAGCAACAGAAGGTTTTTATTGTTTCATTTTTCCCCCCTGCGCTGAGCTTTAGTTAATTGATTTTCTGTAACTTGTTAACAGAATTTTGCTCTAGCTCCTAGGCTAGCCCAAAGTTTTGGAATTTGGCAATTAGATTACCCCCAACTGGGTATTATCTGTTATTCTGTGTTAAAATTAGTAAGCATGCAATATATATGAAGTCAGTGAAATTTGTGTTCATTCCGAAGTGATAAATATCTGAAAGCATTAGTACCTTTGACTCACTTATAATATTAAAGTGCTGCATTTTAAAAAAAAACTTATTGTGTGAAAACATGGTAGAAAATAATTGTGTGTACAGTTCATTTTTTTGTTCTTAACTTGCATCGTGACTCGAATTGAATAAATATTAATCCAGGGTAAATATTTCGAAGTCGGTCAATCTTGTTAGATTCAGTGGTGTCTGCTCAGAAAGAAATTTAGTCTCTGAGGGTGTTTGGAAACTGATTTGTGAGATGATCAATGCTGATCTGACAATTATATCTGCATTGCCTTATTCAGTAACAGCTGTGATCTAGCACCTTCTAATGTAACAAAATATTCTAGGAAGCTTCAAGGGTGTAATCAGACAAAAGTTGACAACAAGCTAAAGAAGGGGGCGTTAGCTTAACCAAAGAGGTATATTTTTAAGTGGTCTCTTAAAAGAGGACAGTGCTCTGGAAAGGCAGAGGTTGAAGAAATTCCAGAATCTAGGTTTCGATGACAGAAAGTCTGGCTGCCATTGTTGTGAGGAGAAGAATTTTGAGGCTGCATGAGTTGAACAAATACAGAAATCTGGTGAAGATTGCAGAGATTGGCAGAATAAGGTCATGAGTGTTGGAACATAATGTTAAGGACTTAAAAATGAAAGGTTTGATAGATTGGAAATCACTGCAGAATATTGAGAGTGATAATTGAACAAAACTCAGCATGAATCAGGATGCAGGTGCAAATCTTTATACTTATGGAGGGTGGAAAATGCTTGTTGACTTAGCATCGCAGAAGTTAATGTCAGAAGGTATTAAAAGTGTAGACAAACAGTCTAAGGTAGAGGTTGGATGAGTAATTAGATGAATGTGGAAGCAAGTGGACTTTGTGATAAAGAAAATATGGGGTTGAAAACTTAATCCCAGGTCAAATAAGATGAGACAATTCTGGTGTAGAGTGAAATATTTAAAGAAATTATCTCTTAATTTTTTTCCCAGTACAACAGCTAATAGCCCTTCTATTCATAGAGTCATATAGCATGGAAACACACTCTTTGGTCCAATTAGTCCACACCTGGCCATGTTCCAAAACTAAACTAGTCCCATCTCCCTACATTTGGCCCATATCCCTCCAAATCCTTCATATTCATGTACCTATCTAAATGTCTTTTGAATGTTGTAATTGTACCTGCATCCACCACTTCCTCTGCGTAAAAAAAACAAATTGCTCTTGATGTTGTTTTTACATCTTTCTCCTCTCATCTTAAAAATATGCCATCAAGTTTTGAACTCTCCCATCCTAGGGTAAAGACCATTTCTCTTCACCTCATCTATACCCTTCACGATTTTATAAACCTCTTAAGGACACCCCTCAATTTCCTATACTTCAATGAATAAAGTCCCAGTCTATCTAGCCCATCCTTATAACTCAAGCCCTCCAGTTCCAGCAACATGCTGGTAAGTCTTTTCTGAACCCTCTCCAGTTTAATAGTATTCTTCCTATAACAGGGTGACCGGAACTGCACACAGGTCAGGTGAATTGGCCAGGCTAAATTGCCCATAGTGTTAGGTAAGGGGTAAATGTAGATGTAGGGGTATGGGTGGGTTACGCTTCGGCGGGGCGGTGTGGACTTGTTGGGCCGAAGGGCCTGTTTCCACACTGTAAGTAATCTAATCTAATCTAATCTACTCCAGAAGAGTCCTGTACAACCTCAGTATGATATCTCAACTCCTATACTCAAAGGTCTGAGCAATGAAGGCAACCATGGTAAATGCCTTCTTCATCACCCTGTATACCTGTGATGCAAATTTCAAAGAATTATGTACCTGAACTCCTAGGTTTCTGTTCTACAGCATGACCCAGGGGCCTACCATTAAGTGTACAAGTCTTGCCCTTCTTTGCTTTACTAGGTTGCAATATATAGCATTTAGCCAAATTAAACACCATCTGCCACCTTTCGGACTTGATGAGCTGAAAGGGATCCCTAAATCCCCTCTGTACTATGATTGGTATGATTCTATGATGGTGGGTAAAGACTGCCCTTTTTGAATATATAAAATTAATCCAGTGCAGCCAAAAGCACTTGTTTAAACAAGTTCTTATGGTAACTTGCTGTTGTCAAACATGAGCAGGACAAGACCACACCTTTCAAATTGTTTCACACTAAACTCTTAGTTTCTGCAAAATTAACTATAATGTATTCCAGGACATCAGTTTATTTTCACTCTTTGTATGCTGCTTAAAGGTATATTGTAAAAGTCTTATTTTTAAAACCAGTAATTTGTGTGCAGATATTGTGTGTCTAATCTCAATGGTGATCTGTGAGAATCTTGAACATTCTAAATTAATGTTTAAAATATTTTTTCTAAAACTAACATGAATGTACTGTTCACTAGGAAAATGACCTTTTTGCAGCTTGGGTTTCTGGTATCATTTTTAAAAAGCAGCATATGTCAACAGATATGAATTCCCATCTGTTCCTCTGTTGCTTAATACCAGAAATCTAACAACAATGGTCCAGGACAATGCATGGCTGTGTTTGTAATTACAGGTGTGATGTAAAAAATGACACATTAATCAGCCTCTTTATCATAAAGGTAGATCTTTTGTTCTGTCCTATAGTCAGCATTTGTTTTGTGCTTGTCTTATTAGTAGGATCCATCTGCTGCCTGAGAGAATGTTTAATTTTGAAATCCAATAACTCAAATGATTCAACCTGGTTTAAAAATTAACAATCAGAAACATGTTCAAATGCCAACTGTCAAAAGGAATGTGAAAAAAAAAGCCTGTTTATCTTTTTGGATATAACCCACAATGAAGAATTAGAGGCTTTTAAAATTAAATTTGACTTTTTAAAATATACTGTAGTATATCAATTTTCATGCAAATTTGTGAAGCTAATCATTGTGTTTCAATGTTTTCTGTCAACATATCAGATCTTACAAAAGTCAAAAACCGGCAAAAGCCACATTTCTTCAGTAATTGCAAACATTTACTTGCTGTTGAGCAGATGAATATTTTCTATATAGTTACTTCAATCCACCCAATTAAATTATGATGCAATATATTTCTGTGCTTCACAGTCCATTTTAAATGTTCGATTTCTGGATTATTCTAAGTATTTGTGATGATAATTGCTCATCAGTCTAGTTTTCTAAAACTTTATTTTCTTCTTTAACTAAAACTAGGATGTGCTGAATGTACTCACCAAACATTGTTCACCCCGCTTCTTTTTAATTGGTTTACCCGGTTTCACTATGATGGTTGGAGATTTCATCACTGTTGCAACCCAAGTCCTCAATTCAGACATGGTGGATGTGAGTATGACTGTTTTGTTATGGGGACTCCAATGGTTAATAGCTTTGGATTTCTGCACTCAAACAGGTGTTTGTTCATTAGTGTAACATGAGACAGATTGCTCAGTGCCGATACTGTGCCATCAAATGTGTGAACTGCACTAGCATAAAGGTGTTTCATCAGAAAGCTAGAATGAGTCAGTGTATATTCAGTAGTACTGCTACATGTCTTTCACAAAAAAGATTTATAAATCTTGGCATCTATTTATTTCTAAATATGATTGTGCTAAAGCCTGAATGTTTATTGTTTAGAACTATAGAGTAGTTGCAGCACAAATTAAGATGCTTCAAGGACTTCGGTCCAAGCCAGTTATCCTGAGCACCTTCATATAGTGATGTCTCCTCACTTTTTTCACATAGCCCTGCAATTTTTTTCTTTTGATTTTCTAATGTTGGTTTGAAAATCTTTCTTCAACATCCTCTGCAGTAGTCTGTTCTGGCTCCTAAACTTTTGCTGTTTTGGGAAAATGGTCTCTTTGACTTTTTAAACTTTCGTCTTTAAATTGGTGTCGTCAAATTCTTGATCCTTCCATCAATGGGAAAAGTTTATTCCTGTCTACTCTGTCTAGACATGCCATGAATTTGAATGTCTCTTATTTCCTCTTTATCTTTTCTAAAGAAACTGTTCCACCTTTTCCAATCTATCCTAATGACTGAAGGCAAAGGTAGATGCTTTCAGTACCTCATTTAGTACCTTGGCCATAGTCCTTACCTCCATCTGTAAATTTCATTTTGGTCTGTAATAAACCCCACTCCTCTTTTTGCCACTTCATGATTTACATTAGATTAGGTTCCCTACAGTGTGGAAACAGGTCCTTCAAGTTCACACCAACCCTCTGAAGAGTTGCACCTAACACTACGGGCAATTTAGCATGGCTAATTCACCTGACCTGCACATCTTTAGACTGTGGGAGGAAACCGGAGTGCCCGGAGGAAACCCACGCAGACACAGGAGAACGTGTAAACTCCACACAGACAGTTGCCCAAGTCTGGAATCGAACCTGGGTCCCTGGCACTGTGAGGCAGCAGTGCTAATTACTGTGCCATTGTGCCGCCCCAAATTTATATGTCATTAGAATACATCTGGATTCCCTTTTAATTATTTTGCTATTCAGCCAATTCTCAATTTGACAACCTGAGCTTTGTTAATCGTGTCAGAGGGACTTTGCCTTTTTCTCCTTCATGCATTTTGATTGTACTCAAATCATGCTTTCTTTTAAGGCAGTCCATTGTTCAATTACAATTCAGTTTGCCTGCCGATCTTAATTCCAGTTTACCTGGGTCAGATCTGTTCTTTCTCCATTAGAATTGGTGGTCTCCTGATTAATTCTTATTTACTCTGGATTGCCCTTTTCCATAATCATTGACTCGTAAATGATTATTGATATTGATGCACTTCAGAACAAGATAGCGCTTGTGGCATGAGATGCAGTAAGGATATACCTGTGTTATCTGTGTATTGCTCGACCAAATTGTTCTGCTGTTCATTTTAAAATATCTGATATATTCCCTAGGCGCCGCGATATGAAGCACAGATTCTTCTTGGGTCTCTGGTCTGTTTTCCTAATTTGTACCAACAGATGTCGCTGTTACAGCCTGTGTCTGGTGCTGCTGACATCATCACAGGGAATGAAGATATCAAGGTAATGCAGGTTAACTGACTGGAACGGAGAAAAAGTTTATGTGCCAAACATTTTGACTGCAGTCTTAATTCGTGTTAGAGACAAATTTGTTTATGTTGCTGTGACTAACGAGACATGTACTCTTAAACTTCTATTTAAGTCAGATATGATCCTTGCAATTCTTAAAATTACATCTTGGTAAATTTCTTTGCAGCTGTAGAAAGCATTCACTTTGGAGAAGCAGCTCCCCATTTTAACTGGCAGACTGCAAACTGTTTATGTGTCAAATCTTACGGCTATATCTACTGGCTTTGGCCAGGTGGACCACAATCTCCTGTAAATGCCACTTCTCCATTAAACATTTGGGTGTTGATTGCTTTTACCTGGTTCGATTTGTAACTATCTAGTTCTAGCCAGATGATTTTCGTAATGACTTGTGTACCCATCTCCTTCTCTCATCTGCACGCAAGCCCTTCTAAAAGCATTTAGATTCAGCATATTTGCTGATACCTAACTCTACTGCACCACATCCACTCTTGATCCCTCCACTGCCTCTAAGTTGTTCCACTTGTTATCTAGCATCCAATAGTTTCTGTCAGTTAAATATTAGAGGAAGACCAAAACTATACTTTTGGGTGCAAACTCCATTCCCCAGCTAATGATTCCATGATTTGTTTCAGATGAAACTAGGTTATTCACAATCTTGCTGATAGATTGGACCCTGAGCTGAGCTTTTGCCCCATATTCTTTTTGCATATGAGCAATTCAACAAATATTCTGTTGCCTAAACTAATGTACTACTGAAACTTTCATCCATTTTACTTTTAGACTTCAGTATTCCATAACTTGCCTTACTACCCTGCTTTCTTCTTCCCTTCGTGGTTGAACTGACCTAAAACAATGTGCAGGTTAGGCGAATTGGTCATGCTAAATTATCCATAGTGTTAAGTGAAGGGGTAAACGTAGGGGATTGGGTCTGGGTGGGTTGCGCTTCGGCGGGTCGGTGTGGACTTGTTGGGCCGAAGGGCCTGTTTCCACACTGTAAGTAATCTAAAAAAAACCTAGCTTCCTGTATCTTAACTTGCACCAAGCCCTGTTCACTGATCCACTCAGTGTCCAATGATGCCTTCAATTTAAATTTTCAAGTGTGATTGAATCTTTGCATCATTGTTCAATGGCTTTGCATCTCGTTAGCCCTCAAATCCTCTCCAATTCTGCCCTTTTCCACAACTTTAAGTTTCAACAGTGCTCCCTTGGCAGCCATGTCTTCGTTGCCAAGGATCTAAAATCTGAAATTCCCTCCCAAGGTGGGGACACAAGTCATTACAAAAATCATCTGGCTATAACTAGATAGCTACAAAATTTTGACTGTAAGCTGCTTAAAACATACTCCTCTAATGAATCTTCTTCATCTGATCTAGGATTCCGTTCTGGGGTTTAGTGTCATTTTGATTGGCATTTGGAACATTGAATGCAGTTTTAGTCTCCTTAATGTAAGGAAGGATATTCTGGTTATTGAGGGATTGCAGTGAAGGTTTACTGGACTAATTCCTAGGATATCAGGACTAACAAATGAAGAGAGGCAGGATGTGTGTGTGGGGGGGGGGGGTGCTGTCATAGAAACCTATAAAATTCTAACAGGGTTGAATATGGTAGGTGCAGGGAAGATGTTCTCATTGACCAAAACCAGTGTTCACAATCAAAAGATGGGGAGTAGACCTTCTATGACAGATGAGAAGTTTCTTCATCCAGAGAGTGGTAAATATATGGAATTCTCTGCCACAAAACATGGTTGAGGCACAAACATTTAAATTTTTAAAGAAGGGGATAAATATATATTTTTAGTACTAAGAGAATCAAAGGATTGGGGAGAAAACAGGAACAGAGTACTGATTCCAATGCTTGTCCTGATCATGTTGAGTGTTAGAGCAGGGTTGAATGCCCTTCTCCTGCTCCAGTGTTCTGTGTAATGATCCCATGAAGTGCTTTATGATGCTTCACTACATTAAAAACACTGAATAACCACGTATTTTGAAGTAGGAATTGAGCTATCTTAAGGAAACCAATATCCTGCAGCAGATCAGAAGATTGATATTAGAAGTTGAGGACTACTACAGTATGGATGTTGCTGAGGTTTAAAAAGGCAAAGCATGTGCCATATCTGTACTAAATTTGTAAGATTGCAAGACTAGAAGAGCAGCTGTGCAAGGAGCAAAATCTCCAGATGTGGAAAGATTAAAGTTTATTTCCATAATATAATGACAAAACTGTGAACTTTACACCAAATACTGCAAAGTTCAGTGACCTCCTTCTATTATTCCTCAAACACTCTTGTGCTGTGCATGACACACCTTTGCACGGTGCAGTTTCTTTAAGATGGTGCACACGCATGCATGTTTAAAAGGTTGCTCCTTACGTATAACCTGCTTTGGTGTTGCAATTTGTTGATTTATGATGTGGTTAACAATGCAGTTTGGATGAAACATTGCCAGATTGATCTTATCTCTTCAAATGAAATTCTTTGTTCTGGGTGACAGGATGAAACTCTTTTGCATAGACAGCATGTTAGAAGTTTAGAGATTGCCTAGACTTACCCGCTGGTACATCCGCTCCCATAAGTGGTCTAACCACCTTGTGTTCAATAGTTTACTGGCTTTCCAAGTATTTAACTACACAGTAGGGAGTCTTGAACACAATAATAATGCAAGATCAAAACTGAATATTACGTGTATTGCTGTGCCTGTGTTTGCACTTGTTCAATCTCTCTGCAAGTGGGTATTGAAACACTTGATGTGAATTGTTAAGTTGTTTTATTTCACAGTAAGCCAACAAACATATAATGTAATAGTGAAAGCAAATTGCACTTAACTTCATCACAATTTTCTCCTTGAAAGTTAAATAAAAATACTCATCCACATTCTCCATCTCTCTTTTGGGCTTACCTCTTTTAAATATCTTTCTTTTAGACTAATAATTTAAAATGATCAATTTTTCAATTCCTATTTTCTGCCCAGATCCATTGTCTAAAGACTTGACTTCAGCTTTTCATTGTCCTTTGTCTTTCAATCCAATGGGAAGTCAGAGTTTCTAATTTCTTCTCTTTAGTGACCTACCAGAAGGATTGTTAGTAAAACCTACTACCTTCCCTCAGTCTTTAAGACATGCATTTTAAAGAAGACATCTGATTAGGATGATCATCACAGTGAATGGTTTTTTGGGGATGACCGCAGTAGGTAGGGTGCAGTGACTGTGCAAGTTAAGATCAGGTGGGAGAGCAAAGGGGTCGCTGATGGAGAATTGAGAGCAGAAAGTAGGGCTGTGGGGACAGAGTGGATATTAAGGCTGGTGAAGTGGACTAATAATAGGAAAACTTAGACTTGCAAGCAGTGTTCCAACCCCGGCCCAAAAACAGCACTCTAAAGCCACTGAGCTCATGTGTCCGACTCTTTTTGTCTATTTTCATTTGTATTTTCTGAAGCTCAGGAAATCAGACCTGCTATTGTTTTAGAAAAAAAATCTGTTAAAGTTATGGAATACTGCTTCATTTGAATGTTTCTGACCAGTCTCTCAAGAGGAGATTGGTCATCTATCTTTCACTCTTCTTCAGGTGGATATGTTCAAGTGTGATTTTTGTTCCTGTTTCAAACTTGTAACTTTTTTACTTTCCATCTGAACCACAAAGTGATCCCTCTGACTTCAGTTCATGTTCAACACCTGAATTATGATGTACTTTTAATGTTAGGAGAAATAACTTTGAAAATATGACCCATATAATAAAGATGCAACTGAGATCTAGAAGAGAAGCAGAAAACAAATAACAAGTAGAGAGTGAAATGAATGCAGGCTGAAAAACATGTTTCAGTTCTGAAGGAATGAGGCTCCACACTTGTAAAATTAAATTTTCTGAGCCAGAGTGGTAATTATGACTAATAATGGTGTTAAACCTCTTATACCTGAATGCAGCAGTTCTAACATGTTCTGCTGTGCTTTGTGTGTAACTGGTGAGTGCCATCAGCCTCACCATTGTCAAAAAAGAATTTATTGAGTTTATAAGTCCTGAAACAGTATTTGTTTTCAAGATAAAACCAAATCGCTGGAGAAACTTGGCAGATCTAGCAGCGTTGATGAAGATGTAAACATATATACCATTTTGGGCCCTTCTGAAGAAGGGTAGCCAACTCCGAAACATTAACTCTGTTTTCTTTCCACAGATGCTGCTAGACCTGAGTTTCTTGAGCAATTTCTGTTTTTGCTTCAGACTTCCAACATTCTCAATTCTTTGCCTTTTTTTAAAAAGATATTGCCTCTCCCATTTTGGTTCTCCTTACACCTCATGAATCTTGAAATTTAACTTACTTTTTTGTATTTGTTTCAATTATTTTCCATAATACGTTGAGAAAATTATAGTTATAGTTTAGTTTAGTAAGATTTTGGTTCCTCATTTACTCTTGCTGTCCGTGCAGAATAAATGAAATAGTAACACATTATGTCTGACTTCAACTAAATTTATACAATGCCTACCTTCTTTGCTGCAGCAGTCAACCTATTGAGCCTATGTTGGCTGCCTTCAATTTGTACCATTCCCCTGTTATTTGCTGATAGCCTTTGAGGTTCATTGTTTCAGATATCTAATTCACTTTGAAAGATATTATGGTCTCTTTCTCTGGAGCCAAATCCAAAATGTTTGGAAATCAAGTCTTGAGTTTAAAAATGTTGAGTTTGAGGGCAACTGGTTGGAGAACTTTTCCATTTAAAGTAAAAGGTAATCTCGTAGGAGTAACATTCAGAAATCCTCTGTCTCGTAAATAAAATCTTCTATCTCACATGGGTTAGCCAATCAACTTCCTTTAAAAGTTTAATTAAAGACCATGACAGATTAAATGCTTTCAGATCACCTGCAATTGAATCTGAACTTCGACTGAAATTCAGCTGCATGCACATGATTCCTCTGTCAACATAATGTAAGAGGTTCAGAGACCTGGCAGTAAATTTTGAGCAAGAAGATATTTAATCCAATGGTATTCAGATAGTCCCTATTAAACAAACAAGTGTTATTTAATAAAAGAAGACAGTTTATCCTTGTTAGTTTTGCTTTTCTCCAACTTCTAGTGACTGCTCTTCTCTCTCCTCGTCTGCTTACAATTTGGGTGCAGAACCTCTCCAAATTTATTCTTTTTATCCCCTACTCTCATGAAAGGATATCCTCTTGTTATATTCAGATCTTATGTTCGGTTCTTGTTATCAGTTTGGTAATACTTACATTAATTGCCAATTGTGACCATGATCCATGGTCACTTCCCAAAATCATTCCAAGCCAACCAGCATATTCTGAGTACATTAAGAATCCATACCAGGAGTTTATACAAATAAAACATCAAGAAATATTCATCGCACACAAATGTATCAAAAGCATGAAAGATACAAGAAATATAAAAAGGCTCCAATTTCCAGCATTTGCCAAGCATATGCTCAGGACTCAGTGCCAGATACTTGATGAAACTAAAAAATGTGGGAACTTCAATTTGACTCCAGTCTCCCAGTTCATCACCATTCTTAGTTCCCATTTCAGGCTAGCTATCCATATTAGAAACCCCATTCTTCCACTTCTTCCAAGCAATACCTTTCCCTATCACTTCCCTCCTCTCACTGTGATCTGATCTCATTTAATGGTTTGTTTTTAATTTAGATATGTTTGGTGCCTTGTTTGTTGTTTTAGACTGGTATGTGAAGAAAGTTGATTCAGTTTGGCAATAAGTACAAATTGAAGAGTATTAGTAATAAGGAAGGACCAGTGTAATTATCTGTCAGTCATAATGAGTTTTTTTTCCCCTGCTGTTGGTTATGATTGCCCTTAAAGTTTTCTATTTCTCCATTGGCAGGGTTGGAATGAGATTGTATTAAGATTTTTCCATTGCATTGCAATATGCCAAATTTATCTCCAAATTGGCAGAAATGTATTTTTTGATTTCATTAATAGGTTTATTTTATATCTTAAATATTTTTGAATTTTAGTAAGGAATCTCGCATAGTAGTTTTATATGGTACACAGTACAGCAGTACTTTAGTTTTAATCAAACACTTCACCTTTGCAGGAAAAATAAGTGATGTCAGGAACTGACAATACCTGGTAACTATCAGAAATGAATATTTGTTTATTTCTGTCTTTTAAGAATTGTTAGCAGAATGTTTTTATCCAATCAAAGGCTGTGGTCGTTTTGACAAGGCCAACATTTTTGCCTTTGAAAAGTTGGTGGTGAGCAGTCTTAATTTGCTTTTGTCAAAATGCTGAAGGTATCCCACAGTACCATTGAGGTTACTGGATTTTGTCACAATGGAAAAATGACAACATATTTCAGATGTTGTGTGACTTGGAAGGAAAGTTGGAGATTATGTTGTTCCATACAGTTGCTGCCCTATATTTTTGGGTGGTAGAGGTTGCAAGTGCAGGAGGTTTTTTAGAAATCTCGTCAAACTGCTCCAGTGTGGCATTATCCCAAGTTATGAGTTTAAAAAAAAGGAAATTTCTATAATGGTTCAATCCACTAATGCTACTGTGTTTTTATTTTGTATAATGTTTTTATGGGTGTTTTATATTGATGTGATAAGGTGAACAATGTTTTATTACTGACATTTTAATTTGAAAAACTATTGAACTATGAATGTTAGTGTGTCCTCAGGATTTCCATTAACTTCACACTGCAACTGTTTATGAAAGAAATTACAGAAATAGCTTTGAAATGAAATTTTTGCTTTAAAAAGTATGATTTTCATCATAGGATTTTAATCAAGTTAGTGGTCATTAATGCACTTTACAGTTTTAAGTGATTTGATCTGTCAAATAATTGCCTTCAGTTATGTGCTTTTAAGCAGGCATCTGTTCTTTGCACATTTGCCTGCTTAATGTCAATCGCTTCCTTTAAAGCACTTTTCCTGAAAATGACTTTTTTTTTAAGTCTCATTCACTGTGTATTTACCTTTTGGCAAGAATGCTAACCGCTGATGCCTGCAAATGGACCAGACTTTCAATATGCTATATTTGTTTCTAATTTTAAAAATATGTTTTTTATTGTACTCTCCCATTTTTTGCTGATGTATTTTTTTTAACAAAGGGCTATTGTGTTCTTCAAATATACTGACTAACCTTCACATGGAGTTTTAAGTAGAATATTGCTGTATCTGCATGTAAAATAATACAAAAGTGCTATACTAAAATATTGTTGTAATCTGATCAATTTTAGGATTACTTGATAAATATTCTGATAAAAAATGCAAGGAATGAAACCTGTGAGACTGCACGGTAAGTGTTTTTTAAAAACTTGGATACCTTTAAAGAAAGTGGAAGTAAGAAATATTAAGGAGTATTTGTTTCACTGAAGTCTTTGTTGAGTTTAATATTAGTTCTTGGTGAAATTTATTTTCTCACAGTGACATTTTGCAACTTCTGAGAGTAATACACACACTTTACAATAGCTAGTAGACGTCTAATTTAGGTTTGTCATGAACATTCTAACTTTTTTCCAATTGTCATCTTTTATAACAGTAAATTAAGTTATTTAAATGGACAAGAAATGTGTTTGCATGGTTTTATCCAGTAAAAATTTCTGTGATGCCATAGGTATGGTTATAATATTGCTTTAACCCCATGCAGATATTTTTATAGAAGAAATTTTATTACGTTCATATAACACAAAATCATAGCACAGGAGGAGGCCATATGAACTGCTCGTGTCCACACTAATTCTCTGTAAAAATAATTCACCGACTGCCACTTCACTGCATTCTCCCTGTGAACATGCATATTCTTTCTCGTCAGATAATAATCCATTTCTGTTTTGAATGGCTGAATTGAACATGTTGCCAACAGTCTCAGGTGTTTTAGATCCTAAACACTGAAGGCAAAAATATTGTTCCCCCTCGTGAGTTTGAAAATGTCCATCAAATCTGCTCTCAGTATTCCCTTCTTCAAGGAATACCAGGCCAACATCTCTAATCTATTGATGTAACCTAAGTAACATCATCCCTAGAACCATTTGCATGAATCTTCTTGGCTTTCTAATGCCCTCAGATCCTCCCTAACTTGAGGCACCTACAGATAATTCACTTCATTTCTACATATTTACTTAACAAATACCTGCTAACGTTTGAGTATCAAAGTGTAAAGCACTCCTAATGAAATTAAAAAGCAGCACTTACTTTGCTTTTGTCATACTAATTTATGAACAAAAATATAATTAAGATTAAAGTGCCTGTATATATGATGCAAAAATGAGTGTTGAGATCACATTGAATTGAATTTATTGTCACGTGTACCGAAGCACAGTGAAAAGCTTTGTTTTGCAAGCAATCCAGGCAGATCACAGAGATAAGTGGCATAGATAAGTAAATAATAGGTAAATAACGGCAAAAACAAAAACACCGATACAGACGAATGTTAAGAGTTTGAGAGTCCATTCAGTATTCGAACAACAGTAGGGTAGGAACTGTTACGAAACCGGCTGGTGCGCGTGTTCAGGTTTCTGTACCTTCTCCCCAATGGTAGAGGTTGTAGAAAGGTATTGCCAGGATGGGATGGATCTTTGATAATGCTGGCGACCTTTTGTTGACAGGGGACCTGGTAGATGGATTCTGTAGGTGGGAAGTTTGCCTTTGTGATTGTCCAGGCTGAATTCACCACTATCTGTAACTGTCTCCGATCCTGAATGGTACAGTTGCCATACCAGGTAGTGATACATCTAGACAGAATGCTCTCAATGGTGCACCTATTAAAGTTGGCAATGGTATTCGCTGTCATGCCAAATTTCCTCAGCTGCCTGAGGAAGAAGAGACATTGTTGGGCCTTTGTAACCAGTGGGTCCACATGAAGAGTCGAAGGAAGCATGTTGTGGATGACCGCTTCCAGGACCTTGACATGCTCCACTCATTCCACCTCTATGTTGTTAATATATAGGGGGGCATGAGTAACTCATTATGATTTCCTTGGTTTTGCCGGCATTGAGAGCTAGGTTCTTCTCAGTGCACCATTTTTCCAGGTCTTCCACCTCCCGTCTGTAGTCTGTTTCGTTGCCATCCGAGTCTTGACCAACTATGGTGGTGTCATCAGTGAAAATGGTATTAGTCTGATATTTGGCGACGCAGTTATGGGTATACAGTGAGTACAATAGAGGGCTGAGTACGCAGCCCCGGGCGGGGGTTGGGGGGGGGGGTGGGGGTGGCGGGGGGGTGGTGGGGGAGGTGGGGAGTGGAAACTGCAGTGTTGAGTGTTAGTGGGGATGAAATATTGTCCCCAATCTTCATTGATTGTGGCCTGTGGGTCAGGAAACTGAGGATCCAGTTGCAGAGAGTGGGGTAAGAACATTGCATTTCCTAATGGTAAACAAAATATTAGCCAAATATGGACTCTCAATGAGGTTCATGCAGCACATGTTCAAAAAATTGAGAACATTGCATTAGCACTACATTCATTTTCAGCAATGTTGAAAGATTGATTAGAAGCATAAATTTCTATGGTGGGGAAGCATGCCATTCAGCTCATCAAGTCCACATGAATCTCTGAAGAGCATCCCACTTCCCTATCTCATCCCTATATCCCTACCTTTCCCAAAATCCAACTAGCCTGCACATCTCTGGGTACAGTGTGTTTTAGCATAGTTAATCCACCTAACCTGTACATCCTGGACTGTGGGAGGAAACCAGAGCACCCAGAGGAAACGCACACAGACACTGAGAATGTGCAAACTGCACACACTTAGTTTCCCAAGGGTGGAATCGAACTCTGGTCCCTGGTGCTTTAAAGCAGAGTTAATCACTGAGCCAATGTGCCCATGAATTAGGATTGAATTGATGTGGAGTGTGTTTAATTGCCTCATTCCTCTGAGTTTGTAATTTCCACAGTGATGATGTGAAGAAGTATCTGAGTAAAACTTTAGTACTTTGCCATGTAAGAGCAAAAACTGTGGCTCAATGCATCTTCTAACTGTTGAGATTACCCACTCATTATTTTGGCCACATGAGGTGAGTGGTTTAAGAAGACTTGAAGTATAGAAAAGGAAAAGTGAATGTTCAAAATGTTCAAAAGACAGCATTCAATCAAATCTGATAAAATGTTTCTACTTTTTTGATTTAGATGTATAGCGATGTGTAGTCTTGGAATCTGGATTAGTGAAGAGCTGGTGCAGTGCACAAATCATCCACAGCTCCAAGATGCACTGAATGTGTTAGGTGTGACACTGAAGGTAATAGCATTCTTTCTGGTGTAATATGCTTATTTAAAGGTTAACTTAAGAACAAACAAACAAAACAAAATCAAACTGTATCTCTCTGTTCTTTTGATCGTGTGTGGTGTTTCAGCGGCTAGATTAAAATTTAGTTTACCGTTGGAAAACAAAGATGTGGGAAAATTAACTTTTTAACTAATATTGAGAGTCAGCATTTGTGATAACTATTCCAATATTTCTGTTCCTGTGAAACAATGTCATTATGTTTCATAGCATTGGAAGCATGTTTGATGATCAGTCATTTCACATATGTTAAGAAATTGCTTCTCAAATGAAAAGATGAATATTTTAGAGATCCAACTGAATCTTTCTTAGATAGAATTCAAGTGAACTGCATAAGGTATTGAGCAATAGGAATCCTCACTGAATGTGTGTGCAAGTTTTTTATTCTCTCTCATTTTAAATAAAAGCCTAATTAAGCAACTGTTGGGCTTGATATATACTTTGTCAAGTTTTCAACAAAAACGTAATGAATGATCAAATTATTACAGTTGAAAATTGGACTCAATTCCCACATTAGTTAAATTACTGATATGCAGATGAAGAATTATCTTTGATTTGAGGGCAGAATGTTGTATGAAGCTGATCGTATATTGGAAATTAATACTTGATGATAGACATAGAAGTGTAGATGTCTTGAGTATGACCCAAAAATCATGGCCATCACCGGGGCATCAGTAATAACAAATATTTAACAATGATTATTGTCAAGCTATTTTCTTTTGAGGTTATTCATCTGGCTGATGTGTTTTTTATCTTCTTAACACAGGTTATATGAAATGATAGGTTTGATATATTTTCTAGTGTTCTTTGAGTTAACATTCACACAAAGTATTCTTTTAACATCTTTTTAAATATTTCATTGTACAATAAGCCTTGTATTTTTAGTTTTTAATTGACCATCTTCTGAAGCAAAACTTACTTAACTTGAATATAATATTTTTTCTACATGTCTCAAAACCAGCTATCTACAAACTAACCCCATCTGAAAACTAGATTTAATTGTAATGTGCTAAACATCAATTTTCAAAATAATCAAGTAAAACTTTAAAAAAACTTAACAATGCTGTATTGATTCAGTTTGACACCAGACCAGTCATCCACTTAACTGCTCATGCGCTCTCTGTTTCTGTGCTGTGAGCAACCCTTGACCTCACCTGACCCAACTTGCCTCAAACTGACCAAGTTTTTGGATTAGTGGTGCTGGAAGAGCACAGCAGTTCAGGCAGCATCCAACTGCTGTGCTCTTCCAGCACCACTAATCCAAAATCTGGTTTCCAGTATCTGCGGTCATTGTTTTTACCTAGTTTTTTTTATCAAACTGACCAAGGACTTGTATCACCCAGTCCAAAGTCTGGGCACAGCATCAGCCATGACCTGCTTGGTTTTGAGATAAGGTTACATTGTAGTGATCAGATATTTCTCGTATAAAATAATTTTGATATATTTCTTCACTGTCTTCTGGTTTGTCTCCAGTTTTCAAACAAACTGGTTGCTGAAGTGGCATGTGACATGCTAAAGCTATTGGTTATTCACATGGAACGTCTTGAGAAGTATGAATCACAGCTCCCCAAAAAAATTGCTGAGGTAAATTGCTTTCTTTCAAGATTGAGGGTTTGAGGGTATGACAACCATGCCATCTTTCTGTACCAATTGAAACAATAAATATGAACAAATATGTAGATATTGTGTGCCTTCGTATAAATGTAAATTACTTTTTAATGCAGATCCTTGTGGCTACTATTGCATTTCTGCTGCCAAGTGCAGAACACTCATCTGTTGATGCGGATAAACGGGTGAGCTTGAGGATATGTTACTACTATTTAATTGCATGGCACAGCTTATGATTATAACTAATGCATAGCACTGCATTATATTTTCTTCCTTTTTAGTTAATAGTATCTCTGTTGCTCTGCCTCTTGGATTGGTGCATGGCAATGTCAGTGGAGGCACTACTGGAACCTATTAGTGCAACTTTGATGGAAGACCAAATGGCACGCAAAGCACCTTTACTTGACTATATCTACAGGGTATGTATATCTTTACTACCTGACTTGAAATAAGTTTAGAACTTCTGCATGAAAGCATTTAGTTCACTGTCAAAAGTAAGAGATTATTGAAAAATGGTAGTCATATTAAATTATTTCATTAACATCATGTATAATAATAAATGACCCCAACAAATTACAATCATGACTTGACTACCTGTCTTATTTTCAATGGTTTATTTAAGGTATAAATATTCTAATACTTTGCAACAAAATCAGAATTTGTTGGAAAACTTCAGCAGGTCGAGAAGCATTTGTCGAGAGAAAGTAAGGCTCATGTTTTGGTAACCTGTGTATTTCCAGCAATGTTTGATTTTGTTTCTGATTTCCAGTATCCACAGTTCTTTGTTTTTTCTATTTGGCCTAATATTTAGCAAAATTGTTATGCGTCACTCGGGTAGCAAACTGGAAATTAATCATTTTTATTCCTAGAGATGTCACAAAAATTAAGTGTTTTGGAAAGTTTGCAAAGTTCTCCAACTTATCTGTATTCTCAACCAATGGAGCGTGGAACAGAATTCTCTACTTAACAAGAATTGCACTCCATTACAAATGAATAATATCTATCTACCCATAAATGATGATGAGATGCATGTTGATGGTTCTACTCGTTAAATCAAGATGATGACGGTGGAGTAGACAGCATCCAGGCTCCTGTGCCCGAGCTTGCCCTCTTTGTCCGCTTTTTCTTCTTCTTTGTCTTTTTTTTCCCCTTTTTATAACTTTTATTACTTTTTATTCAAACTTACCTGATAAAGAAAGTTCTTCAGCAGGAGGTCAGCTTTGACAGGATCTGGAATGGCATCGATGTCTTCAGAGGCAGCATGGCTACAGCGTCAGCCGGCCTGTGAAGTCTGGAGCAGGTCTAATGCTTCCACATGGAGTGGGCCCCTGGCAGCAGCATGCCACGGGATGATGTTGTCCATTCGGGGCACTTTGCCAGCGGCATGGCATGGTTTGGGAAGCCCAAAGTGGCAACTCTGGTGGCACAGTGTGGGCTGGTGTAGCCATGTACAGCTGGAGAAGGAAAAGTTGGATTTTCTTTGTTATCTTGCTTTATTTTTTATTTTATCTTAAGTCAATGTGAATGGCACCATGCATGGTGATGGTGCACACTTTTCACTGTTTTAAGTAGAATACATGTGGTAGCAAACGATTCAATTCAAAGCTGGTAACCCCCTTACAGTCTTTCTCTGTCAGTTTCTCTGCGCCTCTCTATGTCTCTCTTCTCCTCCCTCTCCTCCACCTAACCCAAACTCCAGTTGTGGCCACATTAGTATCTTATATTATTTCATTCTCTTGTATTCTGTATCTCTGCTGTTGAAGGAGAGCATTCCATAGGCCTCCTTTACAATCTTATCTACCTGTACTGCTATCCTTAGGGACCTGTGCACTTGCATCTCAATGTATCTGTCATCTACTCGTCTCAATGTATTCCTGTTTATTGCATAATCCTATTTACTGTTTGACCTCTCTAAGTGCATTATCTCACACTTATCAGAGTTGAATTCTATATGCCACTTTTGTGCCCAATCCACCAACCTGTCCTCCAGGAAATTACTTACATTATTCAGGCACAGTAGAATTAGTTCTACATGGAGAACCTGGATGACAAAGGACTATGCAACTCTTTTAAGCCTTATCCCTTGTCTTTCCGCTGCTTTTCTGTATACTTCTTCTCTTCAGTTGCTCATTGTACAACTGTTGGCATAGGCTACTATCTCATGATTACACATCTACGTAGCATACAGCAGACCAACCTCAATCTTGACACCACTCTGCTGAGTACTGGAAGACTACTGCAGAGCAGTCCAGGCAATGGAACTAATTTCTTAGTATTGCATAATCAATGATATACTCTTTGACTTTACATATAACAGCATGACTTCTATTACATACATGTTTTTTTTTCTACTGGGTGCATGTTGTCTTGCAAAAATGCCATCCCGTATTCCCAATTCCTCCGCCTCTGCCATATCTGCTCCCAGGAGGACCAGTTCTACACCAGATGGCCTCCTTCTTTAGAGACCACAATTTCCCTTCCCATGTGGTTAAAGATGCCCTCCAACGCATCTCGTCCACATCCCGCACCTCTGCCCTCAGACCCCACCCCTCCAACCGTAACAAGGACAGAACGCCCCTGGTGCTCACCTTCCACCCTACCAACCTTCGCATAAACCAAATCATCCGCCAACATTTTCGCCACCTCCAAAAAGACCCCACCACCAGGGATATATTTCCCTCCCCACCCTTTTCCGCCTTCCGCAAAGACCGTTCCCTCCGTGATTACCTGGTCAGGTCCACACCCCCACCCCCTACAACCCACCCTCCCATCCTGGCACCTTCCCCTGCCACCACAGGAATAGCAAAACCTGCGCCCACACCTCCTCCCTCACCTCCATCCAAGGCCCTAAAGGAGCTTTCCACGTCCATCAAAGTTTTACCTGCACATCCACCAATATCATTTATTGTATCCATTGCTCCCGATGCAGTCTCCTCTACATTGGGGAGACTGGACGCCTCTTAGCAGAGCGCTTTAGGGAACATCTCCGGGACACCCGCACCAATCAACCACACCACCCTGTGGCCCGACGTTTCAACTCCCCCTCCCACTCTGCCGAGCACATGGAGGTCCTGGGCCTCCTTCGCCGCCGCTCCCTCACCACCAGACGCCTGGAGGAAGAATGCCTCATCTTCCGCCTCGGAACACTTCAACCCCAGGGCATCAATGTGGACTTCAACAGTTTCCTCATTTTCCCCTTCCCCCACCTCACCCTAGTTCCAAACTTCCAGCTCAGCACTGTCCCCATGACTTGTCCTACCTGCCTATCTTCTTTTCCACCTATCCACTTCACCCTCCTCCCTGACCTATCACCTTCATCCCCTCCCCCACTCACCTATTGTACTCTATGCTACTTTCTCCCCACCCCCACCCCCACCCTGCTCTAGCTTATCTCTCCACCCTTCAGGCTCTCTGCCTTTATTCCTGATGAAGGTGTTTTGCCCGAAACGTCGATTTTACTGCTCCTCGGATGCTGCCTGAACTGCTGTGCTCTTCCAGCACCACTAATCCAGAAGATAGTCAATGCTGTCAAGTAGCCGTCCTTCTGTTTGTATTGATGGCTTGGTGAAAGTTGACACAGCAAACTGCTACTATCAGGATGTCTGTGATCATGCATCAGCTGGGCAGTGAGTGAGCCAAATCTTTTCCATTTCTGGTGGAGGGCAGAGTTAGCACATGTTGTCTGTAAAGTAATTTGCATATAATCAGTGGCACAGTGTACCATGGGGAAGCGTGAAATTCCTGCTGACTCTAATGCATCTTTTCCTCCTTGTCCCTATCTGGCAAGAGAATTAAATGGTGATGGTTCTTTGTTCTTTCTGCAACAGTGGAGGCAAGAATGTGCAAATATATCCAGCCCCAAGTTGAATGGAGCCAACCGTCTATAAGTTCATGCACACGGTCACTTTTACGACACTGGCAAAATAGCCTCTGTCTTGTTGTGACTTTACAATTGTGACTGCAGCATGTGGAAATCTTGGTGAAATCACTATTGCCAAAGCAGCTCACATGTTTGTTCCTACCCGAGCTTGAGAATTACACCATGAATGCCTTGTGTGATTATGTCCGCCCGTGTGAGAATCTTTGTCCTTTTATCTCCTTTTCCATGCCCAGCCATTCAGTATTGACTTCTGCATGACCTCTTCATTCAAGTTATGCTCTCGTATAAGGAGAGTTTCTGCTAGTGCATCCATGTCTGGGCAGAATTGATTTGTGCAGAATCTTTGAATTCAGCAAAATCTCCTTCAGCACCTGTCCTACCACACTCTCGAGGTTATTACAACTGAAAATAACAAGAGGAATCACCAGACACTTGTAAACTCAAAGCAAGAATAAAGCAACTAATCTAAAGCTATTGAATGTGTGTTGAGCTATCCAAGATGAAGAGAGTGTTAGCTGGAAAATTGAGCTTCAGAATGGCACAGCCAGTGCCAAATTAGCATTCCATACTGCTGTTGTGATGTCTGGTTTTTCTAGATAAATGTGAATTCTGTGCGCTCATTAGATTCAGTATGCCATCTTGTGCCACTTGCCTCTTGTTCACAAACACTTGATATGTTCAAGTGATGTGGGTGTTGCTGGACCAGTATTTAAGTGGCTTGCCCATTTCCATTGAAGTGGGTCTAGAGTTGATGTAGGCAGGTTTCTTCCTTATTCGTGAATCAGATATCCATTTGCAGCAATTGAAGGTGGTTACATGGTCAGCTTTAGATTAGCGTTTAGCTCCAGATTTTAATTGACTTCAGATTTCTTAATCTGCTCTGTTCAGATCCAGACCCATCTTCCCAGAACAATGTGGCACTGTGGATCACTAGTCCAGTGACATTACCATTGCACCACTGCCTCCCCTCTGCGTTGGGTTTCCTTTCTTTTGCTTTAGTTTGTAACTTCTTTCTTCCCACCCAACTTTGAAAAGGCTGACAGATAATTGAACAACAGCTTGAACGCTAGTGAAGTTTTGCATCTTGTTATTGCAACTTACCATTGAGATTATCTCAAAGGTCTTAAGAGCTAATATGTGCAGGGAGCACAACGAATTCATTTAAATTAGTGAATCTTGGATAATGGATCAGCTCACTGATTTTGTGTACACAGTTTATGTGATGTCTTCTCACTAATACAGCAATAATGAACAGCCTCGCACTACAGATTTTCAACAGTTCTTGTGTAAAGGCCCTTAATGCCAACCAGTAGTTGGTTTGAATTGAGCGTAGACAGCAAGGACAATCATAATTAATGTGGAATACTGTCAAATAAGTAGATTACAAGAATAGGAAAACCCAAGGGGCTCAGATTTTCTGATGGGAAGATGGTTGTTGCTTCCACCTACGCACAGGTCACAATGCATTGGACTCCCAGGAACGACCTGTCTGTTGGAGCTTCAACTGGGTAGTTATCAGGCTTCTTTAAGACACTGAAACAATTCCCAATTCTGGGTTAGAATCAGAGGCTTTGAAGGGTTCTGGATGACTTAGCCTAATATCTATACATTAACAATTAGTAGAATTAAAATCTACAGTGTTTCCTTGGTGAATGTTAAACTGACAATCCCCCACCCCCACCAAACCCAATGCCCTTCCCTGGTACTTGGAATATACAGCCAACTCATTTTGCTCCAATCAGGTTCCCTCAAACCCAACACTGTCACTGCTATGATTTAAACCCCTTCAACCCCAAACCCCAGGACCAACATCCCATCTCGTGTCCATTCTGTTTAAGATGATGTGGGCCATTGTATTTAAAGGGACATTTTTAATTGTTGTTGGTAGGAGTTGACACCAAAACTACAGACTATTTTATAACAAAAAAGGTATTTTTAACACTCTAAGTGGCATAATATCTTTATTAGCAATGCTGCTATAAGCATATTACTATTACTCTTGTTCATCGTGTTTCATGCAATCCAACAGTGATTATGTTTCAAATGGACTTCATTAGATGTAAAAATTTTGAGATGTCCGTTGCTCAGCAAAAAAGTGCTGTGTAAAAATACGAAACGTTATTTTTGAGCTCCTGTTTATAAATTGGTGTCAATAAATTGCAGGTACATCTCATGATTGTGGCAGTGTGTCTCTGTTGCATATTACATCAAAGTGAGCATTTGTTGTAAATTAAACAGATGTCCATCTCTTTTAGTCAAGTTTTTAAGAAACTATCCCTTGTATTTTCTTCTGTGCACTATGTATTATAGCTTTTATTTAGGCCTGGCAACTCTCTTTAGCAAAGGAGACAAACAGCAGTCCAAAAATATTTTTAAATCCATTTGAATAAGTGTGTTATAATCCACCTCCATGATAAGTGGTATTTGACCTGGATCTTCTGGCCCAGAGATAGTGACATTACCAATGTGCCACAAGAGTCCCTTAACCAGAAGTTCATGCTTGCTTTTGAAGATGGTTATTGTATTTCTTTACTAAAGAGATGGCATGAAGCAAAAGTGATGTTATAACCAATAAAAAATTCCATGGTAAAGGCAAATGTTGTTCAGTAAAGTAATTTTTAAATCCTATTCCTGTGACTAACCTCTTGGACACGCACACGAATACTTTTTCTGCATCTTCTTTTTCCTTGACTCCAGCTATTTTGCTCCTCATTTTTCTTACATTTTGTTTGGTTCTCCTACTTCTCCTTCTCACTTATAAATCTATATTGTAGCAGGAGCCTCACATTATGGTGGTACAAATCAGAAATTCAAGATTTGCAGCATCTGTAGTTTCCTTTGTATTTTGATTGGAAAGTGATGAGTAGCCACAACTGAATTGTTGATTTGTAATATGTCGTAAGCAAGGCTCCCTACTGGCTTTTACAACTATCCCATGTCAGCTTCTGTATTCCCCCCAGATTGATCAATGAATATCACATTCCCAAATGCATGTCAATTTTGTAAAGTTATTATTTTATTCCTCTTTGAACACACTCAGACCTGAATTTTCAACCTTCGTAGACTTGAATAAATTACATTCGATCTCCCTTGCAACATAGTATGGCCCCTTTTCATGTCATGACCTCTCATTCTGTCCTCCAGTTCATATCTATACTGTTTCACCTGCTCTTTTAGAACTGGGTATACAGGAGAAATCAGGTTAAAGTGAGGAGGAGTAAGCAATTAGGAATCTGAGGCTGGACAAAGAGACTACGAACACCAGGGATTTATAAACTGAGGGTTGGCTCAACAAGTAGGATATTAGAGATGATTACAAAGTATAGATCTATGTTTCTGCACCCAATAAATTCAAGCCTAACCATAGAATGGAATCAGAATGGTTATGACACCGAAGAAGCAGATTAGGTCCATGCTAGCTCTTCAGAATGGCAACTCAATTAAGTCTTGACACCCTTGCCATCCTGTCTGTGCACTTTTTTTTCTCTCTCTTCAGTACTCTTCTGTGAGGCAAGATTGAATGTGACTCCAGAAAACCTTCCCAAAGTGCTATTGCAATCCTAACTGCATATTGCATAAAAGTAGTTTTGTCTTTCAACTTAAATTTATTCTTGTGCTTGTATTATTGCAAAAGTCACAGTGGTAATTTTTGAAAAAATTTACTTTTATTTTATGAAATTTTTTTATTACAAAAAGCATATACTTAAAAATCGAGTAATGGGGATTTACACACTTTGTAAACCATCATGAAACTATCTGTTTTACATGCTAGAGATATAAATCTTGAAATGGAAGCAATTCATAAGAGGCTGACAGTGGAGAATAGCAGTGTCTGTAATTACAGGAGACCCTTAAATTTAGCAGATGCTGGAACATGACTCAGTAGAAGTTTATTCAGTAGTGTGCAAACAAAATCTGATAGTGGGAGGGTTGCCATATCGCTGATCGTAAGACCATAAGGAGCAGAAATTAGACCATTAAGCCCTTTGAGTCTGCTCCACTACTCGATCATGGCTGATAAGCTTCTCGATCCCATTCTCCTGCTTTCTCCCAGTAACCCTTGATCCCCTTGATAATCAAGAATATTTCTATCTCAAGTCTTAAATATACTCAATGACCTGGCCTCCATAGCCTTCTGTGGCATTGAATTCAATAGATTCACCACTCTGGCTGAAGAAGTTTCTCCTTATCTCTGTTCTAAAAGCTCTTCCTTTTACTCTCTCACTGTGTCCTCGGGTCCTAGTCTGTCCTACCAATGGAAACATCTTCCTAACATTGCCTCTGTCTAGGCGATTCAGTATTCTGTATGTTTCAATTGGATCCCCCTTCATTTTCTAAACTCCATCGAGTATAGGCCCAGAGTCTTCAAGTGTTGTTCGTATGTTAAGCTTTACATTCCTGGGACCATTCTTGTGTACCTTCTCTGAATACTCTCCAGGGGCCAGTGCATCCTTCCTGAGATATGGGGTCCAAAACTCTGCACAGTACTCCAAATATGGTCTGACCAGAGACTGAGTCTCAGAAGTACATCACTGCTTTTATGTTCAAGTCCTCTCAAATTACAGACTCAACCTGCAAGTTTTCCTTGTGCGAATCCTAGGCGAGAACTCCCAGGTCTCTTTGCATTTCAGCCGTCTGAATTTTCTCCCCATTTAGAAAATTGTCCATGCCTGCATTCTTTCTACCAAACTGCATACTTTCACACTTTCCCACGTACTCCATCTGCCACTGCTTTGCCTGCTCTCCTAAACTGTCCAAATCCTTCTGCAGCCTCCCCACCTCCTAAAATGCTACCTGTGTCTCTACCTATCTTTGTATGACTGCACACTTAGCCAGAACGCCCTCCGTTCCTTCATCTAGATCATTAATGTATAAAGTGAAAGGTTGTGGCCCCAACACTGAGCCTTGTAGAACACCACTTGTTAACTGCTGCCATCATGAGAAGGAGTCTTTTATCCTACAACCTGCTTTTTGCCAGACAGCCAAGCTTCTATCTATGCTAGCACCTTGCCTATGACACCATGGACCCTTGTCTTACAGATTGTCACCAAGTGTGTCATTTATTTCATTTTCTACTGTATTTATCTTTTGGTTGTGCCTTTCTAAATTTAGTGCTAACCTGAAGAGGAAGAGTTTTGCATTCTCCTGGCATTTAGTTCCCTGCATCTTTCAAGAGAAGTCTTATGTTCCATTTGCTTTGTTGAATTTACACCCAAGACTCAGCAATGAAAGGATTGTAGCATGAGAATCCCAATAAGTATAAATGTCTCTTAAAAAAACTAGTTGCTGGAATGTAATTATTTTTAATAACACTTTATTCATGATACATTTTGTTTCAAAATCTTTCAATTTTTTTCTAACTTCATTAAGATGGTTCTAATATTTAAATTCCAGAGGAAAATCCAGCACAATATTAAAATATTTTGTAATCTAATTTAATCCAGAGCCTTAAAAGATTTGTATGCCTTGACTTTTCAAAATAATGAGTAGTAAATTGACACTATTCATGAAGGCAAAAGGCAGCTTGTTTTTTTTTGTAGTATTCCACCAGCTGCCACAGTAAGAACCCAACTCGTTTTTATTTAATTAAAGATGAACTTTGCATTGTTCACATGCTTGTAAAAGCTATGGCAGAACCTCATAATTACTAGATGCAGACTTAGCTATGATTAGTCACTATACATTAGCTTTGGTTTTAATTAGCTCCTGAAGGAGCAGAACAACATGAGATTGACAGAAAAGAGAAACGGTGATTTTTTTTTCAGTGTGCTATTTGCAAAATGAATTAATGTTGAACCACAGTGTCATGGAGCTTGTGAAGTTTCTTGATGAAGCAAATCATGTGGTAACTATTTGTAGGATTTGTTCAACCCATCTGTTGTCTTATGTTTTTCAGGTGTTGCATTCCTGTGTTTATGGTTCTCACCTCTTCACCCAACAAAGCCAATACCTGCTGACTCTTGCTGATGTCTCGTCTACAGAATATGATCCATTTTTGACATTGGGAAATGTCAAGAATTCTGAACCTGTTCATTCATATGTCCCTAAGGATTTTGGCAGCCTTCTTACTGTCACTGAAAGTAAGTATTTCACATTTACAATGTTTTTTTTTTCCCCTGAATTGCACTTGTTAGTGCAATTTCTGACGAGAAGCTCTTGAGCGTTAAAAGAGCCCTTTTACAAACCCTCTTCCTGTAGATACTAATATATGAAAGCATTCAATGGTTTGGCACCAATGCAGTCACAGACCTTGTTTATTTTTAACTCAGTAAATGCTCATGACTATATGGCCTCGATTTTTCATTTAGCCCTCTTTCAATGCCAACGTTAACCTTGTTAAATAAATGGGTTAATACCAGTCATGCAGCAGTCATCAGAAAATTTCAGTTTGTATTTTTTATGATTGCCAAGCTCACAAGGCAGCTACATTATAAAGCCAGTCTTGGTAATAAACTATTCATTGTTTTGTTAAATATATTTACAAATGAGTAAACATAAACACATCTTATAATCTTCAAATTTATGTATGGAGTCTGAGGGTATGTTTTACATAGTATAAACGCATTATGTTGCACAGTCAATTTATACAATCAAAATAAGTATTTTATTATTGCCATCATAGTGTTGTTGAAAAAGCAGTAGGGAGGATGTGAATACATACTAGTGCTGGGCATTTTTGATTGGAATTTGGACCACACAAGTTTACAACAAAAACCCAACTCTGTATTGAGCTGAAGAGTGAATTTTAAATGCGTACTTTCCATTTTTATTTACTATGGAGAAGGAGGATGTAGGTATAGAACTCAGGGAAGAGGACTGTAATAAACCTGAACAAGTTACAATTGAGAGTGAGAAAGTATAAGTGACTTTTGCAGGTTTAGAATTGGATTCAACCCCAGTCCCAAATAAGCTATATCCCAGGATGTTGTGGGAGACCAGGGAGGAGACCACAAGGTCCCTGATCCTAATTTTCAAATCCTTTTTGGCCACAAGAGAGGTACTAGAGAACAGCTAATGTGGTACCCTTCAGGACTGGTGGTAGGGATAAATCAATAAGTTGTAGGCTTATGAGTTGAACATTTGTGGTGGGAAAACTATTGCAACAAGTTCTCCGTTTTGAGAAACAAGGATTATTCCATGATAGTCAGCCTGGTTTTGCCAGACAAAGACATTTGATTGAGTTATTTTGAGGTGACTAAATGTGTAGATGAGGGTTGGTGTAGTTGATGGGACTTTAGTAAGAATTTTGGTAAAGTGTAGCATGGGAAATTTTTTAAGAAGCTAAGAGCCTGTGGGATCCAAGGCATTTTGGCAAGTCCAATCCAAAATTGATTTTGTGGCAGGAGCCAAGGGTGATTGTTGAACCTTTTTCATGTTCAGTGTTATCGTGTACGTCACTGACCTAGACACAAATGTAGGAGATTTTAGTAAGTTTGCAGAGGACACTAAAATTGGTGGTGTGGATAGTAATGAAGAGGAAAGCCTTAGCTAATAAGACAGTGTACAAGGCTGGTCAAATGGGCAGAACAGCGTCAAATTGAATTTAATGTGGAAAAGTGTAAGGTGATGCATTTTGGGTGCACCAAGAAAACAATTGAATACATGTTGCATGATAGGACCCAAGGAAATACAGATGATTAGAGGCCCATCTTTATTAGTTGAGGCATTGAATACAAGAGCAGTAAGTCATAAATTCATATAGCACAGAAACAGACCCTTCGGACCAACCAGTCCATGCTGACCATTATTCCAAACTAGTCCCACTTGTTTGCTCCTGGCCCATATCCCTGCAAACATTTCTTAATCATGTACTTTTTCGAAATGTCTTTTAACCATTGTACCTGGTTCTGCATCCTCCACTTCCTCTAGAAGTTCACTCCACACACAAACACAGTGTAAAAAATAAAATTGACCATCATGTCTTTTTTAAGCCATTCTCTTCTCACCTTAAAAATATGCCCCCTAGTTTTGAAATACCCACCTGAGGGAAAAGACACCTGTCATTCACCTGATCTGTTCCCCTCATGATTTTACAAACCTCTATAAGGTCACCTCTCCAACTCCGACGCTCCAGTGAGAAAATGTCTCAGCCTCTCCTTATAACCTAAACCTTCCATTCCCAGTAACATCCTGGGGTAAATCTCTTTTGAACCCTCTCCAGTTTAACAATATCCTTCGTATAACAGGGAGACCAGAACTGAGGTTACGATGGAATGTATAAGATGTTAGTTTGGCCACACCTGGAGTAGTGACTGCAGTTGTCACCATAGTACAGAAAGGATGTGATCTCTCTAGAGAGGATGCAGAAGAGATTCATCAAGGTGGTTGCCTGGCTGGAATGTTTCAGCTATGAAGAGAAACTACTTTGGTTGGGGTTGTTTTCCTTAGAGCAAAGAAAGTAAAAAGAATTTCCTTGTGCTGAGGGTCAAGGGTCTGTAGAACCTACTACCTGAAAGGTGTGGCAGAGGTGGGAGCCTTTGCAACATTTAAGCAGTATTTTGATGAGCATTTACAATGCCACAGCGTACAAGGCTACCAGTCTAGTTTAGAGAAAAGGGCCTAGAATAGATGGGTACTTGATGACACGATGAACTGAAGGGTTTGTTTCCATGCTGTAAAACTCTAACTGTACATGACCATAGATCCGGGATACCAATTTGAGATTTTTTTTCTAGACAGATCAAGTATTTCAATTAATTGTTAACCATTGACTTTTTCACAGATGCGATCTCCTAATGAGACTACACAGCTAAATTCTTTTGTTTAAGCTGACTTTCAGCTGCTAGCAGCTACAGGGCAGCAAGTATTATTGCATACAGCAAATAATGAGAAGAAACAGGTGTTGTGACTCATAACTGTTATACTTACAAAAAAAAGTAAATGTTCTGTCTTCCCTAACTGCAAATGACTAAATTAGATTTATGGTCCCAGATGGCACACTGAAAATCATATTTTTCATGCACAGCACCCTATTGGCTTTGGTATATTCAGTTTCTGTATGCCTGCTCTGAGAAAATGAACTGAAAACAGGAAATTATCATATTGAATTGTATTACTAGATGGTGAGGAAACAGTCATTAATCATCCAAATGTACCATCTAACTACTACTACTGTAGTTGGCTTTTCACCACTGAAAGGGCATTCCCTACAGCTGGTTTCATGGTCCTGCAATACTAAGTTTAAAATGTTGACGTATCTTCTTCCTGAACCCCTGTCAGATCAGAATTTTAGTTGTGGGGGTAGATTTGAGATCAAGAAAATGGTGGGGACCCACAGTAAGACAAAGGAGATCTGCAAATATGTGCACTTTCTTTCACTTTCAGAATCCTCTAGTCTTTTGAGTTTGGTCATCATCTAATTGTTGCTTTATGATAATAGACAGATGGACTTATTTAGAGCTGCTGGTCTCTGAGGTGTGCACAATATCTGTATGCTCACCCAGAAGTCAGATCTACACACGGTGTGCTTGGACTGATCAATGAAGTGCAGAAGTCATGCCAGGGTAGAAACTATGCATTTCATAACGTGTACCTGCAGTGATGAAGGAAGGGAGAGGGAAAGAATATAAGCTTAGCATCTTTTCTGAGACAAAAACAGAAGTTGCTGGAAAAGCTCAGCAGGCCTGGCAGCATCTGTGGGAGAAATCAGAGTAAACGTTTTGGGTTAGGTGACCCTACCTCTGAACAGATGTTGCCAGACCTGCTGAACTTTTCCAGCAACTCCTATTTTTGATTCTAATTTTTAGTATCCACAAATCTTCCAGTTTTTATTTCATATCTTTTCAAATGGCATTGAATGATAGATGCAGTTTACGTATTTCTTTATTAACATTTGTCACAGGTAAGAAGAAAAGAAATTTGGATTGGATCCCTCTTACAGCACGCATGGTAATGGCTCATCTAATAAATCATTTAGGTCATTATCCGCTCAGTGGAGGTCCTGCTGTACTTCATAGCCTCATCACTGAGAACCATGACAACCCCAATGTTGAATCATCAGACCTATCTGCTGAGGTTTTCAAAAGCCCAAATTTGCAACTTTTTGTACTCAATGACAGCACCC
This sequence comes from Chiloscyllium punctatum, assembly GCF_047496795.1. Lineage (NCBI taxonomy): Eukaryota > Metazoa > Chordata > Chondrichthyes > Orectolobiformes > Hemiscylliidae > Chiloscyllium > Chiloscyllium punctatum. Next base: position 100,896,723 of record NC_092749.1, on the reverse strand, counting down.
TAATTTCCTACCTTCAGATTCCTACAGAAACCGTTTTCTGTGAAAAAATCTCTAACAGTGAACCAAAAATTCCTGCCTCAGGTGTGAGGATAATTGTGCGTGACATCTCTGGAAAATATTCTTGGGATGCTCAGATTCTATATGGCCCCCTCAGCAATCAGATGACTGCTGTGAAAAACTGTAATACATTTTATTCAAATGCTACTTTTGTTGCTGATGATCAGTCTGACCCAGTAATCGCAAACTGCATTTCTCATGAAATGGAGCACGATGATCTCGATCAGTTGCTTGAAAACTTAAGTAACAGTAGTCCAGAATGCCTACCACATCCACAACTGGGACTAAGTGAGCCAGCACCATTACCATTTGGAATGAATCTTGATCAAGAAAGAAATATCATAGATGCCATAACCAGACAGAACTTTCGTGAAGAGGAATACATCCGTAAGTGGAGCAGAGATCATTGCATGAGTGTGACCAATCAAAAAGAATCTGTTCATCATGAACCTCAGGCACAATTTTACTACTGCAGACTATTTCTTAATGACATGGGGATGAATTCTTGGGAAAGAAGGTAAGCCATAAATCTATTTAAAAGTAAAAAAGAATTAGTACATTGAGAACAATGAAAATCTTTGGAGGCACTCAGTGAAATATACTAGACAATTTTCCAATATTTCTCTCCGAGGAAACATCCTGGTGAATTTCCCCTGCACCTTCTCCAATGCAATCGTGTCCTCCTAGAGTGTGGTTCCCAGAACTGCACACAGTACTCCAGCTGTGGCTTAACCAAAGTCCTGTACAGCTTCTGTATAACAAGTCCCATATTCTTAACCATCCTCTTAACCTGCCCTGCTACCTTCATATATTTGTGGACCAGCATCTCCAGATCCCTCCATTACCCTGAACTTCCGAGTATCCTGCCATTCATTGAGTACTCCCTTTTATTGTTACTTCCTCCAAGGTACATCACCTCTCAGTTATCCAGGTTAAATTCTATCTGCCATTGATCCTCCCATCTGACCATTCTGTGTATATCCTTCTGTAATCTAAGACCTTCTTTCTTACGGTCATCCACCTGGTCAATGTTCATGTCATCTTTTTATTAACACACCTACATTTTCTTCTGTATCATTTGGAAATATCATAAACAGTAAAGGATCCAGCATTGACACTATGGTACGCCACTGGACATCAGCCTCCAGTAGCACAAACATCTTTCTAGCACCATCCTTTGTCACCTACCAATAAGCTAATTCTGGGTCCAACTTACCCTCAATCTATGTGCATTTTCTTCCTTTATCAATCTCTCCTGTAGGATTTTGTCAAAGACTTTATTGAAATCTATATAAACTACATCAACTACCCTTATCTACGTATCTGATCACCTCTTCGAAAAATTTAACCACATTTGCTTGGCGTTATCTCCCTCAACCAAAGCCATACTAAATGATCAACCATTACCTCTCCAAGTCAAGGTTAATTCTCTCCTTGAGATTTTTTTCCACAGTTTCCATGCCACTGTTGAGAGAGTTGAACATCACACAACATCAGGTTATAGTCCAACAGGTTTATTTGGAAGCAAGAGCTTTCTGAGCACTGCTTCTTCATCAGATGACAATTGGGGCAGGATCATAAGGCACAATGTATAGCAAACGATCACAGTGTCATACAATTAAAATGATATATTGAACAAGCCTAGATTGCTGTTAGATCTTTCATCTTTTTGAATGGGTTGCAGATTTTGGATCATTAACATGTAAATCCCAGAACTTCTATGAAGTCACTTTCTCGAGATAACTTAAGGTTTTATTGGAAAAAAAAGTGATATCTCAGCTCAGGCAATGTTTTAAAAGTGAGGTTAGAGTGTATCCCAATCTTGAGTCAGACTGGTTCCATTTCCAAAGTAGGAATTTATAAAATGTTTTGTGTATTGATTGCCTGCACGTTGTGTACTTTTTGAGCAAAAGTAGAATGTATCTGCAAATACAAAGTCTTACGTGTGTGTGTGCACGCATGTGAGTGAAGGAGTGAGGGTGTGTACCTGCTTGGTAGAGTATGTGCATGAGTGTGGTGGAGTATAAGCCTGTGAGGGGGTAAGTGAGTGTGGAGGGTGTATGTGTATATGAGAAGAGGGTCTACATGAGTGTATGAGCATGTAAGTGTGTGTGAGGGAGAGAGTCTGTAGTGTAGTGCGGTCACTTGTAGTGTGAAGTGAATTCCTCAGTTGAGGGGCCAGGGGATTCGCGTCACACTGCAAGTGACACTACGGACCCTGTCTAATATACACGGTCTCTCAGACAGACAGGCGCGCGCATGCATGCACATGCACATCCTCTCACAGGCTTATATTCTGTCACGCACACACTTGCACGTGTGCGCGCGCACACACACATGCGCCCATGCTCTCTTGCTGCCTCATTCTCTCGCTCTCACCCTCACATTCGCGCACATACAGACACATAAGTCTATGGGGTGAATTTGCATTTGCAGGATTGTATTTGCAGATACATTCTATTTTTGCTCAAAAAAGCATACTACCTACATAACATTTTGTAAATTTCTACTTTTGGAAATAGATACAGTCTGACTCAAGATTGAGATGCAGACTCGAACTTCACACCTTTTAATACATTGTCTGAGCTGAGGTGTCACTTTTTTTTATAAAACTTAAACTATTTTGAGAATGTCACTTAATAGAAGTTCTGGGGTTTACATAGTAATGAACCAAAATCTGCAAACCATTTGAAAAGATGAAAGACTTAACAGCAATCTAGATTTGTTCAATATATTGTTTTAGTTGCATGACACTGATCTTTTGCTTTACATTCTGTGTTTTATGATTCTACCCCACTAGTTATGCGATGAAGGAGCAGTGCTTTGAAAGCTAGTACAGGGACACAATCCTTTATCTGAAACTCTCAGGACCAACTGGTTTTTGGAATTCTGACTTTTTCGAATTTCGGAATAAGTGCGGCACGGTGGCACAGTGGTTAGCACTGCTGCCTCACAGCACCAGAGACCTGAGTTCAGTTCCCACCTCAGGCAACTGACTGTGGAGTTTGCACATTCTCCCCGTGTCTGCGTGGGTTTCCTCTGGGTGCTCTGGTTTCCTCCCACAGTCCAAAGATATGCAGTTTGGTGAATTGGCCATGCTAAGTTGCCCGTAATGTTAGGTGAAGGGGTAAATGTAAGGGAATGGGTCTGGGTGAGTTGCGCTTTGGCGGGTTGGTGTGGACTTGTTGGGCTGAAGGGCCTGTTTCCACACTGTAAGTAATTTAATCTAAGCTAATATAATCTTTAAAAAAAAGTGACAGTTCAACAGTGAAATTTTAAAATTCTTACCGAACAGCAGACTCATTGTGAGTACTATGGTCCCTGATGCAGAATTGAAGCCTGCCAGTGATGGGCCACACCCACCCACGTTGCATCTGAGTAGCATGCATCGAGTGGATGTGGAGTTGGATTAACTGTTAACACGATAAACAACCTTGTTAATGAGATAAAAACTTCACAAGAAAACCTTTGGAGTTTGGAGCTTTTCGGATTTCGGATAAAGGGTTGTCTGTCTGTACTTTCGAATAAGCCTGTTGAACTATAACCTGGTGTTATGTGATTTTTAACTTTGTCCACCCCAATCCAACACTGGCATCTCCACAACTCTGTTGAGAGACTCATTGGTTTGTAATTCCCTGGTTTATTTCTATCACCTTTCTTGAAAAGTGGAACATTAGCTGTTCTCAAGTCCTCTAGCATCCTCTGTGGTCAGACAGGAATTAAAAAATTGGGTCAGAGCCCCTGTAATTTCCTCATTCATTGCCCAGCGTGCAACTCATTTTGTCTTGGAGATTTATCCATTTTTAAGCCTGTTTTACCTCCAATATCTTTTCATTCCCTATGTCAAACTGCTCAAGAACCACACAGGCCACCTTCCTGAATTCAGTATTTCGATTTTCTTCAAAGTGAAGACAGATGTGTGAAGTGTTTAACACCCTGCTAGTGTCGTCCAACACCAGGCACAGATTATTTCCCTGGTCCCTTACTCTTTCTCTGGTTATCCTCTTTACCTTTATCATATATACTCATGTAAAAGTTGATCCCCTATTTTTGGCCAAGAAAATCTGAAATTTTCCGTATTTCTTGTAAACGTCGACCCTAATTCTTCACAGATAACAGATCAACATTTATGAGTCGGTGTGCTGGTTGTCCTGCTCTGCTTTGGGTCTTCCAGTCTGCTGGCTATTGCACTCTCTTCTGGGTTTTCAGAATTACTGGGATTTGAATTTTTTTCTTTATTTGTTTAGAGATCAGTTGGCCTTCTGCTATTGATATGGTATGAATTTGGACTGGCATTAATTTCAGCCCTCAAAAATAGTATCCATATAGTAGTAGACCCCATAAATTTAAAAAATAGTCAAAAGATTTTGACTATTACTCAAGTATATACGGTAATATATTTATAGAGTATCTTGGGATTCTCCCTAATCTTACCTACAATCTTTCTTTGTGTGTAATCCATCTTTGCTTTCTTAAATCCTCCCTACAGTTTCTTTATGCCAATAGAACCAACGTTGTTTTACCCTTTTGTACCCATTTTCCATAACAAACTTAAAAAGTACAGTCTTGTGGTCACTATCGCTAAAGTGCTTTCCTAATGCCACCTTAGGTGAATTAGGTCCAGCTCTGCAGTGTGTCTTGTTCGACCTTCTACATGCTGATATAAAAAGCTCTCCTGAAAATGTTTCAAGAAATCTGCCCCCTCTAAACCCTTTGAACTATGACTATCCCAATTGGTGTTGGTGAATTTGAATTTGCTAATAGAATTCCGCCATACTGTTTTCATAAATGTCAGTGAATTGTCTGCATTCACTACTCTCCCCCCACCATTGACTGTTTAGGGGTCTGCAATACAGGTCCAGCTGTATGAATGTCCAATATATACCTAAGGTCTACCCATAAATCCTCATTTGAAGACCCTTCCAAAATATTGTCCCTCCTTAACGCAGTAACTAACTCCTTAATTAATAATGCAAAATCACCTCCTATCTTACACACTCCCCTGTACTGCCCGAAGATCCTATACCCCGGAATGTTGAGCTGCCAGTCCTGCCTCTCCCTCAACCATGTCTCTGTGATGGCAGCAGCAGCATAATTCCACATGTCAATTCGTCCCCTTAACCCATCTATCATGCCTATAATATTCCTAGCATTAGAGATCATTTCAGCCTCACCTTAATATTCTGAAACTCAACTTTGCTGAACTGCCTCTGCCTTGATTCCTTGTAAAGTATGCTGTGTCCCTATTGTACTAATACTTTGTTCTTTCTCTCTGCTGACTGTTTTAAATTCTTCCCAACAGCACTAGTAAATTACCCACAAGGATGTTGGTCCCATTCTACCTCAAGTGCAGACCATCCATTTGTACAGGTCCCATCTCCCCCTGAAATGGTCCAAGTGATATAGGAGTCTAAAACCCTCCCTCCTGCATCCACTCTTGAGCCCTGCATTCATCTGCCTGACTTTTCTCCTCACTAGCATGTTCCATTCAGAGTAATCCACAGATTACAGCATTTGAGGTCCTGCTGTTTAGTCTACCGCCTAGCTCCCTAAATTCTTGATGCAAGACCTCATTCCTCATTCTATCTATGTAATTGATACCAATGTGTACCACAACTTCTGTCTTATCACCATCCCCTTCAGGATGTCCTGCCACTGCTCAATGACCTCCTTAAGCTGGGTCCAGGGAGGCAGTACAACATCCTGGAATCATGTCTGTGGCCAAAGAAACACCTCTTTGTTCCTCTAACTAATGAATCCCCTATCATTCCTGCATTCTTCTTCCTCTTCTCCTGTACAGTCAAGCCACTGGTATCAGTAAGAATGAATACAGAGAAGCTATTTCATCCAAAACTAGGGGCGGAAATCTTAAAACAAGTGAGGAGGGCACTCAGGGTATGTACCTCCAAACTGCTGAGTCAACTCACTGTTAAAGTTGATTGCAACATTTACATGTTTATTGCTGAAATTTGGTGTACGTTTTGTTGAAATATGTTAATTGGTATTCAAAATATATTGTTTACAGTCAAACATATAAACATAATTGCCAACACTAACAGGAAAACAATTGAATGGACTTAATGCTGTTTCGTTATTATAAATACTCATCTGTTCGTTGAAAAACTACCATGCCTGGATGGTGCTCTGTAACTATGAAATTGGAAAAATAAATCACCAAGGGAGCATCAGGCCAATATTAGTACAAAAGCCTCATCTAAAAACTCTACTTTTTGACAGATATGCAAAATTGCAACAGAGGCAATCCATGACTTTCTTTTACAAAGTACTCCATTATCTCCCAACATTAATAATTCCTTTCAAAAACATTCCAAGATCCAGATCCTTGTCTTTGCCAAAAACTGATCAGTTCTTCCTTGGGTTGTACTCCATCTGTGTACTAGATTTGGTTGAAATTCTTCCATTAACTTTTGAGATATACTTGCACGATAACAAACAGGGCCAATTAGAAGTCGGCCGGAATCAGGAAGGAAAGAAAAGTTAGTGAGAATCTTAAATTCTCTCCTCCAAAAGTACGAAGGAGTTTGGGCCGATTGGTATTTTCACGATTAAAATTGATGTATGTTTAGCAGGCGATGGTGTTGAGATGTATAGATCAAAGGCCTGAATGTAGAGTTGAGGCACAGATCAACTTGGGTCTAACTGAATAACACAAAACAAACATGAAGGGCTGAATAACCTACACCTGTTGCAGTGTGCCTGTACTTTTACACTGAAGAGTGTTTACATTACAGATTCCTAAATCTGCATTCATAACAAGCAAACTTGTCAGGAAGTATATGCAAATGAATGATTTTAAATATGTTGCTGTTAGTTTCTATGAAAAGACACAATTAATTTTGGGATTATTGCTCCTCTGTTACTTATTTCCATATGTGGCTTTCCCAGTGTCTTTCTACTTCTATTTTTTTGTTTATCTCTTAATTCCTTAGTTCTTACTGTTTCTGATAAATTTGATTTCTTTGTGATTGTTGGTGGTTTGGCATGTTGGTTTGGAGCATTATAGTAGATTAATGGAAATTGTGAGCCTACCAAGACTTGCTGTTCCAGAACATCTGTCTCATTATATAATCTGATTTCCATTCTGTCTCCTTTCCCTCCACTTTTTTCAAAGACCCTTTTCTCCTTCTTATTTCAATGACCACTCCTTTTTGAGCCTTTGATGTAACCATCACTATCTCCTCCTTTTTATTGTAGCCATTCCCACATAAACTTATTCAGCAGGGGGATGCAAACTGAAATTGTAGTTCAAGTACAGAGGAGGTTGAGACTAGGGAGGTCCGAAATAAGGTTTCAGGGTCGCAAGAGGCCACCGGCAAGCAAGAAGTTGGTTTGAAGTGTGTCTATTTCAACGCCAGGAGCATCTGGAATAAGGTGGGTGAACTTGCAGCATAGGTCGGTACCTGGGATTTAGATGTTGTGTCCATTTCAGAGACATGGGTAGAGCAGGGACAGGAATAGTTGTTGCAGGTTCCGGGATTTAAATGTTTCAGAAAGAACAGAGATGATGATAAAAGAGGTGGAGGTGTGACATTGTTAGTTAAGGACAGTATTACGGCTGCAGAAAGGATGTTTGAGGACTCGTCAACTGAGGTAGCATGGGCTGAGATTAGAAACATGAGAGGAGAGGTCACCCTGTTGGGAGTTTTCTATAGGCCTCCAAATAGTTTTAGAGGAAAGCATAGCAAAGATGATTCTCAGTAGAAGCGAGAGTAACAGGGCAGTTGTTATGGGAGACTGCAGTATCCCCAATATTGATTAGGAATATTATAGTTCAAGTACTTTAGATCTGTCAGTTTTTGTCCATTGTGTGCAGAAGGATTTTCTGAGAGTATGCAGACAGACCAACAAGGGGTGAGGCCACATTGGATTTGGTACTAGGTAATGAACCTGGCCAGGTGTTAGATTTGGAAGTAGGTGAGCACTTTGGTGATAATGACCATAATTCAGTTATGTTTACTTTAGCGATGGAAAGGGATAGGTATACAACAGAGGGCAAGAGCTACAGCCAGGGGAAAGGCAATTACAATGCAATTAGACAAGATTTAGGATGCATAGGATGGGGAAGGAAACTCAGAGGATGGGCACAATAGAATTGTGGAGCTTATTCAAAGAACAGCTACTGTGTGTCCTTGATGAGTATGTACCAGTTAGACAGGGAGGAAGTTGTTGAGAGCAGGAGCTGTGGTTTACTAAGGAAGTTGAATCTCTTGTCAAGAGGAAGAAGAAGGTCTATGTTAGGACGAGATGTGAAGGTTCAGGGCGATTGAGAATTACAGGGTAGCCAGGATAGACCTAAAGAGAGACCTAAGGCGAGCGAGGAGGTGACATGAGAAGTTGTTGGCAGATAGGATTCGGGAAAACCTTAAAGCTTTCAATAGGTATATAAGAGATAAAAGAATGATTGGAATAAGATTAGGACCAATCAAGAACAGTTGTGGGAAGTTGTGCGTGGAGTCAGAGGAGATGGGGAAGCGCTAAATGAATATTTTTCGTCAGTACTCACACTGGAAAAAAGACAATGTTGTCAAGGAGAATACGGAGAAACGAGATTGGATTGAAGTTCACAAGGAGGAGGTGTTAGCAATTCTGGAATGTGTGAAAATGGATAGGTCCCCTGGGCCAGATGGCATTTATCTGAGGATTCTCTGAGAAGCCAGGGAGGAGATTGCAGAGGCTTTGGCTTTGATTTTTTATGTTGTCATTGTCTACAGGAATAGTGGCACAAAACTGGAAGATAGCAAATGTTGTCCCCTTGTTCAAGAAGGGGAGTAGAAACAACCCTGGTAATTATAGATCAGTGAGCCTTACTTCAGTCGTGGGCAAAGTGTTGAAAAGATTATAAGAGATAGGATTTATGATTTATAATCATCTAGAGAGGAATAAGTTGATCAGGGGTAGTTGAAATGCTTTTGTGAAGGGTGGGTCATGCATCATAAACCTTATTGAGTTCTTTGAGATGGTGTCCAAACACGGGGATGAGGGTAAACCAGTTGATGTGGTGTATATGGATTTCAGTATGGTGTTTTGATAAGGTTCCCCATGGTAGGCTATTGCACAAAATATGGAGGCATGGGATTGAGGGCAATTTAACGGTTTGGATCAAAAATTGACTAGCTGAAAGAAGACAGAGCGTGGTGGTTGATGGGAAATGTTCATCCTGGTGTCCAGTTACTCGTGGTGTACTGCAATAATCTGCTTTAGGTCCATTGCTGTTTGTCATTTTTATAAACAACCTGGATGAGGGCGGAGAAGGATGGGGTAGTAAATTTGCAGACAACACTAAGGTCAGTACAGTTGTGGTTAGTATTGAAGGATGTTGTAGGTTACAGAGGGACATAGATAAGCTGCAGAGCTGGGCTGAGAGGTGACAAATGGAGTTTAATGCAGGAAAGTGTGAGGTGATTCACTTTGGAATGAGTAACAGGAATGCCAAGTTGGCTAAATGGTAAGATTCTTGGTTGTGTAGATGAGCAGAGGAATCTCAGTGTCCGTGTACATAGATCCCTCAAAGTTGCCACCAACGTTGATAGGGCTATTAAGAAGGCATACGGTGTGTTAGCCTTTATTAGTAGAGGGATCGAGTTTCAGAACCATGAGGTCATGCTGCAGCCGCACGAAACTCTGGTGCGGCCGCACCTGGAGTATTGCATGCAGTTCTGGTCACCGCATAATAGGAAGGATGTGGAGGCTTTGGAATGGGTTCAGAGCAGATTTACTAAGATGTTGTCTCGTATGGAGGGAAGGTCTTACAAGGAAAGCTTGAGGGACTTGAGGCTGTTTTCATTAGAGAGAAGAACATTGAGAGGTGACTTAATTGAGACATGTAAGATAATCAGAAGGTTAGATAGGGTGGACAGTGAGAGCCTTTTTCCCGGATGGTGATGGCTAGCACAAGGGGGCATGGCTTCACATTGAGAGATGATAGATATAGGACACATGTCAGAGGTAGTTCCTTTACTCAGAGTAGTAGGGGCATGGAATGCACTGCCTGCAACAGTTGTAGAATTGCCGACTTGATGGGCATTTAAATGGTCATTGGATAGGCATATGGACAAGAATGGAATAGTGTAGGTTAGACGGGCTTCAGATTGATTTCACAGGACAGCACAACATCGAGGGCTGAAGGGCTTCTACTGTGCTGTTATGTTCTATGCCCTGCAGGTACTTTGGCCTCTTTGTTCTTCTCATTTGCATACTCTGTTCCTATTGTTTCCCTGAGAGACTTTGTTTTCAGAATTACATTTCTGAAATCAAATTACAATAGGGAAAGAAAAATATGGCCTCTTATAGAATCCTTTTGCCTCCGATGTCAGTGATTAACATCTGCCCCTGCTGATCTGTATTTTTATTCCTTGATGTTTCTTCCCAGACTATTATGGTCAATCGCTGTCTCACCTTGCCTAATTTTAAAACTTTTGTTTGTGACTTCTTTTCCTTACGCAATTTCACAGCAAGATTGAATTTAATATTGTCACTCTTAGCTAGATGTCCCTTACCAATTCCAGAAAACCATCCTACATTTATTGCCTTCGCGCTATTTTGCACCTTTGAGTCTATGTGAAAACTGAAGTCTCCAAATTTTACGACTGTTGTAAGCATTTTTGACATCCGTACATTTCACTACTCTATCATCATAACGATCTCTAGATATCTCACCTAGCAGGTGGTGCATGGTCCATTCCATTCCGGAATGCAGATCTTTTACTAAACGACTACTGCAATCTTCAACTTGCCATGAGCCATATCTTGGTTGATGTATCAAATATGTTTAGCATCAGTACATGGTTTTTCATACTGGATTAAAGCTTGGAGAAATTGTGCACTCAATATAAGGTATCATGTCATTAATTTTATTCAATATGATTTTGCAGCATTTGTGTTGGGGAGAGATATTAATGCTTGAATTGTACTGTAGTTTGAAGATGACATTGCACATTTGTAACATTTTGATGTAATGAGCCCATTCAAAATCAAAAAATACTGACCTGCCAGAAGTATTACAAAATGGGATGTGCATCAGCTTTTGTCAGGAAAGATACATCAAGGCATCCTAAAAAAAAAGCCCGCCTGAAATTATTCATCAACTTTTGAGGACCAAGATAGTTGTGTAGCATATAGGACTCCTATTGAGATATAGCACTACAAACTGTGATATCTGATACACGGAACAGTAACCAATGTCTCTTACTCTTAACACCTGTAACTCTTCTCATTCTCTGCCAATTTGATAATTTCAAGCTAAATTTGTTCTCACTTTGTATCATAGGATTTTGCAACACAGAAGGAAGTCAGTCTGCTCATTGTGTCTGTTTCTCTGAATAAGCTTTTCACTTGTTTCCCATTGCATTTCTGAAATCCTTTTAATTTTTTTCCTTTTAAATATTCATCCAAACAGCTTAATCAAACTGTAGCTTATACAATTATTAGTTTAGTGTTAACATGGCCTTTTTACTTTTGCAATCTGTCTATATATCCGTTAATAAGACCTGGAATCTCATAGTTTATTGGTTGCAATGCTTGAACACACCACAGAGCACATTAAATAATGAATGCAGTCATGTCCAATCCCACAGATTTTTCAGCAGCCATCCAGACACTAGTGACACTGTGGGTCATCAAATCTCATTAAAACTTCATATGGAATTCCAATTCTTCAGTTTATCAGACCTAGTTCTGAATTTCTTCAAAAGCTGCTCTGTCATGGACTGTCCTAACAACTGATAATATTCAGGTTGTTTGCCCTCCTTTCCTGGTCCAAGCGTGGGTGTAATTCTAGCTTTATCGTTGATAGTTTTGCAAAGCTAGTCTTAGAGCTGAAAATGTGTTGCTGGAAAAGCGCAGCTGGTCAGGCAGCATCCAAGAACAGGAGAATCGACGTTTCGGGCATAAGCCCTTCTTCAGGAATTAGTATTACCCCAGCCTTCCTCTGAGCTTCAATCACTCATTTGTACAAGCAAATATTGTTTCCTTTTACCTCCACTGTCAGTTGCACTGAACTGTTCGCTAAGAACAGACTCTTCACTCCCCACAGCTAAGCGTAAAACGTAGCTGCAACTACTGTTTCCCTAGAATGAGTCCTCACTGCTTGGACCATGCTTCAGCAACACTATTCAATTTCAGGATGGACCTTCTCCCTACTCCTAGATACCTCACTATCTCCGCAAAGGTAACATACATTTGCTTCCATTATGTCTAACTAACTTCCAACAGAACAATTCGCTAACCCTCAAACTATTCAGAGTGATCTATTGAAAACGTCACAACAAGCCTCACCCTTGATCCTAAGCATGGTGTGACAATTGTGATATTTTGTTACCTAAATATTACAGTTCTCTAGCTAACTTCCTCTCCACTTACTTTGATTGGGACCAGGTGGACCTCGACGATGAGGTTTTTGATTGGGGTTGTTAACCTGAGCCAATCAGGAAAGCCTCGTCTAACCAATAAAACCAGGAGATAGAATCTGCTCAGTTGAGGACTGCCTCCAAGCTGGCTAGCCACAGCCAATGTACTGTACACGAGGAAATAAAGGGTGACTAGCTGATGGGAACTGGGCTCTATGCAGTTATTTCAGAAAAACACAATAAATGCCTGAAGAACATTTGCTTGCTACAAACATCTTGAAGTTGGGGTAATAATTTCTGGTATCATACCTCTATTTTGGAAGCTTGACTCATTTGACCCTGCTGTTGAAGACTGGGCCCAGTATGTGGAAAGAATCTTTTTTTTTCCAGGCAAGGGACATTGGAGCAAATGAAAAGCAAGGAGTAGTTCTTCTGACTGTGTGTGTGTGCACACAGTCTTTCAGTTATAGTCGGCGTCTTTCAGTTATAATAGGCTTAACCTTCCCAGAAGCCCTTCTAAGAGTTGACAGAGCTGTTTAAGGAATATTACAACCCTCAACCTCTTCTAATCCTGAGACGTTCTTGGCTTTATTTGGCTTTTGGAGAACAGGGGTAATCTGTATCACAATTTTTGATGAGATTAAGACGATTGGCCGAGGCATGTGATTTTGGACTAACTCTGAATGAGATGCTGAGAGAACGTTTGATACGTGGGATTATTGACATAACCATGCAAAGTGCCTAATAGCTGAAGACCAACTGGACTTCAAACAGGCACTGCAGCTGGCTTTGAGATTAGAAAATGCTGCAAGTAGAGCATGGGAACTACAGGGCATCCCAATAGAAGTGGACAACCTCACCTGTCAAACTGAACTTGGGGAACACCACTTGAATGTAGGCAATTGCAGAGCCTCATGTTGGGCATGTCCAGAGTAGAGGGGCCCTAGGCCGACCAACAATAGAAGCCCACCACAAAGCCAAGCCTCGGCCAAGTGGCAAAACAGTTTTTGGGATCTGGGCTGGTAAGCCATGTGGTTGCTGCCATTGTGAAGACTCTAGACAGCAAAAGAGTCCAACAAGGCCTGATTTGAGTAAGAAAACACATAGGGCAGTACCCAGGAAAGGGTACACACCCTGGAAGGTCCACTACATTTGGGTTGGAACAATTAAATTGCTTAGTCACACCTAAATCGGAACCAATTCAACTTAACTTGTGGCTAAATGGTGACCAGTTCCCATGCAGGCTGGTACCAGCACAGCTGTGTCTGCGGTTGCAGAATCTATCCTTAGCAAGATTTGCTCGGGACTCTGACCTTTAAGTTGCACAAAACCTTAACCATACTGAGAATGTGCACTCGGGAACTATTGCAAATTAAAGGTACAACTTCAGCTGTGATCTCCTACGCAAAGCAGTTGATGCAGTTTCCATTGATGGTAGTAAAAGGCTTTGGACCAAGTCTATTGGGGTGGAATTGGTTGAGAAAGATTCATGTCGATTGACTCAACATTTTTCAGTTGGAAAATGGCTGTCTCAGTGAAGTCCTGGTGAAATAACAGATGTTTTTCAAGAAGGGCTTGTGACTATCGAAGGGATCAAACCAACTTTATTTGTTGACCAAGACAAGTCCAAGATTTTGCAAGGCCTGCCCAGTGCCATTTTTCTTGTGGCTGGAGAACGAAGGAATCATTGAACCAGTGCAGCTTGCATAATGGGCAGCACCAGTCGTACTAATTGTGAAGTCTGATGGCTCAGTTTCCCTTTGTGGGGATTTTCAGGTAACAGTAAACTGCTTCTTGCAGCTGGAAAAATACCCAATCCCTCCCATTGAGGACTTATACGCAAAGTTGGTGGGAGGGGGTTGGGCTTTCCTTTTCGAAGCTGGACATGAGCCACACCTACCTGCAATTGTAACTGCATGAGCAGTCCCAGACGTATGCTACAATTAACACCTATAAAGGTTTATATCAATATACAAGGCTGCCATTTGGGGTATCATCAGCCTGCAGCAGATCATAGACTCCGGAAGTATTGGTCACGGACATCATTTGCCAACAGAGAATTCAAATATTTCCTAAGGTCCAATGGCATTCAGCACAGAAGAACAGCTCTGTACCATCCATCATCTATTTGTATAGCAGAAAGAGCGGTCCAAATGTTGAAGGCTGGCTTAAAGAAGCATTCTACATCATCAATTGATAACAAACTGTCCTAGATCCTGTTTGATTATAGGACTACCCCACATGAAGCAACAGGGATAACTCCAGCAGAGTTGCTGATGGGGAGAAGACTCCGCACTAGGTTAAACCTGATATTTCTAGACCTGAAGTGGCAGCAGGAGCGCCAATGTTCACCAAATGTCTCCCTGAAGCAATAGAGACAAGTTAATTCAGGGGATGAATTTTGCTGCCGGAACCATCAGAATGGTCATGTATGGGTACAAGGTGAGGTCAGGTCCCATGACTGACAAAGTTTGGGTAAGTGATACAGTCCTAAACAAATACGTGGATGACCTGAAAGCTGTTACTTCGCAAACTATGCAGGAGTAAAACATACCTGGCCTGTCAGAACAGCCGGAAGGCCTGTCAGAAGTCGCAGGTGCTCCCCTTCTCGCTCGTGTTGAGAACACCCCAGAGTCCAAACTGGATTCAGCTTAGATAGCTTTGTTGCTGGAAGAACAGAAAGAAACTCTTCCCAAGATGTTCGAATGCAAGAGAACTGGCTGTGGTCCGGTGCATACCACGCATGTCTGAGTCTGAATCAGAGGAACCTGACCTGGGGCAAAGACATCACAAGAGAAGCTATAAGCGAACAACCAGACCAACAGTCCTGGAGGGTGAAGGATGTAGTGATTGGAACCAAGTGAACTTCGACTATGAGGTTCTTGATTAGGATTGTTACCCTGGGTCAGTCAGGAAAGCCTTTGCTGACCAACATGACCAGGAGATAGAATCTCCTCAGTTGAGGACTGACTCTGAGCTGGCTGGTCACAGCCAGTGATACTAATGTGGTTTTGCTTTTGGTTTTATTTGTTTGTGGGGAACTGGCTCATGAGTCGGCTGGCCACAGCCAATGGACAGGGGTGCCTGGCTCTTGAGCTGGTTGACTACAACCAGTGGTATTGCAGTTTTTGAGAACTGATTTCTGAGTTGGCTTGCCACAATCAGTGTGTTATTTTTTTTGGTAACTGATTCCTGAACTGACTGGTCACAGCCAGTTTGTTACTGAGAATTGATTTCTGAGCTGGCTGGTTACGCAGTCAGTGTACACTGTTTCATTTTAGTTCTCATTAGGGA
Source organism: Chiloscyllium punctatum (assembly GCF_047496795.1). Taxonomy (NCBI): domain Eukaryota; kingdom Metazoa; phylum Chordata; class Chondrichthyes; order Orectolobiformes; family Hemiscylliidae; genus Chiloscyllium; species Chiloscyllium punctatum. Next base: position 100,881,007 of record NC_092749.1, on the reverse strand, counting down.
ACTGTTGTTTTTTTTTAACTTCACTGGCTGGTTGCAGCCAGTATTGCATTTTTTGGGCAAGGACTATGATGATTTTGTGGTAGGGATTGGCACTTGCACTATGGTTTTTAGTATTTGCACTTGCTTTTTGCAAGTGTTTTCACCTTTTGGTGTTTGGACTGAGCCTATGAGAGTCAATTGTGTCTCCTTGTGTGTGCCTGGGCTTCTCTGGGTGCAAAAAACCTCTGCAGAGATTGAACATCTGTGTGTTTGCAGGTGGTGTGCATTTGTTGCCTTTGGACGTGAACTCTGCCTTCGGGCATGGGCTCAGCATTTTTTGATGATCAGGTTTATCATTAGGTCTGTATCGTTTCTCCTTGAGTCTGGCATGCCTTGCTCTTGGTTGGAAGGTTTGTAGGTTGTCCCGAAAGCTGTCACCCCAAGAGTCAGAGTGCGGATAGGCTGTCCCGTGAACCAGATGGTGAGTAGGCCGTCCCAAGAGCTGGAAGATGGGGAGGCCGCCCCAATGCCAGTCGCCTCGAGAGCCGCAGGATGGTTAGGCCATTCTGAGCGCCATTGTCCTGGGGAGGTATAGGGATGAGCTATCCAAGAGTTGGATAGAAGGTGTGCTAAGGTAGTCCACAGGCGGGATAGTACGTTCCGGCAGGCAAGACTCGGACAGCGCATAGGGTCAAACCAAGAACCAGAGGGCGGGTAGGCTGTCCTCTGCGCTGTCATCCTGGGAATGTAGTGGGATGGGCCATCCTAGAGGTGCCAGAAGCTGTGAAGGGGTGGTCTGGAAAGCCAGAAAGTGGGTAGGCTGTCCTGGTTGTCATTGTCCTGGGGTGTTAACAGGGTGGGCTGTCCTAGAGGTGGCGGAAGGTGTGTCAGAGTGGACCAAAAACCGGAAGGTGCTTTGGGGCAGACAGAGAACCAGAAAGAGCACAACGGCAAGCTATCATTGAGCGGCCAGAAGGTTGGGAGAGGCGCACCGTTTGCTTGTTTACCAGGGGTGTTTGTGTTGTATGCACTGTTCTCTTATTCGATTGATCAGACTATTTTGTATGTGTTTGTGTTTACTGTTTTCTCTTTGGTAAGTTAAGGTGGGATTTGGAGTCCCCATTTCACTATGAATTGGTTATTTGGTGAGGTTTGGAGTTTGGCCTTGCTGCCCCTTTCCCCTGTAAGTTTCTGTTTATTGTAAACTACTGTTAATAAACTATATTTTATGCTTTAAATGGGAAAATGCAACAAAAGTAGTCCCTACTAATTGTTTCAACATCTACTCAGCATAGCCACTCAGCATATCTGTCATCAGGCTTGGTCACAAAGTTAGTCAAAATTGACCACCACCTGAAGGACTTCACTTCTTCTGGGATGTAACCTGATCTCAAGCTGACAACACTGCACAAGCAACCTGAGTTCCATTGATATGTTCTTCAAGTATGCCACATACCAACAGAACTTTGTCATCTTGGTTAGGATGGTGTAGCTCCACCAATGTTATCTTCAAGTGACAGCAATAGCTGCAGCAACTGTGCATTGGCTCATTCAGAACTTTGGAATTTAAGTCTCTATCCTTTTCAGTTTACCTGCACTCTTCTGATAGACTCATCATCTTCTGAACTCTGCTGTCTGCTTTCAACCAGAAGTTTTGATTTCCAATTTTCACCTTCAGACTTGGTTTGCTTAGCAACTAAATGGGTCAGATTAAATTTCAGCTTCCAGTTTCAATTAGGGAGTGTCTCAAAAATGTAAGCTGTTCACTCCGATTCCATCAAATTTGATAGATTAAGTCCAAAATCCTACATTAACTATTGATTTTTGTTTTCTTCTCTATAACTTTGCCATATTCTCTTTTATATCACATTCCTTCATTTTATCAACAAGCTTGTGCATAGAGTTATGATAGCACAACATAAATCATTCCTCTAACCCATTGGAATGCCGCAATCTGCATGTTCCCCTGCAAGCCACTTAGCCTCCTGAGTTGGAAATATATTGCCATTTCTTCACTGTTGCTGGGTCAGAATCCTGGATTTCCGTCCCTGACAGCATTGTGGGTCTACATACAGCAAATGGGCTGCAGCAGTTCAAGAAGGCAACTCATCGTCTCAAGGGAGAATGCTAGCCCAGCCAATGTCACCCTTGTCCCATGTGTAAAATTTCTAAAAAGTGATGCCCTCTGCTTGGCATCTTAAACTTCTATTCCTTTACTCTTTTCACGGGGGACATGCGTCACTGGCATGGCCAGTGTTTTTCGCATCCCTAATTGCACTTGAATTGAGTGGCTTACTGGACCAATTGAGAAAACAGTTGAAGTTGACCATGTTTCTGTGGCCCTGGAATTACATGTAGGCCAGATTAGGTGAAGATAGATAGCTTGCATCCCGAAAAGTTTTGCAATGGGTGTTGGAGAAGTTTACTGTCCCTTTCTGGTCCCACCACACCACTGGCTATAAAACGAACTGAATCCCAAGCAATCTCATAAAGCTGCACTACAACCCTAAACTCACATTTGCGGTGAGTCCAAGCAGTTAGCTGAAATTTGCAATGTGTGTAGATATCATCTTTTTATAAAGGTGTTCCTTCAATGACTTTTTTTTAAGATACAGGAACCTCTTTTAATTCCAGAACAAATATTTTTCAAATATGAGCCTTCCAATACTGGAAGGGTCTACATAATAAAGGTCATTAGTGAGTCAGGTAGGTAAAAACAAGGACTGCAGATGCTGGAAACTAGAGTCTAGATTAGAGTGGTGCTGGAAAAGCACAGCAGGTCAGGCAGCATCCAAGGAACAGGAAAATTGACATCAGGAATAGAGGCAGGGTGCCTGCAAAGTGGAGAGACAAATGAGAGGGGAGTGGGGTGGGGAGAAAGTAGCATAGAGTACAATAGGTGAATGGGGGTGGGGATGGAGGTAATAGGTCAGAGAGAAGGGTGGAGTGGATAGGTGAAAAGAAAATAGGCAGGTAGGATATCATGACGGCAGTGCTGAGATGGGGGAAGGGGAAATGAGGAAACTGGTGAAATCCACATTGATGTCATGGGATTGAAGTGTTCTGAGGCGGAAGATGAGGCGTTCTTCCTCCAGGCGTCGGGTGGTGAGGGAACGGCAGTGGAGGAGGCCCAGGACCTGCATGTCCTCGGCAGTGTGGGAGGGGGAGTTGAAATGTTGGGCCACAGGGCAGTGGGGTTGATTGGTGCGGGTGTCCGGGAGATGTTCCCTAAAGCACTCTGCTAGGAGGCATCCGGTCTCCCCAATGTAGAGGAGACCGCATCGGGAGCAATGGATGCAGTAAAAGATTTTGGTGGATGTGTAGGTAAAACTTTGGATGTGAAAGGCTATATCGGCGCCTTGGATGGAGGTGAGGGAGGAGGTGTGGGCGCAGGTTTGCAATTCCTGCAGTGGAAGGGGAGGGTACCAGGAAGGGAGGGTGGGTTGTTGGGGGGCGTGGACCTGACCAGGTAGTCGCTGAGGGAATGGTCTTTGCGGAAAGCGGAAATGGGTGGGGAGGGAAATATATCACTGGTGGTGGGGTCCGTTTGGAGGTGGCAGAAATGCAGTCGGATGATGTGGTTTATGCAAAGGTTGGTAGGGTGCAAGGTGAGCACCAGGGGGGTTCTGTCCTTGTTACGGTTGGAGGGGTGGGGTTTGAGGGCAGAGGGGCGGGATGTGGGTGAGATGCGTTGGAGGGCATCTTTAACCACATGGGAAGGGAAATTGCGGTCTCTAAAGAAGGAGGCCATCTGGTGTGTTCTGTGGTGGAACTGGTCCTCCTGGGAGCAGATATGGCGGAGGCGGAGGAATTGGGAATACAGGATGGCATTTTTGCAGGAGGTGCGGTGGGAAGAGGTGGAATCCAGGTATCTGTGGGAGTCGGTGGGTTTGCAAAAAATGTCAGTCTCAAGTCGCTCATCATTAATGGAGATGGAGAAGTCCAGGAAGGCGAGGGAGGTGTCGGAGATGGTTCAGGTGAATTTAAGGTTGGCTGCAATGTGTTGGTGAAGTTGATGAATTGCTCAACCTTCTCGTGGGAGTATGAGGTGGCACCAACATCAGTGTAGCAGAGGAAGAGGTGGGGAGTGGTGCTGGTGTAACTACAGAAGATGGACTTGGGGGCTGGGGAAATGGAATCTTGGAGGAGGTGGAGGGCATGGGTGGTGTCTCAAATATATGTGGGGAGTTCCTGGACTGGGCGGGGGATAGGAGAGTGTCAAGGTAGGTGGAAATGAGTTCGGTGGGGCAGGAGCATGCTGAGGCAATGGGTCGGCCAGTGTGCTCAGGCTTGTGGATCTTGGGAAGGAGGTAGAATCGGGCGGTGCGGGGTTCCCAGACAGAGAGGTTGGAAGCTGTGGGCGGGAGATCTCCTGAGGTGATGAGGTTCTGTATGGTCTGGGAGATAACAGTTTGGTGATGGGGGGTGGGGTCATGGTCAAGAGGCGGTAGGAGGAGGTCTCTTCGAGTTGGTGTCTGGCTTCAGCAGTGTAGAGGTCAGTGCGCCAAAGTACCACTGCACCCCCTTTATCTGCTGGCTTGATGGTGAGGTTGGGATTGGAGCAGAGGGAGTGGAGGGCTGCGCATTGTGAGGGTGAGAGGTTGGAGTGGGGGAGGTGGGTAGACATGTTGAGGTGCTTAATGTCTCAGCGGCAGTTGGAAATGAGATCGAGGGCAAATAATAGACCAGCACGGGATGTCTAGGTGGCTGGAGTGTGTTGGAGGCGGGCAAAGGGGTCCTCGGAAGGTGGGCGGGAGTCCTGATTGTAAAAGTAAGCTCAGAGGTGGAGGCGGCGGAAGAAGTGTTCGACGTCACAGCATGTATTAAATTCATTGATGCGTGGACAGAGGGGGATAAAGGTGAGGCCTTTGCTGAGGACTGATCGTTCATCCTCCGTGAGGGGGAATGGTGAAAACTCGGAAGGGCTGGGAGCTAGGACCTGGTGTAGGTGTGGAGCTGGGAGTGGGAGTGGAGCCTGTCACTGGATTGGGCGTGGTGTGAGTCAGATGAGTTTTTCCAATCATTGGTAAAGAGTTGTATGGTCACCATCACAGAGATTAGCTTTTCATTCCACATGTATTAACTTAGTTTAAATCCCATCATTTGCATTGATGAAATTTGAACTTCTATCCCCACAGCATTAGCTTGGGCCTCTGGATCACTAATCCAGTGACTGTAGATTGCTGCTGACTTGCAGCTGAAATTGTAACATATAACACCCTGCCAATGGTTCACTGTTGGAGTTTCTCCGAAGTAGTCAATGCGATGCAATCTTCTCAAGGATGCATGAGAATTGCTCTTGATCAGAATTTACTGTGTTACCTCTATTATGCTGCTATAATTGAGTTTCTTAACCTAGCTAATTGATTTTTTGAAAATGGCATTTCTTATCTGATTTTTTTTTAAATTCACCTCCATACATAGCTGAGCATGTCTTGAGTTTAATCATTAAGCCCGACTCACTGGAGTAAATGTTGGATCATGAAATCCAGGATAATGTATGTTTTCACTTTTATCTAGGTTTGACTGTGTAGAGCCACACAGACACTGAAAGACACCAGATATTACAAAACTATACCTTTTGCCTCTGCTTTTCCATTTTATTTTATACGAAGTATGGCATGTTGGTAGTATCTCTACTCCTGCACCAGGAGACCTGGGTGCAAGATGCACATGCTCCAGAGCTGTTTCATAACATCACTGAAGAGGTTGATAGAGGTTAATTTTTTTGAAAAAAAAGAGGAAAATAGATTTTAGTGACCTCCTATTGAAATTGTTTCAAAAATGTAACAATTTTTATTGACCTTGCAATTTTGTAATGGATGAATGTACTAGGACAAGAGCAATTTTGTTCTGAACATATACGTTCTGTATAATCGGAAGAAAACTACTTGACTGTTTTGATGGAAGCTTTTTGTGAAGATGAATACACATATGTCTGCTGTTTTATTTTTCTTTAATCTTTATTCAAGAAGTAAATCTTTAATTCTGATATGTGTATTTGCTACCTGAGAAAAAGAACAAAATCCTAACTCCTAAAATTAGGTGTACCTACCTATGTTTTGAAGTTCTGTACATGAAAATTTTAATAACACCTCAGCAGGATCCTTGTGCCTATTGTCTGGCGATGAACCACAGGGACCATTACAGCATGTCTGTTTACTGAGAGCTTACTACATGGAATAGTTGCTAAGCTGAGGTGCACAGCACTTCTCTTGTCATTATGGTACACTGAGATCATTTCAGTAGATAACATGCAAACATTGCTGATGCTCCTTAGTTGTGACAATTATACCAAGTAATGTTTCTAAATCGTTCATACTGAACGAAGGCTGTGTAGTTATTAAATTCTTGACATAGAATCAAAGCTATTTCTGAGAAGATGGGTTATGCAATAACCATGACTAAACTTTTCAATGGTGCTCTTAATGTATGCCAAAACTGAAGCTCTCTTGAAAAATTAGAAGTATAATATAAATAGTATTTGTTTTTTGTTTCATTTTCAGCATACTGCCAATGCATTTGTGTCAGAGTTTGCCATTATCCTCTCGTGTCTAATCCTAGTACAAATTACATTCTATCTTGTTCTATCCCTGTTGGACTACCCAGTTCCAGTGAGGCTTCTCACTGCGGTAAACAAATTACACATTTAAGCTCATACATTCCTTAGAGTCATCTGTAAACTTGTTCTGAAGCTTGTGTATATTTTGATTGTCTATGCAGATATCCCATGCAATTGCAGTTTAGATACAGTTTTTAAAAGTAATATTTCAAATTATATGAGAGTAATTATTAGAAATGTGTTGCATTGTCACGTCATTTAATACCTTTACTAAGAGTTTGTGTTCAAGGTAGACTCGTCAAGAAGCAAAATCTTGAACTGGCTTCGGCTTCTTTAGTACTCTGTTTATTGCATGTCAATAGTATATGCAACAACATATGTTCAACCAGTAATGAAGTACATTGAGGCAAGCATGGCCTTTCGTACATGAAAAAATCCAGCTAAATGAACACACAATCTATCATGAAACTTGATATTAATGAGAGGCTTCCCTCCATTTGTTACTGTCTGACACATGTATTACATTTGATGACAATGTCCTCTGTTTGAGATCCTGGGCCACAAAATAGTCCCATGAGTTCTTCCTCAATACTTGGTTTGCCTCAATGTCCTTGGTAAATCCTCTGAAAAGTATAATTCCATAATATGCAGGAAATTACCGGTCAGCCATAAAAAAATTTAAGCCCTTGATGATGGAGAAGTGCTTCCTATGATGGAAAGAAGCCTTCATAATAGGGTCTGTGACTAAGCTCTATAATATCCTTGTATTTAATACTTTCACACAATGATGCACTTGTAGTTTCTGATCTGATTTATTGTACTTTTAAGTACAGTGAAAGGCTTTGTTTTGTGAGCAATGCAGGCAGATGATAACAAGCAAGGACATACAGATCATAGGGTGCTTAGAGCAAGGCATACAAGGTTACATCTGCACAGGAGGTGTGCAAAGCAAGATCAACATGATTTGAAGTTAGAGAGGTCCATTCAATAGCCTAATAATAGCAAGGAAGAAGCTGTTCTTGAACTTGGTGCGTGTGTTCAACCTTCTATGTCTTCTGCCTAATGAAAGAGATTAGAAGAGAGCATTATCTGGGTGGGATGGGTCTTTGATAGAAGCCTTTCTGTGGCAATAAGAAGTGTAAATGGACTTCATGGATGGGAGGTTGGCTTCCATGATGGTCTGGTCTGGGCTGTGCACACATCTTTCTGTAGTTTCTTATAGTTCTGGGCAGAGCAGTTGACGTACCAGTTGATTTCTGTGCATCTCTAAAAGTTGGTGAGGGTCCTCATGAGCATGCCAAATTTGCTAAGCTGTCTGAGGAAGAGAGGCATGGTTGTGCCATCTTGACTGTCACATCAAGGTGGGAGTTCGAGGACAGATTGTTGGTAATCATCACTTCTATTAACTAAATGCTCTCAAACCACATCATCTCAGCTCTGTTGATGTTTCTTTTGTTCATCCTTGATGAAGTGAATATTGTTTGATGAGATTGACTAAGAAATGCTATATGTCAGTCCCAAATCATGTTCATCATGAATGACTGTATCAGCTGTGAGTTGAGAAAGAGCATCTGATGTCTGATGCTTGTTTTCAACATGCCGAGTCTCTTATTAGAGCATAAGAATGGATGTGGCCATTCAGCCCCCGGCATTCAATGAGATCATGGCTAATCTGTGGCCTAACTTCATATACCCACCTTTGGCTCAGATCCTTTAATCCCTTTATATTAGAGTTCCAAACCTCTACCTTTCGTACATAAAAATGCTCCCTAACACCCCTCCTGAACTGCCTGCAGCTAATTTCTAGACTATGACCCCTAGTTCTAGAATACCCAACGAGTGTAAATTGTTTACATTTGTTTACTGTCTTTTCCTGTTATTGCATTAAAGACTGATAAATCCTAGAGAAAACAGGTCTATTTTGTATAACCTCTACGCAAATGTAATTCCTGATGTCGAAGTATAATTCTGGCAATCTCAAACATCTAAGAAAACCATTACTTAGGAGGGCATTTTTTCTAACTTTCTTTCATTCAGATAGGAGACCATAGGTTTATGATCAGTCTTATTGGAAGGCAGGACACTAGGAAGCTCTGAGGAACAGAAGAATCTGCGGGCATTTGTCCAAAGATGCCAGAGGATGGCATGGCAGGGCAGTTTAATTGAGTGCTTAACAAGGCATACGGGACACTTGGCTTTATCAGTTGTGGCGTAGATTACAAGAATAGAGTGGTTTTGTTGAAGCAGTACAAAACTTTGGTGAGATCACAGCTGGAGTACTCTGTATAGTTTTGATCGCTACACTGTAGGAAGAATGTAATTACACTGAAGGGAGTGCCGAAGAGATACATGAGGATATTACCTGGGTTGTAGCATTTTACCTATAAAGAGAAGCTGGATAGGCACGGATTGTTTGCTTTACAACAGAAAAGGCTGGGGGAATCCCGTGATTGAGCTGCATAAGACTAAGGGGCATGTACAGGGAAGCAAATGTTTTCTTAGTTGAACGATCAGCAATGATGAACAGTAGGTTTGGAGAGGATTTGAGGAAGAATAGGGTGATGGGAATCTGAAATGTAATGCCTGGGAGGGCATTAGAGGCAGGAAATCTTACAACCTTTAAAACATGGGAAATGATTATGCTATATAATATATACACTTCTCAATACAAATATATGAACTCATACAGTCATAGAGATGTACAGCATGGAAGCAGACCCTTCAGTCCAACCCGTCCATGCCGACCAGATATCCCAACCCAATATAGTCCTACCTGCCAGCACCCAGCCCATATCCCTCCAAACCCTTCCTATTCATATACCCATCCAATTGCCTTTTAAATGTTGCAATTGTACCAGCCTCCATCACTTCCTCTGGCAGCTCATTCCATACACATACCACCCTCTGTGTGAAAATGTTGCCTCTCAGGTCTCTTTTATATCTTTACCCTCTCACCCTAAACCTATGCCCTTTAGTTCTGGACTCTTTCTTTCCTCCTCCTCCTCCTCCTCCTCCTCCCCCCCCCCCCGGGAAAAGACTTTGTCTATTTACCCTATCCGTGCCGCTCATGATTTTGTAAACCTCAATAAGGTCACCCCTCAACCTCTGATGTTCCAGGGGAAAACAGCCCCAGCCTGTTCAGCCGCGCTCTATAGCTCAAATCCTCCAACTCTGCCAACATCCTTGTAAATCTTTTCTGACCCCTTGCAAGTTTCACGACATCTTTCCGATAGGAAGGAGACCAGAATTGCACACAATATTCCAACAGTGGCCTAACCAATGTCCTGTACAGCCACAACATGTCCTCCCAACTCCTGTAGGAGAAACTGAGAACTGCAGATGCTGGAGATCAGAGCTGAAAATGAGTTGCTGGAAAAGCGCAGCAGGTCAGGCAGCATCCAAGGAGCAGGAGAATCGACGTTTTGGGTATGAAGAAGGGCTCATGCCCGAAACGTTGATTCTCCTCCTTGGATGCTGCCTGACCTGTTGCGCTTTTCCAGCAACATATTTTCAGCTCCCAACTCCTGTACTCAATACTCTGACCAATAAAAGAAAGCATACCAAATGCCGCCTTCACTATCCTAATCTAGCTGCTGCTCTACTTTCAAGGAGCTATGAACCTGCACTCCAAGGTCTCTTTGTTCAGCAACACTCCCTAGGACCTTACCATTAAGTGTATAAGTCCTGCTAAGATTTGCTTTCCCAAGATGCAGCACCTTGCATTTTTCTGAATTAAACTCCAGCCCATTGGCCCATCCGATCAAAATCATGTTGTAATCGGAAGTAACCTTCTTCGCTGTCCACTACACCTCCAATTTTGGTGTCATCTGCAAACTTACTAACTGTACCTCTTATTCTCACATCCAAATCATTTACATAAATGACAAAATGTAGTGGACCCAGCACCGATCCTTGTGGCACTCCACTGGTCACAGGCCTCCAGTCTGAAAAACAACTCTCCACCACCACCACCCTCTGTCTTCTACCTTTGAGCCAGTTCTATATCCAAATGGCGAGTTCTCCCTATATTCCGTGAGATCTAACCTTGCTAACGAGTCTCCCATGGGGAACCTTGTCAAACGCCTTACTGAAGTTCACGTAGATCACATCTACTGCTCTGCCCTCATCAATCCTCTTTGTTACTTCAACAAAAACTCAATCAAGTTTGTGAGACATGATTTCCCATGCACAAAGCCATGTTGACTATCCCGAATCAGTCCTTGCCTTTCCAAATACATGTACATCCTGTCCCTCAGGATTCCCTCCATCAACGTCAGACTCACTGGTCTATAGTTCCCTGGCTTGTCCTTACCACCCTTCTTAAACAGTGAGAAAGATTCTGGGTAATCCAAGATGGAGGACAGGAAAAAGTTCTGGCTGTAACAGCTGCTACTTTTTTGAGGTATTTTAAGTGCTGGAGGTGATTTCCTCGAATTGCTGCTACTGGAATTACTGTTTTATATGCATTGTTTTGAGGAACTCCTTAAGAGTTATTGATGGTGACAGAGCTGTGATAAGATCTTAGCTCGTTCTGATGCAGGGCCACCAGACTCTGAGTTTATTCTGTTTTCTTCCCACACTTTCTGCCAAATCTGCTGAGTTTTGCTGGCAGTTTATGTTTTCATTTTTAATTTCTCATCCTTGCCAACTATCGCTGAGCCATCAGGAGGCAAGTGGTCTGACTGATGAGTTGGGAGGCAGAATCCGGGGTGGCCGGGGTTTTGAGGGGGGGAGGCGGGGCACATTCCACCTCATTGAATGTGGACTCTGACTGCTTTGTTTTAAAATGGTTGAAGATTTCCATACTCTAATCTGTGAACTGATTGGTAAAATATTATGATGAATGGCTATTTGCTGGCATTGATTGTCTGATTGCATTGCAGTGAAATACTTTCCTTGGGGTTAACATTGCCCAAAGAGGGGAAGGGGAGAAGGACAGAGAGAGACATAGAGGGTCTTTGGCTTGTGCAGGGTGTGAAGAGTGACCTCTACCTGGATGCTCTGTCCTATCTGGGTTTCTGCTGTGTTCCTGTTGATGCTATTTGATATCCTGTCTTTGCATTCTTCCTGTTTGCATTAAGCTGAGTCACCTTTATAATTGGATGAGAGAGGAGGTTTTCACTATGCTTTTTACATTAAGGTGTTGAACTGAACAAGAAAGGGGGTGTTTGAAATGCTGCTTAAGTTGTTGGGAGGATTTTAGTTTCAAAAAAAAATTTCCCTTGTGTCATACCTGAATTGTAGATGCACTGCTGATTTGGATATTGTCAGAACAGTGATGTTAATCTGGAGCTATGTTCTATGTTTTCTTAAATCTAGAAATCCAATTCAATGCTGATGCATACCTGTAATTGGGCAATTCCTAATCTACTGTATGTGTTGTAAAAAAAAAATGATTAATTGAATGGAAGTATTTTAGCTTGGAAAAATACAAGTTGATTCTATAGTATTCATCATTGCAAATGTCATTGCAATGCTTTAACTTGCATTTTTACAGAATAAGTCAAAATGTTTGCAGCTTGGTTTGCAATCTTTCCGACCAGAATCTGTTCTATCACTAAATCCTATCTCCTTTCAGCGTTGTAATTTTACTGACTCCTGTCTCAGCTCAGCTATACAAATCTTTCGCCCATTTGTTCTCACTGGGCGTTATGATTTCACTTGGTTTGCTTTCCATTTTTGCCCTGATAGCACATTAAATGATTATGGCCTCAATGCCTGTGTCCTAATTTGCACCAAATCTCACTTGATCCATCACTGCACTCCTTGATTTATATTGACTCTTGGCAGCAATGCTTTAATTTTTTTTAAAATCATTTTTATCCTCAGTCTCTTCTTGTCCTTGTTACTCCTTTTCTCCAGAATCTCCTACAACTCTGAAACCATTGCACCTCTGTCATCCCAGCCTTCAGCCTTTTTGCTTTTGATTGTACCACCTTTGACAGCAGTATCTTCAACTGCTGCAGCACTACGCTCAGGAATTACCACTCTACCTCTCTCTCCTTTCAAAACAAACCATAAAACATCCCCTTTGAACAAGGCTGTTGCTCAACTTTATCTCCTTATATGACTTGATGCTTTCTTAAAAATACACATCTCAGCTGCCTTGGGCTGTTTTATTATATTCAAGGTATTAGGTATGTACAAGGTATTTGCTATATTGTTGGAGGAGGCTTTAATTTGTGTCAGACAGGTTTAGATCCTTCTAATTGTATTCACATCTACAGTCTGGATGTTGAAAACATTGATACTCCAGTAGTTTGTAAATGTGTTCCCAAATTATTAATGCCCATTGGATGCTATCCAGAATATGTTACTTGGAAATAGGGATAGTCTAATGTTGTCGTTTTGAGAGAATAGCATTGTTAGATTGTTCTAAAAATTATAATTATGGAAATATTCATGTTTAAAACCAAATGACACTTTTTAAAACCTGTTTCTGTATGTGACTTTAGGATAGAGCTCAAACCCTATTGAGAAACGTTTTAAGTGATATGGAGAAAAGGTACTCAATTTGTATTAAAATAATCAATTTGATGACTAGAAAAATGCAGGATCTTTCAAGTATTACAGGTTAATCAATTCTTGTTTCTGACAATCAGATGACAAATGCACATTTCTTGCTAGTTATTAGACTGAGTCTCAGGTGAAAATTGTATATGACAGTGGTGTTATTTGAACATAGAAAGTCACAGTGTAGTACAGGCCCTTTGGCCTTCGATGTTGCCCAGAGCTGTGAAATTAATCTGATGCCCATCTAACCAATACCATTCCATTATTATCCATGTGTATTTCCAATGCCCATTTAAATGCCCTTAACGTCAGTGAGTCTACTACTGTTGCAGGCAGGCTGTTCCATGCTCCTCCTACTCTCTGAGTAAAGAAACTACCCCTGATATCTATCCTAAATCTATCACCCCTCAATTTAAAGCTGTGTCCCCTAGTGTTAGCCTTCACTATCCAAGGAAAAAGGTTCTCACTGTCCACCCTATCTAACCCTCTGATTATCTTATATGTCTCGATTAAGTCACCTCTCAACCTTCTTCTCTCCAGCGAAAACAGCCTCAGTTCCCTCCGCCTTTCCTTGTAACACCTTCCCTCCATAGCAGGCAACATCCAAGTAAATCTCCTCTGAACCCTTTCCGAAGCTTCCACATCCTTCCTGTAATGCGGTGACCAGAACTGCACGCAATAATCCAGGTGTGGCCTTACCAGTGTCTAGTACAGCTGAAGCATGATTGCGTGGCTCCGAAACTCAATCCCCCCTACCAATAAAAGCCAGCGCACCAAATGCCTTCTTAACAACCTTATCAATCTGGGTGGCAACGTTCAGGGATTTGTACACCTAGACACTGAGATCTCTGTATTCATCTATGCTGCCAAGGATTTTTCCATTAGCCTAGTACTCTGCATTTCTGTCACTACTTCCGAAGTGAACTACCTCATGCTTTTCCACATTAAACTCCATTTACCACTTCTCAGCCCAGCTCTGCATCATACCTATGTTCCTCTGTAACCCACAACGTCCTTCAGCACTATCCACAACTCTGTCTACCTTAGTGTCATCTGAAAATTTACTCACCCATCCTTCTCTACCCACCTCCAGATCATTTATAAAAATGACAAGCAGTAGTGGCCCCAAAACAGATCCTTGCAGGACACCGCTGGTAACTAACCTCCAGGATGGACATTTCTCATCAACCACCACCCCCTGTCTTTCAGCTAGCCAATTTCTGATCCAAACCGCTAAATCACCATCAATCCCGAAACTCCTTATTTTGTGCAATAGCCTACCCTGTGGAACCTTATCAAACGCCTTACTGAAGTCCATATACACTGCATCAACCTCTTTACCTTCATCCACCTATTTTGTCACCTTCTCAAAGAACTCAATAAGGTTAGTGATGCACTACCTACCTTTCACAAAACCGTGTTGACTATCCCTAATCAAATTATTCCTCTCCGGATGATTATAAATCCTATCTCTTATAACCTTTCCCACACCTTACCCACAACCAAAGTCAAGTTCACTGGCGTATAATTACCAGGGTTGTCTTGACTCCCCCTCTTCAACAAGGGAACAACATTCAGTCTCCTAGCACTACTCCTGTCAACAATGATGAATAAAGATGGAAACCAAAGGCTCGGCAATCTCTTCCCTGGCTTCCCAGAGAATTCAAGGGAAAGTCCCATCCGGCCCAGGGGTCTTACTTAATTTCAGATCTTTCAAAATTGCTAAAATCTCCTTTTTGTCAACCTTAATCCCATCTAATCTTGTATCTCCGTATTCTCACTAACCATTGCCCTTTTCCAGTGTGAATACTGACAAAAAGTATTCATTAAGCACTTCCCCTATGTCCTCAGATTCCACACACAACTTTGCACTAATATCTTTGGCCCTAATCTTATTCCAGTCATTCTTTTATTTCTGATATACCTATAGAAGTTTTCCTTGATCCTATAGAAGTTTTCTCATGTCCCCTCCTGGCTCTTCTTTGCCCTCTCTTTAGATGTTTTCTAGCTAACTTATAACTCTCAAGCCCCCTAACTGAGCCTTCACGCCTCCTCCTCACATAAGCCTTCCTCTTCCTCTTGACAAGGCCTTCAACTTATTTATTAAACCATGGTTCCCTCTCTCGACAACTACCTCCCTGCCTAATAGGTATATACTTATCAAGGACCTGCGGTAGCTGTTTCTTGAATATGCTCCACATTTCAAGACTGTGCATCCCCTGCAGTTTCCTTCCCCATCGCATCATAATTGCCTTTCCCCCAGTTATACCTCTTTCCCTGTGGTATATTCCTATCCCTGCCCATTGGTATTATAAATGTAATCGAATTATGGTCACTATCACCAAAGTGCTCACCTACCTCCAAATCTTAACACCTGGTCGGGTTCATTCCCCAGTACCAAATCCAATTATGGCATCGCCCCTTGTTGGCCTGTCGACATACTGTGTCAGAAAACCCTCCTGCACACACTAAACAAAAACTGACCCATCTAAACTACTTGAACTATAGTATTCCCAGTCAATATTGGGGAAGTTAAATGTCCCCCATAATAACTACCCTGTTACTCTCGCTGCTATCGAGAATCATCTTTGCTATTCTTTCCTCTACATCCCTGGAACAATCTGCAATAGGGTGACCT
Organism: Chiloscyllium punctatum; assembly: GCF_047496795.1. Classification (NCBI taxonomy): domain Eukaryota; kingdom Metazoa; phylum Chordata; class Chondrichthyes; order Orectolobiformes; family Hemiscylliidae; genus Chiloscyllium; species Chiloscyllium punctatum. The sequence goes on along the minus strand of NC_092749.1, from coordinate 100,865,315 downwards.
CTTTTCCTGTTTCAAACCTCAGCCCAAACTATCTCAGTGGATGAATCCTTAAACATTATCTCTGCTGCTGTAATACTACCCTTGATTAACAGTGCCACACTCCCTGCCTCGTTTACCATCTTCTCTGTTCTTGCTGAAACACCTAAATTCTGGAATCTGCAATAGCCATTCGTTTCTTCTCTGACATGGCCACAACGTGGAAATCCCAGGTTACTAACCCATGCTGCAAGTTCACCCACCTTATTCCAGATGCTCCTGGCATTGAAATACATACATTTCAAACCAATATCTTGATTGCCAGTACCCTCTCTCAACCTTGTAAACCTACCCCTGACCTCACTACCCTCAACCTCCTGTATATTTGAACTACAATTCAGGTTCCCATGCCCCTGCTGCATTAGTTTAAACCCGCTCTCCCCCCCACCCCCTCTCCCGAAGAGCATTAGCAAATTCCCCCCCTAAGATATTGGTACCCCTCTAGTTCATGTGAAGACCATCATGTTTGTAGGGCTCTCACTTTCCCCTGAAAGAGCTCCAGTTATCCTTTAATATTGTTACCTACAGTTAATTTTTCAGTTAGGAAGTCGACCTTCTCTAGTCAGTGCATTAAATAATCAACATGCCCATTGAATGTTCTGCATTAAATACAACTTCTGCCAATTGATGTTTCTTGAGCGATTTTCTTGTCTCTATCCACTGCTATTTGGATTGATTCTCAAGTTAGATCCTATTTGAAGAATTTCATTGACAAATTTATCTGAGAGACCGACGAATAAGTTTTTAGGATGATGTCTGTTTAGGTTTTGATCACCTTATGTTGCACTCATTTTGTTGACTTGTTGGTATTTTCTAATCAACCTGTTCAGAGATATTATAACACATCTCTGGAGCAGGTAGACTTGAACTGAGGACTTCTGGCTCACAGGGGCACTACCACTTCACCATTCGAGCCTAAGATTGTAATTAAATCTTTGTTGTTGTAATTCTGAAACTCTCCGCTGGCCTGAATGTTGCTTTCAATGAAAAATTTGTTTCTCCTTTATTCTAATGTCATCTTACAGATGAATGAGAATATTCCTATTGTAGGATGACAAAGATCAGTGGCTGGAAACTTTCTCAAGGTAGCTTAGACCAACAATATTCAGTGACTTAATTTTGATTATCAAAGGTGGCTGCTTGATATCATTTGCACCATTTTTGTTTTGCATCTAAGGTATTCTTTTAAATGTTTGCAGTAACCCAATCTACTGGTACAGTTTGTACAGAAATGTATCATGGTGTTAACTGCGCATTGTGTACCTTTTTATTTATTCTCCCCTACAAAATGGCATGTTTCTAAGCATGCCTCATCATTTTCCTTTCAATTTTTTCTCAATTCCTGTCCAAAGTGAATTGTGGATTAATATCTGTCCTCACGTCTAAAGTTTAAATGCAATAGTGCCATAGCTGCTGGGGTAAATACAAGCTAGAATCCTTTCATGGAATCTATTCATACCTGTAATTCAATACTTGACCATCTGTTGGTTTGTGTATGGGTTCAATTTTCCACTTCCTTTGGTTGATGCAAAGTGGCCAGCGCTACATCCCTGTAAGGTGCCTATACAGGAGAGAGTGTGACTGATAATAAATAATGGTCTACTTGTCAATTATTCCTCCAATTAACTCGTACCATAATAGTTGAAGGGTAGATCTTCTTTTATAGCCTGCAGAAACTTATTTAGCTTGCTTTGAGCTAAAGTCCTCCTAAGTGCTTGTGCTTCTATATTTTTTTCTTTTGAAAGTGTTCGTCGCTGAGCTTCTAATATTACTGCATCGAGAGAGTTCATTGGAATTGATCATTTTTTCTTCAATATTTGAGATTGCTCCTCAGGCAACAACAAATATGATATTACTGATGATGGAACAAGAAAATAACTTTCCCTGGTAGGAGCTATTGTGTACTCGCACATTAGCTTTTGGTGGTAGAATTTAGCTGGGATTTAGTTATGTCTCTTTAAATGTACACAAATTGTAATGATGTTGATGATGAAGTGGTGCTTGGTTGTAATGCATAACAGTGTAGGTAAATGCTTCTAAAAGTAGTGAAAAACTAAATGCTGGGAATCTGAAATACCTGGGGCTCAGACAGCATATGAGAGGTAACAGATTAAGGTTTTTGAGTTAATCTTATTTTAAAGTTATCTGAATGTTAATTTGGTGTCTCTCCCAGATGTGTCTGACCTTCTGAGTATTTCCAGCATTTTCTGGTTTCAGTTTTGGGTAAGAGTCTGATTCTATCTTTCACAAACATATGTTTGGAAGTATGATATCACACTCGCTCAGTCTGAATTCAAATGACAAGCCAATTCAGAATTTTTAAATTGAAGATTAGAAATTGATCAATTTAAACCACTTAATTTGAGAACTAGGCAATAGGAAGGTAATGCTTGATAATATATTTATGTTTGCAGTCAAAGTAGGATGGTCAGCCATGATCAAACAGGTTTGAAAGGCTGAATGACTTGCACCTGCTCCAATATTCTCTTTCTATTTCATGAATATATTACTTGCAGCAAATTATACCAAGATTCAAGAAGAATGAAATATTTTGTATTACTGTGAAACTGTTCCAGATATTTTTACAATTGGTACAATCCAAGAGTGAGAAATGTTTGCAAATTTTGTAGTTTATTTGGTTAACTTAGTAATTAACTAACACATAGGTCAACCTCAGACATCAAGGTAAAGATGTTTCAATTGATTCCCATGCTCCTAACTTGGTAGAACCATCTGCCAGGGTTCCCGCTTCTGATGCTTTCTATGACCAGGGTAGAAGTGTTTGCAAACATTAAGCGTTAACCGGTTGGCCTTGGATGTGATGTCCACCGTGTAAAAAGCGTGCCGTCATTCATGCTTTTAATAAATGAGGTTGGAAAAGCCTTAACAATAAACAGGAAAATGTAAAGTTTTCTGAACTACATTAATGTACAACTACCTCCATATGCTACCTTACCCTAAAGGAACATCTCCAGTTGTAAATGTCTTCATAATTCTTCATGCTTTCAAAATCATAATGAAAAGTTAAGTAATGTGCTTCAGAGAAGGAAAGTCTGCCTTCCTTAGCTGGTCTGTCGAAATAAATTTCTTCACACTTCTCTGCATTAAATTTCATCTGTCACTTATTCACCAATGTCATCAACTTGCCTATTATTATACCTTACTGGAATGGTGCACTGAAAATCAGGACTGGCTATTCTTGGAGTTGTCAAAAAAAGTTAAAACTTTCATAAAGCTATGCAAAATTCCCTAATATACCAGGTTGACAGAAATTCTGAATTAGATTTCTGTACTTAAGGATTACTATTTATTGCGGTTAAATAGGTTTTATCTACCGATAAATAAATACAAACTTTGCCTTATGAAATACTCCCCGATGCTGACAGACACAAAGATTGAGATATTACTATATCAGGGATTTGGATGAAAATGTACAAGGCATGATTAATAAGTTTGCAGATGACGCTAAAGTAAGAGGTATTGTGGACTTTGAGGAAGATTGTCAGAAATTGCAGCAGGACCTTGATCAGCTGGGGAAGTGGGCCAATAAATAGCAAATGGAGTTTAATATAGAAAAGTGTGAGGTCTTGCATTTTGAAAGGAGTTTAATGGTGAATGGTAGGGCCTTAAGGAGTGTAGTGGAACAGAGGGACCTTGGAGTTGAGATACATGGTTCTCTCAAAATAGAGTCACAGGTAGACAGAGCAGTGAAGAAGGCTTTTGGCACGCTGGTCTTCATCAGTCAGGGCATTGAGAATAGAAGTTGGGAGTTTATGTTACAGTTGTACAGGATGTTGGTGAGCCCACACTTTGATCTGAAAGGTTTAGAAGGATATGAACCAAGTGCAGGGAAATGGGGTTAGCGTACATGGACACTTTGGTCAGCATGGACCAGTTTGGGCCGAAGGACCTTTTCCGTGTGTCGGACTCCATACTCGAGGGAAAATCTGGGAAGGCAGCTCAGTGGTTTCTGTCCTCTGGGTTCACTGAGATCCTTTTGGACTTGTTACAATTTGCTATTCATCGCACTCTCATATCTCTTGCTCTTCCCCAATTATTCATCAATTGCTCAAAGTCCAAATGAAATATGACATGTTTGAAAAATTGAGGTTTCTGACATTGATTGAAAGCTGACAGAAACTTGTAAAGGAAAACAATTTAGGTGTTATTTTATGGCAGAGAAAGCTATCTTTCCCATAGATCTGGATAGCCTACTGTCTACCTCATTGACAGCCTCAAACTGTTCAGTTACCTAGGAGCCAATCATGTTGGTGTTGGCAGACAGAAGACGTTTGTCATCAACAACTGAGCACCATTTCACAGACCAGTCAACAACTACTTGTCCACCAACTTTCCCTATATATATATCAGCTTGTCTGCAGTAACTTACCCACTGCTTAAAAAAAAGCTGTCTGTTCTATACCTCATCAATTTTAAACCTTTCAAATGTATAAATCATCTGTCTGTATGATGTTACAGCATTATCTTCATGAGTGTAATAACATTCTTTAGCTTCTGTCAAGCCAGCTACGTTCATGCATAAATCCCTTTTTTTTTGGTCTTTGATCTACCCCATTCGTTTTGCTGCTCTTATAGAGACTTTTAGATTGTCTTTTATGTTGACTGCCAATGTTTCTCACACTCTTGCTTCTATTTGCTTTTCTAATTTTCCTCTGAATCTTTTGATATTTAAATTTGTTTTATTGTTATAACCTTTTGTATTTAACCTAGTCTTTAATGATATTATTCACCTGCTGTTGTTGCATGTACGTTTTTCTTAATCTTAACTATTTTTTTGTCACCCAGCGAGCTCTGAATTTGTTTTTCTTATCTTCTCCCTTGTAGAAATATAACATTGACTGTGGCCAAAATGTCTCTTTAAAAATAGCTTGTGTTACACAGTGATATGTTTGCCAGTGAATCTTTGATTATAATTAACTTCGGTCAGATCCATTCTAATCCCATTGAAGGTGGCTTTCTACGAATTAACTATTTTTACTTTGCAAAGTTCCTTGTCCTTTTTCCTGACCAACCGAAATTGCCCTACTATCTCTTTACTCACCTAATTTCCACAGATCAAGACGAGCGATCGCTCATTTCACATTGCACTTTAAACACACTTCTATAGGAAATTTTCCTGAATTCCATAGACTTCTTTACCCCATATGCAAATACCTGTATGTAGATAATGAAGTCCCTGTTGCAGTGATCTATAATTCTTGCACCTGCCTGCAGTTTTTTTTTTGTAAATTTGTTCCTCTTTGTTGGCTTTACCAGTTGGCAGTCTGTAAACTACATTGAACAATGTAATTGCACCTTTTCTCCTCCTCCACACCCCCCTCCAAAAAACAACCCACTAGGCCAAATACATTTTGGAGCCCTTTGGAACACACTCTTCAGCATTACAGTGGTCTCCTTAATCAATATTACCACCCTTCTTCTTTTCCTATTTTTCCCGAATACAGATGTAGAATAGCAGACATAGATATAGGAGGTATTAAAATAAAAATGAGTGTTTGAAACATGAAGATCCAGTTGTTTGGCGATGACTGGTCCCTTTTTGTTAGTTATTCAACTAGAAAATCGGAATTTCTTAGCTTTCACAAGAATTCAGAATGCAATGAATACAGTTAATAATTACACATACACTTGTTGGCAGAGTTAATCACACTTGAATGGTTCAAGACCAGAGGATTCACTGAATTGAAAGTTTCAAGCTGGTTAGTTTCAAGGTTAGCCACATCTTTGTAGAATTCTGAAGTATCTATTCTCAAATCCTTTTTATACATTTCTTTGGCTCTAGCTATTTAATCTCTTTGCAAAATTTTCTCACCAGTTAGCTGCACACTGAGAGTATGGAGTCTTCACCTTGATTGAACTTTCAATTAAGTCAGACAACTAGAGTCAACCTATCACTAACTGCTGAATTAGATAACTGTAGATGAGTTATCACTTGCTTTTTCTTGAGTCTTCTTGAAAAAATTAATCTCAAAAGAGAGCTGAGGTGTCTGGAAAACTTGAACAAATGTTGACTGCTTATCAGCTAAGCTTCGTCAGAGAACATATAATTTTGTTTTTTTTTGTGTTGTAACAGAAGTTCAGTTAAATCCAAATTAACTTAATTTATGTTTCTTTACATCCTGAGGAATTTTTAAGCATTAGCTGAGGTCAATGCTCAAAATAGTCAGCCGATTCTCATTGGAAAATTCAAGAAATTTAAAGGTGTAGCTGTGAGATATTTTTATCAAATGTCAATGAAATCTCTGTCTTAAAAGTTGAACTTGCATCTGCCCAGCTGGTTTGAAATTAAATAATGACAGTAAGGAAATAAGTCAAATTTGGTTGAGCTAACTTGTTTGTCTTTCACTATCTGTATGAGAACTAGACTATAGTGTTTCCGACTTGATTACAAGCCATTTATCAAACTTTTTTTATTGACCATCCTTCTTCTCATGGATATTATTCCACTTCTCTTCAAATCTGGTGTCATACTTGCCCGTTCAAAAAAAACCCACTTTTTAAGCCTTTGTCCTTGCAAACTACCGAACTACCAATTCATTACGAAAACACCTTTCCCCTCCACTCCTAAAATGTGTTCTTGCCTCTTCTTACTAAAAGCACATATTTCTAACTCAAACACAATCTCTCTCACTCCATTTTCTGCCAGAACTCTCAAATTCTCATATGCACCTTCGTTTGGAGATGTCGGTGTTGAGCTATACAAAGTTAAAAATCACACAACACCAGGTTATCGTCCAACAGGTTTAATTGGAAGCACACTAGCTTTCAGAGCACCGAACAAGGTACCTCTGAATGTAAATCCCTAAATGATGCATTCGTACTTGTGAAAATAAAGCTGTTGTTGCATGTTTCATTTAGGTTCTAAGGTATTCCTCCTTCTTTTGTTCTAAGGAATAGTTTTCATCTTCTGAAGAAAAACTCAAAGCTATTAAGGGAACTTAAAAATTTGGATTCGAGGCAGTGGTGAGTATTTTTGATTATACTCAATATGGACTGCAAAATATTGACAATTGGACAAATTATAGTGGATGTGATATTAGGCCACACTGCTTATTTTTGTAATAAATGGATAATGCTGATTACTGATTCAGAAATCTTCCACTTGGATTTGAATTCACCTTGATAACAATCTTCCTATCATAATAATCATGTTCAATCTGTAAAGTATTTCAAGCCTATTGTTTTGAAATGTTTTAGAACATAGAACATGGAAAAGTACAGCACACAACAGGCCCTTCAATCCATGATGATGTGCTGAGGATTAATTATAATCTGAAATAAAATAACCTAACCTATGCACCCCTCAATTCACTGCTGTCCATGTGCATGTCCAGCAGTCGCTTAAATGTCCCTAATGACTCTGCTTCCACCACCACCGCTGGCAACGCATTCCATGCGTTCACAACTCTCTGCTTAAAGAACCTACCTCTGACATCTCCTCTATACCTTCCTCTTAATACCTTAAAACTATGACCCCTCGTGGCAGGGGAAAAGTCTCTGGCTATCAACTCTATCCATGCCCCTCATTACCTTGTACACCTTGATCAGGTCACCTCTCTCCTTCCTCTCCAGAGAGGAAAGTCCGAGCTTATTCAACCTCTCTTCAGAAGGCAAGCCCTCCAGTCCAAGCAGCATCCTGGTAAACCTTCTTTTCACCCTCTCCAAAGCCTTTGTATCTTTCCTATAGTAGGGCAACCAGAACTGGTTCAAGTGTGGTCTCACCAGGGTTTTTTAGAGCTATAGCAAAACCTCGCGGCTCTTACACTTGATCCCCCTGTTAATGAGTGCCAAAACACCTTAACAGCCCTATCCACTTGAGTGACAACTTTGAGGGATCTATGCATTTGAACACCAAGAATCCTGTCATTAATCCTATATTCAGCAATCAAGTTTGTACTTCCAAAATGCATCATTTTTCATTTATCCAGGTTGAACTCCATCTGCCATTTCTCAGCTCAGCTCTGCATCCTGTCTATGCCGTGCTGCAGCCTGCAACAGCCCTCGATACAATCAATGGAACCTCTAACCTTTGTGTCATCTGCAAATTTACTAACCCACCCCTCAACCTCCTCATCCAAGTCATTTATTAAAAACTGCGAAGAGCAGAGGTCCAAGAACAGAGCCCTGCGGAACACCACTCACCACTGATCTCCAGACAGAATACTTTCCATCTACAATCACTCTCTGCCTTCGGTCAGCTAACCAATTCTGAATCCAATCAGCTAAATCTCCCTGTATCCCATACCTCCTGACTTTATGAGCCTATCATGGGGAACTTTATCGAATGCCTTGCTGAAGCCCATATACACCATATCCACTGCCTGACTTTCGTCAACCTGTCTCGTCACCTCCTCAAAGAACTCAATAAGATTTGTGAGGCATAACCTGCCCCTCACAAAGCCATGCTAACTGCTTTTAATCATGCTATGCTTTTCCAAATAGTCATAAATCCTGTCCCTCAGAATTATTTCCAAACCTTTGCTGACCACAAATGTAAGACTGACTGGTCTGCAATTGCCAGGGTTTTCTCTATTCCCTTTCTTGAAAAGAGGAACAACATTCGCCTCCCTACAATCCTCTGATACGTGCAGAGTGAGGAAGCAAAGATCTTCGCCAATGGCTTAACAATCTCCTTTCTCGCTTCCCAGAGCAACCTAGGATAAATTTGGGGACTTATCAATCTTAATGTTTGCCAAAATTTCCAGCACATCAGCCTCCTCAATCTCGATCTGTTCAAGCCTATTTTCTGGCTCCTAAAAGTTCTCATTCACAACAAGGACCCTTTCTGTAGTGAAAACCAAAGCAAAAAACTCATTTAGGGCTTCCCCTATCTGCTCAGACTCCACACACACTGTTTTTGTGCTTTATTGCATACAGCTACCTAATATCTTTGTGTTTTAGAATGTTTAATTCTTGGAATTCTGTAATGTAATATTTATTGTCAATGTAGGAATTTAACTAGATATCTCTATTACATTCAAAATTGAATTCTATTTGTATTGCTGTCACACAATTCCGCAAATAACGATGAATTGCTTAAAGTAAAATACTGCCATTTTATTTTTATGCCCTGTTATGGCTGGGAGCCCATTCTCATGAGGGTGCAGCCATTTTGTATTGCTAAAGCAGGTAGGTTTTGTGGTTGCATTCAAGTTTGTTTTTGCATTAACACTGTGATATTGTAATCCATTTTAAATGTCAGTCTGAAGGTAAACAACCTATTTGGCAGAACAGCAGATTTTGAATATTTTTGAATGTCTGATAAAGAAATAGTGAATTAATGTGATATATAATGCACAGATGTTGGTCTCTACATAATTCACAGTATTAGACTGCAGTAGCCCCTGAAACTGTGGCAGAAATGCATCAAACACTGAAACAATGACGCTTAGGAAGGATTAAGATGGTCAATTCATTTCACCATCAGTGTCAGAAGCTCATCTACACTTTGACACTTGATTACAACTTTACCTCATTCCTTATTGAAGACTTCACTTGGAAGCAGAAAATCAAGAAAACCCTCTTTATTGATTCAGAGAGAAAGAAAATGACTGCACATTTCCAGAATTCAAAATTCAACCAAAGGTGAACATTGTGCCTGATGTTTGGGCAGATGATGAATTTCTGCTCCACTGCATCTCTCAACTGTCTAGTTTTAAAGTATTAAGACCACTTTTTTTTAAGCGTGTGATAGATTTATTTGCCTGTGGCATGGTTTCTAGGCAGTGTTGTCGAGCACTTAAACCTGGCTGATGTCAAAAAGCCATCAGATGTAAAATAAAAGGATCCATATCAACATCTATATGGCCATTTCTGATGATAACCTATTGTTAAAAGCTGGTTTCCATCATTATGGAATGAAGAGATGTCATTCTCATGGAAGAACACAATGGACCTACATTGGCTGCAACATATGAGTCCATAGTTTGGGTACAGCACTATAGTTCAGACACCATTGTGATCTGTAAATCTGCTGATGCAAAGACTCCGTGCTGCAATGTTTCTCCTCCCAGGCAGTTTGGTCCTCGCCTAATGAGATCAGACCAGTAACTGTCTTCACACAAATGATTAGAGTCATGCCATTATGTAAAAAAGTTGTTTGACAAATTAAATGTTTCCTCCATAAGTGTACTTTTCAAGATCACCAGCCTGTGTTGAAAGCTGCTATCCCAAATGATAATGTGGCCGTTGCAGACTTTGTTTAGAGGAAGAGGGTGAAGAACCTACTGATATCTTGTTGTAATCAGTTGCCCTGTGGTTAGTGCTTCATTGAAACCAGTGATGTGTCCATTTGTCCAACTAAACAGAGCACTAGTTGGTAGCTCTAACTAACATGTTTATGAATCTCAGTTCCATCCTTCCTCTCGCCCTTGAAGAATTGAGACAAACCCAGGTGCTTTACATTTCCTCGACCTGAACGGCAATCTAGTTGGGGATTTCATGGAGATAGCTTGACCAGGTGATGCAATGACATTTGCTGTTGATCCACCCTTTCTTCCTTCAAAATATAATGAGCCACACAACATTTTTGAATAATGCTGCTGACAGGGGTCTTCTCATAAATCTCTGCCGTGATCTGTAATGTCCGGTCTCATCTATGAGCATTTTGTACAGATACAACCTGTCTTCACTCCCAGCAATCATGGTTTTGGCCTTGATGGAACAATATGATACAATTTATAGTTCCGTTTGTTCTCTGAGCTTTGGCTCTTCAAGGAATAACTTAATATTGTTTAAACTCCTTTTGTGCAGAATTTTTACACAAGACAAAGAAGGTGATGGTCAATCCATCTGAGTTTAATTCAAATTCAACCGGAATCATAGCTTCAGTACAGAACAGTCATTTGGCGGACTAAACCTCAGCAAGTGGGATTCTCCATATCTGTTGCATAATCTGGTGCCAACCTTCTGTTTGTTTCTCATGAACTTTTAATACTAAATTTTTTAAAGCTGCGATCAGACATCCCTTTTTAAAAGTGTGTATGATTATCAGGTAAAGACTCTGATTCATAGTCTGTCTGACGCAATGAATATCTTGTTGATTGCAATATCTTGAACAGTTCATTTACCACAACAGTGCCTTCCATCCTGACCTCAAATTCACCTGGTCCATCTCTGGCACCTCCCTCCCCTCCCCTTCCTGGACCTCTCCGGTGACCGATTCAACACTGATATCTATTTCAAACCCACCGATTCCCACAGCTACCTTGACTACACCTGCTCCCACCTCCTTTAAAAATGTGATCTCCTAATTGCAATTCCTCCACCTCCACTGTTTGCCCTCTCAGGATGAGTGATTCCACTCCAGGACATCCCAGGTGTCCTCCTACTTCAAGAACCACAATTTTCCCTCCCCTGTGATCAACAGTACCCCCAATCATGTCTCCTCCATTTCCTGGCCCACTGCCCTTGTACCATCACCCCTGCCAACCCCCCCCCCCCCCGCCAAACCCCAACAAGGATAGAATCCTCCTTGTCCTCACATTCCAGTATCACCATCACCTCCTACCTTTGCTCACCTATTGCCATCCCACCTACATTTTACCTAGCCCCATTCTCCCCCTTCTATTTATTTCTCAGCCCCCTTTCCCCCTCCCCGATCTGAAATAAGGGTTATGCCTGAAACATCGACTGCCGTTTTTCTCAGATACTGCCTGACCTGCTGTGTCTTTTCCAGCGCCACACTTTAGATTAGATTCCCTACAGTATGGAAACAGGCCCTTCAGCCCAACAAGTCCACACCAACCCTCCAAAGAGTATCCCACCCAGACTCATTTCCCTCTGCCGAATGCACCGAACACAATGGGCAGTTTATCATGACCAATCCACGTAAGCTGCACATTTTTGGACTGTGGGAGGAAACCGGAGCACCTGGAGGAAACCACACAAGCAGTCGTCCAAGGCTGCAATCGAACCCAGGTCCCTGGCACTGCGAGGAAGCAGTGCTAACCACTGAGCCGCTTTACCAACTCTGACTCTCCAGCATCTGCTGTTCTCAGTTTCTCCACAATATGTACTCTCCAATCCACCCAAAATCATATAGCCTCCTGGGGGAGACACAAAACTAGATTACAAACCCAAATTTGATTTGATTGATTTGTTGTCACATGAACCGAAGTAAATGAAAAGCTTTGTTTACAAGCATTACAGACATATCATAGTAGGCAAGGATGTACAGATCAAAATAACTTAGACAGAGGCGTACTGGTTACATTGCACAGTGTGTGCATGAGGCAAGATCAATGTTAGCAAGATCAGCATTATTTGAGGCTAGAGTATCTATTGATCAATCTAATAATGGTCAGGAAGAAGCTGTTCCTGGACCTGCTGGTGAGTATGTTACGGCTTCTATATGTTCTGCCTGACGGAAGAGGTTATAGGAGATCATTACCAGAATATGATGGGCCTTTGATGCTTGGAGCCTTTCCATAGCAGCAAGCCATGTAAATAGAGTAGGTGGATGGTCTGGGCTGTGCACACCACCTTCTGTAGCTTCTCATGGTCCTGAGCAGAGCAGTTGCCATACTAGGCCATTATACATCCAGACAGTATGCATCTGTCGAAGTTCATGAGGGTCCTTATGGTCATGTCAAATTTCCTAAGGCACTTGATGAAGAGGAGGCATTGTTGTGCTTTCTTGACCATCACATCTACGTGGAAAATCCTGAGCAGGTCAGTTATCGTCACTCCAAGGTCAAGGAACTTGATGCTATGCACCCCATCAATCTCAGTTCCGTTGATGTAGATGGGGTCGTAGTCTCCTTTTCTTTATGTAGTCAACGATCAGTTCTTTAGTTCTGCCAATGTTGAGATGCACCACATCACCAAGTCCTCTCCCTTCTTTATTTTGACTCACCATTGTTAGATATCCATCCTACCACAGTGGTGTCGTCAGCAAACTTTAGATGGCACTTGTTCAGAATTTGGCAACAGAGTCATGGCTGTACAGGGAGTACAGTGGAGGACTGAGATGCATTCTTGGGGCTCCAGTGTAGAGTGTTATTGTGGGGGAAATGCAGTTAACTGTCTTCACTGATTGCGGTCTGTGGGTCAGAAACTTGAGAATCTGGTTGCAGAGGGCAGAGCCGAGATCAACTTGAAATTAATTTGGAAGTGTGGTTCCACTGCAACCCAGTTGGTGACCAGGATATCGGTCATCGAGATATACAGCACAGAAACAGACCCTTCGATCAACTTGTCCATGCTGACCAGATATCCCAACCCCATCTAGTCCCACCTGCCAGCACCCAGCCCATATCCCTCCAAACCCTTCCTATTCATCTCTTAGGCATTGTCAACCATGTGGGAAGGGAAATTGTGATCTTGGAAGAAGGAGGCCATCTGGGACTTTCTGAGGTGGAATTGGTCATCCTGGGAACAGATGTGGCGGAGGTGGAGGAATTGGGAATAAGCGATGGCGTTTTTACAGGAGGTAGGGTGGGAGGACGTGTAGTCTCGGTAGCTGTAGAAGTCGATGGGCTTGCAGTAGATGTCTGTAGTTAGTCACCGGAGATGGTGATGGAGAGGTCCAGGAAGTGGAGGGAGGTGTCCGAGATGCTTCCAGTTGCCTACTACATCAACATATCACCTTGTTTCCTGGCTAATATCTCTGTCTCAGGCTTATTGCCGTGCTTCCTTGAAGCTTGGTGCAATCTGGAATAACAACACTTCATTTTTACTTAGGAACCCTGCAGTCTTCTGGACTCAATATCAAGTTCAACAATTTTAGGGCTTTTGCACCTTCTCCCAAGTCCTTATTCCAATGCCCAAACACCAGTCTTGTCACCACATGGAATACTACCGCGCGCACACCCCATTGTCAACTAATGCAGGTAGTTCTTTTATAACGTGATAGTTGCGTTCTTGTAGAACCTCATTACTGAAAAATCATGCTTGAGAGGCAGCATTTAAAGTAATCACATTACGCCTACACATCTTCGTGTTTTAGAAAGTGTCCTCAATTCGTCAACCATGTTATAGCAAGTTCGCATTAACAAAAAGCAAGTTATGGCAGAATGACCAATATTTGTCCCCAATGACAGCTACTCATTCTACCAGCCTGACCTTTATCCATTCCTTTATCTGTCCAACTGTTTTTCAGTCTCTGGGCTGTATCTCTGCCTATTGTTAACTTCTCCCCCGCCCCACCCCATCTTCTGCATAAATACCAACTTATCCTCCCTACCATCAGTTCTGAAGATGGGTCATTAGGCCTGAACCGTTATCTCTGCTGTCTCTCCACAGATGCTGCCAGACCTGTTGAGTTTTTCCAGCAATTTCTGTGTTTGTCTCTTCTGTTCCTGTTCTGATTCATTTAAGATTTATGCCCTTTAACTCTTTGTATGTATAATTTACTACTACGTTTTTCTAGATAGAAGGTCCCCAGTTTACGAGCACACATTACTAATGTGATCCTGTATAGAGATGTAATTTTAAAGATCTGGCATACAACATTTCCTGTACTTGCAAATGTCTATTTTGTGTTATCTTGCATTATGTTCCAACTTGCACACAAATAGACTTGCGAACAGACTTAGGAATAGAACCCATTTGCGACCTGGGCCTGCCTGCACAATAAGTTACAATGTGTTCTTTCTGCTAGCCTGTGGCCTCTTGCAATTTTAATATTTTGATGCAATTTGCTTTTTGCTTGAAATTTGAGTCATCCAGAAATCCATTATTGTTCTTTTCCTTTGTAAGTCCAGGTTAATTATGCAAGTCGTAAATAGGAGTACTGTAAGGCGAATAACTGGGAAGCACTACTCTCAAAAACTTTTCCATCTGCAAAATATTTCTTTGTTTTCTGTGTTCTAAACATCCCTTCAGGTTTGGCATGCTTCTGTTAACTTTATATCCTATTTCCTTTTTCATGGTGGAACCTCATCAAACCAAATTATGATTTCTCTTTGTGCAAAATCAGGTCAAGCAGAGCATCATTCCTTACTGGATGAGAAACACAGTAACTGCAAACCCACTTAAAAAAAGTCATTATTTTCTCACCATGCGCTTTTTATCTTCCATGGTCTACTTTTAAACGACAGAAATCCTCTCAAATCACATGTTTATTGTTAACATGTGACTTTGTAAGGTTTTTTTTACAAATTTCATCTAGCCTTGAGCTGAGGGTGAAAAGGGAATACTATAACCCAGTGCATCGTTTGTACAATATATCATACATTTCCTTTCTTCTTCTTTGCTTCATGTTTAATAGACAAATGGCATCTAGGGTTAGTGGTGCTGGAAGAGCGCAGCAGTTCAGGCAGCATCCAACGAGCAGCGAAATCGACGTTTCGGGCAAAAGCCCTTCATCAGGAATAAAGGCAGTGAGCCTGAAGCGTGGAGAGATAAGCTAGAGGAGGGTGGGGTGGGGAGAGAGTAGCATGGAGTACAATGGGTGAGTGGGGGAGGAGATGAAGGTGATAGGTCAAGGAGGAGAGGGTGGAGTGGATAGGTGGAAAAGAAGATAGGCAGGTCGGACAAGTCCGGACAAGTCAAGGAGTCAGTGCTGAGCTGGAAGTTTGAAACTAGGATGAGGTGGGGGAAGGGGAAATGAGGAAGCTGTTGAAGTCCACATTGATGCCCTGGGGTTGAAGTGTTCCGAGGCGGAAGATGAGGCGTTCTTCCTCCAGGCGTCTGGTGGTGAGGGAGCGGCGGTGAAGGAGGCCCAGGACCTCCATGTCCTCGGCAGAGTGGGAGGGGGAGTTGAAATGTTGGGCCACCGGGCGGTTTGGTTGATTGGTGCGGGTGTCTCGGAGATGTTCCCTCAAGCGCTCTGCTAGGAGGCGCCCAGTCTCCCCAATGTAGAGGAGACCACATCGGGAGCAAAGGATACAATAAATGATATTAGTGGATGTGCAGGTAAAACTTTGGATGTGGAAGGCTCCTTTAGGGCCTTGGATAGAGGTGAGGGAGGAGGTGTGGGCACAGGTTTTACAGTTCCTGCGGTGGCAGGGGAAAGTGCCAGAATGGGAGGGTGGGTCGTAGGGGGGTGTGGACCTGACCAGGTAGTCACGGAGGGAATGGTTTTTGCGGAAGGCGGAAAGGGGTGGGGAGGGAAATATATCCCTGGTAGTGGGGTCTTTTTGGACGTGGCAGAAATGTCGGCGGATGATTTGGTTTATGCGAAGGTTTGTAGGGTGGAAGGTGAGCACCAGGCGCGTTCTGTCCTTGTTACGGTTGGAGGGGTAGGGACTGAGGGCGGAGGTGCGGGATGTGGACGAGATGCGTTGGAGGGCATCTTTAACCACGTGGGAAGGGAAATTGCGGTCTCTAAGGAAGAAGGCCATCTGGTGTGTTCTATGGTGGAACTGGTCCTCCTGGGAGCAGATACGGCGGAGGCGGAGAAATTGGGAATACGTATCTCGGCACTAACCTGGCTAATTTTGTAAAAGATGTTGTTCACAATGATATAGTAGCGGCATAGCATATGCCAGATGCCCCAATTGGCTGATTTTGGCATTGATAAAAACGTGTATGGCATATTGTTTGAAGTATGCACTCTATTGCTGTGTACATTTCAGAAAGTACAAAATAATTAAATTTAAAATATCTGAAGCAATGAAACAAAAAACCAAGTTCAAGGGGAGTCTAGAACTAGATGCCATAAGTTTAGGGTGGGAGGGGAAAGATTTAAAAGGGACCTAAGGGACAGCTTTTTCACGCAAAGGGTGATGTGTATATGACATGAGGAAGTGCTGGAAACTGGTACCATTACAACATTTAAAAGGCATCTGAATGGGTATATGAATAGGAAGGTTTAGAGGGATGTGGACCAAGTGCTGGCAAATGGGACTAGATTAATTTAGGATATCTGGTTGGTTTGGGCGAGTTAGGCTGAAGGGTCTTTTTCTATTGTGCTATAATTGCTTCAAAAAAGCATGAGTAGAAGTCTGTGTTTAGAAAATGCCCATAGTTACATTTTGGACGCAAATAGATCACTTAAAAATACAAGTACTTTTTACTGATAACACCAAGAAAAATGGTACTGCCTCTTCCACTCGGGGTTTTAATTGTTACGTTTAGCCTTAAAATGTTTGCACTGGGGAGAAGGGTTTGAGATAAAATGTGCTTTCTGCTTCTGATTCTCATGAACCACAGCTGTAAGAGTTAGAAATCATTCAGTGTTAATGGGCTTCCTTGAAATGATCCCAATGTTCTTGAAAGGCTGACTGCTATTCAGTGGAGTCTGAAAGGGTCCTCTTGTGGCACAGAGACAGAGTCCTAGGAAGCCTGGGTTTAAGCCCTGCCTGCTCCAGAGGTGTGGAATAACATCTTTGAATAGGTTGATTAGAAAAATAGATGAAACAATTTCAGTGAGGGATGAAGTTAACTAGCTTTGAAAAACTGGAGCGGAGAACAGATAAAATGCACCTTTTTTTAATTGAAGGTATGGAGGTTCCAGTCACTCCCAAGTTATTCTTTGAGATCCTATGCTCCTCTGTGATCTTGGTACATGTAGCCAAATGTTGCAGGGCTGCGGGGTGGGGGGTGGGGGGAGGGGGGAGGGGTGGGGAGGGGTGGGGGGGGTGGTTATGGTTATGGTTATGGTTATGGTTATGGTTATGGTTATGGTTATGGTCATGTTGACAATGACAAAAAGATGTTTACCTCATGCAGATCAGCATGGAAATTCCAGAGCTGTGGTTTGTCAGTCTGCTCTGAGATCAGTGCGAACAACCTTCTGCATTTTCCGGTTAATACCGTAATGTCCAATATCCAATGTTAGGCCTTCCCTAGGACACGTTTGTCCTGAATTACTTCACTTAGCTGGAAGCTTTCTTTTTCATGGCGTACACTGGGCATAGTCGGCATATACTCATTTTGAGCTTGAGGTTCTCCTGCATAGAGTTCCACTTCTGTGTAGATGAAAACAAAAGTGGTACAGTTCATGCAGCTACAGACCTCTTGGCAACCCCGCGTCCCCACTGTTCTTGGGTTCACCAATGTACCCCATTGCCTCATTAGGGTGAATACCCCCTTATAGTTGGCCACGATCAACAATTATTGACAATATCATCTCTGTTGCCCACATTACCATTTGAAAAACCTTTTAAAAGTCACACTGGATTAAATCAGGTCACTTTATAATGGAGGAATGCTTCTGGTTAATTTTTATTAGATAGCCTGAACATATTACCTTTATCTGTGCCCTGCATGTGTTTAGATCTTCAGCCTAGTCTATAGAAAAATAATTAGTGATTTCACTTTATTGCTGTTTGCTTTGTGTTGGAGCACTCTATGATTGGTTGCTTGAAGAGCCTGATGTAATCGCTCCTGCTCACACAAATGTCCATTGAAGAAATTGAAGAAAGCTGCAATTTGTTGCAGTACCACTACATGGGACTTGAGGTGAAACTCACACCAAAGAGAGCACTTGATCTCTTAGTAGTACCTAGTGATGAGCATTGTTGCATCGCTACTAATTGCAAAATTAAGCTTACTTTCAGGATTGATTTATTTAGAATTTTTTGGTTGGGTTGCGTTGAATATTTCAGCAAATCAAATATCAGTTCAATTCAGAAAGCAAGTAGTAGTTACTTTTGTCAAAAGTAACCACCAGAAATTTAGTCGAGTTATGAAAATATTCTCAACTCGTCATGAATTTGTACCTGTCACAAAAATCACTAGTTATTTCAAAATAATCTTATCAACTATTATTAATTTCAGAAACAAAAATAGATGTTCCTGGAAAAACTTTGCAAGTCTGGTAGCATTTGGGAAGAGAAATCAGAATTAACATTTTGGTTCCGGTGACCATTCTGAGGAAAGGTCACCACATCCAAAACATTAACTCTGATTTCTCTGCACAGACGCTGTGCACCTGCTGAGGTTTTCCAGCAACTTGCTTTTATTTCTGATTTATAGCATCCACAGTTATTTCAGTTTTTGTGTTACTAACTTGTTTAAATTAAAGCACAATTTTTCTGGATCATAACATGCAGTGAGGGATTTTAGTTAAATACATCTTGCATTTTCAATGTAATTAAATAATTATATTTTTCTGTTGAGTTTTAAAAATAGCGTGCTAATAAGCATTGAATCTTTCCGTTTCTAGCTTCTAATGACCACTCTTTTGGAATTGTGTCGCTATTCTGTGGAATGATCAAGTCAGCTGAATGCTGCAGATCTGTCAAAGATGTATTGCTATACAAACTTAATACTTGACCAGTATTTATAAATGGAATAAAATCAGAAATTTCTAGAGAAACTCAGCAGTTCTGGCAGCATCTGTGGGGAGAAAGCAGAGTCAATGTTTCAAGTCTAGTGACTGTTCTTCATATAGCTCTGAATGAGGATCACTGGAGTCCATGTTAACTCTGTTTTCTCTCCACAGATGCTGCCAAAACCCCTGAGTTTCTCCAATTTATTTTACTTTCTGATTTTCAGCATCTAGAGTTTTGTTTTATTTAACTATAATTAAATGTTTTATTTCCAATTAGATACAATAATATGTTGTATGAATGACTTTTTTTATCTTCCTGTTCTGTAATATTTAGAACCATAATACTAATATGTGGATGTGCATTTCTTATTTTCAAGTCGGGAAACTCATAAGATTGCTGTGTTTTACATTATGGAAGGACAGGAAGACAAGTATTCAATTCTAACCAACACTGGAGGAAGTCAAGCATATGAAAACTTTGTCTCTGGACTTGGCTGGGAGGTATGAAATGTTTCTTCCCTCTGCATACATTTTATGAGATTATTTTTAAAAGTTATATTATTACATATTAACTCCTCTTATGTTTTTAATGTCAAACTGTGTGAATAAATTACATTGATAAAACAATGATTTTGTGTTGTTAAATAGGTTCACTATTCAAAATGACATTTAGCAAAGGTTTTCAGCAATTCTTTTGATTCATTGAAATTCATTAAAATAGATACTTTAGTTTATATCGTTATTACTTCACTTTCTAAAAAATGCGTTTCTTAGACTCATCAGAACAGTCTAAAGCTGAAAAGAATCTGTAGTTGACACCTGTTTATCCAAAATGTTGCAAGAATTATACTTGTACACTGTCTCCATTCTTCCTTGTACTCAAAAGCTGCAGGCTACATGCAGTCTGAATGTATGCAAGGGTTGTGATTAGCTCCTATTAGAGTTATGATTGTGAAATGGATGTTCAGCAGCAGGATCAACTGAGATAAAATACAAGTGGGAGGAGTTACTGACAGTGTTATCAAGCAGCATTTGCTTCCCATTGGGCTGCTTGGGGTATGCCAGGTTCACTTAGATTCAGGTCTAGTTATAGCCTTTTTTGAAGCATGAACCAAAGAGCTGAATTCCAGAGGTGAGAGTAATAATTGACAATGAGGCAGAATTTGATTGGATGCAATGTTGAGGGACCTTCATGAAACGAAGTCAGTGGAAATTGGAAACTAAGCTTTCCATTGACTTGAAATGTGCTTGGTACAAAGGACGAAAGTTTAGATTGTTGGAAACTTATAATCTCAGCCCCAAAAAATCACTGCAGAAATTCCTCAAAGCAGTGTCCAAACGCAATTATCTTCACCTCTTTTAGCTCTTGTCTTCTCTCTGTGATAACATCAGAATTGGTTGTTGGAATCTTGTGGAGGTGACAGGAGTCTAGGCAACCAGTGGAGAGTCCTATATTCCTTGTTATGAATGTCTGCGTATCTTGTACTAACAAGGCCAAAATGAAGGGTTCTGGGGTGAGAAGTCTCACCTGCTGAGAGCTGCTGTCCAACCAGAGATGAGCAGCTCTTGTGTACTCAACAGCATCATTGGGGAAGAAGAGGCTGTTGCCAGTATCACATCAGCCTGAGGCCCCTGGTTGAGGACGGACCAGGCACGTACCTCATGTATTGTTTGGGGGACCTTTTTGTGTTGGAAATGGGGAATCAATAGCATAGCAGTGTGGTGGCTTTCACTCGGATGTTCCTCCAATCCTGAGGAGGATCCCCATCATTGGTACTAAGTATCTTTAATCAAGGATGTTCCTCCAACCCAGGTGCCTTAAGCAAATGCCATGGTTTGGTTGAAATACTTAATATCTACCACTGGATTGACATCAACAGGATGATGCCCTATATGGGTCTCAGTCCATGGACAGTGGGAAGGCTGCATGTTCACCAGCTTAAGCATTCACTCTTTCCTCCACCCTCAGTGTCTGCATTTGCACCATCTACAATATGCACTGCAGCAGCTCACCAAGGCTTATTCACCAATCCCTTTCAAGCCTACAACCTCTGCGATGTAGCAGATTAAGGGCAGAATGTGAGGAGAAATACCACCACTCATAAGTTCTCTGCAGTGGAGCACTGCTCTAATTTAGAAATAAATCACTGTTCCTTCATTGTGGTTGGGCCAAATTTTTGGAAGTCACTCCGCAACAGTATTGTGTATGACAGTTAAAGAAGGTGTTAGACCTCACTGGGGTAGTACACTCTATTTTAGGCCCTGCTTTTTTCTGGAGTCATCTCCAAAGTTGTTAATTTTATCAAAGTATACAAAGTCCCCAATTTACCGATCTGATAGACTCTGGTTAACAGAAAACACTGACCAAGGTTCGATGCTTAACAAGAACCACTCCTTACAATTAAATAGACTAACCACAGATAAACAACAATAAACTGTCAACATCGAACTGTACTAATTAAAACTCCTATCTCTTCTAAAATGCCATTGTGTGCACATGGACATAGACTGGCAAAAATATTGATGTTATGGATGGAAGGGCAAAAAGTACTGGGGAAACAGTTCAATAGTACCAGCCTTCCAGATTCTAAGTCATTTAATTCTCTGAGCTTTTCTTTCCCATTATTTCAATTTTCGTAGGAGGCACAGAACAGCTGGTTCATAAATTATAAAGTCTCCAACTTATTAGATAAATCAACAGCAC
This sequence comes from Chiloscyllium punctatum, assembly GCF_047496795.1. Lineage (NCBI taxonomy): Eukaryota > Metazoa > Chordata > Chondrichthyes > Orectolobiformes > Hemiscylliidae > Chiloscyllium > Chiloscyllium punctatum. The sequence continues at coordinate 100,843,392 of NC_092749.1, read as the reverse complement.
AGAACACTGATGGGAATAGTCATCTGTCTTTTTTTTAGTGTCAGATATTTTACTGGTGTGTGAGAGACACACCACCTCTTCTCGGAGTCGAAGGAATTCTGACTGTACAGTTCATATCCATAAGCTGTTGAGCTGTCCAGGAAACAATCAGATAGTTGTCATCAAGTTGATGACAATCATCATCCACAGCTGGTCGCAATTCTTCAAACCAATCAGCAGTCTGTTGCCAGCTGAATTTTGCTTTGTGCTGTGCCATTCAGTTTCACCTTATCCCACTGGTTGCAAAGCAACAGTAAACATAACACAATGAATTTCAGAAACTTACTTTTTAAACATAGGACAATTTGTTTCTCAGTCCTTTGTTATCGAACAGCCCTTTGCCCAAGTCAGTCCACTATCACAAATAAGTACATTTACAAAGATGCATTCATTATAATTTACAAAGATGCTTCTGAAGAACAATTTGAGATGGACATTAAATGTTGGCCTAGTTAGCATTGCTTATGTCCTGTGAATGAATTTCATGTTTTATACTAATTACTGAACTGATCATTTTGGAAGCTGGTAGTAACTGAGACATATTGGTACAGATATCTCTTTGTAACATTTGTAATTGCATTATAATTCATTAGAACCTATTTTGATTAAGTTGTTTTGGAAATGGAAGATGTCCAGTGAAAAGGTCTGTTAGATTATTCAAAATTAAGAGAATGTAGACACTTTAAAGACTATTTTGGAAGATAAAATGCTAGAATGTTAACCAGTTTCGCAAATGAGTATTCAGCCAACGACCAAATTCATTGAACTTTCTTCAGTGGCTGCCAAGAACAGGTCACATTTCAGTGCTGAAGGGAGTCTCTTCCCTTATTAACAGATTAGGCTCTTAAATTAGTTCAATTTTATTTTCAAGTTTTGCTCTGCCAAACTGAGTCCTTGAAGAGACCCCTGCGGGCTCACCAAAAAAAAGTCCTCAAACAGAAAATTTGTTTTATGTTCCTCATGCCTCCACTGAACCAGTGAGGGTCACTGTCAGACTACTCATGCTTCTCATGTCTTTTTGTTAACCTCCTTCCTCATTTAAATTCGTGCTTCAATGTTCTTGTACCATGTCATTTCTGACCTTGGACATGACACCAAGTTATCGTCCGTCTGTTGGATTATAACCTGGCATGGTGTGATTTTTTTACCTTGTCCAATCCAGTCCAACACTGTCACCTCCACATCATGGCTGATTTATAGTGTTAAGATCTGAGCAAGAGCTTAGCTGGATCCTGGAACCTGTTTGTTTGTGTTACATGAATGCTATATGCTTCCAGAATCTCAGTTGCTTGGGTGCAACAAATTCAGGAAGCAATGTCTTATTATCTGTCTGGAAAATTGGAAAGCTTGCAAGCCATTTTTTTATGAAATCATTTAAAACTTTGTTAAGTATTTTTAAGGAACCTCCTGTACTAATCTGGATGTGTACAGTCTTTTGTGTGCTCTCTTTTCAAATGTTTAGGTGGAGGTCTCAGCTATTTGTAAGTTAGCTTGCTGCACAGATTGGAAGTGAAGCCTAATGTTGTAGAGCAGAAGCCCCCTAACACCGCCACCACCACTCCACGCACCCCTCAAACATCAGGGAGAGAGTCTGGATTCTCACTTTTATTTTATTGAAAGGCAAGTGTAAGGCACTGTATTCCAGATGTGATTTGATTCGTCAGACTGCTAGGCTTTAAGCAAAACACACTTTATTCTTACACTGCAGCTAAAATACAAACAAAGAATTGACATAACTTTAGCTGTATTGAAATACTTAACAAAATAATATATTATTTAACTACTAATTATCAACTGTTCCAATATAGCAGCATCCCATAAACATGCCCTTGGCAAAGGCAAATTTAGCAAAACAGCTTCTTGTGCTCTATCCAGTCCAGGAGAAAGAAAACCAAAATAAGCAATCTAGCAGCAGAAAAAGCACTCAATCTTTTAGCTGCAGCAGAGAGAGCTTTATCTAGCATCCTCGACAGCCAACTCCCAAAACTTCAACTGAAAGCAAAACTAAAATGATGAGTCTGTGTGAGCCTGACTCCATCCACTCCTGCTTCTTTTGTCAAATTTAAAATAAAAATAGGGAATTCAAAGCCTGTTTATACACTGCTTCTGAAGCAGACATTCTGGATCCATGGTGATAACATCACTCTGCAAACAAACAGCACAGAACAAACCCTCTAAGGCACAATACTGTCGCTATTGTCAAATGGAAATATGTTTATCATTGAACATAAAAGTTTCATTTCTACTAAACTAAAATATTGTTTTCTCATTTCAGTGTTTGGGAGACCTCTCTAGTTAATGGGTTGAAAATAAAACATTTCCATTGAAACTCAAGGACGTTCTCTCTTGAAGCTGTTAGAAATGCTGAATAGTAGTGCTGTCAGTAAATTTTTGGAATGATAGTGACAAATCAACAGCTTTATTTTTAAACCTTGCCTTTTTGTGAACAAAGTATGAAACAGAATTGTTGACTTTATTTCTGAAATAATTTCATTTTTCATTCCCTAGATTGACCTTGCTACACATTGTGGTTTTATGGGTGGCTTGCAACGTAATGGCAGTACAGGGCAAACTGCACCTTACTATGCTACCTCCACTGTGGAAGTCATTTTCCATGTTTCTACACGAATGCCATCAGATTCTGATGACTCATTGACTAAAAAGGTAAATAGCTTTAACCAGAATAAGCTATTCTTGACTGTTATCATTTTCCTTCCTGAGAAAGAAGAGCTGTTGATACTCTGATAAGTATGTTTGTTTATTTTTAATATAAATGTATAGAAGTTCAGAAGGATTGGGTGTGAACGGGTCTTTATGTGAAAGATACACTGATAACTGCATTGCTTGATGAAAGTCGGCAATCACATATAGCGAGTCAGTCGGCCATTGGTCTGAGGCAGTGGCAGACATCTGGAAGGCTGCATTAGTGAATAAATCCATTATTAAGGAAATTAATTGTTTTGTTTTCTATTTCACTTTGGATGCATTTAACTAGAGTTATTAATGCTGGAGAATGTCAGTTTTGCTTGACTTGTTCTTGACAGTATTGAATTACTGCAGTTTGGAGATAAGCCATAAACATAAGTTGGATAGATTCTTTTGTAAAGCTCGGACAACATTCTTCTTTTAGTTGTTAGTATGATGTAATTTGGAGAATCTGTAAAATGACTTTTTTTTTAATGTGTCATCAAAAGAATAACAAATTTGATCTTTAGCTTTTACATAGGAATATAATTAAATGCAGGTAGTTCATCCCCTTGACCCTGCTCCGCCATTCAAGATAATTATGGCTGATCTCATCTCAGCCTTAACACCACTTCCCATAACCTTTTGGTCCGTTAATGATACTACCCATCTCTTCCATAAGTTTGCTCAATGTCCTGGCATCCACCACATACTGGGATAATGAATTACACAAATTAACGACCCTTTGAGAAATAATTTCTCCTCCCCTCTGTTTGAAATCTGCTATCCGTTATCCAAAAGCTATGACCTCTCATTCTAGACTGCCGCACAACAGAAAACATGGTCTCAATCTAATTTGTCAGTTGTATACCTAAATTAGATCTCTTCTCATTCTTCTGAGCTCCTAAAGGCTAAACACATAAACTGTGCAATCTCTCTTGTAAAACAAGCCCCTCATCTTGAGTCAATCTGGTGAATCTCCTCTGAACTGCCTCTCCTGCAACTACATCTCACCTCAAGAAAGTAACGGAAACTATACACAATACCCCAGGTGCAGTAGTTTTAATGCCTTTTACAGTTGCATCAATACTTCCCTACTTTTATACCCTGTTCCTTTAGCAAATTCCATTTGCTTTCCTTATTACCTACTGTACTTGATTACAGGTTTTTTGTGATTCATGCACAAGAATACTCAGATCCCTCTGCACCTACACACTCTGAAGTGTCTCTCCATTTAGATAATAATTTGCCTTTCTATTCTTCCAATCAAAATGGATAACCTTACACTTTATCCAGTCAAACTCCAAGTACTATATTGGCCCATTCACCTAACCTATCCATATATACTTGTATGTTTTTTATTTCTTTATTGAAACTTAATACCATATCTGTTTTAGTGTCATCTGCAAATTTGGCTGTAGTACCTTTGATCCCTGCATCCAGGTCATTGACGTAGAATATAAATAGTTGTGACCTGAGGACCAAACCCTGTGGCACCCCACAAATTGCATCTTGCTAATCAGAAATAGGCCTATTTGTCCTGACTCTCTGTTTTCTGTTAGCTATCATCGATCCAAGCTAATAACTGACCCCCTAACCCCCATGTGATCTTACCTTGTGTGTTAGTCTTTTGTGTGGGACTTTATGAAGTTCTTCTGGAAGTCCCGATGCTTCGAAAGAATCCCATTATCCACTTTGCTTGTTACATCCTCCGAGAACTCTAACAAATTACTCGAGCGCAATTTAGTTATGAAACCATGCTGACTCTCAAGTAATTGTGGATAGTTTAAATCAGTATTTAAACTAACAACACATCTTTTGAGATGCATATCATGATATCTTGATTCATGACCAAGTTCAGTTGTTAACCTGGATGGAAACTTAATGATGTCTCTTTACACCCACTTAACCTTATTGTTCAAGATGACAGAGGTCACCAGTTTGAGTGTTCCAAACTTATGTCCCATAACATTGTAATGTTTATTACTTCATTTTTATTCAACATGCTCATTCATATTAGGAATTATTTTTTAATACAGCAAAGAATTTTTATTTTAAAATAATTATATCAACATGTCAGTCATTCTTTCCCTTTACAGTGTGAATGTAAACAAGGCTTTTATATGATGACAGTCATTCCTTAGTTGCAATACGACCATTTTTTAGAACCATATGCACTGTCTGGTTGAAGCAAGTTGCTTTAATTAATCATTTATATGATGGATGTGTTCTTACCTTAAAAGAACAGAGACCATTTAACGTGTAAACAGCCCTAAGATGCTTCACAAATGGACTATATGAAAAGCAAATGCTCACTCAAGGATGGAGAGACAAGGAAGAGTGACTGAAAGCTGCATTGCGAATGGGAAAATCTTCAGGATGCACTTAATAGATTGGAGGTGGTGAAGGAATTCCACAGTGTGGATCACAGGTCATTGAAGATTTTGCTGCAACAAAGAGGAATATGCATAAAATACAAAAATCATGGAAGCAAAGTGGGGGCAGAACTATTGCAGATTTAAAGGCAGTGCCAGCAGGAAAGAAGCTAAAACAGATGCCATGTGGCCAGACCCAAAGGAAATCACACAAAAGATGAGTTAAACATATTTAGATGGACATCATTTTCAAAGATCAGAGAAGCAGCTGTTCTGCCAGATAGAACATAGAACATAGACATAGAACATAGAACAATACAGCACAGAACAGGCCCTTCGGCCCACGATGTTGTGCCGAACTTCTAACCTAGATTAAGCACCCATCCATGTACCCATCCAAATGCCGCTTAAAGGTCGCCAATGATTCTGACTCTACCACTCCCACGGGCAGCGCATTCCATGCCCCCACCACTCTCTGGGTAAAGAACCCACCCCTGACATCTCCCCTATACCTTCCACCCTTCACCTTAAATTTATGTCTCCTTGTAACACTCTGTTGTACCCGGGGAAAAAGTTTCTGACTGTCTACTCTATGTATTCCTCTGATCATCTTATAAACCTCTATCAAGTCACCCCTCATCCTTCGCCGTTCCAACAAGAAAAGGCCGAGAACTCTCAACCTATTCTCATACGACCTATTCTCCATTCCAGGCAACATCCTGGTAAATCTCCTCTGCACCCTCTCCAAAGCTTCCACATCTTTCCTAAAGTGAGGCGACCAGAACTGCACACAGTACTCCAACTGTGGCCCAACCAAAGTCCTGTACAGCTGCAACATCACTTCACGACTCTTGAATTCAATCCCTCTGCTAATAAACGATAATACTCCATAGGCCTTCTTACAAACTCTATCCACCTGAGTGGCAACTTTCAAAGATCTATGTACATAGACCCCAAGATCCCTCTGTTCCTCCACCTGACTAAGAACCCTACCATTAACCCTGTATTCCGCATTCTTATTTGTTCTTCCAAAATGGACAACCTCACACTTGGCAGGGTTGAACTCCATCTGCCACTCCTCAGCCCAGCTCTGCAACATATCTAAATCTATGATATCTCTCACAAGACAGTTGCAGGTGATGAAATGATCATAAGGAATTCACAAGATATTTGGAGGAATAGAAAATTGAAGATAGCAGTGATACTAGTTTTTGGGAACAGACATAATGATGTGAAACATTTGGAGTCTCTTTTTTATGGGGTATAGTTATTGATATTTTGACAATAATATCTGTTGCTTCATGTACTGTTGCATTAATGTTGGGAAATTTAAGCTGATGCATTTTGGTAGGATGAGAAAATTAGAATACATTTTAAACGTGTAAATTTTAATTGTTCAGAGAGATTTGTGCGTCCTCACTCAAGAAATACAAGGTTAGTATGTGAATGTAGTAAGCAATTAAGAAGCCAAATGGCCATTTTTGCATTAGGGTTGGAGTATGAGCAATAAAGTGTTGCTATAAGTCTAAGTGCTTTGGTGAAACTGCACCAAGAGTACTGTGGGCAATTATCGAAGATTGGATATGATGGCTTTGGAGATAGTGCAGCAAAATTACGCTAGGTTAATATCTAATGAGGATTGTTCTCCAAGCAGGGATTGGGTAGAATGAGCCTGAATTCTCTGGAATTTAGAAGAATGAGAAATGGTCTGCGTGAAACATATAAGCTTCTTCAAAGGCTTGAATGGGGAGATATTAATGCTCACCCTTGGCTGAAGAATGTAGATCTGGGGGCTATATTCTCAGAATAAATGGGTCCATCATTTAAGACTGAGAATAAAGACACTTATCTACTCATGGGTTATGATTCATTGAAATTTATCCAAGAAGGTGGTTAGATTTTTAAATTCTTTACAGAGTGATATATGGATTGGATTTCAAATGGAATTGAGATCTGGGATTGATGACAATATTGAATTGCAGGGTGAACTTAAAGGGCTAGCTAGCCTACTTCTGTCCATCTTATGTTTCTATGCCCTTAGCAACTGGAATTGCTATTCAAAATAAATAGTTTTTGACTTTATTTCATTGATATCCTGCTGTTTCATGAACCCTTGATCCTGTTATTATAGCTCCATGAAGAAATGAATTGTGTGACTCCAAAAACAGGAAAAACCAAAATACGTAGACATTTTAAATAGATATTTTTGGCTCCAGTCATCATTTTTCAGCTTCTCCCATTTTATTTGGGGTCTCCATAATGTTGGTTACACCCCAATCACCATCTCATCCTGTCAGTGACACATTCTTCATTAAATCCACAGTGCTTAAGTTAGTCCGATCTTAGACATTACGCTTTTTCCTGGCAGTCCCAACTCCATTGTTTACCTCACCACCATCCTCCCTCTCTTTCGTAAAACCATTTCAATTTCTTCTCAGCTATTTTTCTTCAATTATGTCATAACCTTCACTGACTCCCTGATGAACCGGTTCTGAATTTGTCATCGATCTCAGTATTCATATCTTATCAGCTGTTGATGCATTGGCAATAATCTTGCAGAAATTGCTGAAGTCAAGGAGGGTCCTGGAAGGCTGGAAAATGACTAATGTGACAGTCCTGTTTTAAGAACGGAGGGAGTCAGAATATGGGAAATTTGTATGATAAAATAGACTGAGTCAGCATGGCTTCACCAAGGAGATTTATACCTGACAAAACTATTCAAATTCTTTGAGGACGTGACAAGCAATGTAGACAAAGGAGAGCCAGTAGACATGACCTATTTAGATTTCCAGAAGGCCTTTGGCAAGTGCCGCACAGGAGGCTGCTATACTGTTAGTGTTCATTTGGACAGAGCTACAATATAAGATATACTGCTTAGGCTCTATAAGGTTCTGGTCAGACTGCATTTGAAATATTGTGAACAGTTTTGATTTCCAAATCTAAGGAAGGATGTGTTGGCCTTGCAGTAGGTCCAGAAGAGATTTATAAGAATAATCCCAGGGAATGAAAAATTTGTCATCTGAGGAACAAATGAGGACTCTGGTTCTGTATTCTATAAAGTTTAGAATGAGGGTGTCTCATTGGAACTTAGAGAATTCTGAGAGGCTTGGATTGAGTGGACATGGAGAAAATGTTTTACTAGTAGGTAAAACAAGGGCATGTGGGCACAGCCTCAGAGTGAAGGGACAATCCTTTAGAACTGAGATAAGAGAGAATTTCTTCAGACAGTGGGGTGGTGAATCTATGGTAGTCATTGCCACAGAGGTCGATGGAGATCAAGTCATTGAGTGTCTTTAAGAAGAGATAGATAGGTTCTGGATTTGTAAGGGCATCAAGAGATATCAGAAGAATAGGCTTGGAAAACATATCAGCCATGATCAAATGGCAGAATAGACTCAATGGACCAAATGGACTACTATGCTCCTAATATCGTCTTAGTACCTAATTGTTGATCCTCTCTCCTTTTTGGGCTTCAGTATGGAGCATTTAACTTGCATATCCCTAAAATGCTCAAACCGATAATGTATTACTGTAGTGTTGAGTATTGAAAGGAATTCAGTAATTTGTGTTAAATAATAAAATCAGTAGCATCTTAAAGCAAAAATGTTTTTTCTGTAACATCAAAAATCAACATGATCTCTATAAAGTGTAATCAGGCTCATGAATCTATAAAGACCTCATATCTTTTATTCCTGGAGAGCTCACAGCACAGGAACAGATAAGTGCATAGAATTTAATTGTAACCTTACAGTAAGTCTATAGTAATGAGTAGAGTGAGTCCTTTTTTGATTATATGTTTTATTGAGCTTTGTCTCTTGATTAAACTTTTAAAATATAAACCATAAGTATTAAGTTAGCCTGGAGCACTGTTTTTAGAGCAAAAATTGTGCTATTTTCTGGGTCTGTAGATTGTGAACGAGCAAATATGGCTTTTAGTAGAGTGATATGCTCTTCCTGTCAGATATGGGAGGTTAGGGAGAGTTTCCATGTTACTGATGATTATGTCTGCAGGAAGTGTCTTTGGTTGCAAATCCTGTTATGTTGCATAGGTCGGTTGGAATGGCAGTTAGAAACAGTGAGGAATTTACAAGTGCTGGGGGTATGATGAATGGCAGTTATAGGAAGTGAAAAAAGCTGCACATACAGTCAGGTAGATGGGTTAACTCCAGGAAAGGTAGGAGGGGTAGGCAGGTTATGTAGTAAACATCTGTGGCTATGTCCATTTCAAACAAGTACGTTGTTTTGGAAAACGTAGGGAGGTGATGGACTCTCAGGGGAATGTGGCATGAACAGCCAAGTTTCTGGTATCAACACTGGTGGTAATGTAATGAGGGGTACATTGGATTCCAAGCAATCGATTGTGATAGGGGACTCTCTAGTCAGAGGCACAGACAGATGTTTCTATGGCCAACAGCAAAAAATCAGAATTGTGTGTTGCCTCCCGAGTGCCAGGATCAAGGATATCTCAGATAGAGTGTAGAATATTCTTAAAGGGGAGAGGGATCTGCAGGAGGTCGTTGTACACATTGGAACTAACAGCATAGAAAGGGAAAAGGATGAGATTCTGAAGGGAGAATTTAGAAAGTTAGGCAGGAATTTAAAAAGGAGGTCCACGAGGGTAGTAATATGTGGATTACTCCCGGTGCTACAAGCTAGTGAAGGTGGGAATAGGAGGATAGAGCAGATAAATGCGTGGCTGAGTGACTGGTGCAGGGGAGAAGGGTACACATGTTTGGATAATTGGAATCTCTTCTGGGGTAGAAGTGACCTGTACAAGAAGGATGATTGCACCTGAATTGGAAGGGGGCTAAATATACTGACAGGGAGATTTGTTAGAGCTGCTTGGGAGGATTTTAACTATTAAGGTGGGGAAGTGGGACCCAGGGAGATGGTGAGGAAAGAGATCAATCTGAGACTGGTACATTTGGGAAAAGGAGCAGGTCAAACAGTCAGGGCAGGCAAGAACAAAGCAGAGAACATTGAAGAACTGATAAATTAAACTGCATTTACTGAAATGTAAAAGGTCTAACAGGGAAGGCAGATGCACTCATGTCATGGTTAGGAGCATGGGACTGGGATATCGGATATCATAGCAAATACTGAAATGTGGCTCAGGGATGGACAGGACTTAATGTTCCAGGATACAAATGCTATAGGAAAGATAGAAAGAGTGGCAAGAGAGGAGGAGGAGGAGTGGTGTTTTTGGCCGTACTTAGGGAGGATATTCCTGAGAATACACCCAGGGAAGTTATTTGGGTGAACTGAGAAATAAGAAAGGAATGATCACCTTATTGGCATTGTATTATAGACCCCATAATAGTCAGCAGGAGATTGAGAAACAGATTTGTAAGGAGATTTCAGTTATCTGTAGGAATAATAGAGTGGTTATGGTAGGGGATTTTAACTTTTGAAACATAGACTGGGACTGCCGTAGTGTTAAGGGTTTATTTGGAGAAAAATTTAAGTTTGTACAAGAAAATTTTCTAATTCAGTATGTGGATATGCCTACTCGAGGAGGTGAAAAACTTGACCTACTCTTGGGAGCTAAGGTGACTGAGGTGTCAGTGGGGGAACACTTCAGGGCCAGTGACCATAATTCTATTAGTTTTAAAATAGTGATGGAAAAGGATGGATCAAATCTAAAAGTTGAATTCTAAATTAGAGGAAGGCCAATTTTGATGGTTTTAGGCAAGAACTTTCAAAAGCTTATTGGGGGCAGATATTTGCAGATAAAGGGATGGCTGGCAAATGGGAAGCCTTCAATAATGAGATAACGAGAGTCCAGAGGCAGTATATTCCTGTTAGGGTGAATAGCAAAGCTGGTAGTTGTCAGGAATGCTGGATGACTTGAAAAATTCAGGCCTGGACAAGAAATTGAAGGAAGCATATGTCAGTATTGACAGCAGAGATTGAGTGAATCCTTTGAGTATAAAGGCAGTAGGAGTTTACTGAAAAGGGAAATTGGGAGGGCAAAAAGGGTTCATGAGATAGTTTTGACAAATAGGATTGAGGAGGATCCAAAGAGATTATATAAATACATTAAGGACAAAAGGGTAAAGAGGGAGAGAATAGAGCCCCTCAGGATCAGCAAGGCAGCCTGTGTGTGGAGTCGCATCAGGGAGATATAAACGAGTAGTTTGCATCAGTGTTTACTATGGAGAGGGACATAGAAAATATAGAATGTGGGGAAATAGATGGTGACAGCTTGAAAAATGTCTATGTTACAGAGGAGGAGGTGCTGGATGTCGTGAAACAATCAAGACCTGATCAGGTGTACCTTAGAAATCTGTGGGAAGATAGGGAAATGATTGGGCCTCTTGCTGAGATATTTGTATCATCGATTGTCACAGGTGAGGTGCCAGAAGACTGGAGGTTGGCTAACATGGTGCCACCATTGAAGAAAGGTAGAAAGGGAAGCCAGGGAACTATAGACCAGTGACCCTGACATCGGTGGTGGGCAAATTGTTGGAGGTATTTGAGGGACAGGATTTACAGGTATTTGGAAAGGTATAGACTGATTAGAGATAGTCAACATGACTTTGTGTGTGGGAAATCGTGTCTCATGAACTTGTTTGAGTTTTTTGAAGAAGGAACAAAGAGGAATGATGAGAGCACAGCGGTAGACGTGATCGATATTGACTTCAGTAAGGCATTCAACAAGATTCCTCATGGGAGACTGGTTAGCAAGGTTTGCTGTTATGGAATACAAGGAGAACTAGCCATTTGGATATAGACCTGGCTTGAAGGTAGAAGACAAGAGGTGATGGTGGAGGGTTGCTTTTCAGACTGTAGGCCACAAGGATCGGGTGCTGGGTCCACAACTTTTCGTCATTTGTGTAAATGATTTGGATGTGAACCTAAGAGATATAGTTAGTAAGTTTGCAGATGACACCAAAATTGGTAGTGTAGTGGATAGCCAAGAAGGTTATCTCAGAGTACAACAAGATCTTGATCAGATAGGCCAATGGGCGGAGGAATGAGAGATGGAGTTTAATTTAGATAAATGTGAAGTGCTGCATTTTGGAAAAGCAAATCTTAGCAGGACCTGTACACTTAATGGTAAGGTCCTCAGGAGTGTTATTAAACAAAAAGACCTTGGAGTGCAGGTGAATTGAATTGAAATTGAATTGAATTTATTGTCATGTGTACTGAGGCATGGTGAAAAGGTTCATTGTTCCTTGAAAGTGGAGTCACAGGTAGATAGGATAGTAAATACGGCATTTGGTATGCTTTCCTTTTGGTCAGAGCATTGACTATAGGAGTTGGGAGGTCATGTTGCGGCTGTACAGGACATTGGTTCGGCCACTTTTGAAATATTGCGTGCAGTTCTGTTCTTCTGATCGGAAGGATGTTGTGAAACTTGAAAGGGTTCAGAAAAGATTTACAAGGCTGCTGCCAGGGTTGGAGGATTTGAGCCCTAGGGAGAGGTTGAATAGGCTGGGGCTCTTTCCCTGGGCATCGGAGGCTGAGGGATGACCTTATAGAGGATTATAAAATCAAATGGGGCATGGATAGGTCTTTTCTCTTGGGGGTTGTGGGTATCCAAGAGGTTTATGGTGAAAAGGGAAAGATATAAATGGCACCGAAGAGGCAACGTTTTCACACACAGGTTAATGTAAGTGTGGAATGAGCTGCCAAAGGATGTGGTGGAGGCTGGTACTATTACAGCATTTAGAAGGCATCTGGATGGGCATATGAATAGAAAGGGTTTGGAGGGATATGGGCCAAGTGCTGGTAATGGGACTAGATTAGGTTAGGATATCTGGTCAGCATGGACGAGTTAGACCGAAAAGTGTGTTTCTTCGTGCTGTACATCTCTATGACTCCTATAACTGGTGTTCATTTGTGAATGAAATTGTTGATTCTTAAATGTGAGCTTAAGGCAGAACACACCTGTACTTTGTTTATTGAAGAATTGAGCAAAAGACAGTATCTGAGCATTGAGAATAGAGAGAAATTTTGTCAGAATATTTGCAACACAATTTCAGTCTGTCATCTTCAATTGTGTTATTTCCAATAAGTATTATCGTATCTCATCAATGGGAGTGTCAAGCAACATGCCTTAACAAATTATTGGATCAACCAGAAGTCTTAACTTGGGACTTGCTCAGACTGAAAACCTTAAAATGTAAAACATAGTAAAGTCTCAGAAGAAGAGTCATGGAAACCTTGTGGCTCTCTGTCCCTTCTGGGATTATTATTTGGGATTTTATTGTGGGTAATTATAACCAGACCAGGACAGGAAGACATATTGTGTACATATCTAAGAATAAATCATCAGATTAGAGTAGACATTACATCTTCATCAAAGGACAACGCTGAAGATTCTAGTTGAATGCACATAGTATTTAAAACAAACAAATAACTGGTTGTACAAAAGAAATAAATATAGACAATCTGATAGCCATTACAGAGGTGTGCTGCTTAGATGGATCCAAATGTCAACGGGTGCAAGACTATGTGGAATAACAGGAACTAGAAAAAGGTGGAAGTTAATTAATTATGGTAATGGCCTAACAGAAGGGGATGACCTAAGCTCAAAAAAAGCAGGATGTAAAAGTGATGAGTCGAGATGAGAAGCAATAAAGGCAAGAAATCACTTGTGGAAGTAGTGAACAGCAATCCTAACTATAACCACATGGTAGAATATGATAAAACAAAGAAATTATGACAGCTTATCAGAAAGGAAGGCAAAAATCAATGTTCATCAATATCAAGACTAGAAAAAATCAGTTGGATAAAGGTATCCTATATGGGAAGTTCATATATGTTTTTAGGATAGCTTCTTAGAACAACAGATTTTGGAGTGACCAGATATCAGATTGCCCGAGACTTGTTTTCTGTAATGTTTCAGGATAATAGTGAATGCCCCCCAAGGTAACAGTGACCATAATTTGGTTGAATTTTGCGTTCAATTTATTGGAAAGAAGAGTGGGTTCAATACCCAGATTGTAAGCTTTTAAATAAGGACAATTGTAAGGGCAAGAATTCAGAGCTGGCTAAAGTAAATGGCAAATTAGGTTAAGAAATAAATCAATAGAGGTGGATTGCAGATATTTTGCGGGAAATTTCAGACCACAGTAAATATATATATATTCCAAAGAAAGAGAAATTCCAAGGGGAAGATCCACCATGGTTAACTAAAAAAGTTACGAACATAACAAAAGAGCAAAACCGAAGACTCTGCGTAGAATACGTAAAGCAATTAAATTGGTAACTGATGATGCAAAAGAACTGAACATACACCATTTTTAGCCATTAGAGACCTTGCTGTAGAATGATGTGAATTGGACCTATATGTCAAAAGGTATATGATGTTTCAGACTTCGATAATGCAAAGTTGAGTGGCAAAATTGAAGATTGAACAAAATATTTTCAAAAATTAAAGAATGAATTAAAAAGGTATAAGGAGGAAAAAAAAAATCCAGAGAAGCTAATGAGAAAAATGAGAGTAGAGTATCTAAAGATATTCAAAAGGTGAGAGAGCTAACAAAATGAGTGGTATAAAAAGTGAGTCTGGGAATTAATAATGGAAAACAAAGAGAAAACAGATAAATTCAACAGGTATCATGTGTAGGGAGACAAGGAAAACCTAAAGAAGACAGCATATTTGGTGACTTTAATCTTCTCATTGATTGGGAACATCAGATTGGCAGAGGTAGCCACGAGGAAGAATTCATAGAATGGATTCAGGACAGTTTTTTGGAACAATATGTATTTTAGATCAGTAATGTGTTATGATGCAGGTTTAATAAATGATCTCAGGGTAAAAAATCCCTGAAGAAACAGTGGGCATAACATGGTAGAATTTAGCATTCAGTTTGAGGAAGAAACTCCGGTCAGAAACAATTATGGTCAACTTAAATAAGGATAATAACAACAAAGGTGTAGGGGCAAAATTGATTGTAACATTTGCAGAATGGAGTTCAGAAAAGACAAAGATAGACATTTAAGTAAATAGTTGGTATGGACAGAAAATTGGCTGATTGGCAGAAAGCAGAGTGCGCGTATAAAGGTGTATTTTTCAAGATGGCTGCTGGCGACTAATGGACTTCTGCAAGGATTAGTGTTGGAGCACAACTATTTACATTAAATGTTAATGATCTGGATCAAGGACCTGAGGGCATCTTTGCTAATATTGCAGATGCAACCTGGGAGAGGTAGTATTGAGGAGTTGAGGCTGCTGAAGGACTTGAACAGGCTATGAAAATGGGCAAAGAAATGGCAGATGGAATACAATGTGGGAAAGTGTGAGGTTATGCACTTTGGTAGGATATACATAGACTATTTCCCAACCTGGGGAAGGCTTCAGAAATTTGACGCACAAAGGGATTTAGGAGACCTAGTTCAGGATTCTCTTAAGACGAA
Source organism: Chiloscyllium punctatum (assembly GCF_047496795.1). Classification (NCBI taxonomy): domain Eukaryota; kingdom Metazoa; phylum Chordata; class Chondrichthyes; order Orectolobiformes; family Hemiscylliidae; genus Chiloscyllium; species Chiloscyllium punctatum. Next base: position 100,827,925 of record NC_092749.1, on the reverse strand, counting down.
TATGCAGGTTCAGTTGACAGTTAGCATTCATTTTGAGAAAGCTGGAATGCAAGAGCAGGGATGTATTGTTGAGGCTGTTTAAGGCTCTGGTCAGACCATATTTAGAATATCATGAGCAGTTTTGGGCGCTATATTCAAGGAAAGATATGCTACTCTTGGCCAGGATCCAGAGGACATTTACAAGAATGATCCCAGGGATAAAGGACTGGTAATATGAGGAGTGGTCAAGGACTCTGGTTTGGTATGCAATGCAGTTAGGAAGCTGAGGAGGGGATCTCATTGAAACTTGCAGAATACTAAGAGGCCTGAATAGAGGGGAAGACTATGTTCCATCTGGCTGGAGAGACCGAGGACCTGAGGGCACAATTTCAGACCTTTTAGAACTGAGATCAGAGGAATTTCTTCAGCCAGAAGGTGGCGAATCTATGGAACTCAGTACGATTGAACGCCCTGCATGCCAACTCATTGAGTGTATTTAAGACAAAGGTAGATTCTTGATTATTAAGGTAATCAAAGGTTATTGGGAGAAAGCAAGAGAATGGTAGATTTTGGAAAAATGCAGATGTAGCAGGGTTATTGTTGTAGTTGACTTCAGCTTTTCTGATATTGACTGGAACCTCCTTCATGCAAATGGTTTGAGCGGAACCGTTTTGTCAGGTGTATTCAGGAGGGTTTCCTTACTCAGTATGTAGACAGGCTGACGAGGAGAGAGGCCATTTTGGATTTGGTGCTCGGCATTGAGCCAGGACAGGTGTCCGATCTCGTGGTGGGAGAACACTTTGGTGACAGTGACCACAACTGCCTCACGTTTACCATAGCGTTAGAGAGGGAAAGGAGCATTTACCAAGGGAAGATATTTAAATCGGGAATAGGAAATTACGACGCTATCAGACAGGAATTGCGAAGTACAGATTGGGAGCAATTGTTCCACAGAAAGGGCGCAACAGACATGTGGAGACTGTTTAAGGGGCAATTGTTGCAAGTGATGCACAAATTTGTTCCTCTAAGACAGGCAAGAAGGGGTAAGATTAAGGAGCCTTGGATGATGAGAACAGAGGAGCTTCTCATCAAAAGGAAGAAGGCAGCTTACATAAGGTGGAGGAAGCAAGGATCTAGCACAGCTTTAGAGGATTACAGGCTTACTAGAAAGGAGCTCAGGAATGGACTGAGGAGAGCCAGGAAGAGGCACGTAAAAGGCTTGGCAGGAAGGATTAGGGAGAACCCTCACCTTTCCTCATATGTGAGGAATAAGAGGATGATCAGGGAGAAGGTAGGGCTGATCAGGGATAGCGTAGGGAACTTGTGCATGGGTCTCAGCAGATAGGGGAAGCTCTAATTGAGTTTTTTGCTTCAGTTTTCACAACGGAAAGGGACCTTGTTGTGAATGAGAGCTTTGAGGAGATGGGATACGGTCTTGACCAGATCAAGATTGATGAAATTGATGTGCTGGAGATTTTGGCAAACATTAAGATTGATAAGTTCCCAGGACCAGACCAGATTTATCCTAGATTGCTCCGGGAAGCGAGAAAAGAGGTTGCTAAGCCTCTGGCGAAGATCTTTGCTTCCTCACTCTCCACAGGAGTCGTACCAGAGGATTGGAAGAGGGGGGGGGGGGGGGGTTGGTGAATGTGTTCCTATTTTCCAGAATGGGAATAGGGAAATCCCTGGCAATTGCGCACCAGTCAGTCTTGCGTCTGTGGTCAGCAAGATTTTGAAAAGAATTCTGCGGGATTTATGACTATTTGGAAAAGCATAGCATAATTAAAGGCAGTCAGCATGGCTTTGTGAGGGGCAGGTCGTGCCTCACAAATCTTATTGAGTTCTTCGAGGAGGTGACAAGACAGGTCGACAAAGGTGGATGTGGTATATATGGACTTCAGCAAGGCATTTGATAAGGCTCATTCATAATGTCAGGAGGAATGGGATACAGGGAGATTTGGCTATCTGGATTCAGAATTAGTTGGCTAACCAAAGGCAGAGAGAGGTTGTAGTGGAAAGTATTCTGCCTGGAGGTCAGTCTTGAATGGTGTCCCACAGCAAACTGTTCTTGGGCCTCTGCTCTTTGTAGTTTTTATAAATACCTTGGATGAGGAGGTTGAGGGGTGGGTTAGTAAATTTGCCGATGACACAAATGTTGAAGGTGCTGTTGATAGTGTTGAAGGCTATTGCAGGCTGCAGCACGACATAGACAGGATGCAGAGCTGGGCTGAGAAATGGCAGATGGAGTTCAACCTGGATAAATGTGAAGTGATGCATTTTGGTAGGTCAAACTTAAATGCTGAATATAGGATTAAAGACCGGATTCTTGGCAGTGTGGAGGAACAGAGGGATCTTGGTGTTCAAGTGCACAGAACCCTCAAAGTTGTCACCCAAATTGATTGGGTTGTTAAGAAATCATATGGTGTTTTGGCTTTTGTTAACAGGGGGCTCAGGTTTAAGAGCCGTGAGGTTTTGCTGCAACTGTACAAGACCCTGGTGAGACCACACTTGGAATATTGTGTCCAGTTCTGGTCGCCCTATTATAGGAGGCTTTGGGGAGGATGCAAAGAAGGTTTACCAGGATGTTGTCTGGACTGTCTTACAAAGAGAGGTTGACTAAACTCTGACTTTCCTCTCTGGAGAGGAGGAAGAGAGGTGACCTGATCAAGGTATACAAGGTAATGAGAGGCATGGATAGAGTCAACAGCCAAAGACTTTTCCCCAGGATAGGACTGACAGTCATGAGGTGTCATAGTTTTAAGGTGTTCGGAGGAAGGTATAGAGGAGACATCAGAGTTAGGTTCTTTACGCAGAGAGTTGTGAATACGTGGAATGCGTTGCCAGCAGTGGTGGTGGAAGCAGAGTTATTAGAGACATTTGAGCAACTGCTGGACATGCACATGGACAGCAGTGAATTGAGGGGTGCATAGGTTAGGTTATTTTATTTTAGATTAGGAATAATACTAGGCACAACATCGTGGGTCGAAGAGCCTGTTCTATGCTGTACTTTTCTTTGTTCTAATGGATTTGAGAAATGTAACAGCCACAATCAAATTGTGGAACAGACTTGATGGACCTATATCTTATGGTCTTATGGTTGTGACTCCACAAGAGTCCAGCAAAATCTCAGTAATAACTGTAAACCAGCAAATGGAAGGGAAGGTGGAACTTAAGAAAATCTCATTGACCAAGTAAGTTGTACTTCGTAAATTGTTAGAGCTGCAGGTTACAAATCCACAAGATCTGATGGCCTTCATTCACATGGATGTAAAATAAAGAAAACTGCAGATGCAGGAAATCTGAAATAAAATCAAATTCCTGGAGAAACTGGACAGGTCTGGCAGCATCTGTTGAGATAGAAACAATTTGCATTTAATTTGATTTATTATTGTCACGTATCAAGGTAGAGTGAAAAGTTTTGTTTTGAATGCAGTACAGACAGATCATATTTCACATAGGGCAAGAGAACAGAGCAAAGAATATAATTTTATGGCTGCAGAGAAGATGTTCAAAGAGTGAGATCAACATTAAATTTAAAATTTGGGAGGCCCATTCAGAAGTCTAATAGTAGGAGGGAAGCAGCTGTTCTTAACTTTGTTTGTGCAATTTACAAACGAGAATGGAAGAGAGTATAAATGGAGTGGGAGGGAGTTTTGATTATGTTGGTCACTTTCCCAAGGCAGCGGGAAGAATCGATGGAGTCAATGGATGGAAGGCTGGTTTGTGTGATGGACTGGACTATGTTCAATTTTGAGTCCAGTGATCTTTCTTCAAAACAGTTCTGAAAAAGAATCATTGTTCTCAATGTAAATTCTGTTTTCCCCCTCCACAGATGATGCTCGATCAGTCGAAAGGTGTGGTACTGGAAAAGCACAGCCTATCAGGCAGCATTTGAGGAGCAGAGAGTTGACATTTCAAGCATAAGCTCTTCTTCTTCACTCACTGGAACACCGCCAATGACTACAGCCACCGGTGAAGACATAGCGAACATCACGTGGAACGTTACTTCTGTCCCCGCTCTCCTGCTCCTCAGATACTGCCTGATTGGAAAAGCACAACCTATCAGGCAGTATCTGAGGAGCAGGAGAGCGGGGGCAGAAGTAACGTTCCACGTGATGTTCGCTATGTCTTCACCGGTGGCTGTGGTCATTGGCGGTGTTCCAGTGAGTGAAGAAGAAGAGCTTATGCTTTAAATGTCAACTCTCTGCTCCTCAAATACTGCCTGAGAGGCTGTGCTTTCCCAGCACCACACTTTTTGACTCTGATCTCTTGACATCTGCAGTCCTCACTTTCACCTAGATAATGCTAGATGCTGAGATAGTTGATGTGTTGTTCTAAATTTCCAAAATTCTCTACATTTGGCAAAACCAGAAAGTGTAACTCTCATTCAAAAAGAGAGAGAAATGGAAAACAGGAAATGACAGGCTAATTAGCTTAACAACTGTCAGATGAAACATATTAAAGTTTGAGGTAATCATGCTGAGTTAACACGTTTTGGTGAAAAATATATTTTGCTGAACCAATTTATTAATCTTTTTGAGGAAGCAAAATTGGTAAATATTTCTAGTTTTTAAAATAGCATGATCTTTTGTTCCTAGTTGTCTCTAGTGTTTTGTTTCTCTTTTCCCTAAAAATACTTTGTTAGATACAAGCACAGTACGAATGTAAAATAACAAAACGGGGTAAAGATTCGGAATGTTAGTGAGTGGATGGCCATTTGGGTGAGGTGTTGTTGTTGCAGCATGTGGAAGTTGTCAGATACCAAGGTGCTCCCAAGTGAACGTAACCGTAGCAAGTATTTGCAACTCAAGCAACTTTGGGGCTGAGTTGAAGAGCTAGAGTTTGATATTGTGCCATATCAAAATGGAGGTAGTTAACTGGACATGATGCTATAAGAGGTTCTCTGACCCCTCAGATTAGGTAATTCAAACTTGGTTTATGTTCAGGGACAGGAGGATGTGACTGCAGTTAAGGCAGTTATAGGGACCCACGTTGAGCGTGTTCTTTTTTTTCTTTTGATTATTCACTATTCTTAACTTCCTTTGTCGACATAGTTGGTCTGTTCCTTTCCACGAATTCTACTTCCTCACTGGGATATACTTTTAGAATAAATTTTGAAGTATAGTATATATTTAATTGTGTACTGTTGTCTTCTCTGCTAAACTCCATTCACTGTCTGTTCCAGTCAATTCTACCCATATTCCTTTGTTATTAACCTTATTTAAGTTTAACATAATTGTTTACAACCAGAGTTCCTTCCCCTCAACTGAATGTTAAGTTGTGCCACGTTGTGTTAACTGCTTCCTTGGTAATATTTTACCCTGAGATCATTTATTAAACCTGGGTCATTGCACATCACCAGATCCCTATTTGGATCCACAACATTTTAATCCAAAACACTGTCCTGAATACATTCTGTGAATTCTTCCTCATGGTCACCTCCATTAATTTGGTGTTCCCAGTCAATGCACAGATTCAAGTTACCAAGATTAATATACTGTTAATTTTACATGTCGTCATCATCTCCTGATTTATTCTTTGTCATACACACTGTGTACTGTTCGGAGGTCTATAGACTACTCCCGACAGTACATGTTTTCTAAATGCTGTGCATTTTTTAAGTGAAAAGCTGTTGATTTGCCATTTACAATTTTTTTGCCACCTTTGACCATAATTGTTGCTGTTTTTCTGTTGGTATACTCTGTCCCTACTAGTCCCATTCTTGATATCATAACCTAAATAGCTGCCCTGCAAAGCTGCCATGTCCTTTTGTTTTTTAGAACATAGAACAATACAGCGCAGAACAGACCCTTCGCCCCTCGATGTTGCACCGACCTGTGAACTAATCTAAGCCCATCCCCTTACACTCGCCCATCATCATCATGTGCTTATCCAACGGTTGTTTAAATCTCCCTAATGTGGATGAGTTAACGACCCTTACCACTGTGATTAAAGAACCTGCCTCTATCATCTGTCTTAAATCTATCACCCCTCAATTTGTAGATATGCCGTCATTATCCTAGGACAAAGACTTTCACTGTCTACCCTATCTAATCTTCTGATCATCTCGTATGTCTCTATCAAATCCCCAAGTCTCTCAGCCTTTCCTCATAAGACCTTCCCTCCAGACCAGGCAACATCCTGGTATATTGCCTCTGCACCTTTTCCAATGCTTCCAGAACTGTACGTAATATTCGAAGTACAGCCACACTGGCGTTTTGTTTAGTTGCAGCATGACATTATGGCTCTGGAACTCGATCCCTCTACTAATAAAACCTAACACACTGTTTGCCTTCTTAACAGCAATATTAACCTGGGTGGCAACTTTCAGGGATCTATGTACATGGACTCTGCACATCCACACTACCAAGAATCTTTCCATTGACCCAGTTTTCTGCCTCCTTGTTATTCTTCCCAAAGTCAATCACCTCACATTTAGCTGCATTGAACTCCATTTGCCACCCCTCAGCCCAGTTCTGTAGTTTATCCAAATCCCTTTGCAACTTGCAACATTTTTTCACACTGTTCACACGACTCCACCGACTTTAGTGTCATCTGCAAACTTAGTAACCCATCCACCTATGCCTGCATCCAAGTCATTTATAAAAATGACAAACAGCAGTGTTCCTTGTGGCACACCCTAGTAACCAGACTCCAGGCTGAATATTTTCCATCAACCACCACTTGCTGCCTTATTACAGAAAGCCAGTTTCTAATCCAAAATGCTAAATCACCCTCAATTCCATGCCTTTGCATTTTCTCCAACAGCCTACCATGTAGAACCTTATCAAAGGCTTTACTGAAGTCCATGTATACACGTCAACTGCCCTACCCTTGTCCACATACTTGGTCACCTTCTCAAAAAAAGGTTTGTGAGACATGACCTGCCCTTGACGAAACCATGTTGACTATCTGCGATCAAATTGTTGCTTGCTGGATGATTATGAATCTTATCTCTTCTAATCCTTTCCAAAACTTTTCCTACAATGGACGTAAGGCTCACTGATCTATAATTACCTGGGTCATTTCTACTGCCCTTCTTGAACAAGAGCACAACATTTGCAATCCTCCAGTCCTCTGGTACTAAACCTGTAGACAATGATGACTCAAAGATCAAGGCTAAAGGCTCCAACACCACCTCCCTAGCTTCCCAGAGAATCCTCGGATAAAGTCCATCCGGCCTAGTGGACTTGTCTACTTTCACTCCTTCTAGAATTGATCATACCTCTTTCTTACTTACATCGATCCTTTCTTCTCTAATATCTCATATCTCGTTCTTCTCCTCGACAATATTCTCCTCTTCCTGAGTAAAACCCATTGAGAGATATTACTTTAGCACCTCTCCGATTTCCACAGGGTCCACACATAACTTCCCACTTTTGTCTTTGACTGGCCCTATTCCTACCCTAGTCATCCTTTTATTCCTCTCATACCTATAGAAGGCTTTAGAGTTCTCCTTTATTCTACCTGCTAAAGACTGCTCATGTCCTCTCTTTGCTCTTCTTAACTCTCTTCTTAACTAATCTGTAACTCTCCATCGCCTCATCTGAACGATCTCGTCTCATTGTCACATAAGCCTCTTCCTTCCAATTAACAAGGGATGCAATTTTTGTAGTAAGCCACGGTTCCCTTATCACTTCCTGCCTGCCTGACAGGGATATACCTATCAAGGACACGTAATATCTGACTCCTTAAACTAGCTCCACATTTCAATTGTCCCCATCCTCTGCAATTTGCAACCCCATTCTATGCATTTTTAAGCCTCTTCATCAACTCTTCAGAAACAGCCCCATCCTCTAATTAGTTTACAGCTGTCTTTATATCCTTAGTTACTAGATTAGCAAGGACATCGTCCCAGCACAGTTCAAGTGAAGCCCTTCAAACTGGAACAAGTACATTTTACCCCAGTACTGCTGCCAGTGCCCCATGAACTGAAACTCATCCCTGCCACATTAATCTCTGAGCCATGCATTTAACTCTTTGATTTTTTTTTTACCCTATGCCATAGGCAGTGGTTGTGGTTCACGAGTACCAACAACATGTTGAAAGGGAAATGTTAATGCTGCAGAGAGAATTTAGGAGGCTAGGTAGAAAACAGGACTTCACATTTAGTCATCTATGGAATACTGTTGGTACCATGAATGGGTGGCTATAGAAGTAAGAAGATAGACTCAGTTACAGAATTCAGTTTTCCTGAAGAAGGGCTTATGCCCGAAACGTCGATTCTCCTGCTCCTTGGATGCTGCCTGACCTGCTGCACTTTTCTAGCAACACATTTTTCAGCTCTGATCTCCAGCATCTGCAGTCCTCACTTTCTCTCAGTTACAGAATTGTTCAAGCAAAGGTGGAGATAATTTGTTTCATCATGTCTACAGTTTACCTGATGTCACATTCCCATTTTCTACCACTAGTTCCTTTTCAGATTACAATTAGGATGAATGTCTAGCTGAAGAGCTATGGCAAGAGGTAAGAAGGGAGGGCTTTTGATTTCTGGGACACTGAAATCAGTACTATTACGACATGATGGTGAACCCTTCTGTTAATTAAACCAAACACCCAGAAAAGCTCACGACACTTCATAATCTGTTAAAATATGAGTGACAAGAACACCCAGATTCCACAATGTTTTAAAAAATCAATGCATTATTTAACTCTAAAAGTGAACATCAAACAACAAGTCTTAAGCTCCCCCCCCCCACTTTCTCTTACCTGCTTATTATCTGCCTCCAACTCTATAACAATGTACTTTTCCAATAGAGCACTTACTAAAGTTCCATCAGCTTAGTTTCAAAACCATACAGCGGCTGTCATCGTTGGTATCTTTCTCCTTCTGGCTGAAGGATCATCTGCTGGCTGGGTCATCTTTATCTTCCCTGAGGACCTCCTGTAGTGATGTTTTGGAGCTGAGATGATTGACCTCCACCAACCACAACCATCTTCTCTTATCTTAGGTTTGACTCCAATTTTCTTAGAACTCCTTGATGCCATACTTGGTTAGTTGCCACCTTGATGCGAAGGGCAGTCAATTCACTGCACTTCTGGAGTTCAGTTCTTTTTACTATGCTTGGACCAAAGTTGTAATGAGGTCAGGAGCTAAGTGGCATTGGTAACCCAAACTGAGTGTCAGTGAGCAGATTATTCCATTGCAAATGTTGCTTCATTGTGCTGTCAATGATTCATTCCATCACTTTGCTGATTGAGAGTAAACTGGTAGGCTGGCAATTGGTCAGGTTGGATTTGTCCTGCTTTCTGTGCACATATTTCTGGATATTCCTTCACATTGTTGTGTAGATGCCAATGTTGTAACTGTTCCAGCCCGATCATCTTCAGTTGCTTCATCAATGGCATTCCCTTCGTTAACCGTATTAACATGTCAGCAGTTGGGATGTTTTGTGTGAACCTGCAAATTTTGGGCAGAGGTAAACCATTGGCCTTTCAAACCTGCTACACTACTCAATAAGATCATGGCTGATCTAGTTTTTCACTAAATCTACATTTCCTTCCCTCAATAGCCTTTGATTTCCTTGCCCAATGCAAGAGTACCTTTACCTATGAATCACGTCCACCTTTCTGCCTTCTTCAATTCCCTTAGTCACTTCATTAAAAAAATTCAGTCAAGTTAGTGAGACATGATTTCCCATAAACAAAGCCATGTTGACTTTCCCTAATCAGTCCTTGCCTTTCCAAATTCATGTAAACCCTGTCCCTCAGAATCCCCTCCAACTTGCATTCATATGATGTCAGAATCATAAAATCCCTTCAGTGTGGGAACAAGCCCACACCAACCCTCCAAAGAATAACCCACCCAGACCCATTCCCCTACCCTATTATTCTACATTTCCCCTGACTAATGCACCCAACCTACACATCCATGAACATTATGGGGAGTTTAGCATGATCAATTCACCTGACCTGCGCATATTTGAATTGTGGGAGGAAACTGGAGCACCTGGAGGAAACCCACGCAGACAGGGGGAGAATGTGCAAACTCCACACAGACAGAGGTGGCAATAGAACCCGGGTCCCTGGTGCAGTGAGGCAGCAGTGCGAACCACAGAGCCACCATGCCGCCCACCATGTCAGGCTCACCAGTCAATGGTTCCCTGGCTTCTCCCTACTACCTTTCTTAAATAATGGCACGATGTTAGCCAACCTTGTCTGCTGGTACCTCACCCCTGACTATCAATGACACAAATATCTCAGCAAGGGGCCCAACACTTTCCTAGCTGCTTCATAAGCTCCCCTGTATCCATAGTACAAGTTCATTGTTTTTGGAGCTAAAGAGATCAAAAAATATGGAGATAAAGCCAAAAAGGAATACAGCGTTGCACGATCAAGTTGAATAGCAGAGGAGGCTCCAAGATATGAATGGTCTACTCCTTCTATTATTGATGTTTCCAAACAATTGCAATAAATTGGTGAAAAGCAATTTCCCTTTCAAAAAACCATGCTAATTGTTCCCCATTACCATGTTTATCCAAGTGCCCAGTTTTTTTTTAGATTACTTACAGTGTGGAAACAGGCCCTTCGGCCCAACAAGTCCACACCGACCCGCCGAAGCGCAACCCACCGAGACCCAATCCCCTACGTTTACCCCTTTACTTAACACTACGGATAATTTAGCATGACCAATTCGCCTTATATCCTCTTCAATGAATACTTTTAACTCCTTCCCCAAATCAGATGTCATGCTGAAAGCAACAAATGCTGGAGATCACAGCAGGTCAGAAGCAACCATGGAGAGAGAGCAAGCTAACGTTTTGAGTGTAGATGACTCTTCATCAGATCTGAAGTGAGGTGTGGAGGGGGCAGCGTTTATGCTATACTTTGGGTGGGCCGATGGTGGAGATAATGAGTACAGGATGCTGGTGCTGATAAGATGTTGATAGATCAGGTTAAGTAATTGGAATGGGTGAATGCCAAAACAGTGGTGTGTCTCCTGCCAGACTTGAAAGGACAGGTAGTGGGATGAGAGGAGAGAGGACATGAAACAAACTAAAAGAAAGGGAAGAAAGAGTTCACAATTTGAAGATGTTGAACTCAAGTCCAGAAGGCTGTGAAGTATAGTCTGAAGGTAAGATGTTGTTCCTCCAGTTTGCGCTGAGATTCACTGGAACACTGCAGCATCCTAAGGACAGACATAGGCAGGTGAGCAGGACACTATTAAAATGACTGGCTATGGGAAGGTTGGGGTCATGCTTGCGTACAGACGGGACATATTCCGCAAAGCAGTCACCCAGTCCGCTTCTGGTTTCTCCAGTGGAGAGTAGGCCAGATTAGGTGCAGCGAATACAATACACAGGATTGGAGGATGTACAGGTGAAATGCTGCTTCACCTGGAAAGACTGTGTCGGCCCTTGGATAGTGAGCAGGGAGGAGGAGAAGGGGCAGGTGTTGCACCTTCTACAGTTACATGAGGAGGTGCAAATGGAAAAGTTGTTGGTGTTGGTGTTTGTGGAATAAGAGTGTCCCAGAGAGAATGATCCCTGCAAAAAGCAGACCGGGGCAGTGAGGGGAGGATGTGTTTGGTGGTGGCATTCTACTGGAGTTGTTTGAAATGGCGGAGAATGATCTGCTGAATGCAGAGATTGGTGGGATGAAAAGTGAGGACAAGGGAATCCTGATCTCTCTGTTGTGAGTGACGGGAAGGGGCAAGGGCGGAAGCGTGAGTGATAGGTCAGATGTGGTTGAGCACCCTGTCAACCACAGTGGGTGGGAAACCATAGTCCTGGAAGAAGCAAGCCATGTCAGCAGCATTGTTTTGAAAGTTTGGTATCATCCAAACAGATGCAACATAGGCGAAGGAACTGAGAGAATGAACTGGAGTTCTTGCAGGATGTGGGATGTGACGAACTGTAGTGAAGGTAGCCATGGAAGTCCTTGGCTTTGTAGCGGGTGGCAGTGGACAGTTTATTTCTCAAAAAGGAGACCGAGAGGTCAAGGAAAGAAAGTGTCAGAAATAAGGGGTGGAAATTGGAAGTCAAATGTATGAAGTTTTCAAGGTTGTGGCGGGAGCATGAAGTGGCTCTGAAGCAGATGTCAATGTACCAAAACAAGTTGTGGGAGCGGACCAGCATAAGACTGGAACAAGGATTGTTCCACATACCCCATAAAGAGGCAAACATAACTGGGACTTGTGCAGGTGCCCATAGCCACAGGTTTGGCTTGGCATGGCAAAAGTTAGATGAATTAAAGGAGAAATTGTTCAGTGAGAGAACAAGTTCAGCCAGGCAGAGGAGAGTGGTGGTCGATGAGGATTGTTCAGACCTCTGGTCAGCCAAGATGCCAAGAGTTCTTAGTCCATCCTAGTGGGGAATTGAAATACAGGGGGATTGGACATTCATGGTGACAGAAGGTAGTTAGGGCCAGGAAACTGGAAATTGTCAATACGGTAGAGGGCATCAGAGGAGTCGTGGATGTAGGGTCTGAACAAGTGGAGAGAGGATGGAGTTAAGGCAGGAAGAAATGAGCTCAGTGGGGCAGGAAACCTGCCTATTCAGGCCGGTCCCAGGTTGCAAATTGGTTCTATCTTGAGTCTATTCTCAAGTCAACGCAATGCAGGACAATATAAAATTAGAAAGAAGAAATACTCATTTGTTGGATGTTTAACCATTGTATGGGGTAGCATTTCTAAGTGCAAGTGTTCATAAGTCAGATATTTGTAAATTGTGGACTCCCTTGACTTTTCTATTTTCTGTCTTCCTCCCCCGAATAGAGGGGTTATATTTGCTACATTACCATCTAATAGAACCTTGGCCAAACCCAACAAATTTTGGAAAATGAACTCCAATGCGCTTATTACTTCACTAGTATTCTCTTTTAATAGCCTTACATAAAGCTCATCAGGACCATGAGACTTAGCAACCTACAACTCCATCAACTTGCTGAGTGCTACTTTCTTGTGATTATAATTTCATCAAATTCCTCTCTTGCTTTAGCCCCCGATTTGCAAGTATTACTGGATGTGTTTTTGTATCCTCTGTCGTGTAGATAGAAGCAGAATGTTTACTTATTGCATTTGCCAATTCTTGGGAACGCTGTGCACAAGTGTGTGGTTGAGGCAAATTCAATTGAAGATTTTGAAAAAAGAATTGGAGCATTATTTGATTGGGGGAAGAAGATTTCAAGAAACAGGGAAAGGGCAGGGGCATTGCACTTAATGAATTGCTCCTTCAGAGATCCAGCACAGACAATGGGCTCAATGGCCTCCTCCTGTGCTTTATAATCCAATACAATGGAAAAGTCTGTTTTTAGTAAGAAATGAGAATTGTACAGAATTCGCTTCACTTTCTCACATCCTAAACAAATTCTTGCTCGCAGAAATTTTAATATTTAAGTCTCTTATGAGCATCAGGCTAACACTTGCTACATATCCTATTATTGAAAAGTGCTCAGACCCACTTGCTGCTCTCTCATAAGAGAGGCACATATTGGTGGTGTTTCTTGTTTAATTGAGATAGTGATTGTTCAATTTTAGGGACAATTTTATTCCTATAACTTTCGTAGTCATAGGAGTTCCGAATATCTTCCTGGTTTTCTTGTGAAGAAATGTAAAGACTTTTCAATAGCACAATTCAAAAGAAAACCACTTTTAGAAATTTGATGGAAATCGTATTATTTGTGGTTTAACTAAATGGGTTTGAAATTTAAAAGTGTTGATGTGTTGAGAAAAGATCTCCCAGGTAAATGAATAGTGACCACATTAGTAAAATTTCACCTCAAAAATGTGATAAGTCATAACTTAAGTGACAAAATGTGATTAGATTTTCAAAAGGCCAGTAGTAATGAAGTAAAAGTAGTTTTATGTAGCAAGGTTTTGTTAAATTCATTTCTGTGTATACATTGCCTGAATAAATGTAATTGCAACCAAAATTTCTTATGAGTGGACAGTCATAATTGCCTAATTGACTTAAGGATGTTGTTTCACATCTTTCATGGAACTGCAACATCTGGCATCATTATGGTAAACTTTTGATCAGAACATATACTAAAGTGAAAATCAATTTGTGCATCAGCATGCTACAGTCCTCTGACTCTGTCTCTCCAAATCGCAGCAAATGGTTTTAAAAAAAAATGAGCTACAAAGACTGCTGAGATGATTTAGCTTATCAAAAAATGTTTAGTCGTGGTAAGCTCTCATTTTTCTTGTGTGTCTCCAACCTCATGCTGAACCCTGTACTCTTACGGTGGAAATTTGTTAGCTTTGTTAGATTGGATTTTTAGCAGCAACAGGGGTTGCAAGCTGTGACAGAGCTGTGCTATTGGATTTGTACAATTCATTTGGCTCCACGAACTGTAATTGCACTTATGTCTTACAAGGCTGTTTTAGCCTGAGGCAGGACTGGAGCAGGAAAACAAATTGGCAGGGTTACAGTAAGAGTGGAGTTGAATGAAAGGCGCACATTATCAGTCTACAGGCAATGCTATTCTTCCAGGAAGTTTCTTAGTTAATTTACAAATAAACCTCAGTTTTTGAGGAAGAGCATACTATAGCACAAACAAAGGGGGTGGTCAAGCTTCAGAGTCTGTGAGTAAAAGGGCCACCATGCCTATTTGACAGCAGGAATTTTTCAATCAAATTGACGAATCCATTCTTGAGCCAGCTGGCTCCATAATGCAATTAACATGAGGGAGGTCAGGCTGTTGGGCGCAGTGCCTTGACCAGTGTCATCAGTGGTGTGCTCGCCACCCGGCTCACAGCCTGCAAAACAACTACAGCCACAATTCAGATGAGTAAGTGGGTTGTATGGCATACATCTAATTAAACAAGGACTTGATTTTTTTTAGGACAACAGAATCAAGTGTTTCTTGGTCTTGGTTGATAGTATCATACATTATTATTCACATAGAAAATCAGAATTTTTTTGAGACTGGTCAGCACAGGATGAATGAATGATGAGGTTAAAAGGTAATTGAAGCCCTATGTCTATCTCCTTTATTAAGAGAAAGAAATTGGGTGACTGACTAGCTGATCTCGATAAAACAGCAATTCCGATGCTGCATGAGTATAAAAATCAGACTAGAAGGAGGAAAAAAAATGAGCAAAGTTCTTATGCTCAACAATTATTTGTACTTATTTGCTAGAAATGTCTTAAGTGTGACCAGGCTAATATGGTGATATAATAGTTATAATAGTTATAATCACCCTCTACTTGAACAGCACATGGATAACCATGCATTGTGAAAAGCCAGTAGATGCTCTGAGGCTGCTTCTTGTGGATTTATACCCTCGCATCTATCACTGTAATCTGTAATAGAGCAATTAAATAATGGAAGGGAAAGAAACAAAATGGTTGAATAATACATTGAGTATCATGATTAAGTCGGCATCCACACTTCAAGTCATGGTGTTATCGAGCATAGAATCAGACCCTTCAATCCAATTTGTCCATGTTGACCAGATATTCTAAACTGGTCCAGTCTCATTTGCCAGCATTTAGCCCATATTCCTCTAAACCCTTCCTATTTATGTACCCATTCAGATGCGTTTTAAGTGTTGAAATTGTACCACCACCACCACCACCTCTGGCAGCTCGTTCAAGACACGCACCATCCACTGCGTGAAGTTGCCCCTCAGGTCCTGTTTAAATCTTTCCTCTGTCACCTTAAACCTATGCCCTCTTGTTTTAGACTTTCCTACCCTGGGAAAAAGATCTTAGCTATTCACCCTGTTCATGCCCCTCAGCCTCTAATGCTCCAGGGAAAAAAAAAGCACCAGCCGATTCAGCCTCTCCCTGTAGCTCCAACCTTCCAATTTCAGCAAAATCCTAGGAAATCTTTTCTGAATTTGTTTAATATAGTTATTATTTTATTGCTACTGGAAATAAGCTTGCTGCTAGTGCCAGAATTTGACTGTTTACCTAAAAGGTCAACGCGGGCCTTTTTGAGGGTTTGCATACAAGATAAAATGTTCCTGTCAGTCAAAAAAAGAATCCAGGATTCACTGGGTTGTTGTGTGAAATTGCTAATTAAATAAAGTCCAAATATTTTTGAGTTTATGCGAAAAATAATCTTGGGATTGTTGACCATATCACATACAGTAAATCTAATTTTCTTTTCCAACTGACAGCCAAATAACACTTTCAGACTACAATCACAAATGGGGTTCATTCAGAAATTAATCTAGCGGCAGCAAAATGCAAATGAAAGTACATGAATAAATTTCATTGTAATGTTTAGAATCTATTACAAAGCAGTAAACAGAATTAATGTTATGTTTTTGCTGTGGACTTGTGTGTGATGCCAATTTTTTTCATCAGGCCAAACTGAGCTTTCCAACAAGCTCCACCCTTATGGCAAGACTAAAAACTGTTGAACTTTGGACAGGCTCCACTCTATTACTACTTTCACCAATGGGCTGACTCAATACCTGCATCAGATACCTCAGCTGAAATCACTGTTGCCACCTCTTAGGTTCAGCAGTTCGAACCAATTAGCTCCACTACTCACGGTTCAGTAATCAAGTTTACAAACGAGTCGATTTCTCTGAATAGAAATGTCTGTAGCTACCTGCTCATCTACTGTCTCTTAACTAAATAATAGCCAGATGAAACAGTTTGGTTTCTTTGCAAACCATTTGTCACTGCATTTTCTTTTGACTTGGAGGTGACAGTGTTGGAACTGGGGTGTACAAAATTAAAAATCACACAACACCAGGTTATAGTCCAACAGGTTTATTTGGAAGCACTAGCTTTTGGAGTGCCGCTCCTTCTTCAAGTGGTTGTGGAGAATAAGATCATGCTCACAGAATTTATTGCAAAGGGACTGCAGTGTCATGGAGATGTGATACTGTAAACAACCTTAGATGAAAACAACATATCCCGTTATAAAAGATGGAAGTTTTCATCTAAGATTATTTATTGTGTCACATCTCCACGACATTGCACTACTTTGGCTATAAATTCTGTGAGCATGATCTTTTTCATCGGGGTGGTTATGGAGAATGAGTAGCGCCCCGAAAGCTAGTGCTTCCAAATAAACCTGCTGGACTATAACCTGGTGTTGTGTGATTTTTAGCATTTTCTTTTGTAAGGCATAAAGAATGAGAGCTTGCATTTTCAATAGCTTATCCATAACCATGCATATTCTTCCCATATAATAAAGCTTCAGTGAAGAGTAGTAATTCAAACATGATCTATTTTGAAATACAAACCCAATCCAGATAATATGCGTATTCCATCTTGTCTTGGTGCTCCTAGCCATAGCATAACAAATTAAAGCCATTACAATTGGCATCAAATACAAACTCCTAAAAATGGATATTAAAAACCTGTTTTTTTTATTTTCACTGGGATTAAATTCTAAACAATTATGAAATAGTACATTTAAGCTCAACTTAACTTTTGTCATTTCTAATTGATCTTTCTTCCAATATTTAATACATCATCCAGGCTGAATATTATCAAAATACTATTTGAGCTATTGTATACTCTGAATATAACCATGTCCAAGTTATATTAGGTAATTAAGAACATAAATATTCATGTGCAAAAGCATTCTAAGAAATATTATAGAATTTGTCCTAATTAAAAAATGTATCAAACTAAATGTTTGAGGCAAACTAATTGGAAAAAGTTTTCACTTTTTAATGCTATGGAAATTATGACCATTGAGGCAAGTTAATTAAATTTGTGGATGTTGACCTCATAATAAAGCACTGATCATTACACCACAATTAATCAAGAACCAATTTATCATTGCAGCTCCGTCACCTGGGAAATGATGAAGTTCACATCATCTGGTCTGAGCACACAAGGGACTACCGCAGGGGCATCATTCCTACAGATTTCGGTGATGTCTTAATCATCATCTATCCTATGAAAAACTGCATGTTCTACATTCAGATTTTAAAAAAGCCAGAAGTAAGTATAAGTTCATTGTACAGTATACTCCAACCGTCAATAAATCACAACGTGGTTCTTTTAGCATCCATTAAATCATCAGCCAGTGTTGTTCTGGCAGGAGGCTTTCTGATTAATTCATAAGTAAATGTTTGATTGTGCTTTGCAGCTCAAAACAAGGGTTGGCATGGAATCAACAGCTACTGTTCTTGAAAGGTGATAATATTTCATGCAAAAAGAAACCATTCAGCCCATTGCACCTGTACCAGCTCTGACACAGCTTATTCACTTGATCCCTTTTCTCCTTTTTTTTTCGTGTACCATATTAAATGTTTCTTGTTGAAGTGTCTGACTCCTTAGCTTTCACAATTATAAAGAATTCTGCTTAGAATAATTTTACAGACGCTACGTCCCAACAGACCTGAAATTTTTGTAAACATTCCTAGCGCTTCTCTTTGTTCTTCTGGCAGTTGTGACAATGCTGCACCTTTAACAAGGTTATGCTGTCCTTGGCTTTTCTTCTCACAGAGGTCGTGAAAGACACTTTTCTCCGAAAAGTCTGCGGTTGAAAGGTTTTAGGGCCAATTTAATTATGGCTAACAGATACAAGCTTTTAAGCTTTAAAAAAAAACTTGTACAGTGAAAGGGAAGTGGCCAATTCTCCCAGCTCAACTTTTCTGTGGTTTGGTTTTTAGCAGAAGTGTTTGGAAGCTGCTGGATCCAACAAAGCAGGTCCGTGCTGATCCTCCCTCTCTCTTGTAAGACCCTGTGTTTGATTTTATCTTTTGTACCAAAGGGTGTTTATGGGGATTCTTGCAAGTATTTGGATCAGCATCATTAAGTTGGTATAATTTATTGGGTTTTCAGATAGGTGTAAGTTATTCAGTATTCTTTCTCTTTTGTTTGTATTTTAGTCAGTAATCTTGTAAATAAATCCTGTTTTCTTTACAACTACTTGGTTTGACCAACTGCATCCCTCCTGGAATATCCGCAATACACCTGCTTAAAACAACTAGCAAAGTTAGCATCTGGGCCACTTTCTTGAAGTGATTTGAGGGTGTCTGACCTGGTCCACAACAGTAAAAACGAATTTATGCCTTCTATTTACTGAAACACTACCCAATGAAAAATCTTTGGCAAAGTGATTCACATCTGCTGTCAATTATTGCTCCAATTAGAGTAGTTTTGTTTTCTCCCAACTCCATACGTAACTAGAGCCTCTCATTTCTTGTATTGTATTAGCTGTCCATCCAGCAGGGAGTCACTACCATAATGATTTAATGTTATCATTTCAGAAATGTTGTGTCTTCATTTATCTTGCAAAAGCTTCATTTCCCAGGAGTGTACTTCATGATTTGGGAATTGTGACTGTTAGTCTGCCCGTTAAGGTTGCACATGGACAAGGATCTAAAGTAGGCCATGCAGCCCTTTGAGCTTGCTCAGCCATTCGATAAGATCAGAACTGATCTAATTTTAATCTCAAATTCACATTCTTGTGTACTCACTTTTGTTGCCTTGATGATCAAGAATCTATTTGCTTCTGTCTTAAAAATGTTTAAAGGTCCTGTATCTACTGTCCTTTTGAGGAATGGAATTCTAAAGACTCTCAACTCTTAGAGAAAAAGCAATCCTCATCTTTAAATGGGCAATCCCTTATTTGTAAACTATGACCTTAGTTCTAGTTTTGCCCATAAGAGGAAGTATCTTTCCACATCCACTTGGTCAAACTCCCTCAAGATCCTGTGTTGCAACTAAGTAATCTCTTGAGTTTTCTGTATTCCAGAGGATGCAGGCCTTGCCTGTTTAGCATTTCCTTCTAAGGCAATGTATTCATTCCAGGTGTTAGACTAATAAACCTTCTCTGAACTGCTTCCAATGCATTAACAGGCTCCCATAAAAACAGTGACCAGAACTGCACAGAGTACTCCAGATATGGTCTCACCAATACTCTGTGTGATTGAAACAGAAACTCCCTACTCTTGCATTCTATTTCTGTCTCAATAAAACATAACATTACATTACCTTTCCTAATTAATTACTGCACCTACAGACCAACCTTTTGGAATTAATGCACTGGGATATCCAAATGTGTCTGCATCGCACTATTATCTCTGAGATAATGTGCTTTTTTAATTCTTTCTGCCAAAATGAACAATTTCACATTTCCCCATATTACACTCCATTCACCTCATCTTTGCTCGCTCACTCACTTAAACTAGCAATAACCCTTTGTAAGCTCCTTATGATGTGCTATTTGCAACTCTCTTTCTTACCCTCTTTGTGTCATCAGCAAATTTAGCTTCTGCAACTTTGAATCCTTTATCCAAATCACTCATATAAATTGTGAAGAGTTGAGACTCTAGCACCAACCCCTTTGACACACCACTTGTGACAACTGCCAGTCTGAAAAGAACCATTTATTTATACTGTGTCCTGTTAGCTGATCGAACTTCAATTCATGCTAATATATCACCTCCAACAACATGAATTTTCAATTTTGAAGTGGCACCTTGTCAAATACTTTCTGGAAATCTAAATACAAATATTCACTGTTTCACCTTTATCCACAGCACAAGTTACTTCAGAAATCCAATAAATTAGTTAAACATGATTTCCCCTTGACAAAACCATGTTGTCTTTGCCTGGTTACTTTGAACTTGCCCAGGTGCCCTGTTACAATGCCTTTAATGATGGTTTTAGCATTTTCCCAATGTTAAGTTAATAGCCTGTAGTTTCTTGCTTTCTGCCTCCCTCCATTGTCGAATAAAGGAGTCACATTAGTTATTTTCAAAGAGATTCATACAGATGTACAGCGTGGAAACAGGCCCTTTAGTCCAACTCGTCCAGGATGATCTGGCATCCTAAATTAATCTAATCCCATTTTCCAGCAATTGACACATATCTCTCTAAACCCTTCCTGTTCATATATCCATCCGGATGCCTTTTAAATGCTGTAATTGTACAAGTCTCCAGTACTTCCTCTGGCAGCACATTAGACTTTAAGAAAAACACTTAGCAGTTCCTCTGCTGTGAGCATTCCTGAGGATTCTCCAAGTTTAGCTGTGAAATTCACTGTTTCTTTATTTTTCTTAGACCAAACTCTGATGTCCAGAGATACTTGTAACTAAACAGCTTAAGCAGTCAGCTGTGCAAGTTCACTGCCTGGTCAGTCAGCTGTGCAGGTTCCCTGCTCCTTTTTTCATCTCTCATGTGGTATCTGCTCTTTCTCTTCCTCCCATTTTAAACTAACGTTTTTTTGATATCTTCTCTTTCCAAAGTTACAAAACAATATAGTACTTTATAAAACAGTAATTACTACTCCAAGCATTGGAGATAATCAGCTCCAACACTGAACAAAACCTCCAAAAAGGAGCATCTCTTGCAGCCACAGTTTTCATCCATCCTCCATCCTGAATCTAATAAGTTTTGGAAAATGAAGACTAAGGCATCAACTATCATGCTAAATAATTCTCTGGCCATCAGAACCCAGAGATTTGTCAGCTCATAGGTCTGACAATTTACTGCTTCTCTGATAATTGTTATTTTCTTCAGTGTCTCCCTTTCAATTCCTGATTTACAGTTATTTCTTGGATGTTACTTGTATGCTGTCCATTGGCATCTCTTTATCCTCCATTACTGATTTTTTTAGGACCAAGACTTGTTACTGTTTTCTTATTTAAAAATCTGAAGACATTTTTCCTATCCATCTGTTTTTATGTTTTGACTAGCTTTCTCTCCTACTTGAATGTTTCCTCCTTATTAATATTATGGTAATTCTTTGCATTTTTTAGTATTCAGTCCAATCTTCTGACTTGGCACGTATCTTTGCAAAATTATATATCTGTTCTTTGAGTTCAATCCTAAATTTGACTTAGAACATAGAACATAGAAAAATACAGCACAGAACAGGCCCTTTGGCCCACGATGTTGTGCCGAGGTTTAATCCTAATGTGAAATATAGTAACTTAACCTACGCACCCCTCAACTCACTGCTACCCATGTGCATGTGCAGCCATCGCTTAAATGTCCCCAGTGACTCTGCTTCCACCACCGCAGCTGGCGACGCATTCCATGCGTTCACAACTCTCTGTGTAAAGGACCTACCTCTGACATCTCCTTTATATCTTCCTCCTAATATCTTCAAGCTATGACTCCTCGTACCAGTTAAACCTGCCCTGGGGAAAAATCTCTGGCTATTGACTCTATCTATTCCACTCATCATCTTGTATACCTCGATCAGGTCTCCTCTCTTCCTCCTTCGCTCCAGAGAGCAACGTCCAAACTTATTCAACCTTTCTTCATAAGGCAAGCCCTCCAGTCCAGGCAGCATCCTGGTAAACCTTCTTTGCACCCTCTCCAAAGCCTCTGTATCTTTCTGGACACAGTATTCCAAGTGTGGTCTCACCAGGGACTTGTAGAGCTGTAGCAAAACCTCGTGGCTCTTAAACTCAATCCCCCTGTTAATAAAAGCCAAAACACCATGTGATTTCTTAACAACCCTATCCACTTGGGTGGCAACTTTGAGGGATCTATGTACTTTCACATTCAGATCCCTCTGTTCCTCCACACTGCCAAGAATCCTGTCTTTAATCCTATATTCAATATTTGCGTTCGACCTTCCAAAACGCATCACTTCGCATTTATCCAGGTTGAACTCCATCTGCCATTTCTCAGCCCAGCTCTGCATCCTGTCTATGTCGCGCTGCAGACTGCAGTAGCCCTCTATACTATCGACGACACCTCCAACTTTAGTGTCATCTGCAAATTTACTAACCCACCCCTCAACCTCCTCATCCAAGGCATTTATAAAAACTACAAAGAGCAGAGACCTGAGAACAGAGCCCTGCGGGACACCACTCAAAACTGACCTCCAGCCAGAATACTTTCCATCTACAACCATTCTCTGCCTTCTGACAGCCAACAATTCTGAATCCAGATAGCCAAATCTCCCTGTATCCCATACTTCCTGATTTTATGAATGAGCCTACCATGGGGAACCTTATCAAATGCCTTGCTGGAGTCCATATATACCACATCCACCTTTGTCGACCTGTCTCGTCACCTCCTCGAAGAACTCAATAAGATTTGTGAGGCATGACCTGCCCCTCTCAAAGCTATGCTGATTGCCTTTAATCACACTATGCTTTGCCAAATTGTTATAAATCCTATCCCTCAGAATTCTTTCCAAAACTTTGCTGACCACAGATGCAAGACTGACTGGTCTGTAATTGTCAGGGATTTCCCTATTCCCCTTCTTAAAAAGAGGAACAACATTCACCTCCTTCCAATCCTCTGGTACAACACCCGTGGCTCAGCAACCTCCTTTCTCACTTCCCGGAGCAGCCGAGGATAAATCTGGTCTTGCCCTGGGAACTTATCAATCTTCATATTTTCCAAAATTTCCAGCACATATTTCATTCAGCCTGGATAGCAAGTCCGCCCCTTTGAATTTTTCGTATTTGTTGGAATGTATGTATCCTGCACTTTGTGGAATATTCTCAAGCACACAAAGCCTTGAAATCATCCAGTCTTCAGTAATGTGTTTGTGAAACTACAGGTAAATGTAAGTTGGTGTTACATCTATCCTGGGCCAGAAAACCAGAATTATAGTCAGATAAATTAATATTTTATGTACATTTAGAAATTAAATAGGAATAGCTATACAGAATATTCAGCACTATGTTAGAATGTACAAATATAAAATGCAAAACCTCTCAGGCTAGTACCTCTTCCCTGTTCGGCAGTGCCACGAGGGAGGCAGGCTGCTGTTCATGCTACGTCACCCTGAGACCCAGGATTGAAGACAACACCAGGTACAGATGAGTGAAACAGGTTTGGGATGAGGGGAGCATCAGTGTCGTGAATGCAGGGGGCCAGCTCTCAGTGACCCTGCTCCATCAACACTTTTGGTTTGGTGGTGGGCAACCTTTGATCAGGCACCACCTGCCTTTGAACAAGGAATCTCACCTGAACACACATACAGTTGTTGTTGTGCAACTCATGTGGCAAACCATGCTTGCAGCTGGTTTAATACTCTTCAGTAGGCATTAATTGGACACTGGTAAGCCTTCCCACATGGACTTAATTGGAGTAGTCTCCACCATGCTCCCCTTAATGTGCCATAAGGAGGGCACAAAACTTTGCCCCAAGTATTTAACTTTGTTGAATGGGAGTAAAAGTTCTTTAATTTTCAAGTACTTTATATCATATTGGATATGTTCCATTTCTTATTGCTGAAGATTTCGCCAATTGGAAAGCAGGGATTTAAGATGATAGACAAAAGAACTTGAGACAATATGACATTTTTTTGTGACATGTGGTTAGGATTGCAATGTACTGTTATGAATGCAGATTCAAAGTATCCTTCAAAAGGAAGTTAGAAAAGACTTGAAAGGAAAAGAAGTTCAATGATATAAATAAAGAATAGGGGATTGGAACTAATTGGATTACTTTGTAAAAGATGTACAAAACTCTAAGTCAATTCACCATCACCTGTATGATACTACTCTGTGATTCTATGCTTCATCAAGCAAAATTTGGTATTGAGCCACTTAAGGAAATATTAGGTCCAATAGCTAAAAGCTTAGACAAAGAGGTAGGTTTAAGGACTGTCTAAAAGAAATGGGCAGGCAGATAGGAATTGAATAAGTTCAATAGCTTAAGACTTGTGCATCTGAAAGGAAACCTGCTAATGGTGGAGTGTGTAAAATTGGAAATGGAGAAGAAGCCAGAATTGGATAAGTGCAGAAATCACAACAGTTATAGGCCTGGAGGAAGTTACAATAGCAAGGATAGGTTTGTCGAGGGATTTGAAAATTGGGGTGACATTTTTTAAAAATTCAACTCTTTCTCTTTTACTTCAAGTACAGCATTCTTTCTATTCTTTCAATATCGATTACTTGTATACCTTTCTGGGCTATGAACCATTCTGCATAGTAAAGTGCTTCCTTTGTTCAAGCGTAAGCTTTCTCCTTTCTTTCTTAATTAATGCAATTGGGCCCTTCACAAAAAAAGCTTGTGCTTGAGCTAACAGTTCTCTTCAACTACTTACCCCTTAATATTCTGTTTCTCTGTCAAGTCCTTGAATGTATCAGTCTCCTTGCACTTCTTGCCTTTGTCTCCCAGATTCCCAGTATGAATCCTATCAGAAACAAGGGCAGAAACTGCTCGAGAAACTCAGCAGGTCTGGCTTCACCTGTGGACAGAGTTAACATTTGAAGTCCAGGGTGTCATCTTCAAATCATGCTTTCTACCCTGCTCACATTTCGAGTCAGTGTTGGGTGTGTTCATTTTGTAACAGTGTAGATAAAAGGCAGCAGTTCTATAACTGTATGACAAAAATAAATTCAATGTTCTAATCTTTGCATTACCGCTTCTGCTATGAGTCCAGAGATGGGCTCTGAAACAGTCTTACCGCAAATTCAACCCAAACTCTGGGTCAGATATGTGGATGACACCTTTGTAATCATTAAAAACACAGAAATAGAGAACACACACCGGATCATCAATGCCACACTCACAGGAATCCGATTCACTAGAGAGGAAGAAAAGGACAACCAACTCCCATTCCTAGACGTGATGGTACAGAGAACACCGAACGGAGAATTCATCACAAAGGTATACAGGAAAGCCACACACACACAGACCAAGTCCTGAACTACGATAGCAACCACCCCAACACACAAAAGAAGTTGCATCAAGACACTATTCAAAAGGGCCACAACACACTGCAGTACACCAGAACTGCAAAAAGAGGAAGAAGAACACCTATACAATGTATTCGCCAAAAATGGATACCCGCGCAATTTCATCAACAGATGCCTAAGAAAAAGACAACAGAACGAGGACATGCCGCAACCCAAAGGACTAGCCACACTACCATACATCAAGAGCATTTCCGAACTGACAGCCAGACTACTGTGACCACTAGGACTCATAACAGCACACAAACCAACAGCCACTCTCAGGCGACAACTCACCAGAACGAAGGACCCGATACCCAGCATGAGCAAAACCAATGTAGTGTACAAAATCCCATGCAAGGACTGCACAAAACACTACATAGGACAAACAGGAAGACAGCTAATGATCCAAATCCATGAACACCAACTAGCCATGAAACGACACGACCAGCTATCCTTAGTAGCCACACACGCAGATGACAAGCAACATGAATTTGACTGGGACAATACTACTATTATAGGACAAGCCAAATAGAGAACAGCCAGGGAATTCCTAGAGGCATGGCACTCATCCACAGATTCAATCAGTAAGCACATCGACCTGGACCCAATATACCGACCACTGCAACGGACAGCTGGAACTGACAACCGGAAGCGGCAGATTCAAACCACTATAACTGCCAGAGGAAACATCAGAGAAGCGCTTCACAGGAGGCTCCCAAGCACTGAAGATGCCACCTAGACAGGGGATGAAACATCTGCAACACAAATTCCCAGCTCGGCGAACAGAACCACAACAATGAGCACCCGAGCTACAAATCTTCTCACAAACTTACAATGCATAGAATTTAAAATGCTAAATCTAGAACTCTGATCTATAAATTGCATCTTATAATTTATCACACTGCCTTTGCAATAATATCTTCCAAAAACAGCCTTTAACTCTTGTTGATGGCAGACAATTTTGATGCTGTTCCTCCCTTCTAAGCTATCCACTTAATTCCCTCTAGCTCTACGTTAAAATGAAGTTTTCTCAAAATCCTTGCTCTAACAAAGATTTCTGTTGTTTGTAATTCTGGATATTTTTGATCCTATATGAGTATTTTTTTAACATTAAGTCCATATTAATCTCCTTTAGAGAAGGAGTATCTGCCCCCCTCACCTGCTTTGTGAGATTCCAGATCACAGCAATATGGTTGACTCTTAAAATACCCGCAAGCTTTCAGTTTTGTCAAATGACAGCTTTGTCTAATAAAAGGAATGAACTGGACAAATTACCCAGTGTCTACCAAAGCACCAGAAATGACGATGGCACACGTGGCTCTGTCGACCTTCCAAAGTTCTTCTCTCCAACGTCCAGGACCACAGGCCTAAATTGAAAAAGCTGTCCCACAGATGTTGAGCACCCCCAACATTCTGTGTAAGGTCTGATTCTGTGAAAAGGACTGTGCAAACACCCTCATCATCATCCCTGAGTATGTTTTGCCCAACCTGAAGGGCAGATTAACTGGAGTTTTGGCACACATATACAGCTAGGAGGGAGTGCCTCATTACCCTACAGCTTACGCTGTAGAAACAGGACATTGTGGTTGTCACCATCACTGCCCTAATCCTAGAAGCAGCACATGAGACAATCTACGCTAGCCTCAACTAACTCTTGTCCTGCATCCCCAAGCGGGACAAGTTGATTCTCTTTGGTGACTTCAGTGTCAGAATTGTGAGGGACGCAAACCTTTGGTATGGTGTGGTAGGCAACAAAGACACAGGGAAACCAAACTCCAGTGGAGTCCTTTTCCTGACTAAGTGCCTAGAACATGACCTCTTCATAACAAACACCTGTTTCATCAGAGGAGCAAGCACAAGATCTCATGACAAACCCCGCCCCAAGCACTGGCACCAAATAGGCTACATCACAGTATTAGTGAGGAGCCACAAAGATAGCTGCATCACCTGCGCCTTAACTGGAGCTAACAACTGCTGGACCAACCATCAACTAGTCTGCTCTACTATCTCCATCAACGTGGTCCCAAACTAGCAGAGGCAGAAACTGCGCTATCAGGAGACTCATTGTTGCTGGACTCAAAGAACCTGAGTAGAAAGACCTACTCAGGTGATTCCTCTTAACCAATGTGCTAGAACCACAGAGTGCCCTCACGACCTGGCCCTTCGTCATGAAGATGCTTGGCCTTTCAACCAGGAAATACCAAGACTCATTTGAGAATGATCAGGCGATCCAGGATCTCTTACATTTCAAGTACAAGGTGTTCCTTAACTGGCAACTTCACCAAATTCGAGCGAAAGGTAACAAGTCTATAGGCAACTGAAGGCTGAGGTGCAACAAAGACTTAAAGGGTAGAAAAATTGCAGGAAACCCGATAACTTGCTGACAACCACAATATGCACAGTTTCTTCAACTCAAAGAAAGCCATCTATGATTCGAGTAGCCAGGGAATTGAGAATCAAAAATGGCAAGTCGCTCTTCTGAGACCAAGAGGCAGTCAGTTCCCCATTGGAGACAAAACCGAGGATTTCTTCAACCTCAACACAATCGTTAACACAAGTGCTCTTTTCTGAAAAAAAGAGAGCATGTGGGGGATCTCAGACACCCTAATTATGACCTCTTCAATTGTCATACTGTGGAAATTACATGGGAATTTCCTTACTGTCCACCTTCGAAAAAGTTATCATGAGAATCCTCCTCAACTGCTGACTCCCAGTAGCTGAAGAGCTCCTTGCTGCGTCACATGAAGACAGGCTATTTTCTGCCCAACAGATCAAAAACGTGTGCCGAGAGCAGCACAAACCTGTATACTGGCCTTCTTTGATCTCACAAAAGGCCTTTGACTCTGTAACTGTGAGGATTTTGGAATGTCTGACTCCAATTCAACTGCCCACAGAAATTAATCACCAATCTCCTTGATGATATGCAAGCCGTGATCCTCACTAATGTGTCCACCATAGAGGCAATATAAGTGCAAACTGAGGTCATGTCATTGTACCAGCATACTTCTCCATATTCCTTGTAGTAGCACTCTACTGCGTCTGCATGAAGCTTGCAGCTGGAGTGGAGCTCACTGCAGCTCAAGGGGAAGCTGTTCAGCCTTCACCTCCAGACCAAAACCAAAACCACTTCAACTTTTGTCATCAAACTGCCGTCTGCTGATGACACCTATATGTATGCACACTGAGGCTAAGTTAAGAGCCATCATTGACACATTCACTGAGGTATATGAGGTAGTGGGCTTGAAACTAGATATCCATAAGACATAGGAGCAGAGATTCGGCCCATAAAGTCAATTTGCCAGTCAGTCATGGCTGATAGGTTTTTCAACACCATTTTCCCACTTTCTCCCTATAACCTTTGATCTCCTTGGCAATCAAGAACTTATCTATCTCTGTTTCAAATATACTAAATGACCTGGCCACCACAGCCTTCTGTGGTAATGAATTCCACAGATTCCCCACTCTCTAGCGAAGGAAATTTCTACTTATATCCATTCTAAAAGGTCTTCCCTTTACTCTGAGGCTGTGCCCTTGGACCCTTGTCTCTCCTGCCAATAGCAATATCTTCCCAATGTCAACTCTGTCCAGGTCGTTCAGTATTCTGAAAGTTTCAATCAGATTCCCCCCTCATCTTCTAAACTCTGAGTATAGTCCCAGAGTCCTCCATTTCTCATATGTTAAGCCTTTCATTCCTGGGATCATTCTCGTGAACCTCCTCTGGACCTACTCCAAGGCCAGTACGTCTTTCCTGGGGAATGGGGCCCGAAATTGCTCATAATGCTCTAAATGTAGTCTGAAGTGATCCTTCTCAAACCTCAGAAGTACATCCCTGCTTTCATATTCGAGTCCTCTTGAGATGAATGGCAACATTGTATTTGCCTTCCTAACTACTGACTCAAACTGCAATTTTACCTTAAGAGAAACCTGGACTAGGACTCTAGTCCTTTTGCACTTGAGATTTCTGAATTTTCTCCCCATTTAGAAAATAGTGCATACCTGTATTCTTCCGACCAAAGTGCATGACCTCATACTTTCCCTCATTGTATTCCATTTGCTACTACTTTACTCATTCTCCTAACCTGTCTAAATCTTTCTGCAGCTTCCCCACCTCCTCAATGCTACCTGCCCCTCCACTTATCTTTGTATTAACTGCAGACTTAGCCAGAATGCCCTCAATTCCTTTATCCAGATCATTCTTGTATAAAGTGAAAAGTTGTGGTCCCAACACTGACCCTAGAACACCACTAGTCACCAGTTTCCATCCTGAGAAGGACCCTTTTTATCACCACTCTACTTTCTGCCAGACAGCCAATCTTCTATTCGTTCTAGTACCTGGCCTCGAACACCATGGGCCCTTATCTTACTCAGCAGCATCCTGTGCAGCACCTTAATCAAACCCTTCTCGAAATCCAGATAGAAAACATCCATTGGCTGTCTTTGGTCTAACCTGGTCATTATCTCCTCAAAGAATTCTAACAGATTTTTCAGACATGACCACCCCTTGATAAAACCATGCTGACTTTACCCTATTTTACCATGCCCTTCCAAATATTCAAAAATCTCATCCTTCACAATGGACTCCAACAGCTGAGCTCAGGCTAATTGGCCTACAATTTCCTGTCTTTTGCCTTGCTTCCTTCTTATACCGGGGGTGTTACAATAGTGATTTTTCAGTCCTCTGAGACCCTCCCTGACTCCAGTGATATCTGAAAGATCATTACTAAAGCCTCCATTATCTCTTCACTTATCTCCGTCAGAACTCTAGGATAGAGCCCATCTAGTCTAGGCGATTTATCCACTTTCAGACTTTTCAGTTTTTCTAGCACCTTCTCCTTGGTAATGCCCCCATCGATCTTGAAGTTTTGGGATATTACTCATGTCTTCCATCGCGAAGACTGACACACCGAATTTATTCAGTTCGTCAGCCATTTCTTTGTTCTCCATTACTACTACTCCAGCATCATTTTGCAGTGGCCCATTGTCCACGTTTGTCTCTCTTTTGTCCTTTATATATCTGAAGAAACTCTTGCAATCTTTCCTAATATTACTGGCTAACTTACCCTCATTTAATCTTCTCCCTCCTTATTTCTTTCTTTGTTCTCCTCTGTTGGTCTTTGTAGGCTTTCCCATCCTCTGGCTTCACACTGTCCTTCACTAGAAGGCAAAGAAATCCACAGTGTGCCCTTTGACAGCATGAATCATCTTCCATTGGGAGCCTCCTCTTGGTGCAAGCAGACAGTGCTGATTAAGTCTAATATTAACTTCAGCGCGCCACTACAGCCTTTGGTCACCTCAAATACAGCACCAGGTTCATGGTTTACAAGGCCATGATCCCCATCTTTCTGTACATATCTGAAACATGGACCATGTACAGCAGACCTCTCAAGTCCCTGGAGAGTTATCACCAGTGCACCCTTCACAACATCCCAGGCAAATATCCTTAATATGGAGGCAATTGTCACGCACGACTAGCAGTGATGAGTGGGCTCACATTGTCTACGTACCTGACATAAGGCTCCCGAAGTAAATGATAAAAACTAGGAGGGCAGAGGAAGTGCAACCACTGACACCTTGAAAGCCTCCCTCAACACATGCAACAGAATGTAGTCTGGGGGATTTCAATATCCTTCACCAAGACTGGTGCATGTGTAGGCAGTTTTCCATAATGTCATGTTTCCAAGCAAATCCTGAGTTGTAGATTCACCTGGGAGAATCTCTTTTTTTTAGTTATACCTGGTATTCATGCTGGCATGCCCATCCCACTCTTCTTTGAAGCTGATCCCTGCTTGCCAAACAACATAAACATCATGTCCTGCTAAGAGTTAAGTGATCTCATCATCATGTTGTGAATGGACAACTACATTGGACGATTTGACAGTGGATATTTAAATAACTCATTGGAGGAGGAGGCTGCACAAATATTCCTATCCTGAATGATAGCAGAAGACAAGATTGAAACATTTGCATTTTCAGCCAGAAGTACAAATGGAAGATCCAACCCTGTCTCCCTAAGAGGTCCCTATCAGTATAGATGCCAGGCCTCAGCCACTTCAGTTAATGCCATGTGATATAAAGAAATTGCTGAAGGTGCTGGATGTTGCAAAGGCCCTGACAATATTCCTACAGACCTTGCTGTACTCCAGACCTTGCTGCAACCCTGACCAAGCTCTTCCAATACAGCCAGAACAAAGGCATCTACTTAACAATGTGAACAAGTGCCCACGTATCTTGTACATGCACAGCATGATAAATTCAACCAAACCAATCTCTACCTGACCAAGCCAATTTCTGCCCACTTAGCTCCTAACCTCGCTACAGCCTTGGTCCAAACGTGGACAGTGAGGGTCACTGCCCTTGACATTGAGACAGCATTTGAGCATGAAATCAAGGTGCCCTAACAAAGCTGAAGTAACTGTGTCACTAATTGGAATCAAACCTGACACAAATAAAAATAGTGCCGTTGTTCAAGCCAATCATGTCTGTCTCAGTTTCTCAGTTTAGATATTTTAATCAACATGTTCAGATGTGTTATGACTCACTGTGGAGCAAGTGGGATTCAAACTCAAATCTGTGGTTCAGAGGCAGGAAAAGAACTACTACTATTATTACAAGAGCCCCAGTTCCTCCATTTAGTGTTCTGGGCTTGTAAACCTTCAGCTGCTTCATCGATGACCTCCTATCTATCATAAGACCAGAATTGGTGGTATTCACTGATGATTGCTGTATTCAGCAAATGTTCAG
Organism: Chiloscyllium punctatum; assembly: GCF_047496795.1. Taxonomy (NCBI): domain Eukaryota; kingdom Metazoa; phylum Chordata; class Chondrichthyes; order Orectolobiformes; family Hemiscylliidae; genus Chiloscyllium; species Chiloscyllium punctatum. The sequence goes on along the minus strand of NC_092749.1, from coordinate 100,795,680 downwards.
ATACTGAAGCAGTTCCTGTTCAAATGGAGGAGGATCCACAAAACATTCACGCTTGGCAGGTAATAGTCATGCCACACAACACCTCCAACAAGAGATAATTCAATCATCACTCCTTGAAATTCAATGGCATCACCACTGCTGAAAACCCCACTATTTGGATTCAGGGGTTACCATTGACAAGAAATTGAACTGGCCCAGCCATAAAAATACAATGGTTTCAACACCTGGTCTGAGGCTCAAATTCAATGGTGAGTCATTCCCCTCCTCAATACTTAAAACCTGTTCTTGATCTTCAAGGACAAGTCAGGAGTGTGATGGGATATTCTCCACCTACCTGGATCGGTGTAACTCTAACAACATTGAAGAAGCTTAACACATCCAGGACAAAGCATTCCATCTAACATCTGCAGCAGTCAGTCTTTCCAGTCCCAATGTACAATGGCAACAGTGTGCACCACGTGCAGGATGCACTGCAGCAACTCACTAAGACTACTTATAGAGCACCTTATCTACCTGCAATGTCACACACCTGAAAGGACAATGGCAGCACATGAATGGGAATATCACCACCTGTAAGTGCCCTTCAGGCCCCACACAATTCTGATTGTATTGCTGTACCTTCAATATCGCTGGGTCAAAATCCTGGAAGTCCCTTCCTATTGGCATTGGGGATGTACCAACACATGGACTGCTGTGGTTGAAGAGAGTAGTACACCTCTATTTTTGCAAGGGCATTTAGGAGTATACAATTAATGCAGGCCTGGGCTGCGCTGTTTACTTTCTATGAATTAATTATTAAAAAATTTTAAGAGCAATTGTTAGGTTCTTTCAGACAATCGGGAAGCAATATTAAAAATCATTTGGAATTTCATGAAGATTCAAGCAGCCCTATAAGATATCCAGCTGTCTCTGAAGAGTTCACTGAAGTCTTAAATTGTATAAGAACTCTTGAACGACATTTTTTTCACAACACGACTTCCTGTTATAGCCAAATGGCCATTAGTAATATCATGCTGCAACCCAGCGATATCTGAAATTTTTATACAACTGACATGAGAAGCTTATCATCTTGTAACTAGATGATTCCACATGGTAACTTCTTTTTTCTAGAGCTGATTATTTGTTGTTATAGATTCTGTCACTGTCAAAGGCACTAAAAAGTACTTCTGGAAATATTCCACCCCCACCCTTGGATAATATTGGAAAAATAACAATAGAACAACGATGTTAAATCTTCAATTTATTTTGTTTGCTTTGTGTTTGAACAGTCATCTTATACTTTATATATTTATTTGTTCATTAACTGTGTAGACTTGTTTTTGCATTCCATGGATCTTTTAAAGTACTTCCAAAACGTCAGAGGAAAGCAAAATAATTTTGTGTCTTTTATTCTGTGGAAAAGAGGTATTGCAACTCTGATGTTTAAGAATAAATGAAGCCCCAATGCCACATCTCGACATTAAAAATAAATTGCTATCTCCCAGCCTTTTTCAGAGCAATTTACTACTATTTTTGGTCTCTCTTGTTCCCATTTTAATACAAGAGACAATTCTTGAACTGTGACCCAAGTTACCAGAGCAAACAGTTGAACAGTTGTGGCAGCATCACAGCTAAATGTTTTTATTTTATTTGTTTCACTAAGCTCAGCAATAAGGCCAGTTGTAAGGTCCTTTCAGTTGCCCCACCAGTGTTAAACTAATTGAACATAAAAGAGTAAGCTCAACCAGGACTCTCCTTACTTGTATACTTACTGCTGTCACCAGCTCAACAATTGGAAGAGGTGCTTCGAACTGTCAGATGATCAATTTGATCTGTTGGCCACATTTATGTCACTATGTTGTTACTAATTCTAAATAATGCAATAACTTCCTCATTACTAAAACAATTTGCTTAGCTGGACAAGCAGGACAGCTCAATGTAACTGTACATGGTGCATTGATTTTTAAAGTCACAATGCCACCTACCAGTACACTAACAGGAATTTAAGAATATTCTTGTGGAATACCATGTTGTCTGTCTCACTGACTGAGCAAGCTAACTGCTAATATGCAAAATTGTATTATACGAAGAAATAATACTGAGTAATTCCTGAAAGCTCTTATTTCAGTTCTGAAGGTATATATGTCCTTGTCCTCAATGTGCAAGGCCTATTCTTTTATGAATGCAATATTCACAAAATATTAAGAGCAATTACAGATGCTGGATGGCGTCAGTTATGTTATCAAGTCATACCCAATGGATATCACCATGTGTCTGCTTGAGTGTAGTTGCAATAGCAGACAGTAGACATTCAATAATATTTTGATATTAGATTAAGTTTAATGAATCCTTGAAAAAGAGATTGAGGTTAAATACATTCTTCGATATGTTGAAGACTGAATCTAGACATAATTATATTGGGTAAATTGAAGATAATGGCTTAACCTTGAGTGACCTAAAGCGCTAAGTTTCATTCCTTTTCTTGGAAATCATATATAATATTCTTGAGTATGAGTATAGACATTGACTAATCAGAGTTTGTTCTTGGTATTATCAGGCAAGGTCCCAGAGGACTGGAAAATGGCTAATGAAACACCCCTGTTTCAGAAGGGAAGGAGGCAGAAAATAAGAAACTGTAGGCCGGTTAGCCTGACCTCTGTTGTTCATAAGATTTTACAGTCCATTGTTATGGATGAGATTGCAGAGTACTTGGGAACTACATGGTAATGTCAGGCTTCATCAAGGGGAGGTCATGCCTGATTCATCTGTTAGAATTCTTTGAGGAGGTAACAGTCAAGCTAGACAAAGGAGAGTCAGTGGACATGATCTATTTGGATTTCCTTTGACAAGGTGCCACGTAGGAAGCTTTTAAATAAGATGAGGACTCACCAAGTTAGGGATGCAATTGTGGCATGGATTAGAGGATTGGCTGACTGGTAGAGAATAGGGATAAACAGGATTTTTTTCAGGATTGCAGCCAGTGACTTGTGGTCTGCAAGGGTCCATGTTGGGTCTGCATATATTCATGTTATATGTTAACAGTCGGGTCAAAGAAGCTGAGGGCATTGTTGCTAAGTTTGCAGGTGATACAAAGAAAGATGGAGGGACAATGTGTGTTGAGGAAATGATGCTGCAGAGTGACTTGGATAGACTAGGAGTGAGAGCAAAGAAGTGGCAGATGGGATACCATGTGGGAAAGTGAAAGATTATGCCTTGTAAGAGGAAAAATAGAAAGTGTAGACTATTTTCTAAATGGGAAGGGCTTCAGAAATCTGAAGCACAAAAGGGACATTGGAATCCTAGTTCAGGATTCTCTTGAGGTTGACGTGCAAGTTCACTTTGCAGTTAGGAAGATAAATGCAATGTTAGCATTCATTTCAAGAGGTCTAGAATACAAGACCTGAGATGTACTACTGAGGCTGTACAAGGCTCTCATCAAAGTGCATTTGGGATATTGTGAACAGTTTCAGGCCTTGTATTTAAGGAAGCATTTGCTGGCCTTTTAGAAGGGGATCTAGAAGAGTTTTACATGAATGATCCCAGGGATGAAGAGCTTGTCATATGAGTGGTTGAGGACTCTAGGTTTTTATTTGATGGCATTTAGAAAGATGATGGGCTGAGTCATTGAAACTTCCAGAATACTGAGAAGCCTCGATAGAGTACGCATATAGAAGATGTTTCAGCTAGTAGGAGAGATTCAGACCCAATGGTGTATAGCCTCATGGTGAACAGATGATCCTTTAGAACTGAGATGAGAAGGAACTTCTTCAGCCCTGTGGTGATCATTGCATAGAAGGCTGTGGGCCCACTCACTGTATTTAAGACGCAAATGGCTTCCTAAGTAGTAAGGGGATCAAAGGTTATGGGGAGAAGACAGAAGAATGGGGTTTGGAGCACAACAACCATGTTAGAATATTGGGGCAGACCAAATGACCTAAATCGCTCCTGTATGTTATGGTCTTATTAAGCAAACGTGATGTAAATTTGCAGGACATAACAAAGTTATGTGATTTTTTTAAGGCAGCATGGTGGCTCAGTGGTTAGCATGGTTGCCTCTCAACATCAGGGACTGGCTTAAATTCCAGCCTTGGGTGACTCTTTTGTGGAGTTTGCACATCCTCCCCATGTCTACATAGGTTTCCTCTCTCTGTCCAAAGATATGTAGGTTAGGTAGATTGACTGTTAAATCGTCTGCAGTGCCCTTTGAAGGCTCTTGCCCAAAACATCGATTTTCCTGCTCCTCCGATGCTGCCTGACCTGCTGTGCTTTACCAACACCCACACTCGGCTCTGATCTCCAGCAACTGCAGTCCTCACTTTTCTCTTCGTGACCAGGGATGTGTAAACTAAATGAGTTAGCTGTGATACAATGCAGGGTTACAGGGATAGGATATAGGTATAGGATGCTCTTCAGAGGTGAATGCAGACTCGATAGACCAACTTGTCTCTTTCTGCACTGAGATTCTTGGAAGATTTTACCTCATTAATCAAAATTACAAGAATTGCTACTGCAAAGAAGAGGACATTAGGGAAAGTTTGGTTAAAGGGATGTAAGGAGTGTATTAAGGAGAAGGGAAGAATAGAGTTGGTTAGGGATGATATAATCATGCTTATGACCCTGGCAGCCAAAGGCATATTTGCCAACAGTGAGTTGAAGATGCTGGGGATGGACAAGAGACCGTGGTTGGAAGAACCTAGCATTCTTGGTGGGTTCACGGGCTGCAGAAGGTTACAGAGATGAGGAGGACAACTAATTTTGATCCAATTTTTAGGGATTGGAACAAGTGCAAGTTGGAATACAGTGGTATGGCTTGTTGCAAGTAATGAATTTTGAATGTGTTTAAGTTTTTAGATGATGGGAGATCTTTCAGGCAAACATTAAAATAATTTAATCAAGAGGTAGCAAAAGCGTAGGTGAGAATGCCAGTAGAAAATGGATAGCTGCATGGTCAGAGAGGTGTTATGTTACAAAGGTGAAAGCAGATCGTCTTTGTGATGGAATGGGTATAATTGTACTTTTCAAAAGTTGAGGGGTCAGTAGTTGAATATTCCCAAAGATTTTGATGATAAAGATTTAAATGAATTTAGATAACTAATGATTGCGAGGGAAAACTTTGAATTGTATTGAGGGCAGTCTGTTCCATCAAGATCTTGACTTTTTTTTTTACAGAGGTGGTACTACAAATACAAGAATTTGTCTTTTATCTTAATTTATTAAAGAAAAACATGACCCACATTTGAACACTGAATGTGGATAAGATATTTGATGAAGTAGCATGCAAGTATTTATTGGCTACTTGTAAGAGTTGGATTTGAATTTTGAAAATGACATCTTGCTGCAGTGATTTTAGCAGCAATTTCAAACTGTTCAATCGGGGATCTGCAGCAAAACTGTCTTATGGGGCACTCTACGTCCAGAGATCGACACGTTGGAATAACGGATAATAGATTAGCAGGTGCGGGATTATTTAACTGAACAAAATTCATTTACTATATCATTTTATCCTTTAACATAATGGGGACCCATAATTCTTAAGCTATACATGATTTGTTCAATAATGTGCTAGGAATTATAATATGAGACAGTTTTGAGAATGGCTGTGCAGGAAAAATGTGAAGTATCACATGGATTCCAGTAAAAGTCATGCTAATTATTTTGCTTCCAGACATTGAAGCCCTTTAATTCATTGTAAGCTCTGTGGGAAATGCAGCTTTCATTTTTGTTTTAATTGCATTCATTAAATAATTGGAAATATCTCTACCTTTCATCCTAATAAAGTATCTGTATAAGGTGCATCTTCATTTTTTTTTTTCTCCTCATTATCTATATTAGATTTCAAAAGTGGGATAAGTCATTTCTCTAGCCATACCACCATAACAATTGATTGTGGTCTTGAAAATTATTTTCAATGTTGTACTTACAAATCATGTTTTCTGTGCTTTCCCAATGTGTATCCATTTCTGGCTCAAAAGTCTGCATCAATTCGTGTGACAGATGGCCACAGCTAAGGCCTCTGCTGCATTTTACTGTATTTTGTGCTGTGCATGTTCTGCCAAATTCTTTTGGAGATCCAAGAAATTGATGTTCCAGCAGCTTGAGCAATCCAGAAAGCCTGAAGCAACAATAAATTGTATGGTCAAGGCCAAATAGCATGCAGGGTTGGCTTTCAACTGTTCTCAACACATCCACTAGAAAACTGGGGCCATCAGGAAAAATCAGATTAACTCAAGATTTCTTCCTCTGGATTGAAGTTAACAATAGCATAAGCATTTGTTTTCCTCAAAAATTGTGTAAAGCAGGAATCCAGTTTCTGACAATTGATTAATTCTTAATGTCAATCAAGTTTTCTGCACAAGGAATATAATTCTAGGCCTGTTATTGGGTTCAGAGATTTCATAATTAAACTATGTTTGCATATTTAGCCCTTTGCTCTAGGCATCAGAAGTAGACACTTCATGCCAGTTCCAATTTCTTCTTCTTGAATCTCCTGAAGTATGAGCCACATGATTAAAATTCTTTGTTTGAGAAAAATTGGTGTTGAGTAACTCGAGACTATTTAATATGCAAGACTAAAATACTATATTTGATCTTAGTAGCACAATGACATTTTAAAGCTTTCCCCTTCTGTCAGTTGCTGCTGTATAAGAGCAAAACATCTTCCTGCTGGAAAAGTATTTAAACAAATGCTGAAAACTATTTAGAAAAATTTATGATCTTCAAAGATCTGATTTTAACAAAAAAATAGACAGAAGTAAAGTCGCAGTTGTCCTACCAGATCGTAGGGCTGGTCTCATTAGACAGATATGACCTGGGGCGATTTAACCTGAGGGTCCCAAGCTTCAGGCAGAGGCAGAGGTTGAGAATGGGAGTTCTTCATAGTAACCTCAGCTGGTGTGGGAACTGAACCCACACTGTCAGGATCACTCTGCTTCTCAAACTGGCTGTTCACCTACCTGAGCTAACCAACTCCCTAAAGACCTAATTATGGAAATAAGATAAAACTTGAAGATTGGCACTAAGAAATTTGAGAGCTCACCATTTTAGTGCTGTAATACTTTTTGAATCCCATCTAATATACTTTCCGAGGAGCAATATACCAGCTATTTTCCGAACTACCGACATACACCAGAATTCTTACTTGCACAAAGTAGACCTAGATCAGAATTTTATATGAAGAATGAGGAAAACCACTTCTAAACTACGCAACTAACAGTCTACCTTCAACAATGTTCCTTTAAATTAGCTTAAATCAATAAGCAAGCTTCAAGTGTCTAATATGGCCAGATTCAAGATCTTGTCATATTTTGCATTAACCAGAAGAGGTTTTCTTCCTTCTCTGGGTTACCCAGAGTAAGATGTTAACTCCGATGTGGAAGATGCTGTAAGATACTGGAGATAAAATGTGTCCTTTGTATTCCCGAAAGAAATTGAAAAAAGAACTTCACTCTGTTATAATTTTTCACAAATATTTCTGCGGTCTATGTGTTGAGATTTAACCTAGACTGACAGCAAGTTGAAAGGAAGGAACTGGTTAGGAATGATGGATATTGTAGTTCTTGTGGACTCTGCCATTTAAATTGCATTTCTTAATCAAATTACTTCTTTTATCAGGTTACAGAATCCATGGAAACAAGCATACTTGTGGACATGGTTTCAAATATGCTGCTTATTTGTTAACTCATGTTAGTTGACACACAAGACGTGTGGACAAATGTTAAATTGAAATATCTTTTTTAAATTGAGGTTATTAGCATAGGAGAGTTTTCTAATTGAATAGCTTTCACTTTTGTTTGAAGTATGTGCTATTTTTGCTCTCTTGAGGTGTGCTGTTTGAATTTTTTTGTCTTCATTAATTAAGTGATACAATTATCATGAACCACAACATAACCTTTCCTCGAATAATGCCTTACTTGGGAAAAATAGAAAGATTTTCAATGCATAAGTTTCCACATGTCACAGATGTCTGGAAGCTACTGAAAATAATGATAGCAAGAGCTGCCTGCAGAATGGGACACAGCATTTTATAGGTTCAATTATCTAAAAATACTAGGGACATAGCACGGGTACCCCAGGACATAGGTCCATTCAGCTTGCATCTAATTGAATAAAACTAATTCTCATCCTTTTGGTGTCAAATTTTATGCTTTCACAGTCTTGTTTTGCAAATATTTCCAGATATAAAGGTAAAATAATATCAAATCTTTAAAAATAAATTTCCATTTAATTTATCATCAATGTATATGTCCCTTTCAGTTATTTAATTCAGGTTCTATTTTATTACCCATGTTACAATATTATCCATTCTTAAATTCATCAATGATTTCATTCCTGTTTCAAAATTCCACTTTTTCAGTCATTTTTTAAATTATTGAAGTAATAAATCCAAAAAAAAACTGCCATTGACTGGAAATAATATTGCTGTCTAAAGTTGGCAGGGAGAACTGCCATTAGTTGATGCAGAAGAACTGGGCTCAAATCTATTCTCAGCAAAAACAGCATGCAATTTTGTGTTTAATGGAAGGAAAATAGGTGCGTGTGTAGAGTTAGCTTTGTTCTATTCAAAAAGTGACCTTAGGTTTTGTCATCTGAACTAAAGTACGTTGTCCAATTCCACTAGTTCTGTTGATGCCATACAGTAATCATAGTAATGTATTCTTCAAGAAGTTTGAGAATAAACTGAAACCTTAAAACCTACTTACTATGAATGTTATGCACTTATGTCTAAAGACGACTGTAAAACTACTTGGTAGAAAATGCAAAATAGAATCTTGCAAGAAAGGTTTGTTTTATTTTAGGCATGTATTTTAATTTGAACTAAATTTGCTTGTTTCCATCAAGATATTCAGGTCACAATCTGCCAGAATTATATTGACAAGAGCTGCTTGGAAAGACAGCTGTCAGATGCAGATGTTGGACAAAACTGAATTCTTGTTGAAATGTGTTGCCAACTCTAATTAGATAAATTCCCTGGGTAAAAGATTTTTTTTAAATTCCTTTTGTCTGCTTATTTAATGACTGTCGCAGTCATCCAGTAGTAATTGCAAGACAGAAGAATAAATAGGTGGAATTCATTTGTTTCCTGTACATCCAGGTCGAGCTGGAAAATTTTGTGGCTTCAAATACTGATGTTTGTTGGTAGACTCTCCTTGCATTACTTTCATTTTATTGCACTGGATGGTTAATTATGCCAAATAAAACAACTGTTGCACAATTTGCTGCTTCTTTGAAAAGTATTTCTGTCACTTTGCTTCTCTCTGTCCTAACTCTGTTCCCACCAGTTACGTACATAGCGAAATCAGCTCTTGCACCCTTGTGTGATAAAATGCATATGAAATATTTTTCCAATGCCACCTTGATACTTTGTCTACTATCTTAGTTTTGTTTTCATCTTGTACTCCAGGAAATTTTCAGTTAAAACAGCACAGTTCACTCATGTTGGAAAACAGCTATGATTGAAGGAAATCAGGGAAGATTTGCAATATTATGGCATGAACACAAAACAATTTGCTTCAAAATCATTGAGACTGAGAATGCATTTATACTGCAGCTATTGTTCTGAAGCTCCGGTATCAAACAATATCTTATTCATATTGCCTTGCTCAGATTGGACTTCTTCCATCCAGGCAAAAGTTTACAGACTTGCAGAGTTCCTTTCCCAGTAATAAAACTTTTAAACATATTGAAAGCACAAACATGAGTACTCGTGAAGCTAGTTTAACATTGCAGCGAAGTTATGCTCCTCGCAGAGTCAAGCTCAGCTCAGGCAGTGAGACGCAACCTCCTTTAAAGGATTTCTCAGTTCTCTTTCAGATTAAGAAAGTTGCATACAGCTTTTAAAAACCTCAACTAAGTACGTTCTTCAAGTTCTGATCAGGTATTCAAGAAGCAATCTCCAGCTATACATTCATTCTAGAGCAGAGGTTGCCATAGTACCACAATACAGTCAAAAAAGATTAAATGTTTTCATTAGTGGATGATAATATAAAATGAAAAGTAAAAGCTTTTTCAATTGCACTGGTGAAAGAAAATTAGCGTGAGTTGGTAAAGGAAATACATGAAAAAATTATGAATAGCAAAGATCACACTGGAGGTTTTTACGGGTATATTTAGAGAAAGAGGATGGCAAAGAGGTAAGTGGGCCCTTAAAGACAAAAGCATATGACACTGTTGTTTAAAGTAAGGAGAGTAGGATAAAGTGGCAGAGAAATGTAAAAGTGCACTTTAAGGAGGGGCTTAAACTTTAAAACAAAAGGTATTCGAGAAATAAAAAGGACTATCCAATAACTCAACATTTTTAGTATTACAAATCTCAAGGCATTTCACAGAACCATTATAAAACAAAATGTGACACCAAGCCACAGAAATTAACATCTCAGATGGCCAAAAGCTAAATCGGAGGGATAACTTTTTAGTGTCTTAAAGGAAGGAAGTAAGACAGGCAGAAAAATTTGGAGATGAAATCCGAGAGGGCAATTTAAATTAGCAATGCTGAAGATACCAAAAAAAAAGAACTTTGATATCCCAGTGTTGGAACTGGAGGAGATTATAGACATGTGGATAGGCAAGAACATGACGAATTTGAAAACAAAAATAAGCATGTTAAAATCAAGGCTTACTTGCCTTTGAGCCAGTTTAGGTTAGTGAACATGAGTCAAATGCAGTCTGAGTTAGGGCACAGGCAAAAATGTTTTGATTTCCTTCAAATTTGCAAAGGGAGACCAAGCAAGCATACGTTGAAGTAGCCCAAGACTGCAGAGAATAAAAGGAACAAAATTCTCTCCATTGTCTAATGGATGCCATCCTAGGATATTAAAAGAAGTAGAAAGGAAATTCGAATGCTCCAGTCATGCCTTTGAAAACTCCAGTTCAAGAATTACGCTCTTGTGATTGGGAAAATGCATATCATTAGGCTACAAGTGAGGTAAAAGAAATAGAAGAAGTTATGTGACTGTTCATCTTGCATCAGTTACAGGCAAGTTATTAGAATTTAAGGTGAAAAGTTTGAATAGTTGGGTTAATGTGAATGAGACATAAAGAGCCAGACTGGATTTAAAATGAGTAAGCCATGTCGAACAGACCTAGCTTAATATTTTTGAAAAAGTATCAAATGGTGAATAAAGGAGTGTCTATGAACATTATCTAGAAAATATTCAGCTAGGTTCCACATAAGGGATAAGACAAAATTGAGACCAGGAGGGAGATAGAAAATGGATTAGGAGATTTCAAACAGAGGACAAGTATAATTGGTATGTGCTCCCAACTGATAGGATGTGCTTATTGGTGTTCCCTGAGGATCAGTACTGGGATCTCAGTTTTTCAAGTATTTATAAATGACTTGGATAAAGGACCAGGGAGCCCTATATCCAGATTTGCTGATGACTCCGATTTAGTTGGTGCCGAAAAAGCATAGTTGGAAATTGAAAGGTGCAAAAGGGCACAAATGATTACATTAATAGAGAAAACAGTGGCAAATGACTTTGGAATTGTGGGATGTCTTTCGTATTATACTAAAGGAAGGTAGGTCAGATTATTTACCAAATGGCGTGAAGCTAGGACAGAGATTTAGAATTACAAGAATAGAAATCATTACTGGGTAGGTGCAAAAATATTATCTCAAAGTGGCTGAATACAAAAAGGTAGAAGTTGTGTTCATGCTAAAGGAAGCTCTTAGCTCTTGTTATGCAGAGCACTGCACTCCATTTTGTGCACTGCATGTAAGGAAGGATAGATGAGCATTGATTGACCAGAATGATACTTGGCAGAAGGGATTAAATTATGAGGACAGATTGCATTGACTGGGATTGCATTCACTTGAGTATAGAAGGTTAAAGGACTATTTAACTGAGATGTTTAAGATGATTAAAGGAATTGATACAATTGATAGAAATTATTTTAGAGTCATAGAGATGTACAACATGGAAACAGACCCTTTGGTCCAACCCGTCCATGCGACCAGATATCCCAACCCAATCTAGTCCCACCTGCCAGCACTCAGCCCACATCCCTCCAAACCCTTCCTATTCATATACCCATCCAAATGCCTCTTAAATGTTGCAATTGTACCAGCCGCAACCACATCCTCTGGCAGCTCATTCCATTCACGTACCACCCTCTGCATGAAAAAGTTGCCCCTTAGGTCTCTCTCATATCTTTCCCCTCTCACCCTAACCTATGCCCTCTAGTTCTCGACTCCCCAACGCCAGGGAAAAGACTTTGTCTATTTATCCTATCTATGCCCCTCATAATTTTGTAAACCTCTGTAAGGTCACCCCTCAGCCTCCGACGCCCCAGGGAAAACAGCCCAAGCCTGTTCAGCCTCTCCCTGTAGCTCAGATCCTCCAACCCTGGCAACATCCTTGAAAGGATTCAGAAAAGATTTACAAGATCTTTCCGATAGGAAGGACACCAGAATTGCACGCAATATTCCAACAGTGGCCTAACCAATGTCCTGTACAGCCGCAACATGACCTCCCAACACCTGTACTCAATACTCTGACCGATAAAGGAAAGCATACCAAACGCCTTCTTCACTATCCTATCTACCTGTGACTCCACTTTCAAGGAGCTATGAACCTGCACTCCAAGGTCTCTTTGTTCAGCAACACTCCCTAGGACCTTACCATTAAGTGTATAAGTCCTGCTAAGATTTGCTTTCCCAAAATGCAGCACCTTGCATTTATCTGAATTAAACTCCATCTGCCACTTCTCAGCCCATTGGCCCATCTGGCCAAGATCCTGTTGTAATCTGAGGTAACCCTCTTCGCTGTCTACTACACCTCCAATTTTGGTGTCATCTGCAAACTTACTAACTGTACCTCTTATGCTCGCATCCAAATCATTTATGTAAATGACAAAAAGTAAAGGGCCCAGCACCGATACTTGTGGCACTCCACTGATCACAGGCCTCCAATCTGAAAAACAACCCTCCACCACCACCCTCTGTCTTCTACATTTGAGCCAGTTCTGTATCCAAATGGCTAGTTCTCCCTGTATTCCATGAGATCTAACCTTGCTAATCAGTCTCCCATGGGGAACCTTGTCGAACGCCTTACTGAAGTCCATATAGATTACATCTATGCTCTGCCCTCATCAATCATCTTTGTTACTTCATCAAAAAACTCAATCAAGTTTGTGAGACATGATTACCCACTCACAAAGCCATGTTGACCATCCCTAATCAGTCCTTGCCTTTCCAAATACACGTACATCCTGTCCCTCAGGATTCCCTCCAACAACTTGCCCACCACCGAGGTCAGGCTCACTGGTCTATAGTTCCTTGGCTTGTCCTTACCACCCTTCTTAAACAGTGGCACCACGTTTGCCAACCTCCAGTCTTCCGGCACTTCACCTGTGACTATCGATGATACAAATATCTCAGCAAGATGCCCAGCAATCACTTCTCTAGCTTTCCACAGAGTTCTCGGGTACACCTGATCAGGTCCTGGGGATTTATCCACCTTTAACCGTTTCAAGACATCCAGCACTTCCTCCTCTGTAATCTGGACATTTTGCAAGATGTCACCATCTATTTCCCTACAGTCTATATCTTCCATATCCTTTTCCACAGTAAATACTGATGCAAAATATTCATTTAGTTTAAATCCTCCCAAGCAGTTCTAGCAAATTACCCTGCCAGTATATTAGTCCCCTTCCAATTTCAGTGCATTCTGTCCTTCTTGTACGGGTCACTTCTACCTCAAAAGAGATTCCAATGATCCAAAAATGTGAATCTTTCTCCCATACACCAGCTCCTCAGCCATGCATTCATCTGCTCTATCCTCCTATTCCTGCCCTCACTAGCTTGTAGCACTGGGAGTAATCCAGATATTACTACCCTTGAGGACTTCCTTTTTAAATTTCTACCTAACTCTCTGTAATCTCCCTTCAGAGTCTCAACCTTTTCCCTTCCAATGTGGACAATGACCTCTTGCTGGCCTCTCTCCCCCGTGAGAACATTCTGCACCCTCTCTGAGGCGTCCTTGATCCTGGCACCAAGGAAACAACACACCATTCTGCTTTTTCTCTGCTGGCCACAGAAACGTCTGTCTGTACCTCTGACTACAGAATCCTCCAACATAATTGATCTCTTGGAAGCCGACGTACCCCTCGTTGCATTAGAGCCAGTCTCAATACCAGAAACTTGGCTGTTTGTGCTATGTTCCCCTGAGAATCCATCACCCCCTACATTTTCCAAAACAGCATACCTCTTTGAAATGGGTATATCCACAAAAGACTCCTGCCTACCTCTCTTACCCTTCCTGGAGTTAACCCATCTATGTGACTGTATCTGAGACTTTCCCCCTTTCTATAACTGCCATCTATCACATACTGTTGCTGTTGCAAATTCCTCATTGCTTCTATTTGTCTCCCCAACTGATCCACTTGATCTGATAAGATTCGCATCCAACAGCATTTATGGCAGATATAATCTGCAGTAACCCTTAAACTCTCTTTAAACTCCCACATCTGACAAGAAGTACATATCACTGTAAAGGCCATTTTTCCTCCTTCACAATCTGCAGACCCAGAAAATAACACTGTCTTATTCCTCTACAAACACTGCCACAGGTTAAATTAATAGCCATGGCTTATATTTTAAATTTAATTAAGAGACTTATCTCCAAAAACATATAATCAAGAAAGAATCCACTGTACCCACTACTGCAGCCTCTCTCTAGGACAGACCTAAAACAACAATTAACTTAACTGATTCTGTGTTGTGAACTTCGCCCAACAGTTCCTCCAAGATTAGTTGTGAATTTCACTGTTTGTTAATTTTCCCAGATGCACTCCGATGTCCAGCGATACACGAATTCAAACAACAAAGGCCGTAACTGTGCAGGTTTTCTTTCTCTCTCTCTCTCTCTCTCCTGCACTGTCCACACCATGTGCTTCCTTTGTCTGCTCTTCTCCCTTTTAAACTGCTGTTGTTTTGACTTTTTTTTTTCCAAAGTTCCAAGACAATGTTTTCTCGGGTGGAAATCCAGAAAGACTGGATATCAGCTTAGAGCCAAGTTGTTGAATGCTGTCACACATCAACCATTAAGATGGGGCAAGAATAACCACAGATCATATGTTCTGTTGAGCCCACTCTATCATTCTGCGCAATCATGATTGAACTTGAGCATGAATTCTAGTTTCTGACCAATGCCCAAGTTCCTCAATTCCCTGAAAACCTAAAAATGTGTCGATCCCAGCCTTTAATATAGTCAGTGATCATGCATCATTCATTCAATGCCATTTTTTTCATGTGCATCATATTAGAAAGGATTTCTTCGTACAATGCAAAGTAAAAATCTGGTTTGTCACCAGCCCAAAATACTACTTTTGAAATGAAAATTTAAAAACCTGGATTTTTCCTACAACCTGGGGAATAAAAGTTACTGCAGTAAGGCAGGCAGGTGAAGTTAAAATGCAGATATGCTACTGGATTAGATCATGGCTGAATAGGGTTGGGAGGGAATGTTGAGGGGTTGTTGAATGACCAGATTCTGTTCACAGGAAATTACCATTAATCTTTTTGGTTAGTTATAATATGACCCTGCTGGTCCCTTCCCATGTAAAAACCCATAATTTTGATGAGACCACAGGACATATCAAGATTTCGGGAACATGAGGAAGATTCAGGCAGAATTTGGAGTACTGAAGCTGTAACAATGCTATTATGTTCAGCTTTAGGATTAGCATCTAAAACAGGAATGGAGTTTAATCGTCTAAAATGAACTGTTAATTAAAATTAGTAAAAATAATGGTTCCTTTGAGTCTACGTGACTGGCTGAGCTGAACTTGCGGAGAAGGAAGAATGAAAATGTGAGAGGTACAGACAGGCACTTCTGCACCTTCAAATTTCCTCCCAAGATGGCATGTTGCCTCTTTGGTACAAAGGTCAAGGATCTCATTGAGCTTTTATATAAGCCGGGAGGGTGAACAAGTAGAGATTGTGGTCCATATCAGCAGCAATGATTAGGGAGAATGAGAAAGGTGAATGAAGCCCTGTAGACAAAGCTCAGGTGGCTAGGAGAGAGATTGAAACCTCTTAAAATCTACCTGTTTAAAGTATTTGGTCCCTTGTAATAATGCCTCATGAGTTGGTGTGAACCTTTGCTAATGGTTATGCTGTCTACTCTCTCTGCCATAAAAGTTTCAGACATGTCAGAGGCAGGCACTCAGGCAGCCAGAAGGCCTCCGACTGAATCTTAGATGCCTGCACCTCATCTTCAAACCTAGTAGTGAGCAATTCTAATGTGCATAATCTTTGGAGATACAGCAATTACTTTTCATTCATAAATTCCATGCTTTGGATGGTGGCTACAAGGGAGTTACTGATTGAACAGCAATGACTGTGCTGGGATTTCGGGCGTCACAATGGTGCATTGTCATTTTTGAGTTTGAACCTATTGAGAGTGGAGGACAACTCAACTGCTGGAAGAGGGTCAAGTTGGGAGGTAAAGTAAATGGCAGATAGATGTGTGTATGTATGTATGTTTGGCTGAAGATATCAGTGCTGCCTCCTAATTTTCAAACAATTTTGGTAATGTTTTTTGACATAAATCTGACTGTTCTTACCACTCTTTTGCTGCTGGGAGCTTGATTTAAATATGTTAACAACGATGCAAATTCGGCTTTTATGAATTGCGCTGCGGGTTTAGCCATATCACATTTGTTTGATGGTTTAAAACCCCTGCTGTCATGTATATGACGGATTTCATTTTCAACGGTCATTATTAATGTACTAGCATATCGTATAGGTAGATTATATATAGAATGAATGAACTTAATGAGACAATTGGTCCTTTCCTTGCTTGTACTTGCCTTTGTACATTCTCACAGAACACAAATCTGATGGATGTTAGAAATTGTTCATGTTGCAGTTAGCAATTAACTTTTAATTCTCTTGCTGTGAGTATTGAACTACATATTGTGACATAACTCTAGAGGTGTTTAATGTTTTTCAGGTCCCATTTTTTGGTCCTCTTTTTGATGGAGCCATTGTGAATGAAAAACTTCTGCCAAGTCTTGTTCGTGCCACAGGCATCAATGCCAGCCGAGCTGTGAAGTCACTTATACCCCTCTATCAGAGCTTGTATCCTTTTCTTCCAATGCAGTACAGTCTTGATGAAAATTTTGGTTTATTTCCCTAAACTTATTTTGTTCACTTTTCTGGTAAGTAATGGCATGCTGTTTTTGGAGTGAAGCCATTGATGTGGTGCTTACTCATTCTTTATTGCACATTGAGTGGCCAAATTGGACTTAAATCATTTCATTATTTGGACATCACAATTTTCATTGATTTTAACATCACCTTATTGAATATTTAAATTTCAAATGTCGAGACACCATTATTGAAATCTGTTGTGTTGTTCAGTCTTTTGTGGATAGTTCACTTCTCTTCTCTATTGACAACGTTGACAAAGAGAAAAGATTTTCTCGATGTTGTACTTTGTTTTTGTCTGTCTGAAGTGTTTTGGTTTGGTAGGCAATGCCTGAATACATCATTTTTTCATTGCTCGTGAGGTGTGAGTATCGCTGGCTGGACAAGCATTTATTGCCCACATATTGTCAGTGTCCAAATGTTACAGGAAGATTTTAAAATGTGTTATAATCACTCCAGCCAAGAAGCTTGTTGTCTGGAAGGTCCAGTTATACAGAATTTTGTGAGCAGTCTCTCAATAACATCAGCGCCATTTTAGTACAGAACTTTGGGAGCAGAAACATGGAAGATACAGTATTCTGATAAGTAAAACAATTTTTGTTTCTGCGTTTTAAGGTTTTGATCACTTTCTTTTATGCTTCAGGTAATATTTCTGCAGTGTGTGCTAGTTTGCAAACTTGTGGTTCGGCATTAGTGTTGTGATCCCAGTGGAT
Organism: Chiloscyllium punctatum; assembly: GCF_047496795.1. Taxonomy (NCBI): domain Eukaryota; kingdom Metazoa; phylum Chordata; class Chondrichthyes; order Orectolobiformes; family Hemiscylliidae; genus Chiloscyllium; species Chiloscyllium punctatum. The sequence continues at coordinate 100,777,836 of NC_092749.1, read as the reverse complement.
GGAATGACTAGAACAATTCCGATCCAAGAGAAACCTGGCTTGATACATGCTTTTCAAAAAATTGGTTAATGTAGTGGTCAGTCACTGAAACATAGTCACACGATACAGGGGTGTTTATTTAACATCAGAACAGAAGTTTCTGAATAGAAAACAAAAAAGCTGTCCAGATAAAGAGCATAGTTTAGAAAATCTTCAAACAGCCAGCAAAATCAAGCTTCAACAACTTTATCTATTTATTGCAATTGAAATCCAGATAAATTATCCCCCTATATAAAATCTTTAAGTTCTACTTAACAAGTTTGCCCCAGTTTCTGTTCTGGGAACTGTGGAGTATTTTTATATTTGTAGAATTTGAGGTGTTACAGCATAAAAGGAGGCCATTCAACCCATCATTTCAGCACTGGCTATAAACCAAGCATTGTGATTTATGCCTTTCTCCTGCCCTTGCACAATCTTTCTATTCAAATAATTGTTTTATCTCCTCTTGAATGCCTCAATTGAACTTGCCTCCACCACATATCCAAACAGTGCATTCCAGACACCCAAACCATTTGAATTGTATTTCCTACCTGATACCTGTCAAAAGCATACTTTGTCTTTTTTTATTTTAATTTTGATTTCTTTTACCATCTAAGGAGCTCTGGATTTGCATTCCTTTTTCCTTTTGAAGGAATATTCCCTGACTGTTCCCAAAGCTATGAAGGTAGCCTATTATTCAGCCACAGTTTTTCTCTCCAACATTTTGTTCCAGTTTATCTAGCCTCGCATTTTTTTTTGAGCTCCATTGAAGTAAGCTCTCCTCATGTTAATTATTCCCACTCTCTGTTGTTTATTGTCCTCTTCTATCATCATCTTGCAATATAATGATCACTGTTTCCGAAATGTTTCCCCACTGACACTTGGAAGCAAGGTGGGCCAAGCAGATCAAGTACCAGGTCCAACAATTCATCCTTTCATGTTGGGCCAGTCACATACTGCTCCAGGAAATTTTCCTGGACATAATCTAGGAACTCTTAACAATTTCAAAAATACTCACCAAACTGAAAGCTTAAACCTTCTCAGCTTTAATAACCTGCAATTACTAACCAAGCAGTCCTGGTATGGAAGTTGCACTAACTAAAACTTGCCACTGATGTAACTATGTCTTCCCTGATCTATTCTAAAACACCTTTTCAGGTGAGAATATAGACTATTTCCTGCCCCCCTCAGGACTCCTCCAAATTGCTCTAAAAGCTTTCAGTCTCTGGACTTTCTAAGCTAAAATCAGTCCTTGATTATTCTAAATTGAGGATTAGCTAAAAGCCTTCATTATGGTACTTTATCTGTCATAAACCACCAGGGTTCAAAATTTTACATCAGTGTTCTAGGAATTCCCAATCACCTGTTTTCTGACACATACTGAGTGAGGTCACTGTTCTTAAGAAAAGCCAGACCTATTTTCTTTTATTTTAGAAACACTTCACAGAAGTAACCAACACCTGTATTCAGTATTTTTAGATCCATATTTTATGAATGATATATGTATATATACATAATCTCTCAAATTAATCATCGCAGATGTCATTCAATAATGTTGAAAATTTCGAAAAGATTTTATTACCTCCTGTTCAGAATGTTTGGGACAATGTGTCTGATCAACCAATATGGCATCGGACCAATCTGGCACAGAAGGCACAGCGCTCTACAAGAAGAGAGTGTCAGGACAGAATGGGAAGGACTAAGAATAGAATGGGATAGGTACATAGATTGTATGAAGAAATGGAATAGGGGATGGTGTTGGCATATGAAGGGACAGTGCAAAAGTAATGAAAGATGAATTGGCATGGGAAGGTTAGAATGCCAATAGGTATTTAAGGAAGTGCAGCAATAATTGAGGTACTAATTTCACTGCAGAAATTTTGTTGGATTGAAGATGAGGGGGGCCTGATAATAAAGGTATCCTGATTAGAGGGACTGTCAGGGTTAAGATAGAGATCATATGGTATGGGTTCAGTATCAGGAGAGAGAAAATGGCATGGGTAGGGTAGTGGAAGCAGCATGAAAGATATTGAGTTAGACAGTATGGGTGAAAAGGTTTAACATGGGCAGCACGGTGGCACAATGGTTAGCACTGCTGCCTCACAGCGCCAGAGACCCAGGTTCAATTCCCGCCTCAGGCGACTGACTGTGTGGAGTTTGCACATTCTCCCCGTGTCTGCGTGGGTTTGCTCCGGGTGCTCCAGTTTCCTCCCACAGTCCAAAGATGTGCAGGTCAGGTGAATTGGCCATGCTAAATTTTCCGTAGTGTTAGGTAAGGGGTAAATGTCGGGGTCTGGGTGGGTTGCGCTTCAGCGGGTAGGTGTGGACTTGTTGGGCTGTAATGTAATCTAATATACAATGGAGATGAGAGGGCTGGGGATTGGCATGGGACAAAGGGATGGAATGGGAATGATGCAAGAGGGACGAAAGGAACAGGATGGTTATGGCATGGGAAAGTCAGAATGATGTCAGATGATTATTTAAAGAAATAGTTACATTTGAGTTGCCAGTTTCACTGCAAATGTTCTACAAGTCACTGCTATTATAATTTTTAAAGAGACTTCTGGTGTTGCAGGAATGTTTCCTAAATTGACTAATGTTTATATTGGTGTTCATGCGGAATGACTGAAACTGAAACTATTGTTGAAATTGTCTGTCTATTGAGGATAGTTTATAATGTATATTAATCAAGCAGAATGCTGGTGAAACTCAGAAATCTTTATTTTACAGTTGAAGAAGAATCATAGCAGATTTGAAACATTAATTCTGTTCTCTGTACAAATGAATTAGAATTGGGCTTTCTTGCCACATGTACTCACATACAGGCATAGTGAAAAGTGTACAAAGTCGCCATTCCCGGCACTATCTTAGGTACAAAGGTAACTCGTCATAAAATATTAGGTACAACGTAGAAAAATAAAGCAACGATAAAAGTTCAAAATTACAATTCTTAATAAAATGTAGAAAAATAAAGAAAATAAAGTTAGAAGTTCAGCATTACATCATGGCCCATTTAGCCATGGGCCGGCAGTCCTCCACCTGCAGTCACTTCACGCTGGCTTTCCCCACAAAAGTTCCTTCTCTTCCCCCATGCTGGGCTCAATGTCCTCTGTGCTGCTGTGTCACCACCACTAGACTCCCATCCCTTGCTGCCGACTTCCATCCAGACTCACCAGCCACCTCGCCATCAACCACTGAAGACCTCGACGATGCCACAATGCTACCTAGTGCTACTGGTCCACCTGGCTAAACAGATGCCTTATGGCGGAGCACCAAATTCCCGTTCCATACTTCAACCACTGCCACGCTGCAGACCCTGATCTCTCTCCAGAAGGTAAATTTTAAAAAATGTTAAAAAAACAGAAAAAGGGGACAAACAGAAGGACTGAGTGGACAAGCCCAGGCTCTGGATACTGCCTACTCCACTGCTGCCATGTTGAAATAAAGATGCTGTCAGATCTGCTGAGTTTCTTCAACATTCTTTGTGAGAGTTAAAGATTTCCAGCATCTGCATATTTTGTTTTTATGTTATTGTGATGTATATTCCTGGATTTGACTGAAATTCAGTTCCTTAGTAATGAATTAGATTTATCAAATTGACGTTGTTAACAGAAAGAATAAATACTATTTTAGTTGTAAAATGTTTGAACCGTTTCATACACCAGAGATATTGTTGAACATCTGCTTTCTTTACTGTGATGCAATGCATTATATGAAGGAGCAACATGCTTCACAGAGCTTGCATATCAAAAAATCCTAAGGAAGAACTTGAGCACAGAGAATTAAATAATCTCTGTACAGTAAACTCGTAGGACATTTTTTGACATGTTGCATTACTTGTCGATGCAGTGAAGTTGAATTTTAAAAATCTGTATGGCAAATCTTGCCCTTTTCATAATACGTCTGTGAACAAAACACTCCCTCATTCTGACAGCTTTTATTGCTCGACTGTAAACTCCGATTACATCTGCACTTGACAGTCAGATTAAGGAGAATTTAATCAGCAGAGAAGATTAATTTGCATCTCAATTGGAGAGAGGTAGGAGGAAAAAGATTGCACTCTGCAGCCAGCAGGTTGCAAAAGAAATCTGATAAGGCACAATGCCTACTAGCAGTGAATACTCCAGCTGAGTGGAGGACAATATCAGAGGATATGTTGCCACAGCAACCTAAAGGTTCGTTGCTCTTTGTTTAGCCTTGGGTGTGCATTGCAGTCATTTGGTCAAAAAGACAGTGTCTAGCATTGTTAAAATTATGGAGAATTAGATCTGTTTTTGTTTTTAATCAAGCTTAATTCCAAAAGGTTGTGTTGTAAAGCACATTGTGGATGTTTCAGATTTAAGTTTATAGTAGCCAAAACAATTTGACAAATTTATATTAAATATTATTTTCGTGTAAAAGTAATTCCGGTGTTGTGTGTGTTTAGTAGCTCACAGTGTAGATAAGTCTGTATAAATTATTTCCTACATGTTGAATTTCATTCTTTTAACTCCTGTGTAATCATAATGGAAGTAATATGAAGTTCTGTGGATGCTTTAGAAAGGATTTTGTTTGTTCAGTTGCAATGAGCGTATTAAGGAAATACATCCCAATTAATCCATTATAATAATAAACACCACAATGCTTTTGGGTCAAGTAGAAGACACATCTTTCTGCCTGAAGCTTGTTGCAGTAAAGTTTAAATACCCTTTTATATTGAATTACACAAAAGATAAAGCTTCATATTGGATGTATTTGAATGCACATATTCCAGTTTTTTTTAAGTTAAGTTGTGAAGAACTGAGGTGATTTTCTTCTTTTGCAGTTCTTTAAATTTGGAAAGTTTTAGTTAGCCTGCTTGTGCATGTGTTCATGTGAGCCTTTCAAAGATGGGCATTTTTAATTAAGTGTTCACTGATATTTATACTGAAAGTGGATCATGTAGCTACTTATGCAAGATGTTGTTTTCCACCGTAAATTGCAGGTACAGTCCAAATCCCACTGAGGTGCAGTCAACCATTTTAGACTGAACCATTTATATTTGTGATAATCTAAAAACACATAAAACCTTAGAAAAATCTTACATGTTTTGTGTATAATGTTAGCAGTTAAAATACTAGTAGATATATTCTCCTACAGATGAGTTGCACTTACAAGAGAAATTAAAACTCTCTTCCTGGAGACAACAGCAATTATAATGTTTGTATTTTTAAAATGGTACTTTTTGCATTGGGGAGAAATATTTCAATTTATTGGAAGTCAAAACACTTGTTCGAGTAGTGACTTTACTCTCGTTTGGAGTTATATTCTGTTGAATTCAGTATTTTGTGAATTAAAATGAATGGAATTATATTGAATTTACTTGATGTGGAGGACTTGTTTAGAAAAGGAAATATGTTGCTTACAGTAAATTTGACATAAATAGGTCATTAAAGCTGTAAAGTATTTCAGAAGTTTAAAGCATTCAGTGAAGTTTCCTGCAAAACATTCTGTTCTCGCCAACATTTAAATGAAGGCATAATTCTTGTCTGAAATGCGACAGCTCGCATTGTTCTTCCACTCATTTTAATTTGTTGTATAACATGATTTGGTAATTAACAAAGGCCTTATTAAAAGATAAACAAGTGTTGAGTCATTTCAAATGTTGGTAGTTGATAAACCGGTGATTTAAAAAACTTAACAGTATGTTTACTTACTTTGGCATAGCATATTTTTCATATAAATTATTAAAATTAAAACATCTGCTATCATTCTATACTTATATTTCACTTCTTAAAATTTTGTGCGTTCCTTCTCCTAACCCACAATATAAAGATCAAAATTAGAATGAAGCTGGTGTAGGGGTGATAGCATTTGGAAATTCCTGCTACAGGTCCCACAGCAGACACAAGTGCAACCACATGCTGTCACAGTCTGCTGCGCGGCATTTATTGTACGCTGCCATCCAAGAGCAAGGTCCATCGGGGAATGCACCTCCTTTTGTTCCTGAACCAAAGACTTGAGGTTTGATCCCCAGTGGCAAACTCAAGCATCTGAGCTATTATCATAGAAAAGCAGGTGCGACATTTGGCATTAGCCATCAGAAAGCACTGAATTCTACAGTCAGTTCTGCAGAAAAACTAGAATACAAATACTGTTTCCATATGTATAATCATTTCCTATTAACTAAATAATCTACTTGCCATAAATTTGCATATACTATTTGCTGTGTGCATTTAATGTTAAATGTCCTACATTGAAAATATATTTTTGTTACCAGCAACTTGCAGTATTGCATCACTCTACAGGGAAAAAAATCGCAGTGCGTGTACAGGAATGGTTACAAAGATACTTATTTATATGAACTATGACAGGGAAATATACAAGAAGAAAGAACTCATTAAATCTGTTATGTTGGTGTGAAAAGTACTGAATGAGGTGCCGCAGTACTGTGATGGACCAAATGTTGTCTAGGCATGGAAAAAGACAGATTGATTCACACATTTTAGTGAGATAAGCTGTCGGGCTAAATGTCAGAACCCTTTCCACATATAAGGTGAGGAGGCATCAGATTAATCACCATTAATTGGTTGCTGTTGTCCCACTGCAAGCCAGTAAGCAAAACTAAAGCGCTGATGAAGGATGGACAATAGATTATCTGCCCCCTCTGTAGCAGGAAGTCTCTAAAAGCAAAGTAATGGACTAGATTTTCTGTTTGTACTCACTAATCTAGATGAACTTGGAATTGTATTTTTACAATTTTAATGAAATTGTCTCTGATTATAAAACATTTTTTCGTATGGTAAGATATTTGTTTCTTTTGATATTTACTGAAAGTTATGGAATGTGAATCATTAAGAAAATGTTCTCCAAGTATTTTCCAGTTGAAAAATGATCTTGTACATTTTCTGTGCAAATTCCATATGTAAGAACACAGGAAATAGGAACATGAGCAAGCCAGTCAGCTCTTTGATCTCTTTGATGATAGTGAAATCTTCTACTCCACATCATTTTCCTGTACTAACCTCCATTTTTTTAAAACAAATTAAACAATTTTGCTCTCATTGCATCCCGGTGAATAACAATAATAAGTGAATGTATTTCCTATTAATTGTCATGTTTGGTAAAAGAGTTAAAGAGATATCCAAAGAAAGAACCAATCTGAGAAATGAGATTGTCAAGTAATGGATATGATTAAGATTGAACAATATTTAGGGATAGTAAACTTCTGGTTTTGGCCTATTGATTTTTGACTATCTTAATAAGTATGCAATGAATAGTGGAATTCAAAAAATGAGGCCTGAGCAAGCAAAGTGGTGTCTTTCTACTCATTTATCATCTGTCGTCACTATTTTTCCTCAGTACATAATGGAAGTAGCCATTCAGTGAATGCAACAAACGATGTGACCTATATTTAAACTCATACTACGTATTACTGTTGTAAACACAAAAAATGACTTGATTTGTGTGTTTGATGTTTGAAATGCTAGTGAAGAAAACCTACCCTCTGGTCAAATCTGATCACTTCCATGAACTCAGAGAAATCTATGGAACTATGGTTAAATAGTAAGCACCATATTTATTTTACAGTAATTAAACAATTCATAGAGTGTACTGGGCAAACCACCTACCGTGAAACATTTTCTTCTACTTAGCCTAATGTGATAAGGTTTAAATACAGAGGCTGGTATGTTGAAGCAAAATCCCTGCTATGCTGATTTTAACTTTCTTACTATAGCCAAACCCATATATACTTGCAAGTTAAAATTTAAATTATTGTGTCCAGAACACAGTACTAATGACCATGTCAGTGTGTTATTGAATACACAATAATGTGCACCTTTTACTGTAGATGTGTTGTTTTCGCAGGTTTTTCTGATTAACCTTGCTTAATTAGTCTATCAAGCCAATTGAAATGTGAACATTTTTAAATTTCTTTAAATATTGGATTGGATAAGTATGTTAAAATCTGATTGATGCTTAGCCAGTAGCTAAGTATTTCTTGGAAGATTTCAATGCAATTGTGATGTTAGAGTGGATTTGTACCTTTATTACTCCAGATTTACTCAGCGATGTTACCCACACTCTCAAATTCCAGCCCATGATTATGTATAAATATATGCAATTGTTTATGGTATTTACATTAGTGATATGAAGAGGGACTTAATAAAAACAGGTAACTGTCGAATGTTCTTATTTTCATCAAGCCCTGAAAGTTTACACTGATTTCCACTTGTGTGCTGGTTGCTACATTTGGACATATGATAATTATTTTGTAAGGAAATTTTGGCATAAATTTCTCTTGGCAGGATCAGAATGGAATCCCATATAAATTTCATTAAGTCAGATTAAAGAAATTTCATTCCTTAAGGCATCCTAATTCTGCGATGAGCTGTTTCCCTGCTAATTTGAATTATTTTCAAATTTACTAGTCTGAAGGAGAGTTTTAAGAAGTACTAGGTTCTGTACAGATAATGCTCTTTGTTCCTGTATAAATACAGAAATGCTATTTTATTAGCGAGAAGATTATATTAGCTGAAACAATTATATTCTAGGCACATTTGCACAAAAAGGTGTGAATCAGATTAAATAGATGCGTGAAACCAGATGCAGTTTGTGACATTGCAACCCACTGGTGAAAGTAGAATAATCAGTTTTGACTAATCATGTCATCCTTGGTCACTTCTGTTTGCTTGCCCAGTGAGAAGTCAAAGATTTAACTTGCTATATACACGCAATATCAGGCATTATAAAGCAATAATTACATGATGGCTTGTGGATTTTTTTAGCCTGGAGTTGGGGCAAGTCACACTTATCAGAGTACACCCCACTGAGCACTCCAGCAGTTAGCATTTCTTGGATAAAAGTGTGCTGACCTTCATTTTTGTAGTGCTGGTTTCCTGTCAGAGAGGATCAATAGTTTAGCAACCTGCTTGTGCTGCTTACCTCTGTTCTCATACTGAGTCCTATCTCCAGGCTGGAATCAATATCTTTAATCTGTTCTTCACTATAATAAGTCGCGCAAGGCAGAGTTTCTAGCTGGCATTCTATGGGTCGATGGAAGCGGTTACTTCAGCTTTTGTAGATTTTTATCCCATAACATCTTTTTACTCAGGGAATTAATTATAATATAAATATGTCTTCTGTCCATGTTTAAATTTATATTACAAGCATTTGCTAGTGATCTCTGGTTCCCTTTAAACATGATACACTTCCATTTAACACTTGCAAATAAATGACAACAAGGGTGATTCTACCAAAGCCTTAATATTAATCCTGCTCTGTAATGATGATTCATACCATATTGGCACTTTTAGCAAAGTGAGAACTGGAATCCATTGAGCTGCACAGTACATTATCGTGCAGCTCATCAAAAGAATTCATGTTGATTTTTATTGTCATGAAATATGCTTGTACTTGAAATAAACACATTTCGGCCAGTTCAACAGGAAAATGTTTGAAACTTACAGAATAGACCACTGTTCATCATACAGTTTGTGAAATTACACTGCAGAGCTGAAATTTGGGCTTGAGCTCCTTTATGTTCTCTATTTCAATTTCTATAATATTTTGTATCAGTCCAAATTTGACCTGTTTTTTATGTTCTGTCAACTGTCACTTCAGTTCTTCAACCCATTTGTCAGTAATTCTCTTGTAGTTTCATGCTGGATTTCCTCCTGGGTATGGTAAAAGAACTTGGCATCTTCCAAGCCAACCACATAGCAATCTGAATAGCCTTGCTTTAGGTAATTTACTTCTAACTTGATCCATCAGATATTTTGGCCTTCATGAAATGCCTGAATGAGACTTGAAATGCTGGATCTGGCAGAAGCTTTTCATATGATGCCAAAAAAAATTTCCGTCTGTTGGTAAAATATTGCAGAATAGCTCTAAACCCAATCATTTACAGAGATTTCATCAATTACCTTCCTTCCATCATAAATTCAGAATGAGGAATATTTGCTATTGATTTCACAATGTTCAGTGGCATTCACAATTCCTCAGACACTGAAACACTATGTTCCAATATGCAGCAAGACCTGGACAACATAAAGATTTGAACTGTTAATTGAAGTCTCAAATAGTATTTTCATCATACACGTGCCCTTAAATAACACTTTCCAAATAGGGAAGATTTAACCATCTCAGCCCTGTTACCAACATCCATTAACAAGAAGCTGAACTGGACTAATTTTATAAATGCTGTGGCTCCAAGAGCAGGTCACAAGCTGGTAAATGTGAGGCAGCTAACTCAATATTGCTTGCCAAAGTATTTCCACCATCTACAAGGTACAAGTCAGGAGTAGGGTGCAATGCTCTTCGTTTGTCTGGATGCGTGCAACCCCAACAACACTCGAGAAACTTGACACCATCCAAGACTAAGCAAGTTGCTTGATCAGTGGCTCATTCACCAACTTAAACATTCATTTATTTCACTGCTAATGCACATTGCTACGGTTTGCAGCATCTACAATGTGCTTTGTAGTACATCTCATTAAGGCTCCTTTGACAACACCATCCAGCTCTCAAATGCATGAAAGGATGACAGTGTTAAATGCAGGGAATGCCACAAGTTTCCCTCCAAGGTACACACCACCCTGACTTGGGAGCTATTTTGCCGCTCTTTCACTATCGCAGGATAAACATCCTGGAGTTCCCTTCTCAGGTGCACTACATATGTTCCCACAGCAAATGGACTGGTGTGGTTCAAGAACCCTGCTCATTAGCACTATCTCAAGGATAGTTAAAGATGGACAATAACTGTTGGCCTTGCTAGTGATGGCTATGGCCCATGAAAGAATAAAATATTAAAAAGCAATGAAAGCTAAAACCTAAACGTGCTGGAGAAACTTAGCAAGTTTGGCCACATCTGAGGTGAAGGAACCAGAGTTAGTATCATTGATCTCTAGAAACCTGTTGATTTCTATCTTGAACATGCTCGATGTTTGAGCTTCCACAGCTCTCTGGGACAAAGTTTACTCTTGATTTCATTGCTTTTGTCTGGCATAAGTACTAAAATGTCTAATACTATTGCTTTCCAATCAGTTAGCTGGAATGCTGAGGCTTTGAAGTAACTTGGAAACAAAAAAATGAAATACTGCTTTATATAACCAAATAATTATTAAATAAAATGCAATTATTTTAGGAATCTCCTTTCAAAATGGTGAAACATAAATGAATTCAATAATGCAACCTGAAAAATAAAGCTAATAACTTTTTAAGAATATGATTTGGGTAAATAAATAAATGAAAAAGGTGGATAATGAGAGGAATCACAGGAGTTCAAGAGAATGAAAGTAAACAAGTGTTGAAAATTCCTAAGAGAGATAAAGCAGAGAAATGAACTGAACTGATTCTGATGATAGAAGCTAAATGTTTAATCATAAGTAACTTAAATTAATTGTCATCTAGAAATATGAAATGATTTACTGGAGAAATTGATCCAAAAATGAATGAATAAGCAGGAATTCAATGATGTAAAAAATAATTTTTGTTTCTAATCACTAAAAGTTCAATTTTTTGGAGATTGACAGTATATGAAAACATGACGTATGATCATTGACATTTTTCAAAAAGGTGAAGATTAAAATAACTGCTAATAGTTCAAACTTGTAGGCGTTCCTCATTTTTACCTTGAATTCAAATATTTTTGACTTCTGGTTTAGCTGCCAGTGAACTTCTGCCTGCTTTTTTAGCATCTTGTCTGACTGTTAAAGCTGTTCATACATCTTTTCATCTGTCTCCCTGTGTTGTCTGAAAGCAGACCTTTTTTTTTCATTTTCTGCCTGCTTTTGTTAAGCATTGCCTTTCAGGTCATTCTTAACTAATTATAGATTCTCTAGGTTGCATCTTCTGAGTAGCATTAGACACTTGTATTTGACTAACTGAGGAAAGGCCAGAAGAATCCCAGACATTGAAGTTTTTTTTGATAAAATTTTGCAACTACTGTCCAATTAGTGTTGTTTAAGCTTTAGATTTTTTCAAATTGCCGTAGTGCAAGGCGACAGATCCTTCTGCTCCTTTGGAGAAGCATGTGCTTTGACTTAAGTAATGTTACTTCATTAATATGCTACTTATTCTCTCTACTCCTCCCACCTCCCCCGCTCCCACCCTCCCCAAACACAGATACACACACAAACATACTCTCTCTCTATGGGCAACCCCAACTAGAACCAAAATTTTGATCAATTATCAGAAAAACCGTGATCATACAACAGAATATTTCCATATATTTTGACCAGCATTTAAATGACCATAATAATTATTTTCTATTGATCTATTAAAGTTTGATCTTGCATATACAGTATATTTTTGTTTTGAGATCTATCTTTATGAAACAGAAATCATCTGTGTTTAACAATAAAGTCTCACCTAGCATTATATACTTCTAATGTACATAGAATCCGTACAATGCAGAAGGAGGCCATTCAGCTCATCAAGTCCACACTGACCCTCTGAAGAGCGTCACACCAAGACTCAGCCTCCTACCACATCCCATAACCCCACATTTACTGTGGCTAATCCACCTAGCCTACACAGCCCTGAACACTCTGGGCATTTTTTTTAGTATGACCAATCCACCGAACCTGCACATTTTTGGACTGTGGGAGAAGCAAAGAACCAGGTGGAAACCCACACAGACACAGGGAGAACATGCAAACTCCACACAAGCGTCACCCAAAGCTGGAATCAAACCTGAGTCCCCGGTGCTGTGAGACAGTATTGCTAACAACTGAGCCATCGTGCCCACCCAACTATTTGTCTTAGTTTGCTTAATTTACTCTTTCTTCCTGTTATTTGGTTCGAATCCCCTAATAATAAAATACATGGTTAAAATTAATGACAATTTGAACTCTTGGACTTTGCATCTCTTACACTGACAAACAGATTTTCAGTGATGCACCGTAAAAGTAAAGCATGTAAATATATTTTATTGTACAAGTACTCTGCGGTCAGTTCTTCCAAGTGATATCATTATTCTCACATTAACTTTCTGTTGCCTGTAATGGTGGTTGTTGACATGCTTTTGAGCAATTCACTAATTACAACAAATATTACATATTTAATTCTTGTATACATAGAATTTAAACTACAGATCATGGTACAAAAATGGCCCGTTTGGCCTCAGATCCCAGTTTTGAACTGCTGGATCCATTCTAAATCTATAAACGTATGAATTCAGAGTAAGAGTAGCAGTGGGTCATTAGACATTTTGAATCTGCGCTGACGTTCATTAGAATGTGATCTGATTGTGAGCTCAACTTTGCGTCGCTGCCATATTTTTGATGACCTTTGACTTCCTTGTTAGACAAAACTTTATCTACTTCTGCCTTAAAATATTGAATGACGCTGCTTTCTCACTCCCTGAGGAAGGTGTACAGCCCTCTGAATGGGAGAATTTCTCCTCCTCTCTATCTTGTGTGGAAAATCCCTTGCTTTTAGACTGTATCCCCCCCTAGCTATAGTATCTCCCACAAGTGAAAATATCTTTTCAGCACCCACCCTGTCAAGTCCTCTCGGAATCCTGTATGTCTTAACAAAGTCACTTATTATGCTTCTGATCTCCATTTGATAAATATCAAGCTGCTCCTACCTTTCCTCAAAAGATAAACCTCTCCCCAACCAAGGAATCACTTCAGTGAACCTTCTCTAAAATGTTCCTCTTTCATGCATGTCCTTTCTTTTTCAAAAGAAAAGGCCAAAATACTGCGCAATACTCCAGAGGTAGTCTCACTAATGCCTTGTACAATTGTAGCAAAACATCCTTATATTTAACTTCCACGCACCTTCCGAATCACTTCCTACAACTGCGTGCTAACTTTTTGAGATCCATGTACTAAGACACCCAGGTGTCTCTGTACTTAAGGGAACCTGTAATCCAAATTAAAAGGTGATTTTTCTGTTGTTCTTGTCAAATGAGCAACTTCACATTTTCATGTCATTCTCCATCTGCCAAAATTTGTCCATTTAAGATTATCCGTATGGTTTTGTAAACTCTATACTCAAGTTACTCTCCTATCTATATTTGTGAGATCTCTGCTATGAAATACGGTCGTGATGCAACATAATAGGATGGAAGGTATCCTCCATCTAAAGGTTAGACTGTGTAAAATCAAAGCTTGAGAGATGATCTGTCCTATCAGCATAAAGAGATGCAATATTCAAATTATTCTATATTGCTGCTACAGCTCCAAGTGGTATAGAGTTTGATTAGTACAGAGATATGACAGAAAAATGAACCTTTGAGGAATAGAGTAACCTTCTTGGTCTTGTACCATTTTGGTTTTGAAGATTAACTATAAAAATACATAGCATGATACTGTGAGGTATTAACCTTTTAACTTGAGCAAATGATCTTTAATTGATTCCGGGCATTTTTTTTAGAATTTGAATATTTAGCTTCCTTTTGTGCTGTAGTCATTCTATGATTTGAGAAAGGCAAAACTACAAACCTATAAAGTTGTGGCTATTTTAAACCTGCAGAGAGCATTCAATGCAAATATAATTCTGACTTTTTTACAAAACAGACATTTAATCAATGAACTAAATTAGTTGACACAAAAGTTCAAAACCTGATATATGTTTCCTGATATTTATGTACTAAAAATAAAGTATTTCTTGAATACAATTAGACACTGAAGAACGTTAACATATTCATATATGAACATTGCATGGAAACAATGATTTTAACTGAACCACTGTATTCCTTTCGAACACCAAATTTCAGTGCTGTTTTCCAATAATGGGAACTTGTATTTATTTAAATTTACAATTTGCATCTCAAGCATTTTTATTTCTGGTAACCGTATTCAAGAAATACTTAAAGTATTTAAATTTAAATAAATACAATTTCCATATTGGAAAACAGCATTGAAATTTGGTGTTTGAAAGGAATACAGTGGTTCAGTTAAAATGATTGTTTCTATGCAATGATCATATATGAATATGTTGACGTTCTTCAGTGTCTAATTGTATTCAAGAAATACTTTATTTTATGAACTATTCATTCCTAGACGTGATGGTACAGAGAACACCGAACGAAGAATTCACCACAAAGGTATACAGGAAAGCCACACACACAGACCAAGTCCTAAACTACGCAAACAACCACCCAAACACACACACAAGAAATTGCATCAAGACGCTGTTCAAAAGGGCCACAACACACTGCAGTACACCAGAGCTGCAAAAAGAGGAAGAACACCTATACAATCTATTCGCCAAAAACGGATACCCGCGCAATTTCATCAACAGATGCCTAAGGGAAAGACAATGGAATGAGGACATGCCACAACCCAAAGGACTACCCACACTACCATACATCAAGAGCCTTTCTGAACTGACAGCCAGACTACTGCGACCACTAGGACTCATAACAGCACACAAACCAACAGCCACTGTCAGACAACAACTCACCAGGACGAAGGACCCGATACCCAGCATGAGCAAAACCAATGTAGTGTACAAAATCCCATGCAAGGACTGCACAAAACACTACATAGGACAAACAGGAAGACAGCTAACGATCCGCATCCATGCACACCAACTAGCCACGAAACGACATGACCAGCTATCCTTAGTAGCCACACACGCAGATGACAAGCAACATGAGTTCGTCTGGGACACCACTACTATTATAGGACAAGCCGAACAGAGAACAGGCAGGGAATTCCTAGAGGCCATGGCACTCATCCACAGATTCAATCAATAAGCACATCGACCTGGACCCAATATACCGACCACTGTAGCGGACAGCTGGAACTGACAACCAGAAGCGGCAGATACAAATCACTATAAATGCCGGCGGAAACATCACAGAGGTGCTTCACAGGAGGCTCCCAAGCACTGAGGATGCCACCTAGACAGGGGACGAAACATCTGCGACACAAATTCCCAGCTCGGCAAACAGAACCACAACAACACTCTGCTGATTTAAAATAGTCACAACTTTATATGTTTGTAGTTTTGCCTTTCTCAAATCATAGAATGATTACAGCACAAAAAGAAGCTAAATATTCAAATTCTAAAACAAATGTCCAGAATCAATTAAAGATCATTTGCTCAAGTTAAAAGGTTAATACCTCACAGTGTCATGCTATGTATTTTTGTAGTTAATCTTCAAAACCAAAATGGTACAAGACCAAAAAGGTTACTCTATGCCTCAAAGGTTCATTTTTCTGTCACATCTTTGTACTACTTAAACTCTTATACCACTTGGAGCTGTATCAGCAAGACAGAATTGTCAGTACCAGGACCATTGTTTCATTTCTTGTACAGAAATAATTAATAATTGGCAATAAAAGCACAGCTGTATAAAACTAGGGGAGGAAATGATGGGAGCAAGTGAACCAAATATAGACATTAAGTTAGATTCAAGCAGTTTTGTCTTTGGAGTGTGTGCGTGTGTGTTTATATTGACGAATAGAAAATGGCGACCAGTGAAGGACAGTAACCTGTGATATGAAGTGAATGGTATTAGCATACCAGACATCACGTGAGATCACGATATTAGGTAGTGTAGTACACCAGCAGGAAAGGTGACAAGCAAAATATTAAGATGTCATGATATAGGGGCTATCAGTTAAATTCCCAGGTTAATTTTGGAATGGGTTAGGTAGTGATTTATACAAACTGTCTCTGAATCTCAAGAGGAAAAGAAATAAAATTATCCACTGTTTTCTTATCGGTACTTAGCAAGAGATGCACAAGCATTATCATTGTGGTTTATATTTCATACTGATGTAATACTTGCAATGCTCACAAATTTCTACACCTGCTTATTAGCTTTGCAATTTGGATTCTTTTTAAAAGAGATCAAGATCATCATTTGATACTACTTGGTGAACTATATTTACTGCATAAACAACAAGTGTGCTAGCACAAGTACCTCTCGTCCGTTTCTTTAAGATAGTTCATTAAGCAGAAGTTGACTGAAGTAACCGATCAAATAGTTTACCGAAATAAATCCCGCAATAATTCCTGCAGTATAACTTCCAGTATTATTAGCTCTGACTTTGTGTTAGTGAAGTGTCTGAAGCTAAAACGAAAAGGTGTTGTATATGATGCAATCCTAGAATGGTCTCTGTTTACGAATGTAGGGCGAGGAGGATGCTTCTAGTTTCGCTGAGGTCAGCAGATGCATGTACTCGGAGGAAACTGCCCATGCAAGTTTCCAGATCCAAGGGATACTGTTTGTTACTGGACAGAATCCCTGAAAAACTGGTGTGGAGAACCCAATTTAAAAAGGCCGTATTTGCTGTCACCGCAACTGCAGGGGGCACACACACCACACATGCAGTTGCAATGCCTGTTGTCACTGCTAATGCACTGCAGGTGGTTACCTACATGAAAGAATAAAACCATTCAAAATATTGAGCAACAATGAGCACAAATAAATGTTTTTCTTTCAAACATATCACTGACAGCTTAATACCTTTGTCAAGGATTGCATTTTTCACAGAATATCGAACCCTACCACGACAATTAAAAAACCTTGGTATTCGATTTGCTCTGCACCCCTGTTGCTGCCTAATTAGCCATCCCACTCTTAATGCCTTACTGTCTCTCTCCCTTCAATGCCCTGCAAAGTAATGAGGCAGTGCATGAGCAAAACAGCAAGAAGGTGTGGTAAGTTAGCATTCAACAGGCATACAACGATGATATCACTGTGTGGTTCCCCTCCTGGTGTTGGATGCTAGTCTCCTGTACCAGCCACACAACAATCATGTTAGCTGCACTGTGAATGTACCTTGGGTGGAATTGGGTGTCACATTCTGTTCCAGGCACACACTGATAAGATAATAATGCCAACTTCCTGTTCATTGTGGTAGCAGGCAATACAGTGATTTTAAGAGTGTGTTCTACACTCTTCTGGATTTCTCTTGGTCCAGAACTCTTTTGATGGGCTGGGTGCCCTACTGTATACATTTTATTTTACTTGTATGCCAGCCACCAGTACTATAGGTGTTCGTGAGGCTGAAGAACTGGGACTTCTGATGCATCGAGTATCCATTCCCAACTCCGCCCTATTTGATGACCTAATTGGTTCTGTCCTTTGTCTTAACACCATTGTCCTTACATTGGTAGCATTATACTTAAAGTATCTTCTATGGCAGTTGAGTCCGACAAGAAAGGTATCTAAACAAAAGATAAATGGATTTACATTTGTAATTTGTACATGAGAATAAATATAATCTCCTCATAAAGTTACAGTACACTGAAGGTGACTTGCCTAATTAATTAAGTCCACCCCAAATGTAGCTGGGACTTCTTAGATTTGAATAATATATCAGGGTAAGTTTAGAAGGAGTTACCAGCCCCTCACAACTGAACAAATCAGTTATTCATGGTTGAAGGCTAATTCTGGCTCCTCACTCAGTGTAGCTCTTCATGAACATAATGCAAGAGCTACCAATTGGTTGCTTTGAAGTTTAAATATGGGAACCCATAGTCAAACCAAAACCAGACAAAATTGTATCTGATCATCTCATGTTCACCCCATGACTTTGTGTACCTCTGCCAATTAATAAGTAAATTATTTAATTATGTTTTCTGGACATTGATCACATTTCCTCTTCACTTTGCTTTATGGTTTCAATAGTCGGACAAGTGGGGGTGGCACGGTGGCTCCATGGTTAGCACTGCTGCCTCACAGCACCAGGGTCCCAGGTTCGATTCCAGCCTCGGGTGACCGTCTGTGTGGAGTTTGCACATTCTCCCTGTGTCTGCGTGGGTTTCCTCCAGTTTCCTCCCACATTCCAAAGGTGTGCAGGTTAGTTGGATTGGCCATGCTAAATTGCCCATAGTGTTAGGGGCATTAGTCAGGGAGAAATGGGTCTGAGTGGGTTACTCTTCGGAGGATCGGTGTGTACTGGTTGGGCCGAAGAGCCTGTTTCCACATTGTAGGGAATCTAATCTATAAAAAGCCCACAGGTTTGTCATTTACTAGCATAATAATTTCTAAAATCTAGGTTATATAACTGCATTTAAACTATCTTTCATAAGAATATTGGAGACAGGAGCAGAAGATGACCATATGGCCTATGAAAATAAACTTTGCCATTCAGTATAAAGGTACCGGACCTGTCTCACCTCTTTTCTCACGTGAGAGCCATCTTGTTGCATATAGTCAACTTCAGTTTTCAAGTACACAGTTTTTTTTTCAGTAAATATTAATCCCAACTGGAGCCTTTAAAAGATCTGATATTTCTCAGCAGCAAGTTTTTAATAACCTGGAGATGGCCCATAAAATAAGTGGTCAATGTTAAGCAAGGGCTTGGGCAAACCTGCCTGCCATTGCCCAATTGAGACTCTGAAGAGAGCATTTGATGACCACATAATGACCAGTCCCCATCCAACCTACATGTTAAGGCACACTGAGGAGTTTAGGAATAGGGGAAGGAGGTCAAAGCTTGGAAGGACCCAGCTTGAGATGGGAAGGGGATGTATCTCCTTCAGTGTCTACTTTTCAAGATTAGTGATGCTCCCTTCCTAAAACTCTGCCCTCTGCAAGTGCTCATTCCTGATGAAGGGTTTTTGCCCAAAAGGTCAATTATCCTGCTCCTCTGATGTTGCCTGACCTGCTGTGGTTTTCCAGCACCACTCTAATCTCCAGCATCTGCAGTACCCACTTTCGCCTCTGCAAGTGCTGTCTTTTCATACTTCTGCTGTTCAGCAGTATACTCAGAATCTATGTATGCTACTCTCTTCAACATCAAAGAACGTTAAAATATTGGATGAACTCTATTAACCTATTTTATTTTATTGACACCATTTAATTAAAATTTGTGCTTTAATGAAAAATTTGAAGAGATATGCTGATAGAATTAGATAAAGTAAACTGGAGGAGGCTTGTGCGGAGCGCATATGCCAAATGATCTGTTTCATGTGGCAAATTCTATAGCTCAAAATGATCAATCAGTTACAAATGAAAGGCACTTATGTCTGATCTTGAAGACCCATGGTCCATAATGTCTATGTCATGAACGTTCCCTTTCTTGATTGTAATTTGTTTCATGTATCAGATGTAAAGGATGTTATGGTTCTGTTCGCCGAGCTGGGAATTTGTGTTGCAGACGTTTCGTCCCCTGTCTAGGTGGCATCCACAGTGCTTGGGAGCCTCCTGTGAAGCACTTCTGTGATCTTTCCTCCGGCATTTGTAGTGGTTTGAATCTGCCGCTTCCGGTTGTCAGTTCCAGCTGTCCGTTGCAGTGGTCGGTATATTGGGTCCAGGTCGATGTGCTTATTGATTGAATCTGTGGAGGAGTGCCATGCCTCTAGGAATTCCCTGGCTGTTCTCTGTTCGGCTTGTCCTATAATAGTAGTGTTGTCCCAGTCGAATTCATGTTGCTTGTCATCTGCGTGTGTGGCTACAGGATAGCTGGTCATGTCGTTTCGTGGCTAGTTGGTGTTCATGAATGCGGATCGTTAGCTGTCTTCCTGTTTGTCCTATGTAGTGTTTTGTGCAGTCCTTGCATGGGATTTTGTACACTACATTGGTTTTGCTCATGCTGGGTATCGGGTCCTTCGTTCTGGTGAGTTGTTGTCTGAGAGTGGCTGTTGGTTTATGTGCTGTTATGAGTCCTAGTGGTCGCAGTAGTCTGGCTGTCAGTTCAGAAAGGCTCTTGATGTATGGTAGTGTGGGTAGTCCTTTGGGTTGCGGCATGTCCTCGTTCCCAGCTCGGCGAACAGAACCATAACAACGAGCACCCGAGCTACAAATCTTCTCACAAACTTTGAATACCTACAGGCGAGAGACGCTAAGACAAGCCAGGAAATGGGAATCCTGTGCCAACCGCCTAAGCGCCACATACGAACAACTCTGGTTCCTGCATGAATGTCGAAAGAATCGAATCCTTCCACCATGTGTCAGATGCAGACCACCAGTCAACAACCCACAAACCAGTGACACAGCCAGACAGAACGGATTCAAGATGATCCAGGTAATGATTACAGACGCTCACAACAGACTTCACAAATACAGACAAGAAATTGCGCGCCAAAAATCGTTACAAAGGACTAGCCACACTACCATACATCGAGCATTTCCAAAGATCACAGAAGCGCTTCACAGGAGGCTCCCAAGCACTGAGGATGTCACATAGACAGGGGATGAAACGTCTGCAACACAAATTCCCAGCTTGGCGAACAGAACCACAACAACAAGCACCCGAGCTACAAATCTTCTCACAAACTTTGAAGATGTAAAGGATCTCTGGCACCCAGCAGCAGTAATGTCATCAAGCAGATGGAACATCTAAGCAGCTTGAAGAGTTTTCAAGAGTAGCAAACAGAGACACACAATGCTTTGCTTCTTGTTGATTTGTTTTTCAGTTATCATGCAGGCATGTGGCAATCTTCAGCCAGAAGAACCAAGTGGATGATCTCTGGCTCCTCCAGTGGTCTCCAGCATCACAGATATCAGTCTTCAGTCAATTCAATTTAATTCACATGATATCAAGAAACAACTGGAGGTATTTGATAGTGCAAAGGCTATGGGCTCTGACAGCATACTGTCAATAGTACTGAAGACTTATGCTTCAGAATTTACTGCTCCCATAGCCAAGCTCTTCCAATACAATTACAATATTACAGTGACCCAACTATGTGGAAAATTGTCCAGGTATGTCCTATACATAAAAACAGGACAAATCCAACCCAGCCAATTACACCCCCCATCAGAATAATCTCAAGTATCAGTAAAGTGATGGAACGTATAATTTAATGGTGCTGTAAAGTGGCAGCTAGTTTGGATTCTGCCAGGGCCATTCAGCTCCTGACCTCATTACAGCCTTGATTGCAACGTGGACAAAAGAGCTGAATTCCAGAGATGAGGTGAGAGTGTCACCCCTTGACATCAAAGCTGCATTCGACCAAGTGTGATATCGAGGCCCCTTTCAACTGAGTATGGCATCAAGGAGCCCTAACAAAACTCCAATGAGTATTGGGGCAAGCTCCCTGATGGTTGGCATCATACACAGCACTTATGGTTATGGTTATTTAGAGATCATTCTAAATTTATTTGGCTACATGAAAACTCAGTAATCTTTCATCTTTTGTACTGGAGCCAATTATATAAAAGTTGAAGTTCACACTTTGTCACACAGTTCTAAATACTTCAGTCAGCTTGGAAGTTCAACAGTGAAGGAATTCTTGCCAGCAGTTTGTGTTTTTGTCTTTAAAGCACATGAACAAATGCCAAAATTTGATGTACCTTCACAGCTATCGTGACGACAACTGTTAAATAGTTTTGTCATCGTTACAACTGAAAATTCAGCTAGTAGTCTGTAATTTTATGAAAGCACCAGAATCTCCATAAACAAAGGTTAATGAATTATTTTGCCATTAGTGAGGTTCATAATTTTGCAGGAGAATGCAAAAATTTGGAGTTAAAAATGTTAGGTAACTTCAACAAATCGTCAAATGTATTACTGTAGAGATGATCAGCTGTACTTTTAAGACTGAAATCTTTCAATCAACCAATATAATCTATGTGAAATATGAAAGCTGTTCCTCACAGCACTGAGAAGATATGAAAGATACCTCTGTGCATGTGCCTAAAGCAAACATGTACTTTTGTGGTTTCCAATCTGCTGTGATCTGTCAGAAGATCACAACAAATGCCGAACAATCTCTCCCAATTCTTTCAAGACTGAAGAATAAAAGAGATCAGGTAAAAGGGACTTGTCAGTCTTTTGCACTTTTAATTTTTCAAATATTTTTCTCCTGTAATTTTGTTAACTTCTTCCCTTTCTTTGCCATTTGATGTTCTTCTACTCGTAGAATACCTATTGTGTCTTGTACTGTGAAGGGACAAATTTATATTCAAACTCTCTAACATTTCTTTGTTTCCCATAATTAATTATCTAGTGTTATTCACCAATGGTCTTGTGCTCACTTTAGTTACTCTTTTCCTTTTTATCTACTTTAGAAGCTTTTGGTTGTTTTTGTTACTTTCTCATGTACTCCAATTCTTAACACTAATTTTTAGACATCTAAAAAATTCCCAATCCTTTGGCCTATTATTAATTTCAGCACTTCTGTAAAGTTTTTCTTTTGATTTGATACCATCCTTAAAGTTCCTAGTTATCCACAGACTGCACCTTTTTCATAGTCTTCTGTTTCAGTTAAATATATCTTTCAGAGTTCAATATTTTCATAACTGTCTACAACTATTTCTCAGCTATTGTACCTTTTAAGCTATTTACCCAGTCTACTTTAGCCATCTCTAACTTTATACCCTTGTATTTGAGTTTATTCAAGGTTTAGATACTATCTTTCAAACCACATTTCACATCATCAAACTGAATGTGAAATTTGAGCATGTTATGATCATTCTTCTGTGGAGGACACTCTACTGTTAGATCTTTGATTAATCCTGTCTACTAAAACCACGTCCGATATAACATGCTCCCTGATTAGTTCCAGAGCATACTGATCTAAGTAACTGCCTCAATTACATGCTTTGAATTCATCTGCCTGGCTATATTTGCCAATTTGATTCAGCCAATCTATTTGAAGATTAAAATTACCTTTTCTTGCAGGATCTTTCTTAATCGCGCCTATTATTTCTTGATTTTTACTCACTTCCACAATCATAGAGAGACTGTAATCTACTCCCACCAGTTTCTTCCTTATTATTATTTACTTCCATCCAAACTCATTCTACATCTTCATCTTTCAAGCAAAGCTTATTTCTTACTATGTATTAATCTCATCATTTTATCAATAGAGTTCCCCTATCATTTTTTTCCTTGCTTCCTGACCTTCCAAAATACTGTAGTCTTGAAAGTTCAAGAGCCAGCCTTGATCCCTTGTAACCATGGCTTTATAACGGTTTTCATGTTGTTATGCTTGATTTTCATTTGTGCAATTTCATCCATCTTGTTTCAAGTGCTGCAAATATATAGGTAAAGAGTATTTTATTCTGCCTTTTGTCCTTTTTTTTTGTATTCTGATCTTATTTGCTCATGCATTCATATTTGCTCAGTTCCTTCTTATAATTCTATGATTGCCATTATCTGTATTGCTAATGGCATGGTTGTGTTTCAGCTTGCAAACTTTGTGAGTCATCAAAGTCCTCTCTGCCTGGCACCCCCAAACCTTACAGTAACAAAATGTCTGTGTAATTTCCCATCATTGCAATGTCCAAACCTTGGAGTGGAGCTCAGTGAACTGAATTTGCTCAAAGTACAGACACTTACGACAGATGTCATTACCGTCGATCACAGGGGTGTTCGCCAACTCACATGTACTATACTATAAGCAACATCTGTCCTGCCATTTTTATTTTGCTTGATTTAAATAATTATGTCTATGGTTTAGAAGTACTGGAAGTACCCATTAACCAGAGAATTTGCCAGGTCAGAGGAGGTCAGCACAAGAGTTTTTAAATCATTCCTCTTTCTATTCCTGTCCCTCCTTGACCATTCTGAAAGTGCTGATTTGTTGGAAGCATTCCCCTTGTGAAAACTGTGGGATTCTTTGCTTGCTATACTTCAAGCTGCCTTTATCATAGTTAAGTGGCAGCAACCCTGCTTGCATTTTACGATGTCTTTACAGCAGTTAAATGCCTGGAAATCTTCCTTGGTGCATCTTCAGAAAAACATGAAACACAAATGTTCTTCGGAAAACTGAGAGTACTGCATCTAGCAGATCTCAGAGATTGCTGCACCAGAGAGTGCCGGATGAGAGAGGAACAATTTGTATCACTTAACACTATTTGGAGATGAATAAGTTAAACTATAAATATAATGCTGTATTTATAATCTGCCCTGTATCTGATAAACCTCAGTCCCAGTAAATTAATGCTTCTAATCCTGTTTTGTACCTAGTCTCTTACTCATACTTGCTTCATTCCTCCTTGCTATTTCCTGTTATAGTCACTCAACTGGAATTTTTAATTTCTGTTTAGACAGATAAGGTGAAAAGTAGTCACCAACTTATTACTAACCTATTTCTGTTTGACATGTTCCAAACATTATTTTTTTCAAACCCCTACCTGCTAATTCTTTTATTCTCTTCACTAGCCTTACTCTGTTCTGGCTGTCTCTGTTGCTGCTCTTATAAGCTGTGTGCAGGTTTCACACAGTTCTGTTCTGTTTGCATGTATATGTGTGGAACATTTAATACAGTCAGTTTGTCTATAACGTGATGCTTGCATTCTTATGCAACCCCACATTATAGAAAGATTGTGCTTTAGAAACAGTGCTTAAAGTGTTGATGTTGTAATTGTGTTATTGCCAGCACACGTTTTAAAAGTTTGTGCTGTAAAAAGTGTCCCCAATTCATCAGTCATGTTGCAGCGAATTTGCATTGACGAAACGCACGTTATAACAAAGACCTGCGTGCCCCTGTAAAGAAGAATGCTCATTAAGAACCAGCACCATAGAAGTTGCAATTCTAGACAACCTGCACGTGATTTGTGATCTTAGTTATGTTGCTATATTCATACTCCATTTGACACTATTAAACTGGATTCCTTTTTCAAAACATGGCTGTTATTGACTGGTCAGTCTTATTAGAAATTCTTTAGGTTAGATGGGTGCCAATTCTTTTTTGATAGGCACTAAATCTCTGTTTGAATTAAGTGCATAAATTTTAATTGAATCCATTATCACCTGAACTAGATTCTGCAGGGCACCAACAATTGTGGGTCTTTCGCAATGCACACATGGGGGTCTTATTTGGAAACCGGATTATGTAATTTAAATTGATGATCTGATGTTAGAATTTTAAAGGCCTGATGTTTTTCCCCCTCTAAGTTTTGCTGAAATGCATTTTACCCTCTTGGATTCATATTGCTCTGGAGTATCTTGCTTTTGTTGGACCTAATGTAACCTTGAAGTTGGGAAAGTTGATTTTGTATAGTGTCCATTTCACATTCAGTGCTTATATTGGTCCAAACAGTCGTCATAATTTTATATGTATTTCCATGATGCTCCCTACTAGCTGACCAGCTGTTCCTGCAGATTGTTACAATATCTAATGCACACAGATCCCCAAGATCTTGCTCCTCACCTCAAAGAGGAGACAGCATTTCCATTGGGATTACCAATATGTCTGGTTCATAGTGATAGCACAGAATAAAGTAATGGAGTCTCCATATGGCATATGGTGTCTAGCTTCATACAAAATGCAAAAGTATTCTTCAATCACTGACATGAAATTTGACTCATTTGATTACTAATAAGAACTGCTTGCGGCCCTTAAAGTTTGTGTCCTGTTTATGCAGTCTTGCAATATAATGTCCCAATGGACCTTTGACAGTGTGCAGTTGTTTATATACTGGGTGAAGGCTCACAATTTAAATATTTCAAACTAGAGATCCTTTCTGTATTAAGGTTATTTTTCTGAATTTATAATTACTTTCTGGCAACCTAATAAAAATGATCTTTTTAAATAAATATTTTATTATCCTGTTAAATTTCTATTTAAATAAACAATATCTATGATTTATAGGTTCAAGTTTGTCTTCAATACAAAGTCAATTGTTTTGTAACCTCGAAGTGATTTGAGGCATTACTTTGCTTTCTGCAGTTTGCAAATATTTACTCTAGAATTTTGAATTTTTT
The DNA here is from genome assembly GCF_047496795.1 of Chiloscyllium punctatum. NCBI lineage: Eukaryota > Metazoa > Chordata > Chondrichthyes > Orectolobiformes > Hemiscylliidae > Chiloscyllium > Chiloscyllium punctatum. The sequence continues at coordinate 100,751,287 of NC_092749.1, read as the reverse complement.
ATTTTCATTTTAATTCTGATTGCTTGAGCTCAAATTAACTGTTATAGGATTGCTGATGTGGTTTCAACTCTTGATTAAAAAAAATAATAAAAATTGAAAGCCATGATAGTTAACTACAATATACTGCAGAATTAATTACTAGGATTTCTTTTGCAGTGTAGATTTGTGTGCATAAGCATCTTTATTATGCTTTGCTATGCCTGTTGGTCTCTTATCCGATTTCCTGACCTGTTGCAGGATGACTCAACTCGTCTTGCAGGGTTCTTTTAATTGTGATTGATATGCAATTAGCTGTTTTATTGAACCTCATTAAGAACTGCAAGCCTCTGCTCCTGCTACGAGTAATTAGAGTCCAGCAAGCCAGTTCCATCTGTTTCAGAAGAACGGTTTAATTAATGAACTTTTACACATCTATTGCATTGCCTCTCGCAGGCTGTTTTTCAGAGTACGACAGAGGTTTTCCTCACCAGCTTTGCTCTATATAATGATTTGTTCTTTTTTCGGTGGTCATGCATCTGTGTTAATTACCGAAATCCCACATTCTATCAGTTCCTAGCTGTTTTTAATGTGGAACCTACTGAAAAGAATGTGTTTAAAACCATTGTGTGCTGAGATACAGCAGCAGTTAATTATTTATCATTTTCGCTTTGATACAGTTTTAAACAGTTCAAAGGCCTTGATAATGTCTTTGGTCCATATCACGTTCCCTGCCTGCTGCAATAGAAAGGCTCTCCTCTGAAAAGGTATTATCATTCATTGTGAAAAATAAATTTCAGTTGAATCTGTGCATAGGTTCTCAGAAAGATTAAAGTGTACATCATACATTTTTTTTATATTCTTACATAATAATGGGCTTTGATGTGTTAATACTCACATTTTCATTCTTTATAGACAAACACTGTTGTTTTGAGTTGTTGAAGAGCGCAAGCTGTATATGGGTGCATTTTTATTGGACTTTGTAGTCGCATCTTGCAAAGGTGGGATACAGTGATGTTCTGGTTAACCTCCATTTGAAACAAAAATGAATGGACAACGAGATACAAAGAACAAGATTTATAACTAAAAACAAGATTGCACTAAAAACATCTGCAATGACATTGTGTAGGCCATAAAAAACTATCGTGTGTGATAGAATTTAGAATTCTATAGCTTTCGGTTACACTATTTCAGCATGTGTTGAAAAATACCAGCAACAAATACGATGTTATATTCACACAAACTTTTCAACCTGATAATCCAAAGCAGCTCTGGAGTTGAAGATGATGATCATACTTTTTCATCAAAGTTGAAAATTAGTATTCAATTTTCTTCAGTTTGTAGTGAGAATATGATGGAATGTTTTATGATCCGTAAAGATTAATTTAATATTATAAACACTTGGATTTAGAGACAGTTCTAATTTCATTGAAAGTTTATTCCACAGATGTTAAATGACATTTTGTATTCAATTTGATTAGAATCTGAACACATTTCAAGTACAATTGCATGGAGACATTGGTATTTACACTTTAAGACCAGCAAACCATTTTAAGGATTTTGTTTAATTAGAAATGATGAATGGCTTTCAAAGTAGCAAGGGAAAAAAAATTGTCTTTATCTACCCCAGACTGGCAAGTCAGTGTTGAGAGGCACAACTACTTGCATGGAGTTGTTTGCACTCAGCTGCCACAGAAGGCTCAGGATTGAGAGTACCAGGTGTTCTGCTCAGGCCGCCTAATTGTTGCCTTGTAATAGACAGGCTGACTGCACAGTATGGCTTGGGGCTAGGATTAGAAGGCTGTTGCAAATATGCAAGTTGCCTCTCTTTCATTTGGTCTTACTTTGTTCATAAAGACACTGCTCAGTTCAGGTGAATCTTGTGATACTTGTACATCTTTCATTTAGTATACGTGATTCTGATTTCATCATAAAGAAACAAAATCCTGGCATTTTACCCAAAATATGTTTGAGTAGTTTTTGTGAAATAGATTGTAGATCCCATCTGCTAATTATTGCACCCCTCTGACAGTTGGATAGCTGTTACTTGTATACAATAAAGAAAGTGGGTCTCTTTCATTGAATAATCTGAAAACTCTATTTGGATGATAATACACTCGACGATTTGCTTCTTGCCTGTGTTGGGCGCTATATCCAAATGTCATAATGATAAAACAAAGTTCTGACTTTGAAAAGGTTCTTCTAATTAATTTGAAAATTAACATTGTACAGATTTTAATCTCTGAATATTTAGCATTGAGTCATTTTGCAATCTCGTAATTTTAGTTAAAATTCCATTCTATTTCCAAATTGTTGTCTGAAGTCAGCTACTTTAAATGGAACCACAGTACTTTTTAAAATTAGAGCTCAAAATTCATTTGCAACTAAGTTTTTTTTAAAATAAAAATTGCAACCTATGTTTTTACCTCCAAGTTTTGACATTAAACTCTTATGGATGCCATACTCATGATTAAAATAAAATCTATGCTGCCTACTTATTCTTCTACTTTTGGCCAGATGGAATTAATGACAATTCTTTTCTCCAAAATTGAAAATACATTTAGAGAATCTCAATTTTTTTTTGGCTGAAAATGCTCCCTACTTTATGATGAGTAAATACCTATTTTTTTTCATTATGTGGAAATGAGATGGCCATCCTGTTCTCATTTTGTATTAAATGAATGGTTATCAGTCTCTCTGTTCTTAAAGTTTTGCATATTAATATGATCTTGTTATCCCATGGAAGAAATCACTGAAGACGGTGATAATTGTGTCTTGAACTGTTGTGATTTTCTGCTATTCATGAAAAATATTGTCATCTCAAAAAATCCCATTGTCCTCCACTGCAGAAAAAAGTTAGTATTATTTTTCTATTTTAGAAATACTTATAAATTCTAAACTTTAGATTTATGCAGACAAAATTATTTTGAAGTTCTTTGAAATGTATTTACCAGTTTCAGCATGGTACAACCTACAGTAGTCAAACTAGAATTAAAATTTGGTTTATTGTCACATGTACTCAACTACAAAAGCACATGAATACAGGGAAATGTTTACAATGTTGCTGCACACTGTGCCATCTTGGGTAAAAAGTACCTAGGTACAGATCTTAGATACAAAATAGAGAAATAAAGATAAAAAAATTACATTTCCATACAGTATAATGTATAAAAATAAGCAATACAGTTTAAAAACAAAACCTTTTGACCTTTCTATAAAGGGCCTGCAGAAGATCAATGCAGGGGGCTTCCACACTTGGTCTAACCGGACTCTTAGGACACTGACCACCCTCACCAGTCCCCAGTCCAACAACCAACCCCACCTTGCACTGGGCATGCTGGCCATCCCACTCTGATCAGGCTTTGAGTTCATTGGCTGTCCTCTGCTAACTAGGAATTACATGGCTTTTAATTATGTTTTGCTCTTGACTTAGTGTATGCTGAATGCCACCACCTTCAAAAGAAAAGTGTGTTACTTTAAAAATTGAAAGACCTCGAAACACTGGTACAGAAAACCATATAAATATATTACAAAGGTTGAGAGGACGTTGTTGTTGCTAAAGGTTGACTGATTTTTAATTTGGGTAAAAACAAGTTGAAATGGAAGTGAGATGGAAGCTTTCAAAGTTATGGAGCAGATTGTAGGAGTCAACATGGAAAACTGAAATGATGGGTCAGAAATATAAAATAGCCACTAAGATGAAAAAAACATTTAGGAGAAGATCCTCAACACGGTGAGAATGCGAAATTCACTGCTGCTGGAGTGGTTGATACATGTAGCATTGACACATTTAAGGAAAAACCTGATGTAGACACAAGAAAGGAGTAATAGAAAGAAATAGAGTAGGATGAAGCTTGTATAAACTGGATACATCAGCATGCACCTTTGAGACAAATATCCTGTTTCTATGCTGTTTATTCTATCTTGTGCAGTTCTGCCACTCAATTGACTTGTGAAACTTTATTACCCATGGAATAAAAGAAACAATAGCAACATCGATGCAAAATTGGCTGGGTAGGAGGAAATAGAGTGTAGTGGTCAATGGGCATTTTTCATGCTGGAGAAAGGTTTTTAGTAGAGTTCCTTAAGGGTAGGTATTGAGAGTCTTTCTATTTCTGATATATGTGAATAATATAGATATTGCTATGTGGGGGATAATTTCAAAGTTTTAAAAATTTGGAAGCATTGTAAACTGTGAGGAGTTCGGTGTAGAACTCCAAAAGGACACAGAACTAGTGAAGTGGTCAGATGAGTAGCAAGTGAAGTTCAATGCAGAGAAGTGAAAACTGATACATTTTGACAAGTAGATTGTGGACAGACAACACACAATAAGAGGTATAACACCCATGGAAATGCAAGAGTGCAGGGACTTGGATGTGCATGTGCATAGATCACTGAGGGTGTCAGGACAGGTGGAGATTGGATGAGCGTTATTATGTCAACCATAGAGTATAAGAGCAGACAGTTTATGCTGAACTTGTACAGGACACGTTGTAGACTCAATTGGTGTATTGAGTGTAGTTCTGGGTGTCACACTGTATGAAGAATGTGAACACATTGGAGAGTGGAGAAGTAGTTTATAAAAATAGTTTCAGGGATGAGACACTTCAATTACAAGGATAATTTGGGGAGTCTGGATGCATTCATCTTGGAGAGGAAAAGGCTATGAGAATATATAGACGTTTTCAAAATTGCAATAGGTTGCGATAGAGTAAATAGGGAGAAACGGTTACCGCTTGTAAAAAGGTCAAGAAATTTAAAGTGATTTGTAAATGTATCAAATGTGATGAGAGAGAATTTCTTAATAGGAGTAGTTTGAGATGGAATCCATTTTGTGGAAATGTGCTAGTCAATTGAGCTATTCAACAGGACATTGAATGATTATTTGAATTTAAAAAAGTGCAAGAGTATGGAAGAAAAACAGAAGAAAGATATTAAGTCATAATCCTCATTGGATAGCTGGTACAGGTATGCAGAGCTAAATGACCACCTCTTCCAGAGTAACATTTACTATTCTTTCACCTTTGCGAAATACGATTCAAGTTGCAAAGACCATTAGAAATAAGTGAAAAAGTATGCTTGAAGTCTGTAATCAGGCCATATTTTCGCAGATCTTGTACAACCAGAAAGTGAAAAGATTGAAAATTTCACACTGTGCTTCTCTCAAATTTACTCCCTGTTATTGTTCGTTGCTGGAGTATTGTTCCAAGTTACTAAATGCATTAATATGCCTGATAATGCAAGCACATTGTTCCACAATGGGCTACAAAGACTAAGTTGGTCCAAAGTTTGTTCACCATATGTAGGTGAAATGTTACAAATAGTTTTTTCTGAACAAGACTTACATTTTTCAGTGAAGACTGAAACTGTTAGATGTTGAACTGCTTTTGGCTGCTGCACAAACACTCGATTTCCAGGAAAGCCATTATTTTCTACATTTTAAATAATGAAGGGAAACATTTTGTTCAGTGCTTTGACATTCACCACTTGACCCACTGAAGTCCAAACAATAGTATCACCCTAAAGCCCTCTTGGGTTTGGAACTGTCTATTGAGACACAAGTTTAGAAAAACCCTCACCATGCTAGGTTTAAGGAAAACAATTTGAAAATATGACCTTTTATTCTTAAGGGATTTCCTATGTGTGAATTGAATCAAATTCTGAATAAACTTCTGTCAGAATGTTATGAATTTGTACTTAAATTCTAAGACAGTAACCTTGTAATCTACATATATACATAAAAAAGGATTAGTGAATACATTTTTAAGTGAACACAGCAAAGTATGTAAGCAGAAATGTTCTCACTCTTACATTGCAATAGTCAATACTACTATTTCTCTCTCCACATTTGCTGCCAGATATGTGTATTTTCAGCATCTTCTCTCCTTCAGATCTATAGTTTCCTCTTATTTTGATGTGAGTATTGATTTGGAATGCAAAATAGGTCAATCTACCACTTCATGCTTGAGTGTTTGAGTTTAATTTGTCTTATGCCGCATTATATGCAAAGACCATTATTTCTAATGGTCTTTGCAACGTGAATTGTATTTCGCAAAGGAGAAAGAATAGTAAACGTTACTCTGGAAGAGGTGGTCATTTAGCTCTGCATACTTGTACCAGTTATCCAATGAGGATTATGACTTAATATCTTTCTTCTGTTTTTCTTATGCACATATATACACACACACAGGAGATGAGTATTTATATAGATAAATTTGGGATTTTTATAAATTTTTAATGGTAATTCATAGAATATAAGACCAGAATTTATTACCTATTCCTAATTTTCCTCAAGCTACCTCTTTGTGTTGTTGTAATCTGAGGCGAAGGTTCTTTGATAGTGCTGTTAGCCAGGGAGTTCCATTGACAATAAAGCCCAAACTGAGCAATTGTGAGGGTTATGCTGAGTAAGTGTTGTTTGATGGCAATATTGACACCTTCCATTACTTGACTGTTGATTGAGGATAAACTAACAGGTGTTAATTGGCTAGATTAGATTTGTCTTGCTTTTTGTTGGTTAGGTATACCTGTACAATTTTCCATTCTGGCAAATCGGTGCCAGTGTGGCAACTGCACTGGAACAGCTTGACTGGAGCCACAGTTGATTCTGAAGTACATGCCTTCAGTGTGAGAGGGGAAATTTTCAAGGTTCGAAGCTTTGCTGTCTCCAGTGCATTTAGTTGTTTCTTGACATCATGCAAAGTGAAAGAGACTGCTTGAAGACCAGCATCAGAGATGCTGTGACATCCAGTAGGTGGCCGTAAGAGATGATCCATTTAATACTTCTGGCTGAAGGTAGCTGCCTTATAATTTTCACTGATATACAATGAGAGTTAGGATGTTTATGCAGTCTTCTCCTTCAGTTGATTGTTTAATTGTTTACCATTATTCATAATTGTAGAGCTTTGATCTGATTTGTTGGTTGTGGGATCACTTGGTTCTTTCTATCATGTGCTGCTTCTGCTCTTACATAAATGAAGTCCCTTGTGTAGCTTCACCAGATTGACACCTCATTTTAGATAAACCTGGTGCTGCTTATTGAACCATAGTTGGTTAGCTCAATGGTAGATTGAGAGAAATGCTGAGCCATAAGATTATGGCTTGTGGTTGAAGGCAATTCTGCTGTTGATGGTGGTCCTCAATACTTAATAGGTGCACAGTTTAGAGCTGCTAGATCTGTTCTGAATCTCTCCCCTATAGCGCTGTGGAAGGTGGACCTTGTGTTTAATAGTTCTCTGTCATGGTCATTTCTCCCAGTACTATGATAAACAAATGTATCTGCAATAGGTGGATTAGGGCAGATTTGGCCAAGTAGAATTTTCCTTAATTGATTATTTCACTACATGCCACTGGCCCAGTCTAGCAGCTGTGTCGCATGCATGCAAATCCTTCCATAGCCTCATCTATCCAATTTATTTAATCTCATCCACCCTTGCAAACTTCTGGAATTTTTGTGCTCCTCCAATTCTTTCTTTTATTTAATTCCAAGTTTTCTTTGCTTGATATTCATGCCTTCAAATGTGTAGAGTTCAGGAATTTATGACAAGATCTCTGCATTTCTGTACCTTTTACTCTTTGAGGAAATTTCTTAAAACTTATCTTTCAGATCATGTTTTGTCCTTGAATCTCCGTGTGTATCTTAGTCTTAGAATTTCTTGATAGTGCTCCTAATAAATTTGTTGCAATAGATCTAATGTAGCTCAAAGATGTTTTGTTTCATTTTGTGCTTTGAATTTTAGTTACTTGTAGATATAAATCCCCTGCACCATATGAACCTCGATGACAAAGAGATGGAAGTTAATGTTGAAATTAAATTTGCCTGCCAGGGCTTTTTGTCCAGTTAAATTGCAGAAGTGAAAATCTCTGGAGCTTAATTCTTTAGAAGTGATAAAGCGAGGGAGTCATGTTAAATGAAAAGAAATAATCTGACTGGTATGGTAAAGCAAAATTCCCAGTAATGGTTTGACTAGTTTGCAACATGTATAATTGGAGCTATACCCTTTTATAAATGAATCATACCATGAGTTTTGAACCTTATGTTTAACACTTTGACATATAGGTATTTTTAGCAGTTTTAGATTTGAATTTCCATTATCAATCTTGAAATGCATTAAATTTTCTTGAAAGCTACATTTTTTGGGAAGGAAATATTTTTTGTGTTCCTTATTTTCAAAATAGCATGATGATCAATAAAGTTAACTACCGTAAACACAGTTGTAATTGGAAGAAAGTAAATAATCTGTCTCGTTTAAAAGTTCACTGACCAAGATCAGCATTCTTCATTGTGTCTACATGTGGCGTACATGTAGTAATGTTCTCAAGATTGGTAGCTTTCTTTTTGTATAATTATACAAAACATTGTCAACATTATAAATTGTTTGATGGAGAATTTCATCTATAAATTTTAAAGAATAAAATTGGCTATTTACTGTTCAAAAGATTGTGCCTTAGATTTCAGCAATCAAGAGTGAATCTGTGTCTTTGTTTCACTATTCTTACATTTCCCTTATGGCAGCTTTTACATCGTTAGCAGTCCCAAGTTCCTCGTCTCCACAGCAACAACTACCTCCAGCTGCTATTACCTAAGTTGATTTCTAGTGGCAGCGCTCTGTTATGAGGCATTTATCAAAGTAGCTGTTCGTGGTGCTGATTTTAGATCTGCTGTGTTATCAACTCTCTGCAGATGCTGCATAATTGCAATGCTAATTACAGAAAAAAACTTTATATAGTTATGATCTTTTCCAATATACCTTACTTAGAAAGCTGAAATCTATTGTAAGATCTTTCTTTCAAGTTCAGATGTGAGCACTTTGTCATTGAGATTTTTGTTTGATAATACTACTTAAAATCTTCATAATCTATTCAAACTAACTGCATTTTCACAGCATCATTGTGTACACCCTGGATAGGCAGTGTAAAAATAATCATTTAAATCAGACAATAGTTCACTGATGATAAGATTGGAAAAAGGTTGACTTTTATTTAAAATGAATGAGATTTAGCATCCACAAATTTCTTGTTTGGACATTGAAATTCAATTACAACTTCCTTAAAACAGCAACAAATAGAATTTGTACTCTGCGCTGGAATGTTGTTGCAATAACAGAGCCATTCTCTTGTAAAACAACTTGGACCTTTTTTTAAATTAATAATATAGAACAGATGGCTGCCAGTAATTCAGTTGAGCTGTTCTGATCACATTAATAAACAGAAGAGCAAAGCTCAACTAAGTTGTGACTGTCAGGATAAGCGTTACCTTTTAATATTGTAACATCTATAGTTTCTATTAGATGCATGTAATTTGTTTTCTTATTTTTACTAGTACATAACTGAGGTGGTGTCACATAGGCTGGAACACAATAAAGGAAATATCCCTGCACTTCCTACATTACAAAATATGAATATTTTGTATTAATTAATATTAATATTTTGTAATGTTATACAGAAACTTTATGCCATATTTAAAACCAGTAACATTTTTATTTTGAGTTGTTAAAGTTTCATCTTCTTTTACTTACATTTTTAATGGTTTGAATTTATGAAGTCTCTTTTCATGGATGTTTTATAAGAGAGAAAAACAAGTGCTGCTATAAATTTCACAAACTTATTAGCTTAAAAGATTTTGCATCCTGAATTTGAAGGTAGTAGTAAATGGAAGTGGAGGTATAGTTTTGTCACTCAGTTTATGAGTATCATGAAATTGTAGTGAGATTTCTTTCTTTTAAAATATAACTAAAGCCATTATTGTGGACTTCAGGATCTTTCTTTGCGGTACATCAGGTTTTTATCATGAAAGAACAGAAGCTTTTAGATTAGATTACTTAGTGTGGAAACAGGCCCTTCGGCCCAACAAGTCCACACCGACCCGCCAAAGCGCAACCCACCCAGACCCACTCCCCTACATTTACCCCTGCACCTAACACTATGGGCAATTTAGCACGGCCAATTCACCTGACCTGCACATTTTTGGACTGTGGGAGGAAACCGGAGCACCCGGAGGAAACCCACGCAGACACTGGGAGAAACTCCACACAGTCAGTCGCCTGAGGCGGGAATTGAACCCGGGTCTCTGGCGCTGTGAGGCAACAGTGCTAACCACTGTGCCACCGTGCCAGCTTCTGAAATTGCTAGAGAAACTTAGCAAGTGTGGCAGAACTAAAGAAAGGTCACTGGACTTCATAGTAACTCTTCACTTCACAGATGCTGCCAGACCTGCTCAGTTTCTGAGCAATTTCTGTTTTTCATTTGTTTTAGATCTAGCAGTTCTTCATTTTATTTTAAGTTTTGATTTATGCTTTTTGAAGATTATGTGGGTGACAAAATTACATTGCTCAATTAGTAAGAACATGATAGAAGGGAGGAACAAACACTGTGGAATACTATCCAAATACTTATATATTTTTGAGGACTGAATCACTTGTAACATATTGTCTGAATGTTTGAAAAATGTGATCATTACATCAATGTAGATTAGTATATCCCTGTTTTGCGAGATTGGCCAGATATTGCTGTGCCAGTACCCTTTCCCTCAATTTGAGGGTAGCATCTGTTCATAGTTCCTGAACTTAAGTCTATTTCACTGCTGCTTATGAACAACATCAGCATTAATGGGGAATAACGTGACCTTTATATCAGATGATATGTATTGCAGATGTTTTTATGTCCTAGCTGCAGTAGTTTTGAATTGCTTTGAAAGCAACATCTGATCGTGCAGAAATATGTTTGGTCATGAGCAAGACAATTGTCTTATTTTCAAAACGCTAGTTTCACATTTTAGCAGATCAGTAAAAACATTTTGGTATAGAGCATTAATAAAGTATTTATGTAGAATTTAAAGGTGTCCTTAACATCTTGTGAAACTGGCAAGCCTAATCGGTTTGGTGCTTTCTGAAACAGTAACTTTTTATTAACACATGCAATGTAAACATACCTGCCTGTAGGAACGCTACAGACAGATCTTAAGATGGGCTAGACACATTTTTCTGGATTTGTGGTTGCATAAGGTAATAGAGAGGGATTGATCCATTAACGCTTAACTGCAGGCATTGTAGTGCCACTGACTGATAACGTTAGGATGTTGTTATAAGTAAGGACAAATGCCCTGTCCAAAAAAAATTGGATTAGCCTTCCTATGTTTAGAGCATACATGGTCTATTTTGTTGTTTCACTCAACTAATTTGATGTCTTTGATTTTGTAATATTACTATGGTATTAATTGAATTTGACACAGACGGCCGACTCATCATTTTCTGTCACAGTGGTATAAAGAAGCTTTTACTCCTCATTAAGTAAATTCCCTTACTCTGGCATATGAGCAAGGTAATTGAAGTTCTTTGCTGACAAAACTCTGAAGAATCCTTTTCAAACTGGGGAATAGAAAATATGTTATATACAATAAGATGGCAGAAATCTGATATTTGCTTCAATATAAGGTGATTTCATTCATATTATTTGTAAAGAAAACACAATAGTAAGGTCATCTACAGATTGTTAGACTCTTGGTTTTGCTATCTAAGGGAGTCTGTACTAGATTATGTGTCACAAAAAAATCCCAGAGGTTCAATTAAGCTACAGTCACCCTGTTGCCAAAGGCTTGGGAGAGAAAGCTCATTAAATATTGGGACTAGGTATATCTCGTCAGCAATTTAGCTGAGATTAAAAACTGTAATAATGCACGTGGGGAGTTTGGTTGCACAGTTACATGTGGTCTTTTTCCTAGTTTCTTTCCCCTGATGCATGCCTTGTTCAAAGAACATGCCAGATAATTAGACAAATGACCATTGGCACCTCTGCATACACTGATAAAATGGGACACTTACATTGTTACACTGATCTCAGCGGAAAGCCGACCTAGGGATTTGTCTCTTGTAATAGCTGGAATGAAACAAGTGCTTTCAACCCTGATCTCTCCAGTGGAATGAGCTTTACACGAAGGCTGTGCGTGACAACAAGTCCTTTTCTCACATGCTTGACAATTGCCAATCAGCACCTGCTATCCTTGTGAGGATAGCTTGCAGGTGTAGTACCTGAGGTTTAAGGCAGCGTACACTTCACCAGTCATGAATTGAAATAACTTTTTTCATGAATTATTTTTTAAGCAGATCATAAGATCAGTGTTTAAAGTCTGTGGAAATCTAACAAAGTTTATCTGTAGTTTCTAAGAAACCTGATAATGTATTTTTTTTTAAAAACCATACTAATGTATTATTAATCTGAATTGTAAACTTTGTGTTAGTAATTCTTTCAAGCAATCTAAGCAAAATTTGATATCAGTCTATTAATTGAAAATATTAGGTTACTGTTATTTATTACTTTTCATTTCTTAAAACTACTCATACAAGTTAACAGCCAATCCAGGGGCTATCTACTGGAAAACTTTTTCTGTAGAAGGATTTTTTTAAAAAACCAATGCAGGTTATTTTGGGCAAGGGAATTCCCAACATCTGCACACGATACTTTCTGGAACCTTATTTCCATATATTTTTCCAACCTAACAGGTGCAGCAATTCAATATGACAGCACTGTCAGAAAATAAATTCCACTCTTGTGAGATTTTTTTTCACCTTAAAAGTTGTTATTTTCTCAAAGCTTTTATGGCAGATATTTTGTCAAGTATAGCTTAGCTGTGTAGTCAAGTCTTTTATTGTCAAGTTTTGACAACTGTATAAGCTCAATGTCATTAACTTCAGTCATTGATACAAATCTTGAGACAAAAATATATAATTCCAAACTTCCTGATTTTCTCTACTTTTCTTCAAAACTTCTATAATAAATTGATTGCAATAGTACTGCACATCCACATTTTGGTGATCATATATAAAGTATTGTGAATTGACTCATTCCTGATTCCTGTTCCCAAATGCAGTATGTATGAGATTAGGTATCAGCCATTGTTAAGTGGTAATGTTCTCACACCTGAATCAGAAGATCGGATGTTCAGATTCCAGTATGCCAGTCATAGCCTGTAATTTTGATGCAGTACTGAAGGAGTGCAGCAAACTGGGAGATGCAATATGTCTTTAATTGGTTTTATCGTAACCACATGTACCAGTACAGTGAACAGTTTTGCTTTGAAAATAGTACAGGTAGATCATAGCAAACAAGGATAAACAGATCATAGGGTGCTTAGAGCAATGGATACAAGATTACGGCTGCACAGGAGGTGCAGGAAGCAAGATCAACATTATTTTAAGTCAGGAAGGTCCATTCAGCATTCTAATAATGGCAGGGAAGAAGTTGTTTTTGAACCTGTTCATGTGTGTGTTTAGGTTTCTGTATCTTATGCCTGACAGAAGAGGTTAGAAGAGAATTCACATGGAATATTTAATCAAAGTCCCACCTGCGCTCCCACCTGGTGCAAATAAAAGGTCCAGTAGTATTCAGAAAGTGTGTCTGTTTTTTCAGGAATCTTAGTCAACACCACTGATCCTTCAACTGAGAGCATTAATAATGTATCATCTCATTTAGCTCATTGCCATTTGTAGAAACCTAGGTGAGCATAATTTGGTCATTGTATTTCCTGCATTGCAGTAGTTCCGTTCACAAATACTGAATTGCCTTCAAAGCACATTTGGACAGTCTCAGATTGTGAAAGCTGCTACATATGTGCAAGTCCTTTGCTTAGAGGAAAACCATTGCAAGAGATGTACTGGCTTAATTAAGAAAGGCAGAATTCATATAATGGAATTGGGGTGCTATTCAACTGGATATTGAAAGAGAAACTGTGGAGTAGATGGACAGGTTAGTACATCAGAGATAAGAAACAAACTCTGAAGAATTATAATTCTTCCTTGTACACACTGAATTCTGCAGAAGTGGAGTTGTACTCTGAATAGACACACAAAGTGAATAAGAAAAATATCTTCATAGATTGAAACATGCAGAAGGAGGCCAATGGTAGTATCTTCCAATTAATAATCTCTTGTGTAAAAAAGAATTGTCATATTGCCTCTTATTCTTCTGCCATCACTTACATTCTATATCCTTTGATTCTTGATGTTTCTGGCTTTTCTTTATTTACGCTATCATAACACATTATCATTTTAAATACCTCTATCAAATCTGCTTGAAATGGAATGATCTCTTTCAGACAGCACCTTGAAGAAATCTTTGGAAATCATTGAAGCAATCACAAAGCAGGAACAGCAGTCAGGAGAAACCAAAAGAATGTTAACATTTCCATCAATCATATTCGTTTAATCTGATTATAAAAATTGATATTGATATGGTAATAATCACGTTTTAAGAATCAAAGGTATTGCAGTTCTGCAAGAGCAAACTATTTGCAATATTTCCAGACTAGAAGTCTTAATGCCAATCTGATAATTTGATAGATAATTTCAAAATTCACACAAGAAATCATATTATAAATCTTGACCAGGAAACACATTCATTATTGAAGTAAAGGTGTTCTGAGTGCTGAGGTGTTCAAATAAATACATCCTCACTAACATCCAATTCCTCCACCGTGCTCATTTTTAAAAAAAAAGACTTTTGCTGAGTATCTAACATTTCACTCAAGGACTGTGAATTTTTCCCCAGTTCTCATTCCAGATAAGAAGAGTTTCAACTGAAGTGCTGATTCTGTATTTTCAGATGTCAGTAGTCTGAGACCGTATTGGTGACTTAGCTTGAGAAAAGGTAGAATATCTTTACAGAAGGTAAAACAGCCAAGCAGTAAACAATTTCTGAATGCTGAAGTGAACTAAATATTTGCACGTTAAAGTAATTGAAAGGAGCCAGTGAATAGTTTTTTTAACCTTTTCTAATAAGACAGCAAAGGAATTTGGTTTTAGATTAGCAGGATAGAAAGATCTCACCAAATCTCTATGTAAAACCTACAGAAAAGAATTTAACTAAAGTATTTAGGTTGCTTTAGTATCCTCATTTATCTGCTCGATAAAACAAAATCGTAGATGCTAGTTTGCTCTGATCTACCATCATTTATTGCCAGGTATTTCCGTGATTGATTTAACTTATCAGAAACATTGGAATAGGAGTAGGCCATTCAGCCCTTCAAGCCTGCTCCACTATTCAGCAAGATCATGGTTCTTTTGTGGCCTAATTACATATCCCTGTTTTTCTAACATCCTTCCTGAAAGCCTTAGCAATAATTCTGAGATTATGCCCCTCGTTCTAGAATTTTCGATCAGTGGAAATACTTTATCATTATCTATCATCTTTCCCTGTTACTATCCTTAAGAACTGTATTAGGTCATCCCTTAATCTTCTTAATTCTAGAGAAAAAAGGCTTAATTTGTATAATTTCTCCTCGTAACTTAACCTCTACAGTCCAGATGCCATCCTTATAAAACTACATTGAATTCTGTCCAGGGCCAAAACATCCTTTCTAAATGTGGTGCCTCGATCTACTCTCAGTATTCCAGGTGAGGTCTAAGTAGGATTTTGTATGACTGCAGCATAAAATCTATATCACTGTACTCCAGCCCTTTAGATATGAAGGCCAGCATTCCATTAGCCATCTTGACTATTTTCTGCACTTGTTCATGCAGTTTAACAAGCTATACAACTGAACACCCACATCTCATTTGACATCCAATATATTTTTTCGCACCTTCTTAAAAAAAAATCCCTGATGTATCCTTTGTTTGTCCAAAATAGATAACCTCAAACTTACTGGTGCAGGCTCGAAGGCCTACTACTGCACCTATTGTCTATTGTCTATTATTAAAATCCATCTGCCACAGCTTTGCGCATTCACTTAGAGTCATGAAGATGTACAGGTACAAAAACTGATCCATTGGTCCACCTCTTCCATGTCAACCAGTAATCCTAAATTAACCTTGTCCTATTTGCCAGCACCATATGCCCCTAAACCCTTTCTAGTCATATACCTATCCAGATGCCTTTTAAACTTTGTAATTGTACCAGCCTCCACCACTTCCTTTGGCACCCTCTGCATGAAAAGGTTTCCATTAGGTCCATTTTAAATCTTTTCCATCTCATCCCAAACCTATGCCCTCTAGTTCGAGACTGCCCCACTTGATCTATCCTGTTGTACTTTTATGCTGTCCTCAACACTGGCTGCCTACATTTATGTTTTCAGCAAATTTGGATAATTTGCTGTTTCTGCCATTATCCAAATCATTAATGAATATTGTGAATAATTCGGGCCTAGTACAGATCCCTGTGAAACAGCGCTAGTCATGTCCTGACAATCAGCAATATGCTGCTACCTTCTTTAACACGCATGGATGGAAACCATCAGGTCTTGGGGACTGGTCACTTTTCACTTCCATTAATTTATCCAATATTGACGATTTACTTAAGCTAATTTTATTTAGACTTGGTCACTATCCTCTTAAGTTTTTTTGGGACATCTGGCAAACTATCCTCCTTTTCTGCTGTGAATACTGAAGTAAGATGATCATCCAGCATGTCTGCCATTTTTCCATGATCATGGGAACGGTCCCACTCTCAGCCTTTAGTGGGCCAATGGTCCTCTTAAATGGGTGCTTCTCCTTTATATAACCATAAAAGATCCTTTTATCGTCTTTATGGCCCATGCATTTTGCTTTCATAATCCTTTGTAGCGGCTTTGTGGCCCTTTGATCTTTGCATTTGTCCCATTCTTTGGGACTTGTACTGTTCTTTGCATTTCTCTTGGTGTCAAAAATGTCAGATTTATATTTTATCACTTGTAGAAATGTTGAGCTTTATGACTAGGCTGTGTTCAGATGTCAGTTTCTCCATTGAAGTGCAGGTCTTGTACTTCACACATTTGTTTTAAATATCATTATTTAGGATATGATTTTCCAAAGACCAATTCAGAATTCCCTGTAAATTACTATTTGTAATTTTTAAATATCTTTTATCCCTGGAGCTAAACCACAGACTTAAGGTCTGCACTAAATTGCTGGCTGTCCTAGCTGTTCTCTTGGTCCCAATATTAACTGATATTGTTAACAATCCCCCCTCTATAATATTATATCCAATCTCAAGTTCAATAATTTTAGAGCCTAAGTACTTTCTCCCATGTGCTTATCCGAGCCTCCGCGCACCAGCCTTGTTATCATTTGAGCTGCTATCACAACAATCCCATTGTCAGCTACAAATTGTCCCAATTAGCTGCTATTGATTTCCCCTAAGGATTCTCTTTTGCTCTCACTCGCTCCCCCTCTTCCCACCCCCGGCCCCCATTCACCCTCCTAGTCAGATCATTATCCGCTCTTTTGTCTGTCCAATTATTCTTCTCTCTCTTTAGGCTCTATCTCCACCTATTGTTTGCTCTGTACCTCCTCCCCCAACCTATCTTCTGTATAAAAAAAACAGCATTTTCCTGGCTACCATCAGTTCTGAGGAAAGGTCACCAGACCTGAAACGTTAACACAGATTTCTCTTCACAGATGCTGCCAGAAATGCTGAGCTTTTCCAGAAGTTTCTGTTTGTGTTTCTGATTTACAGCATCCGCAGTTCTTTCGGCTCTTGTTATGACATTGTTGTGGATATTGTGGGACACCATTTGTGTAGAAGCTGCTCCTTCACATGCCGCCATCTCACTTTGTCTTTGTATCTGCTTTCACTATAGGGATTCTTCCAGAAACTTGACTGCAGTCATATGCTTAATTGAAATTGATGCACTTAAATCACTGTTTCAAATGGCTTTGACCTGTTCTTTTTTAAAAAACACTTTCATAGAAATGACTGGAATCCATGTTAAATTTAAAATCCATATCACACAATTGCATGCACCTTTCACCATATTATCCTGACTCACTTCCAATCTTCTTACTCTGTAAAGTTTAGCTATTTCATACTGCAACTGCTGATTTGTGCCAAGTTCCATTCAGCCATCAGTCCTGTGCTTGCTGACTTAATTGACTCCCAACTCAGCAACACTCCAAAGTTTAAAAAAATTTATGTTCTGTGAACTGATTGGCTGGTAGGAAATCTGCACTAAGTTTGAAAAAGAGCATAGAGAAGTATTAAGAAATTAATTAACTGATAAGTCTATATAAATTAATAAAGTAACTAAGTAGAGATGGATGGGTAGGTGATGCGCTGTAGCTGTATGATGTGGGAGCTGGCAGATCTCATTGCGAGCTGCAGTGGATACATCTGCAGCAAGTGTTAATTGATGATCTGGCATCTGAGCTTCAAACACCGCGGCACATCCAGGAGGGGGAGAAGTACCTGGACGCTTTGTTTCAGGAGGCGGTTACACCTGGTAGACTCAAATTCAATCTGTGATCAGGGACAGCAGAGTGGTATTGCAAGTGAGGCAGATAGGGTGATCCTAAGTTCAGGGACAGAGGAGCCTCAGCTATTGACCTTGTCCAACAAGTATGAGGAACTTGCTCCCTCTGTGGGTGAGGAAAAGGCTGCAGGGAGGATGAGCCAGCTGACCACGGCACCGTGATGCAGGAGGCCATTCAAGAGGGGGGAGCAAAAAGAGAAGTAGTTGTAAGGATTCTATTATTACTTTGTAAGCAGGATTGTGAGTCCGGCATGTTACGTTGTCTGTCCGGTGCCAGGGTGCAGGTCATCTATGACTGGTTTGAAAGGATAATGGATTGGAAGGGGGAGGATCCAGTTGTTGTGGTCCATGTTGGGACAAACCGCATAGGCAAGGCTACGAATGAGGACCTGTTTGGGGGTCATTGAGCACCATGAACAAAATGAAGGAACAGGTCCTCAAGGGTTATAATCTCTGGATTACTACCTGAGCCACATGCAAATTGGTTTAGGGATTAAAAAATGAGTGAAGTAAACTCAAGGCAAAGGGAGTGGTGTGGGAAAGAAGGGTTCTATTTTATGGGACATTGGCATCAGTTTTGGAACAAGAGGGATGTGTACTGATCTGGAACCAGTGTTCTAGCGAAAAGGATAAATAGGGTGGTCACTTGGACTTTAACCAAGTGAATCAGGGGGAAGGGAAGGAGAAAACAACAGGAAGTATGGTGAAAAATAAAAAGGAAAGCAGCAGGTTAGCATATGTGCAGGAGGGTTTAACTTGGCAGACTATAAAAGAAGTAAAAAGGAAGGAGATATTATTATTGGAGATGTTGGAATTCATAAAGAGGGTACAAAAACTTTCACTAGGGCACTTTACCTGAATGTTTATAGCATTCCGTAATAAGGTAGATGGGTTTATGGCACAAATCATCGCAAATGAATATGATTTAGTTGCCATTGCATAGACAAGGTTGCGGGATGGTCACAACTTGGGAGTTAAATATCCAGGGGTATCATACCATTTGGAAGGACAGACTAGGAGGTAAGGGTGGTGGTGAGAGAGGATATAGATTCTTTGGAGAATGAGGTTGAATCCATTTGGCTGGAAATTAGAAATTCTAAGAAGGAGGAAGCACTGATAGGTATAGTCTATAGGCCACCAAATAATATCACATTGGGGTAGGCAATAAACAAAGAAATTACTAGTCCTGTAAAAATTATCCAGCAATTATCATGGGGGATTTTAATCTACATGTCAATTGGTCGAATCAGGTCGGTCAGGGTAACCTTGAGGAGGAGTTCATTGAATGTAACCACAATAGTTTTCTTGAATAGTTTTCTGCAACTGATGAGGAAGCAAGCTATCCTAGATCTGGTCCTGTGTAATAATACATGAATAATTAATGATGTCATAGTTAGGAATCCTCTTGGAAGGAGCAATCACAATATGGTTGAATTTAGAATATGGATGGAAAGTGTGAAGCTGAAATCCAGTACCTGGGCCCTGTGCTTAAACAAGGATGAGGGAGGAGTTGGCTAAAGTAGACTGGAAGCAAAGACTTTATGGTGGGGCAGTTGATGAACAGTGGAGGACTTCCAAAGCAATTTTTCAAAGTGCTCAGCAAAAGTATATACCAATGAAAAGGAAGGACTGTAGGAAAAGGAGTAATCTGCCATGGGTATCTAAGAAAATAATGGAGGCTATCAAATTGAAAGAGAAGGCATACAAAGTGGCCAAGATCAGCGGGAAACTAGAAGATTGGGAAAGCTTTAAAGCTCAACAGAAAGAGCCATAAAGGAAAATAAGATAAAATTATGAGAAAACCTTGCTCAGAATATAAAGACAGATAGCAAAAGTTTCTATCAATATATAAAATGAAGGGTGGCTAAAGTAAACATTGGTTGTTCAGAGGATGAGAAGGGGGATTTAGTAATGGGATATGAGGAAATAGCAGAGGTATCGAATTGGTATTTTGTGTAGGTCTTCACAGTGGAGGACACAAATAACATGCCAGTAATTGTCTAAGAGGTGACATTAGGTGAGGACCTGAAAACAATCATTATCACGAAACAGATTGTGTTAGGAAAGCTAATGGAGCTAAGGGTAGACACAACTCCTGGCCCTGGTGGAATGAATCCCAGGGTGCTAAAAGACATGATAGAAATAGCAAATGCACTTGTGGTAGTTTTCCAAAATTCACTGGACTCTGGGGCAGTTCACACAGATTGGAAAACAGCAAATGTGACGCCACTGTTTGAAAAGGAAGGTAGACAAAAGACGGGGAATTATAGACCAGTTAGCTTAACATCTGTAGTAGAGAAAATGCTTGAGTCTATTATCAAGAAAGAAATAGCAAGGCATCCAGATAGAAATTGTCCCATTGGACAGACACAGCATGGGTTCATGAAGGGCAGGTCATGCTTAACTAACCTTTTGGAATTCTATGAAGACATTACGAACACTGTGGACAACGGGGACACAGTAGGTGCAGTATGCCTCGATTTCCAAAAGGCATTCGACAAGGTGCTGCACAAAGGCTGCTGCATAAGATAAAGATGCAAGGCACTATGAGATTGGTTAACCAACAGGAGGCAAAGTGTGGGAATCTGGTTGGCAATCGGTGACTAGTGCCTCAGAGATCAGTGTTGGGACTGCAATTATTCACAATTTACATAGATAATTTGGAGTTGAGGACCACGTGTAGTGTTTCAAAGTTTGCGGATGACACTAAGATGAGTGGTAGAGCAAAGTGTGCAGAGGACTTTGAAATTTTGCGAAAGTGTAGCAGATGGAGTGCATTGTTAATAAATGTGAAGTCATCCATTTTGGTAGTAATAGCAGTAAAAAGGCCTATTACTTGGATCGTAAGAAATTGCAGCATCCTTCTGTGCAGAGGGACCTGAGTGTTTTTGTGCATAAATCACGGAAGGTTGGCCTGAAGATGCAACAGGTAATTAAGAAAGCAAATACAATTTTGTCCTTCATTGCTAAAGGGATTGAGTTTGAAAGCAAGAAGGTGATGTTGCAGCTTTATAGGATGCTGGTGAGGTCTCCTTACTTGTGAAAGGATGTACTGGCACAAGAAATGGTGCAGAGAGGTTCACTAGGTTGATTCTGGAGTTGAGGGGGTTGGTTTATACAGAGACACTGAGTAGGTTGGGATTATATTCATTGGAATTTAGAAGGGGGGGGGGATTTTATAGAAACGTATAAAATTATAAAGGGAATAGATAAGATAGAAGTAGAGAGGATGTTTCCACTGGCGGGTGAAACTAGGACAAAAGGGCATAGCCTCAAAATTAGGGGGAGCAGATTTTGGACTGAATTGAGAAGGAATTTTTTCATCCAGAGGGTTGTGAATCTCTGGAATTCCCTGCTCAGTGAGGTAGTTGAGGCTTCCTCAGTACATGTTTTTAAAGCTAAGATAGATAATTTTTTAAACAGTGAAGGAATTAAGGGATACGGTGAGTGGGCAGTTAAGTAGAGCTGAGGCCACGAAAAGATCAGCCATGATCTTATTGAATGGCAGAGCAGGCTCAAAGGGCCAGATGGCCTACTCCTGCTCTATTTCTTGTTTCTTTCTCCTATTTTGTTTACTTCCTCCAGCCTTAAAATCTTTATTGTTTGTTGACTTCTGATCTCATTGTGTCTTTGATTGCATTCTTTCATCTATTGCCAGCCATCCCTCTGCTGTCTAAGTCCAAAGCTTTGGAATTCCTTACTTAAACCTCTCCCCATATTGGCATCACTAAAGTCCTCTTTACTATTTAACCAACTTTTGGTCACCTGTTTTAATATCTCCTTATGTTTCTGAGTTAAAAGATCCTGTAAATTTTACAGTTGCACAGAAGCCTAGTCCCAGAACACATTGGCCCTTTAGACTTATTATTGTACATTTGTAACATAATTCACCTACCAAATTGCACAACTTGCTGAGTATCAAAATAACATTGTTTGGTTTATTTGCCCAAAACCATTTGCAATCAGATTTTTCAGGTGAAAAAATACTTCAGCATCCAATGTGGATTTCAAGGATTTTAAATATACAAATGCTTTATTATTTATTGTCCCCCTTGAAAATTTTCTTCCTGTCCCAAGTTATTTAGATAATTGCAAATGTTCAAATTGTATTGCCTTACTTTCAAACATGAATTTGTAGTTCTTGCTGAAACTGTCAGTGAACTAGCATTTCTCAAGTTTTTCTCCCCATCACACCTCCACTTACCAGCATCTGTACATTGTGTTGCCCAGGCTTGCTGCTGTTTGACTGAGCCTCCAATTGCTAAATTAAATGCTGAAGTGTGCTGTAGATAGTCCCACTGAAACAGAAAAAAAACATTGTTTCTCTTTCACAGGACAAAATGTCCTCATGCCAAAGGATATGCTCCACATTGAATTTTTATTGAACTATTAAACTCCTATGAACTAAAAGCAGCTGTGTTGATGTATTTGAATCCTGCAGTTACATGTTTTGGGGGTTAATTTTGATGATTTGGTTTCAGAATTTGTAAATTTTTAATTTATTTTAAATTACTTTTTCAGTTACTCATATTAACCCTCCTGAAGGTGGATTTTAGCAGCATCAACAATACACAGGAGCAAGTAAGGTGAATGGGCAGCTTTGTGGTGTTGATGTATATCTAACAAGTTTGAAAAAAGCAATTGAGGTGTTTGATTGTGATTTTTTTTTAACATGCTGTTCATCCCTCATGAATACATTTTCATTAGCCTATTAGATATTCGCTCGCAACAGTTCAATATTATTTGAGTTGAAGGTTATTTTAGCTTGATATCTGATATTTGGAGACTTATTTTCAGATATTGTTTATGACAAAATGTTAGATAAATTTCAAAACAAATCAAGTGGTTGTTTTATAAAGGTGGTACTTTTTTTTAAAAAAGCATATTAATTAAGTAGTCAAGTTTTGGATTCAAATCCTGAGAAATTGAATATTTTTTAGGTACCAACTCTCTAAAGTCTAGCATTCCCAATTGAGGAAATTTACATTGGGATGTTTAATAAAGGTTCTGCATTTTTACATAATTATCTTATGTGTGACTGCTATTGTACCAAGATCATATTTCCTATGTACAATATCAACCATGTATTGGCTTGGAGCAGGGTTGTTTTGTGGCATGGGCTCAATTCCACTTCGGAACTGAATTAGCATTATTTAATATCAGCAGACAAAAAGTAAAATTATCATATCAGTCTGCCTGAATTTAAGCCTCGGACACATCTGTGAACAGCCAGTGCTAATCCACTACACCATTGGTCTAGTAGTTTATAAAATTGTTTTTGTTTTACTGAAGATATATATAGCCTTATGTTATTTCTGAAATTTGCTAAGTTGTCATTAGAAAATGGAATCTGTAGTGGAATTTGGTTGCATCAAGAATAAGTTCAAATATTTGTTGAAACCTGAATCTTTTGGAAAGTAAATAAACAGGTTATTCTGACTTCATTTATGTCACTTTGATTAAATTATCACTATTTCTTCAAAGAGATCATAATACATCTTAAGCCATTTGCTTTTGCCTCATTTATAAACAGAACGACGACTTTCTTCTTTGTGAATAGTTTTCCTGACTACCATGCCTTTTTGTAATCCATTTGATTAGTCTAGCTGTCACTGAAGCATATACCTCAGTATCCATATCAAGCTTGTGGTTTTGGAATAAAGAACCAGTAGCAATTTTACGTATCAAAAGATCATGAGTTCAGAGTGTGCACAATAAATCATACTAAATTATACATGTACATTTTGGAGCGTTTTGCGAAGGAATTGAACATCCACAAGTAATCTTTCATTTTTAGCTGAACTATTATTTAGTCTCTGTTTCTTTGGAGCTTCTTTTACTTGATGCAACATAATATTTTTCGCCAATACTCAGCTACTTAGCCTCCCAAATTCCTAATTTGAATGCTTTCCCTCAAAATATTAAGATTCTCGAAGCATATTAATCTCTTTCAAGAGTGTTCAATTACTTTTTTCATTAAATTGTTATGTAATTCTCTAACGGTGCCTTAACCTATTCTCCAGTCTACAAATGTTAGAATCTCTTGATCATATAATTTATCCTGGAAACATTGGCTGACAGTATTTCGCAAACAAACTTTCTTCATCTCTCTCTCTCTCTCTCTGTCTGTCTGTCTCTCTCTCTCTCTCTCTCTCTCATTCACACACACACACACACACACGCGCGCGCTCTTGATCTCGTGCGCGTTCTCTCTCTCTCTCTCCCCCTCTCCCCCCCTCTCTCTCTCTCTCTCTCTCTCTCTCACTCTCTCTCTCTCACTCTCTCACTCTCACTCACTGTCACTCTCTCATATTCTGTGACTTGGAGCATATGTATCCTTTTGATGTCTAAAGGCACAATCCACAAGATGCACAAAACTCTGGTTTTGCCTTTTGCCTTGGACAGGTGCTGAGGTTAAGGGATGGTCTGAAAGGATGACTGCAATGCTACTATTGTGCCACTTTATGTCCTTAGTAACCAGAACATAGATATTTGTTCCGATAGTTTTGAAATTATAATAACAGTGAAGTCACCAGCATTTATCAATGCTGTTTTGTAAAACAGACATAAATTTCTAGCTAT
Organism: Chiloscyllium punctatum; assembly: GCF_047496795.1. Lineage (NCBI taxonomy): Eukaryota > Metazoa > Chordata > Chondrichthyes > Orectolobiformes > Hemiscylliidae > Chiloscyllium > Chiloscyllium punctatum. Next base: position 100,726,512 of record NC_092749.1, on the reverse strand, counting down.
AAAGTAAAATGTAGATATTGCTGTTAATGATTCTCACTTCTCCAAAGTGTGCACTGTAGAGGATTTCGTTTCGTGAAATTACACTAGTTTTTGAAGCACAATTTCACTGATTAATGAGGTGTAATTGGATTGGTCACAACATGCATTCATAATGTCTTTCAAAGTGAATTTGTGAAATGTCAAAATTCTTCATTCTTTTTTAAAAATTCCACATTCTTTTAAATGTTTTAGTTTCTATCTAAAATGCCAATTGTAAATCTGTCTTTATTTCTATACCTGTAAAATCATAAAAAATGAAAGGTTAACCTGATTGTTGTTTTCCTGGTTTGCTGTCTGTGAGAATTCTTCAGTGTTATTGACTGCTTGGTCTGGTTGACGGTATCATTGTTTCTGCACAGCAGGAATCCCTGCCTAGCTGATGCCAGAGTGAAATTAATTTTAGCCAAAATGAATTTCACACCACAGAGCTTGCCAGATCTTTACGGGCAGCTTTAATTGATATCAGTGCTGAACATCATCACTTGGCTGTCAATTTTGATTATGACAGCCCAATCATCTGAAATTTGCAGCTTATTTTGTTCCTGTATGTAAATCAGATAACGAAAAATAGACATAATCTTTCAAACATGTGAATGTTGTTAGTTCTTATCAGCCATGGTTTTTTAACAACTCCCTCATTCACTTTATTGTGATGAATGAGTAGCCATCTTAAAAGTCACATTCCAACTCCACTAAAACTGTTGAGGGCTAATCCCATGTATCCTGATGACCAGTACTTTGGACAGCAAAGTAATTTTAGTTCACGGTAATTAACTGTTCACTTTTGATGCTGGCAAGTTTTGTCAGAGAAAAATTTTACAATCGCTCCTTGAACACCTAACATACTGTAAAAAGACTAAAGATGCCAACTCCTCAAAAAGAATTACTTTTGTACAATCATGTTAATTATTAATTATATAAAGTGTGAGATGAAAATTTAAGTTATGAGCACACACGAAGATCCTGCAAGTGGAAAAGACCAGTTAAGTGAGCATGGATATGGCTGATAGAATATCATATGGAGAAGTGTGAAATCATCTATTTTGTGGGAAAAATAAAAAACTGGATTTATTTTCCAAATAAAGAATCTAGAACTAGGGCTTATAATCTCAGGATAAGGGATGACCATTTGTGGAAAGTTTCTTCATATAGAGGTATGACTTTCAAATTCTCTACCCCAAATAGCTACATTTAATTAGTTAGTGAGTAGTTTTACGATTGACTTTGATGGATTTTGGGGCACTTCGCGAATAGAGCAAAATGTGGATTGGATGAGAAAGTGGAGTTGGTGTAAGAGTTCAGTTATGATTTTATTGAATGGCAGAGCAAGCTCAAAGGGCTATGTGGCTACTCCAGCTCCCATTTCATATGTTCATGAGCACTGAAGTTGAAAACCAGTAGTTACTACTTGTTATTTATTTGTGGCTGACGGAATGCATAAAAATGAAACCTCTAGAAAAGTAAATTTAGTTTTGCATTGTGGTGCCTCCAAGTTCATAAACAAAAAATCTCATGAGCATGCTTCACAAAGTTTCTTGAATGCCTTTTTAACTGTTGGCCATGATATTGCAAGTTGAATTTAATGATGCTATCACCCACTTTGTAGTATGCTGTAAATCAAGCCCCACTATTCCTGGAGTGGTACCAGACTTTAAAGATTTTTAAGGGGCACACAGTTCCCCAATTTACTTGACTTTCAGACCAAGATTGACAGAAGCATAGTTCAGGTTTCTGTACTAAATAAGAATTGTTAATTATTGTAAGTAATTATATTATACCTTCAAGTAAACAGATGTAAACTGTTGGCATCTGACACAATTAACTATAACTCTAATCCCATTATAAACTCCCCCTTAGAAAGGGAAAACAGACTCATTGGCAGAGGTAGAGAAAAACTGGAAAGTCAGTTTCATAGTTTTTACTTCCCCATTCCAACGTTGAAATGATCCTCCTTCAGCTAATTAAGCCCTTTGTGTTCTGTGATCTTCCACTTGTTCGTAAATAGTACGTTTCCCGAAAAATGTCTCTGATCTATAAATTCAAAAGTCTTGATAACTGCTACAGGAAAGGTAACTGGTTTACTTCAAAATTAAACTGAGTTTCTTTTACTGCAGAGAACAGGCAGCTTCTGCTAGCAGAACAACAGAATGCTCCTCTGTGTCTTTTCCTTTTTGAGTTTGTGTTTTTGTCACTTGTTTCTAGTTCCAACCTATTCAGTTAGCTGAGAACCAATAAGCTTCACTTTTGAACAACTTCTCAGTTCCTAATCATTGCAACTTTGCCGGAATTTATAGCCACAAAACAGAGTTCATAATAAATATAAAATTCCTTGCCGTGAAATTCATCATCCTTCCTCTTTCCTTAGAGTTCATAATTTTTAAAGTCTTACAAATAATAAATCAGAATTCTTACAATAGCTTTTGATGCAATTACCCCTCTGACATCGACCACACTTTGAAGAGTTAACAGAAGTTCACATTCACATGGAAAGTCCTAAAGTTGTGATCTGTTATTGCATTAAAGGCACTAACCCAGAGCCAGCAAGCATTGAAATCTGGTGAGAAATTTTACTTTTCCTCTCCTGCGTTGCTGTTGAAAATCCCATAAAACATTGCACCTTGTTCAATCAGGTGTAACTGGATTTTTTTTTAAGATTAGATTAGATTCCCTACAGTGTGGAAACAGGCCCTTCAGCCCAACCAGTCCACACAGACCCTCCAAAGAGTAACCCACCCAGACCCATTTCCCTCTGACGAACACACCTAACACTATGGGCAATTTAGCATGGCCAATTCACCTGACCTGCACATCTTTGGACTGTGGGAGGAAACTGGAGCACCCGGAGGAAACCCATGCAGACCCAGGGAGAACATGCAAACTCCACACAGGCAGTCACCCGAGGCTGGAATCAAACCTGGGATCCTGGTGCTGTGAGGCAGCAGTGCTAACCACTGAGCCACCGTGCCGCCAAGTAATTTGATCAATAACTATTTCTAAACATAGGATTGGATCCTAAACACACATTTTTGTTGTGGAATGGTGGTAAATATAACCAATAACATGAATGACTAGATTTTTAAAAAGTATGTTACTTAAAGCTTTTTTTCCATATTTCAGCATGATCTTTATGCCTTGCATATGCACCATTCTTTGCTTTACAGAAATTTTTAAGAAGTAATCTTATTTTAGCCCTATTTATTTCCTGATGTCCGTAAAAATTCTTCAATGTTTGCAATTAGTTGCAAGGTACAAGGTGAGTACCTTTGCTTCACCATCTATTATGTCCAGGCCAAAGCTTCCTGTAGCTTTTTTTTGTGATTACTTACATACTATTTGTCACTTGATCAGTGCTTTATTCATTTTTTTTTCTAAAGTCATGCTCCATTCTTTCAGCGGAACACAACATAAAGGAATGCATTTCAGTAGTTATTTCATTATAAAACAAACTGTGTGTGTCCCAAACCATCATTTCGCAAAATCTCAAAGTCATGGAACTCCTTGTCTTGATGTCTTGCTTGCCAGGCTTTTAAACTTCAAGTTTATCGTCACTTAAAACACTATTCCTGATCTAACTGACATTTTCTCCTGCTACGTATAACCTTGGTTACCCGCTTTATAAAAAGGCCAAACTTTTTGAATTAAAACGTACTTTTCTTGAGGTGATTCCCTGTGGAAGGCTAGGCATGTTCAGAGCCATTGATTGACATTGAAGAATATTCTCACAACTAATGTTGCCTTGTAAATGCATGTTTCCCAATAAACAGTGAATTTAAATGTCAGGAATATCTATAAATAGTACTTTTTCTTTTCAAAAAATAAATTATCTTAAGGAAATGTACTTTTTTTTATAATTCCATGCAATATATCTAGATGATCTTTGAATCTTGTACTAGGAATGTGATCTGGAATTAAGTGAGAAAAGAATAATGCGTTCATATAGATCGTCAGTCCAAACTGGTCCTCACCCTTAACAATTTCTCCTTTGAATCCTCCCACTTCCTCCAGACCAAAGGGGTAGCCATGGGCATACGTATGGGCCCCAGTTATGCCTGTCTCTTTGTTGACTATGTAGAAAAGTCGATCTTCCGTAATTACACCGGCACCGCTCTCCACCTCTTCCTCTACTACATTGATGACTGCATTGGCGCCACCTCGTATTCCCGCGAGGAGGTTGAGCAATTCATCAACTTCACCAACACATTCCACCCTGACCTTAAATTTACCTGGATCATCTCTGACACGTCCCTCCCTTTCCTGGACCTCTCCATCTCCATTAATGACGACTGACTTGACACTGACATTTTTTACAAACCCACCGACTCCCACAGTTACCTGGATTACACCTCTTCCCACCGTATCTCCTGCAAAAATCCCGTATTCCCAATTCCTCCGCCGTATCTGCTCCCAGGAGGACCAGTTCCACCACAGAACACACCAGATGGCCTCCTTCTTTAGAGACCGCAATTTCCCTTCCCACGTGGTTAAAAATGCCCTCCAACGCACCTCGTCCACATCCCGCATCTCCGCCCTCAGACCCCACCCCTCCAACTGTAACAAGGACAGAACGCCCCTGGTGCTCACCTTCCACCCTACCAACCTTCGCATAAACCAAATCATCCGCCGACATTTCCGCCATCTCCAAAAAGACCCCACCACCAGGGATATATTTCCCTCCCCACCCCTTTCCACCTTCCACAAAGACTGTTCCCTCCATGACTACCTGGTCAGGTCCACGCCCCCCTACAACCCACCCTCCCATCCTGGCACCTTCCCCTGCCACCGCAGGAAGTGCAAAACCTGCGCCCACACCACCTCCCTCACCTCCATCCAAGGCCCTAAAGGAGCCTTCCACATCCATCAAAGTTTTACCTGCACATCCACCAATATCAATTATTGTATCCGTTGCTCCCGATGCGGTCTCCTCTACATTGGGGAGACTGGATGCCTCCTAGCAGAGCGCTTTAGGGAACATCTCCGGGACACCCACACTAATCAACCACACCGCCCAGTGGCCCAACATTTCAACTCCCCCTCTCACTCTGCCGAGGACATGGAGGTCCTGGGCCTCCTTCACCGCCGCTGCCTCACCACCAGACGCCTGGAGGAAGAACGCCTCATCTTCCACCTCGGAACACTTCAACCCCAGGGCATCAATGTGGACTTCAACAGTTTCCTCATTTTCCCTTGCCCCACCTCACCCTAGTTCCAAACTTCCAGCTCCGCACGGTCCCCAATGACTTGTCCTACCTGCCTATCTTCTTTTCTACCTATCCACTCCACCCTCCCCCCCGCCCCAACCTATCACGTTCATCCCCTCCCCCACTCACCTATTGTACTCTAGGCTACTTTCTCCACCCCCACCCTCCTCTAGCTTATCTCTCCACGCTTCAGGCTCTCTGCCTTTATTCCTGATGAAGGGCTTTTGCCTGAAACATCGATTTTACTGCTCCTCGGATGCTGCCTGAACTGCTGTGCTCTTCCAGCACCACTAATCCAGAATATTATTGAATACCTGTTGAACAAAGATTTAGAAAGGAAATTGGATTATTTTACTATACATGAACACAATGCCATATGCTCTTGAACATACTCTCCCACTGCAATGCTGTTAACACTTCATTAGGGCTTGTGAGCTGATGAAATTAATTAGATGTTTACAGCATTCTAATGACTTGGAGGGCTACATTCCATGCAGGATATGGGCATCTGTGGTATGCCTATTAATGCTTTCACAGGAGCATGATTTATTCTATACATCAACTCTTTGTTTTTGGTTAGCAGCCACCTCATTGAGGGCATACGATGCATTGTTGCAGGAAATAATGGCATTGTAATGTAAAATAAACAGGCAGTAAAATTGGCAGTTAGTAATTGAAAATTATGTAGTATAGGAGTGGACGAGTTTGTATAAGCAAAAAACTCCTTACCTGTTAGTTGTGCATTCTCCACTATTTTCATATGTCTATAGTTTTGGTAAAATATGTTTAATTTGAGCAAAAGGTAATTTTTTTATTATAATGTACTGATTGCATTTTAGTCAGCTGAACAGAGGAGAATTATGGCATGGCTGATATTCCAATTATGAAGTGTGTGCAGTGTATAAAATGATGCAACATAGAATAAATTGATTGTGTCTCTCATATAATTAACTAATATCTCTCATTAGTATTAGAATCATATATGTGGTGTAATTTTACATTACTCCTAATGTGTGTAAAAAAATATTTAGTTCTATCTCACTACCTTTCAACAGCAAAGTGTGGATTCTTGCATTAATTGTTGGTCAGTTCCGTTTTACAAAGTGGAATTTTTTTAAGAAAGAGTACTACACTATCAGTTAACATTTTATAGATAGATAGTGACCTCAATTGTCCGGCATCTGATTATCTGAATTTCGGAATATTCGGACAAATCGCAAGGTCCCGATGCTTGGCTAAACTATGTTATTTAGCATTTGATTATTTGGACGTTCGATTATCTGATTCAAATACATCCTGCCCGAGGCTTTCGGATAATCAAGGTTCCTCTTGCACTGTGCGCCTTTTACCCATGTCAATGAATCTGTGCAGAATAGCATTCTGTCCCTGCCAAACATTTAATTTGTTTGTCACAAAATTATAAGGGTATTTTTGGTAAGAATTTTTATTTTGGCTTGCATAGTTTTGCATTATGTTAATTTTAATCAAATAGTTTCTTCTGTTGTTTGTTCTTCAGTAGCTGATTTAGTTAATAGTAGTTGTATAGTGTGTTATTTGTAAAGTAGTCCAGTTTAAGTTGCAGCTTTTGATGTAACCCAGGCAAAGGCAGTTGGTCGCTAAAGTTGTGCCAACCATTTACCAGAAATGAATATTATGGCCAAGTATCCATAATGACTTAACATTCTCAATTCATGTTCACAAGCCAAATGTTTGATATATATGAATGTTTAATACATGAATACTTATTTCAAGATACTGTTAGGCTTATTCTGACATTGGTGGGATTACAAATTTAAAAACCACGTAGCTTCTGTCTTTGTGTATTAGTTTTTTTTCTTTAGCTTTATATGATCTTGTTCAAAAGGTACAGTTGAGTAACATTATACATGTCTTGCATGATAAAAGGAGCTAAGACTCTGGAGAAAGTACATTCTGATGGCCAGTTGATAAGAATTACTGCTGGGCATTGTCTGAAGAATATGGAGGATTGCAATATTGTATTGTATCATGTATTCAGCTATATATCGTATTATACTGGGTGAGAAATGAGTTTTTTGCACATTTCCATCGCATAATTGAGTATACTAAAACATGCAATTCACAGATCTGGCTCAGTGGAATTTCTTTAAACATAATTAGGAAATGTAGGAGGAGAGAAATCATACTTTGGTGAGAAACTTGATCCAGTGTCAAAGTAACACAGAATAGTTGTGAATAAATTCATTGCTTGTTATTATAGCCCACAGAGGTATTACTGTCACCTCAGTATAAACTGTTTCTTGTGGCAATAATGTGTATATTAAAACACAGTTTTCTAGACAGTGTTTCATCTGAGGATTATATATGTCAACAAAATCCAGATTTGTTCCATTATTATTGAGATTCGAGTATATCTGGGAACAACGTTGATGGTCAAAAGAAGTAGTTGCCATGTTACTTCCTGAGTAGTTAGTGGTATAAAACAGCTCTGCATTCTTAAATCCTTTGACAGGCACAAAAGATAACAGGAAAACTGCATCATACATTTTTTTGTCATGTTCTACATCAAATCAAGTTAATTTTGTGTAGTCTAATTAAATATCTATGTTTAATAATTCCATAAGGCTTTCCTTGAATGATACTTAAGTCGTTGCAACATTGCAGCACATCACATTGGCCAATGAAACACCAAACTGAATGGTTGTATACTGTTATTACTATTTATGAAGTTTGCACCACAACTACAGTATACTGAAGTTGCCAGTATTTAATCACTGTGTATAATTGGGTGAGGAAATTCAGTATTTTTTGACTAAGTGTGAAGTGTATTCCTAGGTCAAAGTATGCAAGCTATAACAACATGACAAACTAAATTATCATAAGGAGGAATGGGTAAAAACTGAGCAATTGTCATTGACACATTAATTTCAGTATCCACAGTGGCTGGGATTTTATTGGGCCAGTGTGGTCTCACCAGTTTGATCAAGGAACCAGCAGGGAATATCCATTTGTTCTGTAGGGAAGTCTGACCAAGCAGTCAGTTGTTCACAGTCAGTCCTTTCCTGAGTCTGAGGACTTTGGTAGCAAAGGTCCTGTCACAGAAGAGCAGCTTACCAGTGCCACCCTGTCAGCAAAAGTGGTGGCTACTGGCAGCACTGTGTTCAGAATTGCAAATGAACCCCAAGCCACCGGCAAGTGAATATGAGATGGAGGTCGCAGAAGAGTGGGTTGAGGGACATGTCTAAGGTGAGGGCAGGAATTTGGTTTTCAGTAACAACTTCAATGTTAAAGCTAGACTCCACAAATGGGCACATAGTGCCCACTCCAATCCCTCACTCCCAAGAGGCTGTTGCAGGCCCACCAGGTTTTGTCTGGCAGGCTTACCAAGGGCACTGGAAATGTGCACGACCTGAGTCGCTCCTAAATTGTCAGGGACTTGGGGACAATGGGTGTCAGTTGGTCCATTAATGAGACAGATTTGACAACCTGTCACTGGGCAGCAGTCTTGCTTCAGTACCTTCAGGGCTCCAATGCAATTGGGGGAGTCTGTCTGACAGGAGAGTAGGAGAAACTGAGACAGGAGACAGAGCATGTACCACAAGTAAGTCATATAGTTGTCATGTTGCTTGCTGCAATGGACTGCTAAAATCCAGCCTGGCATAACCAAGCAATTTTTTAATTCATAAAATGCTCTTTAAAAATGGACTTTTAGAATACGAATCAATAGAAGTACCAATAGTGGTATTACAATGCTTGCTTACACTTTAAAAAGTGCTGCTAATTTTTGTTGCTATCCAAATTTTTCAGAAGGTTAGAGAGAGGAGTAGATAATAGTAAGTTAGTGCAAGCAAAATAAGTGCCTGTGATATAAATGGGATAAACATCGAATTAATTGAAAAAATTCTTCTTTTAAAGGACACATACCTTATAATAGTACTACTATAAAAGATTTGGGTTGTTAACAGAATTTTATCCATCTAATGTACAATTCTATTTAATTACTAATGTTAAAAATATTTCAACATAGTTAAGCTTCATCCACTTAGCCTTAACTTGAATAAATAATTTGCATTTTTACTGGTATTTTGCCACTGTGTGTAGTTCACTTCTGTCTATCTACAAAATGTGAAGATTGGCCATCTCGTGTTTCAGAGGAGCAGAAAGGATTGCAGTTGAAGTCTAGAGTGGTAAAGGCACAAGATCAAATTTTATGGCCAACAAATGAGATTTTTGAAATTACATTTAAAGCTTGTTACGGTTGAGGCAAAAATCCTTATGTTGGAAAATCCCCGAAAAAACTAACTTTGAATTCAGTTTTTAAGAGGTACTTTCATCTTTATTTATTTCCAACTAATCAGTTTTGGTACTTTGGTTGATATTGGAAATATTGACCTCTTCCCTTACCAAAAAAATCCTAACTTCTCTCTTATCCAGTACAAAATCCTGACAGACCAAAAGGGAAAAAGAAAATGAGGAACATTCTAACCATTTGTACACAAACTGCTGACTTCTCAAAGTTGGCCAGAAATCCCCGAGAATTCAGGCTTAGAAATGAGATCACGATGATACATGTCAACCTCAGATAGTTAATTTCATTTTGAGGGCAAAAATGTTTGAGATAATAATTAAAAGGAGCATTTTATACCTTATTTATGAAGAATATGTTATTTTCACAGTGGTTAACTAAAGAAAGAAATAATTTAGGCACCAAGACCCATCGTCGGATACCTTTTGTCATTCTGGCTGAAGCCAACTAATTCCATGCAGACTAGAGGTCAAAGCTGTAATTGTTCGCATCTCCAAGGCTTAGTATAAATCTTGTTGTTGTATAACGTGGAAGCCTTGCTGAGTCCCAAATAAAATTTAAATCAATATCACATATCACAAGCAGCAGGTGGCAATCGGTCTCAGACTTTTTAAAATACTTATCCACATGTGAAGCAGTAATAATAAGAACAGTTCTTTCTAAACAAGGTCTGCAGACTTAAGGCAATTTAATAAGAATTAATAAGCAAGATATAAATAGAGAGGATTGAATTTCTTCAGTTTCAGGAATTGGAATGACCACATCATGCCATTGGGCTATTTATGCACCTATGCTGATTCATCGGGAACATTGTACACAAGCGTTTTAGCTATTTTTGGTGGCATTGTTATAATTCATTTGTTCTAGCTGATAGCAGTGCCGAGAATGGGAGCGACTATCCAGCTAGCAGTTGTGATTAGTTTGCATCCAATTAGTAAATAGGTTGCAGGGCAAGTGAAGCCAGTTTTCAGTAGTGAATTAGTATAAAGGTGGCAGTTATAAACAACCTTTTTTTTTAATCTAGCTGAATAAGTAATATTGGGATGCAGTAGCATTAAGCCTTTATCACTGCCATGAAAATCTTGCATTCATTTCAGGATAATACCTAGCATGACAATTATGCAATGATGTACAGTCCAGAAATGATTTTGAAACTGTTTTCAGAGATTTGGTTATTTAAGTGATCTTTCTGAAATGTCTGTCCCAATCTTCTTTTTTCAGTAATCTTTTGTTGACCTAATTCACTTCTGTTTAGCCATTATTTACATTTGTGGGCTCTTATTATTTATGCTGAAATAATTGCAAAATGTAGACCCGTACGAAGATTTAATTAAAATGAATTTTATACTGTATTCTGTATTTTGGCAACAACTTAGAAATGAAAATGCACTTAAGGTGTGGCCTGATGCAACTTCAAGCGATACGAATATGCGCGCATAACTGAAGGAGTTCACATTGGTTTCAAATTTAGTACATATTAAATTGCTAAAGTATACATTCTGATAAATCGTAAGCAAACAAAAAATAAATTCTCTCTGTCACCTATCTCCTCTTCCAGTCTCTATTGTGATGCATTAAGCCATGGCTCTTTACAATGTTCTCTGTTGCCTCCTCCAATATTCTCCTCCTCCTCCTCTCTCCCTGATTCAATCTTGCTGTCTTTCCTAGATTCTTTCCCTTCCCCTCATCTAGATCTGGTTGTCCCAGCTGCTAATCTACTTGAGTTGAGCATTTTGACTCCCCTTGTGCAATGCAATGGTACATCAACTAGTAAATTGAAAATGGTATATGGTTACAGTATTCTAATGGTGTTGCACCTGTAGGTTAAACTGTTACAGTAACATTATGTGACTCATTTAGTCAAATGGCACCCTACCTTGTGTGACCATCAATCAAGTAATCCTAATGATTCCTAATTATGTTCATGGGCAGTCTCTGCAGCAAAGCATGCCTTGGACATATTGATATAAATGAGTGAAAATAAGTTCACTTTCTTTTCCATGAAAGAGCAACAAAAATGTAAAAAGAGAGTAAAACCAGGCACCCAAACTCTCTTACAGCCTGCAAAGCGAGACTGCCGTGTATGCAAGAAAATTTTCTGATTCAGTATGTGGATGTACCTACTAGAGAAGATGCAAAACCTACTATTGGGAAATAAGGCCAAGTAAGTGACCGAGGTGTCAGCGGGGGAGCACTTTGGGGCCAGCAACCATAATTCCAGTTTTAAACTAGTGATGGAAAAGGATAGACCAGATCTAAAAGTTGAAGTTCTAAATTGGACGAAGGCTAATTTTGATGCTATTAGGCAAGAACCTTCACATGGTAAAAACAATGACTGCAGATGCTGGAAACTAGATTCTGGATTAGTGGTGCTGGAAGAGCACAGCAGTTCAGGTAGCATCCAAGGAGCTTCGCATGCTGCCTGAACTGCTGTGCTCTTCCAGCACCACTAATCAAGAACTTTCATATGCTGATTGGGGGCAGATGTTCGCAGGCAAAGGGACAGCTGGAAAATGGGAAGCCTTCATAAATGAGATAACCAGAGTCCAGAGACAGTATATTCCTGTTTGGGTGAAAGGAAAGGTTGGTAGGGAATGTTGGATGACTAAAGAAATCGAGGGTTTGGTTAAGAAAAAGAAAGAAGCATATGTTAGGTATCGACAAGATAGATCAACTCAATCCTTAGAAGAGTATAAAGGCAGTAGGAGTATACTTAAGAGGGAAATCAGGAGGGCAAAAAGGGGACATGAGATCACTTTGGCAAATAAATTTAAGGAGAATCCAAAGGGTTTTTACAAATACATTAAGGACAAAAGGGTAACTAGGGAGAGAATAGGGCCCCTCAAAGATCAGCAAGGCAGCCTTTGTGCGGAACCGCAGGAAATGAGGGAGATACTAATCAAGTATTTTGCATCAGTGTTTACTGTGGAAAAGGACATGGAAGAAATAGAATGTGGGGCAATAGATGGTGACATCTTGAAAAATGTCCATATTTTAGAGGAGGAAGTGCTGGATGGCTTGAAATACAAAAGTGGATAAATCCCCAGGACCTCATCAGGTGTACTGTAGGACTCTGGGAAGCTAGGGAAGTGATTGCTGGGCCCCTTACTGAGATATTTGTATTATTGATAGTCACAGGTCAGGTGCCTGAAGACTGGAGGTTGACTAACGTGGTGCCACTATTTAAGGGTGGTATAAGGACAAGCCAGGGAACTATAGACCAGTGAGCCTGAAGACAACGGTGGTCAAGTTGTTGGAGGGAATCCTGAGGGACAGGATGTACATGTATTTGGAAAGGCAAGGACTGATTAGGGATAGTCAACATAGCTTTGTGCGTGGGAAATCATGTCTCACAAGCTTGATTGAGTTTTTAGAAGAAGTAACAAATAGGATTGATGAGGGCAAAGCTGTGCGTGTGATCCTTATGGACTTCAGTAAGGTGTTCGACAAGGTTTCCCATGGGACACTGGTTAGCAAGGTTAGATCTCACAGAATACAGGGAGAACTAGCCATTTGGATACAGAACTGGCTCAAAGGGTGGTGGTGGAGGGTTGTTTTTCAGACTGGAGGCCTATGACCAGTGGAGGGCCACAAGGATTGGTGCTGGGTCCTCTACTTTTTGTCATTTACATAAATGATTTGGATGTGAGAATAAGGAGTATAGTTAGTACGTTTGCAGATGACACCAAAATTGGAGATGTAGTGGACGGTGAAGAAGGTTACCTCAGATTACAACGGGATTTTGATCAGATGGGCCAACGGGCTGAGAAGTGGCAGATTGAGCTTAATTTAGATAAATATGCGGTGCTGCATTTTGAGAAAGCAATTCTTAGCAGGACTTATGCATTTAATGGTCAGGTCCTAGGGAGTGTCGCTGAACAAAGAGATCTTGGAGTGCAGGTTCATAGCTCCTTGAAAGTGGAGTTGTAGGTAGATAGGATAGTGAAGAAGGTGTTTGGTATGCTTTCTTTTATTGGTCAGAGTATTGAGTACAGGAGTTGGGAGGTCATGTTGCAGCTGTACAGGACATTGGTTAGGCCACTGTTGGAATATTGTGTGCAATTCTGGTCTCCTTCCTATCGGAAGAATGGTGTGAAACTTGCAAGGGTTCAGAAAAGATTTACAAGGATGTTGCCAGGGTTGGAGGATTTGAGCTATAGGGAGTGGTTGAATAGGTTAGGGTTGTTTTTCCTGGAGCATCAGAGGCTAAGGGATGACCTTATAGAGGCTTATAAAATCATGAGGCACATGGATCGGACGAACAGACAAAGTCTCTTCCCTGGGGTCGGGGAGTCCAGAACGAGAGAGCACAGGTTTAGGGAGGGAGGGGAAAGAGACCTCCGGGGTAACTATTCCACGCAAAGGGTGGTACGTGTACGAAATGAGCTGACAGAGGAAGTGGAGGCTAGTACAACTGCAACATTTAAAAGGCATCTGGATGGGTATATGAATAGGAAGGGTTTCGAGGTATATAGACCGGGTGCTGGCAGGTGTGACTGGATGGGGTTGGGATATGTGGTCAGCATGGACGAGTTGGACGGAAGCGTCCTTTTCTGTGCTCACATCTCTATGACTCTGTGACTCTGTTTGAGGAGTATGTAATGTTTTGAATTTTGCAATCAACTATACCATCTGAATAGAAAGCACAAAAGGAAATAAAAGCATCCAAACTATTGTACGTTTGTGGAAATGTTTTGAAAAAGGTAAAAGACATGCATTTAAGAAATACCTTTAATGTCGTCAGATCATCCTGAGTTGACATTTTTGAAGTGTAGTCCATGTTGTAGAAAATACAGCAATGTGTCAAGTTGATCAAAAGTCCCATTACCAGTCCAGTTGTTCATATACTCCATACACATGCTCTAACTCTCTCTCTCACACATTTTATATTTTATTTATTACTGTTTTATATATATCCATCCCACCCCCAATTCCATCACATAAACATTGAGGTGACGTCCCTCCACAGAGCTTTCCACTGCATTACTCTATCATCAAACAGTGCGTATGTAATCCTCACAATAAGCACAAACCATTTGAGCAAAAATCCAACGAGATCCACATCACCCAACATTGGGCATGTCACCATTAAGTCAAATTAGGATGATGATTGTCATTGTATTTGGCCTAGGAGAAAGTGGACTGCAGATGCTGGAGATCAGAGTTGAGAGTGTGGTGCTGGAAAAGCACAACAGGTCAGGCAGCATCTGAGCAGCAGGAGAATCAATGTTTCAGGCATAAGACTTTCATTATTCCTGATCCATTGTGATTTACAGCAGTTTTTGTTTCCAGTAGAGATTCTAGCAGCTGCAGTAATTTGGTCCTAGATCTCACCTCAAAATATTTTCCCATCTCCCAATTGAATGTCACTTAGCAGTTGAGCTTAGCTCTCTGTTATCCTCATTCTTTCTTTTGCCATCTTTCTTGTCCTTTTCAAGTCCACCTTCCCTACCATTTTACCCATGAAACATTACTGTTTATTATATCATTTTTTCATGTTCTTAAAATAACAGCCTAAACAGATGAGAGCATACTAATCTGCATGCATGCAACAACAACTTCAGTCATGGGATCAGAAAATATAAAGAGCTGTAATAACAGCTGCTAATCTTTAAAAAGTTAGTCATGAGCACAAATCCTTTTACTTGACACCATGGATTCTTTTTAAAGCGTACATGCTTAGTGTGGAACTAAGGGCTTAAATTTTCTGTTGCTGAATCCATCACATCATCTGCCATAAGGCTGTGCTCTTGTTTCCAGGTTTTTGGGGTCATTTTCTTGCCCAGCTTTCTGGCTTCCACTGGAGTTTCCACCAAGTGGTGGTGCCAACTAATATTTCTGATACCCAACCAACTCTTGCTTTAACAAAGTTTTATAAAGTTCTGTTGCCCATGCAATCAATTTCAAAATGATGAGCAAGTCTTTCTCAACCTTTGAAATGCAAATTACCTGTCAACTATCCAAAATGCAACCACCCAAAACAATATTGGATTTCAGGGGTTTCTGGGCATCTTTATTCCCTGCAGCATATTGTACAAATGCCATGAGATATGTTGAATGATATATATTTCATATTTATGAAATGTTATGGTTTATTTATATAGGCTAGCCGATTTTGTGTCTCCATTGGGAAATCCTGAAAGTAGGAAGGGAGAGCAGAGATCTGGTACTGTGGCTTTCAAGTAACTTCCTATCTAAGTCAATTCAAGTTAGGCCTGGGAGCCAACTCTAATTGAGCAGAAACCAAATGAAACTATATTGTCAAGTTTCTGTTTTTCCTGAATGGTCTGAATCTCTGACAATTTTAGGTTTTGAGTCTGCAGGCTTTAGCAGAGCTATAACTGTGACAAGTGTAGACCACTCCACAAACTAACAAGCTACAACTTACAATAAATACCACTTGTTAGATTTCTTTTATTTTTGACAGAAAGGCTAGCCTTTCGCAGAACTTGTCAAGACCTCCTGTTTGTTAGCCTGCCTCCTCCATTTCTGTATTAATAACATTACATCTGCCTTAAAAACAAACAAGAAAAAACATTGAGTTAGGGCAATGAGAGTAACGATCTGTGGTGTTCAAGATAAGCCAGGTAAAGTGTGTGCTGTAAACTTTACTGAAGAAGTTTTCTTTCTTTTCCTTAGTAAGCCCTTCACCCTCTGAAATGTACAGACATTAATGCAATTGAGGGAAAGCATGAGAGCAAAAGATTTTTCCATAATCTAGCTACAAGGAAAATACTTCATAGTTCAAAAATAATCATAAGAAATTGACTGTGCTTTCTCCAAGAATAAGCCTCTACAAGCTTTCTTCAGAATAGTTTTAGGAGAGGGAAGAGCCTTGTCCACTTTGGGGATGCAGATTTGTTTTACATTTTTTTTAGTGAAAAGATGAATGAAAAATTGCCGCAAATTCAGTATTGGTTCATCCAGTGATCACAGGACTGAGAATCGTTTCCTGTCAGCTATAAGCTGTGCTGTCAATTGTCATCCAAGTAAATTGAAAGTGTCTGTACAGAATGGCATTGGTGCCCACTGTAGTTAGATGGGCAATTCAGCATTCAAAGGTTATGCTGACCTGCAAATTGATTCATATGTCCAAGCCTGGTAAAAGTAGCTAACGCACAAAATGAGAATTGCATTTAAGAGGTTCTGTTCTACTTTTTGTTCTCTGTTTGGAATTTTTTGATCTTGGAAACTGACATTTATCTTGTCACACTGTGACCACCTATTCAAATATACATATTAGCAACACAGGTTAATTTGTTCCCAACGGAAGCACATCTCTAAAATATATGCCGATCATTAATTGGAACCCAGGGCTTAACTGGTCACACAAGATTTCTTTGGAGATCATAATTAATCAGATGCATAAACTCTGGTTGTTCCCAATTAAATCCTGTGAACATAAAATACACATGGATGTTTCTAGTCACGCCAAATTTGTTTGAATTACATTCTGCAACTCTGTTGAAAATTGAAAAAAATGTGCCAATCAGCCATATATTGCAACAGGATTTCTTCATTGTTATCATCTCAGTATTTCTACTGTTTGTTTATAGGTTAAAACCTCTTGGTGAATTTCAAATCACTGAGTATTCTACTCTTTTGGAATGCTGTGGTTATTTAATGCTTTGAGAAGTATATTATCTTTCTCTTAGTTGGACATTTCGGGATTTTTTTAAAACTGTTACCTTCTCTCCCTCCAATTCTCTGCTGAAAGCTTCAATTTCTGTTAAGCAGGTTTGCAGGTGCTAGTTAACCTCATCCTGAAAAGGTTTTACGTTACTTCTGTCGAACTGTTTTCTTTCTTGGTGATTTAACAGTGGGCCTCACAAACAGACTTTGCCCCTTACAATCCAGAATTTATATTTTACCAAAGCAAAAGTGTAGTCCCCAAGGATTAACTTATTTACGGTAATTGGTTGCCAAATTGAATGGATCCTTGCAGTATGTTGCCAAACATTCTTTGCAGTGACACATTAAACACAGACCAGAGTTGTAAAGAAACTACTGTGTTTACTTGTAATCATCTAATATTCATCTGAGTATTCATAAATGAAAAATGTCTACCATAGGTTTTTTTTCATATGAGCTCTTTAGAAGTAGGATTGTTTGTTTATTCATTAAAGGAAGAATTGGTCTTTGATCAGAAAAACTTGATATTTTCTAGCTTTAATCATTTTCAGTGTCACTGTATTGTATTACGTTGCAATATAACATCTCAAGCAGAGCTAAATGCAGGAATCCTTTGTTGGGTTATAGCAGTCTCAAGTCCTGAATAATTCTTTTCTCCTTCCAGCCCAATTATAGCAAGCCTATTGTCACCTCAACAGTGACAATTTAGTACAAATGAGGGACTGAACCTGGGTCCTTCTGGTCCAGAATGAAAAATAATAATTTATTAGTTATATGCATTATTCAGAATTATCTGAAACAGAATAAATAATATCAGTGTGTTGGATTTAATTTAGTTACCTTGCAGGATAATTTCTTTTGGAGAGGCAAACATCAACAATTTCCATTGTTACAAAGGTTTAGCTGTCATTTGACACATGACTAAGCTAATCCATCTTTAATAGAAGACTCCATTTCAGGAAACATTGTTTCAGATAAATTTATTGCACTGTTTTATCTAGTTAGTTACATTGCAGACAATTTTTCTACGTAGTTGTATCCTATCGACGGAAATCGTGTCTGTTTTAGCTTCAGTCAATATTTAGTCAAGTAATCTCAATCGCGGTCATGTAGAATTTATGATAATAGAGGACCATATGGCTTTATTTACCTTTTGGGCTTTGTTGATTTGTTTTATTGTGTTGCACCAATTTTTAGAGAGTTCAATTTTTAATGAGACTGGAGCAAAACTGTTCCAAGTGCCTTCCTTAATTTTACTGGGTTTTTTTCTCTTTGCTGCGGTAATGTTTATAATGCGTTTCTCATTAAGTGGCCGTTTTTGCAAGGCTGTATGTTTACAGTCTTTTCTAATGTACTTACTTTCAAAGTGACTCATTCTTGGTGACATCAGTTGCTGTGGCAATGAACATGTGATGTGCACTTTTCGTTCTGTTAGCCTGTGAACTGCAACATAAGGATTTAATTGAATTGTAAAGGAATTTTCCATCTGATATTTGGTCATTAATTTTGTAAAATTCACTTGGGTATCTTAAAGAGATAATTTATATCAAATCTTTAACATTCTTCATGTGTAGAATTTCTGTTTCTAGAGCATCTTAAATGATGGTCATTCTATATAAATGTGAACATTAACTGGTTTGTTATTCCTTTCTATGCTTGTAATCTGTCTATCTCTTTTCAGAAAGATAATTGCCTTTAATGCTAATGACCAATACTGGAGAACTTGTAAACTGAACCCCTATCTACAGAATATAAAAACTCTAGCCTCTTTTTGCAGTTTTATGTAAAATTCAAAGATATCACGAGGTTTAATAATGTTAAGCAAGAACATTAATTTGAAATGATTTTGATCATCTTCTGTCAGCTTCACTTAACATGAACATATATTTATTACAAATCAAAATGCTCAACTTAGGTAGTAATTTGCCATAATTTTGAATTGAAGTGTTAAAAAAGTTAATAAGCAGGAACCTTTGCACAGTACAAATAGTGTAGTGACCATTTAGTGTTAAAACATACAGTCAGTAAAATCCTAATACATGCAGTGAGCTATCATTATTCCTGCTGCCTCCTTCCAAACTTGATGCATGTTGTCACGGTCTGTATTACTGGCTGCCTGCTTGCCTTCATAAGTGAACTGGCTATTGTACTGGATCATTTGGGTCTACGTTAATTTGGAGGCCCTAGTCTTACTGTCTTTGCATACATTATTTAGTGAATGTCTCTGTTTTGTTAGCAGTTGTGTGCTGCGTTGTATGCTTACGTGTTAGTTATGCAGGCCCTTTCATTAAACAGCAGGGTGTTATTAGCTATCGCCTGAAAGGGCTTTATATTGTTTTTGCCTTGTTTAAACTGAGCCCAGAAGCTGACTACAGACTATTGGCCAAGCAATGAATTGGCGACTGATGACAGGCCCATAGAGGGCCTGAGGCTCAGGTGGCTCCCGGCCTCAACTTTAGCTCAGCTCTTTCAACAATTTGTCACGCCCAAGCCTGCTCCTGCTGCGCCAGCACGTGCCAGCTTAGTGTCAAAGCGCCTGTTCGCCAGACGGACACACCAGCCCAACAGCCTGCTGTTGACGAGGCCAGTGGCTTGCTGTGGCAATATGGAATAGGGAGGCCTAGCAACAGCCTGTATGTATTTCAGGAAAAGACGACTTCTAATGACTTGTGAATGGCATCAGTTGGTCCCTGAAGAATTGACAGAGAATGTGTGCCTTTGCTCTTAGCAAATTAAGCGGGCTATTCATTAACTAGGGTCATCAGAATTTAAGTCAGCATAGAGAAAGGCCAGCAGTAAATAAACTCTGGTCCGTATTTCAATTCTAGCATTAAATAGTGGGCACACGAGTTTAAATTTAGAGAATGATATAGATCGTACTATATGCTAACCAACCTTGAACAGCAATTTAAATAATTTGGAGAGGGAACTTCCTTTTTTTTGTTTGCTCATATTTAAATATTTTTCATAACTTTCCATTTTATGTCTGTAAAATTCTGGAAAGCGCATATCCTAAATTTTATAAGTATCCACCACTAACCCAACTTTCTTCTCACCATCTCCAAGCCAAACCAAGTGTACGTACAGAGATGTTTTTGTATATTATTTCACACTAAAGCTGCAGTAAATTGTTTTAAAATATCAGTTAACCCAATTTCTCCATTTGTAGACTTTTTTTTTAATATGTTCTTTTATGTGTTCCTATTTTGACTTGAGTGCTTCCAAATTGCTACATCAGCTTGACTTTCCGAGGGAGAATTAAAGACAACATCCAGCTTTACAAGGGGCCAGGATTCTGTATGTGATTTATAACTGTAATTTTTACTGCTTCAGTAGAGGAGGAAACTTTACACAAAGAAGAAAATAAAAGCTCTCCACAATGTATCATGAAAAGTAGCTACAAGCAGGGGTCCTATTAGGGCAGCTGGCAGGTTGTTGAACCCTGTCACACTTATAAGTTATTGGTGACTGTTTTTTGATTACTGTGCCAGTTCTATGTTTTATCCCGGTCATAGGAAAGCAATTTAGTGGTGTTTTATTGCAGATAATGTAATCAGATTTTTGACAGAGTATATTTCTTGTACGGTGTTTTATTTTGCTGCTGGAGCTCCTGTTCTTAAATAATAATTTGTGGCAGGCCTGGCATGTGCTGATTATTAACTGTGACACGGCTGAAATTGAATACAGTGGTGCAGTACAGTGACATCTTCCAAAGTGTTTATGTTGAAGCATTCTTAAATGGTTTTGATTGATCCAAAGTTTTACAACAAGTTGCAGGGAGAGCTATGTTCAAAATGTAATGGCTGATCCATTCGGAAGATTTCTACGCCTGGGACTGCTCTGATTGCACGTTGACTACATGTAATAGGAGAAAAATAATAGCGAAGCTTTGACTTATGTTTTCTATTTCCCTTTTTTTTTAAACTGTTAAATTCTGTTGAAGTATGCAACAGCAAGTAGATTGCAATCTAAAAATGTTAAATTTTATTGGAGCCATCTGTCATATTATGCTGGAATCTGTTCCTTCAACAGGATTGAATTATTTATTTCCATTTAAATATATGAAAACACAATCTCATGGAGAAACTGCCAATAACTATAACTGCTAATGACTGTATACATTATATACACAGAGTTCACCAGCAGTTTTCATTTAGAATGCAAGTTGTTAGAATTCTTGATTTCATAGGACATTTGGAATTTACGGAAAATTCTGAAACTATCAAATTTTGTGGAATAAACATAGCGCACTTTTTGACAGTTAGAAATACAGGTGGTGATTAGGCCTTTTCAAGTATTGCAAAGGACCTTTAATATGTTTATCAAACTATGTCTCTGGCAATTTCTTTAACCAGTCATACAGTTATGAAGAAAGAGCTCAGTACGTTGAAGCAATAGTTCAGCAACACAAAGAGATCCTGACATTTGAAGATTTTGCAGCTCAAGTCTTCTCTCCATCCCCAAGCTACTCGCTTAGTAACATGGGTAAGTCGATATTATTCTTTTATGGAGCACTTCAGTGACAGATGTACACCCATTTTCTGCAGATAAATGCTTACAAATTCAAGACCATCTTTCTTCCTTATAATAAACTAATGAATATCAAAAGGAATAAAGGTGCTCATTTAAATTTTTTGTATCAAAGCTGTTCCTTTATCCAGTTTCAAGCCTTTTCTCTCAGTTAGCTAGTTAACCTTCCAATCCAGCTAGGTTAATGAACTTGCTCAAAATAATGTCTTCACACTGAGTGAAGGATGCAGATTGCTTACTGTGCATTGAATATGCTATGCAGGATCTTACCCAAATTAGTGCTCAATTGAGGGAAAAGGATCCTGCAGCACAGAAGTTGTTGATGTTCCATGTTGATGCTGCAGCTGTTTGTAAGGTTGAGTTGTAATGCCCCAGAATCCGAAAAAATTGCATAAGTCCATTCTAAAGAACTAAGATCACTGAAAGTAGTCACAAATGGTTATTAGGCTGCATTGACTGTATGTTTTAATGCAGAAATTGTCATGCGAAATTGTAAATATATCCTCTGAGAAATCTGCATCATAAAGTTGAATTCTATTCCAGATTATGGTATATTAGGTTGCAAACAATCCAATGCATTCTTTTCACAAAATATCATAATGAAGCTTCAACTGAATGTGGTAAGAGGTTTGCCAGTGAAAAAAAAAATAACAAATATGTCAAAGGTTTTGTTAAGTGATGTTCAGTTTGTTTATAGTGTATTGTCAAATCAGTTAGATCAGTGAAAGTGTTTGCCAATTGGTTTACATGTTACCATTCATTAAGATGATTTTATAAAGCTTAGTATACTTGTCACATGACAAATTTTTAAGTCACCTATGTTGTAAACTTGGATATGCTGAGCACAATTTCAAAATTTACAGTTGGCACATAACTTGAAATTATTGTGAACTATGAAGATAGTGATAGAATTCAAGAAGACGTGAACAGGCTGGTGGGGAAAGGTGACAGGTAATAGTGATATAGTTTGGTCAGAGATAAGAAGGAAGACAATACAAAATGAAGGAAAGAATTTTGAAAAAGAAACAGTAGCAATTTGTTGAAACTGGTAGGACAGATTGAAAAAGTGATTTAAAAAAGCATGTGGGTTCTTGGCTTTATAAATAAAAGGATAGAGTACAAAGACAAGACAGCTGTTATGAGTATTTATAAAACACTAGTTCAGCCTCAACTCCTCATGTCCAGTCTGGGTATGACATTTTAGGATGAATGGGAAGGTACAGTAAAATAATTAAGAGAATGGATTTAGTGGACTTGAGTTATATAGGTAGATTGGATAATCTGGGATTGCTCTCTTTAGAGAACATTGCCAGGAGGTTTGCAAGATGTCGTCTAGCAGAATCATGGATGTTGTGGACAAATAAAGTTGGGAAAACCAAAAGAGGAAAATATCCTCCATCATGGGTTAGTTTATTGTCTTAATTGCGTTCTTAATTTTGGTAGAAGTATTCTAAGGACATGAAAGGACAATCTGACCCAGCAAGATCAATCCTTTCAGTTGATTTTACTAAACTAACACTATGTCCCTCAATCTCTTCTTTGTCCAGAAACACGGAACTAAACTGTTAAAGCATAGAAGGGGAGGCCATTTGACCTGTCATGTCTGTGCTAGCTCCTTGTGAGTGCAGTTCGGCTATTCAAATTTGTCTGTTTTTCCTGCACTCCTGCAGATATTTTCTATTCGGAGAATTATCCAATTTAGTTTTGTAAACCACAACTGAAATGCTACCACACGGTTCTCCCAATTTACTAAGTCCAGGACCGTCATGACATTAAACACCCCTAACAAACCTGTCCCATCTTCTCGAAAGAGAGCATTCCCAGATTCTCCAATCTATCTACATAACACAAGTCCATTCTCCTAATTTTTTACAGTGTTCTCTCTTACTGCCTTCCCATCCTTCCTAAAATGTCATACCCAGATTGAACATGATGAGTTGAGGCTGAACTAGTGTTAAACATTCATGATAGCTACTTTGCTTTTGTACTCTATCCTTCTATTTATAAAGCCAAGAAACCATATGCCTTAATTATCACTTTTTCAATCTGTCCTACTAGCTTCAAGAAATAGCTACTGTATCTTCTTCAAAAGTCTTTCCTTTATTTTGTGTCTGTCTTGTTACCTCTGACCAAAATATATCACTATATTTTGTATTAATTTTAACCTGTTACCTTTTCCACTTGCCTGTCCATGTCTTCTTCGAGGAGAAAGTGAGGACGGCAGATGCTGGAGATCAGCGCTGAAAATGTGTTGCTGGAAAAGCGCAGCAGGTCAGGCAGCATCCAAGGAACAGGAGAATCGACGTTTCGGGCATCAGCCCTTCTTCCTGAAGAAGGGCTGATGCCCGAAACGTCGATTCTCCTGTTTCTTGGATGCTGCCTGACCTGCTGCGCTTTTCCAGCAACACATTTTCAGCTCTGTCCATGTCGTCTTGTTCACAATAATTTCATGTTGTGAACCATCTTAAATTTTGGAATTATGCCCAGCATATTGAAGTCCATTTTATTATTTGATCAAGAAAAGCTGTGGTCCTTATTACCAATTCCAGGGGAACCTCCTCATATAACTCCCTTCAGTTCAAAAAACAATAGTTCATTATTACTCTGTATTTCATGTCACATAGCCAACTTCATATTCATGGTTCCACGTTTGTTTTTCTTCCATAACCACTAAAATCTGCTAAAAAGCCTCTTACATGGCATGTCATAAAATGTGTTTTGCAAGCCCATGTATAGCACATCAATCACATTGCCATCAACAACTGCCTCTCTCATATCTGAGGGGTTATTGAAAAATCCATGGGATCTGTCTTGTGTGCATTTGCTATTTGATGTGCTTTGTGAAGTGTTCAACCACAGTGAATGTATCACACATACATAACTCTAGGTAATTCTAATTGAGTGTTGGAACAGAAATTGTCTACACATATTTTCAATTATATTCTTGTTCCAACCATGTGTAGTATACTCCATTGTGATTTGTTAAAATCTTCAAATTTTAAAACTTTATCTCTTAGTGAGTACCGGAATCTCTCACTTGGTCTACTTACATTCTGCTGGGGACCAGAAAGTTAACATATGTTATGGAGCAGACCAAAGCACCTCATATATCTCGAGGAGGTAACTCAGACCCTAACTTTCATTTTATTTAAAGGCAAGTGTAAGGCGCTGTGTCCAGATTTTTTGATTGGTCCACTACTAGCTTTAAACAAGATTCAGAGATGCCGGTGTTGTACTGGGGTGTACAAAGTTAAAAATCACACAACACCAGGCTATAGTCCAACAGGTTTAATTGGAAGCACACTAGCTTTCGGAGCGCTGCTCCTTCATCGAGTGGTTGCGAAGCAGGATCATAAGACACAGAATTTATAGCAAAAGATTACAGTGTCAAGCAATAAAAACAATATATTGAACAAACCTAGGCTGTTGTCAAGTCTTTCATCTTTTAAAATGGGTTACAGGTTTCAGTTTATTAATGTGTAAATCCCAGAACTTCTTTCAAATCACATTCTCAAGATAACTTAGAGTTTAATAAAAAAAAAGGTAACATCTCAGCTCCGACAATGCATTAAAGGTGTGAGTTTAGAGTCTTCTGTATCCAAATCTTGAGTCAGACTGATCTATTTCCAAAGTAGGAATTTTTTAAATGTTACATGGATTGCCGACCTGCAGATTGTGTGCTTTTTGAGCAAAACAGAATGTATCTGCAAAAACAATTCTGCAAATTCAATTTTACCCCATAGAGTTATATGTGTGTGTATGCATGTGAGGGAGAGAGAGAGAGAGATTGTGGGCTCGCGTGCGTGTGTGGGGGAAAAGTGTGAGTGTGTGCCTGTGAGTGATCTAACATCGGAATATTTTCCCTTGCATGTACAGAATTCTGGTGTGTACAAAGTTTCTAGTAACACAAAACTCTATCACGGAACTACTTTTCATTCACACTGCCCTTCCTAGTCCGAGGCTAATTACCACAGCCTCCTCCCATCGAGAAGAACAGGGGCAGCAGATACATGGGAACACCACCCCCTGGAAGTTACATTTCCGTTCCTTCACTGTCGTTGGGTCAGAATCCAAAGCAATATATTTTCAAGTCAGGATGGTGAGTGGCTTGGAGAGGAACATTCGAGAAGAGCAAGTGATGAAGGTGTAGAAAATATAGAAGTGGAAAAATCTCCAGGACCTGATCTCATTAAACCAAGGAAGTTGTGGGACGTTAGGGAGGAAATTGTGAAGTCCCTAGCAGAAATATTTGTCATCTTTGATAAGGATGAGGTGCTGGATGACTGGAGAGTGGCTACTGGTTGAGCTTTTGTTTAAGAAGGGATGTAAGGAGAAGTTTGCGAACTAAACACCTGTGCATCTGACTTCAATGGTGGGTAAGCTGTTGAAGGTAATTCTGAAAGAGGGGATTATACGCATTTGGAGAGACAAGGAATGATTAGGGAGAGTCAGCATAGTTTGTGCAAGGGAAATCATGTCTCAAACTTGGTTGAGTTCTTTGAGGAAGTAACCAAGAAAATTGAGAGCAGAGCAGTGGACTTTGTTTCCTTGGACTTTAATAAAGCCTTTGACAAAGTTCCACATGGTAGAATAATTAGCAAAGTTAGATCACATGGAATTCAAAGTGAGCTTGCCAATTGGATACAAAATTGGCTTAACGACAGGAGATAGAGCGCGATGGGGAATTGTTTTTTGGATTGGAGGCCTGTGACCAGCAGTGTTCCACGGGGATTGGTGCTGGGTCCACTTTAGTTTGTCATTTATATAAATGACTTAATTGAGAATATAAAAGACATAGTTAGTAAGGTTGCGGATGACATCAAAATTGGTGGTATATTGGACAGTGAAGAAGGATACTTAAGACTACAAAGAGATCTTGATGAATTGGGTCAGCAAGATGAAGAGTGGCAGATGGAGTTTAATTTGGATGAATGTGAGATATTGCATTTTGGTAAAACAAACAAAGCAGAACTTATTCAATTAAAACTAGGGTCTTTGCTAGTGTTCTCGAACAGAAAGACCTAGAGCGTCTGTAATTCTTTGAATTTGCGTCACATGTAAACAAGGCGATGTTTAGTATGCTTGCCTTCATTACTCAGACCTTTGAATGTAGGAGTTAGGACCTCATGTTGATGTTGTACAGGATGTTGGTGAGGCCTGTTCTGGAGTACTGTGTCCAGTTCTCCTCGTTATAGGAAGACTATTAAGATAGACAGGGTTCAGAAAAGATTCATCTGGGTGTTGCTGGGAATGAAGGACTTCATTTAGAAGGAAAAGCTGGATAGGCTGGGATGTTTTCCACCGGAACATAGAAGGTTGGGGGTGACCTTACGGAGGTTTATAAAATCATGAGGGGTATAGGTAAGGTGAATGGCACATGTCTTTTCCCTGTAGCTGGGGATTTCAAGACTAGGCGACCTATTTTTAAGGTGAGAGGAGAAAGATTTTAAAAAGACAATAAAGGCCACTTTTTGCACAAAGTGTGGTTCGTATGTGGAATGAACTTCCAGAGGAAATGGTGGGTGTGAGTACAGTTAGAATGTTTCAAAAAACACTTGGATAAGTAATGTTTGGAGGAATATGGGCCAAGTGCAGGCAGACACGTCTAGTTTAATTCGAGAACATGGTTGGCATGCACTGATTGGACCAAACAGTCTGTTTCCATGCTATATGGTTCTAGCTGAAGAAATTTTTCCCACCGTTTGAATATTTTTGGCTAATTTTTGTACTTTTTTTTCTCTTAATTAATCTTTTAAAAATTTTATGCTGTATTTTCTATTTTGTCCTTCTGATCTACCACCTATCTTTGCACAATTATATGCCTTTTTAATTTTAATATTATATTTGGTATTTTGGATGGCAGGTCTATCCCTTAATATTTTTCTTATTTGTTGGACAGTATCTACTCTACACTTTCAGGAATATCTGGAATGTTTGCCACTGCACCTTGCCATTGCTTAAGTTCAAAGTAGTAATCCCCTTAAGTGTATGTAAGATTCATTCATGCGATGGTTGATGCTACCCTGTGTGCTTTGACTGTGAGGTCAGTAATTAATCTTATGTTTTTGGTCAAAACCAGGTCTAGTATGGCCTGCTCTCTGTTTGGTGCCATAACAAAATCTCGAAACATTCAGTGAATTCCTAATCTAGACTACTTTCTCCCATTTGATTTTTCCAATCTATATTTAAGTTATTATCTCTCAGGATAATTGCTGTAGCCTTTGGACAAGCTGCAATTATTTCTTCCTTGATAACATGACCTAGCACATTGTTCCTGTTAGGGGCCTGTACATAACTCCCATGGGTGACCTCTTGCCTTTATCATGCCTTGTCTCTATTTGGGCTGCTTCTATATTTTTGGTTTCCTGAATTTTTTTCATCCTTCTATGTTGAGTTAATGACTTATTTAATTAACAGAGTCACGCCCCTTTTCCTAGCCTCATAGAAATATAGAAAATAGGAATAGGACATTCAGCTGTTCAAAATCCATGGGAATAGACAATACTCTCCGTTGGTTGAAATCATACTTAACACAAAGGGAGAAGGTTGTAGTTGTTGGAGCCAAATCATCTCAGCTCCAGGAATTCACAGCAGGTATTACTCAGGGTACTGTTCTGTGCTGGTCAAAGATAGGCATTCAGGAGGAACTGGAGGTCAAGATGAGTATAGGTTTAGAGAGGGATTTCCAAGGATTAGACCTTAGGCAGCTGTAGGCAAGCTACCACTGTTGGAAAGATGAAAATAGAACATTTTCAAGTGCTTGTAGTTCGGTGAGTTATGGGCTGGAAAAGACCCTGGAGAGACTCAGAGTCATAGAGATATACTGCGTGGAAACAGACCCCTTTGGTCCAACCCGCCCATGCCAACCAGATATCCCAACCCAATCTATATCCCTCCAAACCCTTCCTATTCATATACCCATCCAAATACCTCTTAAATGTTGCAATTGTACCAGCCTCCACCACTTCCTCTGTCAGCTCATTCCATACATGCACCACCTTCTGTGTGAAAAAGTTGCCCCTTGATCTCTCTTTTATCTTTCCCCTCCCACCCTTAACCTATGCCCTCTAGTTCTGGACTCCCCAACCCCAGGGAAAAGACTTTGCCTATTTACCCGATCCATGCCGCTCATAATTTTGTAAACCAATATAAGTTCACCCCTCAGCTTCCGACGCTCCAGGGAAAACAGCCCCAGCCTGTTCAGCCTCTCTTTATAGTTCAAATCCTCCAACCCTGGCAACATCCTTGTAAATCTTTTCTGAACCCTTGCAAGTTTCACAATATCTTTCCGATAGGAAGGAGATCAGAATTGCACGTAATATTCCTGTACAGCCGCAACATGACCTCCCAACTCCTGTACTCAATAATCTGACCAATAAAAGAAAGCATACCAAACGTCTTCTTCGTATCTACCTGCAACTCCACTTTCAAGGAGCTATGAACCTGCACTTCAAGGTCTATTTGTTCAGCAACACTTCCTAGGACCTTACCATTAAGTGTATACGTCCTACTAGGATTTGCTTTCCCAAGATGCAGGACCCCACATTTATCTGAATTAAACTCCATCTGCCCATTGGCCCATCTGGTCAAGATCCTGTTGTAATCTGATGTAACTCTCTTTGCTGTCCACTACACCTCCAATTTTGGTGTCATCTGCAAACTTACTAACTGTACCTCTTATTCTCACATCCAAATAATTTATGTAAATGACAAAAAGTAGAGAACCCAGCACCAATCCTTGTGGAACTCCACTGGTCACAGGCCTCCAGTCTGAAAAACAATCTTCCACTACACCCTCTGTCTTCTACCTTTTGAGCCAGTTCTGTATCCAAATGGCTAGTTCTCCCTGTATTCCATGAGATCTAACCTTGCTAATCAGTCTCCCATGGGGGACCTTGTCGAAAGACTTAATGAAGTCCATATGGATCATGTCCACTGCTCTACCCTCATCAATTCTCTTTGTTACTTCTTCAAAAAACTCAGTCAAGTTTGTGAGACATGATTTCCCACGCACAAAGCCATGTTGACTATCTCTAATCAGTCCTTGTCTTTCCAAATACATGTACAACCTGTCCCTCAGGATTCATTCCAACAACTTGCCCACCACTGAGGTTAGGCTCACTGGTCTATAGTTCCCTGACTCAGTCCTTACCACCCTTCTTAAACAGTGGCACCACGTTAGTCAACCTCCAGTCTTGCAGCACCTCACCTGTGACTATCGATGAATCAAATATCTCAGCAAGAGGCCCAGTAATCACTTCTGTAGCTTCCCACAGAGTTCTCAGGTACACCTGATGAGGTCCTGGGGATTTATCCACCCTTATGCGTTTCAAGACATCCAGCACTTCCTCCTCTGTAATTTGGACAATTTGTACGGTGTCACCATCTATTTCCCTACAGTCTATATCTTCCATAAATTTTTCCACAGTAAATACTGATGCAAAATACTCGTTTAGTATCGCCACCATTTTCTGCGGTTCCACACAAAGGCCGCCTTGCTGATCTTTGATGGGCTCTATTTTCTTCCGAGTTACCCTTTCGTCCTTAACGTATTTGTAAAAACCCTTTAGATTCTCCTTAATTCTATTTGCCAAAGCTATCTCATGTCCCCTTTTTTCCCTCCTGATTTTCCTCAAGTATATTCCTACTGTCTTTATATTCTTCTAAGGATTCACTCGATCTATCCTGTCTATACCTTTAAATATGCTTCCTTCTTTTTCTTAACCAAACCCTCAATTTCTTTAGTCATTCAGCATTCCCTATACCTACCAGCCTTTCCTTTCACCCGAACAGGAATATACTTTCTCTAGGTTTTCGTTATCTCATTTCCGAAGGCTTCCCATTTTCCAGCCTGTGAACATCTGCCCCCAATCAGCTTTCAAAGGTTCTTGCCTAATACTGTCAAAACTGACCTTTCTCCAATTTAGAACTTCAACATTTAGGTCTGGAATATCCTTTTCCCTCACTATTTTAAATCTAATAGAATTATGGTCGTTGGCCCCAAAATGCTTCCCCACTGACAACTCAGTCACCTGCCCTGCCTTATTTCCCAAGAGTAGATCAAGTTTTGCACCTTCTCTCGTAGGTACATACACATACTGAATCAGAAAATGTTCTTGTACACACTTAACAAATTCCTCTCCATCTAAACCCTTAACACTATGCAGTCCCAGTCTATGTTTGGAAAGTTAAAATCCCCTACCATAACCACTCTATTATTCTTACATATAGCTGAGATCTCTTTACAAATTTGTTTCTCAATTTCCGACTGACTATTAGGAGGTCTATAATACAATCCCAATAAGGTGATTATCCCTTTCTTATTTCTCAGTTCCACCCAAATAACTTCCCTGGATGTATTTCCAGAAATATCCTTCCTCAGCACAGCTGTAATTCCAACCCTTATCAAAAACACCACTCCCCCTCCTCTCTTGCCTCCCTTTCTATCCTTCCTGTAGCATTTGTATCCTGGAACATTAAGCTGCCAGTCCTGCTCATCCATGAGCCATGTTTCCGTAATGGCTATGATATCCTAGTCCCATGTTCCTAACCATGTCCTGAGTTCATCTGCCTTCCCTGTTCGGCCCCTTGCATTGAAATAAATGCAGTTTAATTCATTAGTCCTACCTTGTCCCTGCCTGCCCTGACTGGTTGACTCGCTTCTGTTCTCAACTGTATTAGTCTCAGACTGACGTCTTTCTTCACTATCTCCCTGGGTCCCAACTCCCCACCTTAATAGTTTAAATCCTCCTGAGCAGCTCTAGCAAATTTCCCTGCCAGTATATTAGTCCCCTTCCAATTTAGGTGCAATCAGTCCTTCTTGTACAGGTCGTTTCTACCCCAAAAGAGATTCCAATGATCCAAAAATGTGAATCCTTCTCCCATACACCAGCTCCTCAGCCATGCATTCATCTGCTCTATCCTCCTATTCCTGCCTTCACTAGCTCGTAGCACTGGGAGTAATCCAGATATTACTACTTTCAAGGACCTCCTTTTTAAATTCCTGCCTAACTCTCTGTAATCTCCCTTCAAATTCTCAACCTATTCCCTTTCTATGTCTTTGGTTCCAATGTAGATTATGACCTCTTGCAGGCCCCTCCTCCCCCGTGAGAACATTCTGCACCCTCTCTGAAACATCCTTGATCCTGGCACCAGTGAAGCAACACCCCATTCTGATTTTTCACTGCTGAAACATCTGTCTGTACCTCGGACTACAGAATCCCCTAACACAATTTTTCTCTTGGAACCCAACGTTCCCCTCGTTGCATTAGAGCCAGTCTCGATAGCAGAAACTTGGCTGTTCATGTTACGTTTCCCTGAGAATCCATCACCCCCCATATTTTCCAAAACAGCATACCTGTTTGAAATGGGTATAGCCACAAAAGACTCCTGCACTAGCTGCCTACCTCTCTCACCTTTCCTGGATTTAACCCATCTATGTGACTGTATCTGGGACTTTTCCCCCTTCCTAAAACTGCCATCCATCACATACTGTTGCTGTTGCAAATTCCCCATTGCCTCTAACTGTCTCTCCAACCGATCCATTCGATCTGATAAGGTTCACAACCAACAGCCTTTGTGGCAGATATAATCCGCTGTAGCTCTTAAACTTTCTTTAAACTCTCACAACTGATAAGAAGCGCATATCACTCTACTAAAGGCCATTTTAGCTTCTTCACAGTCTACTGACCCAGAAAATAACACCGTCTTATTCCTCTACAAACACTGCCCCAGGTTAAATTAATCGTTATGGCTTATATTTTAAGTTTAATCAAGAGACATATCTCCAAAAACACATAGTCAAGAAAGAACCCCTCTACTCACTACTGCAGACTTTATGTAGGCCACACTTAAAACAACAATACACTTATTTGGTTCTGTGCTGTGAACTTCGCCCAACAGTTTCTCCAAGATTAGTTGTGAATTTCACTGTTTGTTAATTTTCCCAGATGCACTCCGATGACCAGCAATACATGAATTTAAACAGCAAAGGCAGTGACAGTTTTCCTTTTTCTCTCTCTCTCTCTCTCCCCTGCACTGACCTCACCATATGCTTCCTTTGTCTGTCCTTCTCCCTTTTAAAACTGCTATTGTTTTGACATTTTTTTTCCAAAGTTCCAAAACAATGCATATGAAACAGTAATTGCTGTTCCTGGACTTTGAGGAAATCACCTCCAGCACCTAAAATACCTCAGAAAAAAAGGAGCAGCTGTTACAGCCAGAAATTTTCTCGTCCTCCATCTTGGATTACCCAGGTAACTTGTGTCGAAGAAAAAGAATTTTAAGCTAGAGGCAGTGTTTGATCAGGAGGATGTAGTGGCATAGTTTTAATAGTACTGGTCTAGTAACCCAGAAGCGCCACCATGGCAACTGGTAAAATTTGAATATGATACAATCCTAGCCTCATGGTGACCATGTAACCACTGCCTATTGTTGTAAAAACTGATCTGTTTCACGAATGTCCTTTTGAGAAGAAATCTATCATCTTTCCTTCTAGTGTGCTACACATTCCTGATCCATAACAGTATGGTTGACTCTTGATGTCACATGTCACATGAACAAGTTAAAGAAAGAAGTTCATGTGTACAATGTATGAACAAGGAACATGCAGAAGGTCGATGAGGGTCTTAAGCAGTGCGAGTGTTCCTGCTTCTGGTCCAGAATTCCTGGGTTCTAACTCTACCTGCCTGGAGGTCAAAACATGTCCGTGCAAGTTAATTGAAAATATTTTTTTACATTGGGCTGATGGGTGTGATTTGGTATAAATTGGACATTAGCAGCAGAATTTTGGATGACTTCTAATTCTTGTGTAGAATCAAATGTTGATCAGCCTATGTTGCATTGGAACAAAGTCTGAAGGTTACAAAGACATGTTGAAGGTTTCATCAGCTGAGCTCAGGAAGGCGCCAAAAGTGATGATTTTAAGGAGGTGATAATAAGTGTCTTTATCGATGGTATAGATATGTGGTTGAAAGTTCAG
The DNA here is from genome assembly GCF_047496795.1 of Chiloscyllium punctatum. Classification (NCBI taxonomy): domain Eukaryota; kingdom Metazoa; phylum Chordata; class Chondrichthyes; order Orectolobiformes; family Hemiscylliidae; genus Chiloscyllium; species Chiloscyllium punctatum. The sequence goes on along the minus strand of NC_092749.1, from coordinate 100,692,848 downwards.
TTCAACTGAAATGTGATGCCCAACTTGCCACGAGCCTCAGTTATATCATTGGACACAAATTTGAAAAGTAGAATCTTAAATAAAAGGGAAATAGATTAGCATGGAACTCCCATTGTAGAGTTGCCAATGACAAAGTCGTGATATTTTATTTTGTCTCCTCTGTATATATTTCCATATCTCCCATTTTAGTTCCTGAAGTTTCACAACCATGTTTTTGAAGTTTTGCATTTTAAGGTTAATATATTGTGTGACATTGGGATTTCCAACTATGTCCATTGTTGAGCTATGTTTAGCCCTTTGAGGTATTTTTGTTTATGTATTTTGGATGATGTTCGTAAGTTAATCTTGTTTACAATAGTGTGATAAATAAGCAAGTTTAAGAAGGATACCCATCTTCCAAGAACCAGCAGAATATAACACCACTAGATTTCATTTTAGTCTTTACTAAAACTGTGAGCACTAGTTGAACAAACAAGCTTGAATATAATGTCATTTTTACTGTGAATGTTAGACAGCAAGATGATTAAAATAAGCCAAACATGGCATCCACTCAGTATTAAGCTATATGTTATATAATTAAGTTTAACTTTTTTCAATATATATTCTTGCAAAATGAGCTAACCAACTTAATATATATCATAAATATCCCCCAAGATAATTGATGAATCTTCGAGTACTTCAATAATTGTCAGCTAAATTAACAAAAACAGCTGGCAGTCATACACACAATAAAGAAATCAGTTAATTAGTTTGATTTTTTCCTTCAAAATCTCGAACTTTAACCTGATTGTAAGGCTCTTAGTGATGAGATCTAGTTTCATTCTTCTTGTGTTACTTTACTGTTTTCTTACGGGATATTTCTTCAACACTCACTTCTCGAAATGCATGATTTCCAGGACTAACTCAGACTGAAGGTTGACGTGTAATTATTAGTAAACGGAAGCTTAAAGCAGCATTGCAGATGCTAATACATAACAGCAGCAACAAATGATGGGAGCATCATGTTTTCATCTTGTACTTGTCAAGCAAGAAACATCCGCATCCTTGTCCTTTTCTGTGACATTTAATACTTCAGCCCTGAGGCCTAAATTAAGTCCAGTGTATTATGTAATTATCTACTCTTGTTCAGCATCACATATTTGCTAATAAATGCCCTACATTAAAGCCATAAAATCAAGAAAATAAATTAAATTGTGTGTCCCATTTAGAAATTCATCTTGAAGTGAAATGTTGACTAATAAGATCAGCCATGCGTCATTGTACTCCACTGTTCTCTAATGTCAGTGTGCATTTGTAGCTTTGTGAGCAGATAAGAGTTGCATGCTTGTATTGGTCGTCAATAGCAGCAGGCTTTTGCAGATAAGCTTCCTGACACTGGCAGAAGCAAAGGGAGCCAACATTATTGCACATAATCATTTCCTTATTGTCTGGAGAAGTAAACGCAAATAACTGGCCAACCTTCATGCAACCTTCATAAACTAAACTAAATCACACCATAAGTTACAGAAAGAAAACATGAAAAAATTGCATATCATTGTTTGTGACATCATAATTAAATGACTTTATTGATACCAACATTTCCATACTAAACAAAAGGTGATTAAGGTTAAATCTGGTAATGCTCATAATAAGAACTTTGTCCGACTAGTCTTAACCGAACACACTGGCCAAGTTTCACCAGTTTTTTTTCTCTAAACAACAAAATAATGTAACTCCAACAATGAGTATTTCATCTGTTTTGACTGGGAAGAGGGCATTTTGCTGCCTGTTTACTTCTGAGAAATTTATTTACTCTTAACCTAAGATTTTATGAAGGAAATTTTCATTTAAGATCTCTTTTAGAAATAAAGGTATCAAAAACTTTTGTGAAGTAATCGCAAATTTAATCAGAATCAGGCCCTGAAGACATGAATTTTGACTGAGATTTTTTTTTAATTGCTGAGCCGATGCAGTTACTATGGTAGCATCTTAGGCGGTTGTGAATGGTTACCAATATCACACTTGATCCTCACAACCGGATGACATAATGTCTTTAATTCCAGGACTGAACTATTGATGCACAATAAAATGTGTTGATAATCTGTTGCTGGTATGCTTTCAATCTGCTGTAACAGAAGGGTGATTTGGTTTATAAATCATTGTCAAGTTTATTCACACAGTTGGCAGAATGACATGTTGCTTTGGTTTCAGGAAGCTTTGGCAGTTGTTAGAAAATGGAAAGCCTCGTGTCTTTGAGAACACGTAAGAAAGAGTCTTATCATAGCAAACTTGTCTTTTTCTAAAAATCAGATAATTGCAAAAATAATCTAATAATAACACCAAGGTCTCAGTATTGTTTCATCTATTCCTTTCTTTATGTAAGTTTTAATTTAAACTGGAAATATGTGATATTTCTGGTAATTGGCTTTAAGAAGCTGTTCAAATTGAATCTTAATTTAATTATCCTTAGTCCATGAAGTTGCTGGATTGTCATAAAATGCCATTTATTTCACAACTGCCCCGCCAATACACATCGTACTTGTGCTCGTTAACCTACAGTTGGCTCCTAGTCAAGCAGGATATTCATTTTAGAATTCTTATTCTTGTTAGCAAATTGTTTTACTGCCTTGTCCCTCGTCGAATTTCACTTGTCTAATTCTGGCATCTTGATCATCCCCAGTTTTAATCACTCCCCAGTTGGTGACCATGCTTTCACTTGGCACTAAGCTTTGAATTTTCACTCCCTGCATGTCAGCATCTCTCTACTTCACTTTCCTCCTCTAAGAAACTCCTTAAAATCTTCTTTTTGACCAAGTTCTTCGTCATCTGATCTAACATTTCCTTGTGTGGTTTGGTATTATATTTTCCTTTCAAATGCTGCTAGGTTAGAGCCGTGGCTAATGTTCAATAGTACAAGATTAAGTGGCATTATGGCCGATTTGCAATGAAGAGTGATACCAACATGATAATTAAGATTACCATGAAGGATTCTTCTGAGCCTCTCTCTTCACCTGAGGTGTAGTGGCCCACAATGGGAGAGCAGTTCTGGTCTAGTAAGACAATCACAACTTCGCCTTTTATCTTTTGCTGTCAGATTGCATAAAGCTTCCTGTCCCAGCTCTGTCAAGTTAAATCTTCTGATCTCCCTTAAACATTCTTTCACTCATCGAGTTACAGAGTCATACAGGAGAAACAGACCTTCAGTCCAATCAGTCCTTGCCGAATGTGATTCCAAACTAAACTAATTTCACCTACCTGCACCTGGCTCATATCCTTCCAAACCTTTCTTAGTCATGTGTTCAACTTATCTAAATGCCTTTTAAAAATTGTAATTGTACCCACATCCCCCACTTTCTCAGGAAGTTGATTCCACACACAAACCACTCTGTGTAAAAAAAGCTCACATATCATGGTTTTTTAAAAGTTTTCTCCTCTCACCTTAAAAATGTGCTCTCTAGTATTGAAATTCCCCCATCCTAGGGAAAAGACAACTACCATTAACTCTATCTGTACCCTTCATTATTTTGTAAACTTCTATAAGGTCGTGCCTCCACTTTCTACGCTCCAGTGAAAAAAAGTCCCAGCCTATCTAGCCTTTCTTTATAACTTAAACTTTCCATACCCAGCAACATCCTGGTTAATCACTGCTGAACCATCTCCAGCTAAATAATATCTTTCCTTTAACTGGAACATCCAAGCAATCACTTCCACAGCAAGGCCCCACTCAGTAATGCCCAGTTCCTTAAATCTCAAAAGTCCTATCCATCTCAGTTCATAGAACAGAAAACAGTACAGGACAGGACTAGGCCTTTCAGCTCACCACATCTGTGCTGACCATGAGGTCATTCTAATCTAATCCCATCTTCCTGCACTTGGTCCGTATGCCTCAATTCCCTGCCTGTACTTTGTGTCTGTCTAAATGCCTCTTAAATGTTGCTATCATATCTGCTTCTATACCATCTCACAGGGTAGCGCATTCCAGTCAACAACTACCTTCTATGACTCTGTGCAAGGCAAGTTATTTTACACAGAGTCATAGAGGTCTACAACATGGAAATAGGCCCTTTGGCTGAACTTGCTCATGCCGTCCAGTTTTCACAGTTAAACAAGTCCTATTTGCCTGCGTTTGACCCTTGCCCCTCCATATCTATCCCATCCATGTATCTATCTAATTGTTTCTTAAATGAGAAAATTGTACTCGCTTCCACCACTACCTCTAGCAACCCTCTCCAGACAAATGATGGGATTTTGGAATGAGCATCATGTATTTTCACGTAACGAGGCCTTGGCAATGATCCAAGGACTGTCCTGCCATTCACCACACTGCATAAATTGCCTTCTTTATTCCATGCCCAATAAGCTCAACTGAACAGCCATCTCCTTTAAACTTTCCCCCTCTCTCCTTAAACCTATGCCTTCACGTATTTGACATTTCCCCTGAAAAGTTCCTTGCTTTTAAACAAAAAACAAACTTATAAGAATGTACAGATATACAAAATAGGAATTAAGTAGACCATTCAACCCCTCAAGCCTACCCTGCCATTGAATAGATTCTATTCTTTAGACTCTTGTACAGTTCCTTTGGATTGAAAGTAGCCCACAGTTTTAAAAAGGAGGTTGAGAGAAAACAGGGAGCTAAAGACTAGTTAGCCTAACATTGGTAGTGGGAAAAGCTCTACAGTCCATTACAGAAGATTTCATAACAGGGGCAGTTAGAGGCGGCACGATGACTCTGTGGTTAGCACTGCTGCCTCACAGCACCAAGGACCTGGGTTCAATTCCAGCCTTGGATGACTGTCTGTGTGGAGTTTGACACATTCTCCCCATGTCTGCCAGGGTTTCGCTGAGTGCTTCGGTTTCTTTCCACAATCCAAAGATGTGCAGGTTAGGTGAATTGGCCATGCTAAATTATCTCTCCGTGTTCAGGGATTTGTCGGTTAGGTGCATGAGTCGAAGGAATGAATCTGAATGGGCCACTCTTTGGAGGGCTAGTGTGGACTTGTTGGGCCGAAGGGCCTGTTTCTACACTGTAGGGATTCTATTCTATATTCACTTCAAAAATGATGACAGGATCAGTCAAAGTCAGCATAGATTTAAGAAAGGGAAAACATGCTCAACAAATCTACTGGAAATCTTTGCAGATGTAACTTGTAGATTTGACAACTGGGGATCCACTGGATGGAGTTTATTTGGACTTTCAAAAGGCTTTCAGTAAAGTCCCAAAAAGAGATTAGTATGTAAAATTAAACGCAAGCAAAATGTAGGAATAAACAAGTCTTTTTCCAAGTTGCAGCCAGTGATTAGTAGGGTGCTAGGACCCCAGCTGTTCACAATATATTAATGATTTTTAAAGGGAACTAAATGTAATATCTTCAAGCTTACGGATAACATAAAGCAGGATGGGAGGGTGAGCTTGAGGTGGAAGGTGTTTGCAAAAATAGTTCAGTGTAATATGAACAAGCTGAGTGGGCAGTTGAAGTACAGTTTAGGTAAATGTGCATTTATTCACTTGGGTAAAATAAGAAGGCAGAATATCTGAACTGCAATCGATTTGTAAAGGACAAAGTGCAATGAAACCAAGGTATCCTTGTACACCAGTCACTGAAAGCAAACATGCAGATGCAGCAGGCAGTGAAGAAGGCAAATGGATTCAAGTGCAGGATAAAAGGTAACTTGCTGCAATTGTACAAGGCCTTCACACCTGTAATATTGTCTGCAGTTCTTGTTATCTTTTTGAGGCAGGAATCCTGGAATGACTTTGATGTATGAAGAGACATTAAATCAGTTAGGAGAAGATTCATTGGAGTTAAGAAGAATGGGTGGGGATCTCAAAGAAACCTGTAACGTGTTATCAGGGCTAGATGGGCTAAATACAGGAAGGATATTCCCAATGACCACAGGGACCAGAAGCAGCGGTCGCAATGTAAGAACATGGGGTCATCTATTTAAGGATTGAGATGAGAAATTTCATCACTCGAACAATGGTAAGCCTGTTGAATTTTCTATCTCAGAGAGCGGTGGAGGCCAAAATATGGAATGTTTTCAACAAGGAGTTAGTTAAAAATGACATGACATCAGGTTACAGTCCAACAGGTTTATATGAAAGTATAAGTTTTCAACGCACTGCTCCTTTGTCTTCCCCAGTCCAACTTTGTCCAGCCCAGTCCAACACTGACACTTCTACAACAAGGTGTGAGGTATAGTTCTTGGGGCTCAGGGAATTAAAGTGTATGGGGAGAGAGCAGGAACATGATAATTGATTGGATGTCAACTACGATCATACTTATTGGCAGAACAGGCTCAAAAGGCCAAATGGCCTACTTCTGCTCCTGTTTGCTACGTTTTTGTGTTCCTATATTTCATTTGGACTGTGGGTAATCTGTTAACGTTTTGCCATTCCTAACCAGCCCCAATAATCCTTGATTTTCTTGCCTAAAAACCTGTTTTAAAAACCCTGCTTCCACTGATTTCTGAGGCAGAGAGTTTCATAGTCACATGACCCTCAGATTTTTCCTCATCTCTGTCTGAAAGGGCAACCTCTAATCTTTAAACAATGCCCCCTAGTTCTGGACTGACCACAAAGGGAATCATCCTTTCCATGTCCACTTTATCAAGATCATTCAGGATCTTGTGCACTTCCATCAAGTCACCCTCCATTCTTCTAAAGTCCAGTGGAAATGAGCCCAACCTGTCCAACTCATAAGTCAACCCATTCAAGCGCACCAATCCAATAAATTTCTTCTGAAATGCCTATAAAGCATTTACATCCATCCTTTAATGTGAAGACCAAAACTGTACATAATGTTTGAGATGTGGTCTCACCAATGCTCTGTATAACTGAAGCTGAACATGGTGACTTTTATGCTGAATTTCAGTCATTATAAAGGATAACATTCCATTGGCCTTCTTGATCATGTGCTGTACCTGCAAAAGAACATTTACGGTTCACACACCAGAAAACCTAAATCCCTCTGCCCCTTGGAATTCTGAAGTCGTTCTCCGTTTGAGTAATACTCTGCCTTTTGGTTTTCCTGACTAAGTAAACAACTCGTATTTATAGACCTTGTGCTCCACCTGCCAGTTGTGTTGCCGATTCACTCAACCTACCTGTCCAAAGTCGTCTCCTTCGCCTACTTTTCTGTCTATCTTAGTGTTGTTTGCAAATATAGTTTCCATGTCTTAGCTTTCCTCATCTAAATTATTAATATAAATGGTAGAAAGGTGATGCCCCAACATAGATTCCTATGGGACTCCACGTCACACCAATCAGACAAAAAAAAGCATTTGTGCATACATCCTGTTTTCTGCGAGCCTACCAATCTTTTGTACATGATAATGTTACCCTCATAAGCTTTTATTTTCTTATTGAATGTCTTCTGGAAATCCAAGTCTAAAGGCTGTCTTTTCACCATAGCTTAAAATCTCCTTCAACAATAAATTGGTTAAAAATTATTTCCCTTTGACAAAACCATGCTTCCCAATTATCTTGAATGTTGATAGACATCAAGCTAACTGGCCTGGTAATTTCGTATTTTCTGCATCCTTCCTTCTTGAATAGAGGTGTTATATTTTCTGCTGATGGAACCTTTCCTGAATCTAGGGAATTTTGGGAAAGTAGCACCAATGTGTCTGTTACCTTACTAGCAACCTCTTTTAAGATACCAGGATGTAGTCCATCTTGACCCAGAGAATTGTCATCAGTTTCCTTCATATCACTTCCCCCATTATTGTACAGTTAACACTGGAATGCTGTCTGTATCCTCTGTATTGAAAACAAAACCAAAGGTTTGTTCATTTCATCTACTGTTTTCATATTGCCTACTGTTTGCTCCCTATTCTCAATCTCTAGAGGATGAACAGTCAATTTACTTTTTTTTCTCTTTAAATACCTTAGAAACTTGTGCTATCCATTTTCACATTGCGAGCTAGTTTCCTGTCATACACTAATTCCTTCCTCCTAATTAACAATTTTGGTTATTTTCTTCTGTTCTTTATATTCTGACCAATCATTTGACCTGCCACTCATTTTTTGCATTTTCCCTATATTTCATGTTTTCCCAGATTCTTCAGTTAACCAAGAATTTGGGTTCCTCCCTTTAGAAATTTTTCTTTATATTAAAGATATACTAATTTGGAGTATTCTGGAATATCCCCTTAAATGTAGGGGAGATGATGGTCTAATACTATTATCAAGAAATCAAGAATAGACTGTTAATCAAGAAATTCAGCTGATGTTCTGGGGATCTGGGTTCAAACCACAACAAATGGTTGATTTGAATTCAATAAAAAATATCTGGAATTAAGCATCTACTGGTGACCATGAAACCATTGTCGATTGCTATAAAACCTATCTGGCTCACTAATGTCCTACATGAAAGGAAATCTGCTGCCCTCACCTGGTCTGGCCTACATGTGATTCCAGACCCACAGCAATGTGGTTGGCTCTCATCTGCCCTCTGAAGTCAAGAGGGCAAGTCACTCAGTTGTACCAATCACTACAAAGTACAGGCAAAAAATGCTAGCCTGTCCCATAAGTGAATAAAAATAAAAATAAATATTTTTGCCACTGAGTCTCTAGTGATGTGTTCCCAAGCCGAATAAGCCAGTTTATTTTAGCTAGTTCAGTTTTCATACCCACATGGTTGCCCTTATTTCAGTTTAAAACACTGATCTTAGACTCAAAGCTTCAGCAGCTCAAAATGTAAAATTCAATGATATTGTGACTGCAGCTGTTTACAGGTACCTACACTCTCAGATCATTAATTAATCCTGTCACATTACACAATACCAAGACTAATAAAACATGCTGCTCTTACCAACTATCTCAAAATTATTTTATGAACTCCTCATCCAGACTACTCTTGCGAATGTGATTTTTCCAGTTTATATGCAGATTAAGGTCACTTATAATTATTACCATACCTTTATCACAAGCAACTATATTTACAAGAAAATAATTATAAGAAGTAGTAGTATACAAATACTTTGTCCCACTTTATAATTACTATTGGAGGGACCTATAGACAACTCCCACTAGTGATTTCTAATCCTCTATTATTCCCCATCTCCACACAAATCTATTTTACTTCTTAATATTTGGACAAATAAGCATGTACATCTCAATATTCAGGACCCAATCCTTGTAATCTTGAAGCCATGTCTCCGTAATGACTATCCAATTGAAATCACTTACTTCAGTGTGTGCACTCAATTTGTTTACTTTGTTATGAATGCGATAGACATTCAGGTACAGAGCCTTTGGGTTTATTTTTGTAGAATATAGTCTTGATTGTTGGTATATTTCTCCCCCTTATTGCCATTCTCAGATCCTCATTTCCAATATTACTGTTTCCCTTTCTTACCTTGTCTGTATTCATTGATATGATATCTTTGCACATTTCATCCCATACCCCCCACTGTTTGGTTTAAAAATCTCTGCATTTCATTAGATATACAGTTCATAAGAATACTCGCCCCAGCATGGTTCAGGTGTAGACCATCTCAATGGTACATCTCCACTTTCCCCAGTATTGATGCCACTGGCCTGCAGACCAGAATCCCCTTCTCCTATACCAGTGTTTGAACTGCTACTTCATCTCTGTAGTTTAATATACCCCATGCTAATTTGTGCACTGCTCAGATAATAACATAGTGATAATAAACTTTGAGATTTTACTTTTCAATTTAGTGCTTAGCTTCTCCTCAGTTCTATGCAGAACCTCTTTACTGGTTCTCCTTATGTCATTGGCACCCATGAAGACCAGGATCACTGGGCCCTTCCTCACCCATTGCCAGTTCATTTTCAACAGGTGTTCTAAACCCTGGCATCAGATATGCAATACAGCTGCTTGGAGTCTTGCTCTTTCCTGCAGAGAATGGTGTTAGTCCCCCTCACAAGACTATTACTGACCACTGTTACATTCCTTGTTGCTTCCCTCACTTGAATGGATTGCTATACCACAGTACAATCAACATAGTCAGTTTACTCATGTACCCTACAGCCACCACTCTCATCTCTCCTGACCACTGGGTCCCCTGACCTGCCCCACTGACATTCCTGTTCCTGACCATGGACAAAACCAGAAGACCCTATTCTAAATGGTCTGAATGCCTCCTAGTATAATAAAAATCCAGGTAATATGCCCCATCCATGATGTATCACACTGTCTGTAATTCATCTTCATTTCCTAACTCTGAGCCAAAGCTGCTTCATCTTCAAAAACTTACTGCAGACATGTTTGCCCTTGATTGAAATGGTATCCGGGAGCTCCCACATGCTGCAGCTTTGAGACATCACAAACTGCCATCTTTCATGAGTTTTAATTATTTAATTACATTATTTGTGTTGCCTTTTATAACTTAATTAACTTTACCACCAATTTGTATATTATGTTAAAATTTAAGATTCAACCAGACCTTAATCATTTTCCAGTGAATCACTTAACCAGCCAGCTGCTTTCACTATCATCGAACAAGAATCAATTTCAACTAGTTCCAATGAATTTAGTTCTGCCTCACCTGACCTGCATCTCTGTTCTCCAATGTGAACTTCAACAGTTTCCTCATTTCCCCTTCCCCCACCTCATCCTAGTTTCAAACTTCCAGCTCAGCACTGTCTCCTTGACTTGTCCGGACTTGTCCGACCTGCCTATCTTCTTTTCCACCTATCCACTCCACCCTCTCGTCCTTGACCTATCACCTTCATCTCCTCCCCCACTCACCCATTGTACTCTATGCTACTCTCTCTCCACCCCCACCCTCCTCTAGCTTATCTCTCCATGCTTCAGGCTCACTGCCTTTATTCCTGATGAAGTGCTTTTGCCCGTAATGTCGATTTCGCTGCTCGTTGGATGCTGCCTGAACTGCTGTGCTCTTCCAGCACCACTAATCCACTATCTCCAGGTATTCTGCCTAGTTGTTAACACAAGAGCTGATACTGCTGCTGCTTCTTGAATGTATGTCGCATTCGGAACAAAATAAATGAATAAACCACACAAATGCAGGTTAATGGATATGATCTTTTAACCATTACAGAGATAGAGTTACAAGGAGATCAAAGCTGGAAACTAAATGTTCAGGAATGCATGACATTTCAAAAGGACAAGCAGAAAAGAAAGGATGATGGGGTAGCATTGTTGGTATAGGATGGAATAAGTATGAAAGCAAGAAATTACCTTAGATCAGATGATGTAGAATTCATATGGGTGGGTTAAGAAACTAAAAAAAGTAAGGAGATGCTGTTTGGAATAGACTGTAGGCCCCTAACAGTAGCTATGCAGTGCGACAGAGAATAAATTAGGAGATAATGAGGCCATGTACCATGTACATTCGAAGTCCTGTAAAATATTGTAAAGTGCTTAGATTTGCAAAAACCCTTGTATCAGTTTGATCCCTGAGAAAATTAAATGACACACAGGATACAGTTACAAAATATTGGAATAATGGATTTAGTTTTAACCTCTTATCCCAATCCCACCTGACAGGTTTAGACATATGATTAAAATCTCAAGTGCAAGTTCAGGACTTGTGTAAGACCTACTTAAAATTCAAAACTGTAATGTAACAATATCATCAGTACTGCAGTTTAATTCAACATACATGTATGGAGGTGTTCTGTGCTACTTATGGCCTGTTATGATAGAAGGATCTTAACTGGCTAGAGGAGCCTCATGTATTTTCGTAAAGTAAGCCAGGAGGTTCTCACCTTTTAAATCTTTGGACCTTAGACCCCAAAACTTGGTGATCTTCTGGAAATCCTCCAGTCTTTGTATTTCTCTGCCATTCACCCGTACTTCCACAATTTTATTTCAACAGAAAATCTGAGATTGAGGGAACACCCTCCATTCATCGAAAGCTATGTGTCATTACCATAGGTTCTTCGACTGCGGCTTCTTGGCACTTAATTCTGACGCTTGTTCAATGGCCAGGTAGCCAAGCTGTCTGGGTGACAGCTAAAAAATATTCATTAAAATGAAGCCATGCCATTAAGATCAATCGAGTCTTATAAATTCTTGAACTTAATCAGTTCAGTGTCTCCTACCAAGCTCTCCTTTGTTCTTCCTGTGTCAGAACTCAACTCCCAAACCCCCCTGCCTCCCCCCAAAAAAGAATGAAAGCAATTTCATCAGAGGCAGGCATCGTATTGAAGACATTTTATTAGAGATCCAAAACAAACTTGAATGAAAAGGGCAAAGCTGAACTTCAAATCTATCTGCACATTCAAATCTCAAAACCCTGTGATCATTCAATAGTTTAGCTCTAATGGACCTGATCGTTAACAATTTTACTTTGTAACAATTTCAGTTTGTGATAGTCGGGTTTCAGTTCGGTAAACAAACATTGTAAATGGTATGGCATTTCTGTCCTTATTTTTTAAACACTGACCATTGCTATAACAAAAATATCATCAAAGAACTACAGTTATTCTATTGAATCTTCCTTGCTCGATTCACAAATTCTTAATGCATCTTCATTAATTGAAATTAGATTGAATGCATCCCTGATGGCTCATTGCGTTAATGAGCAATGAGACATGACACTAGACCATGCAGATGGATGCTTTATATTATACATTCAGTTCTTAATTTCTGTCATCCTTACCTGCTTTGAACTAAGGGAGCTGTAACACTTTAGCTGCTTTCAGTGTGTTAAAGCTTGGTAGGTGAAAAACTAGCTAAGGTTCATGCTCCTCATAGTTTTATACTGATTTCCTTGATATACTGTTTTGGATGGTCACAGAGGAAGATAACCAAGTCTTTGTCCTGAAACATTTATTGTCAAGGTTCAATATCAGAACAGTTATAGCCAGGCACTGAAGGACTTGTAGGCACTGTAAGATTATACTCCAAACAAAAATGAGTTATTTCAGAAGAGATGGGAAAGGGAAATCAAAAGGAAAATTATCCAACTGTTTTTTTCTTAACTGACAGGTTCTCAATATTCAGTAACATCATAAAGCAGACTATTTGGGAAAGAACAATGGATAGAGATTGGATCATCTTCCAAAAAAACCAAAAAGTCTGCAGTTGCTGTAAATCAGAAACAAAAACAGAAATTGCTGGAAAAGCTCAGCAGGTCTGGCAGTATCTGTGGAGAGAAATCAGTTAATGTTTCAGATCAAGTGACTCTTCCTCAGAAGGGTCTCTTCAGAACTCTGATGAAGGGGCACTCAACCCACAACATTAACTCTGATTTCTCTGCACAGATGCTGCCAGACCTGCTGATCTTGCCTGCAATTTCTGTTTTCGGATCACTTTCCACCCATTTTAGAAGTGTAAAAAGGATGCTTTGAGACAAAAGGACATTTGAATATAGGACCATTTCCTGGCATCTCTTGGAGCTGCCCAAAGCAGGTTTTCAGGTGCTGTGTCGCTTACATGTGCATTTTTCTGGCTTCCAACAAAAGGCACATACCTTCAAGATATAAGGAACATGTGACCCTACCAACCCTCACCACATCAATTCCAGCAATCATTTTTTATGCTCAGATTGCACATTATTACTGTCCTTAAGATGTGAAGGCTTCCTGTGAAGATGAGATAGATACTGCCGCTCACCAAATTATCCAAAACTCTATACTGACTGTGCCCAGGTATATTTTATTTTTTAAAATTCAAATTGAGTTGGGCACTAAAAAAACCATGTTTCTGTATTTTATTTAAATGATGTTGTCTTCAAGATTTGCTTTTAAATGGTTTGTCTAATTTTATATTTAACTGCAATACAACTTAACAAGTACTGCGTACTTAAGAATGCTAATTGAATTGCTGAAATTTTGTATCAAGTGTAATTATTTTCTTTCCTTAAAGCTGTAATTATTCCACCCCCCTCCCCCCCACAAGCACAACATATTTCCACTGCTTTACTCCGAAAAAGACAGTTTGAAACTTAACAAAATTAATTTGAGAGGGTAGGGATTCTGTGTTCTACTTTCATGAGCAAGGCACCTAGCAACCAGGCAGCTACATGAGAATCTCAAGGTGTGAAGCATACACTACAACACAAGGCAGCACATCTAGGGCCACTTTGTAGTTTTGTGTTTTTATCACAGGGATTATAGTTAAATACATTTCAAATATACTGCAAAAACCTCACAAATTGGCATCAGCAGTAACACTTCAGGGTCAATAAAAGAGCACTGAAAGTTTGGTAACATGACACCAAACTGGAGAGATTTTCAGTGGCATCGTCTTTTATGGTGTCTATCTTGTATGTGTAATCACAACATTTATCCTGCACAAGTGCCATTCCAGAGTCATCAGAGGTAGGGGGTTTTAGTTACACAGGACCTCAGAGCAGCGGAATGTTAATGGCCATCAGCAGTTTGGCAAATGGTGAGTTGCTGGTGTAAGTCAGACTTGAAAGATGGGAAGAGCAGGGAATTCCCTCAAAGGAGTCGGCTCCTATCAATTTCTTGGATGTTGTGGAAATTAGAGCATAAATGGAAAACACAGTGGCCTAAGACCTAGTTACTCCCCACATTCTGTGTCGAAGCATGTTTCATGATGTGAAAACATGGAAAATCAGAGGAGGCCTATTCAAATAGTGAAAATAATATAAATTAAGGAAGTTAGAATTAAAGAATGATTACAGCATAGGATGATGCCAATCAGCCCATCAAGACTGTACCAGCTCACTGTAAAAGGAAGCTAGCTTCCTTTTCACCCTTTACCATGTATCTTCCAATGTTTTTCCCCCTTTCAAGCAGTTATCTAATTCTCTTTTAAAAACAAAACTTCCTGATTGCACCTGATTTCAACAGCAACAACTCATCTATATAGCACCTTTAATATAGTTAAATGCATAAGCAGTACATTGTAGGTCATGATAATTTCCTGTGTATAAATGATTTATGTCTTAAGTGTTCTTCAGTTCTTTTGCCAATCATCTCACATTACGGTGTTCTAGTTTTAGACCTTTCTGCCAAAAGTTCTTTCTATTTATTCTGTCTCATGATTTTGACTGCCTCCTTCAAAACTCCATTCGATCTTCCCTGCCATGAGGAGAACAACCCCAACTTCTCCAATACATTCATGTAACTGATGATCCTCTTCCCTGGAAACATTGTAGTAAATCCTTTCTAAGACATTCAGGTTTTTCCTAAAATGTAGTGTCCAGAATTGGATCTGTCCTGTCACCTTCAACAATTTGTGCACAGATCTTTCTGTTCCAAATGTATCACTTAGTGCTTCTCTCCATTATAAGTCACTTGTAGTTGGTTCACTTTGTCTGTGTCCTCTTGAAGCCTTATTTTCAGCATCTTTACTTCCCGACACTTCAAAGCTTTGAGTCATATGCAGATTTGAATTGTGTCTTATACACACAAGCCAAATAAATTAATATATGTCATTGTAAAGCATTGGTCCCAACTGGGCCCTGAAGAACTCCAACATTTCCACGAGTCTGGAAAACAAATTCACCACTACTCTTTTGTTCGTGTACTTGAGCCAATTTTGTATGCATTCTGCCATTTTTTCATGGGCTTCCAATTTGCTGACAAGAGGTTAAAATCTTAGAACTCCCTTCCTAATAGCATGAAGGGGGCTACCTGCACAAGATTACCTGCAGTGGTTCAAGAAAGCAACTCCCCATCACCTTCTTGGGGGCAACGAGCGATGGTCAATAAATGCTGGCCAAGCCAGTGGCACCATATCACTTGAATGAATAAGTAAAATCTTTATCAAATCGTTTTTTTTTAATTCCCTATACACCATATCAGCTGCATTATCCTGTTGAATGCTGCCTAACACCTTATCTAAAATCTCCACTCAGTTAGACACGAGTGGGCTTTAAGATATTTGTGCTACCTTTACTTAATTAATCCAATTTAGCCAAGTCCCACGTTATCATTTTTAAAGGCATTCCTTCTGCAAAGATTAATCTGACTGGTCTGCAGTTGTTGGGTTCATCCTTGCCTCTTTTTATTTTGGAGAAAGTGAGGACTGCTGGAGATCAGAGTCGAGAGTGTAGTGCTGGAAAAGCACAGCAGGTCGGGCAGCATCCAAGGAGCAGGAGAATTGCTGTTTCAGGCAGCAGAAATCCTAATGAAGGGCTTAAGACCGAAACGTCGATTTGCCTGCTTCTCAGATGCTTCCTGACCTGCTCTGTTTTTCCAGCGCTACATTCTCGACTTTTTTTTTAACCAAGGTGTAACATTTACAACTCTCTCATGTTCTGGCACCATTTCCAAATCTGATGAGGATTGGAAAATTATGACCAGTACCTTCATAATTTCCAACTGACTCAAGCAACCAAAGAGTCACGCACATGCACCTGTGTCTTATCTACTTTAATACAGTTCATTGCATTCTCTTTATCAATTTTTAGTCCATCCTGTATCTAACCAACCTTCTCTTTCACCATGACCCGGACAGTATCTTCTTTCTTTTATTTAACTAGTTTCTCAGGAATGCCCTTTGCACAATAATTCTATTTTTTTGGTTTCTAATTGTTTCAAACCTCTTCTTACTGCTCTTCTGTTATTTACATTTGTAAAAGACTCTTAGATTCTGATTTATGTTCATTGCTGGTTTATTTTCATGTTCTCTTATTGACCCACTTTCTTCATTTTACACTTGCCATCTGAATATTCTACATTGAGCCTTGCTGCCAGTCATATTATCAACCTGACATTCATCATACACTGCCTTTTTCTGCTTCATTTCAGTCTATATATTCAAAATCCAGGGAGCTTTTATCATGGTTGCCTTGTCTTTCGTCCTCTTGGGAATGTACCCTGATTCTACTCAAACAATCTCTTGTTCAAAAACCCCTTGATATATTGCAGTTTGCTTGCTAATCCTTGATTCCAATATACCTAGGACAGGTCCATTCTCAGTTTCCTCTAAATTGGTCCCTGTTCAATTAATTTAAGTCCAGATTGCTTCTTGTCTCTTTCTTCAGCTATCTAAACTATTTTAATAGTATCAGTTTATACTAAGGTAATTGGAGTATCCATTATCACTAGTTTTTTTTATACCTGCTTGCAAATTTGTTTTTCCATATCTTTCCCTTCTCACAATACACCCAGCAGTGTAATGTCATTTATATTTCTTAACTCTAACTAAATGGATTCTGTCATTGATCATTCTAGGACATCCTTTCTCTCTTGCATGGTAATATTAGCCTTAATCATATTGTCAGCCAACTGAACCTCTTGTATCCAGGAACATGCATACCCTTGCCTGTTTTTATTGAGCCAGATCTCTGTTATGACCAGAAAATCTCTCTCACAGAGACAGGTACGGACGAAAAAAATTAGGTGTGATGGGATGGAAAGACTGGGAAGGTGGTTTAATCGTCCCTGTTCACAGGGTTTGTTAACATGATCCTTTTGGCTTGACAAAATATGCTGTTTCTTGATTTTCCTTCTCTAGATACTTTCATTTGCTTAAAGAAGGTATGGAAGATTTGGCTAATGCCTCAAGTCTCCGGCTTGCTGGTTAAGAGCCACAGCTTACAGCAACTGTTGAGGGAAAAATTAACGGGTTTTCTCCACGCTCAAAGTGCAGAGAAGAAAGACAGCTAATGCTCTTGCAGAGGTTTGATGACTTCTGCCCAAACATTCAGGGCCCCAATCTGCTGTGTGATTGACTCTCAACTGCCCTCTGAAATGGCAAAGCAAGCTACTCTGTTGTAATAATCAGTACAAAATCTCAACAAAGAAATGGACCTCTTGGCGTTAACCCATGTACCAGAAATAACAACCGCATACACAGCCTTGTTGACCCTGAAAGGTTCTGCTCACTAACCTTTGGGAATGAGTGCCAAAATTGGGAAAGCTGTCTCACAGACTAACCATATATACACTCTCAGAATCATGCTTTACAGACAATATCCCAGACATCACCATCCCTGGTTATGTGGTGTTCCACTTTCAGAACAGACCCAGGAGAGGTGGCAGCACAGTAGTATATAGTCGAGAGAATTGTTCTGGGAGTCTTCAACACTGATTCCATGAAGTCTAATGGCATCAGATCAAGTATTGGCAAGGAAGCTTTCTGCTGATAGAATCACTGAGGGTGGCAAGGGTGCAGAATGTACGCTGGTTTGAGAATTTCAGTGTTCGTCACAAAGAATGGCTCAACTGCAGCACTATTGATCAAGCTGGTAGTATCCTGAAGGGCATAGCTACTAAACTGGGATTGTGGCAGGTGGTGAGGCAACCAATAAGAGGGAAACATTCTTGACCTGATCCTTATCTAAGAGCTAAGAGCAGCAAGGAGGGGACATGAAAGGTCCTTAGTTGGTAGGATTAGGGAAAACCCTAAGGCTTTCTATAGGTATGTTAGGAATAAAAGAATGGCTAGGGTAGGAATAGGTCCAATCAAGGATAGTAATGGGAAGTTGTGTGTGGAGGCTGAAGAGATTGGGGAGGCACTGAATGAATACTTTTCGTCAGTATTCACTCAGGAACAGGACATTGTTGTCGATATGAATACTGAGGCACGAATAAGTAGAATGGATGGCTTTGAGATATGTAGAGAAGAGGTGTTGGAAATTCTGGCAAGGGTGAAAATAGATAAGTCCCCTGGGCCTGATGGCATTTATCCTAGGATTCTCCGGGAAGCAAGGGAGGAGATTGCAGAGCCATTGGCCTTGATTTTTGTGTCCTCTTTGTCTACAGGAGTAGTGCCAGAGGACTGGAGGCTAGCAAACGTGGTTCCCTTGTTCAAGAAGGGGAGTAGGGATAATCCTAGTAACTATAGGCCAGTGAGTCTCACTTCTGTTGTGGGCAAAGTCTTAGAGAGAATTGTAAGGGATAGGATTTATGCACATCTGGATAAGAATGATGTGATCAAGGATAGTCAGCATGGTTTTGTGAAGGGCAGGTCGTGCCTCACAAACCTTATTGAATTCTTTGAGAAGGTGACTAAGGAGGTAGATGAGGGGAAAGCGGTAGATGTGGTATATATGGATTTTAGTAAGGCGTTTGATAAGGTCCCCCATGGTAGGCTACTGCAGAAAATACAGAGATATGGCATTGAGGGTGAGTTGGAGGTTTGGATTAGGAATTGGCTGGCTGGAAGAAGACAGAGGGTAGTAGTTGATGGCAAAGGTTCATCTTGGAGTGCCGTCACTAGCGGTGTTCCGCAAGGATCTGTTTTGGGACCATTGCTGTTTATCATTTTTATAAATGACCTGGAGGAAGGGTTAGAAGGTTGGGTGAGCAAGTTTGCGGATGATACGAAAGTCAGAGGAGTTGTAGACAGTGAGGAAGGATATGGCAGGTTACAGCGGGATATAGAGAAGCTGCAGAGCTGGGCAGAAAGGTGGCAAATGGAGTTCAATGTAGCAAAGTGTGAGGTGATTCACTTTGGTAAGAGTAATAAAAAGATGGATTACTGGGCTAATGGTAGACTACTTGGTAGTGTGGAAGAGCA
Source organism: Chiloscyllium punctatum (assembly GCF_047496795.1). Classification (NCBI taxonomy): domain Eukaryota; kingdom Metazoa; phylum Chordata; class Chondrichthyes; order Orectolobiformes; family Hemiscylliidae; genus Chiloscyllium; species Chiloscyllium punctatum. The sequence continues at coordinate 100,673,487 of NC_092749.1, read as the reverse complement.
GAGGGATCTTGGTGTCCATGTACATAGATCTCTGAAAGTTGCCACCCAGGTAAATAGTGCAGTGAAGAAGGCATATGGCGTACTGGCTTTTATTGGTAGAGGAATTGAGTTCCGGAGTCCTGAGGTCATGCTGCAGTTGTATAAGACTCTGGTGCGGCCGCATCTGGAATATTGTGTGCAGTTTTGGTCGCCATACTATAGGAAGGATGTGGAGGCACTGGAACGGGTGCAGAGGAAGTTTACCAGGATGTTGCCTGGTATGGTAGGAAGATCCTATGAGGAAAGGCTGAGGCACTTGGGGTTGTTTTCATTGGAGAAAAGAAGGTTTAGGGGTGACTTGATAGAGGTGTACAAGATGATTAGGGGGTTAGATAGGGTTGACAGTGAGAACCTTTTTCCACGTATGGAGTCAGCGATTACAAGGGGGCAAAGCTTTAAATTAAGGGGGGGTAGATATAGGACTGATGTTAGGGGTAGGTTCTTCACTCAGCGAGTCGTAAGTTCATGGAATGCCCTGCCAGTAGCAGTAGTGGACTCTCCCTCTTTATGGGTATTTAAGCGGGCATTGGATAGGTATATGGAGGATAGTGGGTTAGTGTAGGTTAGGTGGGCTTTGATCGGCGCAACATCGAGGGCCGAAGGGCCTGTACTGCGCTGTATTCTTCTATGTTCTATGTTCTATATTATCAATCCGCCTGTTGCAGTGATAGTGGCCACCATACAGTCCTTATCAAAATGAAGCGCAGCCTTCACATTGCAAATACTCTGCATTGTGTTTTGTGGCACTGTTGCTTTGTGAAATGGGACACTCTTTGAACAGATCTATCAACTCAAGACAGGCCTTCCATGAGGCACAATGGGCGATCAGCAGCAGAATCATACTCCAATACAATCTGCAAACACATGGCCTAGCCTATTCCTCCGGTCTGCCTATATCCTCAACTGTGGTTCAATGAAGAGGGCGAGAAGGCGTGCAAGGAGCAGCACCAGGCATACCTAAAATGACGTGACAGTCTGCTGAAGCTACAAAATAGGACAACCTGGATGGCAAATAGCATAAGCAGCAAATGATAGAGCTAAGTCATCCAACAAATCAGATGTAAGCTCTGCAGTTCTGCTACATCCAGTCATGAATGGTAAATAATTGAACAACTCATTGAAGGAAGCAGCTCCACAAATATCCCCGCCTCAATGATGGAGGAGCCCAGCACATTGGTGGAAAAGATGAGGCTGACATATAACAATCTTCAACCTGAAGTGCCAAGTGAATCCCCAATATCAGAGATGTCAGTCTTCAGCCAATTTGATTCACTCCACATGATATCAAGAAATGGTTGGAGTCACTGGATACTGCAACATCAACGGACCCTGATAGCATTCTGGCAATAGTACTGAAGACCTGTGCTCTAGAACTTGCCACGCCCCTAGCGAAGGTGTTCCAATACAGATACAACACTGACATCAATCTAACAATGCAGAAGATTGCCTGGGTATGTCCTGTACATTAAAAAACAGGACAAATTTAACCCAGCCAATTGCTATCCGGTAATCGATCTACTCTCAATTATCAGTAGTGTGAAGGAAGGTGTCATGAGTGGTGCGATGAAGGAACAGGCCTGTGGCAGAAATGTTGACATCGGAACATGGTGATGTGTTGAAGTGGCAAGCAGCTGGAAACTTGCTCTCATTTTTGCAGATGGAATATAAATGTTCCACAAAGTGATCAGCCCAATATGATGGAGATACTATTTCACTGAATGGCTTGCTAACAATTCACACTTCACTGCATCTCAGTTACTAACTTGTCACTCGGTAATCACTTTATCATTTAACAAAAATATATAACTCAACTCAAAATCCTTTCTGTAAGGGAAATAAATGGTGATAAATCCTAGAACAAGATTTATGTTAAGATGTGAAAGATGAAAGAAGCCCAGACAGTCTCATGGATGAGTAGATTTCAACTTTGTTTTTCCCATTACCTCACCAAGTAGCTGTCCACATAGCCACCATTCCTGGGCTTAATCATTGTGATGGTAAAGACCAGTATAACTGTAAAACACTTACTGAGTGAGGATGATCTGACACTGTGACCTTCTGATTCTCAATAGATTTCTAAATCCCTTGCAGATATGATTCTGCTAAGGATGACACAACACACATTTATACAGAGAGATGTTAGCTGACAGTACAACTCATTAGATTTAGATTTTAAATGTCACCATACTCAAGTAGAAAAGTAGAGGAATACAGTAAGAAATGTATAATGTTTGTGAGAAGATTTGTAGCTCGGGTGCTCGTTGTTGTGGTTCTGTTCGCCGAGCTGGGAATTTGTGTTGCAGACGTTTCGTCCCCTGTCTAGGTGACATCCTCAATGCTTGGGACCCTCCTGTGTTCTTTCCTCCGGCATTTATAGTGGTTTGTCTCTGCCGCTTCCGGTTGTCCGTTCCAGCTGTCTGCTGCAGTGGCCGGTGTATTGGGTCCAGGTCGATGTGTTTGTTGATAGAATCTGTGGGTGAGTGCCATGCCTCTAGGAATTCCCTGGCTGTTCTCTGTTTGGCTTGTCCTATAATAGTAGTGTTGTCCCAATCGAATTTACATTGCTTGTCGTCTGTGTGTGTGGCTACTAAGGATAGCTGGTCGTGTCGTTTCGTGGCTAGTTGGTGTTCATGGATGTGGATCGTTAGCTGTCTTCCTGTTTGTCCTATGTAGTGTTTTGTGCAGTCCTTGCATGGGATTTTGTACACTACATTGGTTTTGCTCATGCTGGGTTTCAGGTCCTTTGTCCTGGTGAGTAGTTGTCTGAGAGTTGCTGTTGGTTTGTGTGCTGTTATGAGTCCTAGTTGTCGTAGTAGTCTGGCTGTCAGTTCAGAAATGTTCTTGATATATGGTAATGTGGCTAGTCCTTTGGGTTGTGGCATGTCCTCATTCCCTTAGGCATCTGTTGATGAAATTGCGGGGGTATCCGTTTTCGGCGAATGCGTTATATCGGTGTTCTTCTTCCTCTTTTTGCAGTTCTGGTGTACTGCAGTGTGTTGTGGCCCTTTTGAACAGTGTCTTGATGCAACTTCTTTTGTGTGTGTTGGGGTGGTTGCTTTCGTAGTTCAGGACTTGGTCTGTGTGTGTGGCTTTCCTGTATACCTTTGTGGTGAATTCTCCATTCGGTGTTCTCTGTACCATCACGTCTTGGAATGGGAGTTGGTTGTCCTTTTCTTCCTCTCTAGTGAATCGGATTCCTGTGAGTGTGGCGTTGATGATCCGGTGTGTGTTCTCTATTTCTGTGTTTTTAATGATTACAAAGGCGTCATCCACATATCTGACCCAGAGTTTGGGTTGCATTTGCGATAAGACTGTTTGTTCTAATCTTTGCATTACAGCTTCTGCAATGAGTCCAGAGATGGGTGAGCCCATGGGTGTTCATATATTTGGTTGTTGAATGTGAAGTGTGTTGTGAGGCACAGGTCCAGTAGTTTGAGTATGCCGTCTTTGTTGATAGGTTCAACGTCCTGTTGTCTGTTCTGTATGTCCAGCAGAGTACATCCAGAAAGTGCAACAACTACTTGCAGATACCAACACCTACCAAAAGAGGGAGTTTGACCCCACCCCACAGCTCACCAATAAGATAAACAACACACTGAGGAAAAAAACAAACGGACAGATAACCAGGTTTGACCTACAGAGAATGAAACCTGAAAGCAACACCACCCCAGATTCTATGGACTACCTAAAGTGCACAAACCAGACATCCCACTCAGACCCATCATATCGCTATCAGGTACACCATCACACAAACTGGCTAAAGAACTACAACAGAAACTGAAACACCTGATCAGCGGATCCAGACACTTTATACAGTCGACACAGGAATTCTTGGACATCATCAGAAATATACACATAGACAAGGAAGAAACTATGGTCTCATTCAATGTAACGGCACTGTTCACCTCTATCAAAACCCTAGCCAGAGAAACAGTAGCCAATCTGCTGGACGTACAGAACAGACAACAAGTTGGGACTACTGGACCTATTGAGTTTCAACCCCTCAGTATGCTATAGCAGATAAGCCTTTCCCCATTGAACATTGTGGTTGCTTCCCCTTGTTTAGGACACCACTCAGAATGTATTTCTGGACATCAAATATGCAGGTTTGCAACACTCAGTCCTGGCCATTTGTTTGCACGAAAAGTGGAGTCCTATACTGTATTAATCTAATGAACAAAGATAAAATGAACAAAGAAGTGCTTGAGACTACAACCCTAGAAACTGACTCCCTCATTAACAATCGTTGAGTTGAAAAGTGTGGTGTTTAAAAACCACAGGCAGTCAGGCAGCATCCAAGGAGCAGGAGAGTTGACATTTTGAACATGAACTCTTCATCATGATTCCTGATGAAGAGCTCACTCTCAAAACGTCGACTGTCTTGCTACTCGGATGCTGCCTGACCGGCTGTACTTTTCCAGCATCACACTTTTCAACTCCGATCGCCAGCATCTGCAGTCCTCACTTTCTCTTCCCTCATTAACAATGCAAAGCCAAGTTGTTTTCCCGCTGCAAATTCCATAGTTAGATTTTACCACGATCCATGCCAAATAAAGTCATATCGAAAATTCATTTAGAATTGTTATTTATTTTGAAAGTACTGAATTTATGCAATTTGTACTTGGAACAAAAGCTGAGTTGCCTAACATAACTTATTATAAAACAGATTTTGTATGTTTACTTTTAATAGTAGCATTTGCTGAGATGAGAAATGGTGCGTCGAACAACACCCTGAGCAAAGGTTGATGGTGGCACATGGCTTCAATTAGTTGGTGGATTTATTTGCAGTTCTTGCTTCATCGAGTCATAGAGATGTACCGCAGGGAAACAGACACTTCGGTCCAACTGGTCCATGCCAACTAAATATCCTAACCTAATCTAGTCCCATTTGCCAGCACTTGGCCCATATCCCTTGAAACCTTCCTATTCGTATACCCACCCTGATGCCTTTTAAATATTGTAATTGTACCAGCCTCCGCCAGGTCCTCTGGCAGCTCATTCCATACAAGCACCACGCTCTGTGTGAAAAGGTTGCCCGTTAGGTCTCTTTTATATCTTTCCTCTCTCACCCTAAACCTATGTCCACTAGTTCTGGAATCCCCCACCCAGGGAAAACACCTTGTCTAATTATCCTATTCGCGTACCTCATGATTTTATAAACCTCTGTAAGGTCACCCTCAGCCTCTGACGCTGGACAGAAAACAGCCCTAGCCTTTTCAGCCTCCCCCGATAGCTCAAACTTGTAAACCTTTTCTGAACCCTTTCAAGTTTCACAACATCCTTGAGGAAGGAGACCAGAATTGCAATATTCAAAAGTGGCCTAATCAATGTCCTGTACAGCTGTGACATGACCTCCCAACTCCTGTACTCAGTGCTCTGACCAATAAAGGAAAGCATACCAAATGCCGCCTTCACTATCCTATCTACCTGCAACTGTACTTTCAAGGAAATATGAACCTGGGTTCCAAGGTTTCTTTGTTCAGCAACACTCCCTCGTACCTTACCATTAAGTGTATAAGTCCTGCTCTGATTTACTTTTCTAAAATGCAAAACTCCATCTGCCACTCCTCAGCCCATAGGCCCATCTGATCAAGATCCCTTGTACTCTGAGGTAACCTTCTTCGCTATCCACTACACCTCCAATTTTGGTATCATCTGCAAATTTACTAACTATGCCTCCTATGTTCACACCCAAATCATTTATATAAATGATGAAAAGAAGTGGACCCAGCATCGTTCTTTGTCACCACTGGTCACTGGCCTCCAGTCTGAAAATCAACCCTCCACCACCACCACCCTCTGTCTTTTACCTTCCAGTCAATTCTGTATCCAAATGGCTAGTTCTCCTTGTATTCCATGAGAGCTAAACTTGCTAACCAGTCTCCCATGAGGAACCTTGTTGAATGCCTTACTGAAGACCATATGGATTATGTCTACAGCTGTGCCCTCACCAATCCTCTTCTTCAAAAAACTCAATCAAGTTTGAGACATGATTTCCCAAGCACAAAGCCGTGTTGACTATCCTTCATCAGTCCTTGCCTTTCTAAATACATGTAAATCCTGTCCCTCAGGATTCCCTCCAACAATTTGCCCACCACTGATGTCAGGCTCATTGATCTGTAGTTTGCAGGCTTTTCCTTGCCACCTTTCTTAAACAGTGGCGCCACATTAGCCAACCTCCAGTCTTCTGGTACCTCACCTGTGACTACCGATGATTTGGAATTATGCAAAGCACATTTGAAACCAGTTCAAATTGTATGAAATGGTAATTGTGCATCTGTAATATCTATAAGATATAGGAGTAGAATTAAACCATTTGGCACATCATGCTTGCCCTTCCATTCAATCATGGCTTATATGTATCTCAATTCCATTCTCCTGCCTTCTCCCTATAACTCTTTGATCTCCTTACTATTCAAAAACCTGTCTCTGTCTTAAATATACTCAATAACCTGGCCTTTACAGCCTTCTGCAGCAATAAATACTGCAGATTCGCCACCATCCAGCTGAAGAAAGTATTCCTCAAAGGGTCATCCCTTCACTCTGAGACAGTGTCTTCAGGTTCTAGTCTCTCTGAGTAGAAACATCTTTCCATGTCCATTCTTATCCTTCTAAACTACATTGAATATAGAGTCCTAATCAACTACTTTAATCTTGGGGTTTTCTTGTGAACCTTCTGTGGACCCCCCTCCAAGGCCAGCACCTCCTTCCTTAGATACTGGGCCAAAACTGCTCTCAACATTCCAAAGGAAGTCTAACCAGAGCCTTCAATAGCCTCAGCTGTAGATGTTTTGTATAACTTTCAAAATGAATTCTATCATTGTATTTGCCTTCCTAACTCATATGTCATGTTTCTGAGCAAAACCATTTTCCTATTCTTTTGGTTGCCAAGCATAAATTAAGACTGATCAAAACATAGATTCAATTATATTGAAAGCAACGCTTTGCATCATTTGACATTGATCACAAAATACCGTGCAATTTTAACGGCACTGCCCTCACTCTTTCACGTCCATGGTTTTGTTGAGAATAGTGTGATAAATTGATTGTTGCCTGTATAATTTAAGTGCAAATGTCACTGGCAGTAATGTTTTCATCATGAATCAGTACTAGCATTACTATGTTCATATGGTACACTTGGAGGATGAAGACTGTTGGAGTGCTTCAGGGGAGGCTAACGCACTAAAACAAGAGTGCTACTCTTGGCTCTAAACAGTCAATTGGTGGTAAAGAGCTTAACTTTGCTGAAACAAAGATATTTTGGTGAACCTTTCATCTTGCACTTAAAAGTACAGTTCACAAGAATGCCAAATTAAGAGAAGATCAGCATTTATACAATATGGGAGGGAACTGCTGAATGGTTGTCAAGTGCACGGTACGGCACGGTGGCTCAGTAGTTAGCAGGGTTCAGTTCCACCCTTGGGCAGCTGCGTATGTAGAGTTTCTACATTCTCCCCATCTACATGAGTTTCCTCCGGGTGCTCCGGTTTCCTCCCACAGTCCAGAGATGTGCAGGTTAGGTGAATTTGCCGTGCTAAATACTGTTCAGGGCTGTGCAGGCTAGGTGCATTAGTTAGGGGAAATGTAGAGTAATAGGGTAGGGGAATGAGTCTGGGTGGCATACTCTTCAAAGGGTTGATGTGGACTTGTTAGGCTAAATGGCCTGTTTCCACACTGTAGTGATTCTGTGCACTCTAGGTAGAGGCAAAGCAGTAGATAGTGTACCATTTGATGATTGACAGTAATTTCCAGATCTGTTGAAATTTTAAATCGGGTTAACATAATTCGTCAGGTGTTGCCCTGGGAAATTAACCAACAAATGGCTTTCACCTATTTTGATGGTTGAAACGGGCACAGTGCGTAAGCATATTCTATCTGCCTGCAAAGAACAAGGCTCTGTGTACTAATATATGTAGTTTCAACACACATGAATACACCATACTGAGACACCAACTGACTATCCTAAATTGGTTGTCAGTGTAGTTCTTTGCATCCTCTGGATTATGGAGAAAATGTTGTCCAGTTGTGGAATCACATTTAATGTTAGATACTGGTGTGCAAATTTTGCAAGTACAAGTTGGTTGCATTTGGTCAATACTTCGTTTGTTGTGAACAGCCAAACAGATGTTTTGATACGATGTACCACTCTTTGTGACATGACATCACATTGGCACTGACATTCATATACCAGATTACTACTTTGTGTGATAGGCCAATTTTTTTGTTGGTTTGACAGCAATATCATGTTCTTGGTAAACACAATTCATTGTTGCTGCAGAGTAGCAGTTTAAAACAGCTAACTTCACCTGTTGCTCAAACTTTTGAGATGTCTTTCCCTTCCAAGGTAATCAGTGATATTGTAGACACTTTACAGCTACATATAGTAATCAAGACATTCCTAATATTTGCACATAGAACATGTGCATTTGTTTCAACTCAACAAAATAAGTGACAGATGCTGCATTATAGGTTAATGAATCAGACTGAAGTGTGTGAAGCCAGAGGTTAAGTGGTAATATAGATTGCTTAGGTAGCTTCAAGACAAAGAGTAGATAGTGGTAGTAAAGAATAGTTGTTCAGAAGGTGAGAACTAGAGTTCCGCAAAGATCAGTGCTGGGGTCTCTGCTATTCTCAATTTACGTTAACAATTTGGCCTTTCAAATCAAGACATAATTTCTAAAGTTGCAGATAACATGAAATTGAGGATATAATCAATACGAAGGAAGGACTGCAGTAAATTACAGGAGGACATTAATAAACCAGTAGAATGGGTGGATATTTGGTATATAAAGTGTAAATGTGAGGTAGTATACTTTGTTATGAGAAATGGTGAAGTCACTTATTGCATGGGAGTTGCAAATCCATGTGAGGTGAAGAAATAAAGGAATCTTAGATACAAATACATCATCCGTGAAGATTGCGTAAGTTACCAAGGTTTGTTTTTGAAACAAAAGCAAACAAGCATGAGGCTTGATTTTTCGAGTTGAATGAAAAGTAGGGAAATTATGCTAAACCTTCACCAGACATTGTTTAATCACAAAGTTCTGGATAACGAATTTTGAAAGAATATAGTCATTTATAAGGATAATGCCAGGAATATGTGGGTATAAATATCAAGTCATAAGTGACAGCTTAGGTCTCTTTTTTTTTCTTGAGGAAAGAACTCTGAGGGGATGACCTAATAAACAGGAATATTTAAAATGTTGAAAGATTTTGATTGAATGAATGCAGGTTTGCTCACTGAGCTGGATGGTTAGTTTTCAGACATTTCATCACTATACTAGGTAACATCATCTGGATGAAGCCGGAGGCTCACTGATGATGTTACCTAGTATGGTGGCGAAATATCTGAAAATGAACCTCCCAGCTCAGTGAGCAAACCTATATCCAGAACCTGAACTTGAGCTATAAATCTTCTCAAAATTCATTTTGATTGAATGAATAGAGAGAATGTTTTGTCTTGTGGGGAAGAGCATATTCAGAGAGTATTAGTATAAGCAGATCACCAAGAAACCCAGTAGTTACAAGAAGTACCGATTTAGATGAGAAAACATATGATACGGCTCAGTTGAAGCATAAGTGCTGATATGAATGGATTGAAATAAATGGCTTCCCTTTGTGCCACAAATCCTATGTAATACATTTATGGCTTTCCATAAATATGAAATGAATATTCATGTGTATTCGCAGTGTAAGAAATAAGGTACTGTCTTTGGGGCTTCACAATAAAAAGTTGGAGCAGGTAAGAATTCAGCAGAACAGTATAGAATACTTGGATATGATTTATAAGAGTTACGTCAGAGTGAGGATAATTCTACCTTGAATGCCCCAAGGATTGATAATAGAGCCAGTACTATTTCAACTTTCAATCAATAATTAGAATTGGACAAATGTGTTCATAAAATCTAGTTGGCACCGTTGATTCTGAGTGATGCTTATGAAATGATCAATTTAAAGTCAACACAACAGTGTCATGTAAAATCCAATTGGAATAAGATTGAAGATCTTTACATCAGAAGCAAAAGTAGACATGCTCTCAGAATGGTATAGTAACAGCTAGGGATAAGTCTATAAAAAATAGGTAGCCACAGAAGTGTTGAGATTCACAATGTCCAATCAATACCAAATAATGATCAACAAAGCAGGTAGAATGATGAACTATGCAGTGAGAGCAGTCCAGTGCAAGTGGAGGAAATCTTATATACACTAGAATGCTGTGATCAGGCTATAACTAATAACCTGCGTTAGTCACAGAGATGCAAGGGAGATATTAAGGTATGGCAACCAATTCAAGGTAAGAACTATAAAGCCAACAAGGAAAAATCCTATCAATAGTCAGGGACAACAGTTGCAAACCCTAAAATTACTTCAGAAACAACTGTTGAGGTTGTAGCTGGAATGTTAATAGAATGGATAAACTGACAATCCATTACTTTCCTCATACATGATCACAATTCCAATATTCGTTTTTAATTGCAGATTTGTTTATTGGCTCTTTTTAAACTTCCCAGCTGCAATAGCAAAATTTGAGCTCACGTCCCCTGATCATTAGGTCAGGCCTCTGAACTATTAATAACATAACTACTATATCACCATTCCTTATTTGTGGAATGAATACATGGCTATTTAATTGACTGACTAGTGTAATGTTGAGTTTTACAGAGCAGCACAGTTCTGAAGAACAAACATAAAGTAAAGGAGCAGAATTAGACCATTTGGCCCATTGAGTTTGCTCTGCCATTCAGTCATGGCTGATATGTTTTTCAACCTCATTCTCCTGCCTTCTCAGATTAGATTAAATTTATTCTTGTCACATGCAACATTGAAAAGTGTTATTTTGCCTGCTTTACAAGCAAATCATACTGTATAGAGTGCATCAGGTAGCAGAACAGAGTTCAGAATATGGTGTTACAGCTGCAGAGAGGTTGCAGAGAGCGAGAAACCAAGATTAACATTTGAGAGGTCCATTCAAAAGTTAGATAACAGTGGGGAAGTAGCTGTTCTTGAATCTGTTCATACATATATTCAAACTTTTATATCTTCTGCCAAATGGAAGAAGGTGAAAGAGAGTATAACCAGGGTGGGAGGGATCTTTGATTATGTTGGTTGCTTCCCTGAGGCAGTGGGAAGTATAGATGGAGTCAATGGATGGAAGGCTGGTCTCCCCATAATCCTTGATCCCCTTACCAATCAAGAACCTGCCTATCTCTACCATAAATGTATTCAGTCACTTGGCTTTCACAGCCTTCTGCAGCAGTGATTTCCACAGATATGAGAAAGGTGATCAATCTGATCAGTTAACTCTGTTCCTCCCTCCCCAGAAACTGCAAAACCTGCTAAGTAGTTCCAATATTTTTTATTTTAATTTGAGATTTCTAACATCTACCAAGTGTCACACATCTGTTTTGGAGAAAGAAAGTCAGTCAAGTTTCCAACTAAGTTTCCAAGTTTTTGATTCTTGTCCTTAACTTAGTGAATGGATGGTGGCTAATAGACAAGGAAAGAATGCATCTCTCACATGATTAAGTGAGTCAGTTACCAGAGGGCTGCCAGTATCTGTAAAGTAAGATAAGCAATAATAAAAATTTGCATAAGTTTGTAAAATTTGCAGAAATTTATCCTGACATGATCTTCTGTGATTCTAGAACTTATTATCTGATTACAGTTCTAATCCATTACTATATTAGCACAAAATTAGAAATTATTTGCAGCACAAAGGTGTTGTATTTAGCGCATCCTGGTACCTATGCTCAATGTAAGTGTGACACTTAAACAACAAAGTACTGCTTGTTGTCCACAGTTCTTTTTAAAAAAAAAGTAAGAAAATATATTTTTATGATAGCACCTGCTCAGTAACTGCAGACCTTGGTCACATAAACCTTTAGGTACAAGTATCTGTTAAAAACTTAATTGTTATGCGAGACGATTCAAATTCTACGCTGGAGATATTTTTAAAAACCATTAGAGTAAATTATTAGTAATCCTCTCTAATACATTCATACTTTTTATCAAGTAACATGTAATTACATCTAATTACATAATTATATATTCACTGTAATTTATATAATTCACTATATTATCCCCAAAGCTTTGCGGATGTATGCTCAAATTTTCATGAAGCAAAATCATTTGATTTGTTGCAAAATGTACTTTTAAATGGGCATGATTTGCATGTGCAAAGTCAGTCTACAAATCACTAATCAATGATGTCATCCCTGAGTGATGTGATTTCTAAAGACAAAATTAATGGGGTTAAAATGTAATGAAACAATTTGTATGTGATTAAGAGCTCAATCAATTTGTACAATGTTATCCAACTTATCATAGTGTATATTATGCAGCATGTCACCAGGTCAAAATCCTCCCTAACAGCATTGTGGGAATACCTGTGCCAAATGGACTGCCAAGGTTCAAGGTCCATGAACAGCTACAGGTGGGCAATAAAGGTTGACTGGGCCAGTGATGTCCACATTCCATGAACAAATATGTTTTTCAAAATTATTGACTAGATGGCAATTAAGTGTATGACTTGTCACATTGTCCCTTCATTTGTGATTTTGGTTCAAATTCAAGGCAACTGAGCTGCTAAAAAATCTCTCAAGTTTAATGAAAACACTTCAGTGTTCACAAATTAATTAATGGTGGACATAATAAATTGTACTAAACTGCCAGTGGTAATCAAATAGAAATGAAGTTCAAGCAAGTCAATAACACGTTATACGTTTGGGTTTATACTAGGAATGTCCTGTTATAAGTAAATTTACAGTATTTAAAATAAAAATGTGTTTCATTCCTCAATGTTCATTTCAGTCATTTTGAGAAACAACAAAATAAATTGCTATAAAGGTGCACAAAGGTGGATACATTCCCAGGACCTGATCAAGTGTACCCTAGAATGTTGTGAGTGTTTAGGGAAATGATTCCAAGGCCCCTTGCTGAGATATTTGTATCATCGATAGTCATAGGTTAAGATGCCAGAAGACTGGCAGTTGGCTAATGTAGTGCCACTATTTAAGAAAGGTGTAAGGAAAAGCCAGGGAGTTATAGACGGGTGAGCACGACATCAGTCTTGGCAAGTTGTTGGAGGGTACGCTGAAGGACAGGATTTGCATGTATTTGGAAAGGCAAGGACTAATTAGGGATAGTTAGCATGGCTTTGCATGTGGGAAATAGTGTCTCACTACATTAAGTTTTTTGAAGAAGTAACAAAGAGGATTGATAAGGGCAGAGCGGTGTATGTGATCTATTTGGACTTCAGTAAGGCATTCGACAAGGTTCCTCATGGAAGACTGGTTAGCAAGGTTAGTCTGCATGGAATACAGGGAGAACTAGCCAAATTTATACAGAACTGGCTCAAAGGTAGAAGATAGAGGGTGGCGATGGACGGTTATTTTTCACACTGGAGGCCTGTGACCAGTGGTGTGCCACAAGGATCACTGGGTTCACTGCTTTTTGTCATTTAAGTAAATGATTTGGATGTGAACACAGATATAGTTAGTGAGTTTACAGATGACACCAAAATTGGTGGCGAGGGAGAAAGCCAAGAAGGTTACCTCCGAGTACAATGAGACCTTGATCAGATGGGTAGATGGGCCAAGGAGTGGTGGATGGGGTTTAATTTAGATAAATGTGTGGTGTTGCATTTTGGAAAGGCAAATCAGGACAGGACTTACTGCATAAGGTCCTGGGGAGTGTTGCATAACAAAGAGACCTTGAAGTGCACATTCATAGTTCCTTGGAAGTAGAGTTGCAGGTGGACAGGATAGTGTAGAAGGTGTTTGGTACGCTTGCTATGTTGGTTAGTGCATTTGGTATCGGAGTTAAGAGGTCATGTTCCAGCTGTACGGGACACTGGTTTGGCCACTTTTGGAATGCAATTCTGTTCTTCCTGCTGTAGGAAGGATGTTGTGAAACTTGAAAGGGTTCAGAAAAGATTGACAAGGAAGTTGCCAGGGTTTTATAGGTTTGAGCTATAAAGTGAGGCTGAATAGGCTCGGCCTATTTTCCCTAGAGTGTTAAGGTTGAGGGTTGACCTTTTAGAAGTTTATAAAATCATGAGGAGCATAGGTTGAATAACCAAGGCCTTTTCCCCAGGGTTGTGGAATCCAAAACTAGAAGTTATAGATTTAAGATGAGAGGGGAAAGATTTAAAAAAGATCTAAGGAGCAACTTTTTCACACAGAGGGTGGTATGTGTAAGGAATGATTGCCAGAGGAAGTGGTGGAGGCTGATATAATTGCAACTTTTAAAAGGTATCTGGATGGGTATATGAATAGGAAGGGTTAATAGTTAATGTCACTGTGGAAGCAGTTTTTACTTCAAATTTGCACTTCACCGGAACAAGACTTGTTTTAAAAAAGATTTCAAAATAGGCTTGGGCTACTTCATTACTTGTGGTTCATCCCTTAAATCTGGTACAGTAGAGGAAATTAACAGTCTCTGGTGTTGAATTCCTATTCAAGAGGTCATACAGAACACGTTGGGGATTTTCAAATGAAAGCAAATTAGGTTAAGTGGGATAAATAAATGTCAACTTGTAGTCACATTTCTTTATAGAAAGCAACTGGCCTCCAGAGTGCAATATGTTGAGAGGGGTTTATGGGTTTATTTTGATCCTGAAACCTTTTGTCATATCTGGTATTGCTAAGGTAATGAAAATAATTGAAGCTTTGTTTTTGTACAGAACATTATTTCTTTGAAATTGCAATTTACAGTCTGTATTATGCAAAAACAGAGCAGCCTTCAGTAGAGGACCTGAAAAGTCTTACATCCCAAAAATTGTCATTTTATGCATAACCTATGCTGTTGCCTGTCTTGTGGAGAAGCTGATTTAATCTCTGTCATATTGCTCTGCATCTGTTCAATGTAAGGTGACTCTGCTGCAGCATGTCCTGACCCACTTAGTCAATTTGAAAGACTGTTAATCCTAGGATCATTTTGCATTGCTATCTATTATTGAATAGTTAGTTGTTTTTAAGTTACCTTTAGAATCCTTCACCGCAGTTACAAATCATAGTGCAACATTAAAAAGGTATAATCCAGATATCTGGATAATGGTTGGAACAGAATTGACCAATTCAAAATTACCAACTCGCCTGTCAGTGATTTTGTTTTCCAAGTCTAGCCTGTCCCAAATACATCCATCGGAGGAAACCTGGGAGAAAACCACTCCTGTCAGGGTTAGCCTTGCAGGTCAAGACACACCCCTTTCTCACAGCCAGAGTGAAAAATCCCAAAGACACTTCAATAGTGACAGAGAAAGGATAAAAGTGTAAGTCAAGGAGGGGTTAGTTTGCTTGGTGGGTAGATAAGGGATGTGTCAGGTTGTTGCTTAGGGTGTTGAGGGTTCAGGTTGGTTGGGGATGTCTGCTGTTTGCAGCAGGGCAAGGAGTTTATGGTTATCAGTTGCAGGAAGGTCAAATGCGTGGTTAATTGAGGGTTTAATTTTGTGGTGACGTAGCAATTACTAGGTTTTAATTAATTTTTCCTGGATAATTATTGAGCTTAAATGAGTTAGAATCCTCCAAGTTCTCCAAACTTAATGGACTCTTTTGGAGAATTCCAGATGAGGGGGATTGCCCATCAAAAAAATTCAGTTTCCCAGCTAATTCCCAAAGAATCAGTTGCATTATAAATTCCACATGGTCCTGATATGCAACTCCATTCTGAAATACTCCATTGACTCTCTAGCCGTTGGAATATCTGAACCATGTGTCAGCCAGTGATCCATTGTGGGAGATTTAAAGAGATGGTGCATTTTGCTTTCAGTAATCATTGTAGTTGGTAATTCCCATCCATTCCTCCTCCACCTGTGTGCAGATTCTAATGAAGCATTCGAACAATCTTGCATTGACATAGCACCTGTCACTTCAATTGATTTCTCAAAACATTTAATTTGCAATGAATTACTTCTTAAAAGTATAACCCACGTCATTGCATAGGCAAATGTAGCAACGAATTTTCACACAGCAAGTAATAAAATGAAAGGCTCATTAATCTGTTTGAATGGTGTTGACAAAAGATGTGTTCAGAAGAGCTTCCATTGGATCATTTGTCTGTGTGAACAGACAGATGCTGCCTTAGTTTAGAGTTTAACTGAAAAACGGTGCCTCACAGCCTCCTACCTGCACAGGGGTGCCAACTTAGAATATACAGTCAAGTCCTGCTGTGGAGTTTGAATTCAAAGAGTCAATAATGCTTCTTCTAAGCAATTCTGCATTAGTTTTCTCCCATTACCAATCTACTGCTACAGTATGACTGTGATGGATAGAATGTGGAAATAAGGTGTCCTCACTTAACGAGATGAGTTTAGTCTGAGCAAGTAGCTTAAACCAAACAGTAACATTTAGATTTATTAAAATAAAAATTTTATACTTGTTTAAAATATATGTTTTGGTGCTAGAATTTCTGTTCTCGTCAGTTTCATGGCTCAATGCTTAGAAACATTTTACTGGGCACTTCAGACACTGCTGCTTCCAACAATCTGATGAAGTATTTGAGCTTTCAACCATTTAGTTTTGTTGGGTTATTTTAGATTTTTCTGGGGAAAATGCATTTAAAAGTACTGTTTCTCTATTTTCCTGCAACATGGTGTCTCAGTCATTGGCACCATTGCCCCACAGCACCAGGGATTCCACCCTTGGACGATTTGTAGAGTTTCTACATTCTCCCCATATCTGCATGGGTTTCCTCTGGGTGCTCTGGTTTCCTCCCTCAGTCCAGAGATGTGCAGGCAAGGTGGATTGGCCATGATAAATGCGGGTTTCAAAAATAGGTTGGGGTGCTGTGTCTTAATGCAATGCTGTTCCGAGGGTTGGTGGGACTTGATGAGCTGAATGGCCTCTTTCCAAATGGTAGTGATTCTGTGAATAACAGGTTGTATTCTCAGGTCTTATCACTGTGCAGTAATGCACCTATTCAGTAATTTTATTCCAAACCTGGAATCAGCTGTACATTTTAGATCCCGCTGGAAATTGTTTGCATTAACTTCAGTCTCTACACGATAGGTTAGGATAAAATGACCGCTATTGGAGTATGTCCACTCTCGATAACAAAAGCTTATGGAAGTAAAAACAGCCATTGCTCTGTTTAAAGTTTTAACATTTCGTTAGCATTTCAACCACATGACATGAAAATATAACTTTGTTTTCTGCAAACCAGAACATGTCAGTTCAGTTATAATCTATCTGGCATTGCTACTTGTGCGTGGGTGGAGGGAGAAACTAGCAGCAGATGTTTTCTGTTTGTCAACTTTCTGTTTGTAAACTGATTAAAACGATGCAATAATTACACAGAACTGCTTTAAAATATTCCACATTCTGAAACACTTTGCATAGCTTTGTTAAAATTACTGTGAACACCTGGCTTAAGCATTCCTCCTCAAGGGAGTGAGCGCTTTGACTTCATTCAATTCTCACAGGTAGAGTTTTGGCTCTTCATTGAACGGCTCTGAACTCATCATGGAAAAGTCTATGGCCTAGACTGTAGCTGGAGAATTATGATGTAGTGTCTCCCCTGTGACTACCAGCTAAGGAAAAATCTTTTTTTTAATTTTGCTGCACTGATCCTACCATTTCCCAACCCAGCCATTTCCATTTTTTGGGTAACTGTTGTAGAAATCTCCTTGGTTACTTAACTTGCTCTGACATATTTAGCTTGACAAATGAAGGACTTTTTTAAACTTAGCAACATGAATTTCATTAGGTACAACCAGGCAGTGTTCCTTCATGAATTTTTGTAAATTGATGATAAGCTTTTCTGCCTTTTGTTTTTGATATTTAATATAGATATAAAACAGTCATTTAAATATATTGCCATTTTTCCATTCCTGGAAATGGTGATTCATCGTATTCAAGTTATTTTTCATCCTATAAAAATCTGGACATTTTACAGTTCACCAGCCTAACAAAATAGCTAACAACAGCTGAGCTCAAATGTGTCTTCACCTGACATCCAAGCGAACCATTCCAGCAGTCACCAGGACTAGAAACCATTTTAGCCTGCTTGGCATCAGTGACTGACATACACTTCAGTGCAGAGCACTGCTCAAATCAAGAACCTGTCTGTACTGTGTAGCTCAATATCACACCAACTGGTGCATTTATGCACTACAGAATTAGAGAAGTTACAGTTAATTTTATGATAAGTCATTTTGTGTTCCTGTTTTTCAATAAACTTAAAAGTGAGTTTTAACGTAGCTTTCTTGAAAAAAATAAAAACTAGAAAATGAAATTGGTACTCGAGCATGGTGTTCTGAGGAAATGTAGTTTATAATGCAAGTTTGATCATCATAAAAGCTGTAATATTTGGTCAATCGTTTTGAATGTATAGCTGGAAGAGGGATAGTGGCAGCTCTACAGGTCAAACATTGTTGCTAAGAATACACATTATATGATGATTCAGGTCATTAGGTCGTGGATTATGGTAGAGTTATGTTGTCATTTGTGAACAGGATGCTGAATTTATATGGAACAAATCAGACTGCTGGGTAGGTTCCTGCAAACTTGAAGATATGAGGTCTGAAGAACTCACTTCAGTCTGAATCAGTAACCAACTTGGAAAACCAGTATAATGGGATAAGTGCATTACACGGTATTGATATTTTCATTATACTGAACAATTACTGATTTTTTTATTAATGGTGATAGAATTGGTTATACCTGCGCATTGTTATGTCAACACTTGAGTTTAGGCAGGCAACCCAAGTCAATGGACATATTCTCACTAACTTGCAGCCTAACCCCAATTTCCCAAGCATCACATGGTACATTAGTGATTTTGTTGACTTGCTAATGTACTAATTACCGAGGTGATTTAAAGTATGTCTCCTCTGTATTAAAATACATCAAGGCAAAGAACTTGTATTTCTATATCGTACATTTCCACAACCTTAGGATATCTCATAGTGTTGCACTATCGTAATGTAGAAACTGTGCCAAACAATTTGTGCACGGCAACATCACTCAAACAAATGAAATTAAATAACTAGATATTATGTTTTTATTGATAGTTGAGGTGTAAGATTTGGCTATGACAGTGCTATTCTTGCTTCTTCTTATAGTACTGGAAAGCAAATTGAATCTCAATTTAATATCTCACCTGAAAAACCAATGGTTTCACATCCAGCATTAATTTCTTATTAAATCAAAAGCCTGTTAGTATTTGAGCACTGAACTGTAAAAGAGCTAAATTCTTTTGCTAATAGTTTCAGATAAAAGCAAATATGTTTGTTTAAAGCTGGCCTTATATTTAGCTAGTGCTATTTAGTTTTAGTATATGCTTTTCTTTAAACAATGTCTGATGAAAGTTTGAGGAATCATTATTAAAAGCTTAAAAGAAAAACCTACATAAAGTTTTGTAACTATTATAATTGTTGCAAATAAGCAGGTTAATTGAGTAGCTCACAAGAAAGTTGCACTTTGCTGGTTATTTGTGATGTGTTATACATTGCTGAAGGGTTAATCCTACATCATTGAGCATCATGGTTCGTTACTTTTCAATGCATCTTAACCACAATAGCAGCTTGTTGTTCAAGTTTTGTTTTTACAATTATTTGTGCTTCATCAATAATGTATGTATGAAAGCTGTAGCTAGTAGAAAACAAAGCCATTTTCAGATGTTCTGGTGCTACCGATGTGTTTTACCAAAAACAGATGATTCAAAATTAAATTTTTTGTAGCATAGAGCATAAAGAGCAAAGAAAAACAGTCCTCTGTTGATTAAAATGCCTAATTACTGTTGTTGTTATGAAGTTTTAACAGCGCACAGTAGAAATCATTATACTCTGGCATTACAAAAGCCTTCTTCACAATTGCTCAGATTGGAGAGTGCTGAAATTACACAGCAGTGTTCCACTGCTATTCCCAAGAGGAAAGATGGCTTGCAACTGACAAGTATTATTAATTATCACTTTCTTTTCATAACACAGTACCCTGTTTAATTGTTTATCTGGAAGTCGCATGTGTTATTTTCATATGCTTTCAAATGTGACAGTTTTTTTTAAACTAGCATCGGAACTATCTCTCTCCAGCAAATTAGAAATATGGTACAGCATTCAAATTTTAAAACAGTTTTCCTTTTGAAAGTTCAGACAATACTGTTAGATATGTAACTGTACATATGTTGATGTGAGTTGCCCAACTTTTGGAGCAGCTGCAAATTATATATAAAGCTGTTTTTATACTTTTATAAGCTGTGGTTTACAATAGCAAATATTTTTGTGCTTTTTGATTGTTAATCTTTTTCAGAAAATACTTAATAGAAAACTAATGTTATGCAGACAATGAGTAAAGTCGATCCTTTTATGTCATATAAAGTTGATACTATCAGTTTACATGTGCATTAAGTAATTTTAATTCACATGCTTTGTTCTGAATTAATCTTCAGAAAAAAAGAATGACAGCTCTCATGACTGGGAGTATTTGGCAGAAATTTTAAAATCTAAATTATTTTGTTACGTCTAATTATAAAAACTTCTATAAATGTGTTACAACTTTAATTATGAGTTTATGTGAAGATATACATTAGAGATTGAATTCTTGATGAAAATTGTGGTCAAATATTAACAACTCTTCAATTGTAAACAGCAGTATTTAAATCAGATGGTTTTATTTTGTTCCCAAACCACCAAGTCTAAATCCTCCAAAAATTTTCTGTAGTGTTTATGATCAGAATTGTTATGTTAGTATTCAATCCATTTTGTATTTTATCTCTTTCTTCAGATTTGAATATTTAAAGGTCTGATTGCAGTTATTATTAAAGGTAAGACTGTTGTTACATTGGTCTCTAAGATTTCATCTTGCCAGGTTGTTCACTGCACTTTATTAATAAAGCTTGTCCTTTATGCTGTTAGAAAAAGTAGCTTTGCTATTCCTTATCACAGCTCCTAATTAGAAGTGATGTGCTTTAAAACAAGTGGTGCTGGGATTTAACACCTGACTAGGTAGCTGCACTAACAATACTGCTGTACTAATGGTACTTCCCTGTTTCTGCATGTCTGAGCTTTAACTGAAAGCTAATACTTTTGCCTGTGTGCCTGAGGCTGAATCTGACACTAACACCTGCCATATTGGAGAATGTCTTTGTCACTCATGCTTTTGTTTGAATTGCTTCAGGGAGCCAATGAGAGCTAAGTCCATTTATGTTTTGTTCTTTAAGCACCACGCAATTGGATTTTGAAACAGGATAGATAAGAAGTGGCACGTGCTGAGCCGGTCTTTTGAGCCAGCTTGGCTTAATAAGTAGTTTCAGGAGGGCAGATTGCTGAGCCTGGCTTTCTGAATGGAACAGCTGGGGGAGGAAGGAAACACAAAAGACAAGTAGACAGAGTGGCATAAACCTGCAGAATTGTGGGTGGGGCTTTGGACACAGGGAGCAGGCCGACCACACGCCAGGTGTGACCTTTTCTAGCTCATTGGTTCTGCTTGTTTGTCTGGGCAATTTAAAACTCACTGATAGAAATGAGGAATGTGACAGGCTGCTTGCTGCAGCCAGAAGTAGGAGGAGTCTGGCTGAAGCTGATGGACTACTTTGATTAACCCTCTAAGGACTGTATTAGCATATTAGCACCTTATCTAGGAGCATGACAGGTGTAGGAGTTTTGAACGATGGTAATGTGTTTCATGCTACGTTGACGTTTTCTGCAATATTCATCATGCTTAATTTAGTAGCTGAAACCATATAGCAGATGTCACTGGG
This sequence comes from Chiloscyllium punctatum, assembly GCF_047496795.1. Taxonomy (NCBI): domain Eukaryota; kingdom Metazoa; phylum Chordata; class Chondrichthyes; order Orectolobiformes; family Hemiscylliidae; genus Chiloscyllium; species Chiloscyllium punctatum. Next base: position 100,651,752 of record NC_092749.1, on the reverse strand, counting down.
TGAAAAATACTCCAAGCAACAAAGACAATAAGTTTATAGGAAATTTAAAGCAGTATTTGGAATAAGAATTCGCGATAACTGTGTTCACATCATTATAGAGCTTGGGCTTTGTGATCTGTGCAATAAAATCCACTTACTCAGACTGGGCAAGAAGAGAGCTGCAGCTGTTAAGTACTATTTGTCGCCAGCAGCATTTTTTGACTCTATTCATATAAGGATCTTTTTATAAATGTTAAGTTTTCTCAGATATATCTATTGGTACCGTGCCATTTTGTACCATTGATATTGAGCATTCATATTCACTGTTCCAATTGTTCTTGTGGAAAATCATTTGAATTACAGAGATCCTAATTAGTTTGGAAAGATAATGGAACAGATTATACTTTGCCATTGCTAGGCTCTTTCACCTGAGCAGGGATGCAGGATAAGAGGAAAATCCTTTTTCAAGTAGCAGTTCCTCAGCTGATGTTTTGTAAGACAAGCATGACAAAAGGAGATACTTCACACAGCTTCATTGCATTTAAAGCTTAAAGTTAATTTTATAAGTCTAACAAGCTACTATGTGCTGTGTCACATAACCACAGCACATAGGCGTAATCTGCCACACAGCAGAATTTTCAATTTCAGACCTGGTTTTACGTGGAGAAGGCAAACAGAGATTCTACTGAGGGAAGAGAAGGGCTTTTATTTGTCTTTTAACACTCCTGTGAAGCTCCTTGGGATGCTTTAGTGTGTTACAGGCACTATATAATTACTTGTTGATTTGTCTTGGACGTCTATTTCATAGAACCAGCAGATTTTGGCAGCCAGGTTTCAGCTGAATGCCACCGGTCAGTTCACTCTGTCGTGATGACAGAGGAAGCTCAAAGTATATGTGGATGTATTGACTTTCTAATTACAAAATGCCTTTTTTTGAAAGAAATGACAGCCAAAAGGTGACTGCAGATTTTACTTCAGTGACTCTCTGGAGATAGAGAAACCCTGGAAAGTCACACCTGATTCAGAATTCAAGGGAGTTTCAAATGAGAAATGATAATGTTGTGGTAATCTCACTGGATTAGTAATACAGAATCCCAGACTCCTATTCTGGTGAAAGAGGTTTATATCTCACTATAGCAGATGATGAAATTTGAATCCAGTAAAATCTGCAATAAAAACCTAGCCTAACGCAACCATGTAATAATCACTATTGATAGTTGGAAAAACCCATGTGGTTCTTTAATTTCCTTCTTTTCAGAAGAAATCTGCCATTCTTACCTGGTTTGGTCTAGATACATAGCAAGGTGGTGACCCTTAACAGCCCTTTATTACATTCTGGGCTTGGCAGTGGTGTCCATATTTCATGAACGAATGCAAATTTAAAAGGAAGAAATGCACTGCGAACTGAACTGTAATCTCCTGAGAGTTATCCCAGACTGTGACTATGATAGAAGAAAAAACAACAGTCGAGGCATATTTCCCTTTCAAGAATACACAAAAATGGCGTTTGGAAGTCAGTTGATTCCCAGTGGTCCTGTGGCTAATGGAAGCTGTGTGAGTGGGCTGAGCAGTTGATGTGCACCTGTGGACTGAGTACTTATGTGTACTAGACCGAATATCAGGGTTGGAGAAAGAAACTTCTTCAAGTTGGGCATCCTTGGAAGAGGCTTTGCTGTAAGATTGTAATCAACCAGGACCACATTTTTTGACCCCGAATATCAGTGTTGGTGTGCTGTAAAGGTGAAGGTCAAAGCCAAAAGACGCTTACTTACTCACCCCAGCATTGCAAGTAAATGGTTCACTTTGTCTGAATGCTAAAAGCCAGCATGCCAGTCAAAAGGAAACAGGGCACAAGAGGAATTGCCATGTGAATGATGCCAGCCAGCCACTGTCAAAAGGATTTGAATTGTCCTGCAAAGCCACCAATTAATCAACTACTTAATTATCCATGTTCCAGTTTCTACACTGCATGACCAATCCAGAGACTGACCCATATAGCTTTTAATTTTTATCTTTTTTGGATTCATACTTCATTTCTAATTTGTGCATGTGCATAGTATTATTATTTACATATATAGTAACTAATAAACTCACTCTTTTGTTAACTCAAGGGCTGGTTAAATTGGCTCCTTTTAAAACATTAATTTGGTCTGGGGAAAAAAAGGCATCCACATGTGAAGTGTTCCTTTTAAAAATAACCTTGTGACCCACCAAGGGGGATGGTTGAATGTAAGAAAGAGGAGTCAGTTCATTATTCCTCGCTTAAAATCCCAACAATTTTGGGTATCCTGACTCAAACTGTAATAACGTCACTCATGGTCTAGTCATAACAAATAATATGGATGGAGCGGGACAGCTGAGCAGCTAGTGGATGACCAAGAGGCCACTCGCATTCAGGAAAGACTATTGGCAACAAACTAAATAACAAGGGGATTGTTCCAAGAGTCTTGCAACTGGAAGAGGAGGAGTAAATCAGGACAGTGAAGAACCAGGCACTCGTGATGTTCTTCCTTCATTGACTTTTGATGATTTTTACTAACTTTATGACAGCTTTGCCTAGCATCATAGCCACATGAGCACTTAATTTAGAACTCGGAGCAAATACTGTCAAAGGCCTCTTTTCTGCTAAACTGAATGTTTTAAAATTCTGCTTAGACCTTGACTGCAGTGCAGTTGCGCATCCCCAGTAACCAACCTAAAGGCTGACTTAGAATTAGGTCTGAGAGCTCAACCTTTCAGTTGTGAAAGGAATATCTTCCAGAAAGGAATCAGAATGACAGGAGAAAGAAATGGTGTCAAGAGTTGGGCAAATTAATCGGGGGCAGCAGAGTGGCTCAGTGGTTAACACTGCTGCCTCCCAGCGCCAGGGACCCATATTCAATTCCAGCTTTGGGCGACTGGTCTTTGTGGAGTTTGCACATTATCCCCATGTCTGCGTGGGTTTCCTCCGGGTGCTCCAGTTTCCTCCCACACTCCAAAGATGTGCAAGATTTAGATCAGAGTGGTACTGGAAAAGCACAGCAGGTCAGGCAGCATCGAAGGAGCAGGAAAATTGACGTTTCGGGCTAAAATCGTTCATCAGGAAACTTTCGGGCTTTTGCTCGAAACGTCGATTTTCCTGCTCCTCGGATGCTGCCTGACCTGCTGTGCTTTACCAGCACCACTCAGATCTAAACACTGGTCTCCAGCATTTGCAGTCCTCACTTTTGCCAAAGATATGCAGGTCAGGTGAGTTGGCCATGCTAAATTGCCCATTGTGTTAGGTGCATTAGTCAGACAGAAATGGGTCTGGGTGGGTTACTCTTTGGAGGGTCAGTGTGGACCTGTTCGGCCAAAGGGCCTGTTTCCACACTGTAGAGAATCTAATCTAATCTAAAAAAATTATCCAGAAAAATTACTGAATGAATCTTACTTATTTCATTTCTTTCATGTATAAAACAATTGCTATTAACGACTGTATATACTCAAGTAAATGTTGATCTTGTAAAAGTCAACCCTCTATTTTTGGCCAAAAAAATCTGGAATTTTCCATATATCCTGTGTAAGGATCGACCCTAGTTCTTCACAGATAACAGTTGTCCTGTACGTAAATGTTATGATGAGGAATTTTTTTGTGTGTGTTATTCTGTGATTTGATGTACAATCCACACCAATTTGGCACGACCAACCAACCTTGTGGAATACAGTCATATACCTAGTTGAGGTTTTGAAATTTATTATCATTTTAAAAATGCCCTCCAATAAACAAAGTATACAGCAGCTAAACTGAAAGTTATTGATATTGCAGAGAAGTCAAATAACTGTGCAACAACAAGAGAGTTTTGTGTTTTGGAGAAACTTCTGCGAGGGTGGAGAAAGATATCAAACCAAGGTGTGCCAATTGAGGTAGACCTAATAAATGGCCACAATCAGAGGAAAAAGTTGCTGAGTGGGTACTTGAAAATTGTCAAAATTGAAAATGTGTTAGTCATGAAGCCATCTGAATTCATGCAGGAAACGAATCAAAGAAGGATGGAATTTCGGATTTTAAGGCAAGTGCTGAATGGTGCTCAATGTTCATGAGAAGGCATATCTTAGTACTTCAGCAGAGAACTAAGATTGCATAAAAGCTGCCTGCTGAACTATAAGATGAGATATTACAGTTTCACCAGTTTGTAATCAGAAATTGGCAGAAGGGAGGCTACAAGTCATCATGCATTGGGAACATGGATGAAATGCCTATTATTCTCGACATGCGGATGAATCGAACTGCGAACCAAAAAGGAGAAAAAAAGCAGTATTAGTGAGAACCATTGGCTATGAGAAAAGTAGGTGTACTTTGTTCTTGTATGGCTAATGGCACTAAGTTAACCGATGGCTGTTTTTAAGAGAAAAACTTTGCCAAAGGAGAAATTTCCAAAAGAAATTGGTGTCTAGATGCATCAACAAGTCTGGGTGGATGAAGATGAATGTAGAAAATCGATAAAGGAAGTTTGGAAGTTATGACCTGGTGGACTACACAATGAAAAGAGTTTGCTCGCCTGGGACCAGTTTAAATCACATTTAGTGAAGAATAACACTGATGTAGCTGTAAATCCTCGCAGACCCTCAAGTGTTTTGCAGCCAACCAGTCTTGGTATCAATCAGCCAGTTAAGGACACAATGAGAATGAAGTGGAATAACTGGACGCGTGATGGAGAAAAAATATACATGAAATGAGGCAGTATGTAGGCTCCATCACTGCCACTGATCTGTGAATGGATTCTTGATTCACGGAAGGAAATAAAAGTTTACATTATTTTCAAATCCTTCAAGAAATGTGGAATTTCAAATGCATTGGGCGGTACAGAGAACAATTATCGTTGCGATGACATAGATGAAGAAGAAGTGGATGATGTGCTACCACTAACTATGGGCAGCGAAGACGAAGAGGATCCATGCGATGATATCATTCTTCCTGATGATTATGAAGCTTTATTCAATGCTGAAGATATTGAACAATGTGATTTTGCAGGATTTAATGAACTTTTGTGTTTGACAGGTTTAAGATGTAACATGTTATTGTGATTTAAAGCCTTGTAATATTTCTACCTCACTTTTTGCATCTATAAATAAAAGCTTACTAACTCACTTTTGTTTCTATTTTCTTTGTCCAATAATTACCATAATTTGTTGTATTTTATTCATTTAGAGATCAATTGGGCTTCTGCTGATTATACGGTATTTTGGACTGTAGCATGAATTTCAGCTGCTCAAAAGTAGTATCCATGTAATTGTTGACATCGTAAATCCAACCTTAAGTGATCTAAAAAGCTCAACTTTTACAAGAGTATATATGGTACTTGTGGGCAATGTATTCCGTTTTCTTAAAAATGATGAAAATCATTTGAGTAATCATCAAGACTTTTTATGGGTTTAATTTGTTCACTAAATCGCAACAGAATTCTTTGTTGCTGGTGGGTTTTTTTTATCCAATCCTCGGATGTTAGCTTGGCTGATTGGACCAGTGTTTACTGCCCATCCCATCGTGCTTTCATCTTGTGCCACTTCAGTTTATTTGGTGTACGTACATTCGTAATGGTGTTAGCAAGGGAACTCCTGGAAGTTGACCCAATAATATGGGCAGCACTGTAGCTCTGTGGTTAGTACTGATGTCTCACAGCACCGGGGATCCAGATTTGATTCTAGCGTTGGGCGACTGTGTGTGTGGAGTTTGTACATTCTCCCCGTGTCTGCATGAGCTTTTGCTGGGCACTCCAGCTTCCTCCCACAGTCCAAAAATGTGCAAGTTAGATGGATTGGACATGCTAAATTGTCCATGGTGTCCAGGTGTGTAAGTTAGATGCGTTAGCCATGGGCAGTGCAGGGATAGAGTACAAGGATGGCTCTGGGTGAGCTGCTCTTCAAAGGATCAATGTGGACCTGTTGGGCCGAATGAGCTGTTTTCACACTGGGGTTTCTATTAAAAAAAACTGAAGGAGCAGTAATATTTTTCCAAATCAGGGTGGTGATTGGTAGGTGCAGCCCTTGTCCTTCTAGATGGTTGTGGGTTTGGAAGATGCTGTCAAAGGAACCTTGGTGAATTTCTGCACTTCATCTGCTACTCTCAGTGGTAGAGGGAGTGAATGCCCATTCGTATTGTGCCAATCAAGCATGCTGTTTGATCGTGAATGATGTCAAGTTTCTTGGAATGTTATTGAAATTGCACTCATCCAGGCAATTGGACAGTACAGAGAAACCTCAATTATCCAGCATTCAATTTTCCGAATATCGGATTATCCAGCCAGATCGCAAAGTCCCGATGCTTGGCTAAACTATGTTATCCAGACTTCAATTAACCGAATGAAATACTCCCCGCCTGTGTCCTTTGGATAATCGAGGTTCCTCTGTATTCCATTGCACTCCTGACTTCTACCTTGAGGTAATAGACATGTCTTGGGGACTCAGTAGATGAGTTCCTCGTTGCAGGATTCTTAATTTCTGACCCATTACTTACATGAATAGTTCAGTTTATAGTCATTGGTAACCCCTGGGATGTTGACAGTGGGGTTTCAGCAATGGTAACACCATTAAATGTCAGGGAGCAAAGACTAGATTCTGTCTTGTTGGAAATGGTCATTGCCTGGTACTTGTACTGTTGACTTTACCTGTGTATGGGGCACTGGTTACAAGTGAATGGACTAAATGGAATGCAGCTATTCTTGCCTGATTGATCTTCTACCTACTAAGTCCATGGGGTATTGACAAAAAAGATAGCATCAGTGTAATTTTTGCTACTCCAATTGACCCATTAACAGCATAGCAGGAAGGAATGATACCAGACTGGAGCAAGCCATGAATGCCCCACTTATTGAAAAATTAGTTCTATCATAATAAGAAATATTTTAGTAAGTTTTAGCAAAAAAGCTAATTGAATGATACAACTTAATTAATAGCTAGATTAAGCCAGAATGTAATTTTCGTATCAAGCTAGGATAATGTGAACTATTCATCTATGAACAAAGACTGCTGAACTATTAAATGCGTTCTGAGTTGTGCAACTGATTACATTTATTAAATTTTTGTTCATTACCAATTCTGCCAACGTAATGAGATCCCAATATCAGCTGTGGTATCAGAAAGAAACAGCTGAATAGATATCAAACACTTTCTCAAATAAAGATAACATGAAAAAATAATATAATGTTAGCAACATTCCTTCATTTCCTAGTGACCAGTTGCAGAACAACCCTTAAAACCTAAGTGAATACCATGGACCAGAGAAGTAATTGAGGTTTGTATTTTAATAATCAGGCAAAGGGACAAGAATTTCAGTCCTGACCAGGAATGGATGCGGACAGGTGTGAAAAATAGCATTGCAGGTCAGGCAGCATCCAGGGAGCAGGAAAATCGACGTTTCGGGCATGAGCCCTACTTCAGGAATGAGGAAAGTGTGCCAAGCAGGCTAAGATAAAAGGTAGGGAGGAGGGACTTGGGGGAGGGGCGTTGGAAATGCGATATGTGGAAGGAGGTTAAGGTGGGGGTGATAGGCTGGAGTGGGGGTGGGGGCGGAGAGGTCAGGAAGAAGATTGCAGGTTAGGAAGGTGGTGCTGAGTTCGAGGGTTGGTACTGAGACAAGGTGGGGAGAGGGGAAATGAGGAAACTGGAGAAATCGGAGTTCATCCCTTGTGGTTGGAGGGTTCCTAGGCGGAAGATGAGGTGCTCTTCCTCCAGCCGTCATGTTGCTATGGTCTGGCGATGGAGGAGTCCAAGGACCTGCATGTTCTTGGTGGAGTGGGAGGAGATTGAACAGTTCATCCACTTTACCAACACCTTCCACCCCGACCTCAAATTTACCTGGACCGTCTCAGACTCCTCCCTCCCCTTCCTAGACCTCTCCATTTCTATCTCGGGGCGACCAAATCAACACGGACATTTACTATAAACCAACCGACTCCCACAGCTACCTAGACTACACCTCCTCCCACCCTGCCCCCTGTAAAAATGACATCCCATATTCCCAATTCCTTCGTCTCTGCCGCATCTGCTCCCAGGAGGACCAGTTACAATACCAAACAATCCAGATGGCCTCCTTCTTCAACGACCGCAATTTCCTCTCAGACGTGATCGACGATGCTCTCCACCGCATCTCCTCCACTTCCCATTTCTCCGCCCTTGAGCCCCGCCCCTCCAATCGCCACCAGGACAGAACCCCACTGGTCCTCACCTACCACCCCACCAACCTCCATATACATCGTATCATCCGTCGTCATTTCCGCCACCACCAGGGATATATTTCCCTCCGCTCCCCTATCAGCGTTCTGAAAAGACCACTCCCTCCGTGATTCCCCTCGTCAGGTCCACATCCCCCACCAACCCAACCTCCACTCCCGGCACCTTCCCCTGCGACCGCAAGAAATGCAAAACTTGCGGCCACACCTCCTCCCCCCACCCCCCCCCCCCCCCCCCCCCCCCCTTACTTCCCTCCAAGGCCCCAAGGGATCTTTCCATATCCGCCACAAATTCACTGGCACCTCCACACACATCATTTACTGCATCCGCTGCACCCGATGTGGCCTCCTCTATATTGGGGAGACAGGCCGCCTACTTGTGGAACATTTCAGAGAACACCTCTGGGACACCCAGACCAACCAACCCAACCACCCCGTGGCTCAACACTTCAACTCCCCCTCCCACTCTACCAAGGACATGCAGGTCCTTGGACTCCTCCATCACCAGACCATAGCAACTCGACGGATGGAGGAAGAGCGCCTCATCTTCCGCCCAGGAGCCCTCCAACCACAAGGGATGAACTCCGATTTCTCCAGTTTCCTCATTTCCCCTCCCCCCTCCTTGTCTCAGTCCCAACCCTTGAACTCAGCACTACCTTCCTAACCGGCAATCTTCTTCCTGACCCCTCCGCCCCCGCCCCCACCCCTACCCCCACTCCGGCCTATCACCCTCGCCTTAACCTCCTTCCAACTATCACATTTCCAACGCCCCTCCCCCAAGTCCCTCCTCCCTACCTTTTATCTTAGCCTGCTTGGCACACTTTCCTCATTCCTGAAGAAGGGTTCATACCCGAAACGTTGATTCTCCTGCTCCCTGGATGCTGCCTGACCTGTGCTTTTCCAGCAACACATTTTCAGCTCTGATTTCCAGCACTGCAGTCCTCACTTTCTCCTGAAAAATAGCTTTGTCAACTACATTCTCTTTTCCTCTCCTCTAGCCATTTTCTCAGAAGTGGGATGAGGGTCCAGTAGGCAGCTAATTTAACCAATTGCAAAGACCAACTGGGATTTCTAGCAGGTTAGCGGGAGCCGTAATAGCAGCCTGGTTGAGGAGATTGTTGGGAGTGGCCAAGAGCATGCTCCATGCAGGTTTAAAAGCTCTCTCTGCTTGAGCAGTGGCAAGTCACAGCCTGACTTTGTTGAGGGGTTCCCTGCTCCTCTCCATTCCTTCACAATGGTGGTCTGGCTGAAAAAGCTATTTTTTGAATTCCAACTTTTAGAAAGTTCAAAAGAGGCATCCCCCATTTGAATTACTTTTTCATTGCAGCCTGCTATTATTTCCAAGCTGTGATATGATTCATTCTCCCATTTTGAGAGCTTGCCATTCCATCTTTTGGCCGTTATATGGCTAATCATTATTAGGTACCAAGGTGAAAGAATCCTTTGATCAATATGTGATTTTTGAAAATTTAGACAACTAAAAAGCAATCTAATTAAGATAAATCTATTATCAAGAAATCAATTGATGGGCAGGAGTGCTAAGGTTGTAAATCAGCAGGGAGAGCATATTCCTGACAGGATTGAGCAGGTCTTCTACAATTTTGATACTACTCCAGGCCCACAGAGCAGAGCAATTATAGACGAAGGGCAGGATGCAATTACTGCTGAGGACATTGTGCAAAAAGGAGTGCAATGTTTTTAATACAGGAATCTGAATCATTTTGCATGCATGTGTATGGCTAGAAGGAAACACAACAAGTTAGTACAGATACAAACCCAGAAAATGCTGTTGAAACTCAGCAGATCTGGCAGCATCTGTGGACAGAGAAACAGAGTTAACGTTTCAAGTTTAATGTGACTGTTCTTCAGAATTCTGTTTCTCTGTCCATAGATGCTGCCAGACCTGCTATGTTTCTTCAAATTTTCTGTTTGTTTCAAATTTCTCGCATCCACAATATTTTATGTTTAGATAAGTACATTCTGATTAATCAATCACTCTATACCATATAACAGGTTGGTTCAATAAGGCCACGAGGTGATAAATGGTTTGTGACTTTTGGAATGAGGACTGCAGAAGGAGAACATCATGTCAGCATGTAGTAGAAGATAGGTACGAGTGCATCAGGCAACACCTTGACCTTCACAAATTTGTGTAAAGTGCCTCAGCATGGCAATCCAAAAGTGAAGGTCTTGAGAGTATGGCAGCACACTCTTATCAAGAGAACACTATCAAGCCCACTATAGTAACATGAACAAAGATCTGGAATTCCAGATCTTAGATAGCAAGAAAAAAAAACGCTTGTATCAGCCACAGCAAGCTTAAAGGTTGAACTGGTAATGCTCAACGTGCCAGCAAACATTGCAGTATGTTGCAGCACACGAAACCATCGGCTACAGAATGAGGAAGTTTTGGAGGGCATTCTGAGGGACAGAACTTTACATGCATTTGGAAAGGCAAAGACTCATTATGAATAGTCAGCTCGCTTCATCCTTGGAAAGTTATGTTTTACGAAGATTGATGAAGGCAGAGTGGTCGACATTGTCTATGACTTCCAACAAAGCATTTGACAAGGGTTTGCATGGTAGACTGGTTAGTAAGGTCAGATCACAAAGGATCTTATTTTTAGAAAATTGGTTTGAAGGTAGGAGATAGAGGGTGGTGGTAAGGGTTGCTTTTTGACTGGAAACATCTGACCAGCTGTGTGCTACAACGATCAGTGCTGGGTCCACTGTGATTTGTCATTTATATAAATGATTTGGATGTGCATATAAGAGGAATGGTTAGTAAATGTGACTTAGTAAGATGACACAGAATAGATGATGTAGCAGACTGTGAAGAAGATTATCTCCGGGTACGACAAGACCTTGATCAGGTGGACCGAGGAGTGGTATATGGGGTTTAGTTTAGATTAATGTGAGGTATTGCATTTTGGCGAGAGTGAGGATTGTGGATGCTGGTGATCAGAAATGAGAGTGTGGTGCTGGAAAAGCACAGCAGGTCAGGCAGCATCTGAGAAGCAGTAGGATCAACATTTCGGGCATAAACCCTTCATCAGGAATGCATTTTGCTAAAACTAACGAGGGCAGGACTTATACAGTAATGTAAGAGCCCTGAACAGAGACCTGGGGTACAGGTGCATAGTTACTTGAAAGTGGAGTTGCAGGTCAATATGGTGATGAAGAAGGCGTTTGGCAGGCTTGCCTTCATTGGTCACAACATTGACTATAGAAGCTAGATGTTATGTTGCAGCTGCACAAGATATTGGCGTGGCCACTTTTCGCGTACTGCGAACAATTTTGGTCGCCCTTTATATGAAGGATATTGTTAAACTTGAGAGGGTGTAGAAAAGATTTACAAGGATGTTGCTGTGACTGGAGTGTTACTTGGACGTCTTAGAGAGATTTATTAAATCTTGCGAGACATGGATAGGATGCCAAGGTCTTTTTCTCGGAGTGGTGGAGTCCAAAACTAGAGGGTATAAGTTTAAGGTGAAAGGGGAAAGATTTAAAAAAGACCTGAGCAGTAACTTTTTCACGCAGAGAGTGGTGCGTGCATGGAATGAGCTGCTCGAGGAATTGGTGGATACAGGTACAATTACAATATTTTAAAAGGCATCTGGATGGGTACATGAATAGGGAGGGTTTAGAGAGATATGCGGCAAATGCTGACAAATGGGACCAGGTCAGACTGGAAACAAGAACAGAAACTGCTGGACAAGCTCAACAGGTCTGGCAGGATCTGCGGAGAACAATTAGCGTTAATGTTTCGGGTCGAGTGACCCTTCTAGTTTTGAGGAAGGGTCACTGGACCTGAAACATTAATTCTGATTTCTCTCCACAGATGCTGCCAGACGTGCTGAGCTTACCCAGCAGTTTCTGCTTCCGATTTGCCTGCAGTTCTTTCGGTTTTTATCTAGGTCAGATTGGGATGTCAGGTCAGTGCAGACAAGTTAGACCAAAGGGTCTTTCTCTGTGCTGTATGACTCTGGCTACAAGTCTGTATTTAACGAGTTGAGATAGACAAAAGACAATCATCTTGAAGCAGACAGAGTGTAAAATCAGTTCAATTTCCACCAAGGAAAGTTCCAGCTGCCCCAAAAAGCCAGGCTCAAAGACAAAACAGAAGATCCAGAAAAGAAGGGAAGTAATCAGGAAAGTGATAACTACTCAGTATGGATTAGTAGCATGATAGCAGTGAAACAACCTGGTAAGCTGAGAGTATGCATCAAACCAAAACTCTGAAGCGGTCTTATTACTCTCAAGCCAACCTTCGAAGGAATTTTCCACAACTTGCACTGGAAAAATCTTCACTACATTGATGCGAAAAATAATTATTAACAAGTAGAGTTGGAGAAAGCAACAACTTTCTAACTGCATTTTGGACAGACTTTGAGATGGTTATGCTTGTCATTTGGCATGTCCATAGCTCCAGAGGAATAACAACACAGACACATGAGCTAATTAGTGATCTTCTCAGAGTGAAAGCTTCAGTGGTTGGAAGCAGAAACACATGACAGAAGCCATTGCTGACCATTGTTGAAATCTATCATAATTTCTATGCAAAGCTTGCCAAATCAACCTGAAGCTGAACAATATATGTTGCAACTAGAAATGTCTGAAGTCAAGAACATAAGCACTGTACTGACTGCAGAAGTTCCTTGCCTGGATCCCAAAATGTTGAGAGCTTTAGCAGTGATGCAGCTCTAACATGCAAAAGCTGTGCAATGATTTGCCATATTCATGAACTGGGGTGGCATGGTGGCTCAGTGGTTAGCACTGCTGCCTCAGAGTAAGGGACCTGAATTTCAATTCCACTCTTGGGCAAGGGTGTCTGCATGGAGTTGCACATTCTCCCCATGTCTGCATGGCTCCCATAGACCAGCAATGTGCAGGTTATGTGGATTAGTTTTGCTAAATTGCTCCGTAGTGTCCAAGGATGTATGAACTATATGGATTAGTCCTGGGAAATGCAGGGTGGGAGGGATGGGTCTAGGTGGGATGCTCTTCAGAGGATCGGTGTGGGCTCAATAGGCTGAACAGTTTTCTTCCACACTGCAGGGATTCTATGATTCTTAACTATCTAACAAATCGTACAAGGATTTTGTCATTTGAAAGCCAGGGCACAAACTTCCAACGCACTCAATGAGTGGAATTGAACAATCAGTTATACCTTTGCAACCACATGAATATACACTTAACTGGTGAAGCTGATCAGGAAGATGCGAATTGATTACCTGCATAGTCTGCAAATCAACCATCAGACTCCGAGATCACAGTAACCCAACAACAGAAATGGGGTAACCATAGGTACCATAGCAAGAACAAAAAGGATATGGGAACAATACCCCCCCCCCCCCCCCACCTCCCCCCCAAGAAATGAAACATCAACCAGGAGAACAGCCTGGTGAAAAGGGTGTATGTTTGGGTTGAAATATAATTGGGTACGAATGTCCTCCTTGATCTCTCATAATCATGTGACCTCTATCATGTCACAAACATACTGGAAGCAATGATTTCATAGGCACATCAGTAAAGATACTGTTCGGATAAATCTGCTGAGTAATGAGCACGGAACACTGACATTGACGTTCACAAAGCCTGCAGGATTGTCCCTTTCCCATTTGTTTTTTTCTTTTTGCAAGCTGTACAAATTGCATTGATCATTCGTTACACCTTTTCGGCATTGTTGGTCCAAAGGGCAAAATATAGTGATTGATTAAAATGAGGCATGATCTGTTAAATAGCCAAATACCTGTTAGAGTTATTGTGACTGAGTGAGTGATTTGGTTACCATGTTAATATAAAGAGAAGACCAGGAATCTTTGGTGAAATCGAATTGTATTGCAATCTAGCAATCTGCATTCTAGTTTGTGAAGATTTATTGGAAAAATAACATTTATAATATAACTCAAAAGTGAACAGTTAAAAATAAAATACAGATGTTTACTCTATTATTTTTAGAAAAAAAATTGATAAATGTTTTCTGAAAACGTTCAGTTCTCGTGTTAATAGCCTGAGACGAATTTGAAGTACTTGCTTGCAGATTCAAATTTTAACTTGTACTTTATCATCAGAAAAGCTCCTTGCCAAACTTTCCAGTGATGCATGGCTTTTTAAAATGCTACAAAAAAAGGCAAAGAATAATCAAGAAAACTAAAGCAATGCTGCCCTTTATAATTTGCAGAGGACTGAAGTATAATGATGCAGTAGTTATGCTGCAGCAATACAAAACCCTGATTAGACTCCACTTGGGAGTGGTGTGAGCAGATCTGGTCATCACATCTTGGAAAGAATGTATTGCCTTGAAGGGAGAATAATATAGTTTTACAAGAATAATACTTGGACTTCTAGGGTTAAGTTACAAGGGCAGAATATGCAAATTAATCCTGCTTTCTCGAGAATTTGGAAGATTATGGGGTTATCTGATCAAAGTCTTCACGATGTTAACAAGGAAAGACAACATAGGTAAGGATAGACTGTTTCCACTGTTTTGAAGCTTCTAAAATTGGGGGCACAGTCTAAAAGCTAGGGCCAGACAGTTCAGGAGAGATGTTAGGAAAGATTTCTGCACATAAAAGGTGGTAGAGGTTTGGAACAGTCTTCCACAAACATTAGTTGATGCTAGATCATAGAGTCTCTAAATGTGAAAGCAGGCCATTTGACCCATCAAGCCCACACTGACTTTCTGAAGAGGATCCTACCCATACCAACCCGCTACCCTATTCCTGTATCCTAGCATTACCCATGGCTAATCATCCAACCTGCACATCTGTGGATCCATTGTTAATTTTTAAGCTGAGTTGAATTTTTGTTAAGCAACAGTTAAGGGTGATAGGCCAAGGGCAGGTAAATGGAGTTCGGCCACAGATCAGCTGTGATCTCATTGAATGTTAGAATACACTCGAGGGGCTGAAAGGTCTATTCCTATTTTTTGTGTGCGTATGTATTTTCTCACACTATTTTAATTATGATGACAATTTCTTATTCCAAAATGTCACTGCATTCATTTTCTTACCTGAATACTGATGGGCCCATTAGACAGTTGTGGCCCTCATCAGAACTACTCCTTTTCCAAATCTAACCTGCCCTAATATCTTTTTCTTGGTTCTGCCAAATTCCAAAGACTTTCCCTCTCCAATGTGCCCTTCTTCCAATCAGTGCTGCTGAACCCTTCTCTACCCCAGTGCTTCCATATTCCAGGATTTGTGCTTCTTGCTAGCAATCTGTGGTATCCCCTGCAATTCTTCCAGGTTTAAAAGCTCCTGTCTGGCACTACAGCACAGCAAGTACTAACAGCAGAGAAGAATGAAATTACTGAATGATGTGGTATTATAAATTGTTTACATGTTAGAATCAGCTGTTCAGCCCAAATTATCAATGATAATGCTTTTGCTCAATTAAGCCACCTTTGGCCTCTTTCTCCTAACCCAGTTACAAGTCTTTCTGTTCCTTACATCTTTATGATTTATCCAGCTTCTGCTTAAAGTCCACCTGTGGTAATCACCTTAACTACACCTAGTGAGTTCTATGTTCTAACCATTTTCCCTGCATAAAACAGTTTCTTCTGAGTTCTCTATTATATTTGTTAGTGACTACTTTATATTGGCTTACATTCAAAAAGAAACAAACATCTTCCTTATTTCTAAAGACAGCTATCAGGCTATGTTCGCTTTCCTCTTATCTATACTAAAAGGCACTGATCTATTTAATATTTCCTTTTAACCCATTATAATACATTACTTTTCACCTTTGTCACTGGTGTCTCGATCCTTTTTGTGATATGGAGAGCAGAGCTGTTCACAGTCTCCCACATGCAGTTCTGTCCAACATAACTGCTACCTCTTAATTCTATCCCACCAAAAAGAATCAGTTTGCATTTTTGTGGTCTTTTTAACCTCCTTTGTTGATTTTAATGACTTATCTATCTTCGCTCGTTGATTCCTATATTTCTGTTTCCCACAGGACAATTATGTTTCAAGGTATATGTGACCTCCTTATTCTTCCTACCAAAATGTTTTATCTGTTACAATCATTTAATGTTAATTTGCCAATTAAATCCATATTCTGTATGTTTTCATTATAAATGTGAACTTAGGAATTTTGATGGAATAGTTATTAAAACTATATACTGATGATTTTTTTTACATTATTTAACTAGTTAATTTTAGAAAATCTATTAAAATCAATTATATATGAGCTACATATTATTAATAATCTTGATCATCCTCTAATTTCTACCAGTATTCTGAATATATTACATATGGTGGATTGAGTAACTTCATATTGACACTATCAGTAGTCAATTCTGGAAGAAATAATGCATCATAATCTAAGATTTCTTTCTAGGCAGCACTTTGCAACTCATTCTGATGTATTAAATACTGATGCAAGTATAATAAATTAAACATGAATCAACAATTATGACCTAAATTTTGTGATAATAAGTAAATTATTGTTGAGGAGCCCTAACAATTAGCCTTAATTTCAAGTGCTCCATTCTGAAATTGGTTCAAGTTCAAAGCTATTAATCCAGTGTTTATCATGATCATGCATCTGCCCAAAGCTGGTCCTTTTGCATAGTGTGCTTTGGTAAAATGTTTTCCTTCAATGTGAACCTCTTTTCGATTTACTTGATTTAGTGTAAACTCAACACTCATCTGCAAAGATGAGTGTCCATTACTGCCCATCCTTTTTGACTTATGTTTTCTTCCTTCTTCCAGACCATTTTTCTAAACAATGGTGCTTTATGGTGGATTGAACATTGAGTTTGTGAGAGTCCAGCATATTGGTGTGCTGAGACTTTTGGACAATTGAAACGTGACACCCACAGAGTCATCCTGACTCACCTCTTCATCCTATTCAAAACTAAAGAAAATTAACACTTAGAACATATTTAATGAATGTGAAAACCTAGACAAATGTTTTTTTTTTAATTTGGGCAAACTACAAAGCAGAAATAAGAACAGGGGAGAATATATTTAATGCAGAGAAGTTTGAACAAAATTGGGAAAGGCCGTATAAAATAAATGATACCATTTTATCTTCCCTCAATCTCTATCTTTCCCAACACTTAACTCCCCTGTCCATCCAACACTTGGTTGCCCTACTTGACATGGCATCCACTGTTTGGCCACTTTCATTTCAAATAGACAATAAATAAAGTGTCTATGTACTAACAGTATTAAGATAGTCAAGGCACTTGTCAATGGACAACAAATATTTCGCTTGAAAATAAGACAGTGTCACTGGTCACGAGGGTAGCATGCTGGAAATCAAGCCCTGCAATTCCAGGTTTCATCGCAAAAGTTAAAAGGTTGTAAACTCCCCAATTTACCTGGATTTCAGACCAGCATGGGCCAGGTTTCTGTACTTAACAAGAATTACTATTTGTTACAAGCCATTAGACTCTAATTTCAGGTAAACAGTTGTAAATTTTGGCATATAACACGATGTACTCTTTCCCATGTAGGTGGGAAAATAAAATATGGACAAAGGGAAAATGGCACAAGTTTAATCTTTGTTTAATAGATCTATTGGATTAGCTGTTGCTGATCAGAAGGTTTCTTCTCTGTTTTTCTTTTCTAAATGCTTCCACTAGTTTGTAAGAGGCAGAGGGTGGCTAATTCACTTGTAAAAGGTCTCTGATTTATCAATTAAGTCATAGTTTGCAGTAACTGCTGAAAGAAAGATTAACTGGTTTTCTTTAAGTTCTGATGTGGGTCACTGGTCCCAAAACATTAACTTGGATTTCTCTTCACAGATGCTGCCAGATATGCTGAGCTTTTCCAGCAACTTCTGTTTTTGTTTCTGATATACAGCATCCGCAGTTCTTTCAGTTAAAGTGGCTTACTGCAGAGAACAGGAACAGCTCATGAGCTGGTTGAGATCTGGTTACTTCCCTGTTTCTTGTTCCTAGCCCCAAGCTGCTTAGATATATGAGAACCAATCCCATTGTTGTTAGCAGGCAAATAGCTTTGTCATCAAAAACTGGCCACTAATCCATAGACCAATCAACTACCTGTTGCCACCCAAAGCTCCATGTGAGTTTAGAACCCATTTTCCCAGTTTGACTGCAGTTCAATTACTGCTTGATCAAAAAGATGTATAAGTTATCCTTGCCATGAATTACTTTTTTAAAAATCATTCAGCAATCTTTGCAAAACATTGGTTTTAAAAGCAGTTCTTTCGCATTTCAGTCCACAAGTTTAAAAGCACAAAAATAAAAAAAGGCATAGTCAATACAATACAGAAATTGTAAAGCCATCATACAAAGGGTAGAAGTAACCTGTACCAGAGGACAGATTGTACCTGAATTGGAAGGAGACGAATATACTGGCAGGGAGATTTGCTAGAGCTGCTCTGGAGGATTTAAACTAGCAAGATTTGTGGGACCCCAGGGAAATAGTGAGGAAAAAGATCAATCTGAAACTGGTACAGTTTGGAAAAGGAGCGAGTCAAACAGTCAGGGCAAGCAGGAACAAAACGGAGAACAAGGTAGGACTGATAAATTAAACTGCATTTATTTCAATGCAAGAGGCCTAACAGGGAAGGCTGATGAACTCAGGGCATGGTTCGGAACATTTTTTCTAGGATATCAAAGCAATTGTAGAGATGTGGCTCAGGGATGGACAGGACTGACAGCTTAATGTTCCAGGATACAGATGCTATAGGAAGGATAGAAAGGGGGACAAGAGAGGAGGGGGAGTGGCGCTTTTGATAAGGGCTAGCATTATGGTCGTACTTAAGGAGGGTATTCCTGGGGATATTTGAGTGGAACTGAGAAATAAAAAAGGGATGAGCACATTCTTGAGATTGTATTATAGACCTCCCCCAATAGTCAGCAGGAAATTGAGAAACAAATTTGTTAATTATCTGTAAAATTAATAGGGTGGTTATGGGAGGGGATTTTAACTTTCCAGACATAGACTGGGACTGCCATAGTGTTAAGAATTTAGATGTTACATGTGTATAAGAAAATTTTCTGATTCAGTATGTGGATGTACCTACCAGAGAAGGTGCAAAACTTGACCTACTCTTGGGAGCTAAGGTAGGGCTGGTGACTGAGGTATCAATGGGGGAGCACTTTGGGGCCAGCAACCATAATTCTGTTTGTCTTAAAATAATGATGAAAAGGATAGGCCAGATCTAAATGTTAAAGTTTTAAATTGGAGGAAGGCCAATTTTGACAGTATTAGGCAGGCCCTTTCAAAAGTTGATGGGGGGCAGATGTTCACAGTTAAAGGGATGGCTGGAAAATGGGAAGCCTTCAAAATGAGATAATGAGAGTCCAAATGCAGTACATTCCTGTTAGGTTGAAAGGAAAGGCTGGTAGATATAGAGAATGTTGGATGACGAGAGATATTGAAGTTTTGGTTAAGAAAAAGAAAAAAGGATATGTCATGTATAGGCAGGAGAGATCGAGTGAATCCTTGTAAGAGTTTCAAGCCAGTAGGAGTATACTTCAGAGGGACATCAGGAGGGCAAAAAGGGGACATGAAATAGGGTTAAGGAGAATCCTAAGAGATTTTATAAATACACTAAGGACAAAAGGGTAATGAGGGAGAGAATAGGGCTCCTCAAAGATTAGCAAGGCAGCCTCTGTGCAGACCCACAGGAGATGGTGAGACACTAAGCAAGTATTTTGCATCAGTGTTTACTGTGGAGAAGGAACTTGGAAGATATGGAATGTGGGGAAATGGATGGTGACATCTTGAAAAATGTCCATATTACAGAGGAGGAGGTGCTGGATGTCTTAAAATGTATAAAAGTGGATAAATCCCCAGGACCTGATCAGATGCACCCTAGAACTCTGTGGGAAGCTGGGGAAGTGATTACAAATATCTTACTGAGATATTTGTGTCATCGATAGTCACAGGTGAGGTGCCGGTAGAGTGAGGATGGCTCACGTGGTGCCACTATTTAAGAAAGGTGGTAAGGAAAAGCCAGGGAACTATAGACCACTGACCCTGATGTCGATGGTGGGCAAGTTGTTGGAGGGAATCCTGAGGGATAGGATGTGCATGTATTTGGAAAGGCAAGGACTGATTAGGGATAGTCAACATGGCGTTGTGCATGGGAAATCATGTCTTGTGAACTTGATTGAGTTTTCTGAAGATGTAACAAAGGATTGATGAGGGCAGAGCAATGGATATGATCTATATGGACGTCAATAAGGCATTTGACAAGGTTCCTCATGGTAGACTTGTTAGCAAGGTTAGATCTCATGGAATACAGGGAGAGCTAGCCATTTGGATACAGAACTGACTGGAAGGTAGAAGACAGGGTGGTGATGGGGGTTTCTTTTCAGACTGGAGACCTTTGACCAGCAGTGTGCTACAAGGATTGGTGCTGGATCCTCTGCCATTTGTCATATATAAATTTGGATGTGAATATAGGAAGTATGGTTAGTAAGTTTGCAGATGATGCCATCATTGGAGATGTATTGGACAGCGGAGGTTACCTCAGAGTACAACGGGACCTTGCATAGATGGGCCAGTGGGCTAAGGAATGGCAGATGAAGTTTAATTTAGATAAATGTGAGGTACTGCATTTTGGAAAGGCAAATCAGAGCAGGACATATCCACTTAATGGTAAGGTCCTCGGGAGTGTCGTTAAATAGAGAGACCTTGGAGTGCAGGTTCATAGTTCCTTGAAAGTAGAGTCACAGGTAGATAGGACAGTGAAGAAGATATTTGATATGCTTTCCTTTATTGGTCAGAGCATTGAGTGTAGGAGTTGGGAGGTCATGTTGCGGTTGTACAGGACATTGGTTAGGCCACCTTTGGAATATTGTGTGCAATTCTGGTCTCCTCCTTATTGGAAGGATGTTGTGAAACTTGAAAGAGTTCAGAAAAGGTTTACAAGGATATTGCCAGGTTTGGAAAGTTTGAGCTATCGGGGGAAGGCTGAAAAGACTGGAATGTCAGAGGCTGAAGGGTGACCTTATAGATGTTTATAAAATCATGAGGAGCATGGATCAGGTAAATAGTCAAGGTCTCTCCCCTGTGTGGGTCAGTCCAGAACTGGAGGGCATAGGTTTAGGGTGAGAGGGGAAAAGTTTAAAAGGGACCTAAGGGGCGACTTTTTCATGCAAAGGGTGGTGCATGTATGGAACGAGCTACCAGAGGAAGTGGTGGAGGCCGGTATAATTACAACATATGGATTGGTATATGAATAGGAAGGGTTTAGAGGGATAAGGGCTGGCAAAGTGCTGGTAAATTGGACCAGATTAGGTTAGAATATCTGGTCGGCATTGACAAGTTGGACCGAAGGGTCTGTTTCCGTGCTGTAGATCTATATGATTCTAAGTATGGAAAGTTATATAGATTTCTAAAGGGCAAGCCTTTATTTTTTTGATGTGTTCATCATGTAGTGTAGCCATCACGAGCTAGGCCAGCACTTATTATCTATCCTTAATCATCCTGGAAAGATGCTGACTGCCTCCTTGAACCACTGTTGTAATTTCAGTGTAGGGACACACTCTGAGCTGTCAGGAAGTGAATTTCTGGATTTTAACCCAATGACAATGAAGGATGTAAAAACAGAAATTGCTGGAAAAGCTCTGCAGGTGTGGCAGCATCTGTGAAGAGAGATCAGAGTTAATGTTTCTGGTCCGATGACCCTTCCTGAAAAGTATGCTCCCAGATGGTTGGACTAAGGACACTACCCTGAGGAAGTGCTGTGTAGTGATGGCTTTGGACCAAAGTGGTTGAGCTCCAACACAACCACACCCATCTTCCTTTGTGTTCGATATGACTCCAACCAGTGCAGAGTTTTCCTCTGATTTCCATTGTTTATACTTTTGCTAGGGCTTCTCAATGCCATATTCAGTCAAATGCTGCTACTCTCACCTTATTTCTGGACGTCAGTTTTTTTTAATCCCATGTTTTCATGAAGGCTGTAATGTCGTCAGGAACTAAGTGGTCCTGGTGGAACCCAAGCTAAGCATCAATGTGCAGTTCAGTCCTTTAGCAAGTGCTACAGCTGTAGCCAACCCATTCTTTCACTTTGTTAGGTGATCTAGAGTAGTCTGATAAAGTGTTCGTTGTTCAGGATGGATTTGCCATTCTTTTTGTGGACAGCGCATACCTGGGCAATTTCCTACAATGTCAGTTCAATACTAGTGTTGTGACTGTATTGAATAGCTTGACAAAGGAGGTGGGGGGGGTTTTGGGCCCCAAGTCATCCATTCTGTTAAATGCTATCAGGGCCTGTAATTTTTGCAGTATCCAGTGCCATCAGCCATTCAATGATACTGAAGAAGTAGCACATAATAAATAAATCAGGTTACAAGAAAGTGGAATTGAGGAAAGTTTGACCATATAGATAGATCGTCAGAGGCCAAACATCAAAGACATTTCTGAGATTGGAAAGATGACTGTTGTTCCACAATGGTTTATGTTTGAATTGCTGTACTTAGCCAAATTGCAAAAAAGAGCAGTTTGCAGATTTGGTATCCTAAGAGTGAAAGTCATTTTGGATACAGACCCTAGAAAAGCAACCCCCCCCCACCCCCAAAAGAAGCGCTGAACTTACTGCATCTAAAGTTCAAGTCAGGCCCTTTGAGAAAACAGCTATTTTGGCTCCATTCGGTTTAAGCACATTTTTCTCCCAAAAGGACTCAAATGGACATGAAGCATCTTTTCTCCAAAAACCAGTTAGTCCCAAGGTTTTTGATTAAAGGATCCCTGATTTGTAATGGAAGTGGAAATAGATGGGTTTAGTGATGATCAGGATATGGATGATATTCCCTCTAAGCTGTGCAGCATACCAACACATTGACTTCTGGGTTCAGAAGTTGATGTCTCATATGGTCCTTGGAGGTCCACACACAGAAAAACAGAGTATTCGATGGAGTCAGAAACTTGGCACAGGACAAATACAACACCGAGATTATGAACAGTTTGTTTCAATTTCACAATTACTCAGGAGAGGCATAAAATCAGTAGTTAGACAACCACGTTAAAGGCCAGGAGCAAGCACAAGTTCTTCACTTTTCCCAAAATTTCTTCAAAAGAAATTTCTTCTAATCCAGTCGTAGATTTCAGACAAATAGTCTGATGATTAACTCACATTAGAAGAACTGGATGATGCAGTGAAATTATATATTGTCCCTGAATATGTGCAGCAAATATGTTACAGATGAGGTCACAAAGGTGCAAATGAGAAGCACTTGGGCCTTGAAATGTAGAAACTGCAAGAGAAGCCATTACAGCGTAGATAAAAGTTCAACTAATTGAGCACAGTCCAACATAGCTTGAGGAGAACCACTGGAAGAAATGGTCAACCTTGTCAAAACAGACTGTTTCACTACAGTCATGGTCATATAAAATGTCACTTGTGACTAAGGTAAGTATTTTGATATTGTCACAGGGACAGAAACCTATTTGGAGGGATACAGATATAAAGTTCTGAGAAAACTGGGTATTTGGACGTATTGGTACATTCAATGAAGTGAAGTCAGTCAGGCGGAAGTTTTGTAGGAATTTGATTAAGACAGCAGCATGTAGGTCTCTGAGAGAAAATGAACCTGGAGAGTGCATCAGAAAAGAAACTGAAAAATTTGGGATTAAGGCAGAGGGGTCCCTTAGAAGAGCTTTGGCTTGGTGGGATAGAGAAAAGATGGTCTTGAGTTTAGTGACAAAGATGTTTATGAGCCTTTACACTTACTGTTCGAGTTGCAAGGGAGAGGTGTTAAAGAAGATCATTTGCAGTAAATAAAATGGTGCATTAGCTATCATCCAATGGGAGTTAGAACATAGAACATAGAAAAATACAGCGCAGTACAGGCCCTTTGGCCCTCGATGTTGCGCCGATCCAAGCCCACCTAACCTACACTAGCCCACTATCCTCCATATACCTATCCAATGCCCGTTTAAATGCCCATAAAGAGGGAGAGTCCACCACTGCTACTGGCAGGGCATTCCATGAATTCACGACTCGCTGAGTAAAGAGTCTACCCCTAACATCTGTCCTATACCTACCACCCCTTAATTTAAAGCTATGCCCCCTCATAATAGCTGACTCCATACGTGGAAAAAGCTTCTCATGGTCACCCAACCTTCTAACCCTTCCTCCAGGTCATTTATAAAAATGATAAACAGCAATGGTCCCAAAACAGATCCTTGTGGAACACCGCTAGTAACTGCACTCCAAGATGAACCTTTACCATCAACTACTACCCTCTGTCTTCTTCCAGCCAGCCAATTCCTAATCCAAACCTCCAACTCACCCTCAATGCCATACCTCCGTATTTTTTGCAGTAGCCTACCATGGGGAACCTTATCAAACGCCTTACTAAAATCCATATACACCACATGTACCGCTTTACCCTCATCCACCTCCTTAGTCACCTTCTCAAAGAATTCAATAAGGTTTGTGAGGCACGATCTGCCCTTCACAAAACCATGCTGACTATCCATGAACACATTATTCCTATCCAGATGTTCATAAATCCTATCCCTTACAATTCTCTCTAAGACTTTGCCCACAACAGAAGTGAGGCTCACCGGCCTATAGATACTAGGGTTATCCCTACTCCCCTTCTTGAACAAGGGAACCACATTTGCTATCCTCCAGTCTTCTGGCACTATTCCTGTAGACAATGAGGACATAAAAGTCAAGGCCAATGGTTCTTCAATCTCCTCCCTTGCTTCCCAGAGAATCCTAGGATAAATGACATCGGGCCCAGGGGACTTATCTATTTTCACCCTTTCCAGAATTTCCAACACCTCTTCCCTACATACCTCAAAGCCGTCCATTCTAATTAATTGTGACTCAGTATTCTCATCGGCAACAATGTCCTGTTCCTGAGTGAATACTGACGAAAAGTATTCATTCGGTGTCTCCCCAATCTCTTAAACCTCCACATGCAACGTCCCACTACTATCCTTGACTGGACCTATTCCTACCCTAGTCATTCTTTTATTCCTGACATACCTATAGAAAGCCTTTGGGTTTTCCCTAATCCTACCAACAAAGGACTTTTCATGTCCCCTCCTTGCTGCTCTTAGCTCTCTCTTCAGATCCTTCCCGGCTACCTTATAACTCTCAATTGCCCCAATTGAACCTTCATGCCTCATCTTTACATAGGCCGCCCTCTTCCCTTTAACAAGGGATTCCAATTCCTTATTAAACCACGGCTCCCTCACACGACCCTTTCCTCCCTGTCTGACAGGTACATACATATCAAGGACACTCAATAGTTGCTCCTTGAACAAGCTCCAAATATCAATTGCGCCCTTGCCTTGAAGCCTACTTTTCCAAGCCACGCATCCTAAGTCGTGCCTCACCGCATCATAATTTCCCTGCCCCCAGCTATAACTCTTGCCCTGAAGTGCACACTTATCCCTCTCCATCACTAGAGTAAAAGTCACCGAATTGCGGTCACTGTCCCCAAAGTGCTCACCTACCTCCAATTCTAACACTTGGCCTGGTTCATTACCCAGAACCAAATCCAGTATGGCCTCACCTCTTGTTGGCCTGTCTACATATTGTGCCAGGAAACCTTCCTGCACACATTGGACAAACACCGACCTATCTAACGAACTTGAGCTATAGCTTTCCCAGTCAATATCAGGAAAGTTAAAGTCCCCCATAACAACCACCCTGTTACTTTCACTCTTCTCCTGAATCATTCGCGCAATCCTTTCTTCTACATCTCTCGGACTATTAGGAGACCTGTAGAAAACTCCTAACAGGGTGACCTCACCTTTCCTATTCCTAACCTCAGCCCAAACTACCTCAGATGGCGAGTCTTCATCCATCGTCCTTTACACTGCTGTAATACTATCCTTGACAAGCAATGCCACACCTCCCCCTATTTTACCCCCACCTCTGACCCGACTAAAATATTTAAACCCTGGAACCTGCAACAGCCAATCCTGTCCCTGTTCTACCCATGTCTCCATAATAGCCACAACATCGAAATCCCAGGTACCAACCCACGCTGCAAGTTCACCTGCCTTATTTCGTACACTTCTTGCATTGAAGTATACACACTTCAAGCCACATTCCTGTTTACAGGCACCCTCCTTTGAGATTGATGCCATGTTCCTAACCTCCCTACATTCCAGGTCCTGCATCCTAAAGCTACAGTCTAGGTTCCCATGCCCCGGCAGAGTTAGTTTAAACCCCCCCCCCCTCCAAGAGCACTAGCAAACCTCCCCCCAAGGATTCTGGTGCCCCTCAGGTTCAGGTGTAGACCATCCTGTTTATAGAGATCCCACCTTCCCCAGAAAGAACCCCAGTTATCCAGATACCGAAATCCCTCCCTCCTGCACCATCCCTGTAGTCACGCATTTAACTGTTCTCTCTCCCTATTCCTCAACTCTCTATCACGTGACACGGGTAACAAACCAGAGACAACCACTCTGTTTGTTCTAACTCTGAGCTTCCAACCTAGCTCCCTGAAAGTCTGCCTAACATCCTCAGCCCTCCTCCTACCTATGTCGTTGGTGCCAAAGTGGACCATGACTTCAGGCTGCTCCCCCTCCCCCTCAAGGACCTGGAAAACATATCAGAGACGTCATGTACCCTTGCACCTGGGAGGCAACATACCAAACGTGAGTCTCTCTCGCCCCCACAAAACCGCCTATCTGTGCCCCGAATTATCGAGTCCCCAATAACTATCCTTCCCTTCTGAGCAACGGGGACAGGCTCCGTGCCAGAGGCCTGAGCCCCATTGCTTACCCCTGATAAGTCGTTCCCCCCCCACAAGTATCCAAGACGGTATACTTGTTCTTGAGGGGAACGGCTGCAGGGGGGCCTACACTGGCTGCTTCCTCCCAGTCCCCCTCACTGTCACCCATCTGTCTGCAATCTTTGGAGTTACTACTTCCCTAAAGCTCCAATCTATGACCCCCTCTGCTTCCCAAATGATCCTAGGTTCATCCAACTCCAGCTCCAGTTCCCTAACACGGTCTTGGAGGAGCTGGAGATGGGTGCACTTCCTGCAAGTGTAATCAGCAGGGACGACCATGGCATCCCTCATCTCAAATACGTTGCAAGAGGAACATTGCACTGCCTTCACTGCCATCCCTCTAAAAGTAACCTTTAAAAAAAAAAACTAGGTCTAAAGAATAGAACAAGCAAAATGCAGCACTTACCTACTTACCACAACGGGTCTTATTATTAGGTTAGAGGAGGAGGGCGGGTGGGAGACACTACCTCTGTGAGATACTGCCTCGGGTTCCTTTCCCGAGTTATAGTGGATCTTTGACTCTTCAGACCTGGGTAGATCACAACAAGGCCAATTTATTCAAGCTTCTACCACATGTACTGTGTCTCTATGTTTAGCTCAGAGACTCTGGTTTCGTACTCAAAACAACATATTTATACTAATCATTTGCTTTTCATTTCTTGATTTCAGTTTTTAAACTTCCACCAGACCCTCTGTTTCCTTTACAAGGCTACTCTGCTTTTACCAACTGTTTTCACCACCTGTCTTCCACATCTTACATTCCTCTACATAGCTGACAGCATTGTGCAATGCTCATGACCTGTGGTCTTGGGGTCACATACAATGACCATCTTGCCCAACAAAAATAACAGCCGCTTCTTCAGTTAACTGATAATTGTTCCCTTTCTAGGTTTCTGGGTTAAGTTGCTCACGCTACACTGTTTCCTTCTCTGAGTGTATTTCATTCTGAGCTGACTCTCTATTGCATGTCCAAGCTTATTTTTTACTGTCTATTATGTTTCACAGTTTTCCACTATTTTCCCTTTTTACGCTCCCCTATCCTCCTTACCCTTCTTCAGTAAGGCCCTTAACCATATACTTAATTATATTCAAGACTTATACAGTTAATGTCAGAGATGCCAAATTCTGATTTTTAATGTGAGAATTTTAACGTGTTTTGAGATTGCACTCTGTCTGTACTTGCACCACTTGCTTAGAGTTATTGAAAAAATAAACTTGCTTTTTACTAGGTACAATAAATGGGTATTCCGGGATTCACTTGGTGTTTTATAGATCACTTTTGATGTGTACCTATTCATTTTGCATCCATTGTGAATGCACCCAATCTTGGTCTTAAATACATTTAACGTAACAGGTCACAAATAATAACATAGCCATAACTTGGCCATAATTTGACGTTTGCACAAATTTGGGATGTTGCAAATGTTCTTCTAAGTGTACCTATTAATTGCTAGCTCTGGACTTGTTCAGAAAAAGCATGTAATTATATCTCAAGAACTGAAACTAAAACATGTTTGCACCGTGTGCCAGCTGAAAGTATATTCTCTGATGAGATCTTGTGAAACATTACCCTAAATGTAAAGCAAAAAATATGTAAAGGTAATCCAGAAAATGTAGCAATCTCAATCAATTTTTTTTTAAAATACAGTAAGTTAATTGATGCCCTTTTGGTAGTGATTCTGACTTGAAATTATCTTTTTCTTACCAATAGTTATCAACTTGCTGTGCACTTTCTGTGAGATGGAATAAAATATCAAAATTCTACAGTTAGTTATTTCATGGCATGTCAGTTTCTGTTCAATTTATTAATCATAAATAGAACGTTTTTACCTATTAAACCTTTTAGCAGTCTACTTTATAAATAACAATCCATATAAGTATAAGTTTCGTATAAGTATATACCCAAGCTTCATTTAACTTAATCTCAGAATAATAAAAATATGTTTATCTAAACCTCACCGCCTAATGTCGTGTAACAAAGAGGCTGAGTAATTAGAGTTTGTACAAGGCAGATTGCAGGTGGAATTATAATATTTTATGAAAGGAAGCATTTATCAGTTTGTGGTTATCATTTGTCTATTGTGCAGCTGTTACCCTAACAGTCACTCATTTTTTTGGTTCACAGTGTTTCAAGGTTGATTGCATGGCATGAGTAGCCAGAAGGGAAGTTTGACTGTTGGAATGTGCAAATATAAAAGGCTGATGGAATGTTGTGGGCGGTTAGAACTAACTAGGTGTGGCTGTGCTACATATACTTGCCTGTATGTGCCACATGCTTCTAAGTGCAATCAGTCTCTTTGTTGTGAAGGATCTTGCATGGAAGTTGCTTGTGCTTGCCTGGTGGGGGTGAATCGGTGTTCTTCGGACCATCTGCTATCCTATTAAGTACAGGACCTAACAGGCCAAAAACAGCAGAGTGAAGTTGGTCAGTGCTTTTGCACTGAGTAGCAAGTAGATGCTCAGCATAATGGATGAAACGAGAACCTTAAATCTTAAAAGCCTAATCTTTAGAATATGGATGAGTGCAATCAAGAGTTTTCAGTCTAAACTTCAGTCAGCATGCACAGCAAATAGCATCAATAAAGTTTTGTTTTCTTGATTCCTCTGTACTGATTAAGATGCACTGCATCCCAGCTGTTTAATTTTTTTTATGAATTATATCACAGGGTATGATAATTGTTACTTATTAATTTAACCTCTAATTCAAGCAGAACCTTTTGAAATCTGTGACAAATTTGAACAACATGGCACAAATCTATGGATTACAGTTGTTTTCTGCTGGATGGCACAAGCAGCAAGATAAAATAGACCCTTTTGTCACTGCAGCACCTGTTATTGTTATTATTATTATTATTCTGAGACTAAGTTAAATGAAGCTTGGGTGTATACTTATACGAAACATCTGGATTGTTATTTATAAAGTAGACTGCTAAAAGGTTTAATAGGTAAAAACTTTATATTTATGATTAATAAATTGAACAGAAACTGACATGCCATGAAATAACTAACTATAGAATTTTGATATTTTATTCCATCTCACAAAAATACTGCAAGTGCACAGCAAGTTGATAACTATTGGTAAGAAAAAGATAATTTCAAGTCAGAATCACTACCAAAAGGGCATCAATTAACTTACTGTATTTTTTTAAAAAATTGATTGAGACTGCTACATTTTCTGGATTACCTTTACATATTTTTTGCTTTACATTTAGGGTAATGTTTCACAAGATCTCATCAGAGAATATACTTTCAGCTGGCACACGGTGCAAACATGTTTTAGCTTCAGTTCTTGAGATATAATTACATGCTTTTTCTGAACAAGTCCAGAGCCAGCAATTAATAAGTACACTTAAAAGAACATTTGCAACATCCATAATCTTCCAGTTTAGAGTTTGCATACAACAATAGATGTGAAAGTGCATGTTCCATGTTTTTTCATTTACAAACAGTGCTCTGCTAAAATCACTTTTCCATAAAATAGTACTATTACTGAATATTTTTGCTTGGAAGCATAAATATATTCATTCTGTACGGTATTCTCCAAGAGATGGTTCCAAAAAGTTATCAATTATATAGGACTTCTGACACCAAACAATAAAGGTTGAGGAATGCTGACCACAAATAGCTCAAAGCGATAGTGTTTGACGAGGGGTTTGAAGGAATCAACAGAGAGAAATCACCACACAAAGGCACAGGCCTATTGGCCTGTGGATAAAGCAGGCTGAAGACTATGCGGTTGAAACAGGAATAAAGAGAAATATGTTTACAGGCAGGTATGGTATGGAGCTGAATGATATTTCAGAAGTGCAGAGGCTTAAGGCAAAGATAAGAATTAGGATCTTGATTCAAAATAAGTATGAAGTCATTGATAGTGAATAGGCTGTACATGAATTTAGGATTGGACAAAAGTATCTTGGGAGAG
The DNA here is from genome assembly GCF_047496795.1 of Chiloscyllium punctatum. Classification (NCBI taxonomy): domain Eukaryota; kingdom Metazoa; phylum Chordata; class Chondrichthyes; order Orectolobiformes; family Hemiscylliidae; genus Chiloscyllium; species Chiloscyllium punctatum. Next base: position 100,620,962 of record NC_092749.1, on the reverse strand, counting down.
ATTGTTCGATTGTCATGGACACCTAAGTACAGTGAAAATCTTTATTTACGAGCAGTATAGGCAGAATATAATAAACAAGGATATGCAGATAAAAGGGTGACAAAAAAATTTGGGCAAAGGCATACAGGTTACATTAAGATTATTTGTGTGTGCACTAAGATTATTTGTAGCAATATCAGCATTATTTGCCATTAGAGAGTCCATTCATCAGTCTAATAACTGCCATGAAGGAACTGTTCCTGAACCTGCTGGTGCATGTGTTGAAGCTTCTGTATCTTCTGCACGTAATGAAGACAATTAGAAAATTTAGGGGTAGGACATGGCTTAACAGTTAATTTTGACCGTTGAGATGGAGAACTCTGTGAGAACTTCGCATTTGGTATTTGAGGTTAAAATGATGAAATCAAAATGAAAGGTTTTGGAGGAATTGATTATTGTTAGGAATAGAAACCTGGGATTATCATTGCCTGCCTCCTTCTGCGGCTCTTCCAAGAATAGTTTATAAATCTTCATGAAGAAAGGTAAGCAGCACATTTTTTAGACAATCAACCCATGCAGTCAGTTGTGGATTAAATGCACTTCAATGTCAGTCATCCACTATAAGATAGAGAGGCCAGACTTGTTTTGAGGAAAATATTGGGAATGGAAGATGTTGAGAGGCCTAGAAAAAAAGGCCGGTGAAGTAGTTCCCCTTCTGGATGCAATAGATTTGCTAAGATGTGTAGAATACCAAAAGAAGGGAATTTGGGAGCTTTGAAAATATATCAGAAAGAATATTAGTAAAGGCATTCATTCTTTTCAAGACCAAAGGCTGATTTGAAATGTAAAGAAGGATAAATAGCAGATGTATTTTGAAAGGAAAGGGGAGGTGAGAGACAGAGAAGGGTTGAGATTACAGAGTTATTTCCCAGAGCAAAAAAACTATCTTGTTTGCAGCAACATAGTCTGAAATACTGTGCTAGAAAGCCCATACTAGAGTAGGCCATTTGGCCCTTTGAGCCCACTCTGCTCCCCAATTAAATCATGTTGATATGATTGAGTCCCAACTTCACTTCCAACCTACCCTGTTAACCTTTGACTCCCTTGTGCTTCAAAGATTTACCTAGCACTGTCTGAAAAAATGTCCATCATACTTTGAGAAAAATGATCTACTTCATCTCCAACTTAAATGGATGACCTGTTATTTTTAAATTGTATCGCTGGCTTCAGTCCCTACCACAAGAAGCATCTACGTGATCAAGTTCTCTTAGAAACAATTAGATCGATTCTCATTTTTCCAAACTTCAGTGGATATAGGCCCAACTGCCCTACATTTCCTAAGATAGTATACTGCTACCCAATCCTTCCAATGTATTTTTAATTTTTCTTAAGCAAGAGACCAAAACTTGCACAGTACTCCAGATGTGGTCTCACCAATGTCCTGTACAAGTTTAGCAAAGCATTTCTACTTTTATAAATCTTTCCCCTTGCAATAAATGACAAAGTCATGGACTGAATTGTGGAGAAGTAGCATAAGAGAAAGTCAGAGCAGTGTAGCAATGAGTGAATAAAGTCTTCAGATAGAAAACAGGAATTAGAGGCAATATGCAAAAAAAGGGGGGAGGTTAATTGTGGTTGTTCCAGGAAAATAGCCAAAAATGCACATGTAATAGACACAAAGTAGTACTTGGGTTACATAGTTATGTACAATTATGATGGAGAAGGCTGAGTAAAGCCCGAGGCCTGATGGTTATTTTACAATTCAGGGCTCTTGGTGATCGAAAAAGTATGGTGAATAAAAGGTGGAAGTGGTGATAGTTGAATAGAGCTCAAGCATTGAAGATATTGAGAAATCAGGACATTAGATTTTCATTATTCTTTGATCACTGGCAAGGCCAACATTTATTGCCTATTCCTAACTGTTCTTGAGAGGTTATTTAGAAGCTTCAGCTGAATCTATGTGGTGTAGATATGCCCATTCTACTATTAGTCTGCCAACAGTGCTGTTGAGAAGGGAGTTTCAGGATTTTGACTCAGCAATAGTGAAAAACCAACAATGTAGTTCCAAGTGAGGATGGTGCATGGTTTAAAGGAATCTTGCTGCCAGTGGTTGTCCTGTGCATCTGATGTCCTTTTCATCCTAACTGGCAGAAGTTGTCTAAAGAGCCTTGTTGAATTGCTGGCGTGTACCTTGTGTACGGTGAACAGTGCTGCTACTGTTGAAGTGACATTTAAGTGTGTTCCTTTGTCTTGAATGGTGTCAAACCTCTTGAGTGTTGTTGCAGCTGAACTGATTGAGCCACATGGAGAGTATTCAACAGTGTCAGGCAAGAGATGACCAGATGCAACTGTCACTTAATCAACTACAGGTACACCACTCTGGCGGCACGGTGGCTCAGTGGTTAGCACTGCTGCCTCACAACACCAGGGACCCAAGTTCAATTCCCACCTCAGGCAACTGTCCGTGTGGAGTTTGCACATTCACCCCGTGTCTGCGTGGGTTTCCTCTGGTGCTCCGGTTTCCTCCCACAGTCCAAAAATGTGCAGGTTAGGTGAATTGGCTACGCTAAATTGCCCATAGTGTTAGGTCCATTAGTCGGGGGGGAATGGGCCTGAGTGGGTTGCCCTTTGGAGGGTCGGTATGAACCTGTTGGGCCGAAGGGCCTGTTTCCATACTGTAGAGCATCTAATCTAATCTAATCTAATCTAGTCTAATCTGTATGATGGTCCTACGTCTACATGTGTTCGCTCCACATTATTCAGCCAACCTCCTGTGTGTTCTGAAATGTAAATATTTCATTAATAGAAATTGATGTAAAATTGTTGTACCTAAGGAGCACAAGTAGTGTGCAACAAAGTTTTATGTTAGGCAGTTGCAGCAGCAATTAAGGCAGGTGTTAGAGATATGGTGGTGTAGGTGATATATGTCTGGACTAGTAATCCAGAATCCTTGATTATTAATTTAAAGGAAGTTCAATTCAAACTTCAGTTTGAGAATTTGAGATCACTTTTCTTAAAATATCAAGAAATGAAAAGCAACATCAATAATAATGAAGATGTTGAATTATTATCAAACCGTGACTAGAAGCCAATAATACCTATCCAGGGAGGAAACCTGCTGGCCTGGCCTATATGTTTCACCAACCCCACATTTGCATGGAAGACTTCTAACTGTCCTTTGTGGTGTCTAAGCAATGAACATGTACCAAAGGTTGGGTTGCAAATGTCTCAGAATCTTTCCATTTAGTAGTTCTGCAACCATCAAAATGACAAAGCTACCTGCAACTCCAACAATGATTATGCAGGTCGATGCAGTCTTTCCCAGTTTGAGACCTGACGTATGGTCAGTTTGACAGTAACAGGGCTACTCAGGGTTCATTATTTGTGTTGTGATGATCCTCACTGATGGTAATACGAGACAAGTCACATCTCAAAGTGAAACCTTGTTTGAGGTGTGATGAGTTTTTGCTGTATGACTGCCATGTTGATATTTACATAAATGATCTTCTGTGAATGTACAAGGCATAATTAGTAAGTTTGCAATTGATATAAAATTAGGAGGTATCATTGATAGCGAGGAAGGTTATCAAAAATTACTGCAGGATCTTGATGAGATAGGGAAGTGGACTAAGGGGTTGGCAAATGCAATTCAATATTGGTAAATGTGAGGTATTGCACTTTGGAAAGTCGAACCAAGGTAAGATTTATACAGTAAATGGTTAAAGTCCTGAGGAGTGTTATGGAACAGAGAGACCTAGAAGTACAAGTACGTGGTTCTTTGAAAGCACATCACAGGTAGACAGGGTGGTGAAAAATGCATTTAGCGTGCTGGCTTTCATTGTTTGAGGCATTGAGTGAGGAGTTGGGACATTATGTTACAATTGTCTAAGTCGTTAGTGAGGCTGCACTTGGAGTATTGTGTACAGTTCTGGTCACCGTGTTATAGGAAAGATATAGTTAAAGTGGAAAGAGTGCAAAGATATTTACAAGAATGTTGCCAGGGCTGGTAGGCCTGAGTTGTAGAGGTTGGCCAGGATATTTCTTGGGATGTAGGAGAATGAGGGGTGACCTTATTGAGGTGTATAAAATCATGAGGGGCATAGACAGGAGATTACACACAGACTTTTTCCCAGGGGTGGGGAATTGAAAACTGGAGGGCATAGGTTTAAGGCGAGGGGCAAAATTTAAGAAGTGTCTGAGAGGCAACTTCTTCACACAGAGTGGTGCCTATATGGTATGGGTTGCTAGAGAAAATGGTTGAGGCAGGAAACATAGCAACATGTAAAAAAAACTGGGGAGGTACATGATGGGAAGGGTTTAGAGGGACATGGACCACGTGCGGGCAGTTGGAGCTAGCTGAGTAGGCACCATGGTCAGCATGAACTAGTTTGGGCCAGGGGGCCTGTTTCCATGCTGTATGACTCTAAGCTGGTTAGTCATATTCACATGAGGTTGCAAATGTTGTTTTTACAATAAATCACAAATTTATGGTGCAAAAAGAGAAAACAAACAAAGCTATCTATGTTAGTAAGACAATTTAAAAAGGTCATAAGAAATAGGAGCAAAATTAGGCCACTTGGCCCATTGAGTCTTTTCCGCCATTCAGTCGTGGCTAATATATTTCTCAACCTCATTTTCCCGCCTTCTCTGTAATCCTTGATCCCTTTACTAATCATTAATTATCTATCTATGTCTTAAATACACTCAATGATTTGGTCTCCACAATCTCCACAATTAACCATGCTTTGGCTGAAGAAATTCCTCCTCAACTCAGTTCTAAAGGGTAATTCCATCACTCTGATGCTGTGCCCTCAGATGCTAGTCTGTCACACTAGTGGAAACGTCTTCTCTACGTCCACTCTATCCAGGCCTTTCAGAATTGTGTAAGTTCCAATGAGACCACACCAACCTTCCCTCCCCATCCTTCTAAACTCCATCCAATATAGACCCAGAGCCCTCTTTCACATCTCATATGATAAGTGCTTCATTCCTGAGGTCATTCTTGAAAACCTTCTCTGAACCCTCTCCAATGCCAGGATATCCTTCCTTCAATACAGGACCCAAAACTACTCTCAATATTCCAAATGCAGTCTGACGAGAGCCTTACACGGCCTCAGTAATGCATGTCTGCTCTTGTATTCTAGCCCTCTTGCAATGAATATAAAGATTGCATTTGCCTTCCTAACTGCCAACTGAACCTGCATGCTAACCTTCAGAGAATCCTGAATAAGCTCTCTCAAGTCCCTTTGTGCTTCAGATTTCAAAGCCTTTTCCCTATTTAAAAAAATAGGTTACACATCTATTCTTCCTATCAAAATGCATATCCTGACATTTCCCCACATTCTATACCATCTGCTACTTCGCCCACTTTCCTAGCCTGAACAACACCTTCTGCAGCTTCCCAATTCCTGTCTCTCGTTCAGATTATTAATGTTTAATATGCATAATTGAGGCCCCGACAGACCCCTGCAGAACTCCACTAGTCACTGGCTGCCATCCTGAAAAAACTCCTTTATCCCCACTGTCTACCTTCTGCCAGTCAGCCAATTCATGCCCCTAATACCACAGGCTCTTTTTTAGCAATCTTCTGTGTGTGCCACCATGTCAGAGACCTTCTGAAAATCCAAATAGATCATGTCCACTCCTTTGTCTAATTTGCTCATAACCTCCTCAAAAAATTCTAACAGATTTGGCAGGCATGACCTCCCCTTGACAACATTGAGTTGACTCTGCCCTATTTTACCGTCCACTTTCAAGTACTCAGCAATCTCATCCCTAATAATGGACCTAAAATGTTAGCAGTGACTGAGATCAGGCTAACTAACCTGTAGTTTCCTGACTTCTCCCTCCCTCCCTTCTTAAACAAGGGTGTTACATTGGCCGTTTTTCAGTCCTTTGAGACTCTCCCTGAATCCAGTGATTCTTGAAAGATCATCACCAATGACTCTACAATCTCCTTCGCTATCTCCTTCTGAACTCTGGAGTGTAGCCCATCTAGTCCAAGTGATCTGTCCATCTTCAGATCTTTCAGCTTTCCCAGCACCACCTGATGGCCCCTATACTCAATTCTGCCCCCCGACTCTCTTGAAGTTCTGATATGCTACTGATGTTTTCCACTGTGAAAACTATCTATTCAGTTCCTCTGCCATTTCTTTGTTCCCTCATTTTCCAATGGTCCAGCTTCCACTTTTGCCTCTCTTATTTTTTAGATATTTCAAATAAAAAACTCTTGTAATTTTCTTTTATATATCTTTCTAGCTTAAATTTATATTTTATCTTCCACTTTTTTTTTAGTTATCCTCTGCTGGTTTTTAAAGACTTCCAAATCCTTTGGTTTCTCAGTAATCATCATCACATTGGATGCTTTTTATTTTGCTTTTGTGCTGTCCCTGACTTCCTTTATCAGCCACGATTATCTCATCCTCCTCTTAGTATGTTTCTTCTTCTTTGAGATGAATTCCTGCCGTGCCTCCCAAATTACTCCCTGAAACTCTTGTCATTGCTGCTCCACCTTCTTCCCTGCTAGGCTCCCCTTCCAATCAACTCTGGCCAGCTCCTCCCTCATGTCTTTGTAGTTACCTTTACTCAATTGTGATACTGTTATATCTGATTCTAGCTTCCGCCATCTCAAACTGCAGGGTGAATTCTATCATGTTATGGTAATCTGCCTCATTATATATCCCCAAATCCGGAATTTCCTGTTCCCCAATAGGCTCTACCACAAGCTGCTCCAAAACAAAACTTGTAGACATTCCATGAATTCTGTGCCTCAAGATCCACAATCAACCAGATTTTCCCAATACAACTGTATTTTGAAGTCTCTTGTAATTATTGTAATAAAGCCTTGCTTGCATGTCTTTTCTATCTCCTGACTACAACTAAGAGACCTATACATCCCTCCCATCAGGGTCCTTCCTCCTTTGCTGTTCCTCAACTCGACCCACACGGATTCTACACTGTCCAACTATATCAATCCTTGCTATCTATTTAATTTCACTTCTTACGAACAAGGCAACCTGCCCCCTTTTGCCCATTTTCCTGACGTTTCAGTGGAATGTGTATACTTTTATATTTAATTCCCAGCGCTGATCCCCTTGCAGCCACATCTCTCTGATACCCACCACTTTGCACCTGCCGATTTCCATCTGTGCTACAAGCTCATTTACCTTGTTTCGTAGCTTGCATGGATATAACTACAACACCCTCAGACCTGCGGTGACTGCCCCCTTCTCATGATTGTCCTCCTATCTGCCCTGCCTACAGTTAGATTCCTGATCCTTTCTATACTCTCTGTACTATTACTTGTTCTGAATACATTAAAAACCTCTGCCCTTTCCACTTAAAATTTTTCCATAAGTTTCCATCCAACTGAACCCACTCCTCACTATTTAATTTAAAGCCCTGACCACAGCCCTAAATAGTCAATTTGACAGGACTCTGGTCCCGGCATGATTCAGGTGGAGTCCAACCCATCAAACGATTCCTCCTTCGCCAGTACTGGCAGCAGTGTCCCATGAATTCAAATCCATTTCTCCCAGACTGATCTTTGAGTGATGCATTTACCTTTTTTAGTCTTGAGACCACAGTTGGTATACTATGTATAGTTTTGGTCACCTTCCTTAAGACCAGACATACTTGCTTTGGAAGCAATTCAACAAAGAATAACTAGTCTGATTCCTACGATGAGGGATTTGTCTCATGAGGAAAGCTTAACAGTTTAACAGTTGAGTCTATGCACCATCCCATTTAGAAGAGTGAGAGGTAATCTTATTGAAACATTTAAAATTCTGACTGCTTTTTGGGGGAAATAAGAGCTTATGATCCTCTAATTTGGGAATATTGTGAGTGATACTCTGGCTGTGTTTTAATAGATTGGATGTAATCTCCCAGTCCTAGAAGCAGAAAGCTAAAATAACTAAGTGGAATGGTGGTGTCCCAGAACCTGATGTGGAGGAAGCAAGTTTAACCTTGCCACCCTGTCACCAAATGGCACCTTTGTTGATTTTGTGCACCCGCTCCACAGCAACAATTCAAGAAAGGTCTCCAAATGGGACTTCATTGTCAGTGTCATGAGTGTAATAAACTGGATGTTATTTGCTTGACTTATAGAGTGTCTACAATATGTAATTGTGGCTTGTTCCTGGTTTGCATCTTGACCAACTCTTCTACCTTGTGCATTTCATTCTGGTTGAGGTCTGTCTCCTGGCATCAGAATTGTGAACATTCTGAATCCAGAGCATTAATAGCATGTACAAAATGTTGCAAATTGATGCAGTCTGTTGTTAGTCACATGGCATTTTGATATTAAAACTGTCTCAGAGCCTATGACACAATATCTAACAAATAAGATGGAAAGTCAATGAACAATCCAGATATTTAAAACCCGAGTGGTTTTGCATTCAAGTTTGCCGCCAAATTCTTCAAACCATCAACAGAACTTCATTCTTGGTCCTGCATTTGTCAGTGGTTCAATCACGGACATCGGCAACTCAGGTCTACCACAGATCGACCACAAGGGAAGCGTTAAATGAACAAAAACAATGCAGAATTTGGGGATCAACATCAGCTCTAGAGGTGAAAGAGAGCTGAACTCTCGTGCAGGAATATCAATTCCTGGCCATGACGCATGATGTTGAAGATACATCTGGTAAGCCAGAGCACATGGTCGGGAGATGGAAAGCAGTGGCTGTGTAGACATGTTTAGTGGAAGTAACATTAAAATGCTAAATATGATTCAAGCCTGCACATAATTAGAAGCGGAGAAGCTTTGAGAGTGACAGTGAAGCAATTTGAGATAAAGCAGCATGAGAGATTGACCGAGATTCAGGTCCACAACAACGGTCCTAAGGCAAGGGACCTCTCGCAAACAGCAAGTTCTGACTTTTAAGTAAGTACAATAAATTGTAAATTAATAAAGAACAGGTGCATTCCCAAATAGTTGCATCTGAAATAAGTTTCTGGGTTGAAGTTAACTTAAAACCTCCAAAGTTTCAATTTGGAGGCTCTACCAAAGCGATATTAAAATTTCAAAAGTCCCAATAATTAGTGTCTGGTGACATCATATGATTGCCACTGTCTGATGACAACAGATATTCCTGGCTGCTGATATGTACATGTTCGCATTCTTACTGGCACCACTGTGCTATAGAAGGGTGTCTTCATTCAACAATATGGATTGGAAAAACTGTATGTCTGCAGTACAAAGCATCTACAGTGTAAACATGCATAGAAGAAACTTCTGACTGACTTCAGGAATTATATGTTCTCTCATTGCTGAATGTGAGAGTTTACTGTGTACAAATTGGCTGCCAAATTTCCTATATTATAATAATACTTTTCAAGTATTTAAATAAGACCAAAGCTTTTTGAGATGTGCATTAGTCATGAAAAGCAAACATAAATGCAGATTTTTTTTATGGTAGGTCGAGCAGTGGACTGAATCTGAACCAAGTAAGTTTAAGACTGCCATCTGGCCAGTCGCAAAGGTCTGAGTCTGGGGTTGGCTGGCTGGAAGTTGAAGTGCAGTGCCAGTTTGGAGGAGTTATCGGTTTGTAAAAGGGGGCTTGGTCCATGCTAGTTGAGTTCTGGGACCTAACCAGTTTGAAATTGGTCCAGTGGCAAACCTCCAATTCTCTCCAACCAAGTTCGATGAGCGTGGTTTGGAACATGAGAATCGTTCTCTAATCTCTACACTTCTAAGGGGACTTGTTGTTTGAACCGTTCTGAGAATGTCAGATCCCAGGAGTCAGTTTACTCTTTTCACTCAAGACTACAATCCATAACTGCTTGCCACTCATCTTAAACCCACTTCTTAAGGCAGGTATTAACATTGTTTGTCAAGAATTTCTACATCATTAGCTTCAAGATTGTTTTGCTACATTTGGTTTATATTTTGTATCTCAGCTATGCAAAGATAACTCGACTTTCTACATATATAATTTTTATTCACATGATTTAAAATGTCTGCTCCCGTATTGACAGCCGCAGTTTCGAGCAACTTGTACAGTTTACTTGTCTTGTTGAGCATGGATCACACATCACACCTTCCCAAATTTTCAACCGAAGGTTCCAAAATATGCAGAGGAGCAGGAATAGGTCATTCACCCTTTCTAAATACGGGCTGATTATCTACCTCAATACCATATCCCAAACAAAGAATTTACTTCTTTGAGTCCACACCCAGATCTAAATTCAAGGACCAGGAGAATTGAATACAACATTTACTCAAAACACAACGTAAGCGAGTAGCATAGTGAATTTGATCAATATTCTCCTATTGCTACTTGCAGGCACACAGACAGGCCTGAGAAGTGCAGAAACAGCCTTTTCTTTATTACAACATGCAATTATTAATTGTACATTTGTTTATTTTTTAGTCTGCTTTAAATAAGAGGAGAATAAGGATGCTATCTTTCCAGGCTGACTGGAATTCAGTTGAGTTTTAAAAAGAAGTGTTTTACGTAACAAAAAGCTAAAGGTTTATACATGTGTATATGGTCTTATAAAGGAGCTAGATCATTAGTCTAACTGGATGATTTTTTCCAGTGGTATTTTTCCCTGGTGAATATCATCTGGCACATTATTTCTGCGCTGAGAGTTCTCTGGTAGTTATCACTAATTGAAGGCTACACTGCTATATCATGTTGAAACAAAATTTTAGTTTAGAAATTATTACTTTCATTTTTTTTAAGAACAAACCGCAAAATAGTAATTTAGGCACAATTATAGATATGCATGAATAATAGGCAATCCCTGTAGTGTCCAAGCCTGAAGGTGGATATGGAAATTATATTTTTCTGTTTACCTCCTATGTATCAGTTCTTGGCACAAAGCAAATTTATGTCCACATTTATTTAATCACCATTCCCATTGAGAGTTATCCTCTACCATGTCTTTTTCAGCTTTCAAGCTTTCTTCCCAAGTTGAAGTGGTGACAGTCACCCTGTCACATACTGGAGTGTCTTTTAAAGGTACTGTCAAGTCCAGCTAGACAGTTTTCTAAAGAATTCCCATCCTAATCTGAGGGACTTACCACACCTGGCATTCTAGGAGCAAAACATAGTAATTCACCTTTAAGGAAAAACCTATCCAAGGATTGTTAAGATACTCTTTCAGCTCAGAGAACATTATATCCAAGCTTGAGACTGATCTATATAGTTTTATACTGCACTCAACACTATCTTTATATAATTGGTAATGATGGGCCAGGTGCACACAGGTGGGACTAGTTTAGTTTGAGGTTATGGTTGGCATGAACTCATTGGACCAAAGGGTCTGTTTCCATGCTGTATGACTCTATGACTGACTGAGAAACTATTTTGTGTTTGGAGTTATCATAATCCAACAATTCCATGGCAGCTTCTCAAACAGTAACTCTGAAACCATAGTAACCGTAAAAAGAGAAACATTGAATTAAAGGCTCTTCTTTTTTTTTCCTATGTCAGCCAATACTTAGTTATCTAACAACAGTTTGATTTGTCTTGCATGGTATGTTCTGGCAAATGCAATATCCCAAGATATTTCAGAGGAGTACAATCAAATGAAATTCGGAACAAAGCCACAATAAAGATATTATTACAAATAAAGAAAAGCTCAATCAGAGGATGGTTTTAAGCAATTTCTTAAAGAGGAAGAGAGGGAAGATGGGTTGGGGAAGGGTGTTCAAGACTTTAAAGGCCCTTGCAACTTGAGGCATGGTGACTGGCAATGGCACAATTAAATTTGAGGTGCCCAAGAAACCATAAATGGAGAAACAGAAAAATTGGATGTCAGACTATGGAGTTAATTCTAAAACAAGTGAATAATTCAGTGGTTAATTGGGTTTTCCTTCTTCCAAATTTGTTCTGAGACCATTAACCTTCAACAATTACAACCATATTGCTTTGTGCTAGTAACAATTCCAGCCAGCCAAGAGATTTCTCCAAATCTAATTAACTCCAGTTTTGCCAGTGTCCTTGATGTCACACTCAGTCAAAAAACTGCCTTGATATAGTAGACAGTCACTCAGATTCTCCCTTTCAGTTCAGGTCTTCTGCCCATGTTTGAAACAAGGTTGAGGTCAGGAACTGTGACCATGTTGGAATCCAACTAAACATCAGTGACCTGGTTATTGTTGAGTATGTGCTGCTTAATAGCACTATCGACAACACGTTCTATCACTTTGCTAATGATTGAGGTAGACTGATTGGATGATAATTAGCTGGGTTGGATCTGTCTTTCTTTTTGGAGTTGGGAAAAACCTTGTGGAATTTTCTACATTGCAAAGTAGATGCTTCTGTTGTAATTACTGGAACAGCTTGCCGAGGCGCACAGCTCATTCTATAAACACGTGTCTTCATTACCATTACCATTACCAGAATGTTGTCAGGGCTCCATAGACTTTTCCGTGTCCTGTGCCTGCAATCGTTTGTTTTTATGAAGGCTAGTAACTGTGATGCTGAGGACTTCAGGAGAAGGCCAAGATAATTCATCCACTTGGCACTTTGTTTGAACATGCTTGCAAATGCTATGGCCTTACCTTTTATGCTGGGCAACCCCATCACTGAGGAAGGGGATGTTTGTGGAACCTTCTCCTTCAGTGAGTTAATTTTCCACTACCACTCAGGATTAAATGTGGCAGTACTGCAGAGCTTAGATCTGATCTGTTGGTTGTGGGAATCACCTAATTTTGCCCTTCGCATGCTGCTTTCACCAGTTGGCAGGCAAATAATCCTGTGATGCAGCTTCATCAGGTTGCCACCTCATATTTAGGTATACTTAGTGCTGTTCCTGGAATGTGCCCCTTGAACCACGCTTGATCACTGACTTGTTAGCGTGAGGAGTATGCCACACCATGAAGTTACAGGTAGTAATAGATGGACCAGTTTTGAGTTACTAGATCTGATCAAAACCGAGCTCATTTGATACTGTGTTTTGCAGACAACACGTTAGTGGGTACCTTAATATGAAGGAAGGATTTCATCTCCACAAGGACTATTTGATGGTCACCCTACCAATACCAATCTGTTAAGAGAAGTAAATCAATCAGATTGATTAGTTAGAAAGTAATTTACCTGGACAGTGCAGAGGAATAGTCAGAGCAATTTTAAAATTATCAATGTTGTATTGTGCTGTGAAATTGTGTCCAAAGACCTAAGAATAGAATGTGATATCAATAAGAAATTACAAGCTCTTAGTGTAAATAAACGAATGAAGAAATGTCTCGATCATTTGTGTAAGTGCTTGATATTTTTCCCCTCTCCATTTCTGTAGATTATATGAAACAGATTTCTGAAGTTCTTTCAATTGACTTTCTAAAGACTGGTTATGTGATAACTCTGCAAATGTTCAGGAAGCAAAGATTTCTGAAAGAGGTATTCCTTCCCTATGGATTTATTTTATGTACACTGCCTGCCCACCATATCCTTCTCAGAAGTTAATCATAACTCTGCTGAGTTCTACAGAATCCACTTACTAAGCTGCAAAAGACAGTGGACTTCAACATAATTTTCTTTTAATCTTGGCAGTAACCCAAAAAAACTTTTTACCCCAATTTAAAATATAGATAATGCATTCAAAATACTGAATAAAACCAGAGTCTCCAGAAGCTTAGGGTAAGCTGTTGCAGTTGCTTGGAAAAAGGTTTTCCTGCCAAATAGATCAAGTGGACACCAATTACCCAATGTCTGTCAAAGTCACTGTTGATCTCAACTCCTTTGCCATTAGCCCTGGCCAGTGATCTGCAGACAGTACCTGCCATACCTCAAAATGTGTCAGTAATTGCACTACACAAGCGACTGATACCATGTTTGCCAGGATGGTGATTTTTTTTTTCAGTTTGATAGCGCATCCCTAGAGTGAGTGACCTCATTGGAGGAATCTTTGTCATCCTGTATCATCTCCTGATGAAAGGCATGAATTAGAATGGTCAAGATGTTCAGTCAACATTGTGCACATTAAAAACTTTTATTGGCTGTGGACATCAACGTAATGTGAGTAAGTGTTGTATGCCTTGTAGCTGGTTAATGTTCAGTTTTGTTTTCATATACAAGGTCAAAAGGAAAGGTTAGTTGCTAGACTTTTGTTTTTAGGTATTGCAAAGATTATTGCAATAATGCCTGTTTTTATTTAAAGTCTAATTATGGTTTTCTCCAGCGCCAGTCCTCTGCAGCAGTCATTATGAGAACTTTGTTGCTTCTCCTGGGTGTGTGTTCTCTTCCTTTAACGAGAAAAAGAAGACACCTATTGTGGAAAATTGGATGGACATTTGATGAGGCTTACTATGGAGGATAAGTATGACCTCCAAATCATGTCATTGCATAAAGTTGTGTGTGTGTATCTATGGTTGGATCCAAGATGCAAATGTGAGAAAGTGCACAGAGAGACAGAAATGGATGCAGCTGCAAGGTAAGTTAGTTTGAGGAGTGCTGTGCTGGACTAAACCTGGGATTGAAAAATAAAGCGGGAATTGTGCTTATATATACTTGATTGTGCCATAACTCTTGCCATGGCTGACCTGGTTAGGTCATTAAAGTCTTCTGGCATCATTTCCTGAAGTGTGGAACTACCTTCCTGTTATTAATCTGGTCTGCAATCTCCAGCCAAACTTTCTCGGAGGCAAGCAAGGTCTTCCCAACAACAGGGAAGAACATCTCTTAATATTTACAGACCCCCACATCAGGTCAAGGGAAATGTTTGTGAAAGGCCACTTTGTCGGATTCATTTCTGTGTTCAAAAACCTAACCAGTCTTCCAAATGTCATCTTTGCAGTGTATCTGCAAATAGTTCAACTCGGCTTAATTGTATAGGCCATCATTATGCTTGCTTCTTTGGAATGTTGAGAAATGCAGAAATCAGATGACAAAGCAAATGACAAGTGTATTGCTGAAACTTGGGGAAGAACTTTATCAACTTACAGTGACATTGCTGAGACCAGGGAGCTGCCAGTCAATCCGAGGTGGGACTTCCTGTCCTACCAGATCAGGGCAGAAGACCTGCCTGCGACCAATGAACATTCCTCAGAATGTGACCCCTCTGGGACTGGGCAAGTTTTAGGGGAGGGTGGTACCCTGTCTTTAGGGTTTCCTACATGTGACCAAATCCCCCTGCTGAGAATAGTTCAAAAATTACAATTTCCTCCAATGATGCTGGAAAGCTTGTACTGCTTATTTTAAAACTACCAAAACATCAATACAACAGTTTGCTCTGTTGACTTAGGTATGAAATCATACCTCAGCAATTATTCAAGCTAGTTTAGCTCTGATGCCACACCTCTAAAGATTTCACATCATAAAAGAGGCTGCCACCCCATCCTTTGGTTAAAGAAGAAAGGACCCCTGTAAGAGGGGAAGGAAATGAGAAAGCAGGTGTGAAAAAATGACTAGCAATAGTACACGCATAACTTCAAAAACAAATAAAAGGACAAAATCTAAGGAAATCTTTATGTGAAAACAATCGGTGTAGCAGTGAAGTAGAGCACATCCACCCCGATTACTTTTCTTTTTACTTACCTCATGTCTTGAGCTTGGACAGCAGCAGCAAGGAACTCCAACACAAACTCAAGTGGGCCCAGCATGGAACTCGTGACTGCAGCAAGTGAGCCCCTACTTATTTTTCTGGAGTGAGCATGGAACCTGGCATCTGAATCAGCAGCCACAACATCGATGGAGGCAGTGTCTGCAAGGTGAGCCCAGCGCTGGCAGCAGTGAAGCAGTGCTGGAAGGGCTTTGCAGCAACATTGAGTTGGACCCATCAGTGAGAGATGCAATTCGGACATTGGTGGGTCCGGCAGAGGTGGCAGTGAGGCGGTGGCAGACAAAAACGGCCCAGTAGCAAAGGATGGCACCTGAAGAGTGGAGACTTCAAAGTTGGTTGGGTCTGTTGTAGTCGGCAAAGTGGTGGAGGAGAGATGGCAGTGCAAATGTCATTGATGATGAACTGGCACAGGATCGATGGACTCTCCAAGTTGAATCTTACTATTTTTTCTTATTCTTAAAACTATTCAAAATGGTGCCAGATCATGATAGTGAAAAAGTGTATCTGTTTTCCTCACTGTAAAATGCAAACAACAATAAAATTGCTTATTCATTCAAGGTAAACCATCTAAAATTATGAATTATGAAAATTGTGTTTTCTTGTATACAGTAAAAATTGAACTAATATATATGGTAACAATAGACAGATATCTGCAACTGAGCAAAGGGATAGAATCTGATGATAGGAAAATGCTGATGGTTTTGCATAAATTTGTGAATTTGTTTTGTACAAAAACTACTGTACTTTACCAACATGAACAAATGTCCATCTCTTGCTACCGGTGCACAGCACAACACACTACATTTATGTGACAGCTGCTCTCAGCAACAGATATTATTCACATTTAACTTGTACTGTTACACTTAGTTAAATAAGTAATCAATATTTCCAGGCACAGTGGCTCATTGGTTAGCACTGCTATCTCTCAGGGGCAATGACCCGGGTGCAGTTCCAGTCTCTGACTGTGGAGTTTGCATATTCTCCCCATGTCTGCAAGGGTTTGCCCCAGGTGCTTCAGTTTCCTCACGCAGTCCAAAGATGTGCAGATTTGGTCATGCTTAATTTCACATAGTGTCCAGAGAGTGCAGGTTATGTGCATTAACCATGGAAAATGCAGGGTTATAGGGATAGTGTAGGGGAAATGGGTCTGGGTGGGATGCTCTTCATAGGGTCAGTTTGGACTCGATGGGCGAAATGGCCTGCTTCCACACTGTAGGGATTCTATGAATGTACATCACTCGATAGTTACCAACTTTATAGAAAATTGATCTTTCTACCTTTCCTCAGGCAGCTAAAGAGAAAGACATATTACTGTTTAGTAATATGTACTGTGTAATAAGACAGCTGTGAATATCCTGCAGACCGGGAAGATGTCAAGCTTTATTCCTAGTTTGTGCTGAGTTGGATCTTTTTACGCTTAGTTGACTGATTAAGTGCTATTTGCTTTTTACAAAGTGGTGGGGGATTGGGGGAAATACTCCAGTATTCTCCTACCAGATTGCTATCCAGTAAGATCCTTTGCAAATTGTATGTATGTAGCTACTGCATGAAGGCAGTTGGGATACCCCAGTACTCTGCTAGTAAAATTGTTTTTCCCATTGCCCTGATGCTCTTGAAAATTGATTTTAATTCAATCAAACTGAGTACTAACATAGAACAACTAAATATAGCATCGATATTTTCAAAAACAAAGGTGACATGAGGAATAGATAGAGATGACCCTAATATTAACTTGTTTTATGAAGATTCGTCTTTACAAATTAATAATTTGGAGGTTGTGTACTGACTACTGATGGATTATTTACAGAGAGAAACGTTTGAACTTAAGTGAAAGTACCTGACAGGTATTTTAAAATGTTAAATATTAAAATTGGACTATCTTAATGTGTTTTCATCCAGTTCTGAGATTATAGTACAATGCTAACTGAATTTCACATTTCACTTTGCTTTCAACACTTCTGAGTTCCAACTTATTGTGGAAAATTTTAGTTGAAAGAGATTAAATTGATAAACGCATTATCAAAATAAATTAAGGAACCAGTTGAAAAGACACAACTGCATAAAGCAGATCTGCTGCAGAACAAATGTCTTTAGAAAGGAAACCAGCAAAACATTTGAGTCTTAACAGTTATCAGTATGCTGATTCATTTTAATTCACTGTTTTCTTGTAGCTACTATTACTTCTCTATCCTATCATACAATCTGAGAAGATCATCATTTTGTCAGCATGTGCTATATCACTGAGTTCTATAACATTTTTCTCGAGTTTGGATTCATTAGGATATGTGTTTAATTTATAACTTCTTAATATTCACCTCTGTTTGGATGTCTGCTCCCTGATATAAACTATATATTTTTTGTTTAGGTGCTTTCAATTGCAATGTCCCCAAACTGAATTCAAAAACAGGAGGGAATCTCTAGATTCCAGGTAGGTAATGGACTTAAAATAGTCCATTGGCCATCTGGAATCCACCTTCCTAATGTAAATAAATGGAAACAATGCACAATTAACAAATCATGTTTAAATTAAATAAACTTCATAGCATTTGGAATTTTTCAAAAATGTTATACTTGATTCTGAAACTCGTTGCACACCTTTACTAGAGCATCTTAGCAAAATGAAGATTAAGTCTCTTCAAATAGTTCTTGGAATCCTAAAACTAAATTTTTCCCTTTAGTATCTTTTTCTGGATGTCAATTTCATTTTTGGGTTGAAAATCTGATGACTGGGCAGCAAGATTTCTGATCCAGTCTTCCGTGTTTCATCCTATTAAGATGGATGAAACTCTAGGATCTCCATCCAATTAGGGATGGCAATAGGGTTAAGAAGGTAAGGAGGATGGAGCGGATGCAATTTCTCAGGCAGCTGGCATTGTTCACTATGGCTGCACTGACTGTGCTGTTGAAGTGAATGATTCTAAGTGAGAGAAGAACAAGTAACTAGCAGCCATCTCACCCAAGCACTGCTATTTCAATGTCTTTAGGTTTGCAGATTTGAAATTTGGATGGCATTTTATTTTTGTGCCTCTCCAATCTTCCGCTGTTCACTAGCCAATTGTGAGTGACATTTGGACAGACTGAGGAGTGGATAGGAAGGGATATCCATGCACCACTGGGAAAATTATTTTACTGAGCAAAATGGTGGTTATTTGAGTCAATAGTGACTCACATAGCTCTCTGATGGGTACTGACCACTCTTACAAGTCACTGCTGGGAAAAGCAGGAGGAGCTGGGGACACATGGGTATTCCGATTCAACACGTGCTTTTTCTCATTTTCTCTACCCTTCACTTCCTCTAAATCCACCTCTAATAACCAAGGAAAACGCCTAATTGGATTTGATTTAATTTATATAACTTTAACAATCCGAAAATTACAAAATCCTTTCAGATCACTGTTTGTAAACACTAATTGCCACAAACAACTCTCTGAAAACTGATTAAAATGTCACACTATCACAACACAAAAAACATAAAATATGTTTGAAATAAACAAATGATATATACACTATATATATATAAATTATATATTTCACGGATAAGTATATGTGAGTGTGTATGTCTATGTGTGTATGTATATTTCATAAAGGTAGCTGTTATAGCTCTTGTAGGTTGTTCTGCAAGAGCCCTGGAATCACGTTTCTTGATTTGCTTCTATTAATACCATAACAATCCAGACAGAAACAGCTAAGCCAACACATTTTAAATATATGTGCATTAATTCCAAGGCTGCAATTTGTTTATGTTTCTGTCATCTTTGCTGCCAGGTCAGGATTTGTTTCACCCACATCATGCCCAACCACAAAACTGGCCTCACTCACTGGTCACGATTCAGGAAGGGTCTTCAAATTTGTGCCTATTTTTTCAGGCACATAGACAGTATTTCACCTGTTTTCAAAGTTTAATATCAAGAATATTTAATTTACTAAGCCAGAAGTCTCTCATTGCCAGATTATACTCCAACAAGTTTATTTATTTTCGCAAGGTTTAGAAGCACTGCTCCTTTGTCAGGTGAAGTGGAGGGGCATGCGCAAGCACAGAATATATAGGTGGAGAGATAATGGCATGATAATTCCAGCGTCAACAGATAAGTACAAATGGTGTGAGTGGCATGTCGACAGGCTGAATAACAAATCTGCAGGTGATCAAAAGTATCCGATGGTGTGGCATCACCGATTTAATTTACTAAGAATTGATTATGCGCGAATGAAACTAACAATTTTTATTCATTTTCAGTTATTTTAAATGAGGCTGAACAGGCTGGGGCTGTTTTCCCTGGAGCGTCGGAGGCTGAGGGTGACCTTATAAAGGTTTCCAAAATTATGAGGGGCATGAATAGGATAAATAGACAAAGTCTTTTCCCTGGGGTCGGGGAGTCCAGAACTAGAGGGCATAGGTTTAGGGTGAGAGGGGAAAGATATAAAAGAGACCTAAGGGGCAACCTTTTCAAGCAGAGGGTGGTACGTGTATGGAATGAGCTTCCAGAGGAAGTGGTGGAGGCTGGTACAATTGCAACATTTAAGAGGGATTTGGATGGGTATATGAATAGGAAGGGTTTGGAGAGATATGAGCCGGGCGCTGGCAGGTGGGACTAAATTGGGTTGGGATATCTGGTCGGCATGGACGAGTTGGACTGAAGGGTCTGTTTCCATGCTGTACACCTCTTTGACTCTATGTGGAAAACTGGAAGCTCTTATTAAAATTGTTTCTTTATGCTCATCAGCCCATTTTAAGATGTCTGGCTAAAACTGCATCAGGTTATACTTCTTAACTAAATCGAAGACACAACTCTGTCAAATACATCTCAGAATAATTTTTTTCAGGTAAAGGGATAAAACACAATTGTTATTGGTACACTGGTCAATTGTGACAGTTCATGAAAGATTTTGCATTTGTAACTGAATTTCATCTGAAATTTGAAGCCTAGCCTAACCAATTCAAGTTCAACATATCTTAGTGACAATTTATTGTACCCAAAACAGTAGCTCTTCTATCTCAATGTTTTTTAAATTTATATTTATTTGAAACAACAAATTAATTCACCCTTTTTGTGTAATTTTTCAGGTTGTCTTAATGGGAATCTAAGCACTGAAATGCCCATTGCTGTGGGAACTGACCCTGCAAATCAGGATTCCCCACCACTGCCACATGCCACAAAAAACAAGGTCTCTGGGAAACTTCGTTGATCTGCCAGTTCTTTAAGCAAATCTTCAAGCTAAAAAAAACTTTACACAGACAAGTTGTGAGCTGAGGCTTGCTTTCTAGCCTCTTCAATTTGCATCTGATATTCTGTTCTTAAAATGACATCTATTTTGAATGGGATTTGAACCCTCCTTCTTTCTTTGAAATCAAGTTAAATTTCAAAAGCAAGGTACAGAGAGAGAATGGTGTAAACCTGAATGGCACTAGAAGGTTCCAACACTGGGGTTGACCCATTTACAGTATAAATGTCAGCATTGTGGAGGAGGTAGGCGACATTGTTGTGGAGAGGGCATCATGACCATACTTCCAGATATCTTGAAATGGGTGCATGATGTCATGCCCATACCATAACAACGGTAACTATAGCATATGATATCACTTGCACCATGAAGTCATTGCTAGCTGTTTAGAGAGGCCTTTGAATTATGACCACACTCGGGACTGTTGAGCACAGGTATTATGTTCAGTGACAGATTGAAAATGGACTCAGCTTACAGCTCTGTGATTATGACATTGAAGTTATCATAATGCTAGCCAGACACTCTTAAACCTTGAGTTAAAACCACAGCCTTCTTAATATTTTCGGTTAATATTATGCCATGATGGGAAAATGAGGCCCCTTCTTTCTCAGTAAAAGTAATGAGTATCAACCAGGAATCTTGAAAATTTGAAAAATTAGAAGTGAAATTGTCTAAACACACTCAGCAAAGATTACTTGTATGAACATTATGTTTTCTGTATAAGGATGTTTCCAGTGGCCTCTATTTTGGTCTACCTGATTTGCCAGCCTTCCAATCATCAACAGGCTCTCTTCTCATACTCCTGCTCCTTCATTCCATATAATGTGACTGTTTTGATGCTCAAGTGTAAGATAGTTAAAGTTTAAAAAGTTACCTAGAATTGTAAGTTAATAAAAGGTTACTGCTGTGGTCTTGTAGATTAAGTGAAGCACCGGAACCAGTGAAGCAATCACTGAGCCATTCACCCACATGTCAATTGTCTCTCTGCATTTGACTATTTGCATTATGTTTGAGTAATTATGTGCCAGGAAAGCAAAGAGAAAATGCTTTTTAAGTTATCTTTTATTTCCTGTTCCTTGTAAGACAAATTTATGACTACAATCAAAGAAAGAATAACGTTCAGATTTCCACATAAGGCATACTTGCCCTTTTTAATATTTACGTTGATCTTAACTTATTTTGCTCTTACAAGTTACAAGCACAAATACAACAGGAGGATAATACAAAACAAGCAGTTGAGCTAATTTGGAGATGAAAACATATGATGCATAACTTATTTCATGCCTAAATGGTGCATTACCATGCAGAAAATATTTATTGGCAGCTCTGACAAGTTTTCAACCTGGAACTGTTAACTGAGTTGTCTCCTGCGCAAGCCATATCTAATTATAAACTGTATTCATTATTAAAATGGCGAAACATGAGAGTTAAAATTCTTGATGTTCGATTCTTACACTGTAGATTTTTATTTATCTTGTTTATGTTACATGCATCCCCAGTTATTTAGCTGTCAGTTCAGAAAGGAATATGGCCATGATGGAATAATACTTCTAAAGGTGCTGCAATATGGAATCCATCATTCAGTCTTGGCCTATTCCAAAAATTCTAAATCAACAGCCATAAGGTTGTTTTATATTTTTGCCACCCAACTGCACTTTTAGCCACAGCTTCAAAGTACTGAATGAACTAGTTGCTGTTAATTTTCATCATTTTGATACATTTTGCCATGAGAAAACCTAGAGGCAAAACGACTGCACACGCAGATAATTCATTTGGACTTTTCAACTGAAGATTAATTGTCACTTTTTGTGACTTGAAGATTGTGACAAATGGAGCAGTAATTTCATTACCATTTTATCTGTTTTTTTTGTAGCTCATTTCATTTTTTATCATCCTCCTGGAAACCTTTCTGTCTTCCTGTATGCTTCAATCAGCATTGACATATGGGCTATCTGGACTATTTATTGCTTAAATTATGTCTTGTTGAGTACTCTAAACAGAAGAAATGTAAGAATTTGATCTTCCAAGTTCTATTGAAGTCTACTAATGGGATTTTTTTTACAGGGAGAACTTTAATGTTCTGAAGTGATGTTACTTATGTGTTTATCTTTGAATTATATGACAGTACTGTTTCTGTTGCACTTGTTCTTTGTGTATCAGTCACGTGAATGTGCTCTTTGGTTGTCAAATGTATAACGCTTTATTTTTATTATATATGTAAATATGGAGTAATATTTGATAAGCAAAATATAAAAAGTAGCCTTTGTAAGTTATGATTCACCTCTTCCATCTTGCTGCTGGTTTTAGTCAATTATTGTGCTTCTTGAAAGATACAGCCTCAGGTGATTTGCACTGAGCATATGGAACATAAATGCAGTCTTGTAGTGTTAACATAATTTTTGTTTGAAATGGCATCCTTCCTTACCATGTTACAGCTAAAAATTGTACCTTCCTATAAAAAATCGTTTCTAAATAGTTGTCAGCTTAACTTTGATTTATCTATCTTTTTAAAGAATCTTTCTTATTAAGAACAGCTTTTAAAGAATGTTTTCTTTAGAGGTGTGTGACTTTCTAGTAATCAATATTATAAAGCAGAATTAAAGAAGTGCACTCACACAGCCTTTATATATTTCCTAATTTACACTGTCCAACCTGAACTTGAAAATGCCATGTACTTCCTACTTCTGTTGATGACTGAGATCCTCAGTAACTAAAGGATTAATAGATGTCTAGATAAATACCATCTAAATTGAATGTGTGTACTCTTCTTATCTGAATTATACCTCAATTACTTAATTTATGCCCAGATATGTTGATCAGTTTACATCATGATATTGTTAACCACAGTTCATGGAATTGTGAAGATTTTAGTTTATGCATGTCACTAGTTCATCAGGCAAAATGTGTTTGCAAAAAATTTCCAACTTTCTACTTTTCAGTTCACTTTGGATTAATAGAATTGATCCCACTGAAGATTATGTCTTCCATTAAGTGAGCAAACCTGCCCTCTTCTGAATTTTCTTCCACGTGTCAATCACTGTAAACTGGATATAAACATTTAATCCTTTTGGTTAAAGTTTCAGTCTTAGCTGACTGTAATACAATACAGCAGTATACGAATTCTAGTTAGTTTAATTCAGAGGTTTAGTGTGGTGACATTCAAAAGCAATAAAAAGTAGAAGACTCTTGTGCCTTTATTACAGTTATATAGCTCCAAAATACTTAAGTGTTCGTCAGAGACTTTCAAACCCTTATTAATGTATATATTGTCTAAAGTTTTCTCGTCACACTGGACATTTTTTAAACATACATCAGTTGCCAAAGAACTCTTAAATTGCTGAAATATGTCCTTAGTCACTCCTGTAAATGCTGAGTGCAGACATTCTGCAGTGAAATGTAATGCTGATTACTTAACTATGTAGCCTTTTTACCAGGAAAAGGTTGTAAAGCAATTTGAATATTTAACTTGAAATATTTTCTATATGAATTTAAAATAATATTTTGTGGAACCAGATTAAGTATCTCAGAGTTCCTCTTGTTAAACAAGTGACTCTAATTTTGTAGAGACACTGGTCTTGTGGCATTTTATTTTTGAATTTCCATCATATAAGCTCTGAGGTTTAACTTTGGGGCTTGAGGAAGAGATGGGTGAAGAATTGCCTCTGAAGCATGATTAATTAACGATGAACAACTAAAATGGATATTTCTCTGTATCATAAAGTCTGGGTAACTGACTTCATCAAAGAAACATATCCAAGGAAGTGTTGAAAAGTCATACTATTTTGTGTTTATCTAAAATACGTTCCAACTAAATTTAAAATAATAATCAATTTTAGTAGGTTTAATCTTCAAATACCTCTTGAATTTGTTTTTCAATTTGAATAAGAACATCTGACAATTTGCAGTTTTGCATTTTTTTGGTGACCTATTGGCAAACGATAAGTAGTGCTGCATTACATAATATTGTATTTTATTATCTAATTATTAAACAGAAGAGCTGGAGCGTTAGGTAACATTTAGATTCTCCAGGTTAAGCCGTACCATCTATCAATGTCAAGCAATGTAGTTGATAGAAATATTTGCATATTTTGAAAAGTTGTCTCTTCACCCCAATACATTTCTGGCCCACATCCAACTTATGTCTGAACCAAATTTTGTTTATTCATCGTGGATTCCCATCTGACTGCTTTTGCATTATTTCTTCTCTGTCTCCCTCCTTAAGAAGGTCTCATTGTTGCTCACACACTACCGAAGCAAGTAATGCTATTGCAAAATTCCAGTTAGCAGCCTTGAACTACCAGTGAATTTTGTAAAACTGATAAATAATTGGTTTTAAAATTCGATGTTTAAAAATGTGAATGTTGTAATTGGTTTCATTCTTTCTTTGGAGTCTATCAGTGATGGGATTAATTATTAACTACACATCTAGAAGATCTTAGTGAGGCTTCTTAGTACATTCTTGTTATACTTTAGTTTGACTGCCTCAAATAGAAGAACTTTTTAAAAATCTTTTTGATGCACCATTTTGTTGTAGCACCATTTCATTATTACACTGCTCTTACTGCTCATCATGCTAATTTAATTGTTGTTCAACTCATTGTGTTTTCTCAAAGGATAACAAAACCTAAAAATGCAGTACCAAAAGCATGAACCACCTCTTCCAGGTGATCATGTTCCAACATGGCAAACGCCATTGGAAATGTATCTAAAATATCTAGCATTAGTATAATGAAGTATAATTGGATCATCAGATCTCACAAAATGATGGGTAAACAGACTACCTTGTCAATGCATTTGTATAGTCATCTGTCAGAAGCTTCCTCAGAAGGACATCACCACAGTTCTGGAATCTCGTGACTTATATCATTCAAGGAACAATTGTTAACCAATAAACTACTAAATACCACTGATCAGAAAACTCCTTTTATCATGGACAATGTTCCTTTCAGTCTTTTCACTCTCAAATATGATCACATTTGTACACTTTTCTGAGACTTTGCTATTGTTAATTGGCTTATTAAAAAGAGAAATCAATATTATTTTTGTTCTCCCACCAACCAGAAAAGACTACTTGTGCATTAACATACATTTTAAGTATTGTTGCTAAGGACTGAATATGTTTACTATTAAGTCTGAAATTTAGAGATGCATGTGACGTTTTTCTTGACCTAAACCTATCCTGAATAAAGACAGGTAGATAATAGTAAATATATTAAAACTAATAAAATTATTGCAAATTATTATTTCAAAATGTAGAAATGCTGCTGTACTTCCAACCGTAAGGCAAAATCAAGCTAATTGGCTGAAGTCACCCTGCTGAACTAATCTTAAACACCACTTAAAGCAAGCTAGTGCAGCTTGAGATATAATGATTAGCTTTTTAGAATTTTAAGAAATTCCTTTTGAATTGCAATTCATGGAGAATATTAAAGGTATGTATTAGTCTCTTAATACTCAAAATCTCAATTGTAAATGTAAAAGATGGTCTAGAAAATATTAGTTTAGAATCCAGCTATTTAAGTCTGAAGATGCCTGCTGTGGGAGATTTCTCAATGTATTTCCTGCTGCCTCGGTAGAAGTTTTGGAAAGTGAGAATCGCAGTTGAGCCAAGCATTACAATTTGTGTTGTGTACAGTGGTAGCATCTCTTGTCTTGTTCTGCCTCACTAAATCAGCACAAAGTGAATGAAGAAAAAAAAAAATCAAATAACTGGAAGGAGAAATGATCTGGAGACTCACACACAAAACACTTAGATGTTTGTTTGAAACGTTTACAAA
This sequence comes from Chiloscyllium punctatum, assembly GCF_047496795.1. Classification (NCBI taxonomy): domain Eukaryota; kingdom Metazoa; phylum Chordata; class Chondrichthyes; order Orectolobiformes; family Hemiscylliidae; genus Chiloscyllium; species Chiloscyllium punctatum. The sequence goes on along the minus strand of NC_092749.1, from coordinate 100,594,473 downwards.
GATTTAATCATTCAAGTCTTTGCCATCAAATATGAATAAAATTAGCCAGTCTTGGTCTTTGATATCACATGAATAAGTTATTTTAGAGGCTGTCTTTCTGTTGTGCATTCTGTAAAATATGGTTTATGAAAGGAGAAAGCTTGAGGATGCTTATCTGTATTAATATTATCAAAAATATTTTAAGATGAAAGTTCAGGATGCCTTTGTGAATTGTTATGAAGAGAGACATCATTAAAAATCAAGTTTAAACTAATTGCTGTTTTCTTTGAATGCTTATTTTATTATTGCTAATGCAATTACATTAAAGTTCCACTGTATTTACAGAAGGGAAATGCAAAGTGAATTCCAAAATATTGAATTAGTTACTAATTTTTGTGATTTTTTTTAGTGTTTATTAAATGTGTTGGTCTGCTGCAAGCAAATTTTAGTGTTGCTTTTCATTACTTGATGTCAGTTTTCAAGATAATATTACATAACATGACTGATTTTAAACAGTGGCGATCTCATGAAATTTAAACAGGTTCTTTGTATTGTGCTGCATATTTTAGTGCAGGATGATGTTGTTTTATTAAAAATATGTAATAGAATATAAACAAGGTCAAAGGAAAGAAAAGGTTCATTTGTATCCTGCAGTGCTACTTGTTTTATTTTAAATTACATTCTGAGCTTTTTTTTCAATGTTACTTAATATTTTATGTACCGAGATGAGGTTACCCTACTTCCTGATCACTGCTATCTCCTTTCAACATCATGCTGCAAAAACAAATTCTGTCTTTTTGCAGGAAGCATGCTTATATCATCTATTATAGTTTACTTCCCCAAGTCCAAAAAATGCAAACTTGAACTGATACGTTGGACAAATGCTTTAGTCATTCATTCACTGCACCATGTAAAATATCATTGGGTTCTGCTTGCATTTGCTCACAATTTCAGTGGCATCATGGAATGTCATCTCTTCTCTACTGAAAACATCTCCTTAAACTTCTCACTCCTGGCTCCTCCACCCTCACCTGCACAAATGCAAGGAGCTCATGGACAACTTTGTAGCCAAGACTGAGACTATCTGATCAACTGCCTCTGCAACATCCCTCCTTTCTCCTTGTCTACTGACAAAAGTTCATCTCAAGTTGATTGATTTGTTGTCGCATGTACTGAAGTACGGTGAAAATCTTTGTTTATGGGGTTTAGGGTGTAGGTTTGCTTGCTGAGCTGTAGGTTTGATATCCAGACGTTTCATTGCCTGGCTAGGTAACATCATCAGTGGCGACCTCCAAGTGAAGTGAAGCTGTTGTCTCCTGCTTTCTATTTATATCTTTCTCCTGGATGGGGTTCCTGGGGTTTGTGGTGATGTCATTTCCTGTTCGTTCTCTGAGGGGTTGATAGATGGCATCTAGATGTGTGTGTTTGTTTATGGCGTTGTGGTTGGAGTGTCAGGCCTCTAGGAATTCTCTGGCACGTCTTTGCTTAGCCTGTCCCAAGATAGATGTGTTGTCCCAGTCAAAATGGTTTTTTTCATCCGTGTGTAGGGCTACGAGGGAAAGAGGGTCGTGTCTTTTTGTGGCTAGCTGGTGTTCGTATATCCTGGTGGCTAACTTTGTTCCTGTTTGTCCTACATTGTGTTTGTGGCAGTCCTTGCATGGAATTTTGTAGATGACGTTGGTTTTTTCCATGGGTTGTACTGGGTCTTTTAAGTTTGTAGCACACAAACCCACCAACACTCTCAAACAAAAACAAACTTACACAAACTTAGCGAGCAAACCTACACCCTAAACCTCAACCTGAGCTACAAACCTTGCAAAAATCTTTGTTTACGAGCAGTGCTGGCAGACCATTGGAAGCAAGGATGTACAGATCAGAGGTTGTAAAAACACTTAGAGGCATATAGGTTACATTACACTGGATGTGCGCTAGGTGCGATCAATGTCACTAAGATCGCCATTATTTGATGCAAGAGAGTCCATCAGTCTAATATCAGCCGGGATGAAGTTGTTGTGTTCAGGCTTCTCTATCTTCTGCCTGATGGAGAGGTTGTAGGAGATCATTACCAGTTACACCTGTCCCGCTCCTGAACCTGATGGCTATTCCTCCAAAGATACTTGAGTCCCACCAATTTCTTGCTCATTCCCAATTTCCTGCCCTTGTCCCATATCCTTGGATGTAATGATATTTCAGGTGGTCATTCAATTTTCTTAAAGGTTTCCAGCCTCAATTACTTTTCCAGATTCCCACCACCGTCTGAGTTGTTTTGCATATCCCCTCTTACTCTTCTGCCCCTTACACTAAGACTATACCACCTCATGATTGACCCCTCAAGTAAGGGAAGCAGCTGCTTCATAATTATCCTATTCATTCCCTTCATAATCTTATACATCTCAATCATGCCCCATTCCAAAGCTGCCTTTCTTTTAAAGAAAACAGTCCAATCTGTCTAGCCTGTCCTTGTAGCTCAATTGCACCATCCCAGGTGACATCTGATGAGTCTCCTCTGTATATTCTCTAGTGCTATCACATCCTTCCTGTAGTGAAGTAACCAGAACTGCACACAGTACTCCCACTGTGGCCTACCAATGATCTGTACACCTCCAACATGACCTCCTTGCTATTAGATTCTATGCCCAGACTAACGAAAGCAAGTGTCACATATTCCTTCTTATCCTATTCACCTGGTCTGCCGATTTCAGGGATCTGTGAATAATTACCCCAAGATCCCTCTGTTCCTCTGAACTACCCAGCGTCCTGCCATTCATTAAGTGCTCTGCCTTCTTGTTTCTTCCAAAGTGTATCACCTCACACTTGCTCGAGTTAAATACCATCTGCCACTGCTCTGCACATCTGACCAACCCATTTATATCTTCCTGTAACGTACAACCATCATCTTCACTATGAACCACCCTACCAATCTTGGTGTAATCTTCAAACGTGACCCCCACATTTTCATCTATATCATTTATGTATATAACAAACAATTAAGGTCACAGTACTGATCTTGTACACTGCTAGAACAGCCTTCTATAACGACCTTTGTGTCCTATTACTAATCCAATTTCTGATCCATCTCTCCATGTTTCCCTGAATTCCAAAACCATTAATTTTCTCATTCAGAATTTTCTCCCATAGTTTGCCCAGCACTGACGTGAGACTCCCCCGTCTGTAATTTCCTGATTCATCTCTACCACCTTGTTTGAAAAGTGGAACCACATTCGCTGTCCTCCAGTCCTCTGGTATTTCCCCAGCGACTAGAGAGGAGTGATTTGCCAGTTCAGTGGACAATAAATAATAATTTGTTTTGGGAATATTAGGGAAAGAAATATTCATGTTCTGAGCTGCATTTTTTAGAAAATCTTTATTTTCACTAAAGCAGTGTAAGTATGCACCATTTATTTGTTCATTGGAGGTAGCTGTCGCTCACGCAATGAGTATTTATTGTTTATCCCTAAATGCTCAGTGAAGATGATGGTTGGGCAATGTACAGTCCATTTGTTACACTGTGCCATGGAGGCATTTTATAGAAATTGCTTGTGTATGTGGCCTGATGATCCCAAGTGGAGGCAGTTCCTAGTTGTTCCATGTCTGCTCAGCAAAGAGAGATACATTGGTGGTGAGCTCCGTCCTGAATCACTGATAGCCCGTGTGATTTAAATACACCTGCAGTGTTGTAAGTTAGGACCCTCTGAGGTTTCAAGCCAGCAACAATGAAGGAGCATTTGCTAAATGAAGATGGTGTGAGACTTGGAATTGTGCAAAGTGTAACCAGAAGAAATCTACATTTACCTTTTAGTCAGGGAAGAGGTTTACTTGAAGTACATTGATAAATGAAAATTGGCTCACTCTGACCAGAGGTATATCAATTATTTTGAAAGGATGAAACTTCTGATGTAAACCATGCCGCCTTCCCCCGTCACAATTTGTGGTGTTATTGAAATATAGCCAGGAAATTACTGACTTTATCAATCCTGAGAGAAGTTATCAGTTTAATGAAATAAGTGATGATCAGCTTGCAAAAAGATACATACATACATCCATTAAATTTAGTGCAACACTAAAAATATATTTAATTTTATATTTAATTTAAAATGTAATCAAAGCTACCATGCCTGCCATCATTTCAATTAATGGTGTGACTAATTTGCGGGACTCGTTGTAAGAGAAAGTCTTAAGTGCCAAGCCATTCTGTCGGTCTTCAATGTGGAGTATTCGGTGCAGGTTTGTATTGTTTTAAATAACGGCGCTGAGCCTCTGAAAGCAAGTCAAAATCTGCCGTGTATCCATGGCTTAAAAAAAAATCCTTCTGAATACACAGTTGCCATTTAGTTAATGCTGGGGCAATTGGGCGGTAACACAAAAAATAGAAAGTATTCACGGTCCCTCGTGTGGGCTGGTCACCTGCAACTTGCCTCCCCAGTGTGCATCCTGACTAGGTCCTGGGACAGAGTTGGTACTAGCGAGACGAGAAGCTCATGAAGACCCAAGGACGGCACAACTCCTGTTCAGGCCAGCGCTGCCGAAGAGTGCCGAGCTGTGACTGAGCCCATTAGGCTATTGGACCGGAAGAATTCTGCTACCGTTTTCGGGTCCCAATCATTGCTTTCACATGAACATCACTTATCCCTGATTTGTTATTAATGCTGTAGTTTACTGATGCGGTTTCCCTAGAAACTGCAAAGGAAGAACTTTACCAGGAAAAATATATTAAGTTTAAATTCCAGACATCTTTTATATATTTAAAAACCGCAAGAGTAATGTATAAATAATAACGTTCTAATTTTTATTGCATCTTGCTGTCTCTTGGCTCTTCCTGCTTTATGGCTATAATGTTATTTCCGATAAAATTTTAACTTGTCTTTGTTAAGCTGCCCCGGCACCGACATTCTCATTTTCCCAAAGTTACAAATGGGGATGATGGAAATTGCAAGACGAGTTAGGAAGCGCTGTCACTGCGCTGACATTTAAAAATAGTCCCGTCTGCGACAAAGCTCTGATGGTCTTTGGCAGGCATTTTGAATGTTTACGATTCAACATTACCCTGAGCGAAGCGACAGATGGGCAGAGTGGCTTTTACCTTAAAACAAAAACCCTCAAATGGTTAAAAGGCAGAATGGTAACACACGGCACAACCCCATGGTTAACGGAAATTGATAGAAAGTGAACGGAAACTTATTAAAACTGAAAGAATATTGTCCGGGCTCGCTCTCGACGGCCCTCCGTGGTGCCGGCAGATAGCTCCTTCTCCCTGGATACCCGAGCGTTAACACAGCAACTCAAGGGGAGAGCTGACAGGATCTCTGACCAACCCCCTCCTCCACTAGCCTTAGCCCAGCTCTGAGTCTGTAACTTTAATGAGCACAGAAATACCTGTTGAAGTGAGAATATTGTAAATTCACGAAGCCGTTTCTGGAAACGTAAGATAACAAAATACAGAAAAGTGGGAGCTTCAGCAGATCTATTCCATCCCTCCCTCGCTGGATCTTAAACCAATCCACTTGATGCTGCAGCTGTCTCCTTTACTGAGCTCCTGCCTGTGTTTTTTTTAACCGTACACTTGCTCCCGACATTTTTTTTTAAACATGCATTTGTTCCTTGTGCCCATTTACTTGAAGGCAAGCGGGATTCACAGTGTTTCCAGAAGGCGTCCAACCCCCAGCGTGTTACACAGCCTTTTATTGGCGACACTTTTGGATCTGCTGCTGTCAAATTGAGTGAGAGCATCGTGGCCAGGGAGTCTCATTGCTCTTCATTGCAGGGTCACTTTGAGCTGAAACCCGTTTGTACTAATTCTAAACTTGACTTCCAGGTGTACATTGCCCTAATCCACCCGGAGACTGTTCCATTGGCCGCTCCGTGAAATAAAGAAGTTCTGGGTGTTTTTGTTTTGTAAATGTATTGGTTTAATGTGTACTCTGTATTATGCTGGCCTGAGAAAGCGCCCTGGTTCTTTTTACTGTCTGTTTTAACGGCTTATTTATCACTATCCCAGTAGCCTCGTTTCTAATTCCTTCAATGCAACTTCAACCACAAGGCAGTTTCTATTTTTAAAAAAAGACTTCCCCAAAAAGAGGGTAACAATCTGAGGAGAAAGTGAGGACTGCAGATGCTGGAGATCAGAGCTGAAAATGTGTTGCTGGAAAAGCGCAGCAGGTCAGGCAGCATCCGAGGAGCAGGAGAATCGACGTTTCGGGCATGAGCCCTTCTTCAGGAATGGCATTCCTGTCGATTCTCCTGCTCCTTGGATGCTGCCTGACCTGCACCGCTTTCCCAGCAACACATTTTCAGCTAACAATCTAAGACCAGGTAAACAAATGAGAAATGTGGTTTAAAATAAACCCCGAAAGAACAGCTGCTGCCGTAAATTAGAAACCGAAACATTTCTGAAAAAGTCCAGCTGAAGTTTTGAGTTCTGAGGAAAGGATCACCCGACCAGAAACGTTAACTCTGCTTTCTCTCCCCAGACCCGCTGAGTTTTTCCAGCAATTTCTGTTTCCCAGCATTTCTTTGGGTTTTTTTGTAGTGATTTAGTTTATTAGGTCACGAATTTGGTGGTTTTGCTCCTAAATCTGTTGATCCCAAGGATCAGCCTTGTTGTATCTGTACCTGATTTTTCCCCAGGACTTGGGTCTATTAATATATAATTAGAGCTGAGAACGGCTTCCTGGTAAATGTCGAATAAAAGCAAAATACTGTGGATGCTGGAAATCTGAAATAAAACTCAGACAAGCTGAGCAGGTCTGGCAGCATCCATGGAGAGAGAAACAGAATTAACGTTTCGAGTCTGAGATGACTTCTTCAGAACTGAAAAGTGTTGCTAATTATATATAAATATATATATATGACAGAAGCAGAAAAGGGCAATGCAGAAAAACAAAGGGATTGTTAATGGCGGGGAGAGGGTTAAAGTGTAAAATAGATGCAAACTGAGGCGTGAAAGTGTTCTCCCTACCAAGAGCGAAGTCAACTCGAAACATTAACTCTACTTTCTGCAAGAAGGCTGCCAGACCTGCTGAGTTTCTCCAGCAAACTCAGTGTTTGTGTAAACAAGGCAGCCACCTGCAGCTGTTCATAACGTTCAATCGAGATAATGCAGCAAGCTGCTCAAATATTCCAACCTGGGGCACTCTGCCAGGGTCATTCCCCGAGAAGTGACCTTTGTTTGGTAAAACACTTTTTTCCCCCCCCCTGAGGTGTTTAAAGCCCCCAAACTAACCGCCCTAGCTCTCCAACTTCAGGTTGACCAACTTGCTGTTTCCTCCCACAGTTCAAAAAATGTGCAGGTTAGGAGAATAGACCGCGCTAAATTGCCCGTAGTGTAAGGTGAAGGGGTAAATGTAGGGGAATGGTCTGGGTGGATTGCTCTTCGGTGGGTCGGTGCGGAGTTGTTGGGCCGAAGGGCCTGTTTCCACACTGTAAGTAATCTAATCTAACTGGGAGAATAGCTGACTCCAAAGACGCATAACCTTTGGGGATGAGGACCAGTTTGTTAAAAGTTGTCCAACACGCGGTCCATTGGGAATACACTTGGGAATATCGGGAATTACCTCACCTTTCCTGTTTTAAAGTGTATTCCCAATGGACCGCGTGTCGGACAATTTTTAACAAGCTGATCAGGACATGACACTGCGATCTCATGCGACTGGGGAGAACCACGGAGCAATTCCCGTGACTCTGCCCCGGAACGAGGGTGAACCACCACCCCCCCCACCCCCATACTTGATGGAAAGAGAGAGGCAGTATGTTATCAATTGGAAAATAATTATCAATGAAATAGAATGGGAATTACAGAATCTATGAATTGTATAATTCTCATTCTATTTCACGGAGAATTACTTTGCAAATCGAATGGGAACTGGAATGAAATTTGGGAAATCAGGTTGAAGTGCAGTCACTTTGACCTGTGAATTGAATATCGCGTTCAAAAATAAGGACAATAAAATGTACGAAGGACGTGGTTAAATGGGTGACTGAAAGAATACCGAACGCAACAGGCGTGATGTAATTAAATATGATCACCGCTCCCAAATGTCCCGGTCGCTGTTCATCTTCAAAGGTAATCGTTAAAGACAAATGGGACTTTGATTTATTTGACTGACATCGAGAAAGATACACCATATCCCACAAGCTAAACATCCATGCGAGCAGTGATCGATTTAAAAATGAATAGCTCTTTGGTGATTTCAATCTTGTGTTTGAAAATGAGTTCTAACTTGATTTCTGCTCATAAAAGTCGAGTAAAAGGGATTGCCTGTGTTTAACCATATACTGGACATCGCTACCGTGATTATGTTAAAATAGTTCTTTTTGTTGCAAAATAAACTCAAAATGATGGGATTATTAAATCAAATCGGGGAAACTAATAACCAACCAACTCAATTAGCCCCATAAGCAATGAAACATGGTCGAACGGGGAGAGTCGGGAGAGACGCTGTGTGTGTGAATGATTAGCTTCCATTTGACTTGCCCCTTGAGTCAATATTTTGATGGTCCTATACGTTACTGCAACTATCTCCTTCCCGCTCCTGTTTCATGGGACACTGAAAGATGCTCATGTCTTTATACTACTTTGATTCTGGATTAGAGTAGTGCTGGAAAAGCACAGCAGTTCAGGCAGCATCCGAGGAGCAGGGAAATCGACGTCGATTCTCCTGATCCTCGGATGCTGCCTGAACTGCTGTGCTTTTCCAGCACCACTCTAATCCAGAATCTAGTTTCCAGCATCTGCAGTCATTGTTTTTACCTTTATACTACTTTGACCCGAAGCTGTGCAGGACACTCGCATTGTCCCTGAAATGATGCCTGCTCTGCCCAGCGTCATTTCTCATCTGTTTTGTGAAATCCTAAATGCAGCGAGTGTGCTAAATGATTGAAATCTGTCTTTTACTGGGCCCGAGGAAATGTCCACCTGTTGAAGGATAATGCATATTTGCAGCAGGATCTGCAGATTAGGATTTTGCTCGGTTCATAGATTGTTTTCAGTTAAAATGCAGTTTATTGTCGACATTAGGAGCCAGGATGCAAATCAAAGAGAACTGACTCGAGTGGTCATATTGCAAATTACTCGCATTGATCTTCACGGCAACTATGGACAAGATGGGGGTGGGCGGGCACCAACATTTTTTAAAACTATTTTCTTTAGACTGCCATTTACATGTATTGAAAATAAAGGGTAACGCCTGTGTGTATGTGTGTGTGTAAAAATTCATCATTTCTTGGGATGTATCCCCAGTGAAAGAGGAATGAGAGTTGTTCCCACATGGAAAACTGCAACAGCGCAGTGATAGACTCCCTTTCCCATTGGGAAGATGTTCTCTCATCATTAAAGGCATGAACAAGGTGGGGTTGTGGGGAGAAGGGGGAGGGGGTTAGGATGTCGTTGCAAACCTATGGGGAAAATCCGCTTTCTTTCTAGCGTGACCACCATTTAATAAACTTCACCCATGAATTTTCCTTATAATGCCACTGGCCTGAAAGGAATCCTTCTTTAATATTCCTCATTCTTACCCATATTTTTAAAAATCCTTTGTTTTCGCAACTCTTCAAAACGGCAGCAAGTTTAAGGTCTGCAATAGTTAAATTGTCATTCAGGAAACTAAATGTATCACCGCAGTGACTGTAGGCCGCAGCCAGGTTTGTAAATCTAAAGTCAAAACAGTTTGACTCAAATCTTTTTTTTAGCAAGTTACTGATACTTCTTTCCGACCGACTATTATTTAGTCCAAACACCCTTTGCACAGTAACTTGAGACCTGTGGGTTCATTTCGAAAAGAAAATCAAATTAGATTTGTCTGGTTGTATCAGTTGTATTCCTATGCGCTAAATTCTATGTACATGGCCTCTGGCCATTTAACCGTCATTAGATGTACCAAAATAAGTTCACGGCGTCTTCAGAATATTCCAGAATCCCCGGGTCACTAAAATCCTTTCGAAGATCATCAAAATAGTTTAGAACCCAGCGTCAGAAATGCAAGGTGTTCATCGTCCTTCCCTGACCGACCACCCTGTGCCCATCAGTTATCCGTGAAAATGCGCTTCTAAGCAACCAAGAGGAAATCCCCGACCCAGTTAATGGAGAACGTTCGCTAAGTGGCAAAACCAAAGCAATTGGGTCAGGAATCCTACAAGGCAGGCACAAAGCGTCATAAGCAAACCCAAGATGCCAAAGGTGCTATATTTGCGTAGCTTTTATTGTAAATATTTTTGGGCGCTTGTAAATATTATTTGGTCTCACAGAACTTTATAGTCAACTGATCCGTGCAGCGGCTCCATGTCACAGCGTTGAACAAAGACCGGATGATGTTAACGTCCTCAATCACCTCTCTCTGCAGATGAACTCAGCATTTCTGAAGAAGGGTCATTGGGGTCGATATGTTAATTCTGTTTTCTCTCTCCACAGATGCTGCAAGATCTGCTGGGTTTCTCCAGCAATTCCCGTATTTTTTTATTTCAGAATTTCAAATCTTTTTCTTTTAAAATAAATTTTGACATGATGTTTAAGAACTTGCAGATTTCATACTTTTGTTTTAGAAAGATCATTCATTTTACAATATCTTCTTCCGGGGTTGGCCTGCCTAATCCTATTATTTCCTGGTCCCAGCGAGTAAACGCTTTTAGGCGTCGATGTATATCTTCCCCGGAGATGCTCTGAACGCGGCCTACACGCTCCACATTGTAAACAAATAACTGCAATCAGAAAGCGATTGAAATTGGGATGGCGCGGTCGTATGAATAAATCATTATTAAATCAATGACGTGTTTAGGGACTGTTTAAACAATTGTCAGCGATATTAAACTACTTTTTCTTTGTTGTACTTTACGAATAAAGATTGTAAATAACACTTTAGTGTGAGCCCAGCTGTATCCGAAGCTGAATCAGTCAAGGTGAGGACATATTTATACCGGATTTGAACCAAGCCTTGCTAAGAAACGTAATTTTTCCGCTTCTAAATGTGCGTCCTTAAACCACCACATCAATGTTCCTCACAAGGGCATCAACCCACACGCCCTCGATTCTGATCGTTTTAAAAATGTCCTCAGTCTGTTTTACTGATTTACTCGTTCTAAAAACCTTACCCTCAAATGTTTAATTGTATTTGTAAACGGAATTAATCTGGTGAAGAAAGATTCTTCAGAATATTGGCGAATCTGACAAGTGACTTTCATTCTGGCAAGAGCGTTTCAAGAATTACCGCACACTCAGTGGGTCTGGCAGCATCTGTGGAGACAGAATCGGAGTTTAAGTTTCGAATCGAACCTGTATCTTTCCTTTGTGGAGAGGAACAGCTTCTGTTTCTCTCGCCGCCGGTTCTGCCAGACCATTTTGAAAGTAAAGCAGATGTTGTGCCTTGGGTAAGTCCCTCGCGTTTGTGACTTCTCGAGATGAAAGTATTTCTGCAGAGAGTCGGTTCACTTTAACCTGTTGTGTCAGAATGATGCAGTTAAACCTTAGCTCCCTCTGTGATGCTAACGCTATAGTTGTCTCTCAGACCGGATTCCAGATCCGTAGCCGTGTGTGGCAGGTTACTACGATAAATACCTAACATTCACATTTTACATTGTAAACTGTTTTACAACTTTTAGTTTAAAGAAAGTGGTATTTTCTCTCAAAATAATACGTACTTCTGTGGAAATAAATGGAATAGCGCCAAACAAACCTAATCAGAGGTAGGAACCAAACATATTCCCGGAAAGGAATGCGCAGATATCCAGTGGTTAGAGAACACCTGTACCCCCCTTCCCCTTTCTCCCCCCCCCCGTGTAACTGAAACTATTTGTAACCGGGAATAAACGATGAACACGAAGGCCACAGATAATTTAGACGTATTTTAATATATGTAAATATCCAGTAACAAACACAGTCGGGAACATACATTTGGAACCACGATATAAAAGCTAACAGTTAAGAAAATAAGTTGTGTAGAAAAAGGGATTGCATTTAATTTAAGAGCAGTCGACAGCTTCACACGAGTGGGTGATGGGAGGGGAGCAGAAACGATGGTGTTTAAAGTGATCCAAAAAAATTTCATGTGTGTTTACAAAATCAAGATCGGTTTGAAATATGGGAAAAATGGAACGTCATAAGCTACTGAACCAAACAGACACAACATCAAAATAGATAACGAAATAATGCAATATTATCACAATAACTTCTTTTAATAAATAAATAAAACGAATAAATTATAAAAATGTATTCATTTAGCAATCAATACATATATCCAGACAGTAAAATTATATGCAACAAACCCATTGAAGGTAAAACGTGGAAAGCTTCGAAAAATTAAGGCATTTACATCATTGTGGTGAAACATTCGGATCAGTAATCCAAGGCATTTGTGGCTAATCTAAAGGAATGTTCTAATTACTGCTTTGTTCAAGACAACTGAAAATCTCCAAGTGTCCAGTGTATCACAAAGCTACATTAAAGCTGTTATTGTTTTGAGTGAAAGGTGCAGTTTGTGAGATGAAGGTACAGTACACGGAAAGGTGTTAGCGTTTAAAAAAAACAACAGCGAAGTTGATTTGATTTTTATTCTCTTCCTCTCTCTCTCTCTCTCAGGATGTGGCTAAGTAGCAACTAGGAAAGGCACGGTTTGTCACCCCCCGTCTCTCTCTCTCTCTCTCTTCCTTTTCTAACAGGCAGGGCGCACTGGCATTTGGAGAAGGATAACTTGCCTATTTTCTGACGGGTGGCATTTATTGATGTGTCTGGTGAGTCCAGGAGAGCTGTAGAAAGTGGCCGGGCAGTACTTGCAAGGGAACACCTCGGAGGTGTGCAGGCGGAGGTGACGTTCCTGGCTCGCCTTGCTGGGGAAGGTCTCGCCGCACAGTTGGCACGGGTGGTACTCGGAGCCCGCCTTGGGGAGCTGGCCGGGCGCCGGGAGCTTCTTGTCGGCCGCTTCGCCCACCCCTCCGCCGGGGAACGGGGGGTAGGGGTCCCCTGGGTGGGAGAGCAGGTGCTTCCGCAGGTAAGCCTGGCGCCGGAACCTCTTGCTGCACCGGTGACACTCATAGAGACCGTCCTCGGAACCGGACTCGGAGGGAGCGGAGCCGGGGCTCGGGGTGTCCCGGTCACCGGGCTCCTTGGCGGCTGCCTCCCCGGGGCTGGCTTTGCCGGGTTCCCCCTTGGGGCTGGAGGTGGCGGGGATCTGGGCCCGGGGTTTATGCCAGCGCCGGTGTGATGCCAGGTTGGCCGGGCAGCTGAAGACCTTGTCGCACTCCGGGCAGCGGTACTCCACCCGCACGATGCGGGAGCACTTGTGTTGCGCCAAGGAGAAGGGGTCCATGTACTCCTCCTTGCAGAGCTGGCAGATAAACTCCCCGAGGGGTTTCCCTCCTCCTCCACCTCCTCCTGCTGCACCCCCTCCTCCTCCTGCACCCGACCTCGGCTTGACCTCCACCGGCCCCTCCTTAATCTTCAAGCCCAGCACCGGGGAAGTGGTCACCTCATCCTCGAAGTTGAGTTTCCTGATGGCTTTGGCTTTCTTGGGGGCGGCCGCTTTGACGCTCTGCCTGTGCTGCGGGGCGGCGCTACCCCCTCCGCCGCTGCTGCAGTTGTTGTTGTTGTGGTGGTGGTGGTGGGGGGGGTGATGGTGGGGAAGGCGCTGAGCCGCTTTACCGTCCGCCGGCGCCAGCAGCAGCAGCGCCCGGTCCAAGGCGCCGGCGAACGGCGGGGCGGCCGGCGGCTGCGGGAAAGACTCGGCTCCCGCCGGCGACGCCAGGCTCAGGAAGCGGGGGCCGTGCTCCCGGCTCACCGGCCGCGCCACCGGCGGCTGCGGGAGAGGCAGCGGCGGCTGCTCCCGCTCCTGCTCCAGCTCCCGGGGCACGGCCGGGAGCCCGCTCGACAAACCCCGGGGGCAACCGGAGACCGGAGCTGGGAAAGTCTCCAGTCCCGGGGCTGCATCTTCGGAGCGGATTCGGTAAGAGACCGGGGTCGATTTCCTGCTTCTCTTCACCAGGAATCCTCTGGGCATCTTTGGGAGGGTGTGGGTGGGTGGACCCAGGAATAAGAAAAATAATAAATACAGTCGAAGGCACTTGTTTTCCTTAAAAATAAATAAATTAATAAATAAATAAACGAAGCGGGTGAGTGCCAGGGTCGGGTATAAACAGCCTCTCCTGGTGTCTATCTGGAGGCTGGTGCCCGGTGAGTGAATGGCATCTCGCCAGCCTCCTGCCCCCGCCGCCGCCGCCGCCTCTCTCCCTCTCCCTCTCTGTGTCTCTCTGTCTCCCCCTGCCCTCGCTCCCCCGCTCCCTTTAAGGCCGGGGCCGCTCCTAGTCTCCTCACCCCCACCCCCTCCTTCCACCACCGCTGGCCGAGTGGCCTCCCTCGGCCAATCACAAGCGCGGAAAGCTGGAGCCCAGCCAATGGAAGGCCGAGTCTGTCTCCCTCTCTCTCCCTCTCTCTCTGTCTCCCCCCCCACCCCCATCGCCCTTCCCCATACCCAGTTTTTCCACTATCAGTAAGCAGATTTGATGTGCAGAGACGGAGGTGTGCTGTGTTGTGTTGGGAGGGAGACAGAGATGCAGAGAGAAGATGTAGACACAGACTCAGTCAGAGAGAGAGACACACAGAGACTCAAATAGAGAGACACACACACAGAGACTCAAATAGAGAGACAGAGAGAGAGACACACACAGACTCAGTCAGAGAGACACACACACAGAGACTCAAATAGAGAGAGAGAGACACACACACAGAGACACAAACAGGCTCACAGCTGCACCGGTGTGCGGCAGTTGAACCTCTTGCTGCACCAGTGACACTCATAGAGAGGGAGACACACAGAGACAGAGAGCCACATCGACTGAGAGAGATGCACAGACTCAAAGACACAGGCTCAGAGACACAGACTCAGATTCAGGCACACAGAGCCTCAGAGAGATACAAAGACTCAAAGAGTCTCAGACACACACACACACACGGAGACAGACTCAGAGAGACGCAAGACACAGATTGAGTGACACAAAGACTCAGACTGACACGGGCAGACAGAGACTCGCAAAGAGACTGGGCACACAGACTCAGAGACACAACAGACGGAAACGTGACTCATGGACGGCGAAACATACAGACATCAATTCACACAGACATACAGTCACAGGACCCCAAGACACACAACATGAGTAGAAATTATTCTCTCCGAGCCCCACATCACATTCGAAGGGCCGAAGGCGGCCCCACACATATCTGATGAGAATCCGGAACCCTTCATGATACAGTCGACCCAACGTATTTGCTCCTCAAAGAAATCATTGAACAAGGCCAGTATTCCACTGTGAAACATTTCTCCAGTCCCCGTTTAAAGGGTAATTTTATTTTTGCATGGCTCCACTCTAGATGTGTCTTTTATTTAGGAACGATGATTCCCAATATCTGATTCCGCACACGCGGTTCCATTCTAAAGAGACTTTTCTGTGCCTCTCGCTTGTCAACAGATTTGGAGTTGAGGCAGTGTAAGGGGCAGGGAAAGGACATCCTAAAACTCGCAGGTTAAAGGGAAACCTGTGTTTGGGGGTTGGGGGGGAGAAGATAAAGCCGAGATTTTTGAGTCTTCTGGAAAGCGGCAGTTGAAGAGTTTGTACCTTCCTTATGCCTGTTATTTATCTGTTAGGAACATTTAAACTTCCATTGTTATGACCAGAAGCTCGATTTAAATTACAGTCGTCATAATTCCGGGTGAATGATAAGATTTTCTCACTCTCCCTCCCTTTCTCTCCCCCACCCCAACCCAAGAAGGATTATTGCTGTTTGAGAGTGTTCCCAACGGAGCCTACAATCTCTCCTCACTCCCCTACACAGACACACACTGCTCTCACACACAAACATTATCCCCAAAACCGCAGTTAATCCTCACACACTTTTGAACATTACTCCACAATCACACACACACACACACTCAACCCCGCCTCCCACAAACATTTCCCCATACCCACACACAAACACTATCTTCTCTCACTCATACCCACATTGACCTCACACAGACATTACCCCCACCAACACTACCCTCACACATTAACACCAGCCTCACACACAGACATTACCCCCACCAACACTACCCTCACACATTAATACCAGCCTCACACACAGAGATTACCCCCACCAACACTACCCTCACACATTAATACCAGCCCCACACAGACAGACATTAACCCCACACACATTATCTTCACACACATACTGACCTCACACACAGACATTACCCCCACCAACACTACCCTCACACATTAACACCAGCCTCACACAGACACAGACATTACCCCCACCAACACTACCCTCACACATTAACACCAGCCTCACACAGACACAGACATTACCCCCACCAACACTACCCTCACACATTAACACCAGCCTCACACAGACTCAGACATCACCCCACATACATTCTCATCTCTCACACGTACATATCCTGCCCTCGGTCAGGTGAATATTCTCTCTGTGACGGGCCGCGGTGGATAAGGGACTGAGCAGCTGTGAGCCTGTCTATGGGTATGGGTTGCTCGGTTTGGATGTGTGTGTGTGTTCCTCTCTCCCTGGGGGCGGCTGCCACACGCCCAGCTCCTCCCCTCTCGGCCCCGACACGCGTCCGCTCTTTGTGAGTGTCCGCTGGCAACCGGAGAACTGCCAACTGGAGCCGTCCATCAGCAGCAGCGGGGAGACACTGCTGCGGGAACCCAGGGAGGGAGGACAGCAGCAGCACACTCACTCACACACAAAAAGAAAGCTTCTTATCCATAGCCTTCTCCCACCCTGAGCCCGCCCGGGGCTCTTGTGAATGAAGTTAACCCCCAGGCCATTTCAACACGAGCCCAAAACAACGGGAGCCGCCTTTATGTCCACCCGCGGCTCAACTCACTCTCGGTATCACTCATAAACATAATTCACCAAGTTTCCTCTCGTTGTGTATCTGTGTGAGAAGGTTAATGTTTAACCTTTCTGGAAGACTGCCACATTCATCATCAGCTGTGATTGTTCCCCCCCATCTCTCACTGTTAGATTTCCTCAGATTAGTTGTTGTTGCGACAGGATTTTATTCTGAAAAATCGCAGGAATACTCCCCCCCCCCCCACCCCCTCCCCGCGCCTCCTCTCCACCCGACGACTCTTGCCACACGTGAAGGAAAAGTTGAATCAGAAACACACAGCGTGTTGTCGGACCCGCTGAGCTTTCCCAGCAATTTCTGTTTTTGTTTCTGATTTTACAACATCCGCTGTTTCTTTAAATGTTGACGTTTCTGTCAGGGGTGGGGTGGGGTGGGGGTCTCTGAATCCGCGACAGCTTTGAGTTTTCTATCAGAATTCTGAAGAGGCGTCCCCTCTACACGTTATATTTTTTTTAAATCCCCAAATCAAGGTGGAGATGGTTCGCCTCAACGGCGCTTATTTTGCTCCTGGACTCAATGCTCTCATCCACTCAGCGAACGGCTGCTGTAAAGAGGAAAGAAAATACAGCGGGAGGGAGGAATGGTGCATAAAAGATGTGGAGATGTGTCTTTTTTTTTGTTGTGGTGGTGCTGAATAATTGAATGGTGTAGGGAGTGTGTCTCCTGGTTGTTTTGGCTGGGCCCGTCGCTGTTGACACGATTTACTTTCATCTCCCTTTTTGACCAGGAGATTGAAAAGCACGCGAACGACTGGCTATTGTGGAGAGGATATTAGCATAAAGCTGCTGGACAAATTAAGATAATTGCACAGCAAATCCGAATCTTGCAGGGATTTATGCTGGGGCGGGCGGGGACAAGGGGTGGTGGTGGGGTGGGGGAACAGAAATAAAACACTGGTTAGCTTAGACCAAAGCGTGCATTGTCCACTTGACGTTCATTAAACAGAGAACCGCTTTCATTGTTTTGATTAAATTCTTGACAGTATCCAGGGCTCCGCTTCCCCTCCCAAGTCCAATAAAGATGCGCCGCTGAGGGGAGGGGAGGGGTCTTCCTGCTGATAGTAAATGGGGGTCTGTTCGGTTGTGGGAGTCTCCTGGTGCCTCAGGTGTGTGTGAATATTGGTACTGGCTGTGGACTTGACTTTTTTTGTGTGGATGGAGACAGAGTCCAGTGTTGTGTTTGTTTACTTTTTATGCAACTGTACAGAACCGAACTGCTTTTGTGACAATGTATATAAACAGAGATTTGTTTTATGAATAAAGTATATTTTTTGAAATAAAAATCTAGGAGTTGACTTTTTTTTTCGGTTAGAGTCCAAGTCCAATGTTTTGTTTATTTATTTGATATGCAACTGCACAGAACCGAACTGCTTTTGTGACAATGTACATGTGCAAATAGATTTTTATGAATAAAGTATATATATTTGAAATAAAAAAGACAAATGAGATATTTCCAACTTGCGTCATTCATTTCAGATGTTGACACTTTTAAAAAAATCTCAACGTCTAATTTTAAGGGGCTGCGTCCTTAAATGGAAAGTGTACCTAAACTTTTATTTTTGTTGATTCTTATGCTTGTATCTCTGTGGGGCTTTGGAATTGGAAACCACGCCGTTTCCAAACAGTAAGGACATTTTACCTTGAATTTACTCCTTCTCAGACCCTGGCTCAATTTAACCGCAGAAAAACATCTGACTTTTAAAAAAAACAACCGGAAGAGCTGCTGGAACTGTTCACTTTCTTATTCATTTGTGGGCTAAGCTGGCTAAACCATCATTTACTGCCCAACTCTAATTGCCCAGAGGGCAGTTCAGAGCCAACCCCACATTGCTGTGGATCTGGAATCACATGTAGGCCAGACCAGGTAAGGATGGCAATTTCCTTCCCTAAAGTACATTAGTGAACCAGATGGGATTTACCCAACAATTGGAAATCATTAGGAAGCTTACTTCCAGATTTTTATTGAATTCAAATTTCACCCTCTGCCCAAGACATGATCTGGGTCTCTGAATGAATAGTCTAGCGATAATACCACTAGGACATTGCCTCCCTGGTAGGTCAGAAACAAAAACAGAAAATGCTGGAGGAACTCAGCAGGGGTCCAGTGACCCTCAGAACTAATGGTGGCGTTTTTATCCTAGTTTTTAACTCGCACTGGGCAAGTTTTGGGGCAAAAATAATATAAACAAGGCGAAAATGGGTACTGGAGATGCTGGAGATTAGAGTCAAGATTAGAGTGGTGCTAGAAAAGCACAGGAGGTCAGGCAGCATCCGAGGAACAGGAAAGGGCTTTTGCCCGAAACGTCGATTTTCCTGCTCCTCGGATGCTGCCTGACCTGCTGTGCTTTTCCAGCACCACTCTAATCTTGATGCAATAAAAAGAATCAGCCGACTTTAAAATCGGATTGAATTGAACCTGTTCAGTGCAGACCATGTTCGTGCTGGGCAATCTGCCTTTCGGTTGGAACCGGATTTAAAAGTGGGGTCTTAGCAAATGGGAATATTAAATCTTCTGCACTGGTATGTTTTCTTTGTAACTTCCAGTGATCGCCTTTGCTTTGAAATCAGCGTCCACCTCCCAATACAATCTACACACGTACAATGTTTCTCCCTGGTACAAACACTTGGGGAATCCAATATGGTTAAAAACAAACAAGGTGGGGGACACACTTGGAGAATTAAGCGAGATGAATGCAGCCTAATCGGGCGGGTTTTCATTCAATACAGCGGTCCATTAGTTATTACCTTCTCAGGTTTTCAGAGAAAGCTCTGAGTTAAGACTTTATTTTCCTGCTCCATACCTTGGATGTTGGTTGGCTACTTGTTGAAGTGATTTCGCTCGGCGCGTTTTGAACAAATTCTGAACCTAAAATCTACACCGTCTTCGTGAAACTGTTTGTGCCGCGTTCCGGAGAGGAGATGGAGATTTTATCTCTTTTTTTTTGCTGTCCGTTTCTGGGGGGGGACTTTTGGTTTCTCGAGGGCGTTACTGGTCAGAGAGACGATGCTTGGATTGTGAGGCGGCTCCACTGCACACACACACACACACGCTCATTAACATACAGCTGCAGGTTGCTATGTGGCTTAAGGCTCCTTTTAGTAAAGTACACACCCGGACTTGCCTTATCACCACCAGCCGTGTGCACACAACCCAGCGACAAACTCAGAGAGAGAGAGAGAGAGAAACCCAACCCACAGGCTGGAAGGCCACACACCGATCCCAACAGGAAGATCTACATCTATCAGAGACCTTTCCACATTCATCACAAGAACAAACACCCCAGCCGCCTGTCTGCTGATAAATATTATCAATACATGTACAAAATGTAACGGTCGATTACAAATGCACCCCCCCCCCCCCCACCCATTTGAAAGCGAAACTTTTATTCCTTCGGGAATATTCTCTCTACCTTGATCTAAATAATGCCCAGTTTTATTTTTTAATTCCAGAATGAACGGTAAAGCCCATCTTCGGTGACATGTTCCCGAAAGGACAATGTCATTTCATTGTTAAAGTGTTGGAAAACGGCAGAAACATTTGTTTTTTTTTAAGAGAACATTCACATTTGGGGAATCTGAAACTCCACGGGACTCTTCCGATCTGTTAATAAATCTCCATGTGTCGCCTTCAGTCAGCGCTCACAGGGGGTTATAGCTAAACGTTTCAGCCGACGGGAAACACCCAAATGGGGTTCGTCCAGAGAGACTCAGGTCAATCGATGCTCTTTGCAGCTTGCGAGCTGGAAGGCCCTGTCCAGTGAACCATCGCTTGGAATTACTGAAATGGGGCGTACATACAATCTCATTATCCCTTGTCCCACTTAAACAGTCAGCAAGTGTTAAAGGCAAAACAATACGGGGACTGGAAAATAATCACCATCACTGGATTTTTAAAAAAATTGTCCAGGCAACAGCTTTTAAATGTGAACTAAGTCAGTCACAGCTGTGAAGTGATTTCTGGTGTAATTGATTCCGGTTTGAAGGTTCACTTTTTAAATATTCATTCACAGGATGTGTGTGACCTCCTTACCCGGGCCAGCATTTATTACCCGATCCTAATTGCCCAGGGGGCAGTTAAGAGTCACCCACATTACTATGGGTCTGGAGTCACATGTAGGCCAGACCAGGGAAGGTGAGCAGATTTCCTTCCCTGAGCCAAAAGGGGTTTCCCCACAATCGCCAAATTGTTTCATGGTCATTAGACTCTTAATTCCAGATGTTTGCTGAGTTCAAATTCTACCATCTGCCAGGTAGAGGTCGAACCCTCTCCCAGAACATTACCTTGGTCTCTGAATTAATAAACAGAATTTTAAAAACTGAGAGGGCTGGAGAAAGTCGGTCGGTCTGGCAGCGCCAGTGGAGAGTAAACAGAGATAACGTTTCGAGTTAATGAACATTAACCGTTTCTCTCTCCACAAAGACTACCAGACTGACTGAATTTCTCCGAACCTTTCTGTTTTTGTTTCACATTTCCAGCACCTGCAGTTTTTTTTTGTCTCTATTAATAGTGCGGCGAAAATACCACAAGCTCATCGCCAAGAGTAACACGTGAAAGAATAATCTTTTCAGTATTAACTTTGCATATGGTCCACACCCTCTTGTTCAGGGTGAAATTTCTCTGGAAAGAGACCCCCCCACACCCATGTTCTTCCTGTTGCCTGTGTGTGTGGATCAGGTGTTGTTTCCCGACCAGCTTCATGCTGAATGCAGGGGCAAAACGGTGCACAAGACTGACAAACACCGTGCATTCGAGGAAATGAACACCCGCTTTATTTGTTATATACGAAAAGCTACACTCGAGTAAACATTTTAAAGGAAACGAAATCTTGTGGGGAGAGAGAGAGAGAGGTGGGGGGTCTTCCACCTCCCATCCATTAGCCTTGTAATCGTGCGCCATCTTCTGGCTAAGTGCATCAACAGCGTGCCTCCAATAAACTGATTTGGCGATGTTGGTGTTGGACTGGGGTGTACAAAGTTAATGTCCATTAAACTGGACATTATTAATCATTGGCAAAGTTTTCTGGACTGAGCAAACATTAAAAGAGAAATTAATTTCAATACAAACCCCTCCCTCACTCTTGATATCTAAACAATACCCGGCCTTGCAAACATTGGGAGGTGGTAACGATTGTAGCTCAGGTAGTTTAGGAGGCTTTTTTCTACCAACTTCTGGTAACCGTTTTTCGCAAATTGCTGCTCCAAATATTCCTTGGTGTTTCCTGGTACCAGCAGCTCTCCATCCGCTATCCGACGAACCAGATCCTCGATAGGCTCCTCGACATTCACCTTGCGGTGAAAGAGAAAAATAAAACAATCTTATGACGACCAAGCTCGCTGATTTCACTGTGATTTATCAAACAAAAAAACAATCACAATAGACCCAACAAACATTATTTCACAGGCCTCAGCTTCAGACTTAACTGGACCATAAACTGAACGAAAATTCACACTTTCCTCAAGAAACTGCAAAGGGCAGGTCAAAACATGGTCAAATAAAGGAATCATCTTCACTCATAATTAACACGACGCATTCCAAAACCTTCACAGCTAATTAGCCACACGCGCACAGATAGGTCCCCATTAGCAGCAAACGATGAATAAATATTAGCTAAAACACATTTTCCTCCGTGAACCGGTATAAACATCATTTCCATGCACTCCCATAGGCAGGTGACAGAGTCTCACAACACAGAGAAAATAAACATTTATATTATGCTTTTGGTGCGCTCAGTGTGTTCCAAAACACTTCATAACCTTTTTGAAAAAACAGTTAGTGTCATAACTGTTTTGAAAGGAAATATGGATTGGAAGTACTGATGGGAGGTACCAACACCAGCGAGATCAGCTTAACCTGTTTCCTGTTTAGACAGGGAACGCGCTGACTGGGGACAGTCAGCACCTTGCTTATTATGAATATTCAAGGAGCTGTGCTGTTTGATATAATCTCCAGGTCTTTGACCCGTACGGCCTACGTATCGAGCACCACATTGGCATTTATTTATCGAATGATCCGTTGGTGTGATTGGAAGAATGTTTTGGCTTGATGACAACATCCTGTTAGTGGCACAACTATCTGAGTTTCAGTACTGGTGTGGTGACTGTGACTGGGCAACACTTGCTAAATCCTAAATACACAAAGATTATGCTGACAATCAAATTAGAGTTGTCAGTTGGGTTTCCAGTACGTGGAGGAGCCGCTGTTGGATTGGAATGAACAAAGTTAAAAATCACCCTCAACACCAGGTTATAGTCCCACAGATTTATTTGGAAGCTAGCCAGTTGGAATATAACCTGATGTTGTGTGATTTTTAATGGTTACCAGGATTTGATATAGAAAACTACATGAACTAATACATGGGGCTCTCTTCTTCACAGGTACATACATAACTGCCTGTTTTCACACAACAAAATAAGTGACAGTCATTCTCTGTTTAATTTCTTATGGTAATGCCTTGATCAATCAGAGTCAACCTGCCTGGTTTACAGTTTACGTGAAATTTGTAGAGATCTGTAGGACATCATTATGTATTTACACAAGTGAAATCATGCTTGAAAAATCTTGGATTCTTCCAGGATGTAACTATTAGAGTTGATCGGGCAACCAATGGATGTGGTCCATTCGGACTTTCAGAAGGCTTTTTCCAAAGTCCCACAGAAGAGAATAATGTGTACAATTAAAGTGCATGAGTTTGGGTAGTGCTTTCAGATGGATAGAAAATTAGTTGGCAGACAGGAAATAAACAGTAGGAATACATGGGTCTTTTTCTGAATGGCAGGTGGTGGCTAGCCAGCCGAGGACACCATCTATTCATATGTTAACGATTTAGACGAGGGAACTAAATGTAATGTCTCAAATTTTTCACACAAAGCTGGGTGAAAGGGTGAGCTGTGAGGAGGATGCAGAGATGTTGTAGTGTAATTCGGACAGGTTGAGTAAGTGGACAAATGCATGGCAGATGCAGTATAATGTGGATAGATGTGAGGTTATCCACTTTGGTAGCAAAAATAGGAAGATAGATTATGATGTGAATGGCTGTGAATTGAGCAAGGGCAATATTCAACAGACCTGGGAGTCCTCGTGCAGCAGTCACTGAACGTAAGTGTGCAGGTGCAACAGGCAGTAAATAAGGCAAACTATATATTGACCTTCATAGCAAAAGGATTTGAGTACAGTAACAAGGATATCTTGTTGCAATTATACAGGGTTTGGTGAGGCCACACCTGAAATAATGTGGATGTTCTTGCTATATAGGGAGTGCAGAAAAGGTTTACCAATCGATTCCTAGGATGGCAGAAGAGAAATTGTGTTGATTACGATTGTGTTCACTGGAGTTTAGAAGAATGACAGGAAATCTCACAGAAACCATAAAATTCTAACTGGATTAGACAGGTTAGATGCATGAATATGTTCCTGATGGTGAGCAAATCTAGAAGCAGGGGTCATAGTTTAAGGATAAGGGGTAAACCTTTTATGACTGAGATGAGGAGTAATTTGTTCACCCAGAGAGAGGTGAGCCTGTGGAATTCAATACCACAGAATGTGATTGAGGCCAAAGCATCGTGTTTTCAAGAAGGAGGAAGATATAATACTTGAGGCTAAAGAGATCAAGGGATATAGGGGGAAGGCAGGGTATTGAGCTTGATGATCAGAGTGAAAACTGGCTCAAGGGCCATGGAGAATGCGCATACTTTTATGTAACCTGTACATTCTCCATGGCAACATCCTGACTAATCAAAGTCAACTTGGAAACCATTCTGTGCTCTCTCTCATAAACTACAAATTTTGTTTTCTATTCACATTGTTTTTTCTTGGAAGATAAAAGTTTTGACAAAGTGCCTCTTTTTGCAAAAATATTTAAGTTCTTTACTGCCTAATGGCAACATTTAACAAAATTTGCTTTCTTTAGTTGCAAAATGGCTACCACCACAAAATCATGTAATGACTTGGCTGGTGAACACTGGGTTTATAATTACAGCAACATTTGGCATTGGATAGCCAAAGGTGCAAAAATATCCTGACATTACAGCATGTAATATGCACAATTTTTACTCTGTGTGTGTGTGTGTAGGCTTCCTTGGAACAGCTGAGTATGCTGCCAGTTCCCGAAGTGGGCTAGGTAGAGAGCCTGCCTCAGATTTCCAGCACTGTCAGTAAAACTCAAATTAAAACAATAAAGCGTAAATCCCCCTCCCCGCCACCCCGCTGTCACGTTACTATACCAGGTGGCGAGCAACCTGTTCACACAGGAATAAACAATCAGCAGTCAGGAAACTATAAAGTAAATTGTGCTGATTATTCTTCACTTCTGCTTTTAATTTACTAAGTTCAGTCTCTAGCCACTTCAGTCTCCGTAAATTCTATTTGTCCTGCTGGGTATTTCCAGCAATTTCCGTTTTTAGTTTGGATTTCAGCAGTATTCCACAGTTCTTTTCTTTTGTATTGTGAAAATATGTTTGCACTTTCAAAACAGTAACCATAAAAGAGAATGAGATACCTTGTGGGATTCCATTAACTGCCGCACTTCTTGTTTGAAGTCCATGAAACGATCATGATATATACTCATGCACCAAGGCTCACTTAGATAGCTGAAAAGAGAAAATGTTTCATTACTGACTGCAATACTGTCTAGATACCACTGCATTTTATCCTCATCCATTGATAATAGGTTCTGTCACCATCACATTTTCTTCAAAAATCTCTGAGAATAATCTGGTCAATGAATTCTTTGAGGGCATGTTCTACATTAATAATTACTTTTAAATAAGACCTTCTCAGAGAGTTAACATTTTTCTTGGAAAGCTCTATTTTATCAAGTTGAAGATTCAGGGACTTGCACTTCATGAATGTGTCCAATGCAGAGAACACATCACTCTCTGTGTTCAGTTCGCACATCAGTGATTTTGATAGCTATTAACCTCAGTATGTTTTCATGAAGATAAATCTAACAGACTAATTAATATAATGTTGGCATTTATATTTTGATTTGATTTATTATTGTCATATGTACTGAGATACAGTGAAAAGTGTTGTTTTGCATGCTAACCAGACAAATGATACCTTATATAAGTATATAATGGTAATAGAACAGAATGCAAAATATAATGTTACAGCTGCAGAGAAAGATCAACTCTAATAAATGAGAGGTCTCTTCTTAAGTCTGACAACAACAGGGAAGAAGCTACTCTTAAGTGTGCTGGTATGTGTTTTCAAACATTTGTATTTTCTGCCTGATGGAAGAGAGTATAGCTGGGTAGGATTGATCTTTGATGATGTCGGCTGCTTTCCCGAGGCAGCGGGAACTGTAGACGGAGTCAACAGGAAGAAGGAGAAAGTGAGGACTGCAGATGCTGGAGATCAGAGCTGAAAAATGTGCTGCTGGAAAAGCGCAGCAGGTCAGGCAGCATCCAAGGAGCAGGCGAATCAACGTTTCAGGCATAATCCCTTCTTCAGGAATGAAGCTCATTCCTGAAGAAGGGCTTATGCCTGAAACTTTGATTCTCCTGCTCATTGGATGTTACCTGACCTGCTGCGCTTTTCCAGCAACACATTTTTCAGCTCAATAGAAAGAAGGCTGGTTTTCATGATGGATTGGGCTGTGTTCACAACTCTATAGTTTCTTGTGGTCTCGGGCAAAGCAGTTACCATACCAAGCTATGATGCATCCAGTTAGGATGATTTCTGTGGTGCATTTATAAAAATTGGTAAGAGTTCTAGTTATTGTTGGGTAATAATCTTCAGGCTACTTTTGGAGTTAGATATTGGAGTCACTATTAACCAAAAGGGATGTATCATTTCACAAGCTGAAAGGTAAAACAGTTTCATTTCATTAAGAGTGCAAACTACTTTAGATTAATTGTTATGAACTAGGCCAGACCACTTGAAACATTCTTAAGCAGACAGCCCAGACCATAACTTTGAAATCTGTTTCAGTAAGTGTACAGTGAAAATTACTCGAATTAAGTTAGCGAGGTTGACTACCAGGTTTAAAACAGACAAAAAATTTATTCATAAAATTACAAAGAAACACGAAGAACAGAATAAAGAACCCCAACAGAACTCATTCGATCCAAGCTAGACTTAAATATGCTGTTCCAAATAGACACCACAGTCCCAATAAGCAAACCCCCTGTAAAACACAGTACAGAAAGAGTCAAATGCTTACAGATTGAAGTTAAAAGGGCAGAAGAGAGAGTTTCCACACAGTTCACTGTTGAACTCCCAACCACTTCTGGACTGAACTAAACTGCTCAGCTAGAGAGCTGACCAGTCCCCTTTCACTATAGAGGTCACTTCTAAAACATGACCACATTGGTCTGAAGTCTCATATGTTTACATATAAACAAAAGGCCTCTCAAAATCCTTTTCATTTCTGTACCAAACCAGACTGATTGGAGCCCGGCCTGGTTTATTATCACTCTGAAAAAAATCAAGGACAGTGTATCCTTGAGAAAAGGAACAGATTTTAGGAAAAAAAGATTAGTTTTGTGACAATTGCCCCCTTAAAAAAATGAATCATCAATATCAAAAGGTGGCTTGATTTTTAACCCTTCGAAAACCCGGTTAGTAGTCTAAACACACCTATCCACTCTACTAACTATAAACGTGCAAACGTGCAGAACCACATGCAAATTCAGGCTGCATTATTCCTGCTACCAAATGCCTCCATATCTCATTTGAGTCTCGATAATGCATTAGCCATCATGTTTTCGCGACCTGTCACATGCATAATTGTCAAACTGAATGGCTGCAACAACAAACTCCATCTAAACCGTCTGGCATTTTTGTTCTTAAATTTTTTCACAAACGTCAATGGGCTGTTATCAGTGTATACGATTGTCTCAGATGCATTGCTGGTAATATAAACACTGAAATATTGTAATGCCAACACCAAACTTAAAGTCTCTTTTTCCACTGTTGAATATTTCTGTTGATGAACATTCAACTTCCAGAAAAATGCGTGATGGGTCTTTCTATCCTTTTGTCATCCTCCTGCAGGAGCACTGCACCAACACCCACATCACTGGCATCGTTAGCCAACTTGAAAGGTTTTGTGTAATCTGGTGTGGTTAATACTGGGGCACTGGTTAACACAGTTTTTAGACTGTCACATGCCTTTTGAAAGTCCGCTGTCCACTGAAACTTCTTGCCCTTTCCTTAACAATACAGTGGATGGAGCAGCCACACTGCTAAAGTTCAGCACAAACTTGCCATAAAATCCACTCAATCCCACAATTGATGCTCTTTTCATCAACGGTGTGGGAAATTCCCTAATTACTTTCATTTTTGCATCCCGTGGGGCCACTGGTTCAACAACATGGCTCAGTAAAGTGACTCCGGCTTTGGCAAATTCACTTTTAGCAAGGTTTACCACCAAGCCTGCCTTCCGAAGTCGATCAAACTAGTCCAATAAACACTATAAATGTTCTATCCATGAGTGACTAAAAATCACCAGGTCATCAATGTAAACAGCACATTTGGGTAATCCAGCAATGACCTTATTAGTCAGTCTCTGAAATGTGGCTGGTGTGTTTTTCATACCAAATGACATGACTTTGAACTGATATAGTCCATTTGGTGTTACGAAAGCCGAAATTGCCTTTGCTTTCTCTGACAAAGGTACTTGCCAGTAGCCTCTGAGCAAGTCCAACTTAGAAATGTAAGTTGCTTGTCCCACTTTTTTGACACAGTACTCCAATTGCGGAGTTGGATATGCGTCAGTCTTTGTAACCGGGTTGACTTTGCGACAGTCCACACATAATTGTTGGATACCATCTGGCTTTGGTACCATGACTATGAGTGAGCTTCAGTCATTGTAACTCACTTGGATTATGCTATCTTGGAGCATGCACTCTTTGTCCTTCTGAACCTGTGCCAACTTTAGAGGATTATGCCTATAAGGATGTTGTTTAATCGGAATAGCATCTCCTATATCTACATCATACACAATTAGGTTAGTACTTCCCAGTTTATTTCCGCAAATCTCCCCATGTTATAGCAATAACTCTTTCAGGTCATTTGATTTTCTTGTGGGAGATAACTCAATAATTTATCCCAATTTTTGTCAACTTCCTCATTGTCCAATTTGATTTGAGGAATGTCCTATTCAGAATCCTCTGAACTTTGTTCTTCCATCTATGCTGTCATCATTAACACCTTCTCCTCTTGCTTTTCTTCCCTGTCAAAATACCTTTCGAGCATATTCACATGACAACACTCTGTGAGATTTCTTCCTGTCTGGATTCCTTATCAAGTAGTTCAACTCACTCAATTTCCTCTCACTTTGATAAAGTTCACTAAACCTCGCTTTTGAAGGCTCACCTGTCACTGGAAGTTACACCAATACCTTATCCCCAATTGCAAAATTGTGAATTTGTGATTTCTTATTCGCGTCCTATTTCATTGTGTGCTGTGGTACTTTTACATACTGTTTAGCCAACTCTCCAGCTCTTTAAAATTTGACACATAGTCCAAATAGGTGATCTCTGAATTCTGACTATTTAATTTCACTTTAATCAAACAAACAGAACTCTCTTATCCCAATCATCTGGATAATCCCAACAATAAGCCCTCAACATGGTCTTTAATGCTTGATGCCATCTCTCTAGCACTCCCTACAATTTTGGGTGGTACAGAGTAGATTTGAATTGCTTTATTCCCTAAGTATCCATAACCTCCTTGAATAGTTTAGATGTGAAATTTAATCCTTGATCTGACTGGATCTCTATTGGCAGTCTGTATCTAATAAAAAAATTAAGTAATTCTTCTACAACTGTTTTTGCTGTGATGTTGCATAATGGGATTGCCTCTGGAAACTAGTTGACACATCCATTATTGTTAATAAATACTTATTCCCACTTTTTGTTTGAGGCAGGGGACTGATGGAATTCTTGCTAACCTTACTGTTTTAAATCTCTGCTCTTCCACATGAGTTTGCATTACTTCAGGCAGTAAATTTTTGAATTCCTCCAAAATAACTACCTCTCTAGGGCATCATAGTTTTGCTCGATTTTTAAAGCTCTTATCTATCTATCAAAATTACTCTGCTTGATCCTTTCAAACTCAATATAGGTTTGACCAGGTCCGTCCTTAGATTCTTGAAACGTTGTCAATTGGCTTCTGGGACAAGCTCATATGCATTTAAAGTTGAGTTTTTCACCTGTTTTTCACTGCTGTAATTATCTCTTCTTTCCTCTCAGAAGCAGGCAGTTCCAAATCCAGCTTCTCTGCTAATTCCTGCAGCTTGGTCTTATTCACGTTTTGCAAAACTTCCAAAGTCACCGCATCCACATCCAGAAAACCTTTGGTGACTGAAAGAGCCATTACTATCCCAAGCTTTGTCCTACCTAACCAAACCAACACTCAAAATAAAGACACTAGCACCTACCACTTGCTGTTTAAAATCCCACAAAGAGCCTAAAATCTGTTATGGATTAGGCCAGATCACTCAAAACATTCTTAAGCAGGCAGCCCAGAGTATAACTTTGAAATTTGTTTCGGTAAGTGTACAGTGAAAATTACCTGGATTAAGTTAGCGAGGTTGACTCCCAGGTTTAAAACAGACAAAAAATGTGTTCACAAAATTACACAATAAAACATGAAAACAGAATAAAGAGCCCCGACAGAACCCAGTCTATCCAAACTAGACTTAAGTATGCTATTCTGAATATACACAATAGTCCCAATAACCATAACCCCTTTAAAACACAGTACAAAAAAGGGTCAGATGCTTACAGCTTGAAGTTAGAGGGGTAGAAGAGAGAGTTTCCACACAGTTCACTGTTGAACTCCCAACCAGTTCTGGACTAAACTAAAGTGCTCAGCTACAGAGCTGACCAGTCCCCTTTCATTCTACAGGTCATTCTAAAATATGACCACTTTGGCCTGAAGTACCTATAAACAAAATGCCTCTCATTATCCTTTTCATCTCTGTACCAAATCAGACTGATTGGAGCCCGGCCTGGTTTACTACCCCTCTGAAAAAAATCAAGGACGGTGTATCTGTGAGCCAAAGAACAGCTTTTAGTAAATAAAAGGACTAGCTTTGTGGCATAATCAAGAAATAAGGTGAAATATCAACATAGTCTCCTGGAAAATATTTTGAACACCATTGGAGATAAATTTCCAAAATTTCCCTCAAGTAGTCTAAACATTTTTCAAATTGTTTTTTTAACCTTTGCCTGGAGATTAAATAATTTGGTGAATAAGAACACTTGTGGTCATGATGTGAAGTTGTACCATGACTACATTTGACAGGCTTCATGGATCAGCTGATCATTTTTAATTAGGTTTTTGCATGCTTTTATAACAGTAAAATGGAGTAATAGCAAGTAACTGTATCTACATTTGAAAGTTGCAACTGAAAAATAATTAGGGAGAAATATTTAACTTAGTGAAATAAAACATCAATTATTAGAATTATAGGAACTATGTGGAAATTAATATAAGTAATGTTTTATTTTGTTAAGACTTGCATTTCTCAGTATTTCTTAATAATTTCAAAAGTTGTAGGCAAGCTTAGATTCTTTCTCAATCATTATTAAATGAAGTGAAACTTGTAGTAAACTATAATCATGCTTATTCTTTGATGATAGTTACATATTTTAAAAAACAAAAGTAATCATTTATCTGAAATAATAATCAAATGTTAGGTTTCCTTTGGTTACCTGAGTGAATGTATTTATTGAACAACTCATTCAATAATAAATATTAATCAGTCATAAATTAGACAAGTACCATGCCAAAATAAACTTTCTTCAGTGATTTCCAATCAAGAAAAGTGGTATTGGCACAAAAAAAAAGTTTACTTCCAATCCAAAAGTTTAATTAAAAATGTACACTCGTGATGGAAATACAAGATTATTCTTCCAGGCTTAAATTTCAGTCCCATTTATGTCTTTTTAATGTATTAACCTCTCTATTTTTCTATTCTCCTTCAAAACACTCACAAGAAATCTACATTTTTGATCAAATCTTTTGTCTCAAATGATCATAGGCTGAGGAATTATCCCAAATAGAGGTGAGCAAGCTAACAATTTTGCATCACTGTACAGCGTGCTCGGTTCTCATGCGGTCATAGACATTTTGGTGAAGACTTCGGGTATTATGTAGCGGCAACTCTCTTTAAAGTGTTGGGTCAACAACTGACGGTTATAGCAAATCAGTTGAGATTCTGCTGAAAGTCAGAAGTTGAATTTGGGGCAATATGCAAGGACACAACCTTTTTATAAAGAGGAGACGACATTGCAGGAGGGAGCTAACTAGAATAGGTGGGTGTATTTAACATGAGAAAAAGTGTAGTGCTGGAAAAGAACAGCCGGTCAAGCAGCATTTGAGGATCTAAAGAGTCGATGTTTCCAGCATAATCTCTTCATCAGGAATGTTGGCAGGGTGGGGGTGGGGGTTCAATGGGGCTGAGAGATAAATGGGAGGGGTGTGGGGCTGGGGGAAGGTAGCTAGGAATGTGATAGGTAGATGAAGGTGGGGGGGGAGGTGATGGTGATAGGTCAGAGCAGACGGTGGAGCAGATAGAAGGAACATGGACAGGTAGGACAGTTCAAGAGGGTGGTGCCGAGTTGGAGAATTGGATCTGGGATAACATGGGAGGAGGGTAGATGAGGCATCTGGTGAAACTGACATTGATTCCATGTGGTTGAAGGATCCCAAGCTGGAAGATGAGATAAGTAAAGAACATCCCATCTTCTGCCTTGGGACCGTCCAATCACACGGCATCAATGTCGATTGCACCAGTTTCCTCATCTCCCCTCCCCCCACCTTATACCAGATCCAACGGTCCAACTCGGCACTACCCTCTTGAACTGTCCTACCAGTCCATGTTCCTTCCCACCCATCCCCTCCACCCTCTGCTCTGACCTATCACCATCACCCCCTCCCACCTTCATCTACCTGTCATATTCCCAGACTCCTTCCACCCAGCCCCACCCCCTCCTATTTATCTCTCAGCAGGCCCCCACATTCCTGATGAAGAGATTATGCTTGAAATGTCGACTCGCCTACTCCTTGGATGCTGCCTGACTGGCTGTGCTTTTCAAGTGCCACACATTTTGACTCTGATCTCCAGCATCTGCAGTCCTCACTTTCTCCAGTATTTAACAGTGATCTATTAAAAGTGTAAGGAATCAGACATCTTCATGGAGTGGCAAACCATGATAGAGTGTGCAGAGGTTTGGTCTGCAGTAGCTGGTTTGGTCTGTTGAATCTTGTGATATTTGGGGGAGTGAACGTCCAGGGGTTGGTGGAGCACAGGTGGGGGCCCAGCTAGCCACTATAGCACTTCTGGTAAAAAGGAAAACATTCCCGGACAGTGGGCAGAGCTACTCTGAGTTAGAGATGAATAGCAATGAGCAGCAGGTACTCCAATAGCAAATACAGTTCACTGGTTATAAGGTACACAGAGCTACAAGGAAGGCATAAATGTGATACTTTTCAATATGTGGTATACTGTCAATATGGGGTATACTGTCAATATGGGGTATACTGTCAATATGTGGTATACTGTCAATATGGGGTATACTGTCAATATGTGGTATACTGTCAATATGGGGTATACTAGGGTATTCTGGACATGATGGAGCATCAGGCCTATTAAAGCAGCAGAATTCTGTGTCCATGTCAAAGAACACATTGTTTTTCACCTTTTGCTGGGGCACACCTTGCTAGTAGCTGATAAAGTGGTAATGGTGTTGATAGTTCCTTTCAAGGGAATGGTAGTGGACCTGACTAACACCTTGCAACCTCACAGCTTTGGATTGCATTGAGTTCACCATTTACTGGGCCACCAGAGTTGAGATCTGTGGGATTTGCTTCTATGTCTGGACTTCACTCCTAACACAGCACCGCACGGCATGGACTTTGAAGGAAGGGATAAAAACAAGTGGCATACACTTGCTTGGAGAAAGAGGTGGAGGAAATATTGGTGAAGCAGATTCTTGGGAGGGCTTCCTCAGATTCAACTGAAACCTCAAAACATTGACCAGGATGGAAAGGAGGCAAAGAAGACACAAATTGATGCATGTTTTCTCCTGAGGATAACTAATCCTGGGATGAGTTTGGCACAGAACCTACTTTTTCCAGAAGGAGTGATTTCACCTGAAATTCACACAATATACAAGTTTCCATTGTGTCCCACATTACCTGGAAGTCAAGACTCCACTTGACATATTCTTTCAACAAATTTACTCTAGTTTGTTCCTCTTGTGCCTTCATGCTATCAAATGACACAAATTTGGATCTAATCATCAAGTGTCTGCTTTGATGGGGTGAAGTGCATGCAGTTGAGAGACCCAAGGCATTCAATCTTGATATGGTGCCAATGGAGGCTCTGCCACAGGATGCTCCATCTACATTGAAATAAGGGTAGCCTTGGTCACAGGACGTCTCTGTAAAGCTGTGGCTTTCTAGCTGATCCCAGGAGTATCGGATTCCTGAACATCTTTGCTGACTGCTTCAGCCCTTACATGGATGCCAAAAGTATCTTGCACCAGGGGTGCATCTGGCATTCTCTCCATATATCCTTACAATAGCATTGTCACTGGTCAGGCAAAAGTTGCAAACGTGGCATTGATTCATGGGCTTGTATGCCTTCATGGAGCACATTTCATGGATGGACTCTTCCATTCTCTAATCACAATTCTTTCCTCTCTCTAGGAACACCAATATTTGAACACATGTGTCCTGCCAGTGCTACATGGTGACTTGCCTTGTATCAGATTCCTGAGGCTCTGAATTTCCATCCAGCTGAGCATGGCTGTCTGATCTTCATCTTTAGAGAAGGACCAGCTTACCGGTTACGTTGCCTCTGTCACATCTTCAGTGAAGTGCTGATTACCCTGTGCTGTCTGTTATAAACTCTGTGTGAGGCCCACTGACATGAGAGCCTATATGCTGGTGGAGGACATGCTTGACTTATGTGCTGGTGCTGGCTTCTTCCTCTGTTGAAGAAGACAATAACTTTACATTGTCATGAGCTGACTCCCCATCCACAAATGATCATGTGGTAAATATAAAAAGCGGGTTAATGAAAATTTGCGTTCGTCAGAAGCTGCTTCTATAGCTGCTTCAAGCCATTACAGGTTATGTATTGGCATGGAGGAAATTGAAGAACCTAGAGCACCATCGTCATCACCTGAACATTGGAAGGTCACTTCACCAGCCATGAACTGACAACTCCCAGTTCACCATATCTAATTTTCTGATGTGCTCTCACATTGGCAGCTTTAACCATAGATATTTGAATAACTTGATAGGACACGCGACCACCTAAATTAGCACTTTTCTGTACTTGTAAGCTCACTTTCCCTGCAAGATCAAGAGTGAGAGTGTCAAGACCACGAAGCCTTCTTCCACGTTTGATGGTGGTGGGCAATTTTCCAATTGCTCAGTAGTGCTCAGTGCATGAATATTTTCTATGTTATAGGGCACTATGTGCCCTCAGGCTGTTCAGCCTCTGGATGTGTTGGTGACTCCAGAATTAGATGCCTTTTGTTTGGGTATTCCAGCCCGTAGAAGGTCACCAAAGCACTTGCAACACTGTACCCACATGTGCTGACAATGCTGCAGCTATCCACTTTAAGAGGCAAGTCTGGCCTTGCCTATTTGCCTGGTTCACTGATCTCTGGAAATTCTACACTCTGCAAATACAATGCAGTCATCACCTCCAAAGGTACCACTGGCTGCCATTGCATGAGAGCCTTCCCATTGATTTATCTTTCTTCCAATCCAAGGTAAATGCCATTTGACATTTAAAATGGGCCTGTCACACTCAAACCCGGTTTCCTTTCCATGCCCACTGCCCCAAACTGGATAGTAAATGCACCATTTGGCCAACAATTGGCCATCTCTTTGAAACTGGCATTGATTGTCAGGTGATGGTGTGGATTATGGATGGAACAGGAAAATCACCTCGATGACAAGCTCACAAGCCAAAAATCAAAATCCAGCTCATCATCTCCTTGCTTGTCTCAGTGACTATTTTTGTTGATTTTACTTCTACAATGTCTTGGAATGCTTATATGAATCGTGCTATGTAAGTGCAAACTTGTTGATATACTTTCTGTCATTATTTCACACAGCCATTATCCTTGCGAATGTGATGAAATCCAGAAAAGATTAACGGCAATATCAATATTAGCATGACAGGGATGTCAGTCAGAAATTGTCTAGTACAGCTGACAGAAAATGAAGCAACATAATCTCTGAGGAACAGAACCCCATGACACTCAAATGTGGCTCTGACCTTACAAAAATCTGACATTTAATTAAAGGTTAGTTGTTCTGTGTATCCTCAGGGCTGTGCTAATATCACTGCAGTGAAGACACACATTTGCTGTGTCAAGATTAATACAATTAAATAGAATGGTCCATGTTTCTACAATGAAATAGTATAATAATAGTTCTCTAACGCTAAAATATAGCAGTGCAAATTAGTGGTGGCAAGGAGCAAAAATCCAAGTCCATTCTGGTACACACCTCTCCCATACCTTTGACAGGAGTTAGAAATCAAGCCTGCAGTACATACTTGTAAACTATCCATAGAGTATCCAAGCACCTGCACTTTGAGCTGGGGTGCATGAATACCAGCCCTAGATTTTCTTTTCCTTAATTCAAGGTTATGAAACCAATAGTGATATTATTAAGAGTCAGCTCAAATCAGTTATTTCAGTATAGGCAGGAGGCTGAACCAAATTCAACCTCAAATTGTTTTAACAAAGATCTCCCTATTATTAAGTCCCTTGAGTGGGTCTGAATTCTATTATGCCATCTAGTGCTCACCTGTAGTAATTGCCCACCATGGCTGGGACCTGCCAGGATTTCTGTCATGAGTGTCATATTTAAAACCCGACTGTGCGTCAGGGCAATTGCTGCCAGCCACAAATAGTCCATCATGTTTCACATTGCATGTAATGTAATGGGGGTAGTGGGGGTGGGGGGAAGGAAAGCTTCAGAGGGAATATAGATGGCAGAGGTGACACATCATTGCAAATTGAAGCTCACAATAGTAAATGCATTGGTACTTTACATCACCTGTGTGAAAGCCTGCCATAGTAACTGGAATTACAAAAATAAAGCTACACAGGTTGTCCATCCTGAGTATCATACTATGAACCCTGTCAATTTTAGTATTATTCTTTCCCTAATGACCAGTGTGGCACAGCACCTTATCATTGTTTAGGAATAACCGTGTCCTACACCCTGACTGAATTGGAAC
Source organism: Chiloscyllium punctatum (assembly GCF_047496795.1). Lineage (NCBI taxonomy): Eukaryota > Metazoa > Chordata > Chondrichthyes > Orectolobiformes > Hemiscylliidae > Chiloscyllium > Chiloscyllium punctatum. The sequence goes on along the minus strand of NC_092749.1, from coordinate 100,557,384 downwards.
AAAAGGTCCAATCTGTGCAGCTCCTGACTGATTTACTCTTGTTCACTGTTTTCTGTGGGAATGATGGTAGCCCACTGCTATAATGACATGGAACCCAGGACCTGGACTGTCCAAAGCACCCAAATGACTGCATCTAAGGTCCTGGACTGATGACAGAACTCCTTGATTTGACTGAGGACTACTCCTCTTCTACTTTGGGACATGGCCTTTGATCAAAGCACACTCAGTGTGTTTGCTGGCAAATGCTGCAGGTGTGACAATGACATAGCACAGTGCTATAAAACAACATAACCACCGCTTGACTCATCCCTGCTGGCTACCATGGAAGTTGCCTGGTTTTGTGCCCATTGTAAAAGCCAAGACAATCCATATGTGATGACATGCTGCCTGAATGTGATGGTAATGCACAAAAAAAGGCAAGGTAAGGCAATTGAGGAATGCTGTGAGCATTCCAAATAGGCATAGAGTACTAAGTCAGCAAGCTAAGAACCCTGAGATGCACTCTGCTCCAATCCATGAGATGGCAACCTGACCCTATATGCAAAGTGGCCTAACCCTATATGCAATATAACTGTGGGTAACTGTATTCTAAGTGAGTTGGAGTTGTGCAATGGTTACTGCTCATGGATTGTGTCATGAGGCAATGGGAATGGCTGGGCAAGACAGAGGCCTGGAGGAATAAGTGGTGAGCCTGTTCTGACCTTCATATTAGGAACTGTCACCAGCTAGTTTCCATGTTCCACGTGAGAGAGCGCAAACTACACATAAATGAAGTGAGATAGGTCATATTAAGATGTTAACACATGCAAATGGCCCTCTTGCCACTTAATAGCAAAATTCTCATCTTGTTATTCAAACCTTGGGTGGAAAATTTGACTTTTTTTGGGTTGTTCAAGAATCCCATTTTTCCCAACTGACTCACTATTGTCTTGATTGTTCAGGGACTGGGAAAATTCAGCCCACTGCACTATTCTGAAAGCTACAGCTGATCCCAGTTTTCTTCTTTACAGGTATGAACATCACAGCTATAGAAGGCACAGAGCCTTCCACACAAGCCTAGAAGCAAAATAATCTGCATTAATCAGAGATTCTAGTCTATTGAATTGAAAGAGGAGTTTTCCTACTTAAAGACTTGAACTGCTGTCAGATAATACAGTCTATATATGGAATCAAGGGTAATGCTTTGTCCAATGATAAATTTCAAATATTTCTCCAATATTGTCAAAGTTTACTTATTGAAGGATTATTCAATTATTTTGGATTACAACTGCAATAAGATTCCAAATAGCTTATTATTTAGGTCATTTTTATTTGTGCATTTGTACTCATTTTTGGTAGAATAATGTCCATGTATTAGTTTTAAAATGCTATTTTTGGATTGGAAAGTTAGTTTTTTCAAGTAAAAGTCCAAGGGAAGAAAGTATGCTTCGTTTACATTAGTAAAATTGGTTCCTTTCCCAAAAGAGTAAAATCAAAGTCCATACTTTTATGGGTCCATGACACTGTCAAAGTTGGAAATACTCACAAAGAAGAGAACTGTAATGTGAGAAATTGAGTTAAATAATGCCTGTTGTGTGTTCACCATGAATGCTCTTGGAGGTCTAAAATGATAGATGTGATGTGCATGGACATTGTTGGGGCAAATTGTGTCAGCTGTCATTTGAGTACAAGCGCAGAGAAAACATTTACTGGCAGATCATAAAAGTAATCAGTGAGCCATACTGATTTCCCACCTGTAATGTCAGTTTGGAGCTCCACACTCCAGTCCATTCTATCTTTAACTCTCACAACTAAATGGTCTCAGCAGCCACAAAACCATCCCACCTGGAGGGCTGCTATGTTGCAATGGTAGTGTCCGTACCTCTGAGCCAGGAGGCCTATGTTCAGGTCCCAATTGCTCCATAAATATGTCACAGTATATCTGAGCAGTTTGGTTAGAAAATATCTAACATGAGGCCTGGCTTAGTTGGGCTTTTGTGGTGCAGTGGTAGTATTCCTACTTCCCATGTTCAACGACTATTTTCTTCAGAGGTACATCAGGTTAATGAGAAAATATCTAACATTGTACCAATGATATTTAAAGGGACACAGGTTAGTAGCCAGTTGTTTCTTTTTTCTGACTGTCACAGTGCTACAAGTGTTCGATGTTTTCTTTAGTTGTTTCAGGTTGCAGAAGAGTATCAGAAGTAGTGTGAAAGGTACTGAAGGAATTCTTGCTGACGTCAAGGCTTTTTGCACAAAGTAGTTTATCTCTATGACTCTAGTTGCTCCCAGAAATGGGTGCACTACTAGGCAGTATCTTTGGAATATTTGGAGAATGAGCAAAGATCATACAGAGCAGGGGAGGCTGCTGGAACTGGGGTGGGGGCTGCGAATTGAAAGGAGAGTCACATCTTCCTACAGTGCTCATGGGGCTATAATGTAAGTAAGGATGTCCTTACTGTCTCAGAGTTGGAATATATGGACTATTAATCTTTAATTCCATCAATTTATTTAATTCTGGGACTTCCATATGAAAAAAAGACTTTAAATGAGCAAGGACACTGTTTTAAAATGTCAAAATTTCTAAAAACCTCTTATGTGGATTAACAGGAAAACTGTATGGACAGTTTCCCTATGAATGTAATATTTGTCATTCTTTGGACAAAACCCTAAGGAAATAAGCAGCAAGCATCTCAAGTATAGAAACTACCAGAGACAAAAGGAAACAATCAGAAGTGACAGTGCATAAGATTACTGAAGACTCCCGAACAATTTCAGGGGCATCGTATCATTGACAACAAGAGAATGAAACTCCTTTTTTAACATGGCCCCAGTTGTGTGCCAAGCACATGCCCAAAACTTCCCCCTTATGAAAAACTATGATTAAGCTTGTCTGTTTATTAGAGAGTATAGTAACATTAAGAAGGCCGGTAGGAGGGAAGAGTAACATCAGCTCTCCCTCAATAGTTCTTTTCAAAGTTGGACTCTGTCCTTTTCACAAGTTGGAATAATCATAGAGTTAGAAAGTTTAAGAATAAAACTATATTACCCATTCTATAATAGTATACAGTTTAAAAGAGACTGCATCCAGAAGAACAACAACCTAACATTGTCCATAACACCACTAGAGCTCCAAAGGAATCTTGGGAATGTATAATTCTTTTACTTATAGACTTTAGCTTTGTTTCAACCTAAACTCCCCCTCCCTATAACTTGGTATTCTGCTTGTATATCTATGTCACAGACTGAGTTCTTACCTTTTAAATAAGCTTTATACTTTACTTCAGTGAGTAATTAATAAAACTAACTCCTTACTTTGATTAACTCAAGAGATCTATCTAACTTATTTATACAAAAAAAAGCTATATTATTGGTCAACTAAATACTGAATTGAAACGACACATACCTAAAAAAAATTCAAATACTTTTATGATTAATCTCAGGAGTGAAAAAAATCAAGTATTTTCACTTTAATTTAATTGACAAGTGAAGCTGCAGAAATATCCACCACATAAGGCTGTGGGACTAAATCATTTAGTACATTGAGGAGGAAAATGCACTAAAGGTGACTAGTGGTTTGGAGAGAGAGCACAACTATGCCATTGAGATAGAGATCAGCTGCCATCATACCTAATAATGAAGTAGGATAAAAGGGCCAAATGACCTACCCTTCTTCCTGCTTTCTTTGTTTCTCTGCTTGTAACATCACGAAAATATGACACCTGCTGCAGTCACAAATATGACCACATTAACAAGACAAGAACTAAATCTCCCGTGCCTGTGAAAGTGACTGTGGTGATGAAATTTTACAGGTTTGACTCCATTGAAACATGATGTGGAGGTACTGGTGTTGACTGGGTTGGAAAAGGTCAAAAATCATAAAACACAGGGTTATAATCCAATGGGTTTATTTGAAAACATTGGTTTTCAGAGCACAGCTCTTTCATCAGGTCAGAGTGACAGAGGAAGACCTTAGATCCAGAATTTATAATGAAAAGATCAAAGAGACATACAACTCATTTGAAGGAATTGAACACACCTAAGATGGCTCTTAAATCTTTGATCAGTAAAAATTGAGGTACAGGCTTTGATTGATTAATATGCAAATCCCAGAATTTCTTTCAAGTCATTGCCCCGAGATAACTTAGGGTGTCATTAATGTAAAGGAGGTGACACCCCTGGTCAGACAATGTATTTTCAGCATGAGATCTTGTTTGGAGTCTGTCTGTGTCTTAACCTGGAGTCAGACTAGTTTAATTTCCAAAGTAGGAGTTTATAAAATGCCACATTGACTGACTGTCTACAAATTGTGTGCTTTTTGAATGAAATAGAATATATCTGTATATGCAAATTCACCCCACAGATTTCACAAAATCTCACCCTCAGACTTACCATGGGTTATTCTTTGGAATCATTCTCATTCTTGGACACACGCACCTCCATCAAGGACAGACAACTCAATACCTCACTCTATCACAAACTTACAGATAACCTTACAAGTGCTGCATTTCTTGAGCTTCCACCCTAAACATATTAGAAAAGCCAACCCGTATGGACAAGCCCTACACATACATAGGATCTGTTTAGATGAGGAAGGATGCGTTAGAAACTGGAAGGTGTTAAAGAGGCCTTCATAAGAATGGAGTACGATGCTCAACTCAACGATCACCAGTTCTGATGTGCTATAGCAAAAAACCGTAATGACCTTCTTAGAAGACAGATGTAGGATAAAACCAATAGAGTACTCTTCATGAGTACTTCCTGGGAGCAGAGAAACTATGCTATGTTCTTCTCAGCCTGCAACACATTATCAACGATGATGAATACCTCACCAAGATCCTTCCTACACATCCACTACTTGCCTTTAAATAACCACCAAACCTTAAATAGACCATTGTTCGCAGCAAATACCCAGCCTTCAGGACAACATCGACCAAAACACCACACAACCATGTCAGGGCAGTCTCTGCAAGATATGTCAAAGCATTGACATGGATTCTACCATTACACATGGGGACATGTCCCACTACATGCATGGCAGTTACTCATATGACTTGGCCAATGTTGTATATCGCATATGTTGCAGGCAAGGATGCCCTGAGGCATGGTTTATTGGTGAAACGATGCAGATGCTACGACAATGGATAAATGGACACCACAGACAATCACCAGACAGGACTTCAGGATACACAACAACTCAGAATTGCCGAGCAGAGGCTGATGCCACATTCGGTACCCATGAGGATGACTTCAACAGGGATTTTGGGTTCATGTAACCCTACAGTGACTCCACAGCACTATACACTCTCACACACATATTCTCTCATACGTACCTTCTCTCATACATACAGACCTTCTCTCATACATACACACTAACAGGCACACTCTCTCAGATGCATATACCTGTAGTCCCTCACACTTGCACATATTCTCTCTTAAACGCACACACATAGTATCTTTTACACACACACAGACACACACTCTGTCTCAGATGCACAAAATCCCTCACACTCGCACACACTATTTCAAATTTTATAAACTCCTACTTTGGAAATAAAACCAGTCTGACTCCAGATTAGGACACAGACAAACTCCAAACAAGACGTCACACATAAAATACATTCTTTGACTGGAGGTGTAACCCTCCTTTATACTGATAACACCTTAACTTATCTCAGGGCAGTGACTTGTCAGAAATTCTGGGAATTGCATATTAATCAATCAAAATCTCCACCTCCATTCCAAATGATTAAAGATGTAAGAGCCATCTTAGGTATGTTCAATTGGTTTGCATGAATTGTATGAGCGTTTGATCTTTTCCTTATAAATTCTGTGTCTAGGGTCTTCCTCTCTCATTAGCACCTGATGAAGGAGCAGCATTCTAAAAGCTAGTGTTTTCAAATATACCCATTGATCTATAAGTTGGTGTTGTGTGATTTTTTACCTTGTTCACCCAAGTAGGAATTGGAGATACTTGCAGAATTGTATAACCTCCTCCCATGACACATACAGGTAGCAGTGGTCAAACTGCAAGCTTCCCAAAGTGCAAGGTTCCTTTGATTCCACACACAAATTTTCGCAAGGGTCATGCGTCAAATCTGCCACATACTGGAACTGAGTGTTTTCTCTCCCTCAATATCTGGCTGCTGTGTGACCCTAGGCAGTAAATCATGCAAACCAATGCCAAGTATCCTGACAGCAATCTTGATGCCTCCATTCCACTGTGCCAGCTGGATTTGTGTCAAGCTACTGGGCAACAAGGGCTAACCAGTAATGACATGGTTGAAGACATGCAGAAGCCATGCCACAAAACAAAGTGAGATACAGCAGACATTTGGCCTGCTGTCTTGGTTGCATTTAGTGATGCTGCAGATCAGGAGTGGGAAAATTCAGCCCAATGTCTTGTTGACTCCTTTTGCATGAGTTCAAACAAACAAGGCCCTATTGTCTTTTGATGACTTTCATCTAAAAGCTATTGACTTACCTATAGCCACTCTTTACTCTGGAGTCTGCTCTAAAGTCTGAATACAATCATCAGAATTTTCACTTTTGTTCTGATGTTCAGTTTCTATGTTTCGTGGAGTTTGTTTCTCTTCTTGCTTTAATCCTATTAGAGACTAATTCTTATCGTGATCATTTGGCAGGAAAGTAGTGGGGGCAGGTGGCTAATTTTGTGGCAGAATGTTCACAGTTGCATTCCTGACATGTCGCCACCTTAATTCTTATTATCTGAGATGCCAGCCAAAGGCAGGATAGGTCTTTTTTATCAGTTCACTCGTGCGATGTAGTATTGCTGACTGAGCTAGCATTTATTGCCCATCCCTCGTTTTCCTCGAGAAGGTGGAGGTGAACTGCAGTCCACGTGCTGAGGATATACACACAATGCAGTTAGGAAGGGAGTTCAATGACATACGCCCAGTAACAGTGAAGGAAAGGCAATATATTTCCAAGTCAGGAGAGTGGTAATGGGGTTCCCATATATCTGCTGCCCTTGTCCTTCTGGATGGAATTGTCGTGGGTTTAGAAGATACACTCTCAAGATCTTTGGTGAATTTCTGCAGTGCGTTCTTGTAGATAGTATACACTGCTGCTGCTGAGAATTGCTTATGGAGTGACTGAATGCTTGTGATGTGGTACTAATCAATCAGATGGATTTGTCCTGGATGGTGTCAAGTTTCCTGAATGTTGTTGGAGCTGCACACATCCAAGGAAGAGGAGAGTGCTGACCGTTAAGGTACCCATATGAGTCCTTTGCAGCAGTACCTTGTCCTCCAGTGAGTTGGCAAATGGGCTATCCTTTCATTTCGGCTGGTTGTACACACTAATGCCTTGAAACTTATCGTATGCTGATCCCAACTCTATTTGAACCTCAAAGGTAAGTGCAATATCATTGTCTGTGCTGCTGGTTGCAAGTGTCACATCAAATGATGGGGCTTCTTCATCACAGGCTGGACTATTCTTCACCTTTCTCCTTGGAGGAGTCCTGCAGCTAAAAAAGCAGTGTTTATGATGACTGAAAGAAGAAACTGAAGGGAAAGGTTGATGGAAAGAAAGTGGGTTGCATAGGAACGAGCAGATCCACGGTCATACCATCTACAGTATTCTCATCATGCCAGACAGAGTAGGATGAGAGTGTTCTGGGAGTTGAGAAATTATATCAGATAGGAGGATGCTGTCATCTCCAATTTTTCATGAATTTGGACGGAATTAACTCAATCACAACTGGTAGTCCTCCAGAGAAGAGTTTCCTCTCTGCATTCAGGAGATGCTGCCATGATTATTAGATCTCTTGTGGCATTGCTTCCATGTCCTTTGGAATTGTCGTTCCTGGCTCTCCACTTCCACAACCTTCTGAGAGTGATCTTTGCATTATCTCTTCCCACCAAATGATAAAGGCATCTCTCCTGATGCCCAGCTAAATCCCTAATGCCTTCAGCATCACATCTCACTACAGAGTCATCAGTCTGCCCTGATGTCCAGTTTCCAATAAGTTCTATTGAACCAATATTTATCCAACTTCCCATTAAGAGACAGCCTGCCTCTGAGAAATAGCTCACTTCATGGATATTTGATCAGCAAGAAAATGTTGCTGGGACCTTTTGCTAAGTACAAAGTTCTCCAGCAGCATTGGGAAGCAGAGATCAACACTGTCAATACACTAATTAGCTCAACATTCAAATGAGAACAAATTTCACATTTCCCAAACTCATCAAATGAGCAAAACATTCCACAAATATTGTGATGTCATGCCCAAAAATTGGGGCAAATACATTGCTAGCGTATTATTTTTCTCTATTTGCTGAAATAGCTTAAAGGAATCTTACATCAATTCCTTGAAAAGTAGAAAGTCACCTTTGATTAGTAAACGGAACAGTATAGACAGTTATAGAATTGAAGGAAGCCACCAGATTAAGTCAAAACCCAAGTTGAGGATCTATCATCCAATATGGAGAGAAAACCGAATACTCATAGGTCAACAGCGTGAAGCGAAGAGCTTGCCTTTCAGAAAAATAAAGCCAGCAAGATTGCATGTAAGAAGTATGATGAGTGGGGAGAAAGTGTAAGTGCGAATAAAGGAACCACAGTTAAAAAGAGCCTTTATAGAATATAAAATTTTTTATAGATGTCCTTAGGTAGACTAAACATGTGATCCAACTGTAACGATAGCCTTTATCTGTTCTAATATCATATTCTACATTCTCAAATTAAGTAAAATTCAAACAGAATGTCAGAGAATGTGCCAAGTTAACAACATCCTCTCCAAAATTCATCAAGTATTTTGGTTTATTAGAGATTACAGATAAACTCTATCGCGAGCTCGAGAACAATCTTTTGCTGTCTTTTTCAAAGTGGTTGCTAGGAGATATCCTTTCAATAATTTGATAAACCATTTCCAGTTCTGAACTTATAAACTACATTTCAACTAACAAGCAGAGAATATTACGTCTTTTGCTGCACTGCAGTCATATAGTCCTCATAACTTAGTTAGCATTTACAGATTTTCCACAAAATTGCATCCTTCTTTTTGAATTACAACCTGGTACAGTAAACTGCAGATCTGCAAAATAATAGAATAGCAACCTAGAACTCAAGAAGTTAAAAAAATATTATTTTAACCCCTTACAGTTTATCAGAACAGCAGGATACTAGATTCTACCATACAGTATAAATAAGAAAAGGGAGCTTGGGATTGCATATTGTCATACTTTAACTTGTGAAGTAATGGCTTTCTGAAAGAAGAACGCACATTAAATGTCGATTAAGTCCTATCACGTTAATTTGTTGACTTAGCAGAAAACTAATTACCTCCTACATTTGAAGTAGTACAATGAAGTATTCTACATAGACTGCATAACACAATTAAAGGAGATACCCAACAATTTAAACTTAAGTAAAAAGCAATGTGAAAAATTAATTACTATTGTAAGGATGATAAATAATGTCCAACTACACATGATAATGTCCTGAACCAATATGTATGTAGCTATGTAAACAAATAACATGTTCTAATATTACTACCTCTGTTTTTTTCCCACTCTCATTCCTGAATGTTGGGCCATGGATATCCTTAAGATTGGTACATGCTTACAAGCAAAGTACTGTTGTGGTTTGTCATTGTCTCCTGTAGGATGGTTGACCAGGAAAATCTCCTGCTGTGACCACTGCCACCGAGTACATTGGAAGGACTTAAAGGTTTTACAGGATGGCAGTCAACCTGCTTGCCCACATATGAATGCACCTTCAAAGGCCAACAAGTCCTAGCACAGAACCCAGAGAAAGGGATGTCGCCACAGTACGAGAAGACTTCCTCCATTTTACTATCTACACAACTGTAATATAAAGAAAATGTACAAGTGCTATGCATTTCCTTGAAGTAGTACACTCACTGTTACATTTCTCTTTCACATTTTGTTGACAGGATTTGTCTAGCTGCACTACCTCCAGCCTACAGTAAAGCAGCAAACTGAACAATACACTAACAGACAATAACACAGCAGTAACTGTTTTTATGATGGAGATTGGGAATTAGTTTTGAAATGGGATTAAATTATTTGAAACAAATATGATTTTAAAGACTATTAGAATGCATTTTTAAAATACTGTTTTCTATGATCTTGGTATTTTTAAATTCAACAGTACTGTTAATATTGAGTATACAATTATTCTAACAACATTAAGATCAACTCAAATTAGAACTCATAAGGTTATCAAAACAAATATGAAACAAAATTACAGTTTATCTAATTCAGGATAGTGCCCAAATCTGCTACTACTGGGATCTCACACATGATACATGTATGAGAAAGAGAGAGAAAGTAATTATAATTATTAGAAAAATAACTTACAATTAATAAAATTGAATGTAAAATTGATATGAATTATAATCCAGATGTGTTGTGATCCATAAAAAATCACAAAATAAATTGAACATAAGTGCACTCTGATCAACAAATGCTACCTGTAACCATAGCAACATGCTTGTAGGATAGTTTTAAAGCATTCCAGAACTTCCACAGTTCAACAGAAAAAGCACATGCAAAACAAACTTATGTTCTTTTTTTCTCTCATCAATTTCTCTCTCTTTCATTTGAAGTACCTGATACCATGCACAAATTGCTCTCAAATGTTTTACTCAAGTGGGTATATTACAGATTGCCTAAGTTTGACAGCATTAGCAGACTGTTCACCCAAGGAAGCTTCAAAGTCAAGCATGATCGTACCCACATGCACCAGGAATACACAGGCACTTACGAAGATTGGATGGCTGCTGCTAACAAATGAGAACTTGGCTATTTTTTCCCTCCAAAACTGAAGGATACTGTAGTGAAATGCAATAACATAACTGCCACTTAAAATTTTACAGCTTAGACTAAGGTTTGAATTGTGATTGTATTTATTCCCATGGCCCAGACAATTACTGATGCATCTGTTGAATAATTTGTGAAGCTTTACACAACAAAGTTAAAAAGTTCTACTGAAAGTAAAAATTTCTAACCTATCAACAACACCAATCCTTAATGGCGAACAACCACAGCCTTTCATCATGATTTGTTCCTTAAAGATTGAACAGGTGACATTGTAAATAATATGATTAAATTAAAAATCACACAACAGCAGTTTATAGTACAACAGGTTTACTTGAAAGTACAAGCTTGTTGGATGATAACCTGGTGTTGTGTGATTTCTAACCTTGTCCACCCCAGTCCAACACTGGCACCTCCACACCAAAGCAATATGATGACAACTAATGTACACATTTATTAGAATACTTTCATATTACTCCATATGTTGCAAACAACAAAATTGTTTCTATTCTTAGACCAGACTCCTACTTAGTATAAACTGGATTGGTGTGTACGTGCGTTATCCCCCAAGATACACTCCTAACCTTGAGGATAACAATTAAAATGTTGTCACAAACCTCAATTAACAGGCTTAAAATTAGTGACAATTTTGTTGGAATAACGGTAGTATTGATATAATGAAAACTGTGTTCTATTCCAAATGTCAGGCAATAAAAATGCAGTATATCTGTACAACATCAAACAATTTTTAACAGGTAACTGTAACTTTTCTTTAACTGTACCATATAATGAACAACATGGGCTACGATGTACATGAGAAATTAATATACCAGTACTTCTGGTATTCCTTTTTCAACTGCTGAATACAAATATTCAGTATTTTTCTTACAAGGAAAGTCAACTGTTCAGTTCTGACCCACTTTATCAACAGAGCTTGATTTTGAATTATTTGACAGGTCCAAATCTGAATGGCCAAACAAAAACTTTCCTCACGCCATTAAGTTTGTTGCAGATGCAGTGCTTTGCCAATTATACTTTCTGAGTAATTTGAGTCTGTTTGTACCTGTTGCCAGTGCCAAATGTCCAAGATAGTTCAGCATCCAATGCAGTCTTGGTTCCCGAGACATCTATTGGCATCAGCTTACTATCAATTTTGGCAGTTATTGCAAAGAATCCACAAACAGTTTGTTTCCAATCCAAGTTATAGAGTCATACACCACGAAACAGACCCTTTGGTCCAACGTGTCCATGCCGATTAAATATCCCAAACTAAACTAGTCCCACTCACCAGTGTTTGGCCCATATCCCTCTAAACATTTCTTATTCATGTACTTGTCATTTAAAAAAAAAATTTGTACCCTTACCTCCATTTACCATGTCCTCTGGTGTTTTCTTTTCAACTTATCTATGCCACTCATGATTTTATAAACCTCTGTAAGGTCACCCCTCAACCTCCTACACTGTAATGAAAAAACTCCCAGCCTATCCAGCCAGTCCTTATAACTCAAACCCTCCAGTCCCAGCAACATTCTGGTTATCCTTTTCTGAACCCTCACCAATTTAATAATATCCTTCCTTTATCAGTGTGACCAAAACTGGACACAGAAAAGCCATCTAAACCACATTTGCCTGAACAAGTATTACAAAAGAATAATTTGATTTTCTTCCTACTTTCTAGCTGAACATACCTTAGTGTGTGAAAATTAACCACCATGTTTGGCTATGTATCACTTGAAATATATGTTATTTAGTATGAAGTCCTTGGGACATGAAAGACAAAATATAAGTTTAAATTTTTCTTTTGGGTTTTTGTTCATTCCTTCCTATGACATAGCCAAGTCAATATTGCATTGGCAAATAAACTCCCCAGCAACTAACACTAAATTGATCACAGAAAGTAATGAGAATTAATGGATCACGTTTACATTGTGAGGTGTGTGGTCTTCAGTGTTATTAAATAGGATCAGATATATGTGTTTGGTGGAATGTTATTTTTGATTAGTAAATATTATTTCAATATCACATGGTTTCCTGTTATCTGCCATGACTACAAATAATACAAAATTAAGCCTGTTTCTCAGTGCCTGTTTTTAAAACTAAAATAGTAGAGGCTCCTTTTTCATATTCTGCTGTGTTGACAGGCATATATACCACAGAGGAGTTTTGCCTGCCACTTGGCATGACAATATGAATTGCACAGCATAATGATATTAAGCTGTTACAGTACCAGTGGCATTGTGTATTCATCTGGCAAGGTCCACCTTATTGTTTATGTTTTACAACACTGTACAAAGGTGTGCCTCATGAAACGCTGCATGTATCTGTGCCATGAACTGCCAACCAGGGATAGTCTTATCCAATGGACTTTAATGTGTTTCAGTCTAATTATTACTACACAGCTATGTTTTGCACTCTGGCAACTCGTATTCAATTTCTGAACATATCCCAGAGCTGATAGATGTGTACCTGGTATGCAAAGTTCTGCACTGGGTGAAAATCTCATGTTCCCACTGGTGAAATATATAATTTTCCTATTTTCTCCAAGAATACACATTCTTTTTCATGCATGTCAAATTAATAGGCATGGCTTCTGTAACTGATACTACTTCTCCATTGTTCTCATAGGAGTATCTCCCTAATCTGACATTCTCTGGTCCAGCAAACACCATGGTCTGGCACCTACAGTATGGTTCCAGTTCCAGTTTTGGTTTATGTAAAATCATTGTTTAGGCATTGAGTTTACGGTGTACATATGCCCATGCTGCACTCACATTTATTTTAGTGAAGCACTTTTTTTTTAATGTCTGGAATAACTCAGATTGTGCTTTTGTTGTACACTTCATAAAAATATTTAGTTTGTTTCTCACAGCTGGGTGGGAGGCATTAAAAATTAAATGCTTCAACCTCACAGAGGAACAAATGCTTCTGATACTCTTTAGAAGTTCCCACTTCCCATGGTCCAGCAAATTCACCAGTGTGGCAAAAACCCAGAATGACATAGGCTGTGGCAGAAAATCTGGGACAATTCCATGAGAAGTCAAAGACTGCATGATGTCGGAGAGTCTGCTCCACCCTTCAATGATATCATGGCTGATCACATAATACTTGACTCAATTTTTCTGTCTTTTCCCCATAATCCTTGCTTCCCTTACTGGTTAAAAAATTCTTTCTCTCTCAGTATTGAATATAGTTACTGACCCAGGTTTGACAGCTCTCTGTGATAAAATAAATCCACAGATTCACTACCCTCTGACAGAACAAATTCCACTCCTTTTCTATCTTTAATGAACAACTCTTTATTTTGAAATTATGGCCTTTGGTCCTAGCCTCTCCCACAAGGGAAACAACCTTTCCATTTAACTTTGTCAAATCCCCTAAGAATGTTGTATGTTTCAATAAGGTTGTCTCTTATTCTTCTAAATTCCAACAAGTACAGGCTCAACAAACTCAACCCCTCCTCATAAACTAGTCCCTCAACATCTGATATCAGTTTAGTGAACCTTTCCTGGACTGTCTCCAATACCAGTTTATCTTTCCTTAGATCAGGGGCTCAAAACTGTTCAAAATATTCCAGCTATCGTCCATCTGGTGCCCTGTATACTTTTAGCAAACCTCCATACTTTTATACTTCATTCCCTTAGCCTTCCCTATTACCCACTTAAATTGGATGCTGGCTTTTTGTTATTCATGGATGAGGACTCCCACATCCTTTGTTCTATTGCTTTCTGCAGTGTTTCTCCATTTAAATAATATTCAGCTCTTGTATTCTTCCTGCCAAAATGTATAACATCACATTTTTCCAAATTATATTCCACCTGCCAAGTTTTTGCCCACTCACTTAACCTGTTTATGCCCCCCTCTGCAGACTTTTGATGTTACCTCACCAATTGTCTTCCCGCTTATATTTGTGTCATCTGCAAACTTGGCTACATTAACTTTCTTCATCCAAGTCATTAATGTGTACTGTAAATACCTGTAGCTCCAGCACTGATCCTTATGGCACACCATTAGTTACAGGTTACCCTTTCGAAAATGCTTCTTTTCTTCCCATCACTGCCTTCTAAGGATCAGCTAATCCTCTATCCATGCTGATAATCTATCTCCAACATCATGAGCTCTTATTCTACTGAGTCATCCAATGTGCAGTACCTTATCAACCACCTTCTGAAAATATATCCATACTTTCTCTCTAACAGTCCTGTTCGTTACCTTAGCAAAGAATTTTAGTAAATGTGTCAGGCATGAGCACCCTTCAAAAAGCCAAACTGACTCTGCTTAATCATGTTATGTATTTCTAAATGTTCTGGTATTACATCTTTTACAACAGACTTTTAATATTTTCCCAATAATAGATATTAAGCTAACTGGCTTAAAATTACAATTTCTTTTGCCATTTTACATAATGGTGTTACATTGGCAATTTTACAATACTGAGATACAATTCCAGAATCTACGGATTCCTGGAAAATTACTACCAGTGCATCCACGATCTCTATAGCTACTTCCTTTAATATCCTGGGATGCATTCCATCAGGTCCAGGGAATGTATCAGTTTTTAGCTCCATTAGTGTCTCTAGCATTTCTTTCTCTAACGACAGTAACTGTATTTATTTCCTCTCTTTCATTTGTTTCTTGAATATTTAGTAATTTTGGAATGCTTCTTCTACCATGAAGATTGATACAAAGTATTTATTCAACTCCTCTGTTATTTCCTGGCTTCCCATTATTATTTTCTCAGCCTCATTTTCAAAGGTGCTTATGTTTATTTTGGATTCTTTCTTCCTTTATGTATGCTTAAATAAGGTCTTGCTGCCAATCCTGATGTTATTTGCAATTTTACTCTCAAAGTTTATTCTCTCCCTTTTTATTACTTTTTCGTTGTTGTCTGTTGGCTTTTAAAACTTTCCCAATTCTCTGGCTTATCACTAACCTTTGTATTTTTCTTAGATTTGATGCTATCAATTCAAGCAGGGCCAGTCTTGACATCAGGAGAAATTAGCTGCATTTCCCAACAGGCTTCCTGTTGTTGAAACAAAATTCTTGCAAGTCAGGAATGAGATGCCTATTAACATGGATTGGTGCTTGTTATCAACCTCGTTAACTGCATATCGCACTTCATTAATATACAACCTCCTATCCTATCACCTGCATGAGAAAACTAGATGTCAAAAAAAAGAGAGAATAGGTATCTGACGTCTCCAGCTTGCCACTTGCTCCTCTGGACCTCCAACTTGGACATTTGGTGACAACATTTCAGGGTGCACTCCATCCTGCACTCATTCCACCGACCCCCACCTTTCAGGTCACAATCCATGTTAAAACTGTAAATTGGAGTACACTGGCAAGTAGCATTTAAGTGCTGCTGCAAGGTCACTTTGCATGCAGGGACAGACACCCTGCTCATGGATTGGATCTCAGGGCAACTCGTTTGCTCTCTTAGCACTCATTCACCTTTAACATGCCTGGGTGCTCATAGCATCCCTGACTTGCCTTGCTTTTATGTGCTTTGCCACCTCCCCTCTCAATCTTCAGCCAGAGCTACCAACGCCTTGCCATTTAGTCCAGACACAAAGTCAGGAAGCTTATCATGGTTATCAGCAGAGCTCGGTCAAGATATGATTTGGAGATGCCGGTGTTGGACTGGGGTGTACAAAGTTAAAAATCACACAACACCAGGTTATAGTCCAACAGGTTTAATTGGAAGCACACTAGTTTTTGGAGTGACGCTCCTTCATCAGGTGATAGTGGAGGGTTCAATCCTAACACAGAATTTATAGCAAAAATTTACAGTGTGATGTAACTGAAATTATACATTGAAAAATTGATTGTCTGTTAAGCCTTTTATTTGTTAGAATACAGTGATAGTTTCACTTCTTTCATGTGTAAATCACAAAACTTCTTTTTAAAAAGTTGCATTCTCGGGTTAGCTGTTAACAATGGTGATAGCTAGACAATATGTTGAAGATTCTGGATTAGTGGTGCTGGAAGAGCACAGCAGTTCAGGTAGCATCCCAGGAGCAGTAAAATCAACGTTTCGGGCAAAAGCCCTTCATCCTGATGCTCTTCCAGCATCACTAATCCAGAATCTGGTTTCCAGCATCTGTAGTCATTATTTTTACCTAATATGTTGAAGGTGTTGGCCCCCTGTGTTCTCTGTCTATGCCATGATGTTTAGATTGATTCTAATTTAAAAAGTGAGATAACAGAGTTTTACACAAATTCATGCAGTTTTTGAGCTCAGAGTTCTACATGAATGCATGCAGTTTTTGAGCAAATTACAATGTAACCCGGCAAGTATAAATTTACCCCACAAAATATATGTGTGCATGTGGGTCATTGTCTGTGTGTGACTGTCTGGGTTGGGGGTTGTGAGTGTGAGAAAGTGTATGTGTGTGTGTAGTGAGTGCAGAGTGTCTTAAGTCTGTGAGGTGGTCCATGTGTGAGTGTGGGAGTGTGTGTGTCTGTAAGGGCGTGTGTGGGTGTCTGTGTGCGCATCTGTGTGTAAGCGTGTCCGTGTGTATGTGTATATAGGAGTGCCTGTGTGTGTGTGAGAGTGTGTGTGTGTAGTACAATGGTGGTCACCTGTAATGTGACATGAGCCCAAGGTCCCGGTTGAGGCCCTCCCTATGGGTACTGAACTTAGCTATCAGCCCCTGCCCGGCCACTTTTCTCTGCTGCCTGTCCCAAAGTCTACCTTGGAGGATGGTCACCCGAAGGTCCGAGGCTGAATGTCCTGAACCACTGAAGTGTTCCCCAACTGGGAGGGAACCCTCTTGTCTGTTGATTACTGTGCAGTGCCCATTCATCCATTGTCGTAGCCTTTGCTTGGTTTCCCCAATGTACCATGCCTCCGGGCATCCTTGCCTGCAATGTATAAGATAGATAACATTGGCTGAGTCACATGAGTACCTGCCATGTACAAGGTGGGAGGAGTCCCCACACGTAATGGTGATATCTATGTCCACACTCTGACACGTCTTGCAGTGTCTACCATGACAGGGTTGTATGGAGTTGTCCTGAGAGCCGGGCAGCCTGCTACGAACAACGATCTGTTTGAGGTTTAGCGGTTGTTTAAAGGCAAGTAGTGGAGGTGTGGGGAAGGTCTTGGTGAGGTGCTCATCCTCATTGATAATGTGTTGCAGGTCAATGGCGTAATTTTTCAGCTCCTGGGAAATACTGAACAACGAAGGGTACCCTGTCGGTTGCAGCATGTGTCTGTCGCCTGAGGAGGTCATTATGGTTCCTTGCTGTTGCACAGTGGAACTGGCGGTCGATGAGTTGAGCATCGTACCCCGTTCTTGTGAGGGCATCCTTGAGTACTTCCAGGTCTCGTCATGTTCCTCCTCATCTGAGCAGATCCGGTGTATGTGTAGGGCTTGTCCATAGGGGATGACTGTTTTAATATGTTTTGGGTGGAAGCTGGAGAAGTGTAGCATTGTGAGGTTGACTGTAGGTTTGCAGTAGAGTGTGGTGCTGAGGTGTCCATCCTTGATGGAGACGCATGTGTCCAAGAATGAGACAGATAGTCTAGAGTCCATGGCGAGTTTGATGGTGGGATGAAACTTGTTGATGTCACTGTGTAGTTTTATCAGTGACTCTTCGCCATGGGACCAGAGGAAGGAAATGTCGTCAATGTACCTGGTGTACAATGTTGGTTGGATATCCTGCATAGAGAAGAAGTCTTGTTCGAACCTGTGCATAAAAATGTTGGCATATTGGGGTGCAAATTTGGTCCCTATGGCTGTTCCGTGTGTCTGGATGAAGAACTGGTTGTCAAAGGTGAAGATGTTGTGATCGAGGATAAAGCGGATGAGTTGTAGGATGGTGTTTGGAGATTGGCAGTTGTTGGTGTTGATTACTAAGGCTGTTGCCATGATGCCATCATTGTGGGGAATGCTGGTGTAGAGTGCGGAAACGTCCATTGTGACGAGGAATGTTCCCGGTTCGACTGGTCCGTGGGTGCTGAGTTTCTGTAAGAAATCCGTAGTGTCGCGACAGAAGCTGGAGATCCCCTGTATAATAGGTTTCAAGATGCCTTCCACATAGCCGGAGAGATTCTCACATAGGGTCCCATTGCCCGACACGATGAGACGTCCCGGTGTGTTGGCTTTGTGTACCTTTGGAAGGCAGTAGA
This sequence comes from Chiloscyllium punctatum, assembly GCF_047496795.1. Taxonomy (NCBI): domain Eukaryota; kingdom Metazoa; phylum Chordata; class Chondrichthyes; order Orectolobiformes; family Hemiscylliidae; genus Chiloscyllium; species Chiloscyllium punctatum. Next base: position 100,538,463 of record NC_092749.1, on the reverse strand, counting down.
AGTCAACTACATGAGAAGTACGTGGGATGAGGGCGCGTAGGGAACTCTGAAGGACTGGATCCAAAGTTCTGATCAGTGCATTTAATTCTCGGGTGTGTTCTTTGGTCGGATCAGCTGGTAGTTGCCTGTAGTGTTCCTGGTTGTTTAGTTGTCGGTACACTTCCTTGCAGTAATCTGTTCTATTCTGAATGACAATGGCTCCTCCTTTATCTGCTGGTTTGATGACAATGTTGTGATTGGTTTTGAGAGCCTGGATGGCATTGCGCTGTGAACGGGTAATGTTTTGCTCTACCTTGTGGGTACAGCTGATGAATCTGGCATTTATATATTTCCCGACGGTTTGAGTATATATGTCAAGCCCAGGGCAGCAGCCCTCCGGTGGGGTCCAGGTTGATACCTTCTTTGGTCGCTCCTCTACAGATCCCTATGATGACTGTTCCAGTTCATCAGTGGGCTCATTGGGATCACTGCTGGCACCTTGAAGGAATTCCTGGAGTCTCATTCATCTGATGAACTCCTCTGCGTCTGCTGCCAGAACCAACAGGTCCATTTTGGTGATGGGGCAGAAGTTGAGACTCCTACTCAGGACTTCAATCTCTTCTGGTCAAAGGGTGTAGTCCGATAAGTTGACATTAGACTTCCCCGCAGTGATAATGTTGTCTACTGTGGTTCCGGGGTGGGCTTTGCTATTACTGGTGAGAATGCTAAGTTTCTCCAGTTTTTTGTTCTTGGCGTGCATGTACGTGGTATAGATTTGTCACCTTGTCTGTTTGGAAATGTCGCATAATTGTACTGATGTATCCTGGTGCAGGCTGAGAGTGTGGACTGCATCTGAATTTCAAGGTTGTGGCACCAGCTGTAGAGTTAGTGCATGAAATGATTGAGGAGTTTACGAGAGGTGCGGTGGCAAAGTCTCTCTGCGTGGTCTGTGTTGTAGGTCGACCTAAGTGGGTTCGCAATCCGTAATCCTTTCGGGATCTTTCCTGCTGGCCTGCATTCCTGTAGAAACTTGATGTCTGTGTCGATATGTGCGATCTTCTTGGAGATCCTCTCCACTTTAAGCCGGTGGTTAGTGGTGTCGATAGTAGTCATGATTTGGAGATGCCGGTGTTGGACTGGGGTGTACAAAGTTAAAAATCACACAACACCAGGTTATAGTCCAACAGGTTTAATCAGAAGCACACTAGCTTTCGGAGCGACGCTCCTTCATCAGGTGATAGTGGAGGGCTCAATCCTAACACAGAATTTATAGCAAAATTTTACAGTGTAATTGAAATTATACATTGAAAAATTGATTGTCTGTTAAGCCTTTTATTTGTTAGAATACAGTGATAATTTCACTTCTTTCATGTGTAAATCACAAAACCTTTTTTTAAAAAGTTGCATTCTCGGGTTAGCTGTTAACAATGGTGATAGCTGGACAATATGTTGAAGGTGTTGGCCCCCTGTGTTCTCTGTCTATGCCATGATGTTTAGATTAATTCTACTCTAAAAAGTGAGATTATGGAGTTTTACATAAATTCATGCAGTTTTTGAGCTCAGAGTTCTACATGAATGTGTGATTTTTAACACAGTCTTCAAGTCAGAGGGTCCCAGTACAATGTCAAGGGCAGCCTCCAGCATTATTCCAGGGGCTTCAACACAGCCTGTCGGCGGTCAGGATCAAGATCCTCTTTCATAGGTGGTGAAGAGCCGAATGTTGGGCACTCCACCACTTGTTTTAGCCTTTTCTGCCCTATTTGGCTGATTTCTTCTTGAATTAGAGCAAGGTAGACATTGGTGAGATGATAGTCGGTGGCACTGCTGTTAGTGTTGGTTCTCTTACTGGTGAAGGAAACGTGATACAGTTTCCCGAATGAGTGAATAGGTACTGCAAAGATCATATAGCATTCAGTGAGTGGGGAATTTTTGGTGGGTGAGAGGGAGTGAGGGAAGATGTTGCATTAACTGAGTGGGGTATATCATGCATAAAACATTATTTAAGTTGATTATACATTCAGATGGCTGCACTGGTGTTCCAGTCCAGAAAATCAGTGTGACCCTTAAAACTATCAAAAGTAGAATTCCCATTCACAGGTCACATTCAGAGCTAAAATCAATTTACTTCAAAAAATGTACAGTCAATGAGTGTAAATACACACCAAACTTACTTTTGATCTCACTTAGCAAAAATGCTAATCCTTCTTTTGGACTGGTATTTGACCTCCTCATGACAAGGTTCATATCCTGTTTTCAATAAAGATCAGTGATACTGTATACCAGATGTGAGCTGGCTGTCAAACCATTACATAGCATAACTGATTTTAATAATTTTAGGTTTGCTTTCATTTACTATTCATGGGTGATTTTCTACATAAAATCAAATAATCTTAGTACATATGGTTCCAAAATGAGAATAAAGAAATTCCATGATTAGAACATGTGATCTGTTTGGACGCAGTGCCTATAGTAATGCAACAATCATAATAAAGCAAACAATTTGATGTTAAGCTAAAATCTAAGAAGTATTAAGGCAAATAAAATATCTACATCTGTAGGTATCAGTATAAATATAACTTTTATGTCATTTTCTCAATCTGTGTTTAATTAAACATGTTTTCAAAGTGTCCTCATTGTGTTGATTATCTTTTGGGGAAAACCAATTTATTCTGAAACCTCAGAATAGAAGAGGACACCATGCTAGAAACCTTCATTAGAAGCACTAAGGGCTTAATAAAAATATACCAATTGCGCAATGCACTCCAAAAACATACAAGTTTCCTATCCTTGTGTATAAGTGTTTGTTTTCCTCACTGAAATTCTTAGAATAATGGAAATCTTACATACTATCCTTAATCTTAGTTTCCTGCAGTTCCTATCAGATGTCCATTAACACAAGTGAGCACATGAAGCTTATGCTAAATGACATTCTGCTTATCTCAGTGCATAAACACCATAACAGTCCACCAAGTCAATCAATATGCTGAACTCTGAATTAAAATCCATAACAAGACGAAAATGCTGGATATATATAGCAACTCCATAACCTTTGAATAGAGAAGAGATAAATGATTATTTCATATACAGATCCTTTATCATGGTGGTCAATACTTAAAAGATTAATAATTATTTCCTCTTTGGATTCCAACTGAGTTGGTATGTATTTCCATCATTTTTGATCTTTATTTTGAGGTATTTTCCAGTATTTCTAGCATTTGCCTTTATTGGTACAAGAGAACAATAACACACCAATACTAACAGCATCTTCACCAAAGGGGTTTCATCAATAAGTAATAATGGATTGTTGGTGCTGAGGAAAATAGACCAGTATGACATTCCATTTACTTGAATTGCATCATCTTTGAAGCACTTCACTACCTTCAATTTCTCAGTATAATTTATTTTTTAAATGTATCCTAGAATGACTCAAGACATATCTAAATACTGATGTCTATGTTGGATCTGCACAAAGTATTTAATAAATAAATACAGCAAGTCCACAAATATTTTATGATATGGCCATTCATTCCTTATGTGTTTTATTTGAAATATTAACAACATTCTCATTTGAACAAATGCTTTTCGTGGCTCAAATACTTCTTCATGCACACATTGTGCAGCGGCAAAGTGCAGAGGCATGTGGATAGAGCTGCATTTAATGTGAAATTAAATGGACCTAAGTGAGGTTTGCAGCTGTGTTGAAATATATCTGTTGCTTCTGAGGTAAAAGCAACACAGTTATGAATCACACAAATCTTTTCAAAAGACTTAGTCCTTAAAAATAAAAGTGCCACATTTGTATGAATGACAATTCTTCAAAATATATGATAAAATTATTAAGCAAACTTATAAAATCTAACCTGATTTACATCTGGGTAAGAGGAAATTACACAGCCCCAGATCATCTTAATATGTTAAGTGTTTCATACCATATTTGTGTTTGTAACTGCACAAATTTACTGCGGAATTGCTATTATCAACCAATGGAGTTCAAGAGGTTCCAGATACCACTATTAATTTACAAGTCAAGCTTCTATAGTTCAGGTTGGGGAGGAATAATATGCCTGCTTGTTCCTGGCACTTACATTGTTCAAAGTGGCTCCTTTAGCTGGATGGCATAATCATAGCCCAACTCTTTATGTCATTCACATAAAGAAAACAGCCCCTTGTTTATCCAATGGACAACAACAGAAGGAGTGAAGTAGGGAAATAATTCCACCAAAGTTTTCCCAATGTCTTGCAATAACATATTAGCTTCAGCATCCCAATTTAAAACTGATTTAAGATTATAATCTGGTATTTCTAACTACATTTCACATGTCACAATGTATAATGGAATTGTCATAGGATGGAAACAGACCATTGGGTCCAACCAGTCTATGCTGACTATAATCCAAACTAAACTAGTCCCACCTGCTTGTGTTTGGCCCATATCCCTCCAAACAATTCTCATTCATGAACTTATGCAGATGTCTTTTAAATGTCCACCACTTCTTCTGGAAGCTCATTCTACACACGAACCACTCACTGTGTAAAAAAGTTGCCCCTCATTTTTTTTTACATCTTCCTCCTTTCACCTTAAAAATATGTCCCCTAGACTTCAAATCCCCCACCCCAGGGAAAAGACATCTGCCATTCATTTTATCTATACCACTCATAATTTTATAAACCTCTAGAAGGGCACCTCTCAACCTTATAACTCAAACCCTCATTTCCTGTTAACATCCTGGTAAATCTTCTATGAACTCTCTCCAGTTTAATAATATCTCTTCTATAACAGGGTGACCAGAATTGGACACGGTACTTGAGAAGAGATCTCACAAATGTCCTGTACAATTTCAACATGAGTCCCAACCCCTACACTCAAAGGTCTGAGTAACGAAGGCAAGTGTGCTAAACATCTTCTTAATCTCACTGTCTCCAAACTTCCAAGACTTAGTTACCTGAACCCTTAGGTCTTTCTGTTCTACAGCACTGCTCAAAGCCCCACCTTTAATTATGTAAGTCCTGCCCTTATTTGTATTAACAAAATGCAATACCTCGCATTTATCCAGATTGAACTCCATCTGCCACTCCTCACCCTCACTTCATCAACATCCCTTTGTAATCTTGGATAACCTTATTCACTGTCCACTATACCATTGATTTTGCTGTCATCCACAAACTTTCTTTTTAATTCAATAAGCCTTCCTCATATTGGCTGGTGATACAACTGAAATTTATCAGAATATTATTAAATTCAAGCTTGTCAAAAAGTTGATCTATTCTTTCATGTTATTATTGACATTATTTTAAATGCCCACCTGGTCTAACAACACCATTTTAGTTACTACTAAATTACTAATTAAACACACTTCCATATTTCCTGCAACTGTCAATGCTGACAACCAACTCACAGAAAACAATGCAGACAATCCTCACTGATGAAAACAGGGCCTTTTACTATTTGGCTGTGTGTATTTTTTATGAAGCTATGAACCAAGCTCTATTCTCTTCAATCTCTGGGTGCAATCAAAAATATTTCAAATCTACTACTTCCATAAAGATGCTCTCATTGAGTTGATTATACAATTTGCATATTGCAGGACATCCGGATACAGATGTAAAATGCTGAGTCTTATCTTAATGGTTGAGTAATCATCAACTAAGTTAAGGTTAAATTGGTTCCAAAAAGTGGGTATAAATACCAACTACACTCGAATTGTGATGACATATATATTGTGGTCTTGAGGGCTTTTATGCTAGTGTACTACCTGGATTCAAGTCTCACCTGCTCCCGAGGTTGTCATAACATCCCTGAAGAAGTTGATTAAGAATATCTACACTGATCTTGAGAAGGTATTTTATATATAAACAACTATATACAGTAGTAAAGGAATAAGCAAAGATCGCTCCAGTATGTCTGAGTTTTGGGCTGGCATCCCATGAAATTCTACCCTGTTTAAAAGAAGAATGTCATGGTAAAGGAAAAATACTTTTTAAAGTGGGGTATATGAATAGGAAGGGCTTAGAGGGATATGGGCCAAATGCTGGCAAATGGGTCTAAGTCAAAATGGGATGGCTGGTTGGCACGGATGAGTTGGACCGAAGGGTCTGTTTCTGTGCTGTATGACTCTACTGATCACTAAGCATCAATTTGATTTGGTGGCATAGAGAATAGCACACTATCTCTGATTTTTGATGACTGGATATGACCTATTTTTATTCTTTTTCCCAGACAACATCCATCACAATTGTACATGATCTAATTTGAAAAATCAGCCTTAAATACCATAAGAAAGAATATGTATACAATACCTATTTTTACCTTACCTGTACAAATCTGAGATCAGGCCTTCGTCAAAGCGAGAACACAAATTATTAAGGAGGCGCTCGTGCTGTCCATATAAGCAGATATAGTTGGAGACTGGGAAAGATTTTAGTGAGAAACAAGTGATGGATTCTACCATGCTGTATTGGTTCAAATGAATTTCAAAGTAGTTCCCTGCATTGACACTTCCTGTGATCAGTTCACGTCCCTAGAAAAAGGATAGAAAATAATCAATGCAACCTGTTCTTACTAACTGAGTTATATATTAGAAATTGATTTTCTGGATGGCAGAAAAGTTTTGTGACATACATAATTTCCTTGCCCAGTAGGGCAATACTAGCTTGATCCAATATGAACCAATGTATAGGTGAATATTTGTCAAGATAAAAGATGTGAACGAACTTCCACTGTAGAGGGCATTTTAAAAAAGGCTCTCACATTTCAACTATCATATATAAATGTATTTCAGACAGATTTTCACAGGTAAATGTGTCTAATTGTCTCTTAGCTGACTATATCTCATTACTGCCTCCATTAGACTGGATCTAGATATTTATTATACATCTCTGAAGCAGGTGGGACGTGAACCCAGACCTCCTTAACCTTTGAGCCACAAGAGCCCCTGCTGGTTGGATCTAAGCTACACCATTCAATTAATGGAGGTCATATAATAACCACGATGAGCTGAAAATGAAGAGTTTCATCACTGAAAGTGGCACTTGCTAATAGCCATTGCCAGGTAGACAAGCAGGAGACAGGAAGAATGCAGGTAGAGAAGTCAACATTTCCGGTATAAGCCTTCTTCAGGACTGGGGGTGGGTATAGAGGAAGCTGCAGATAAAGGAGGTGATGGGGGGCAAGGTAGTGAAGTAGAGTTATGTGAAGACAGGCAAAGGGTACGACCTGGTTTGTCAGTGGGTGGCTGGGAGGAATGGAAGGGAGGGGGAAGGGCTGGGTAGGGAGTTGGGGGAAGAGAAGGGAGGTTATTTGAAATTGAAGAATTCCACATTGAGTCCTCTGAGTTGTACGCTGCCCAGGTGAAAGATGAGATGTTGGTCCTCCAATTTGCAGTCAGGTTCATTGTGTCAATGGAAGAGGTCAAGGATGGTCATGTCAGAAAGGGAATGGGAAGGGTAATTAAAATGGGCAGTGACTGGGGGGTCCTGTCAGCGCCTGTAGGCCAGGCTGAGATGCTCGACAAACTGTTCCCTAAGTTTATGTTTGGTCTCCCCGATGTATGGAAGACCACATCAGGAGCCTCAGATGTAGTATGTTATGGACTAGGCCAGACCACTCAAAATATTCTTAAGCAGGCAGCCCAGACCATAACTTTGCAATTTGATTCGCTAAGTGTACAGTGAAAATCACTTGGAGTAAGTTAGCTAGGTTGACTACCATGTTTTAAAACAGACAAAAAATAATTCACAAAATTCTACAATGAAACGCAAAGAACAGAATAAAGAACTCCTACAGAACTCAGTCTATCCAAACTAGACTTAATTATGCTGTTCCGAATATACACAACAGTCCCAATAAGCAAACCCCTTAAACACAGTAAAAATGAAACAAAGGCTTAGAGGTTGAAGTTAGAAGGGCAGAAGGAGAGTGAGTTCAGCAGTCTGTTTCCACACAGCCTACAGCTGAACTCCAACTGAACTGTTCAGCCAGGGACCTGGCTTGACTTATACAGGTTATTTCTAAAAATATAAAAGCTTTGGCCTAAAGACTCATCTGTTTACATATAAACTAAAAGGCCTCTCAATACCCTTCTATCTCTGTACCAAACCCAGCCATTTCAGAGCCCAGAGAGTTTTATGACCCCTCAGATAAACAACCAAGGACACATATCCTTAAGAAAAGGAACAGCTTTTAGAAAAAAAAGCTTTGTTACACTTCCCCCTTAAAAAAAATGAACTATCAATATCAAAAGTTGGCTTTTTTAAAAACCCTTCAAGAACAAACTGGTTATTAGTATGAAACACACAAATCCACTATACTAACTGTATACATGCAAACATTCACAACCACATACAAATTCAGGCCATGGCACCTCGCCACTGAATGCCTCCATATCTCATTCAAGTCTCAACAACACATCAGCAATCATGTTTTCGTAACCTGCCACATGCACAATTGTCAAATTGAATGGCTGCAGCAACAAGCTCCATCTAAACAGTCTGGCCTTTTTGCTCTTTAATTTTTCCACAAATGTTAATGGGCTATGATCAGTGTATACGATTGTCTCAGATGCACTGCTGGTAATATAAACACTGAAATGTTGTAATGCCAACACCAAGCTCAAAGTCTCTTTCTCCACCATTAGATATTTCTGTTGGTGAATGTTCAATTTGCTGGAAAAATACCAGCTGGGTCTTTCTATTCCCTCATCATCCTCCTGCAGGAGCACCGCATCAACACCCACATCACTGGCATCGATAGCCACGTTGAAAGGCTTTGTGTAATCATGTGTGGCAAATACTGGGCCAGTGGTTAACAGTTTTTGGACTGTCAAATGCTTTTTGACAGTCTGCTGTCCATGAAATTTCTTGCCCTTTTTTAACAATTTGGTGAGTGAAGGAGCCACACTGCTAAAATTCAGGACAAACTTCCGATAAAATCCACTCAATCCCAGGAACTGTAGTACTGCTCTTTTTGTCAACGGTGTTGGAAATTCCCCAATTACTTTCGTTTTTGCATACCGTGGGGTCATCTGTCTGTGTCCAATTACATGGCCAGTAAGGTGACTTGGGCTTTGGCAAATTCAATTTTACCATCAAGCCTGCCTTCCAAAGTTGATTGAACAAGTCCGATAAATGCTGTAAATCTTCCTTCCATAACTGACTAAAAATCACCAGGTCATCAATGTAAACAACACATTTGGGTAATCCAGCAATGATTTTATTAATTAGTGCCTGAAATGTGGCTGCAGCGTTTTTCATAGCAAATGGCATGACTTTGAACTGATGTAGTCCACTTGGTGTTACGAAAGCCGAAATTGCCTTTGCTCTCTCTGACAGAGGTACCTGCCAACAGCCTCTGAGCAAGTCCAACTTAGAAATGTAAGTTGCTTGACCCACCTTTTCGACACAGTCCTCCAACTGCGGAGTTGGATATGCAACAATCTTTGTAACGGCGTTGACTCTGCGACAGTCCACACACAACCGTTGGATACCATCCGACTTTGGCACCATGACTATGGGTGAGCTCCAGTCACTGTAACTCACTTCAATTATGCCATCGTGGAGAATGCGTTCTATCTCCTTCTGAACCTGTGCAAACTTTAAAGGGCTATGCCTATATGGATATTGCTTAATTGAAACAGCATCATTTATAACTACATCATGCACAATTAGGATAGTACCTCCAGGTTTATTTTCACATATCTCCCTATGTGAAAGTAATAACTCTTTCAGGTTAATTCCATTTTCTTGTGGAAGTTAACTCAATAATTTATCCCAATTTTTGTCAACTTCCTCATTGTCCATTTTGATTTGAGGAAAGTCCAATTCAGAATCCTCTGAACTTAGTTCTTCCTTCTCTGCTGTAATCATTAACACCTTCTCCTCTTGCTTTCCTTCCCTGTTAAAATACCTTTCGAGCATATTCACATGACACACTCTGTGAGATTTCCTCCTGTCTGGAGTCCCTATCAAATAGTTCACCTCATCTAATTTATTTTCGATTTGATATGGTCCTCTAAACCTGGCTTTTAAAATTTCACCTGTTACTGAAAGTAACACCAATACCTTATCCCCAATTGCAAAATTGCAAATTTGTGATTTCTTGTCTGCTTCTTCTTTCATTGTATGCTGTGATACTTTTAAATGCTGCCTAGCCAACTCTTCAGCTTGGTTTAATCATTCTCAAAAATTTGTCACATAGTCCAAATGGGTGGTCTCTGAATTCTGACTTATTAATTTCTCCTTAATCAATTTTAATGGTCCTCTTACTTCATGCCCAAATATTAATTCAAATGGGCTGAATTAGGTTGATTCTGATCGCAAAAAGTACAAACAGAATTCCCTTATCCCAATCATCTGGATAATCCTGACCATAAGCCCTCAACATGGTCTTTAATGTTTGATGCCATCTTTCTAGCGATCCCTGCAATTCTGGCTGGTATGCAGTCGATTTGAATTGCTTTATTCCCAAGTTATCTATAACCTCCTTGAGTAGCTTGGATGTGAAGTCTGACCCTTGATCTAACTGACTCTCTCTCGGTAGTCTGTATCAAATAAAAAATTGAGTAATTCTTCTACAACCCTTGTAGCTGTGATGTTGTGTAATGGGACTACCTCTGGAAATCTAGATGATACATCCATTATTGTTAATAAACACTTATTCCCACTTTTTGTTTGAGGTAGTCAATCAATCAAGACTCTTTTGAAAGGTTCCTCAAATGCTGGAATAGGTATTAAAGGTGAAAGTTTTATTACTGCCTGTGATTTTCTGATTAGTTGACATGTCTATCTGGCAAAATTCAATGACATCCTTATGTAGTCCAGGCCAGTAAAAATATCTTTGTATTTTAGCTTGTGTTTTCCTCATTTTCTAAATGACCTCCAAGTGGTAGCTCATGCACCACTCGCAACACCTCCTTTCTATACCCTACTGGCAAAACAATTTGATGAACTTCTGCCCATTTCTCATCTGCTTGAATGTGCATTTCCTCATTAAGATATTATTTGTTAAGTAATAACACACAGGGATGCACTCACTCTCCATCACTATATATGCCTTTTGATACAACTGTTTTCAGTTCTTATCTTTCTGCTATCACTCAATCAGCTTAGCAGAGCTAAAGATACTTGTGTTTACTCCTGATCTGTACCACTTTTCTGATCAAGAAAAGTCCCTGATAAAACTATGTCATCTTCCTTATCTGTGCGTTTTGATCTCTCCTCCTTCAGCTTGTGCCTCTGTGACCACACAATCAGGGAAGATCCCAGGATAAATGCTCTGCATTTCTTCAGTTGTTTGAGTCTCCACTGGCTTTTCAACTAGAGTAGGCAGAACACCTACCGGTGAATCAGCTATATCATTTACAAGGACAAATGGTATTCCTGGAGCTTAGAGTTTGTCCAGTATTCCTACCACAAATTCTCCACTCACCTCTGGACATTCTAGCCTCAATTTACATAACTGAGTGAGCCTGACGTCGGTGGTGGGCAAGTTGTTGGAGGGAATCCTGAGGGACAGGATGTACATGTATTTGGAAAGGCAAGGACTGATTAGGGATAGTCAACATGGCTTTGTGTGTGGGAAACCATGTCTCACAAACTTGATTGAGTTTTTTGAGGAAGTAACAAACAGGATTGATGAGGGCAGAGCGGTAGATGTGATCTATATGGACTTCAGTAAGGTGTTTGACAAGGTTCCCCATGAGAGACTAATTAGCAAGGTTAGATCTCACGAAACACGGGGAGAACTAGCTATTTGCATACAGAACTGGCTCAAAGGTAGAAGACAGAGAGTGGTGGTGGAGGGTTGTTTTTCAGATTCGAGGCCTGTGATCAGTGGAGTACCACAAGGATCAGTGCTGGGGCCTCAACTTTTTGTCATTTACGTAAATGATTTGGATGCGAGCATAAGAGGTATAGTTAGTAAGTTTGCAGATGACACCCAAATTGGAGGTGTAGTGGACAGCGAAGAGGGTTACCTAAGATTACAACAGGACCTTGACCAGATAGGCCAATGGGCTAAGATGTGGCAGATGGAGTTTAATTCAGATAAATGCGAGGTGCGCATTTTGGGAAAGCAAATCTTAGCAGGACTTATACACTTAATGGTAAGGTCCTAGGGAGTGTTGCTGAATAAAGAGACCTTGGAGTGCAGGTTCATAGCTCCTTGAAAGTGGAGTCACAGATAGATAGGAAAGTGAAGAAGGAGTTTGGTATGCTTTGCTTTATTGGTCAATATATTGAGGACAGGAGTTGGGAGGTCATGTTGCGGCTGTACAGGACATTGGTTAGGCCACTTTTGGAATATTGCGTGCAATTCTGGTCATCTTCCTATCGGAAAGATGTTGTAAAACTTGAAAGGGTTCAGAAAAGATTTACAAGGATGTTGCCAGGGTTTGGGATTTGAGCTACAGGGAGAGGCTGAACAGGCTGGGGCTGTTTTCCCTGGATCGTCAGACGCTGAGGGGTGACCGCATAGAGGTTTACAAAATTATAAGGGGCATGGATAAGTTAATTGGCAAAGTCTTTTCCCTGGGGTCGGGGAGTCCAGAACTAGAGAGCATAGGTTAAGGGTGAGAGGAGAAAGATATAAAAGAGACTTACAGGGCAACATTTTCACACAGAGGGTGGTACGTGTATGGATTGAGCTGCCAGAGAAAGTGGTGGAGGCTGGTACAATTGCAACATTTAAGAGGTATTTGGATGGGTATATGAATAGGAAGGGTTTGAAGGGATATGGGCCGGGTGCTGGCAGGTGGGACTAGATTGGGTTGGGATATCTGGTTGGCATGGACGGGTTGGACCGAAGGATCTGTTTCTGTGCTATACATCTCTATGACACTATAAGTGCTTTTTGTCTCATCATGGATTCCTGATACCAGTACCTTTTCTGGCAATAGTCCCTCAGGAGTACATATCTCCTCATCCTTCAGCATTACAGACTGGGGAGATCCTGTGTCCCTTAATATTGTAACCTCTTTACCTGCTCCTCCTGGCCTATGTGAATAAACTTTACCTTGTATATTTTTTAAGCAGATCTGGCACTTCCTCCTTAACCAACGTCTGATCATCTTGTACACTCTGAGGCAGTTGTCTAACATCCCTTGTGCTTTTTGTTACTTATCCAACAGAACTTCCAGTCTTGTCTGGTTTTCCTACATCTGGCTTTCTCCTAGCCCACCAACACTGTGATTTCATTTGGCCCACTTTATTACAATGAAAGCACCGGAGCTTTGTAACTATTTTGTCCCCCTCAAGAGCTTCTTTTTTACCCCATGGTAAGTTATCCTTATGATCTTCACTGAGATCTACCTTTCCCTTTCCACATGAGGATTTCTCTTTGTTCCAATTTCTATCCCTCACGGACTGAAATTGATTCTGGAAGCCAAATCATGTCTTATGAACCAGCTCATAATCATCAGCCACATCAGCTGCTAACCTTGCCATTTTAACTCTCTGCTTTTCCACATGTGTTTGTACTCCTTCCTTGCTAAGGCTACATTCAGCCGTTATCTCCAGCTTTTTAAGCTGACTTTCCTTTTTAGGTGTCAATTTCTGATGTTCAAACGCTGTCTTTTTTCTTTCTCTTCTGCTAAATTTATTTGTTCTTTTTCCCTCTCTTCTGCTTTTAATTGTAACTCAAACTGTTTCATTCCTGCTGCTCTTTCTTTATCTCTCACCTCTAACTAAAGCTGCTTCATTTGCAATTGAATTCTTACCATCTCTGCAGATTCTGATGGTTTCTCCAGCAAGTTTGAAAGCTTGCTGGAGAAACCATCTGTAATGCTGCTGTAATGATCTCTCCTTTCCTCACAGAAGCAGCTCCAATTCCAGCTTGTCTGCTAATTCCTGCAGCTTGGTCTTATTCACCTTTTGCAAAATGTCCAAAGTCACCTCATCCACTTCTAGAAAGCTTTTGGCGAGTGAAATAGCCATTACTATCCCAAGCTTTGTCTACTCAACCAAACCAACACTCAAAATAAAGACACTAACACCTACCTCTCGCTGTTTAAAATCCCGCAATGAGCCCCCAATCTGTTCTGGACTAGGCCAGTCCACTCAATACTTTCTTAAGCAGGTAGCCCAGACCATAACTTTGCAATTTGTTTCGCTAAGTGTACAGTGAAAGGTACCCGAAGTAAGTTAGCTAGGTTGACTACCAGGTGTTAAAACAGACAAAAATGTATTCACAAAATTACAAAATGAAACACTAAAAACAGAATGAAGAACCCCTATATAACTCAGTCTATCCAAACTAGACTTAATTGTGTTGTTCTGAACACACACAACAGTCCCAATAAGCAAACTCCTTAAAACAGAGTAAAAATGAAGCAAAAGCTGATAGGTCAAAGTTAGAAGAAGAGAGAGTTCAGCAGCCTGTTTCCACACTGTCTACAGGTGAACTCCCACTAGTTCTGGACTGAATTGCTCAGCCAGAGAGCTGGTCACACCCCCTTGACCTATACAGGTGACTTCTAAAAACATAAAAGCTTTGGCCTAAAGACTCATTTGTTTATGTATAAACAAAAATGCCTCTCAACAGCCTTCTATCTCTGTACCAAAATCAACCGTTACGGAGCCCGGAGTGCTTTATGACTCCTCTGAAAAAAAATCAATGGCACAGTATCCTTGAGAAAAGGAACCACTTTTAGAAAAAAAAGGACCAGCTTTGTGACAAGTAAGCTAGGTTGGAAGAGAGGCAGGTGAACCTCTGTCTCACCTGGAAGGACTATTTGGGGCCCTGGATGGAGGTGAGGCGGGGTGGTGTGCCGACAGATTTTGCATATTTTCTGGTTGCATGGGAAGGTACCTTGGGGTTCGGGCAGGGTTAGTGGGGAGAGTGGCGCAGACCAAGGGCCGTCAATGGGAATAGTCCTTGGGGAAGGCAGAGAGGGATGGGGAGGGGAATATGTTCTTGGTGGTGGGGTCAGATGGAGTTGATGGAAGTGTTTAAGTATGATGCTTTAGATGCGGAGACTGGTCAGGTGGCAGGTGAGGACAATGGGGACCTTGTCGTTATTGCGTTGGGGGGGAGGGTGGATTTCAAGCAGTGGAACAGGGATGCAGGTGGTGTGGTGGAGGGCTGTTTGGATAACATAAGGAGGAAAAGTGTGTTGTTTTAAATAGGTGGACATTAAGGATGCTTAGAAGTGGAATGTCTCCCAAGACATGCGGTGGTGATGAAGGAATTGGGAGAACAGGATAGAGTTATTGCAGGATACTGGGTGGGAGAAGGTGTAGTCCAGGTAATTGTGAGAGTCTGTGGGTAATATCCCACCAGTCTCTGCAACCAAAACATCATCCTTCTGCCAACTCCAACTAGACCCCACCATCAAGTACATCCTCCCTTCACCACCCCTCTCTGCCTTTCACAAGGACTGTTCCCTTCAACAGTCTTTGGTTTGCGCTACTCTCTCCACCAACCATGTCTGCACCCCCAGGTACCTACTCCTGCAACCGGAAAATATGCAAAACCTGCCGGTACACCACCTCCCTCATCTCCATCCAGGACCCCAAACAGTCCTTCCAAGTGAGACAGAGGGTCACCTGCCTCTCTTCCAACTTACGCTTACTGCATCAGATGCTCTCGATGTGGTCTTCTCTATATCGGGATGACCAAACATAAACTTAGGGAATGGCTCGCCGAGCATGTCAGCCGGGCCTGCAGGGGCTGACCAGACCTCCCAGTCACCACCCATTTTACTTCCCCTTCCTACTCCTTTTCTGACATGACCATCCTTGGTCTCCTCCATTGCCACAACGAATCAAACCACAAATTGAAGGAACAACACCTCATCTTCCGCCTGGGCAGCCTACAGCCTGGAAGACTCAACATTGAGTTCTCCAATTTCAAATAACTTCCCATCCCCTGACTCTCGTCCCAGCCCCTCCCCCTCCCTTCCACTTCTCCCAACCACTTATCGGATTCATTCTTCCCATTGACCAACCAGATCATACCCTTTGCCTGTCTTCGCCTATCCCCACTTCACCACCCTGCCCCCGCTACCCCCTTTATCTGCAGCTCCCCTTACACCCAACCCTAGTCCTGAAGAAATGTTACACACAAAATGTCAACTTCTCCACTTTCTGATGCTGCTTGGCTTGCTGTGTTCTTCCAGCATCTATAGTTTTTTTGTCAATAACCACTGCCAGAGCTGAATGGAAAACAGTAGCTACTTCAAAAGCAAAATCCAAGGAAATCTAGTTTGGTTGAATATTTACTTATTTTGAAGTGCAGGTGATCATTGATAGGAAGTGTTAATATCTGGAATTGGTAATGACCTCTCAAACCAGATCAGGAGACAGATTTCAGTAGAACAGGAGTTGACATAAGATTGGTGAGATAACCACAGAATCTGAATCATTATAGCTATGAAAAGACTATATTCAGCTTATGAAACAAGAGTACATAAATTAGTTGAAACTAGTTGAATTGAGGATGGCATATTGCAACAGAATTGTAAACTTATAGCGTATGATAATGGCCAATGTGCAAGCCACAAAAACTGCATTTGTTAAGTTCCAATCCAAAGTATGCTAACTCCTCATATATTAAAAATGAGATGGAAAATAAGATCACTATGAAAAATAAATCATTGCATTGCAGATGCTCATAAACTAGCATTTGTGTTGCTTTGATTCTCTGTCCATATGATACAGAGTGTCTTGCTACGTAGTTCTAGTGGATATCAGAAAGAAGAGTTTATGTATAGAACAGATTTAAGAAATTGTAATCAAAATGTGCTCAAAATTATGTTGGTTTTTAAAAGTGTTTAATAAATGCACAAATGTTCACATGCAGATAATGTGTAAATATATTAATAAAGACAACCTTTATTTAGCAATCAAATTATTTAATTGGTGAGTATAAATCAATCTTTTAGTAATTCAAATGTCATTTGATACAAAATGCTTTTAAAATATGCTTGTTAGTGTCACGGCATCTGAGGAATGAAGTGCAATTTGAAGAACCTTCCTTAATTCGTACATTTGCAATTTTAACCTGAGAGTGTGGCTACTTTTAAGGGTGGAACATGATTCACCAAACTGTATCTACAAGTACTGAAAGCAACAAATACTGGAGATCACAGCGGGTCTGACAGCATCCATGGAGAGAGAGCAAGCTAACGTTTCAAGTCTAGATGACTCTGAACAGATCTGCTGTGATCTCCAGCATTTGTTGTTTTCAGTACAGATTCCAGCATCTGCAGTAATTTGCTCCTGAATCTACAAGTAGCATGACTGATCATGTCAAATACCGACCCAGGGGATATTTGTTGGAGATTACACAGATTTATAAGTCCTGATCTTTTGCACTGGCTTAGCCAATTCCACCTGGATTATACTAAAGTTACCAGCATAAACAGGAAACATCTCTAGGACACATGCACTAAACAACTTCACTGCTTCAACTTCACCTCCCAGTCCTGGAGTACATGCAAGTCCTGGGCCTCCTCCACCGCCAAATCAAAGCCACCCGACAAGTGAATGAAAAATGCCTCATCTTCTGCCTTGGGGCCTTTCAGCCACATGACATCAATATCAACTTCACTAGTTTCCAAGTCTCTCCTACTCATCCCAGATCCATCTCTCCAAGGCACTGCCTCTTGACCTGTCCTACCTGTCTATCTTCTTTCCCACCTAACTGCTCCACCCTCCCCACCGACCATCATTATTACCCCTCACCCCCTTCCACCTATCACCTTCCCAGCTACCTTGCCCATTACCCTACCCCTACTGCCCTATTTATCTCTGTCTCCTTCCCCTCCACATCCTTGATGAAGGGCTTATGCCCGAAACACTGACTCTCCTCGGATGCTTTCTGACCTGCTGTGCTTTTCCAGCACCACACTTTTCAACAGGGATAATAAATGACACCCTCTGTTCACAAATTATGTTGGATTATCTGCAACAACAATATTCAAAGCCTGAGGATCACTTCTGCAAACAACAACAGAGAGATTCAGTCACCTGTGGCTTCACCGTGTGGTTATATCACTACCAAGAGTAATTAACTGACGAAGGATATCACACAGTCTGTGACTGGACACTGAATGTAGGCTGCAGATATTTAGATCTCAACTATATGTGGATGAGCAATTAGTTGAAAGTTCTAAAAACATGTTGCCGGAGCAGCAAGATATAAACACTACAAGGTGCTGTCTCACAATGTATGTAGTTTCAGACTGAACACTGTCATAGCTACTGTAAATGTTATGCTAAGAAATAGGATAACTGCACTTAAATTGGCTGTGCAAAACTTGAGGATATTTGCTAGAATACTTATTAATGTGTGGCTACAGCAGCAAGAAGCTGAAATTTATTTTGTTGTAATTGCAGCTATATTAGACAGTAGTTAAGTTTAAAACTTAGCTCTGAGGATTAGATTATAAGACTATAAGACACAGGAACAAGTATGCTCTGCTATTCAATGAGATCATGTCTGATCTAGTAATCCTCAACTTCACTTTTCTGCCTTAACCCCATAATCCTTGATCTCCTTACTGATTAAAAATCTCCGTCTCAGCTATGAATACAGTTAAACACTCAACGCCACCAGCCCTCTGGGGTAAAGAATTCCACTGACTTACTATTGTCTGTGAGAAACAAAATTCTTCCTCTGTCTTAAATGGGTGACTCCTTAATCTGACATGATGCTATCTGCTCCTGTACTTTCCCACAATAGGGAAACAACCTCTCCACATCCACCCTCTCAAGCCCCCTAAGAATCTTGATTTTGATCTGTTTGGAGTCCAATTACAAGTAGCATTCTGCAGGGATTGATGTTAAGTCCAATACTTTTTATCATTCTTAATAATAATCCTGAATATTTGCTTTGGGAACAAAATTTGTAAATTTTCAGATTTGCGTGAATGTCAGGACTGCAAGCATTGCTCGATTCCTTAGTGCAGATATTAATGGATTAGGCACCTATTTCAATACAAATTAGTGTTTCAGAACTCCTCTGCCCTTTTCCCCTGTATAAATAGGGCAATTGTCTCCATTTCATCTCAAATTGGTCAGCATTAAACAGTCTTTCATTGCTAAAGGGATCGACTTTGAAAATAGGGAGGTTATGATGCAGCTGTACAAGGTGCTGGTGAAGCAAAACCTGGAGTACTGCGTGCAGATTTGATCTCCTTACTTGAGAAAGGATGTACTGACACTAAAGGGGATGCAGAGGAGGTTCACTGGGTTGATTGTGGAGTTGAGGGGGTTGGCTATTGAAGTGAGACTGAGTAGACTGGGATTATATTCATTGGAATTCAGAAGAATGAGGGGGGATCTTATAGAAACATATAAAATTATTAAGGGG
Organism: Chiloscyllium punctatum; assembly: GCF_047496795.1. Lineage (NCBI taxonomy): Eukaryota > Metazoa > Chordata > Chondrichthyes > Orectolobiformes > Hemiscylliidae > Chiloscyllium > Chiloscyllium punctatum. The sequence goes on along the minus strand of NC_092749.1, from coordinate 100,519,178 downwards.
ATAGATAAGGTAGAAGTGGACAGTTTCCACTGACAGGTGAAACTAAGACAAGAAGGCATAGCCTCAAGATTAGATGGAGGAGATTTAGGACTTAATTAAGAAGGAACTTCTTCACCCAGAGAGTTGTTAATCTATGGAATTCCTTGTCCAGTGAAGTAGTTGACATTACTTCAATAAACTGTTTTAAAGCTAAGATAGATTTTTTTGAACAATAAAGGAATTAAGGGATACAGTGAGAGGGCGGGTAAGTGGAGCTGAGTCTGCGAAAAGAGCAGCCATGATCATATTGAATAGTGGAGCAGGCTCGAAGGGCCAGATGGCCTACTCCTGCTCTTAGTTCTTATGTTCTTATGATTTTTCCAATCTTGTAGCCTGTACCATTTGTTCAGTATGCAAACTTGATACTGAAACAGGGTGCATCAAGGCCATTATCCAAGACTGGGCGGCACGGTGGCACAGTGGTTAGCACTGCTGCCTCGCAGGGCCAGAGACCCGGGTTCAATTCCCGCCTCAGGCGACTGACTGTGTGGAGTTTGTACGTTCTCCCCGTGTCTGCATGGGTTTCCTCCGGGTGCTCCGGTTTCCTCCCACAGTCCAAAGATGTGCAGGTTAGGTGAATTGGCCATGCTAAATTGCCCGTAGTGTTAGGTAAGGGGTAGATGTAGATGTAGGGGTATGGGTGGGTTACGCTTCGGCGGGCCGGTGTGGACTTGTTGGGCCGGAGGGCCTGTTTCCACACTGTAAGTAATCTAATCTAAACAATAGCTACCCTGACCAGATCATTTCTTATTGCATATTACAAAAACACATGAAAGACCCTAAGGGGTTATTCTTTGTCCTGAAAAGTATCAAGAGTATTTCTGTTACCCTGGAAGGGTGAAGTATATCAAAGGTATAAGCAACAGCTGAAGTTAGCTGTCACTCAGTGCTCCTATGTAGGAGGAACATGAGTAGCATTCATCCTTAACAAGTGCTGTTGTCAAGCCAAAAGGTGTTTGCCTATCACACAAATGAGTATTGTGATATTTGAATTTCAGTGTCAAGAGTGATGTCAGGTATGTAGGCCATATGTCCCAAAGATTGGTGGATCATTTCAAATAACTTATTCCTTCACTGTTTTTTGCAACACCAAAGGCGCCAACCACATCCAACTTTGCATTTGTCAATGCAATGCCCTGACCAGTCGGAGTCAATATGCCTGCTTTAAAACTTTAACTGTGACAGAACATGGAACAGTATGGCACAGGAACAGGCCCACTGGCCCACCATGTTTTTGGTGAATAATCCTAAACTACTCCTATATGCCTGCATATGGTCCATATCTCTGTATTCCCTATCTGTTTGTGTATCTAAGTGCCTCTTAACCACTTCTATTGTATCTGCTTCTACAACTTTCCCAGGCAGCATGATTCAGTCACTTACTAGCCTCTCTGTAAAAGATTTGCCTTGTACATCTACTTTAGACTCTCCCTCTCACACCTTAAACTTATGCTGCCTAGGTTTTGACATGTCCATCCGAGGAAAAAGACTCCAACGACTCAAACTAAGCATGCATCTCATAATTTTAGATTAGATTAGATTCCCTACAGTATGGAAATAGGCCTCTCGGCTCAACAAGTCACACCGACCCTCTGAAGAGTAACCCACCCAGACTCATTCCCCTACCCTATATTTACCCCTGACTAAATATACACTATCCTATTGCTCCTCAATGTCTGATGTTCTATTGAAAACAATCCAAGTTTGTCTCACCTATCTTTATAGCTAATAGATTCCAATACAGGCAACATCCTGTTAAACCTCTGATGTACCCTCTACAAAGCTTTCACATTCTTCCTATAGTGTGGTGACCAGAAATGCACACATTACTCCAAATGTGACCTAACCACAGTCTTATACAGCTCCAAAATGACTTGCCAACTTTTATACTCTATACCCTGACCGATGAAGGCAAGCATTCTTTACCACCTTATCCACTTGTGTTGTCACTTTCTGGGAGCTATGGATTTGCACTCCAAGATCCCTCAGTATATCAATGCTCCTAAGAGCCCTGCCATTTACTGTACACTTTCCTCTTGCATTTGACCTCCAAAATGCATCACCTCACACTTATTTAGGTTCCGTTTATTTGGTTCCGTTTATTTGGTTCCGTTTCTGCTGCTTCCGGATACTGGTTCCAGTTGTTTGTTGTCGTGGCTGTATATCGGATCCAGGTCAATGTGCATATTGACAGGGTCTGTGGATGAGTGCCATGCGTCTAGGAACTCTCTGGCTGTCCTCTGTTTAGCTTGTCCTATGATTGTTGAGATGTCCTAATCAAATTTGCAATCCCTGTCATCTGTGTGCATGGCTATTAGGGAGAGCTGGTCGTGGCATTTAGTGGCTAGTTGGTGTTCATGGATGCGGATTGTTAGTTGTCTGCTCGTTTGCCCTATATGGTGTTCCATGCAGTCTTTACAAAGAATCTTGTAAATTACATTAGTCTTGCACATGATGGGTATCAGGTCTTTTGTCCTGGTGAGGTGTTGTCTGAGTGTGGGTGTCGGTTTATGGGCTGTCATGAATCCCAGTGGTCAGAGAAATCTGACTGTCAGTTCTGAGACATTTTTTATATAAGGCAGTGTGGCTAATGAGTTAGGTTGTGGCATGTCCTCGTCACATTGTTTGTCTGTTAGGCATCTGTGGATGAAGTTGCAGGATATCCCTGTGAGTGTACAGGAAAGCCACACACACCGACCAGGTTCTGAATTACAACAGCAACCATCCAAACATAAACACAAGAGAAGCTACATTAGCACCCTGTTCAAAAGGACTACAACACATTGCAGTACTCCCGACCTACAAACGGAAGAAGAACAACACCTCTACAGAGTCTCCAAAGCACTGAAGATGTCACCTAGACATGGGATGAAACATCTGCAAATCAACTTCCCAGCTCGGTGAACATAACCATAACCACAACAACTGGCACCCGAGCTACAAATCTTTACACAAACCTTGAATTTGTATAAAATGCCTTGGGATTCTCCTTAATCCTACTTGCCAAGGACATTTCATCACATCTTTTAGCCCTCCTAAATCTTTGTTTAAATTCTTTCCTGCTTCCTTCATATTCCTCAAGGCCTTTTCTGATTTCAGTTTCCTAACCTTACATATGTTTCCTTTTTCCTTTTGAATAAGTTTCAATATCTCTTGTCTTCCAGAGTTCCCAAATATTGCCATCCTTAACTGTCAACCTCACAGGAGCATGCTGATTATGAACTTGGATTAAGTGGGTTTTAAAAGATTCCCAAATGTCAGATATGCATTTACCCTCAAATAGCTACTCCCAATCTAACTTCTCCAGTTCTTGCCTAATACTATTTTAATTAGCTTTCCCCTAATTTAGCACTCGTCATTAAATTATGCATTCTCTACCAATTAGAACTCTCCTCTCATGCAGTACAAATGTTAATTTTCCCCTTTAATTGGTATTCATATGAACTGTCCTGATGAGAGCAAGATGAAAAGTTTTGACAGAAGGTGTTTTTATTAGCAATACTCAAGTCAAGCAAAACAGGTGGTTGGAGAAATCTGATGTGGTTTACAGGGACAGTTAGACAAAAGGCTACATGAAGGATTGTGGGGGGAGTTTGGGCAAATTTTGACCATGAGGCAAAGCCTGGAACTCCCATAGGAGCGAGAACAAGATTTGTTTTGACTAAATCACAATTCCACAAAGGAAGAAAAATGGATAGTAACACACACACACACACTTCCCTTTGGGCTCTGTGACTAAAGTCTCCTCATTAAAATCTTATAACAGTTGAAACATACCTAAAATCTGCTGGTATCAGGATTTGCCAATATCACAGCATCACAGGAGTTAGGCGAACAAAGAGGCAATTTGGTCCAACGTGTCTGTATTGGTTCTCAAAGCATTTTAACTTAATGGGAATTTCCTGCCTTTTTCCTATAACCCTGTACATTATATGTGTATACAAACAACATCCAAAGCCCTTTTGAAAACCTCAATTGAATCTGCAGTGGACAAATGGGAGTCTGGAAGAACACAGCAAGCCGGGCAGCATCAGGAGGTTGAGAAGTCAATTTTTCGGGTATAACTCTTCTTCAGGACTGGAGGTGGGGGTAGGGGGAACTAAAGATGGGGGGGATGGGTAGCGGTGATGGGGTAGGGAGAATAGCAGAATGGTGAGGTAATGATAAGTGGACACAGGTGGTAGATATGACTTGGTTGGTCGATGAGAGGGAGGAATCTGGTTGGTAGCTGGAAGGAAAGATTGGTAGATGCAATGGAAGGGAGAAGGTGGGGCTGGAAAGAGAATTGGGGCATGAGTGGAAAGGTTATTTGAAATTGGAAACTTGATGTCGAGTCCTCCAGGCTGTAGAATGCCCATGTTGAAGATGAGGTGTTGTTCCTCCAATTTGTGGTCTGATTCACTTAAGCAATGGAGGAGGCTGAGGGTGGACATTTCAGAGGAATTGAAATGGACAGTGACCTGGAGGTCGGGCTGGCCCTTTCAGACCTGGCAAAGAAGCTCAGTGAAATGGTCACCTAGTCTATGTTTGATCTCACCGATGTACAGAAGACTACATTGGGAGCACCAGATGCAGTAGACCAGATTGGAGGAGATGGCGGTGAACCTGGACGGACTGTTTGGAGCTCTGGATGGAGCTAAGAGAGGTGGCATACTGGCAGGTGTTGCACCTTTTTCGGTTGCAGGGAAAGGTACAGGGAGGGGTTGGAGGGGTTGGTGGGAAGTGTGGCTTGAACCAAGGAGTGGCGAAGGGAACGGTCCTTGCGGAAGATAGAGGGGGGTGGGGAGGGGAAGATGTTCTGGGTGGTAGGGTCTAATTGGAATTGGCGGATGATACGTTGGATGCGAAGGTTGATGATGTGGAAAGTGAGGACAAAGGGAACCCTATACTTATGTTTCGATAGGGGAGTTTTAGAGCAGTGGAGTGAGGAATGGAGGAGGTGCAGGGGAGGGCTGTCTGAGGACAGAGCGGGTAAAAAATGTTGTTTGAAATAGGAGAACAGCTACGATGCCTGGGAGTGGAATGTCTCCTTGCAAGCAGATGTGACAGAAACATTGGGAAAATAGAATTAAGTTTTTGCAGGATATAGGGTGGGAGGAAATGTGGTCCAGGTTGCTATGGGAGTCTGTGAGTTTATAGTAAATGTTGGTCCATAAATTGTTGTTGGAGATAGGAATAGAGAAGTCAAGAAAGGGGAGGGTGTTGTCTGAAATAGACCAAGTGAATTTGGGGGCAGGGTGCAAGTCGTTAGTAAAGTCGATGAATTGCTCCAGTTCAGCCTGGGTGCAGGATGTAGCACTGATGCAGTAATGAATGTAATGGTGGAAGAATTGGGGAACAGTACTGGTGTATGTATTGAAGAGTTACTGTTCAATGTAACTGACAAAGAGGCATCTCTCAATTGAATCTGCCTCCACCACATTTCGAGGCAGTGCAGTCCAGACCCCTAAATATGTGAAAAAAGCTTCTTTCTCATCTCACATTTGCTTCTTTTGCATAATGCTTTAAAAACTGTGCCTCTGGTTCCCGATCAGTTTAGTAATAGGTTTTCTCCATCCACATTATCCAGAACCCTCATGATTTTGAAACCTTCCATCAGATTTCATTTTAGTCCTCTCTCCAAGGAAAACAATCCTAACTATTTATGAAGCCTAACCTACTGCATGCTTTATTTTTAAACAGCTCTTCACCTGTACTGCCACCTTTCATGACTAAATTAGTACCCTGTATTTTACACTGTCTCTTCACGTTCTGTGTAACAAAATGCATCATCCTGCACTTTGATTGTGGAAGAGATTGCTACACTTTCTAAAAGCAAGTTACTGACACTCATTGTAAATGCAGTTTACATTTCTGGCAACAATAAGTATGAGGTATTCGTGGACATCATTGTCACTAAGATTAAGATCAACAACTTAGTTGCGTTTGCTAGTTCTTTGCCTTCCTTGACTCTCTAAAGTTCTGTAAGCCTGGAACCATTCTCAGAATGTTTTCTCCACTCTTTCTAATGCATTCACATCCTTCCTAAGCTGTTTTGCCCAGAATTGAGTGTTATTCTAGCTGAGGCTGAACTAGTGTATTATAATACTGGATTAGTGGTGCTGGAAGAGCACAGCAGCTCAGGCAGCATCCAACGAGCAGCGAAATCGACGTTTCGGGCATAAGCCCTTCATCAGGAATCTGATGTGTATTATAATGACTTGCCATAACTTCCTTGCATTCGAACTCCATGGACTGGATTTAATGCTCAACGTCAATGGGTTTGAAGGTGGAGGAGGCATGTTCAATCCAGTGGTTGCCCTGTCAGTACTTTACCCTGTCCACACAATTTTACAGCAATGACAGTCATGAGAGTAGTCTGTTAAAAGGTCTTAACCCCTGCTGCCAGTATTAACTAGTAGTGAGAGTGGCCTCTGAATGGCAGGTGAGTCAGGCCTCTGAATGGCCAGTAGCTCTCTAAGGTAGTACTAACTGTCTCTAAGGGGTAGAAATTCCACATCCATTCTTTTCATTTGTGGGACATGGGCGGCACTAGCTGGTCAGCATTCATTGCCTGTCCTTGTTGCATTTGAGAAGGTGATGGTGAGCTGCCGTCTTGAACTGCTGCAGTCCACCAGCCTTGGGAGGGAATTCCAGGATGTTGACCCAGCAATAGTGAAGAAATAGCAATACATTTCCAAGTCAGGATGGTGAGTGGCTTGGAGGAAACTTTGAAGGCGGTGGTAATCTCATGTATCTGCTGCTCTTGTCCTTCTAAATGGGTTTGGAAGGTGCTGTCTGAGGATATTTGGTGAATTTCTGTAGTGTATCTTGTTGTTAGTACACACTGCTACAACTGTCTATCAGTGGTGAGAGAATGTATGTTTGTGGATGTCGTGCCAATCAAATGGGCTGCTTTGTCCTGGATGGTGTCAAGCTTCTTGAGTGCTGTAGGAGCTGCACCCATCCAGGCAAGTGGGAGTATTCCATCACACTTCCTACATGTACCTTATAGTTGATGGACAGATGGACAGACTTTGGGGAGTCAGGAGGTGAGTTATTCGCCACAGTATTGGTAGCCTCTGACCTGCTCTTGTAGCCACTGTGTTTATGTGGTGAGTTCAGTTGAGTTACTGGTCAATGGCAACCTCTAGGATGTTAACAGTGGGGGAGGCAGTGATGGTAGCGCCATTGAACATCGAGGGGTAGTGGTTAGATTGTCTCGTATTAGTGATGGTCATAGCCTGGCACTTGTATGGCAGCAAAAGTTACTTGACACTTATCAGCCCAAGCCTGGATATTGTCCAGATCTTGTTGCTTTTAACCATGGACTGCTTCAGTATCTGAGGAGTCGCGAATTGTGCTGACCATTATGCACTCATTGGTAAACATTCCGACTTCTGACATTATGGTGAAGGAAAAGTCATTGATGATGCAGCAAAAGTTGGTTGGGCCGAGAACAATACAATGAGGAAATCCTGCAGAGAAGACCTGGACCTGAGATGACTGGCCTCCAACAACCACAACTATCTTTCTATGTGCCAGATATGAGTCCAAACAGGGAGAGTTTGCCCCCAGATACCAATTGATTCCAGTTTTGCCAAGGCTCCTTGATATCTCACTTGCAGCCTTGATATCAAGGGCTGTCACTCTCACCTCACTCTCACTCTGGAATTGATACCTTTTGTCCATGTTTGAAACAAGGCTGTAATGATGTCAGGAGCTGTTTGATGGCACTGTTGACAATATTTTCCATCACTTTACTGATGCTTGAGAGTAGACTGATGGGGCGTCAATTAGCTGGGTTGGACTTGTCCTGCTTTTTATGTACAGGATCTTCATGGGCAAATGTTAACATTGTCTGGTAGATACCAGTGTTGTAAATGTACTGGAAGAGCTTGGCTAGGGGAGCAGCAGGTTCTGGAGCACAAGTCTTTTGTACTATTGCCTGAATGTTGTCAGGGCCATAGCCTTTACAGTATCCAGTGTCTCCAATTGTTTCTTGATATCACATGAAGGGTCTGTTTCCGTGCTGTACATCTCTATGACTCTATGATTCTAAATTGGTTGAAGACCGGTATCTGTCAAGCTGGGGACCATTGGAGGAGGCTGAGATGCATCATCCACTTGATATTTCTGGCTGAAGATTTCTGCGAATGCTTCAGCCTTATCTTTTGCACTGATGTGCTGGGCTCTTCCATCATTGAAGGTGAGGGTACTTCTAAAGCCTCCTCCTTCATGAGTTGTTTAATTTTCCACCACCATTCAGGACTGGATGTGGCAGGACTACAGAGCTTAGATCTGATCTATTGGTTGTAGGATCGCTCAACTTTGTTGATCAATTGCTGTATATGTTGCCTAGCAAGTAAGTAGTCCTGTCTGATATCTTCACCAGGTTGACACTTCATTTTCAGGTATGCCTGATGCTGCTCCTTGCATGTCCTCCTGCTCTCTCCATTGAACCAGGGTTGATCCCCTGGCTTGATGATAAGGATTGAGTGCAGGATATGCTGGGCCATGAGGTTGCACATGGAATACAATTCCGCTGCTATTGGTGGCCCACAGCACCTAATGGATGCCCAGTCTTCGGTTGCTAGATCTTTTCAAAGTCTGGGAGAAAGTGAGGACTGCAGATCAGAGTAAAAAGGTGTGGCACTGGAAAAACACAGCAGGTCAGGCAGCATCCGAGGTATATGAAAGTCAACGTTTCAGGCATAAACCCTTCATCAGGTATTCCCAATGTGAAGGTGGGACTTTACTCCACAAGAACTGTGTGGTGGTCACTCTGATGGTCAATAGCACATTAAGGGCCAATTGGCCATTAAGTGTTTTCAGGATGGCTTATGCCCTCATTAGTGGGATCGCCTTGACTGCTCAGCTGGGACGGTGGCACAGTGGTTAGCACTGCTACCTCACAGAGCCGGAGACCCGGGTTCAATTCCCGCCTCAGGTGACTGACTGTGTGGAGTTTGCACATTCTCCCCGTGTCTGTGTGGGTTTCCTCCCGCAGGCCAGGTGAATTGGCCATGCTAAATTGCCTGTAGTGTTAGGTTAGGGGTATTGGTCAGTGTGGACTTGTTGGGCCGAAGGGCCTGTTTCCACACAGTAAGTAATCTGATCTTAAAAAAACCTGGCATTTTAAGTAATTCAGTCCAAGGTTTTTACTTCAAAAGCTCGTAATCCTATAAAGTTTTTTTTGCCTTTCTCAACTAGCCTTGCCACTTTCAATAATTTGTGCACATAAGATTCCAAGTTCTTGCATTCCCTTGAGAATTGTATCCTTGTTTTTGTATTATCATGAGCAATAAACTTTTACAAAAACCTCTTTTAAATATTACATTTTTAATGCCATGTGCAGTTCCTGATTAATTTTTGTGTTCTCTTTAGAATTTAAATTGAAAATTAATATTTCAGTGCACATTCTTCCTGTGTTTCTATCTGTAAAAATATTTCAATGTGATTGGCTGCTTACTCTAGTCAGTAACATTACTACTTTTTGAGGATGCCTTTGACTAGATACAAGCTTTAAACTAATGTCAGAAAATCCATGACACAGAATTTGCTAAACCTTTTGAGCGCTTTCTTTGACATCTGTGGTGATTGCTGCAATTTAACTGCTATGAAATGCTTGTATTATTGTTCCTACTGGCAATGCCAATAATTGCCCAGACTTGTGCTTTGTTAATTTTTAAAAATACATATAGTATCAACAGTCTGCCAATCCTCTGCTATTATTCCTATTTATAATGACTTTTTTATAAACACAATAATACCTCTACTATGTCCTCTCTGGTTCCTTTAAACTTACACAGATGTAACTTACACAGACCCTTGTGTTTTACAATCCCTAAGCTTGCTTACCTTATCTCCTACCTTTTTAACTTGAACTCCTTTTTTAAAATCAATCCAATAGCATGGTCATCTTCATAGACTCCCTCGTAAATTTTTAGGCAACATCATTATTTAATATTTCTGCCACCTACCTATTTTTGTGTCTACGATTAGCCAATCACTATTCAGGACTTTCTTTTATTATTTTTGTATCTGTAGAACACTTGGCTGTTTTGTATTGCTTCATAATTAAGTATGGCAGTTCCTCTTTGCCACCCTAATTGTTTCATCGACTTATTTCCTAATGTCTTAACATTTCCTTTGGTCATCCTTTCTATGTTGTCTACCTACATGGTCTGTGCCTTTTAATTTGCTTTCAGTTTTGCACTGAAATGTTTATTCATTAGTAGTGTCTCATTACTGGCTACTTTTCTTACTTAATACAGAGTGATTGTTTTGTTAGAAAATGTAATTTAAGATTAACAGTGGGCAAACCAACATTAATACTAAATCTGATGTTTTTGATTGGCATAGTGTTTGTATTTGTAAAGCCATGTAACCGTAAAAATAATAAGCAACTAATAACTTATTTTGATGAATTATATGTTAATAATGCCTTAGATTTGTTGAATTGTGTGTTTTAACATGTATACTTATTATGTTTTGTTAAAATATATATGTTTTAATCGGCTCTTCGACAGCAAAGAAGAGTATTTGTGTGGAAGTGAACCAGAATACTGCATTTTATTAAAACATTTAAGTTATAATAGAAAAATAAATTAATTGTGCCTTGCATTATATTTGCTGTGTGTTAGACCTTATAATCTTGCACAGATTTTTTATGACAATAACTGCATTAAATATATGTCACAGAAAAAAAATCTTTGAGGAAAAGTATAGATAAAGATAACTGGGCCATAGGAATCAATACAATGATCACTTCTACCTACAAAATGAAATGCATTTACAATCTATTGTTATGTATTTATTCATTTATCAAACATTTACAAAGTGAAACAGGCTATTACAAAATGGCAGATGGTCATCTTTATGGGAATGGAAACACAATGTGAACAGTATTTGAGAGTGCTAAAGGTGATAAAGCCCATGTCTGCTAGAAATCAGTTTCCCAAGATGAAGTCAATTAGCATCATTAAAAATATTAGATATTGATATGATAGTAAACAATGCTTACAATAGTGTTAGAATGGTGTTAGAAATTATTTGATTCTGCATCAAAGGTGTCCTCTTAATAAACCTCCCAATATAATGGCAATCCACCCATTAGATTCAACAAAATGTGATTAGAATTTCTGGATGACATTTCATGCTGTTTTTGGCTAAGCCGACTTCCTTACTGGATAATTTTAACCACAAATGTGCCATAAAATATGTTGGCTAGTTAGTGCCAAAAACAGAAGATGTGACCTTAGTAGGAGTTCTCTAACCTACGGAATATTATGACTATGTAAAACAAAAGCCTTTGCTTTGATTCCAGGAATGTGAAACAAATGTCAGCTTTACTTTTTGAACCTTTAGAAAATTATACATTATTGCAAATTTCCCATAGCTCTGCCTAACGTTCAAGGCCTTCACAAACACACAAAAATAAATATTAGAGTTATCCAATGTTGATTATAACTGCCTATATTCCACCACAGCGATAGTTTCATGTCAGTATTTTTAAATTATTTCAGAAACAAATAAATGTAACTTCTCTGACTATTAAAAATACATAAAATTAAAATGTCAAAATTTCAAACATGCTTCTTAATCTATCAATCATATTTTAATGGATTTTCTGTGACATTGTTCAGAATGAGTCAGAAGATATGTTTATTGTTTTACAGTTAATATTGTCTAAGAGATTGTAAAAGAAAATTATGTAGAGAGAGTAATCAAAACTGTGGTAGATGGATTTAAATGTAGGTATATATGAGATTGATGGTTAATTAGCTCATTTGGTTAGAGATGTGGTACTTAATGTCAATAGTGCAGATTGAGACTTCATATTTGCTGAGATTTCTTAGACCTTGCATGTTTTCTTTGCTCCTTTGTGGTCCAATCACATAAAGATGTGTGGAAGACAATGATTAATCTGGACAATGAGGATGCCACATTAAAAGAGCAAAAGAAAGATGCAAATCTATCCATTTTGGACCAAAAACAGACAGATCTATTTACCAGTTTTACTTAAATAGTGAACAATTATATGAAAGTGGTGATTCAAAAGAGATGTATGGTCCATAGTCACCAGGTAGAGGTTAAGCACAAAAAAAAGGATAGCAGAATGTTGGCCATTAGAACTAGGAAGCTAGAGCATAAAGGTAGGAATGTTTTACTACAGATGTGCAGAGCCCTTAAGAGGATACATGACCTTGGAATATATGAAAGAAATGCATCATAGATGTACCAGAAAGTTATCATGATTCCAGTGGTTAGATTATGAGGATTACATAATTGTCATTAATCCAGGCTACATAAACTGGTTTTATCTTTGCTGGAATAACAAAGGCTAAAGGATATTTTAACTGGGGATTATAGAAATTTGAAAGAAATTAATAGGTGAGATAGCAAGATATTTTTTACTGGAAGGGAGCTCTAGGACAAGGGTACATAACCTTAAAATCAGAGCTAGCTCATTCAGGGGTTAAGTTAGGAAATACTCCTTCATGAAAGGATAGTAGAAGTCTGGAATTCTTTTTCGCAAAGAGAAACACATGCCAGTTCAACTAATCATTTTAAATTCAAGATCACCCGTCAATAAATTAATACAAATTGGTTTTCCATTGTGATACTTAATGCTTACATATTCAGGCCGTGACTTCTGTGAATCCACACAGGATATGATCCCTGGCTTAGAAACATGTAGGTAATGGTAGCTTCCAGGTATAAGGCCTCCTGTGTTGAAATAAGGAAAAGAAAAAGACACACATTTTCACATTTTAGGTAAAAAAAACAATTTAATGCAATAATAAATATAATTACAATGAATAAATTTGTCATAAGTATCATTAGTAATTCAAACAAATGTGCAATGGTCATGGTTGGATGTGGTTATAAGTTCCTGTTCTAAGTAACATTAATGTGACAGCCAGGCATGATGCTTGGTAGGGGGCATATATTAGCTGAACAGATCCAGGCAACTCCCCAAAGAATGAGGAGAAATTGGAGAGAAAGCTGTCCCAAGATAACATTCAAGCACTTCCGAGCTGCTGTCTCAGCCCAAAACTGCAGAGGCCTGGAGCAAGTCATCCACCTGTCCTCTTGGCTGCAGTTGGCATGTGACCCACAGAAATTATAAATTAAAAGGAGAAACTCACCTTTGAAAAATAAAATAGTCAAAGAACAAATGTTACAGAAAAGGCAATTTTAAAAAGAAATCTGGTTTTTGCAACTGAAAACGGGGATTTTTTTAATAGAGGGATTTAGTTTTACAATTCCGTTGCTTCTTCCCTGCTGAGTGCTACCAGCAGGATCACAGCTGTCATGGTGCTTCTGTGAATATGCTCCATACTGGAACTGGAGGTAGGCACAGGGCTTGAAAAAATGTACTTTTATTTAATTTGTGTTGAAGAAATAGTTGGAATATTTTACTGAATTACAATGTAAAAAAACTACAACATCAAGTGCAATAGATGCATATTTTGATGTATGTTAATAAACACATAAGTGGAGATAATGTATTTTGAGAGCAGTTTCTTTTGGAAAAATGAATTTTATCTGCAGAATACAAAATGTGAAGGAGTAAGTGAAAAGCCAAAAGGGCTAAAAGTTAAGCTTTCAGTAGTTCATACATTACTTATCTGCAACTTCAGAAAGATCCTCATAGGAATAAACAATTATTGTTTTACAATAATTTTAAATACTGGTCATAAAACTTTATGACATCTAGCAACACAACGTTCCAATTTTCTTATGCAATGATAGTAGTTTGAGTTAGCAAGATACTTATCACTTTAAACCATGTTGGATATTTAATGCAAGCTTCTTAAGTTTTCAAAATGAAATGTACAGATAACAACTGCTAAAATTGAAAAAGTAGTTTGGAGTGTGAATACTTGAAAAATCAAGTAGATTTATTTTAACATACATAATTTTTTTAAAAACCTGTATATTTGAGTTATTAGAGTCATAGAGATGTACAGCAGGGAAACAGACCCTTCGGTCCAACCCGTCCATGCCGATCAGATATCCCAACCCAATTTTGGCCCACCTGCCAGCACCCGGCCCATATCCCTCCAACCCTACCTATTCATATACCCATCCAAATGCCTTTTAAATGTTGCAATTTTACCAGCCTCCACCACTTCCTCTGGCAGCTCATTCCATACACGTAGTATGAAAAGGTTGCCCCGTAGGTCTCTTTTATATCTTTCCCCTCTCACCCTAAACCTATGCCCTCTAGTTCTGGGCTCCCCGACCCCAGGGAAAAGACTTTGCCTATTTACCCTATCCATGCCCCTCATAATTTAGTAAACTTTTCTAAGGTCACCCCTCAGCCTCCGATACTCCAGGGAAAACAGCCCCAGCCTGTTCAACCTCTCCCTATAGCTCAAATCCCAAACTCTGGCAACATCCTTGTAAATCTTTTCTGAACCCTTTCAAGTTTCACAACATCTTTCCGATAGGAAGACCAGAATTGCACACAATATTCCAACAGTGGCCTAACCAATGTCCTGTACAGCTGCAACATGACCTCCCAACTCCTGTACTCAATACTCTGACCAATAAAAGAAAGCATACCAAACACCTTCTTCACTATCCTGTCTACCTGCGACTCCACTTTCAAGGAGATATGAACCTGCACTCCAAGGTCTCTTTGTTCCGCAAAACTCCCGAGGACCTTACCATTAAGTGTATAAGTCCTGCTAAGATTTGCTTTCCCAAAATGCAGCACCTCGCATTTATCTGAATTTAAACTCCATCTGCCACTTCTCAGCCCAGTGGCCCATCTGGTCAAGATCCTTTTGTAATCTGAGGTAACCTTCTTTGCTGTCCACTACACCTCCAATTTTGGTGTCATCTGCAAACTTACTAACTGTACCTCTTATGCTTGCATCCAAATCATTTATGTAAATGACAAAAAGTAGAGGACCCAGCACCAGTCTTTGTGGCACCCCACTGGTCACAGGCCTCCAATCTGAAAAACAACCCTCCACCACCACCCTCTGCCTTGTACCTTTGAGCCAGTTCTGTATCCAAATGGCTAGTTCTCCCTTTATTCTGTGAGATTTAACCTTGCTAATCAGTCTCCCACGGGGGAACCTTGTTGAACGCCTTACTGAAGTCCACATGGGTCACATCTACCGCTCTGCCCTCATCAATCCTGTTTGTTACTTCCTCAAAAAACTCAAACAAGTTTATGAGACATGATTTCCTACGCATAAAGCCATGTTGACTATACCTAATCAGTCCTTGCCTTTCCAAATACATATACATCCTGTCCCTCAGGATTCCCTCCAACAACTTGCCCACCACCAACTTCAGGCTCACTGGTCTTTAGTTCCCTGGCTTGTCCTTACCACCCTTCTTAAACAGTGGCACCACGTTTGCCAACCTCCAGTCCTCCGGCACCTCACCTGTGACTATCGATGATACAAATATCTCAACAAGAGGCCCAGCAATCACTTCTCTAGCTTCCCACAGAGTTCTCGGGTACACCTGATCAGATCCTGGGGATTTATCCACTTTTACCCTTTTCAAGACATCCAGCACTTCCTCCTCTATAATATGGACATCTTGCAAGATGTCACCATCTATTTCCCTACAATCTATATCTTCCATATCCTTTTCCAGAGTAAATACTGATGCAAAATACTCGTTTGCTATCTCCCCCATTTTCTGCGGCTCCACACAAAGGCCACCTTTCTGATCTCTGAGGGGCCCTATTCTCTCCCTAGTTACCCTTTTATCCTTAATGTATTTGTAAAACTCTTTGGATTCTCCTTAATTCTATTTGTCAAAGCTATCTGATGTCCCTTTTTTGCCCTCCTGATTTCCCTCTTAAGTATACTCCTACTTCCTTTGTACTCTAAGGATTCACTCGATCTATCCTGTCTATATCTTACATGTGCTTCCTTCTTTTTCTTAACCAAACCCTCAATTTCTTTAGTCATCCAGCATTCCCTATATCTTTCAGCCTTTCCTTTCACCCTGACAGGAATATACTTTCTCGTTATCTCATTTCTGACAGCTTCCCATTTTCCAGCCGTCCCTTTACATGCGAACATCTGCCCCCAATCAGCTTTTGAAAGTTCTTGCCTAATACTGTCAAAATTGGTCTTTCTCCAATTTAGAACTTTAACTTTTAGATCTGGTCTATCCTTTTCCATCATTATTTTAAATCTAATAGAATTATGGTCACTGGCCCCAAAGTGCTTCCCCACTGACACCTGTCCTGCCTTATTTCCCAAGAGTAGGTCAGGTTTTGCACCTTCTATAATAGGTATATCCACATACTGAATCAGAAAATTGTCTTGTACACACTTAACAAATTCCTCTCCATCTAAACCCTGAACACTATGGCAGTCCCAGTCTATGCGTATTAGCTTTTTAATACTGATCTATTAAGATCCTGCAGGAACGATTTTGTGACAAAGCCTTGATGAATATCTGACTCAAATTAGTATGACAGAGGTGTAAAATAACCCTTTCTTAAACAAGTTTACAACACTACACCCAAGTAACACTACAGGCTGACTTTTATAGAAATCAGTTATGCATTAATTTAGTCAAGCTTCATGGAGAGTTTTTTCTCTGTGAGGCCTCACCTGATTTCTCACTCTAATTTCCAAAGTTTGCCTCACTACCTATACACCTTGTCCTTATGGTGAACTATTCATCATATCTTCCTTTCGCCACAGGCAGAAGCACTCACCATCGCTGGGAATTTCCTGGATTCCCAGCTTCAGCACCATATTTGAAATGTAGTAGTGCACCAGGCCAATTATTACCAGTCTAGAGCTGCCCTACTCAATTTGTGTGAATTGTCCCAGACATGCTGAAAGAGGGAAATTAGCACCGCACTTGGCTGACAGGGACCTGGAGATCCAGGTGGATGAGGTGGTGCAGAGGAGGTCTGTTTTCCCTCAAAATCCCCACCCCACACCCCCTCCCCACCCCAGGATTGGCAGTGAAAACTGTGCCACCAGACTATTCTGAGGTTGCTCCAAGGATGAGTGCTGTTGCCACACTCCAGAAGAAAGCCCAACAATGCCGGAACAAAGTCAATTACATTCTCTGCTCCTTAGGGTAAGTGCTGTCTCTTTTTGCTACTGCAAAAAATCTCTCACCAAGGCTCATGGTCTATTACTCACAACTGTATACAACACCTTCTCAATTTGCTCTAAGCCACACAATACCCTAACTCTTTACTGAACCTGCATGGCCTCTACACTGCCTACTCACTCACATGGGAAGACTCATCACCTTTTCCCTAACCTGCACAACACCGACAACTGTTTGCATCTCACTCAATCTCTCCCTTTATCTCATTCCAGGAGAAAATAGCCTACAATAGGGCAAAAAGAGAGCAAAAACAGATGATGACCTGACCAACATTTGGCTCCTCTCCCTCAACAAAAAGAGAATCTTTGCTTATCAGCACAGGTCTTTGACCACTTGTGTGGTAATGTCAAAACCTCCATCGTTTCAGCAGCCAACTCCCACAACCTACACCAACTTACATTCTGACTACTTTTGCTATATTAGAGTGGGGAGCAGTGTGCCAGTCAATACTTCACTGCAGCTGGCTGAGGATGAAACATGCCAAGATGTTGGCACTCAAAGGATTTCTGGAACCCAGGTACTTGATCAGCCCCAGGCAGGACAGGACCACATGGTGTCAGCAATTTCAAACTTCACAGAAATGCATAAAAAGACATAGGCTGAGCAGGCAGGTTTGTTGGAGGCACTAGACAAACTGATCCAAAGGTTGGAGGACTCCACCTATACTGTTTGCACCATGCCATACCTGGCAAAGAATATCTGGCAGCTTCCCTGGACAGGTCTAGTGCACTATATGTCTGCTGGATATAGATGCAGACTTACGCTCCATCACAATTAGACTGGTGCTCACTAAGAAAAATGTGACAGGTAGACAAAAGACTTTGACCTTATATCAAGTGCCCATTCCTCAAACGGAGACAAGGTTGGGCCAATAGGGACCCAGCTGGAGGAGGAACCACATACAAGGGTGACCAACCAACTCCAAAACCAAAAAGCTCCCCTATAGGGCAGGCTCGCTCTATGCTAATTGCGGAGCACATGTTGGCACCTAGACATAATGGGAGGGCAAGGAAAAAGAAGACCTTCTGAGGGCACATAGGTGCTAGCTGAAACTTCTTTGCAAATGTTGTCTCACCGAGGCAAATATATGTTCATTGTTCATCATCAATTATGAGAGTGAAAGTTTTCCGAGCTGAAATTATAAGAATGAAGGTGCAGAGGCTAGCAATTTTCAATACTACATGATATTTTATGGCTTAAGGTGTGAAGTGAGCAGTTTTTACACCAGGTGCAGATTATGGGACCTTGTAAGTTGCTTGCTAGTTTGGCAAATAGGTAATCTTTCTCGACCAACGTACAATGCTTGTACAGTGACGGTTGAGTTTTGACTTTGCAAACTCAAGAGAGTTTGGGGCCAGGATGCAGACTTCATGCAGTAAATAAATGCCTAAAGTTCACATACAGTATTTAGTGCTCACAAATGTCTTTCAATTGTTATGTATCTGTATAATGCTGCTACCCTTTGAAAGGCCTTACATTGTAGAAAAGTGAAACCCACTGCCTCACAGAATGAAAACACACCGCTACGTGGAGTGGTGTCAGCCACTTTCAAATCCATTGCACACAGATCATTAGTATCACGATGAAAAGGAATGATGGTTGCATTTCATGTGTTGAGTCCCACAGTCATCCTCTCAGTCTATGTGACCCCTCAAAATCCTCTTCTCGGTAGCCCTCCCCATAAAATCCATTAAGTTGATGTTCCCCAAATTCCCACACAATCCATTTACTTAACCATTCACCTCCACACATTACCCCCTGAGATCAGCCACATCGTGTCATCCTGCTAGACATAATAGTGCACTGTCCCCCATTGAAGCCAGGGTGGTGCTGACTGTTGATGAAGCTGCCTCCTGAACAGCATTATCCCTTCCATCTATATCTATCACATAAGTTGGTGTTTGCTTCATTCATAAATGTTTACCCTCTACATGCAACCCACTTGGGTGGCACAGTGGTTAGCACGGCTGCCTCACAGTGCCAGGGACCCGGGTTCAATTCCCGCCTCAGGTGACTGTGTGGAGTTTGCACGTTCTCCCCGTGTCTGCGTGGGTTTCCTCTGAGTGCTCCGGTTTCCTCCCACAGTCCAAAGATGTGCAGGTCAGGTAAATTGGCCATGCTAAATTGCCCATAGTGTTAGGTAAGGGGTAAATGTAGGGGTATGGGCGGGTTGCGTTTCGGCGGGGCGGTGTGGACTTGTTGGGCCGAAGGGCCTGTTTCCACACTGTAAGTAATCTAATCCAGTCTAAATGCAAACTGCCTCCAATCCCCACAATTGAGTTCCTCAGCTTCCTTCCTCAGCTGCAGTTCCCCAATAACCCCCTTGACTTTTAGTGAAGGGACCCAGGACTGACTATCGCCGACCAACTTGGGTGAATACCTCCAAATGATGACTGACCAGACCTCTGACAGCTTCATGTACAGCTCATCAACTGGGTTACCATGACTCCCTGGAACAGTTGCATGGAATCCAGGGGGCTGACCATGGACCACTCCCTGTACAGAAGGTGGATGGACACACTGATCCTGTTCAATCCAAGTGGCCAAGTGATCGTGTCTAAACTCTGAACTGATCCTAGCTTGCTGTGCTAGGATCTCCTGACTTAACATAGGGCTACTTGCTTTAGACTTTGAGAAAGTTCATTTGGTTAAAGCACATTCCAAGTGCTTGCTGTGTATGTGCGGGTTTGATATTGATATTGATAGCAACATGTCCATCTTCTTGACTGATTACCGTTGGCAAGCCTGACAAGCTGTCTGATCATGTATCTGCGCTAAAATGCAAGTGGACACTGAGTACTGTAAATCATTAAGCTCTGGCTGATGGGGCAAACTGCAAAAAGACAAAGCAGGAAAAGGTAGGTATGTAGGACTATAAAGAATGTGAGCACTAAGAGTGCAAGTGAGAATGCCTAAGTTGCACACTGGTTCAGTCCAAAAGTCAGACACTTGTCCACCATACACAAAGTGTCCAAGCAGCAGCATTCCAGCATTCCAATGAATAGCATCTGTGTATTCCAAATGCAGCATTGAGGTGCAGAACTGTAATGTAAGTGGATCGAAAAGTACTGCGAGGGTTGGGGGTGTTGGCTAAGGATCTTGGAGTGTGCCCATGGCGCACACCCTTAAATCTTGGTGACTGCTGTCCACGATGGAGAATCTGATAAGCAGGCTGGATTCACTGGGTATACAAATTCTCTCTGTCTAGTTTCTATCTGGCTGGTGGGAGAATGGGAAACTGCTTATAAATTATGTGAGATTAACTAATAATTACATGTTAATCCATGCACATGGATGCAAATAGGCCTCTTACTAGTGAGATTCCTATCTGGCCAATGGATTTTTATGCTCTCAGTATTGAGAATCGCCTTACTGTCAATCTCACCCTTTTTTCCCAATATTCTTGCAAATACCATGCCAGGAGTTGAGAAAATTTCACCTTAAAAGTACTAAGTAGAGTAAAATTTAATATTTAAAATAATTTTATAGATCTCTTTCACTTGTCGAGGGTAGTGCAAATTAGGCATCAAATGTTAGAAGATATTGGTCGTTTCTTCTACTACTAAAGAAATTAAGACCTTGTTATACCATTGGTTATGGGATCAGTGGTAAATTTCTATGGAGGCAAATGGAGTGAATTAGCCTAAATTATGTTGCCAGCCCATGATTTACTCTCTATACAATAGAACTCTGTGTGTTCATCTTTTAACTGACTGGCCTAAGAAGGCCCGATGCAATTTTAATGTTTCAGTGTTCATGTATAAAAAATGAACTAAGGCACATAATGTATCAGATAATAGCCCTGAAATCAATGCACCACATTAATTACATTACACTTGTTATAACATCAAGACATTTCACTTTTCTTTTTAACAAGAGCTGAAGTGCACCAATTTGAATTCTGAACCAGTAGATTTAGCAAATGCTATGCCAGTTTTAGCCTAATATCCTATTTGACGATGCTGACTATGTAAAAGATAAGCCTGAGTGACTGGAATGGGATATTATTGAGGTGTTATATTGGGTGAGATGACCAGATGTAGCATGTTCAGAGAGAACTACAGGCACAAGTTATGCATTTCCAGCTAATACCTTGAAGTGTTAACTATTGTCGTGATTAAAGATTAATTTGAAGCAAAGATTTTAATTACTACAGTGCAGGTCATGGTTGGATTTTCAAACTGATGCAAGGATTTAACTGGCAGAATATCCCCTCTCATTAGTGCAATTACTAAGGAAAAATACAAGAAAAGTAGCATTCAGGATCAAAATATAGTGATCTGGCACTGAAAAAAATTCTGTCACTAATTTTTTCCCATATTCTGCTATAGGTGTTTGTCAATTGGTTGAGTTAAATCAGGAAGTTGTCTTATCTTCAGAACCTTTGTAATTCTTGGAATTTCTCTCAGCTGATAAGGTACCAAATTCTAGTTCAAAATATTCTTTAATTACTTTATGATTAATGTTATCCCATGGAGAATAATAAATTGAAAGAACTGAACTTACCAAACAATACCAATGGGAAAAACTGATGGACAAAATTTCACTTTTTATAATTTTTACTTTAACAGTTCAAACAAAGTAAACATAAAATAAACAAGAATTAATGAAAAAAACTGTATTTAATAGAAACCATAAATTATGCATTAGCCAAAACAAGAAAAAATAAACTCATGGAATTACGAGCACATATGGCATCACATTCAGGCACAAAGCCCTTGAAAACTCTGTATTCCACAGATAAAGTTCCAGCTCCTACCTCCTTGGAGTCCCTAACCACCTGATTCTCCTCTAGCACTTGTAGCTCTCAATTAGCCTGCGATCTTCAGGAATGGTCTTCAGAAAAATGGTCTACCGCAGCTAATCAACCAGTTCAAACAATGGGACCACTGGTAATAACTATTTATTTCTTATCCATTCTGCTAAATCCAACCTTCAGGATTCCTTCTTTTCAGTTCTCTTGCATATAGTCTTTCACTCTCTTAATCTGCTAAACAGCTCTGCTGGTGAAAAGATTTTTAAGGGTCTTGTGTTTTCTTTTGGTTTCAAGCAGTTTCTGTTCCCTAATAACCTGATATCACAGTCTGATTTACCAAAAAATTGTTGTCGAAGCTAGGAACCTAAGGTTACACCCCCTTCCGAGAAATCTCAAAGTTTTAGTTTCTCTTCCAGTCTCAAAAAAAATAGGCTTTGGAACAAAAAAGTGAGTGCAGCAATCAGAATATTTGAAAATCCATCTGTACAAACGATAGCTTACATAAGCTTCCCCAATGGACCTCTCAAACTGTGGATCATAAAACTATAGTTTTTAATAGATTTGAAATTCACTATCAATGCAACACAGATTAAGTGCCAAGGCTTCTGCTGGCATTAAAAAAGATAGATTACTTATTACTTAGAATTTGGAGAAATTGCAACTAACTTTTATCATTTAAATTTTAAATATATTTTTCCTTCTGGTTAATTCTCTCTCCATGGTTTACTTCCTAACCTTCAGAAGACATGAGTGACCAGGTCTGGAATTCTGACATTAGTTCTTCTGTGAGTATTGAAGAAATGGCATGAGATAGAAAACCTCCATTTAATATTTCTTTTCTTGGTAGAATAGAACAACTTCCACTTTGATCCTTGTACAATGTAACCACTGCTAAGTTGTGACTCTTGTGTTGGGTGCAAATCTTTTGTAGTATACCATGCTTTTAAACAAAAATAATTTTTAGTAAGAGGGTGACAATATTGTGCAACAGATATCAGCAGAAATGATTATAGAAATTCATTGCAGGCTTTAAACAAAGACTAAGGGCCCTGAACAGCATGGGCATTGGTGAGAAAGTTGGAAATATAGGGAGAGTTCAGAAGTAATAAGATTCTCAATGCCAAGAGCAAAAATTTCCATTCTCCAACTAAGTGTTAAATGGTGAGATGAGAATCTCGCCAGTGAGTGGCAAGAGGATACTTTGTATTTAGTTGCATTTACAAACATCTTACTATCACTCCCTCTCATTTCATGTATATGCAGGTTCCCATTCTCTCCCACACCAAATAGAAACTAGTGATCAATAATTCCTGACATAAAAGTCAGGGCGGTTAGCTGGTGACTCCAGCTTGTACTTGCTCCTCCAGTCCTCCATCTTCGACAGCTGTCAGTAACACCACAGGGCACATCTCTGAGTAGAAAACACAGCCCCCGAACCACACCTATCTACAGACACTGGTGTCAGACACACGCCAACCTCATTATATCCTCTGATCCACTTACAATACAGTTCTGTGCTTCAATGGTATCTTTTGGAGTGCACCAGCAGCTTCCATCATAATGCTGTTGCCAGGACACTTTGCACACAGGGACAGGCTCGCAACTCAGGAACTGGACTGGGCTGCATCTCAGGGCTCATTGCTTGCTTTCTTAGCATACACTCACTTAGTGACTACTTCAATGTTCATGTCTGCTTTGCCTTGCTATTTTGAGCTTTGCAGCCTAAGCTAGAACTTAAAGGCTCACAATATATCTGTCTTGCCTTGCTGTTATACATAGACACAAAGATTATCATGGTTGTTTTTTTTTTAGATTACTTACAGTGTGGAAACAGGCCCTCTGGCCCAACAAGTCCACACCGCCCCGCCGAAGCGTAACCCACCCATACCCCTACATCTACATCTACATCTACCCCTTATCTAACACTACGGGCAATTTAGCATGGCCAATTCACCTGACCTGCACATCTTTGGACTGTGGGAGGAAACCGGAGCACCCGGAGGAAACCCACGCAGACACGGGGAGAACGTGCAAACTCCACACAGTCAGTCGCCCGAGGCGGGAATTGAACCCGGGTCTCCGGCGCTGCGAGGCAGCAGTGCTAACCACTGTGCCACCGTGCCGCCCAAATGTTAGCAGTCATTAGTCAAGGAGATGGACATGTGTATGGCACACGGTGCTTTGCCTTCTAACTGCAGCATGTGCTGCAGCATACATGGCAAATACACTTCATATGCTTCAAACAAATGGCCATACCTGAAGGTTTTTGGGGGTAGTCTTCAGTCAGGAAAGGATTCTGGGTAATCTAAGATGGAGGACTGGAAACATTTCTGGCTGTAAGAGCTGCTCCTTTTTTTTGAGGTACTTTAGGTGCTGGAGGTGATTTCCTCGAATTCCAGGAGCAGCAATTACTGTTTTATATGCTGTTGCATTGTTTTGGAACTTTGGAAAACAAAATATCAAAACCACAGCAGTTTTAAAAGAGAGAAGAGCAGACAAAGGGAGCACATGGTGAGGACAGTGCAAGAGAGAGAGAGAGAGAGAAACAGACAGAGAGACAACCTGCACAGTTACTGCCTTTGCTGTTTATGAATTCATTTGTCGCTGGACATCGGAGTGCATCTGGGAAAATTAACAAACACTGAATTTCACAACTAATCTTGGAGGAACCGGTTTGGGCGAAGTACACAACACAGAATCAGATAAGTTAATTGTTGTTTTATGTCTGTCCAAGAGAAAGGCTGTATTAGTGAGTACAGTGGGTTCTTTCTTGATTATATATTTTTGGAGTTAAGTCTCTTCATTAAACTTAAAATATAAGCCATAGCCCTTAATTTAACCTGGTAGAGTGTTTTGTAGAGGAATAAGACGGTGTTATTTTCTGGGTCTGTAGATTGTGAAGGAGCAAAAATGGTCTTTGCAGTGATATGTACTTCTTGTCAGGTGTGGCAGTTTAAAGAGAGTTTAAGTGTTACTGCAGATTATATCTGCCATAAATGCTGTTGGATACGAATCTTATCAGATTGAGTGAATCAGTTGGAGAGACGGATAGAAGCGATGAGGAATTTGTAACAGCAACAGAATGTGATGGATGGCAGTTATAGGAAGGGGGTAAAGTCTCAGATAGAGTCACATAGATGGGTTAATTCCAGGAAGGGTAAAAGAGGTCGGCACCTAGGGCAGGAGTCCTTTGTGGATATAACCATTTCAAACAGGTATGCTGTTTTGGAAAATGTAGGGGGTGATGGATTCTCAGGGGAACGTAGCACGAACAGCCAAGTTTCTGGTATTGAGACTGGCTATAATGCAATGAGGGGTACATCGGCTTCCAAGAGATCAATTTTGTTAGGGGATTCTGTAGTCCGAGGTACAGACAGATGTTTCTGTGGCCAGCAGAGAAAAAGTAGAATGGTGTGTTGTTTCCTGGTGCCAGGATCAAGGATGTCTCAGAGAGGGTGCAAAATGTTCTCATGGGGGAGAGGGGCCAGCAAGAGGTCATTGTCAACATTGGAACCAACGATATAGGAAGCGAAAAGGTTGAGATTCTGAAGGGAGATTAGAGAGAGTTAGGTAGAAATTTAAAAAGGAGGTCCTCAAGGGTAGTAATATCTGGATTACTCCCAGTGCTACAAGCTAGTGAGGGCAGGAATAGGAGGATAGAGCAGATGAATGCATGGTTGAGGAGCTGGTGTATGGGAGAAGGATTCACATTTTTGGATCATTGGAATCTCTTTTGGGGTAGAAGTCACCTGTACAAGAAGTACGGATTGCACCTAAATTGGAAGGGGACTAATATACTGGCAGGGAAATTTGCTAGAACTGCTTGAGAGGATTTAAACTAGTAAGGTTGGGGGGTGGGACCTAGGGAGATAGTGAGGAAAGAGATGAATCTGAGACTGATATAGTTGAGAACAGAAGTGAATCAGGGCAGGCAGGGACAAGGTAGGACTAATAAATTAAACTGCATTTATTTAAATGTAAGGGGCCTAACAGGGAAGGCAGATGAACTCAGGGCATGGTTAGGAACATGGGACTGGGATATCATAACAATTACAGAAACATGGCTCAGGGATGGGCAGGACTGGCAGCTTGTTCCAGGATACAAATGCTACAAGAAGGATAGAAAGGGAGGCAAGAGAGGAGGGAGAGTGGCATTTTTGATAAGGGATAGCATTACAGCTGTGCTGAGGGAGGATATTCTTGGGAATACATCCAGGGATGTTATTTGAGTGGAACTGAGAAATAAGAAAGGGATGCTCATCTTATTGGGATTGTATTATAGACCCCCTAATAGTCAGAGGGAAATTGGGAAACAAACTTGTAAGAAGATCTCAGCTATCTGTAAGAATAATAGGGTAGTTATGGTAGGGGATTTTAACTTTCCAAACATAGACTGGGACTGCTATAGTGTTAAGGGTTTAGATGGAGAGGAATTTAAGTGCGTACAAGACAATTTTCTGATTCAGTATGTGGATGTACCTACTAGAGAAGGTGCAAAACTTGACCTACTTTTGGGAAATAAGGCAGGGCCGGTGGCTAAGGTGTCAGTGGGGGAGCACTTTGGGGCCAGTGACCATAATTCTATTCGTTTTAAAATCGTGATGGAAAAGGATAGACCAGATCTAAAAGTTAAAGTTCTAAATTGGAGAAAGGCCAATTTTGACGGTATTAGTCAAGAACTTTCGAAAGCTGATTGGAGGCAGATGTTCGCAGGTAAAGGGACAGCTGGAAAATGGGAGGCCTTCAGAATAGGGCCCCTCAAAGATCAGCAAGGCGACCTTTGTGTGGAGCCACAGAAAATGGGGGAGATACTATATGAATATTTTGCATCAGTATTTACTGTGGAAAAGGATATGGAAAATATAGACTATAAGGAAATAGATGGTGACATCTTGCAAAATGTCATATTACAGAGGAGGAAGTGCTGGATGTCTTGAAACGGTTAAAGGTGGATAAATCCCCAGGACCTGATCAGGTGTATCCGAGACCTCTGTGGGAAGCTACAGAAGTGATTGCTGGGCGACTTGCTGAGATATTTGTATCATCGATAGTCACAGGTGAGGTGCTGGAAGACTGGAGGTTGGCAAACATGGTGCTACTGTTTAAGAAAGGTGGTAAAGACAAGCCAGGGAACTATAGACTGGTGAGCCTGACCTCAGTGGTGGGCAAGTTGTTGGAGGGAATCCTGAGGGACAGGATGTACATGTATTTGGAAAGGCAAGGACTGATTAGGGATAGTCGACATGGCTTTGTGTGTGGGAAATCATGTCTCACAAACTTGATTGAGTTTTTTGAGGAAGTAACAAAGAAGATTGACGAGGGCAGAGCAGTAGATGTGATCTATATGGACTTCAGTAAAGTGTTCGACAAGGGAGACGGATTAGCAAGGTTAATCTCACTGAATAAAGGGAGAACTAGCCATTTGGATACAGAACTGGCTCAAAGGTAGAAGACAGAGGGTGGTGGTGAAGGGTTGTTTTTCAGACTGGAGGCCTGTGACCAGTGGAGTGCCACAAGGATCGGTGCTGGGTCCTCTACTTTTTGTAATTTACATAAATGATTTGGATGCGAGCATAAGAGATACAGTTAGTAAGTTTGCAGATGACACCAAAATTGGAGGTGTAGTGGACAGCGAAGAGGGTTACCTCAGATTACAACAGGATCTGGACCAGAGGGGCCAATGGGCTGAGAAGTGGCAGATGGAGTTTAATTCAGATAATTGCGAGGTGCTGCATTTTGGTAAAGCAAATCTTAGCAGGACTTATACACTTAATGGTAAGGTCAGAGGGAGTGTTGCTGAACAAAGAGACCTTGGAGTGCAGGTTCATAGCTCCTTGAAAGTGGAGTCGCAGGTAGATAGGATAGTGAAGAAGGCGTTTGGTATGGTTTCCTTTATTGGTCAGAGTATTGAGTACAGGAGTTGGGAGGTCATGTTGCGGCTATACAGACATTGGTTAGGCCACTGTTGGAATATTGCATGCAGTTCTGGTCTCTTTCCTATCGGAAAGATGTTGTGAAACTTGAAAGGGTTCAGAAAAGATTTACAAGGATGTTGCCAGGGTTGGCTGATTTGAGCTATCGGGAGAGGCTGAACAGGCTGGGGCTGTTTTCCCTGGAGCTTCGGAGGCTGAGGGGTGACCTTATAGAGGTTTACAAAATTATGAGGGGCATGGATGGGATAAATAGACAAAGTCTTTTCCCTGGGATCGGGTAGTGTAGAACTAGAGGGCATAGGTTTACGGTGAGAGGGGAAAGATATAAAAGAGACCTACGGGGCAACTTTTTCACACAGGGGGTGGTATGTGTATGGAATGAGCTGCCAGAGGAAGTAGTGGAGGCTGGTACAATTGCAACATTTAAGAGGCATTTGGATGGGTATATGAATAGGAGGGGTTTGGAGGAATATGGCTGGGTGCTGGCAGGTCGGACTAGATTGGATTGGGATATCTGGTCATCGTGGACAGGATGGACCGAAGGGTCTGTTTCCAGTTAGAGGTACGAGTACAGTATGTCAGAGCATCAACCTCTATCAGTTCAATGGGGGTGTGTGTGTGTGTGTGTGTGTGTGTGTGTGTGTGTGTGTGTGTGTGTGTGTGTGTGTGTGTGTGTGTGCGCGTGCGCGCGTGCGTGCGTGTGTGATGAGAGGTGGGGGTGGCGGCTGGTTAGTGGCAGGGGTGGTGTTGGTGGGATCCAAGTCTGTTGGGGAGCTGCGCACAGATCAGGAAATCTGGTCAGTTATCAGTGTCAGATGCCCATCTGAGTCAGTCAGGAGATGCACGACAGTCAGTTCTGGGGTCAATTCAGTGAAAGGAAAGTGGGGGTTAGCAAGGTGACTGCTATGGTAGGGAAGTTGGGGAAGTCAGTTGTGAGGATTGGGCATACAGAGAGGACAATACTTGTGAAGACTGAAAAATCTATTGGGGCAGGAGACAGTGGTGCATTGCAGGACATGGGCTACTGCAAGTGGTGGGGTCATCAACTGTCACAATCATTCTGACTTTAGTGGGGAACAGTACAGCACAATGGTTGCATTGCTAATGCACATTGGGCATTAGGGAGCAAGTAGCACTTCCTTAGAAAGGGTTCTAAGATGGGATGAGGCAAATAACACCACGGAGACTTGTATTTCGTCACTAAGCCACCCTCTATTTACACATGCTTAGCATATGGACTTTGACTAGCTAGCTCTGTGGAAGATAGGATGAGAAGGCTGCTTTAGAGGTGTGTTCCTGTCTAATGAGGCAAGCTTTGGAGAATAACGTGAGAAATCTTGCTCGGGCTCACAGAGAAAAACCCTAAGAAATTTGTCAAAGTTCACACTAGCCGCATTCTGGTAAAATTCATACCTAGATAATAGTTCTAGCATCACCATATGAATGCTGGTGGATGTTTTGCAAGGGTTGCTTTTGTATTTACTACCTGAAGCAAATGACAGACATTGATACTGAGGTCAAGGACCAAAGCAAAGTTCATATGTATTCCATCCACATACCTTTGGCTTTAGGTCCAGAATAAGTAGGGAGAAGTTTATCTAACTCTGCTGGTGGCTTAGTTATTTTCTCCAGAGTCGGGTCAAATAGATGCAGCATGAGTGCAGCCAGCTGAAATCCAACCTCTTTCGAATTAAAATTTTCATGAGACCATTGGTCGGCATAGTAACGACGGGAGTATTTAGTTAATGATCCAGCAGCTCTGATTGTTATATCATTGGTATGGAAGGTGGAGTCAATTACCAATTTTCCATCAAAGACGAGGCACGCCTTATTGATGGCACTGAATGCATCAACATCTACCTTCTTCTTGTCAAAGTTAAAGAAAGCCTGAAAAAGTTGAGAAAAAAAAATGAGTATCAAATCTTTACTTGCAGTCATCCTGACCTCATTTGAGAAGAATGGCCCAGAGACTGACAGGATATACACACTACATCTATGACGGAATGGTGGGGATGGCCAGAATCCTGGTGGCAATGTTAGATAATATGTTGCTACTTGGCAATTAACAGACACTTGCCAAACTGATGTTAGCAATAACTGAAATATCATGATATGCACCAAGCTGAGTTAATAACCATTCTCTGTTTCCTTCATATTTGAGAAATCCTTCAAGGGTGAAGGAGGGGCTAATAAGAGAGGATACCAGGAAATCTTTAGAGGAGGCTGAGCATTCTAAGGGTTTACCACCAGATTACTCATGTGCAACCTCCACCAGCACAAATATACATATTGAAGTGAATGACTCTTAATTGTCCTCTTAAGTGACCCAACATACCACTTAAAAACAAAAATAGAAAAGCTGGAAAAACTCAGCAGGTCTGGCAGCATCTGTGGATGGAGAGCAGGCTTAACTTTTTGAGTCCAGTACTTCTACTTCAGAACTGATTGCAGCTAGAAAAAGGTAGGTATATAGATGGGGTCAGGGGTAGGAGGAGGAAACAACAGGTGGAGATGGAAGTCTGAGAGAGAGAGAAAAAATACTGGGCAGACAAAGGAATGGGTAAAGGTCAGTGACCTGGGAGAGTGAATAGCTGTGGATGGAGACCGTTAGTAGCTGACGATAGGTTGTTTGTGGTAGTGGCCCATGTGATGACAAAAGGGTGTATGGGGGTTGGGATAACGACATGGTAGAAGGTGCTCAAGCCCTAAAATTATTGAACTCTATATTGAGTCTGTTTCCATGTTGTATGATTCTAAGCATTCTGAGTCTAGAAGGCTGCAGGATTCCCAAGCGGGAAATGAGGCGTTGTTCTTCCAGGTTACCCGCTTGACCTTTGCAGGAGCACTACAGCAAGCCTGAGACAGAAATGTTGGCTAGGGAACACACTGATGTATTGAAATGGCAGAGAACTGGAAGCTCAGGGTCATTTTTGTGAACAGAATGTAGGTGTTCTGCTAAGTGGTTGCCCAATCTGTGTTTCACCTCTCCAGTGTGCAGGAGAACATATTATGAGCAGCGAACACAGTAGACTAGATTGAGTGAAATGCAGATAAATCATTGCTTCACCTGGGGTCTTGGATAATGAGGCAGGAGGAACGAAACAAGCAGGTGTTATTCCTTCTGTGATTGTATGGGAAGGCGCTGTGGGGATGTGGGGAATGTTAGAAGTGCAGGAGGAGTGGGTCAAGGTGTCCCAGAAGGAACGGACCCTGCAGAAGGCTGACAGGGAATGGGAATATATGTTGGTGGTAGTATTCCATTGGAGGTGACAGAAATGGTGGCTAATGATCCACTGGATGTATGTATTGGTGGGATGGTAGGTGAGGACAAGGGGTACCCTATTTCTGTTGTGGGAGGGAAGAGAGGGGGTAAGGGTTGAAGTGCAGCTGAGGGCCCTGTCAACCATGATGGTGAAGAATCCTCAGTTGAGGAAGAAGGTGAACATTTTGGAGGCAGCCATCTTCGGAACAGATGCAACAGAGACGGAGGAACTATAAGAATGGAATAGAGTATTTACAGGAAGCAGGGTCTGAGGATTTATTGTCAAGGGTAACTGGAAGTCGGTGGGTTGTAGTGGATCCATTGCATCTGTCAGAGACCATCTCCAGGAACAGTATCATGAATGCTCATATCTTCTTCCAGAACATTGGATGATCTGGTAAGGAAGTGCATGCTGTTTAATATCAACATTCTGTTCAACTTAACTGCCATTTTACACAGAATGGAACAAAGCTCTTGACTGGCAGGAAAGTGCAGGTGGGTCAAGAGACAGAAAATGGAAAAAGGGCAATCTAATTGCCACTTCTTGGAATTTCCAAGTCATTACTGTCCACTCATTTCTCATCCCTTCAGCATTTGCCTTCCCTACGTTGAAAACTATGGTTGCTTCTGTCTCTCCTCCTCAAATCTAATATTGTGTACAATTATAATATAATCATTATTTGTAAAGTGTTCCATTCTGGTTAGATTGTTACCTAATTCTGGTTCATTACTTATCACTATATTAAACCTGGCCTGCTTTCTTGTCGGCTCTAAAATATATTGCTTTAGAAAAGTCCCAAATGTATTTTGAAAATTAGTTGCCATTGCTAAGTTACTATCTTGCAGTTATTGTAAAAAATTAAGACATTCTGTTAGTAACCACTTATTATATGCTTTCCTGGTCTCCATGTTTATATATCATTCTTCTACATCACTAACATCAAGAGATCTGAAGACAACATCTAATAAAGCCTTACATTCTTTTTTGTCTCTTAAATCTACCAATTAAAAGTCTGCTGTCTTATCAATCTTATCATTATTTTTAGAATTGCAATGGAACATTTTATGAATTCTCCTTTGCCAGCTTCCTTGTCCTTTCAAAAGATCTTACAGGTTGGAATATTTGACTTGGAAGCACACCCAAATTGTACCTAGGTTTCTGAAAAAAAGTCACACTATACCTCTTTAGATAAATTTGTGCAGTCTTCTAACTCACTTGCCTTATATCACATGTCTGGTTTTGAAGGTGTTTGACAGGTAGATACTTAACATACCTACATCCATTTGTATGTCCTTTTCATAACTTATGTTCCTATCTATCTTTGTATTATAAATAAGTTAAATAACATAATGGGATACAAAATGAAACAGAGCAAGATAGCGGGCAAATACTTAACACTCCCTGATGCGCTTAATGCTTTCTATGCTCGGTTCGAGCAGAATGCCAGCAGCACGGTGTCACCTGCCCTGACAGCTCCTGGTGTACCCGTTGCTTTCAGCACCACTGCAGACCTTAGAGTGATCTTCCTGGGTGTCAACCCAAGGAAAGTGATGGACCCAGAAGAAATCCCTGGTCGTGCACTTAGATCTTGTGCAGGCCAGCTGGCGGAGGTATTCACTGACAACTTCAACCTCTCTCTTCTACGAGCCAAAGTCCCCACCTGCTTTAAAAAGACCACCATCGTCCCAGTATCTAAGAAAGCACTCCAACGTGTCCTAATGACTACCACCCAGTGGCTTTGATCTCCATAATCATGAAGAACTTTGAAAGGCTGGTCATGGCCCACATCAACTCTAGTCTCCCAGCATGACTCGATCTTCTGCAATTTGCCTACCAATGTAACAGGTCCACATTTCCCTAGCCCTGCACTCATTTCTGGAATATCTGGTCAACAAGGATGCCTACGTCAGACTCCTGCTCGTCGACTATAGCTCTGCCTTCAATACATTATTCCCTCCAGACTGATCTCAAAACTTTGAGACATAGTCGTGGCTCCAACCTCTACAACTGGATTCTCAGACTCCCGAGCCATAGACCGCAATCATTGAAGATAGACAACTGTACCTCCTCCACAATAACCTCCTCCACTCAACACTGCAGCCTCCCCTAGGATATGTTCTCAGCCACCTGTCATGCTCACTCTACATCCATGACTGTGTAGCCAAAGTCTACATGAACGCCATCTGCAAGTTTGCTGATGATATCAAACAACGATGAGTCAGAGTACAGAAAGGAGATAGAAGACTTGGTTATGTGCTGCAATGAGAACAACCTCTCTCTCTCAATGTCAGCAAAAGTAAAGAACTGATCATTGACTTCACAAAGAAAGGAGGAGAACACACACACCCCTCCCCCGTAATCCCCCAACCCCGTCCATCAACAGAGTGGAGGTTGAGAAGGTTGAAAGGATCAAGTTCCTAGGAGTCACAATAACCAATGACCTGTTCCGGACTTCCGATGTAGATACGATGGTTGAAAAGGCACAACAATGTCTTTTCTTCCTCAGCCAGTTCAGGACACTTGACATGTCCATAAGAATCCTCATCAATACTTACAGATAAATCATAGAAAGCATATTGTCCAAGTGCATAACACCTTGTATGGCAATAGCTCTGCCCAGGAATGTAAGAAACTACAGATGGTTGTGTGTACACCTTAGACCATCATGGAAGCTAACCTCCCATCCATGGACTCCATTTACATCTTTCATTGCAGTGGAAAGGCTGCCAACATCATCAAATACCCATCCCAGTCCTGTAATGCTCTCCAACAACCTCTTCTGTCAGGCAGAAGAAACAGAAGCTTGAACACATGCACCAGCAGGTTCAGGAACAGCTGATGAATGGACTCTCTAACTTCAAATAATATTGATCTTGTTAATGGTGATCTTGCCTCGTGCATGTCCTGTGCGGTGTAACCTGTATGCCTCATTCTGTCCAATAGGTTTTCACCATATAATCTGTATGTCCTTGCTTACTATGATTTGCGTGTGCTGCTCGCAAACAAAGCTTTATATTGTACTTAGGCACATGTGACAATAAATCAACCAATCAAGTTTAACAACCATATTTTCAATCCCTTCATCCAAGTCATTCATTTAAATTGTAAAAGTTGAGGTCCAGTATTGATCTCTGTGGCACATCATTTGCTACATCATGCCAATCAGAAAACAGCAAATCTATTCTTACTTTCTGATTCCAATTAGCTAAGTTTCTCTCCACACCAATATGCTATCCCCCACACCATAAGCTTTCACTTTCCATAATAACCTTTCATGTGCCTTGCAGTACTTCTACCAGTTTACATTTGCCCTTGGCAAATGTATTTTCTTTAAAGGACTCCAAAAATTGGTCAAACATAACTTCTCTTTCACAAAGCCATGTTTACTCTGCTTAATTATTTTAACCTTTTCAAAGTGTCCTGATATAACGGTCTTTAATCTAGCTCCTAACGTTTTTCTGATGACAGATGTTAAGCTAACTGGCCTACAGTTTTCTGCTTTCTGTCTTTGCCCTTTTTTTTAAATAATGGAATTGAATTTGTTATTTTTCAAACTAATGGAAATTCCCTAAATTTAGTGAATTTTGGAAGATGAAAACAACACATCAATCATCTCACTAGTCACTTCTTTTAAGACTTTCAATAAAGTCCATCAGGCCCCAAGTTTTTGTCAGGCTGCAGCTCCAATCATTTACTCGGTACCCCTTTCCTGATGATTGCAATTTTCTGGAGTTCATCCTACCTTTCCATTTTCTAATTTACTGTATTTCTTTTGGGATGTATTCCTTATTTTCTATTATTAATTCAACAGAGTCACTTTTGATTCGAACAATTGTCACAATTGTTAACTTTTTAAAAATATCTATGGAAACTCTTACTTGTCCATGTTTATATTTCAGACTGAGTGAAAAAAATGCTCAGTGTTTTGATAATTGGAATTGTTCACTTAAAAAAGATTTCACTTACCACACATTTTAGACTCAATGGTTGAGAATCCGTGGTGAAAGTTGCAAGGGTTATACGTTCATGGAGCTTCCCATTGTTATACTGAGCGAGCAGACAGTTAGAATACACAGAAGCATTAGCTTTCCTGAGTGCTTCCTCTACCTTGCTTTCTATCTCAGGATTGTTAAAACAACGTCTGCCTGAATCCGAAGGTGGCTTCACCAGATGTACGAAAGAGCCATCAATTCCAAAAGTCAGGATAGTATTCACTGTGACGTAAGCGTCCAGTG
The DNA here is from genome assembly GCF_047496795.1 of Chiloscyllium punctatum. Taxonomy (NCBI): domain Eukaryota; kingdom Metazoa; phylum Chordata; class Chondrichthyes; order Orectolobiformes; family Hemiscylliidae; genus Chiloscyllium; species Chiloscyllium punctatum. Next base: position 100,483,852 of record NC_092749.1, on the reverse strand, counting down.
TGCTCCCATACACAATGATATTTCCTGGAGAAAAAGCAATCAATCTATTGAATACATTAAAGTACTTTAGGAAATCAAGATTAAGCCATAATGTAATTACCTTCCTATTTAGAGGTGCTATGAAATACATGCAATGCAATCAAACAAATTGGACTGAGAAACACAATACAGGAGTGTTGCATGGTGTGTGTACCCTGAATACAAGAAGTTAAGAATAACAGGAAAAAAAGCAAGGATAGGAATAAAAAAGTGGAGGGGGACAATCTGAGAGAGAAGCAGAAAAAAGGTAAAATTGGAATACAGAAATACAGGATAAGTCATTCAAAAACAAGGCAGACAAATTAGGAAATACAGTGAAATAGGGCATTTGACAGTATTCCATATTGCTGTGGCTATGGAGTCACAGATAGGACAGACCAGAAAAGGACATCAGATTTTCTTCTCTAAAGGGGCTATATTAAACTCGATATTTTTGTAGAAATCAACAATGGTTTCATGGTCACCATTGCTGAGACTAGTTTTTGATTCCAGATTTTACTAATTGAATGACATTCCACCATCTGCCACAATGGGAGCGAATTCATCTCCCCAAAGCGTTAACCTGGGCCTATAGCTCAGTGACATTACCAATATACAATGACCTGCTTCAGAATCTGAAAAACATAGCTAAGCTATCCCACAATTGATGGATCATATCTAATCCCTGCACTCCTTCTGATAAGTGACAAGTAGAATTTGCACCTATGGACATCAGTAAGGCATTTGACAAGGTTCCTCATAGTAGACTGGTCAGCAAGGTTAGATCACATGCAATAGAGGGAGAATAGCCATTTGAAATAGAATTGGCTCAAAGGTAGAAGACAGAGGGAGGTGGTAGAGGATTGCTTTTCAGATTGAAGGCTTGACCAGCGGTGTGCCACAATGACTGGTGCTGGTTCCATTGCTTTTCATCATTTATACAAATGATTTGGATGTGGACATAGGAGAATGGTTAGCAAGTTTGCAGATGACACCAATATTAGACGTGGAGTGGACAACAAACAAGGTTACCTCAGAGTACAATGGGATTATGATCAAACAGGCTAACAGGCTGAGGAGTGGCAGATGGAGTTTAATTTAGATAAATGTGAGGCATTATATTTTGGTACAGCAAATCAGGGCAGGACCCTATATATTTAATGGTCAGGTCCTGGGGAGTGTTGCTGAATGAAAAAGGTTCATAGTTTCCTTGGAAGTGAATTTTCAGGTAGATAGGATAGTGAAGAAGGCATTTGGCATTCTCAACTTTATTGGTCAGTGCACTGAGTACAGGAGTTGTGAAGTCATGTTACAGGACGTTGGTTAGGCCACTATTGGAATACTGCGTACAATTCTTGTCTTCCTGTTATAGGAAGGATGTTGGGAAAGTTGATAGGGTTCAGAAAAGATTTACAAGGACGTTGCCAGGGTTGGAGAGTTTGAGCTTTGAAGAGGCTAATAGGCTAAGGCTATTTTCCCTGAGCGTCGGAGGCTGAGGAGTGACCTTATAAACATGCATAAAATCATGAGGGGCATGGATAGGGTAAATAGACAAGGTCTTTTCCTTGGTCTTGGCGAGTCCAGAACTAGATGGAATATGTTTAAGGTGAGAGGGGAAAGATTTAAAAGGGACATAAGGGGCAACATTTTATGCAGAGGGTGATGTGTGTATGCAATGATCTGCCAGAGGAAGTGGTGGAAGCTGGAATAATTACAACATTTAAAAGGCATCAGGATGGGCATATGAATAGGAAGGGTTTAGAGAGATATGAGCCAAATGCTGGCAAATGGGACTAGATTTATTTAGGATATCTGGTTGGCATGGACAAGTTGGACCGAAGGGCCTGTTACCATGTTGTACATCTCTATGACTTTAGGACTAGCCAAATAAATGTAGTGGCTTTAAAAGCAGGTCAGAGGCTGGCAATTCTGCAGTGACTAACTCACCTCCTAACTCCCGAAATGCCTTCCCAACATCTACAAAGTACAAATCAGAGCTGTAATAGAATATTGTTAATTTGCCTGGGTCAGTGCAGCCCCAACCACGCTGAAAATGCCAGGTACCCAGTTTGAATGGCACTCGATTCACCACCTTGAGAATTCACTCCTATGAATATTGATGCACAGTGGTAGCAGTGTGTATGATTACACTATGCGCTGCAGCAACTTAACCTGGCTTTCAGAAGCACAAAGGCAGCATGGGGTCTCAATTCATGCAAGCACTCCTCCATACTATTTTGCTTAGTCAACACCTTGGAATATTTTCCAGTGTGTATTTTTACAAGAAATGGCCTGCAGCAGGTCAATGAAAGTAACTCACCAACACTTTCTCAGAGTCAATAAGTGTTTGGGCAAAAAGATATTGGTGGAGCCTCTGGGTCCAGGGACCTTCTTCAGAACTGCTTCAGAGGACTAGCAAGAGAGAATGAGCATTTGTACAAAGTCAAAGAGAAGAGTGAAGGAAACAAGGACTTGAAGGGGAAGACAGGAAAGAGACACAGAGCATGTAAGAAATTAAGAGATTTTTGGCAGATCAGTATGACAATATTTAACTGAAGGGAAATAAAGGCAGTGAGTGACAAACACACAGCTAATGGACAATCAGCAAGCTTTGATCATCCAGAGAATTTAGTGCAGAATCAATTTATATTTCTTTTGGAGATGTCCTTCAGTCTCCCCTTGGAGAGCTCATTGATTGGTAGTTAGTAAATGTCATGGTATAGCTACTTCTTATTGGTTTACTCAACACCTTGAAAGGAACTGCAATTTTTAATTAGAGTGGTGCTGGAAAAGCACAGCAGGTAAGGCAGCTTCCGAGGAGCAGGAAAATCAATGTTTCAGGCAAAAGCTCTTCATCAGGAATGTTTCCTGATTTCTTGATGTTTCCTGATGAAGGGCTTTTGCCTGAAATGTTGATTTTCCTGCTCCTCGGATGCTGCCTGACCTGCTGTGCTTTTCCAGCACCACTCTAATCTAGACTCTGATCTCCAGCACCTGCAGTCCTCACTTTTGCCTGCAATTTTTCATGTCAAGGGAAACGGCATTGTGCAGCAGTCAGCAAACATGTGTTCTAACAGTGCCCTAAGGCTTTCCAATGCAGCATCATAACTGTTGGAGCTAATTAAAATCAGGATAGGAGCTTCTCCCATGGATAGTTGATGGACAAGACTTAGCTACAGTGCCATAAAACATTCAATTATGTCAAGCTAAAATTCCCCTCAACATCTCACAGCCTGCAAATAATCCTACCTTTGTCACAAAATGATCAGTTTTTCCCTTCATCACTTCTCATGGTTCTACATAAGTCATCAAGTAAGACATTACTGCACGTATAACCTTGCATTCACTCTCAAAAGCTGTTATACCCTTGTTGCTATATCTTTCTCATTTGTTTCTATCATCATGTACATTATCACAAGCCTTGTAAATACTGAAAATCCTTGCCTAGGAAACATATTAATCCAGTTTCATTTTCTGTCCAGGCAAAGTTGGCAGGGAACAGCAGAGAAACAACCAGTGCAGGAAGACGTTCTGCTACTCTTCACATACTGACACCGATGGGAAAAAGGTGCCATCAACATCATTGGTAAAGACAGCATTGAGGATGTCAAGGCTGGAGGCCATGCACAGCAGGGTATATATGGGCATCTTTCCTTCTTTTTCTCTTTCTAATTAACTCTCCCAATTACACACTCACACTGTCACACACTGAGTGTAACAACCTGATGGTGCATTGCTTCTGCCATTGATCTCAACACTTACTCTTGCAACTAGATCTTAACCCTTGCTCTTCTCTACACATTCTAGGTCACTCAATTGACTCAGTCGCTCTAGTCAGATACCCCTCCAGAAGATGCATCACCACTTGTTTTTATTCTGCACTAGTGCTGCACTGGTACAGAATTCAGCACCATCTCTTATTTAGTGATTAGTAGGGTGTGCACTAAGAAATTTATTGAGCTCAAATGAGAAAGGACCAGGTCTAGGTGGCAAGGCTGACCCAGGAAAGCTCACTGGAATGCTAGCTCACATCCTAGCTCTGCTGAAGCAGGTATAGATGCAGAACTTTAAAGACTTGTCCTAGATTATTTCTGTGCACCAGCATTTGCTGACATTATTGGGCTTCCAGCTATGGAGAACTAGAATATGATGCACAGTATGAAGGAATGCACAATCACAAAGCATTGATACTCTGCAGTCAGCCATGTAGCATGTGAAAATTGCAGCTGTGTACCTCCTCAGGGCTCAACAACCTTATCTGCCTTACTTGGGTTGTGAAACCAAATGGATAAGGATTTCAATTGGACATTGTGTCCTGGTGCCTTCTCTCCTATTGATCAGTAGAAGGGTATGGTAGTAATGGCAGTTCTGTATTGGAATGGAATGTGATGCCAACTCTCAAAACGATAACAACATACTTGATGGACTTTCTTGAAGCCCTATGCCAATTCTCACTTTGATGTTAAAGAAATTGGGCTGGGCTAGAATGCTCTGGTAGATGTTGAGCTGCACCAACCTGCAGCTGGGCTCTCATGTCCCAGCTCCTAAATTTATTTGCAAAATCATAAAAGGCTTTCTGAAATTTTAGTGTATGATGATATGGATAGAGGTGAAAGAGAACTGAAACCCTTGTTCCTGTTCCTTACGGGCCATTAATCAATAGCCCAAAGTTTTTGATCTGGGTCAAAATTTCAAGGCTGCATATTATATGCCTCGCTGATGGGGATTTCAATGATGAGTGGGTGCCCAGCCTTTCTTCCCAGCCAGCTCTGAGCTCATATCTATAATAGGAAGGGTGGCAGAGTGCTGAAAATGGCAGTCCGTCCACAGTACGTAAATAAATAGTCAATAGTCATTTGAGCTAGCTTGTTAAAAGCTTCGTTAACCTCAATATTAGCCTTCCCATATGAGTTCATGTTTCCATCAAGCACTTTTCTTGGGACTGGTTGTGGACCTGGCCACATGTACTGTGCAACGCTGGTGCTGCTGGGACTGATAAATGGGTTTAAATAAAAAGGATTAATTATTCACATGTTCACTCCAAATATATGACACTATATCACTCAATTACCACCCACACAAACGCATGCTCCAGGAAAACATAGTTAAAGAGGATGGTGCACTTCAACAAGTTAGAAACAAAGGAATCATTTGTAAGTCACATGATTGGCTCAAGTTGGTGCAGGTCTAGTAAATGAGAGCTTTTTTTCCACACTTCTAATATAATTGGGTGAATTCAACAATCAAATTGTATGTCAAAATCATTGCAGGCTTATCTTGAAGTAGTGGATTTTCCAACAGATCAGGAAGTTAGTTTCTTGTAGTCTTAAAACTAGGAGATCAATTTTCTGTACAAGTGGACTTGAAAAGGAACAGCGTTGGTGTTGCTGGTTCTAATTTTCTGTACCAAATGTTGCTACTACTGCAATTTCTGAATTTATTGCTTGCTGACTGACTAGTCCCCCTGATACTTCGATAAGTAAGATTAGTGATCTGAAAACAGGTTTAATCAGGTGCCCGAGTGATCAATACTTCTATTATTCACCAAAGCAATATGTGGTTTGAAGTCATTGCTACATAATGGAAAATGAATAGTGGCCTATGCATCTATTTATGATTTAACCTGTTTCTTTACAGCTCTCTATGTTAGGTTTTGAATTGACAGGCAGTGGATGGAATCTTCCCAATCCCAGAAGTATATGGATTATTGCGAGTCAGTTGAGAAAATATTGCAAATTGTGAAAAATGAGATTCTTGATGTCATGAAGAAAATTCTGATTCTACAACTGCAGTACAGCTGGAAGAGCACAGCAGTTCAGGCAGCATCCAAGAAGCAGCGAAGTCGATGTTTCGGGCAAAAGCCCTTCATCAGGAATAAAGATGAAGGGCTTTTGCCCGAAACGTCGATTTCGCTGCTCCTTGGATGCTACCTGAACTGCTGTGCTCTTCCAGCACCACTAATCCAGAATCTGGTTTCCAGCATCTGCAGTCATTGTTTTTACCAACTGCAGCTACAGGCCAATCTTCAAGTATTCACATGCCATTAGTACTAAAGTTCACCTCCTATTCTCCCATTTGTCAGATAGAAACTAAGTGGTGACAATTCCTAATATGAAAGTCAGAGCTGGTTCCTGGAAACTCTCGCTCACCGCTTTCTCCTCTGGACTCCAGTACACACCAGCCCCCAACATCTCAGGTTGCAATCCTCAGAAAGCAACTGCCACCATTCCACAGATGTTGGCTTCAGACTTGTACCAGTTTCACTGCACCATCACGGCCTATTTCTGATCCACTTACAATGCAGTTCTCCAATTCAAGGCACCAGCAATTTTCATTGTAATGCTGCCTACTGGGACAACTTATGCCTGGAGAAAAGCACCTATCTCATGATTTGGAACACTCACTCACTTTCCGAGGTTGCCCACAGCATCTCTGCCTTGCCTTGGCTTTTTACACTTTGCTGCCTCTGACAAATGGTCACTGGACGCAAATCATTAACTTTTTTTTCTCTCTACAGATGCTGTCAGACATTCTGAGTTTTTCCAGCACTTTTCTTTTTCTTACAGATTTTTCACATCCACAGTTCTTTGTTTAGAGAGGTGGACATGTTGCTGTACAGTACTATGCTATGTCAATGTTACATTTGCAGCATATGCCAGCATTGTACAAGTACTGCAAGTGCTTCAAACAAGTAGCTATGTCTCATACAGCAAGACTAATTACTAGCTACCTTAAAAGTCTTAGTGGCTGACCAAAATTCACAAACATCATTGGCTGCAAAAGGTCCTGGAACAAATTTCCTCCTACCTTCAACTCTAGGTAATTACTGACATGTTCTTTTGTGCATGCTGCCTGAAGTAACAACACAGATGCTGGTATCCCGCCACCAAGGCACCCTTTATTTACACGTGGAAATTCCTGACACTGATCCAACTGTCAGAGCCAGCTCTCAGAATGTCAGGATGTCTGATACTCCTGTTTTTATCTGATAGCCAAGGATCCTTGATTGGATCAGATAACAACTCCAATCAGGAAACTCATATTCTATGAGGTCCACCTGGCTGACCTCATTACAATCACTACATCACTCCTCCTCTGAGTCATACGACAAAGGCTGTTTCTTTTCTCTTGTAAACCTTTAGTGTCTAGTGTCTCAGGGAAAGTTAGGCTCCTAATAACCGAAAAAGTTGCGGGTTCACACGCTGTCAGGAGAATTACTCATTAGTTTTTATTTGCCCCAATGTCATTTGCCTGGAAAAAAATAATGCATTCTTTCCACATACTGGGCTCAGTCTTTGATGGCAGGATTGAATGAGTCAATCTTCCCAAATAATGGCATGTTACCAGAAATGCTTACCCAACTCAAAGACGACTATTGAGAATGAATGTCTTCAGAAGCATGCTTTACTCTCATCACCACTGAAATAACTCCATAGAGGTCTGTATCTTGTCACTAAGTCACCCTCTTTTTACATGTGAAAAGTTGTTGACACTGATTCAGCTCCTTCAGAGCCAGCTCTCAGACAGTTAGGATGTCTGACATTCCTGTTTTTATCTGTCAGTCAGGATTCTCTCATATTCTATGAGGTCAACCTGATTGACCTTGTTACAAGCACTATACAGCCACTCTTGGGCTTTGTCGAGGTTGGGATGGGTAAAGCATCAGTAATCATATAGCATTTACAATTTCCTCCTGTATTTACATGGCATGATTTGTGATGCAAACATGAGAATAAGTTCCACCATATCAAAGGTTCGTGGACAGACATTCCGTGGCCCACCTTGCTCAAGTCTGCATTGAACACTATGCCAAACTGACATTTGTGTGTTGTGCGAATGCTAACTGCTCACATTACTCAAGGCTTGTTCTGTTTCTTTTATTCCCCACAGGTTCTTTGGAACCACGATTAATGGATGCAACCACAGCAGAGTTAGAAGGCTTGCAATGCCCTGAGTCTATGTAGGAATTATAAGAGTCACCTGATCTTCTGCAACCATCTTAGCACTCCTTAAATATTCATTTTCGAAAGAAAGGCAATTCCAGAAAATCATAAACCGGATATGGTGCACAGTTAAGGTTATGAATATTGTGTGCCTTTGCTACGTAAGACAATAGAGCCACAATATTAATTGCAATGTTGCAATATTGACTAAATATCAACATTAGTCTTTGCTATTGGTTTGACATTAGAGTGGCAGTGATATACTTTGGATATGATTATACAAAGGGCAGGGAATGTTTAACTGAAACATTCTATATGAAATTATTGCCAACAATCACTGGCTGTAGCCACAATTTTTGTTCATCTCCCTCCTATCTTCTCATTATTCTGCCTCTCCTTAGTGTTATCTCCCTCATTCTACTGAAGGAACTACTCCGATAGTGGTTGCATGATTTGTCCCATTGCAAAACAAACTTATGCAATATAAACCACAACCCTCCAAGAATTCTGAGCTCTTCCAATCAAGGGCAACCCCAATGTCCTTTCCCCAATAATTTTAGACCATGCCTTAAGCTGTTTCAGTCTCAAGTGTTAGAATTCATTTCCTAAATCTCTCTGCCTCCAACCTTCTTTCTTTAAGATGCTCCCTAAAACCTACCATTTTGCCAAACATTTGGTCACCTATCTGAATATCTCTGTCATTGGATTGGTGGTTTTTGTGTAACTATACTTCCGTGAAATGTCTTGGAACATTTTACTAATATAAAGGTACTTTATAAATGTGTAAGTTGATGCTAATATAACCACAATCATATGGTTATATGACTCTTTATGGTATTTATGTAACCTGGTGCTGTGCAATTTCTGACATTATGGTACAGAGCAGAGATCCACAAATGAGTATGAGTTCCTTTCATGAGTTAAGAGCCAAGCGTGCAAAAGAAACACTTTATTTCAAGGCTGACAGCCTCTCACTTGCTGTGCAGGGCAAAAAAAAAGGGGGGATGGTTAATTGGTGTACTATGAAAACATCTTGGTATTTTGCAGGAAAGTGGGTACAGGCTTGCATGATGTATTGTGAGTCATTATGCACAAGTTGCATATTAATAAAGCAGAGCCCTTATAATTCATTAAAGCAGTGGCAATATTTGAAGAAGCCCTTAGGTAATAAATGTGCAGTCACTGACATCTTGAACTGAGAAGAATCTTTCAATGTGCATAAACGCTTGGGTTCTATCCTACTACTTCTTAATATCCATTAGAGAAAACTATGAATGTATTTGCTTGAGCAAACATAGGAATCAGCCAACTGATTAACACAAGCATAAACTGCAGACTGATTAATATTATTGATGCCCCCTGTAGCAGCTTGGAAGGGCTGAGAGACAATAGAGTTCAGACAGCAGTGACCGATGATGCAACAGGCTCTGCCAGATCTATTTCTATATCTAGGTCTGCCAGTTAGTTACTGATCTTCTTACACAATCTGACCCAACTCTGTCACAATTTCTCAAGAGAATCAGAGCTTCATTTGAGAAATGAAGGTATTTTGTCATTGCTTATAAACTGTATGAAACACCACCTACTATTAATAATACATCTTGTCGCAACTCTTATTTGTATCATACTCCTGACCTGGTATCTCCTTTTCCCAGGGATGTTAAAAAAGATCTCCATGAATAAATGAGTGCAATGTCAGAGTTCCTTAACAAGTTGTAACAAAAAGAAGGAACCACAAGTACTTTCAAACCACCAAAGGACAGAAACTTGCATTTTTGTAATGCTTTTCATGATCACTGGTTGGCAGGTGAAATAAACCCTATTAGCGACTACAAAAAAGTATCTCCCAAAACTCTACACAGTTTTATCTAACAGCAGCTGATGATTGGTTCACATAGGTCACTCAAACTATACTTCACTTTATTTGTAGAAACCACTGCAAAGGGCAGATGAAAAAGCAATGATGGTTGTCAGATTAGATTAGATTAGATTAGATTACTTACAGTGCGGAAACAGGCCCTTCGGCCCAACAAGTCCACACCGCCCTGCCGAAGCGTAACTCACCCATACCCCTACATCTACATTTACCCCTTACCTAACACTATGGGCAATTTAGCATGGCCAATTCACCTGGCCTGCACATCTTTGGACTGTGGGAGGAAACTGGAGCACCCGGAGGAAACCCACGCAGACACAGGGAGAACGTGCAAACTCCACACAGTCAGTCGCCTGAGGCGGGAATTGAACCCGGGTCTCAGGCGCTGTAAGGCAGCAGTGCTAACCACTGTGAAGACAAAACTAGTATTGGCATTAAATTATGTCAAAGTGTTCCTTATGTTCACATATTCGAAAACCTCCCACCTGTTTCAGACTGGAGCTCCAATTGCTGGATACCAAAGCAGTGATACGTTGGTGGGACTCAACAGCCATTTGACATTGACTACACTACCACATTGTGTACATGGAGTAATAGCTAAACCCAAATCTGCCCACAAAATCCCTTCTCCATAAGAGTTTTTTTTCTGTGTGAGACTGGCCACCCAAAAATTTATAACATCCAAGTTAGTTTTTGGAATATTTAGGGTTAGATTTTTATATGGCAATGCGATGAAATTTGGTGCGGCAATAAGTAATGTGAAGTATGGCCTTAGATTATAGGAGGATATCAATGAGCTGGTCAGTGGCAAATGGAATTCAGTCTGGATAATTATGAGATGCACTTAGGCAGGACCAAAAAAGCAAGGGAATATTCAAAGAACGGTAGGATCCTGGGATGGTTTGAGAAAGGCACCTTCCAGATGAAGCAATGCTTTACCTGTACTTCAATCTGTCTTTATAACTGAAGCCTGTCATCCCTGGGGTAACGCTTGTAAATCTCTTCTACTCTCTTTCCAACCAATAGTGTGGTGCACAGATCTGTACACAATACTTCAGTACATGACTAAAAAGTATTCCTATATTCCAATTCAGTATACTACAATCTACTCAACTGCGCTCAAGTTGAGCTCTCCCCCTCACTCTTATGCCAGACACAACCATAAAAAAAATAAGCACCTGTTTGTGAAAGGTTAAAAAAAACACAAGGAAAGAGAAAAAAATAGAAAGCTAACAAAAATAATTAAACTGTGTGAAAGCAGTAGCAGGAAGAAAATAATGATTTCTGTCTGTAAGTAATGTTTTAGTAAGGAACTACTAAGATGTTCTTGTTATTACAAAATTATGTATCACGTGATTCACTAAAACAATGTAACATAAGCATTTACTCATTACTCATATTTGTTATAGTCAATATGGCTAATAATATAAGATAGTACAAGGATTAAGAAGCCAAATGTTAAATTACTGTTGTTAATCAACTGGATTATTGAACAGAAATATATTAACAAGTAGACATTAGTCAGCAATTGCTCAGTCTTAAGTGACAGTCAATGAGCCATTATTGCTTAATAACATAACTTGATGCACCAACATCCTAAAATAAAAGATCCTATAAACATTAACAGGTTTGTTGAAAATGCATTCCTAACTAAAACTGTTGGTGTATTACATTAATCCTAAAGGAACCTGGGAGATTGTACGTAAGTAGTTAGTATGACAACCAATTACAAGAATGAAATTACACTTATTACCAGACTTAAATTTATGTTACCATTGAAAATCATTCTTCCTTATAAAGCAGAATCATTTATTTTTCAAATGAATATAGCTACAATATCTCCTTGACAATAAATTAACAGTTAATCACCTAATTAAATGGGTATTCATGTGTATTCTTCAGTATAGTCGCTCTAAACAACACAGCAATTTACAGATAATTAAAATATATGATAAATTTGAAAAACGTGGGAACACATGTAAAATTCCAAATAATTTCTGTAGTGTTGGGAAACAAAGCTAGCTGAAATAAAGATATCACAAAAATTAATTAAACAAATTACATCATACTGACTACATGAAAATAAAGCAGGTCTTAAAATTTCTTGCATCTGTCAGGTACCTTGAGACTGTGGAAGTTGATTATGTACATTGAACAAATGATAGCATTCTTACACCGGCTATTTTCTATTTTTATTATATTGTAATCATTTTCCATTTACATTACACAATTCCCTTTAGTTTTAAGATGCAGCCATAGGTTGGATAGGGTAGGTGGAGAGAAGGTACTTTACTTGTGGAGAGTCCAAAGCTAGGGGCCATCAATATGCGAATAAATACAATAAAGAATTCAGGAAAAGCACCTTTAGCCAGAGAATGATTAGAATTTGGAAACAGTGCAACCTGGATTGGTGGGGTGTAGGGTTTTGGAGTGAGAGGGGTTGAGCATTTACATGGAGTGAAGCCGCATGGGCATTGTTGTTGTGCTGAGCATTGTTGGGGGATGGCAGGGAGTGGAGTCGAACATTGCTAAAAGTGAGAGATTCAATCTTGCCCCACTCACTCCAATACCCCATTTGTCAACTATACTGACTCTTTCAACACTAGCCAGACAAGACGACTGGATTCCAGAAAGTGAGTCAAGAGAGGGTGGCTATAAGAAAGGGTGAACGCTGTTTCAAACCCCGCTATCCCTCAACAATTTTACACACCACAACAATACCCATGTTGTCTTCATTCAATGGCAAAAGTGAGGACTGCAGATGCTGGAGATCAGAGTCAAGATTAGAAGGGTGGCATGGTGGCTCAGTGGTTAGCACTGCTGCCTCATAGCACCAGGGTCCCAGGTTCAATTCCAGCCTTAGGTGACTGTCTGTGTGGAGTTTGCACATTCTCCCCGTGTCTGCATGGGTTTCCTCTGGTGCTCCGGTTTCCTCCCACAGTCCAAAGATGTGCAGGTCAGGTGAATTGGCCATGCTAAATTGCCCATAGTGTTAGGTGCATTAGTCAGAGGGAAATGGGTCTGGGTGGGTTACTCTTTGGAGGGACAGTGTGGACTGGTTGGGCTGAAGGGCTTGTTTCCATACTGTAGGGAATCTAATAAAAGAGTGGTGCTGGGAAGGCACAGTAGGTCAGCCTGCATCCGAGGAGCAGAAAATCAAGGGGTTTTGCCTGAAAAATCGATTTTCCTGCTCCTCGGATGCTGTGCTTTTCCAGCACTACTCTAATTTTGACTGTCTTCACTCCAAGTAAATGCTCAGTCCCTCCCACTGAAAAGCCCGACACCCCATTACTCCAGATTGCACTATTTCAAATTCTAATCATTCTCTGGCTAAAGATGCTATGACGGGAGGTCAAGAAAAGACCTGGAATGGGGAGAATGAATATTGTAAGGGGTTAAGGGAGGATGAGCATTTTTGGAGGTGATGGGAAAGTGAAGAGAGGTGTGCACTGTTGAGGGTGAGTGGGGACTAACCATTGATGAGGTGGAGCTCAGCATTGTCAGTGGGTGGGAGGAGGATGAGTATGATGCAGTGGTGAGGTGGGGGGGAGGCATGTGAAGATTAGGATGAACATGAGGGAGTGAGGGAGGTTTAGTGAGGGGATGTACAGTATTGAGATTGAGAGGTCTGTTTAAAACAGTGTAAGTCAATGAACTGAAGACAGATCTTAAGGAAAATGTCTTTATTTCATGATGATAAGTGGGGGCACATCTGCACTGCATTAAAGCTCACCAGTTATGTTCGCCCCTGCAACCCTGTTGAAGTCGGTATCAGAAGGTGGAAAAACTGTTAGTTAAGATGATAAGTGGGTAGTTGCAATCACAGTTAAGATTGCATGCAGTATCTCTGACACTGAACAGAAGACCTGGGGCTACAGAATTGAGAACAAAGTCTTAACATGCACAAAAGAAAATCTCATTGTGACACACAAGTAGCCAGAGAAGGAAGGAGAAAATATTCCCGACCTAGGGAAATGTAGAGGAAGAGAAAATAGAATATGAATAAAGGCAGAAAATATTATAAAACAGAGAAAGAATAGACAGAGAAAGATAGAACCAGAGAGAAAATATTGAAATCATTTGTTGCTGTTTGTCTAGAGTGATGTTAGTAAAATGTCCTGCAATACAAAGTGATGTAATTTATACCATATGTTCCCTCTTAATTAATAGAAGTGATTTTTGGAGTTGGTTTAAGAGAGAAATATTGGGCTCCAAACTGGCTGCTTTTAGTTTCACTGTGATGAAAACATCCTAAAAATCTGCCAACTGATTTCAGCAATGTTGTAGCCTGAGGAACTCAGAGAGAAAAAGAGTCAGACAGTGCTGTTGTAGAGGAAAAGGAAATGAAGAATGAAACACAAAGAGAAAAAGTCTTTTGGAGCTGATGAAAAGCACTATGTAGTGAAAGAAAGAACAGAGAAGGGAAGATACCAGACTGGTATCAATATGGCAGGTGTATAGTTGGATAGGTTTCAGCTTTCGTGCAGCATTTTCCCATCTATTGCCATTTTAGTCAATGACAAATCAAATCCAGGATGGCCTAAAGCATACTTATTATCTTGAAGTTGCGACCCAAAGATATCACTAGCACTGCAACATGATTTTTTAAAATTGAAATTAGGAAGGATTTAAAGTGTTTAGAAGAAGCTGAGGTAGGTGTTCTTTTTTCTTTTTTATTGGCCTATATCCTTCTAAAACTTTCCTATCTATGTATTTGACCAGTTCTGGTCTTCCCTTTCCCTACCCTCAGTGGAGTCTCTTTGGACTCCCACCAATTAACACAAATTTTGTGCCAGTGATCATTTGCTTAGTCAGCATAGGCATCTTACTTACATTTCATAACCAGTATAAGTTCTGGCCACAGTCTAATTTCCTGCCCTAATCACTGTTTTCACATCATTTCCACTGACCCTGGGTAGTAAATAGTGTAAATTTTGAGACAATTACCATGTTCACTATTAGAATTGTCACAGAAACTCAATTCGTATTAATCATTATAATTGTGGTAATATTAAAACTCTACCTTTAATATTTGCTTCATGCTTTTTGAGCCAATGCAGTGCATTTTCACAGTCATCATGACTATTAAGAACAAAAAGGTTGGAGGGTATTTTTCCTGTAAATTGCTGGTCAGGGTCAACAGTCACATCCTTATTTGTCAGCATGTCTTTTATATCCACTCCTGTGGGACAAGGAACCTGTATGATGGGAAATCTGTTTCAGTCAACCATAATAATTTTACATATCATCCAGTTATTTTTAGTTGCTATTTTTCATGAGAGAATCAAAATTTCTGCAGAATGACCACCATAAACTGAAAAGGCCATGTTTTTATTTCTAGAACTGTGAGCAGACATCTCAAAAGATGGTTTCTCTATACCCCAGTATCGTCGCTGACCATGAAAGAATTTGAATACAAGAATAAAAATTATAAGTTGATGTTAACAGGTTTTGAGTCAATTCTGGTCAGCAACAATAGGGGTAATGGGTAATCAATAGCTTGTATTTATAAGGTGCATTTTGTGTACAGCCATGTCCCATAGGACTTCTCAAAGGTAATCAGAAATAAAAATATGTAATTGTCACTGGTTGTATTGTCAATGTTGAGAGTGGTGTCACATCTCATTCATTCTCTACTGAAATCACTGTAATCTTATAATGACAATGTTGTAAATACAAGTTTCATTAGCATGGCAATCTTGGACTACTTGCAGTATTCACCCAGAAACACTGTAAAACATAAAGTATATCGTTTCTGCTGGAACATTACAAGGAGTGGTGCATGTATGGAATGAGCTACCAGTGGAAGTGGTGGTAGCTGGGACAATTACAACTTTTAAAAGGCATCTGGATGGGTATATGAATAGGAAGGATTTAGAGGGAATATGGGCCAAGTGCTGGCAAATGGGACCAGATTAATTTAGGATATCTAGTCGGCATTGATGGGTTGGACTGAAGGGTCTATTTCCATGTTGTATATCTCTACGATGCTATGACTTGATGTAGAAATAATAGGATCTAGATCACCTCTAAGAGTGGTATCTGACACTTATCAAGACCTAAGCATATCTCTGTTCCATCTTAAGCAAATGCTGAGGCCAATTATGTTATACTGAATATATTGAAGAGAATTTTAATTAGCCAGAATTTGTGTTTTGGATCGAGCGGGAAGTTAAGATACTGTATATCTAAATCTAGACATTAACTCGTATCCAAGCTAACCACTTCTACCTTTAATGGCAGTTAACAGGGGATAGGCAAACAACCCTCTCCCAGGAGGAAACAAAAAATGCTAATCAGGTTTTGTGTTATGTTCAGAATGGCTGAGATAAGTTCTGTAATCAGCCAATGGACACTCACTGTTAGCCTTGCATGCAAATACAGTGGTCATTTGAAACTATAACCCATCCAAGAGTCAATGTCTTGACAAAAGAATAGACAAAAGGAATTTAGCAAAAATAAAAAAGAAACACAATTGGTTCTGTGTGACAATTTCAAATATTCGTACACACTATGCATTTTGCTTAAATAGATACTTATACATACCTGATACTGTAGTCCAGTACATAGGATTAGATGCTCATATGGCACCTTTGTTTCTCCTGTTACAAGTACATATTTTGCAGCTCTGTTTATACCAATCATCTTGCCAGTCACCACATTAACCCAAGTCTGCAATGATATCTGTGCGTGATCGTCATGATTATAGTTGTAACTGCAGGGGGAAAGGTACAGTGTTAAATAACAGTTCTATTCTTTACAGAATTAATTAAGTGTGTTGTGGATCTGTAATATCTTTGTTAATATAATGGGCTAAGTGGAGCTTGCAGTCAGAGGTCATAAATAAGGTGCAGGTGGTGGGAAAAACAAGTAATGTTCTTCTGCCAAAATGACAAACAATATCTGCAGTTAGCTTGTAGCAACTCGAAATGAAAATCTAAAAAAGTAACAGATCAAACTAAAGGATGATTCAATACTTTGATAAAACAAGCTGCACTGCTCATTAAGATTATATGTACAGCTTAAGTTGTACATTGATATTATTGTCGTTCAAGCTATTTTCTGTCTAACTTCTGCTTCAAGGCAAAATAAACCTTCAGTATAATGCACCTTAAGTGTATAGAACCTCTTGCACCAGAAAAATGCCAAAGGACATGCCAAAGTGCTTCACAGTCTATATAACACTCTTGAAACGTGGGCAAAAATGGCAGTTAATTTATAATAATTATTTGCCAACAGCAAGACGCTATTTGAGAGATAAATATTGAGTAAATCACCAGCATAGCACTGCCATACAAGTATGAATAGTGTCATGGATCTTTTGTATCCACCCGAGCATGCAGACATGGTCTCATTTTAACATCTCATCTGAAAATCAGTATGTTTGACAATACAACATGGCTTCAGTTAGATTTTGTACTGAATATGGCTCATAATTTTCTGACTCAGGGATGGTAATGACATTACTGAGTTAAGGATGTTACTTATAAACATCTGTTATGAAAGATACTAGGTTGGATCAAACCACCTTCTCAAATATGACTGTAAACAATTGTTTAACAAATACATTAATTATACTAGCTTCAGGTGTTGTTCCCTCTAAAATTGTTGATTAATTTGTTGTTTAAAATTGTTGCACTTGTAATAAATGACATCAAAAAATTAGTATGAAATTTTACAACAATGTGGCTGCTCTCATTTGCTTGATATGTTTATTGACACAACAAGCTGAATTTTACTGGTTAGTTGGAAGTTCATGCCACTGACATGTATAGACAACAGGTGACCCTGTCACATGAAATTGATGGGCAGCAGCTAGATAAGTGGTTCCACTGGAGTTCCCTTCAAGAATTGCTGGCTAAGTCAGAGGGCTAGCAGCTCAACATCCTCAGTATTGCCACTATGAACTGTAATCACTGCTGCAGCAAGCAGGGGCCCTGCAGCTTTGGAAGATTGGCTAAAAAAATATGCATTTTAAAAACTCATGCCCTGAGAACTGAACAGGAAACCCTTCCAAGGATTTTGTTGGAGTTGCAGATGCTATCTTCTGTATTGGTTGCCCTCTTTTTAATAATAAAAGCCTTTCCTCACTTGGGCACCTACTGGAAGACTTTATTTAGCTGAGATACTTTCCACATGGCAAGAGGAATTGAAATGCTGGCAGCCTAGAAAAAAATACTCTTAATAGGGCCTTTACAAATTTAAATTGACTGCTCACCTCTATGTGGTAGGCAGTCTGCCCAATTCCGAATCCATTATCAGTAAAATTACTTAATGTGGAACATATCCAAGAAGCTGGCCTACCAAGGATCCCTGAAATTTTATGAGCTTCCCATCTCTATTCCCATCTTCTGGGGGTCAGTAAAAATGGGTCCAATTATTCCTTAGCACACTTTAGTCATCCTTTCAATCACAAAATTACCTGATTACCAAAATAGCTAACATTAGCAAAATCCCACCATATGCGTCCTAAGTGTTTTCGATCCATATAATGGCAAAGACATTATGTTGTTACTCCTATGTACAATGGTACCACTTGTACTGTTCTGTAACTCTAATGTACTCAGATTATCCCTTTACTACTGTATCTTTTACATCCTACTTGATTTCTGACTTCACTAACAGCTTCACTCAGAGATTGGGAAAAATGTGAAACTCACTGAAACATTGAGTGGAAACAGCACCCTCTTCTGAGCTGTATTTGGAGGCCGGAGCATATTTAATTGGATGGGAGGATGCTGGGTGGGGATCTAGTTGCCTTCCAATCTTTGCCTCAATTAATGCTGGGCAAGATGGCTTGTGGATGGCCTTCCTGCTCCAATGCAAATTGAGGTATTTTGTATTGGCATACTCCCATTTACAAGAAACGATGGACATGCCTTCATTTGTTACACCTTTGTACATGGCTGAGAAGATCAATCTTTAAGAGGCAGGTTCTGTCACTAGCACAGCATGTGAAGCTGCCAAGTGGTATTGTGAGTTGTTGCACTTGTTGTTAAGCTATTGTTAACCTTTGTTGATGTGGCAGGGCTCATCAGCCCAAGAGACTGTCACTATTTCCCTCTTCCACTAGCTAGTGACTCCTGAGCACAATATTCAATGTTTACAGTTTTCTAGTCATGCCTCCAAGTAGGCCATTCCGACTACTTCACCACACAATGGTTCTCTGGGCATGCAACTGTTTTCCTGAAGCCACCTTTGTTTGATTAGGACAAAGATATTTGGGAGTTCTGCAGTTGAGAAGACCACTGCATTCATGATCTTCTCATGCCATGGTATACCCAAAATGCACCACAGTCAACAAATAAGAAGTTAATGAGCTTCTTGTTACCAGGTTTTACAGTCAAACAGCAAAGTATCAAGAACTTAAAAACCATTAGAATGGTCTAATGGTTTAGATTAGTGCTATCCAATATGTTTTGCATATCGGTCAAAGGTGGAAGCAGCATTCCTTCAGAATGTATTGAGCTCCATATCAAAAGAAACATTGTCTGTTACTCTGATGCACCCAAGGTAGCAATATTCGTTAATCACTTTCAGCAGAATGCTAATTGGCGTGACTGGCGCAGACCTGAAACACCTTGTCTTTCCACCATGTGTTTCTTTACATTTATAGTCAGAAAGAACTAGTTACAAGAATGGAAGAGACATATAATTAGATTCCATACAGTATGGAAATAGGCCACCTGGCCAACAAGTCCATGCTGACCCTCCGAAGAGTAACCCACTCAGACCCATCTGACTATTGCACCTAACATTATGGGCAATTTAGCATGGCCAATTAACCTAACCTGCACATCTTTGGAGTGTGGGAAGAAACCAGAGCACCGGGAGGAAACTCATGCAGACACGAGGAGAATGTGCAAACTCCACACAGACAGTCGCCCAAGGCTGGAATCAAACCTGAGGTCCTGGTGCTGTGAGGCAGCAGTGCTAACCACTCTGCCACTGTGCTGCCCACGTGGGACCTGAATGGGAAACAAACTTGAGCGAAGTTAATGTTCACTTAACGGCTTCATTCTGCCCCAGCACATATTCAACAGGTGGGACAGTTACCATGCAGAGACCCTAAAAGGCAGACAGGGAAATTATTGCAGGCTCCTCAGGAGAGGGGGTATGGGTTGGTAAATCATTCCTCAGCACTTGGTCAAGAGACCAAGCATTGAAAAGGGAGACCTGCTGACAACCAATGTCGAGCACTTTCTTCCGATACCTCTGGCATCCCCTCAGCCATCAGTTCCATCACTTGCTCACTCATGTGGGGTCTGAGTCTCTCACTGATTCTGGGCTTCTGATAGGTGTACCATTGGCAGCTACCACCTCCACTAGTGGCACTGACAGCAATGAGGAATTGCCAGCCTCTGATTGGATAGTAGAACTGAGGGATGTGGAAAGAACTTCTGCAAGCAGGGTCCTTGAACTCAGGGAAGGTCTTCCGCTGTTCATTCAGTGTCTCCCAAAAGGAGGTGATGTGGGGCTCTTGCTGATCTCCAGTTGAGAGGGTGAAAAGTCTAATTATTCAGATTAAATATCATATATTAATTGTTTCTCACTCCCTAGATAATTACTGACTTGCTTAGCTTTTGCAATATTTGCTTTTGTTATTATGAATTTATAATCCAAGATATTTTGTTTTTGCCATGACAAGGAGTAATTGAGATTAATAACAGAGGCACAATTAAATAAAATCTGGTTGGATACAATGAGGGAAAAAAGAAGAATGAAATGCAGATTAAAGTTTGAGTACGCGGTGGCTCATGTAAAACCTGATTGTTTTTTATATATGTACTAATTCACTGGGTTTGTGTCACTGGCGAGGCCAGCATTTACAGTTCATTCTTTATTACACTGCAATAGAGGGAGTTGTCTTCTTTAACCACAGTAGTTCTTGGTCAATAGGGACATCAACAATGTTACCAAGGAGGAGGATCCAGGATTTTGACCCAGTAATTCAGCTCCATGTCAGGATGGTTAATGGCTTGGAGCAGAACTTGCAGATGGTGGCGGTTCCATCTGTCTGCTGCCTTTGTCCTACTAGGTGGTGCTGTTGAAGGTGCTTTCATTGGAAACTGCAATACATCTTATAGATGTTATACATTGTTGACACTGTCCATTGGCGGTAAATGGACTGCTTCGGTATTCCAAAATTATATGTGAAGTAATTCTTCATACTTTCATAATAAAAACATGAAACATCTCATTCCAAAATCTACTTCAGGCCCTCCCTCCATTGTTTGGGTGCTATTACACATTTTCTGTTTTACGTTACTAATAAATTATGAGCTGAAAATGTGTTGCTGGAAAAGCACAGCTAGTCAGGCAGCATCCAAGGAGCAGGAGAATCGATGTTTCGGGCATGAGCCCTTCTTCGGGCATGAGCCCTTTGACGTTTCATACTCAAAACGTCGATTCTCCTGCTCCTTGGATGCTGCCTGACCTGCTGCACTTTTCCAGCAACACAGTTTCAGCTCTGATCTCCAGCATCTGCAGTCCTCACTTTCTCCTAATAAATTATGAGCTAAACATATCACATTAGATGATGCACAGACCTTGCAGCTTTGAATTTTCTACGCACAGAAGTTGAGTAACTTCCAGGAAGTCCAGATGTTGAAATCAAGGTCAGGTTATGAAACCGTAAGTGTGGACTGCAAAGAAAAAAAAACAAATCAACAAATGCAGTAATAGAAAGTCAGTAATAAATGTGAATCTGAATAGTGATGGAAAAACGAGAGATAGGTGACACATTAGGTAGGGGTCTTGCTGTATCTTACCAAACTCACCTCATTGACTACCTACTCCTCTCTGGTATTTGTACACCTTATTTTAGACCCATCTTCCAGAAGAACTTTCCACTCACCAGACAACGGAATTTCGTCACAAGGAGACAAGTCAGTGCCAGAATGCACCTGGCTGGAGGAGGAACCATACACACAGGCCTCTCAGAACTCTTTTCTTAGGACACTTCTGAGGTGTCTGACCTTTCAACTCCACCTGGAAGTTGAAGCCAAGGAGAGTCCACAATCCAGAGGCAAGTGGACCATAGCAATTCAAGATCATCCAGACACAATGACTCCATGGTCATCCACCCAAAACTCCAGGCCAAGGGTCTCTATTGGCAAGCAGATTCCTTCCACCCCAGCTGTAGGATCTGGGACTACATTGAGACAGTGGTGCCCAGACTGGGTACTCCTGGTGGTGGTGTGCCCAGAACCTGGATTCTTGGCAGTGTCAGCGAGGCAGCAGTTGCAGCAGAGCCAGGGTCTCCTGGGCAATTGGCATAATTGTTTCTGTTCCTGAAGAGGGACTCCTTGAGGACCAGAATGTCTTGCAGAGACTTCGCAGAAGCCCTGACTCCACGCTTGAGACCCAAATTTGAACAGAAGATGAAGTCTTATTGTAGTAAGATGAAGTAATTTCTTTTTATCCTTATTGTACCTCAAAATGGTGCTGGACTGTGGTGACAAAACATATATCTTCAAGATATATGTGACAATAAATAACATAGTAAGAGGAATTAGAGTCTTACAGTCATAGAGATGTACAGCACTGAAACAGACCCTTTGATCCAACAGATAGCCTAACCTAATCTAATCCCATTTGCCAGCACTTGGCCCATATCCCACTAAACTCTTCCTATGCATATACCCATCCAGATGCCTTTCAAATGCTGTAATTGTGCCAGCCTCCACCATTTCCTCTGGCAGCTCATTCCATACACGCATTACCCTTCGTGTGAAAAAGTTGGTCCCTTTTATATCTTCCCCCTCTTACCCTAAACCTATGCTCTCTAGTTCTGGACTCCCCCACCCCAGGGAAAAGACCTTGTCTATTTATCTCATCCATGCCCCTCATGATTTTATAAACCTCTATAAGGTCATTCCTCAGTCTCCGATGCTCCAGGGAAAACAGCCCCCGCCTATTCAGTCCCTAACTATAGCTCAAATCCTCCAATCCTTGTAAATCTCTTCTGAACCCTTTCAAGTTTCACAACATCCTTCCAATAGGAAGGAGACAAGAAATGCATGCAATGTTCTAAAAGTGGCTTAACCAATGTCCTGATGTTTAGATTGATTCTAATCTAAAAAGTGAGATAACAGAGTTTTACATAAATTCATGCAGTTTTTGAGCTCAGAGTTCTACATGAATGTATGCAGTTTTTGAGCAAAGTGCAATGTAACTCTGCAAGTACAAATTCACCCCACAAAATATATGTGTGCATGTGGGTTTTTGTCTTTCTGTGTCTGTCTGTCTGTCTGGGGTGGGGGTTGTGAGTGTGAGAATGTGTGTGTGTATGCGTGTGTAGTGAGTGCAGAGTGTCTTAAGTCTGTGAGGGGGTGCATGTGTGAGTGTGGGAGTGCGTGTGTCTATAAGGGTGTGTGTGTAGGAATATCTGTGTATGTGTGTAGTGCAATGGTGATCATCTGTAATGTGACATGAACCCAAGGTCCCGGTTGAGGCCCTCCCTATGGGTACCGAACTTAGCTATTAGCCTCTGCTGATAGCTAAGTAAAACTCTGTTATCTCACTTTTTAGATTAGAATCAATCTAAACATCAAGTCATAGACAGAGAACACCTTCAACATATTGTCTAGCTATCACCATTGTTAACAGCTAACCCGAGAATGCAACTTTAAAAAAAAGGTTTTGTGATTTACACATGAAAGAAGTGAAACTATCACTGTATTCTAACAGATGAAAGGCTTAACAGACAATCAGTTTTTCAATGTATAATTTCAGTTACATCACACTGCAAATTTTTGCTATAAATTCTGTGTTACGATCGAGTCCTCCACTATCACCTGATGAAGGAGCGTCACTCCGAAAGCTAGTGTGCTTCCAATGAAACCTGTTGGACTATAACCTGGTGTTGTGTGATTTTTAACTTTGTACACTCCAGTCCAACATCGGCATCTCCAAATTATACCTTATGTGTTCACTTTCAAATCATTTATATAAGTTATGAAAAGTAGTGAACTCAGGACCAATATTTGTGGTCACAAACCTCCAGTCTGAAAAGCTATCCTCCACCACTACCCTCTGTCTTCTGTGCTAGTTCTCCCAGTATTCCATGAGATCTAAACTTGCTAACCAGTTTCTCATGAGGAACTTTGTCAAATGCTTTACTGAAGCTCATATAGATCACGTCCATCACTCTGCCCTCAGCAATCCTCTTTGTTACTTCTTCAAAAAACTCAATCAAGTTCGTGAGACATGATTTCCCACACACAAAACCATGCTGATTATACCTAATCAGTCCTTGCCTTTCCAAATACATGTAAATCCGTCCCTTAGGATTCCCTCCAATAACTTGCACACCATCAATGGTCAGGCTCACAGCCTATAGTTCTCTGGCTTTTCTTTACCACCTTTCTTAAATAGTAGCACCACGTTAACCAACCTCCAGTCTTTCGGCACCTCACCTGTGACTATCAATGAAAAGAAGAAAACCTTTTGAGGGCACTCTAATGACTTGGATGATATTGCACTGTTTATGAAGTATCACATTTGTATAAATTTGATTAGTTTGTTCCTCATCTAATTGCTTGATCCTCTGCGTAGCCACAAATGTTACCTGTGCTAGCATGATGCCTAACGAATATTGATACAGGATGCATCATGAATCGAATTCTGTTTTGAGTGCTTGTTGCAGCACATGAAAGCAAGATGAACAAGGCGTATATAAGGCTATTGGCTATGCTGAAACCATTGCCCTTTGTCCTAAAACACACCCCTATTACTTTCTTGGTCACTGTCCAAATGTGCTGGCATGAAAGAGGTGGTCAGCAATACCTGGGACATGAAGGTGAACAGGGAGCCCTTACTTTAAGATTACCAGGGATTGGGGGCCAGCATTTATGTGTTATAAGCAATGCAGAGTCTGTTTGAAATGTTTTGTCCTTTAAAGGGCTTCAGATTGGTGGCTACTGATGCCCCCTTTCTCTCAAGTTGACACTTAACCCACCCACTCTGAGTGTGGTCACAGCCATTTTGTTCCTCACTGCGCACTTTTGAATTCCAGCTCAGTGTGCACTTGAACGTGGACAAAATCTCCTCCGTGTGACCCTATTCCCATCCATGTTGTACCATAACCCCCCCTTATAAATACAGTTTCCTTCTTCACAATTGTCAACCCCCATCCACTCCAGCTTTCAACTCCAATCATAGTGAATATGTTCTCGAGTCACCTTCCTGTAGCCCAGTCTATGCCTCCTAACCCCCTTTTTCTTTAGTTTCTGTAGTTGTACCCAACAAACTGATTCAGCCCAGCCACCTCAGCACACCAATCAGACTCATGACTGATGACTATACATCTCTATGATCAGATCAGCTTCACATATAGGACAGTCTACTATGGCACTACACGATTGATCGTGAACCACGTTCTGGACTGCAAGGGCATGAACCTCTTGATCAAGAACACCTTTACTGGATGCCTGACTATGGTCAATCCTCGAGAGGCTGCCTTTGTATTGGAGGCTGCCTTTGACTTACAGTGCCAAGATCCCCTGACCTACATTATCCCTCCATGAACTTTTATGAAGACTACTCCCTTAAGATTTTGAGACATGGTTGCATATTTGAGGTCCTCACAGTATGTTTGTTGCGTAAGCTGCTGCCATGTAGTGGAGGTGTGAGATTGATGTAGCACACTGCAGTTGAGTAAGGTTTTTCATTTTTATTATGGATCATTATCTAATGATTGCTGGTGGAAAGTGCAGGTGTACAAAAAGAAGCAGACAGCATGTGGCTTCCCAAAGTCAGAAAAACTGGCATTATTTACTACTTTAAGGCTGTAAATAAAAAGTGGTCATTTGGCTAAGCACAATGAAGAAAAGCTGCAAAAAAGGGAAATAAAAATAAAAACAAGTAACTTAAGCATTTGCAAGTGAAATCAATGAAAGACCTAATGAAAAGGTTCTACAGGTAGGAAACCCTTTATCCGAAATCCTGAAATCCAAAAAGCTCCAAAATCCAAAGGTATTTTGTGAAGCTTTATTCTCATTAACAAGGTTGTTTGGCATGCAAACAGTTAACCCAACTCCACACCCACTCGAAGCATCTCACTCAGGTGCAACATGGATGGGGGAGGGGGCGTGGCCTAGCACTGGCAGGCCTCATTTTATCTCTGGGCCCGTTTTACTCATAGTGAGTCTGCTCTTCAGTAAGATTTTTTTAAAAATTCACCATCAAACTGTCACTTATTCTGAAATTCAAAAAATTCTTAATTCTGAAAACCAGGTGGTCCTGAGCATTTTGGATAAAGGATTGTGCACTTGTACTAATGTTTAACAAAATCTTCAAGATATATTCTTACAGTTCAAGGCATATTAGGCATATTAGCATATTTTCATCACCGTTACTCTATGCACAACTATCACAAACTATACAAATGCAGAATTATATTACCAGAAGACCAATGTTTCAAGGAAGGAGATCCCAACCTCCGAAGCACCAACCACTACAATTTGTGAATTGATGGTCAGCTTTGGCTCCATGGTCAACTTTCGGTTTATATGGTTTAAAGCATACTTTGGCTGAAACAACATAAATAGAAGTCATTAACAGTATATAATTTTATCTTTAGTTCATCTTCTGAAACTTCTGTTTCTTGCTGAGATAAATTTCATTGAATACCTGGTCCAACTGTTTATTCAAAATGTTTGAACATGTGAGAGTAGATATCATCAGACTTCTTTAATATTAACAGTCTGAATCAAGCATGATCTTATCATTATATGACCTTCTGCACTCATATATGCTTTCCAGTACATTCCACAGTAACCGTAGTTAAAATTCAGCTTCCTATAACGCAAATCACAAAACACTAACCGGACCAAACTTTGTACTTTACTGACATCAGCATTCGCAGAGACTAGAAGTGCAGTCTGGAAGCTTCTGATCAGTAAACCTTGGTGCTATCCATCTGGTGTAATGCAGCAAAATGGTATTATCTTTAATAAAGTAATTAAAATAATACAATAAAGGAATAAAGTAATGGGCGTCTTGTGGTTTTGTGAGTTCAAACCCAACTGCATCCTATTTTATATCAGCAAGAGCATTATAACATATATAAACAATCTATCATTCTATTCATTCAGTTGGAACAATAATCCAGCCTTTCCATTTTCAGGCTACAAAATCAAATAATGAAACAATTTGAGATCAATTACAAGTCATTTGTGATAGGTGATGAAATTTGGAGGTGTTTGTAAATTTGCAAATATGTAGATTGAAAGATGTTTAAAAACTTTCAGTTCAAAGTAACTAAATCTGACTGTCTCACTTCCTTGTTTATAATACTTCTGACAACTTGAAGTTTAACAGATGTGCACTTGATAGAAAACAATAATATTGCTGTTCATTCTTTAAGTCAAAATCATAAATCCCTTCATAGGTACAGATTATAATTTCACTATAATAATGAATCATGGCCGTTCAAGAGAGAAATAAAAGACTATGTTTCATGCAGCTTATATTTGTTTGAGGGTATAAATCAGTAAATAACTGCCGGTCATCCAACAGAATGCACAGCTGATTGTATGCACAGCTCAGCAGTCAGTGAGATCATGTATCACCAATAATAAAATAAAACTAGCAATTATAAATGTTCATTGTAAACAAAAAAGGCAAAAGGGGAAAAGTAAGCAAGATTTCAACCACCAATTTAAAATTTGTCCATTTTGATTAAATGGAAAGGGATTATAAGCAATTCACCAATAAATTGAAAATCAAACCATAATTTCAGAAAGCAATTATCGAAAAATTCATGTTCAGACGATCCACCAACCATTAAACAGTTTCTGAACCTGAACTCACTATTTCAGTTGTGCTAGACTAACTTCCCTGAATGAAAATGCAGAAAACTGTGATTCTTGAAGCACAATCCAACTATATCAGTTTAATTACAATATTTACATATTGTACATTAAATCTATAACCAAGACTCAGCACACAACATAGCCAGGATGTGTAATTTTGCAATTATCTGGTTTACATTTATATTACAATCAGATGTTACATAAACTGGCTTAACATTTCAGTCTTGACAAGTTTGGAAACAAGCATTTAAGATTATTGCAAATAAAAAGGAATGTGATGTCAAATCTTTTCTGCTTGTACTCATCAGGGCAGAATTGTAAGAATACCAAATATTAAATGGAATAACAACTTACATTGCATGGGAAGAGGGTATTGGGAGATTGGCAAGTGAACTCCGAATGGAAGAAACCCTGCCATGGAAAATGCAACACAGAACAGCTAACTGTTAAGCTATCCTGGCAAGTCAACTCTGATTATTCAAAGTATCAAAAAGTACCAAAGAATGGCTGTCCCTCAAGCTTTTGTTTAGTTGAAAAGTGCAATGTATAGGTATGCTCTTTGTGTTTGTAAAGGACAGGGTGCTGTGTGTGAATATGTAGCTTCTAGCATATGTAAGTGAACCATATTGTTAACCTAGCTAATAATCTTAAATTTGTTATTTTCAGCAAAATCCAATATCTATTGTCACTATTGAGCTAATCACTTTAAATCATATAATCGCTACAGCGTGGAAGCAGACCATTCAGCCCATCAAGTGCACACTGACCCTATGAAGAGCATCCCACCGAACCATTCCCCATGGCTAATCTACCGACCCTGCACATCTTTGGACTGTGGGAGGAAACCCACACAGACAAAGGGAGAACGTGAAAATTCCACACAATCCCCCCGAGGGTGGTTTCAAACCTGGGTCCCTGGCACTGTGAGGCAGCAGTGTTGACCATAGAGCCACCATACTGCCCTGTTAAGGCATTTTAGTTTTCAACCCATCTGAAAATGAGAACAGTTTCTCCCTATCTACTCTATTCAGCCTCCTCATGATGTTAAACAGCTCCACCAAAACTGTTCTTAATATCATCTTCTCAAAAGAGAACAGCACCAGCTTTGTTAATCTAACACAGTAACTGAATTCCTTCATTTTTGGAACTAGTTGTACAAATATTTTCTGCAACTTCTCCAATGTCTTCTAATGTTTCTGATGGGCAGTGCCCAAACTTTGACTCAATATTCTAGTTGAATCCAAGTCAGTGTTTTATAATGGTTTACAGTGCTTTATGCCTCCACTTACCAAGCACAGGATTTCTTATTATTGCATTTGTTTTCTCAAACTTCATTTTGTGCACATAGACCTCCTGATCATTTTGCTTCTGCATCTTATTTAGTTAGACTGATACATTTTATTTTACATTATCTTTCCTCACTGTTCCGACCAAATTCTAACATTGGTCAGACCACACCTGGAGTGCTTCTTGCAACTGTGGAGGAAGTTAACACAATGTTTTGTTAATGAATGTGACAATTTATACTGGATAACTTGTGTAACTTATAAATGCAAACTCAAATGCATTGTTTTCATGAAAAGGCAGACGTTTGGAGAAATTGTACTTAAGTCTATCGGCTGGCTTGTGCTGGATTTCTATTGCTGCTGCCAGTGCCTTTATGTGCAATCTGTGACAACTATTAACACCTGTCACTTCAAACAAGGCCAGTATTATGAAACAGTCACTAAGAAATTAAACAAAAAATTCAGAAGAAACATTTTAATTCAGAAAATGGTGAATGTGTACAACTCACTATCACACGGATAGAACTGAATAGAATGGTACATTTAAAGGGAGATTATATTAGCACATGAGGGAGAAACAAAAGAAAAATCTGCTCATGTCTTGAGTGGATACTCAAATATATGCTAGCAGTGTTATTTACCCTCAGGGGAAAATTTTAGTCCCAATCTGGTGAAGAAGTCTTGCCTTGAAGAACTACTGATTATTTTAATAAGATTAGTTCAAAATCCAACCAATGCTTGAAGTAGAGGCAGTGGCCACCAAAGATAATAGAGTTATATTTTAAAGTACATTTGGGGGTTCAGCAGAGTTTGGTTGGCAAACCTCAATGGGGGGCATGAGTGTCTTGGTTTCTGATGCAGACTTGCCTCAAGAAAGAGCGGGGAACTTCGTTTGGGGGTCCCATGTGCCCTAAAAGTTCATACCCACCTTAAATCTCATCCCCCGACTCTCAACCAAGACACTCACCTCCTCACCCCTCGCACCCCCACTGCGGTCTGCCAGCCATGCACTCCTGAATGCAACATCACAAAAGCAGATCATTTATGGGACCTTGTTTGTGGTGTTGTAGTGTTCCCCTGTGTTTTGTCAAATTATTCAAAAAATGTGGTGCTGGAAAATCACAGCCAGTCAGACAGCATCTGAGGAGCAGGAGAGTCGACGTTTCAAGCATAACCTCTTCATCAGCTTATGCTCGAAATGTCGAATCTCCTGCTCCTTGGATACTGCCTGACCAGCTGTGCTTTTCCAGCACCACTCTTTCGTAATCTGATTCCAGCATCTGCAGTCCTCACTTTCTCCCAGGTTTTCACCAAATTATGTAGATATAATAGATTCCATGGCATTATTTTAAAGAGAACAGCAGAATTCCCCCACTGTCCTTACCAGCATTTGATTACTCTTGATCACCACCACGAAAGTGACCATTTATTTCAGGGCTGTTTATGGAATTGTGCTGTGCACATATTGACTGTCATGACTTTTGCAATTTACAACAGTAACTACATTCGAAAAATACTTTATTTACCATAAAGCGCTTTGGACTATTCCAGAAAGTTGCCATATAATTGCAATTTCATTCTTTCCTTATGTACTCATTATAATATTTATCAAGGGCTTAACACACCAATAGCTCCAAAAATCTAATTTATCATTAAACAACCTACATACTGTTCAATAGGCATGGTTGACTCTTAACAGTCAAAGAATCAATTAATAAATATTTGGCATATCGAGAAAGGTAATTTACAGACTGGGTCCAGAAAATAACTGAAAGGGTGCCTAAATAATTTAGTAACAAATGACTGAGGAAATAAAGATGACCCTGTTTGATATTTCTCAGAGTCCCAGTATTTTTTAATCAGAATGGAGAACATCTCTCAGAAATAAAGTAAAGAAGGAAAAACTCAGAAAAAAAGGTAATTCTAAAATAGACATTAATTGTGGGGAAATTGAGTAGCCAAGAAATAAAAGTAAAGCTCAGAAACTGTTGAAGAAGAAACTAACTTACAAATGAAAATTTACAAAGAAAACTTAAGACTTTTTTTAAAGGACATAAATTTGAAACATTCTACTTGTATTTCTCTACCACACTTTGGTCAATAATGAATAGCTGCTCATTTAAACATATGAAAACATATCAAAACTTCAAACTGTAAATCAAAATAGTTATTACAGA
The DNA here is from genome assembly GCF_047496795.1 of Chiloscyllium punctatum. Lineage (NCBI taxonomy): Eukaryota > Metazoa > Chordata > Chondrichthyes > Orectolobiformes > Hemiscylliidae > Chiloscyllium > Chiloscyllium punctatum. Next base: position 100,452,733 of record NC_092749.1, on the reverse strand, counting down.
TCCATTTTAGATGGCAGTGGATTAGGTGAGGATGTGGGGTCTGAATTGTCATGTAGTCAGTGTATAATGGCAGACAGACCCCACTTCTTGAAGTCAATATCCAGCAAAAGCAAATTTCGCTGGGGTGGATACCACGAGATGGAGCACTGCGGGTGGGAAGAGACTCAAGCATGCAGGAAACCCAAACTCAGCACAGTCATTTAATCCAATTGCTAAACTCAAACAGTCTCCCTTATTGCTGGAGCAAAGGGCTTAATCCTATGGTGTTGGTATCACAAATCTTTACAATAGACTTAAATGCTCTTGAAGAATGGATAATGTGTATACAACTGACGCCTCATAGGTTACATAAATCCCCACATTTTTGTAAACTAAAAGGAAGCTTGTGTGCTTGTATCTCTGACAGTAAAATAGAGGGATGGAAGTGCAGTAGTAATGTCACTGCACTCTTAACCCAGGTTAATGCTCTGGGGATGTGGTTTCAGATCCCACCATGGGTGATCGTGAAATTTCAATTCAATTAATAAATCTAGAATTTAAAGCTGGTTTCAGTAATGATGACCATGAAAACAACATTGACCACTGTAAATACCCATCTGATTGATTAGCATTTTTTAGCATTAAGAAATATGCTATCCTACTGACTCAGACTTTTGAATGGACACATGCTCAAATCCAGGCTTCAATTTTCACTCATAAGGTTAGGTGCGCACAGAAAATTGGTCTAAATGGTGAGATGTTCTTTCAGGATAAGGGAGGGCAGGTGTGGAATGCAATCAAGCCCACCACCTGCAGATGCTCTGCGCACCTGGCCTTATGAGGATAAATTCAGGTCTGCTCAAAAACCTGAGAGAACCGTATGTAAATGTCAGCGAGGTGAAGAGTGAGAACCACTCCTTCACAACTGACCATAAAATGTGGACCATAATTTTTATTACTCTAAAGGCAAATCATTTTGTCCTTTCATGCAAATCCTTTCACTTTGTATTTCAGGTTGTGGTTTCCTCCAAATTGATCTCTGTTAACATCCATCAAGCTATACACTTTATTCTTTGGTATTGCATGATGTATGGGTATATATAGGCAGATACATCACCTTTTTTGCAAGGTGAATTGTATGTATTACACAATAAAATACATATGTTAAAATTTATGTAATATTCCCTACTAAAAAATGACAATTCTAAGATGGGCAGCATGGTGTCTCAGTTGTTAGCACAATTGCCCCACAGTGCCAGAGACCAAGATTTGATTCCACCCTTGGGTGACTGACTGTGTGGAGTTTGCACATTCTTTCGATGTCTAAGTGGATTTCCTCCAGATGCTCAGGTTTTCCTCCCATAGTCCAAAGACGTGCAGGTTAAGTGGATTGGCCATGTTAAATTGCCTACAGTATCCAGGGATGTGCAGGCTGGATGGATTAGCCATGGGAAATACAGGGTTATAGAGATAGGGTAGGGGAGAGTGAGTCTGCGTGGGATGCTCTTTGGAGGCCTTCATGGCCTGCTTTCACACTGTAGAGATTATGATTCTTAGAGCTCATGTGACAGCTAATACAACCAATGATGTTGCTAATATAACATTAATAATACTTGAAGATCCATGGTACAGCACTAGTAATGTAGAAACATATATTGTGCATTGGGATGTCTATGACATGATAAATGAGTATATGCATTAGCCTGGATTACATGTCACTCCTTTATGCTTGGTTTAAACTCTTAAAAATTGGAACATAACTGTTTAAGTTGACTGGATCCATTCTCCTTTTTCTAAGATCTCTAGTATGGTAGATGTCAATAGTCAGCCTGCTTAATTCACTCCTCGTGACATCAAAAAATGTTTAAAGGTATTAGATACTGCAAAGACTATGGGCTCTGACAATATTTCAGAAATATTACTAAACATGTTTACTCCAGAACTTGCTGCATCCCTAGCCAGACTGTTCCAATACAGCTACAACCTGGGAATGTGGAAATTTGCCAGGTATGTCCTGTGCACAAAAAGCAGAACAAATTCAACCCACATCAGTTTACTCTCAATCATAAGTGCTGCAAGGAATCATCAATGGCTCCCAACAGCAATTACTCAGCAATAGTCTTTTCACTGATGCTCAGCTTGGATTCTGCCAGGTCCTGACTTTATTGCAAGCTTGTTACAAATATGGACAGAAGAGGTGAACTCCAGAACTGATGTGGAGAAACTGCCCTTGACACCAGTCGACATCTGACTGAGAATGGTATTAAGAAACCTGAGCCAAATTGGAGCCAATTAGAATCAGGGAAAACTCTTCAATGGTTGAAGCCATACATGGCTGAGAGGAAGATCATAGTGAATACTGGAGGACAATCATGTCAGTCCCAGAAAATCTCTTCAGGAGTTCCTCAAGATAGTGTACTAGGCCCAATAATCTTCAGCTGCTTTATCTATGACATTCCCTCCATCATAAGTTCAGAAGTTTTACAGATGTTTTATGGATTACTGTATAATTTGTCAGCATCATGTATGTCTTATTGGACACTGAAACAATCATGTCGATATGCAGTAAGACCTGGACAAAAGCCAAGCTTGGGCTGATGGATGGCAAGTAATATTTATACCATACAATGACCATCTCAAACAAGAAGAAATCTAACTAATATCTCTCAATATTAAGTGGCTTACCATCATCAAATCCACATCATTAATATTCTGGGGGGGGGGGGGTTACCATTGACTAGAAAATAAATTGTACCGGCCATATAAATACTGATTAAAAGAGTATATTTGAGGCTTGGAATTCTGTAGTCAGCAACTCATCTCCTGACTCACCAAAGCCTGTCCAGCATTTACATGGCACAAAGTCAGGACTGAGATGGAATACTCCTCATTTGCCTGAACAGATGCAGCTCCACAGACACTCAAAAAGCTTGACACCATCTCACCAAAGAATCCCACTTGATCAGCTCTCCATCCACTATATTCAACATTCACTCCTTTCATCACTGATGCACTGTAGCAGCAGTACATAACATGCACTGAAGCAAATCACCAAGGTGATATCAGCAGCAGTTCCTTTCAAATCAGCAACACCTACATACTAAGAAGGACAAACGCAGCAGATGCATGAGAGCACCATCACCAGCAAGTTGTCCTCCAAGCAACATTCCATCATTCCTTGGAACTAAATTGCCATTCTTTGTCTGACCTTAGGTCAAAATCTTGGAACATCCACCTACATAAGATGGGCTGCAGAGGTTCAAGAAGCTGGCTCACCACCAACTGAAACAGAATTATTTTTTTTTCTATTTGATGCTATTTTGATATATAAGAATAAACCAGAACACACTATGCTGCTGGCACTATAACAATTTTCACTTTATGCTTTATTTTCTCAGTCTTGCTTCCATCTTGGCACTCTCAGTTACTCTCAGGGAAATCAAGTTTTATTCATGCATAATGATGTTTACATACAATAATCAATAATATCACACTAAATTTATTGAATTAAACTTTATGCCTATCATACAAAATCCCTTTGCACTTTTAATGCTGATGTGCTTCATAAATTTGCATTGTAATTTATATTATTCCTCATATCTATCAAAAGTATAGTCATTTGTAATTTTAACATGTTGCTTCTAAATAAAAAAAAATGACACTTCAGCATTTCTTTCCCCATGGACAATTTAAATAAAATACAATAAATTGAGGAATAGAATATGGTGATTTCAAGCACGTGTAGGTCCCTGAAGAGCTCACCTGTCATGCTTCAGTAATCACTGTTCCTTGCATTTCAGCAAGGCATACAGTAATTGACCTCAGAGAGTTTAGGATTAGGTGGTTTAGCCCCACAGCACACCTTATTTCAAGGGCCCATCAGCACAATGTACTGAGCATGGCACTCAAAGAAGAAATCAGATTGGATTCTGATAAGATCTGAGTGATCTTGTTTTGGTTTTACAAAATTCCCCTTTATTCCTTGCTTTGTGTATCATTCAATTTATTTAGACTTTCTATAGGTGTTTATACACTTTTCATTTCATTCACACTCTTTCCTTTGGTTAATTCCATCTGAGAACTATGCATTCTTTCAAAACTATATTTAAAAGGTAATTACCAGCTCTCCTTAAAACTGATTCTAATAACCAAAAAAAATTAAAAACATATTATGAAGAGAATATATTCAATGAGAGTACATAATATGTTACTGCAATGACAAAGGTATCATGCCTGAGCCATTAGATGTGTCCACTTTTCAGGTGGTATGCAACTGACTGAAGGCCCCAAAATGAAGTCACTGACTCTGCTACCTGTCATACTGGTGTCATTAACTATATTTAAAGGAATCTGTGATTGGGAGGTCAGGATAAGGGATATTAAATGGTGACTCTGGGAAGAAATCAACGATCAGTGGTGGGAACAAGAGATATCACAATCAGAAAGGGTTTTGAAGGGCAATGAGAGGAAAGCCACAATTAACAAGAAGCTGCAATTTATAGAGAAAGGTAAGAGAGAGACTGGGATCAGAAGAGGTGAAAGAGAAACCACAACTGGTAGGGGTTGAGGGGGAAAAAAAAGAGTTCAAAATTGGGGGGGGAAAGGTGAGAAACCATGATTGGGAGGTGAAGTGACAGAGAGTCCACCATTGATGGGATTTACAAAGTTAAAAATCACACAACACCAGGTTATGGTCCAACAGATTTATTTGGAAGCATAGCTTTTGCAGCACTGCTTCTTCATCAGGTGGTTGTAGGGTATAAGATTCTAAGACATAGAATGTATAGCAAAGGTTTACAGTGTGATGCAACTGAAATTATATATTGAAAAACACCTGGATTTTTGGGAAGTCTCTCATCTTTTCGAATTACCATGTAGCTTTCAATTCTTTCATATATAAATCCCAGAATTTTTTTTTAAAAGTTACATTCTCAAGTGAACTTTAACAATAGGTGGCATGTTAGCCCAGATAATGCAATGAAAGTATGAGGTGACCTATGTGAGGGTAGGCAAAAATGAGGACCGCAGATGCTGCAAACCAGAGTTTAGATCAGAGTGGTGCTGGAAAAGCACAGCAGGTCAGGCAGCATCTGAGGAGCAGGAAAATTGACATTTTGGGCAAAAGCCCTTCATCAGGAATAGAGGCAGGAAGCCTCCAGGGTGGAGAAATAAATGGTGAGGGGAGCTGAGAAGAAGGTAGCAAAGAGTGCAATAAGTGAATGGGAGAGGGGATGGAGTGATAGGTCATAGAGGAGGGTGGGGGAAGGTAGCAAAAAGTACAATAGGTGAATAGGGTTGGGGATGGAGGTGATAGGTCAGAGGAAAGGGTGGAGCGGATAGGTGGGAAGGGAGATTGGCAGGTAGGACAGATCATTAGGAGAGTGCTGAGCTGGAAGGTTGGAACTGGGGTAAGATGGCAGGAGCGGAAATGAGGAAACTGGTGAAGTCCACTTTGATGCCCTGGGGTTGAAGTGTTCTGAGGTGGAAGATGAGGCGTCCTTCCTCCAGGCATCAGGTGGTGAGGGAGCGGCGGTGGAGGAGGCCCAGGACCTGCATGTCCTCAGCAGAGTGGGAGGGTGTCCCGGAGATGTTCCCTGAAGCGCTCTGTGAGGAGGCGTCCAGTCTCCCCAATGTAGAGGAGACTGCATCGGGAGCAACGGATACAATAAATGACATTGGTGGATGTGCAGGTGAAACTTTGATGGATGTGGAAGGCTCCTTTGGGGCCTTGGATGGTGGTGAGGGAAAAGGTGTGAGCGCAGGCTTTGTAATTCCTGCGATGGCAGGGGAGGGTGTTAGGACGGGAGGGTGGTTTGTTGGGGGGTGTGGACCTGACCAGGTAATCACGGAGGGAACGGTTTTTGCGGAAAGTGGAAAGGGGTGGGGAGGGAAATATATCCCTGGTGGTGGGGTCCGTTTGGTGGTGGCGGAAATGTCGGCGGATGATATGGTTAATGCGAAGGTTGGTAGGGTGGAAAGTGAGGACGAGGGGGGTTCTGTCCTTGTTATGGTTGGAGGGGTGGGGTTTGAGGGCGGAGGTGCGGGTGATGAGATGAGATGCATTGGAGGGCATCTTCAACCATGTGAGAAGGGAAATTGCGGTCTCTAAAGAAGGAGGCCATCTGGTTTGTTCTGTGGTTGAACTGGTCCTCCTGGGAGCAGATATGGCAGAGGCGGAGGGTTTGGGAATACAGGATGGCATTTTTGCAGGAGGTGGGGTGGGAAGAGGTGTAATCCAGGTATATTAGCTTAGATTACTTATGGTGTGGAAACAGGCCCTTCGGCCCAACAAGTCCACACCGACCTGCTGAAGCGCAACCCACCCAGACCCATTCCCCTACATTTACCCCTTCACCTAACACTACGGGCAATTTAGCATGGCCAATTCACCTAACCTGCACATTTTTGGATTGTGGGAGGAAACCGGAGCACCTGGAGGAAACCCACGCAGACAATGTGCAAACTCCACACAGTCAGTCGCCTGAGGCGGGAATTGAACGCGGGTCTCTGGCGCTGTGAGGCAGCAGTGCTAACCACTGTGCTGTCCACTGTAACTGTGGGAGTCGGTGGGTTTGTAAAAAAATGTCAACGTCAAGTCGGTCATCATTAATGGAGATGGAGAGGTCCAGGAAGGGGAGGGAGGTGTCAGAGATGGTCCAGGTGAATTTAAGGTCGGGGTGGAATGTGTTGGTGAAGTTGATGAACTGCTCAACCTCCTCGCGGGAGCACGAGGTGGTGCCGATACAGTTATCAATGTAGCGGAGGAAGAGGTGGGGAGTGGTGCCGGTGTAACTATGGAAGATGGACTATTCTACGTAGCCAACAAAGAGACAGGAATTTCACCTGCACATCCACCAATGTCATTTATTGTATCCGTTGCTCCCGATGCAGTCTCCTCTACATTGGGGAGACTGGACACCTCCTCGCAGAGCGCTTCAGGGAACATCTCCAGGACACCCGCACCAATCAACCACACCGCCCTGTGGCCCAACATTTCAACTCCCCCTCCCACTCTGCCGAGGACATGCAGGTCCTGGACCTCCTCCACCGCCACTCCCTCACCACCCGACGCCTGGTGGAAGCACGCCTCTTCTTCCGCCTCGGAACACTTCAATCCCAGGGCATCAAAGCGGACTTCACCAGTTTCCTCATTTCTGCTCCCCCCACCTTACCCCAGTTCCAACCTTCCAGCTCAGCACTGTCCTCATGACCTGTCCGATCTATGAATCTCTCTTTCCACCTATCCGCTTCACCCTCTCCTCTAACCCATCACCTCCATCCCCACCCCCATTCACCTATTGTAGTCTTTGCTACCTTCTCCTCAGCCCCCACCCCCACCCCCCAGAGGCTTCCTGCCTCTATTCCTGATGAAGGGCTTTTGCCCAAAACGTCGATGTTCCTGCTCCTCAGATGCTGCCTGACCTGCTGTGCTTTTCCAGCACCATTGTGATCTAAGCCCCATGTGAGGGTGTCTATGCCCTAATGTTCAGACTGATTCTACTTTTAAAAAAGGGATATACAGGATCTTACATGGATTCATGCAGTTTTTGAACAAAATAAATATAAATTCACTCCACAAACTTTAATGCGTGTGTGTGCATGTGGGTGTGTGTATATGGGTAGGGGTATGAGTGTCTGTGAGAGAGTGTGTGTGAGTGTAAAGGGGTATAAGTCTGTGAGATGGTGCGCGTGTAGGTGTGAGTGTGGGTGTGTATATGTGAGCATATGAGAGAGGATCTGTGTGAGTGTATAGGTCTGTAGGAATGTGTGTGTGAGTGAAAGAGAGAGAGTATAGTGTAGTGGGGTCACCTGTAGTGTAACATGAACCCCATGGGTAGCGAACTTGGCTATCAGCCTCTGCTCGGCCACTTTGTGTTGTTGCCTGTCCCAAAGTCTACCTTGGAGGACGGTCATCCAAAAGCCAATGCTGAAGTGTTCTCTGATTGGGAGGGAACACTCCTGTTTGTTGATTGCTTTGCGGTGCAATTGGCAAGAAAGGCTAAGAAAGCAAAGTCAAGATTGGTTAAGTGGTAGAGAGAGAAATGGAGGTCAAGGGGTTTTGGGGAAAAGAGGCCAGCCTGGGTGTGGGGTTAGAGAAAAAGTTTCCAGTCAGCAATCACTACCTGCATTTGTCCACCTCTCCCCACCCCAGACACATGAGGAGAACATGTCAGCTCTTGAGGTCAGGGTGCTGCTCAACGTCACTGACCACTCCCCATCTCACATGACCCCTTATCACCAATGGCCCACGGTCTTTCCCTTTATATATATATATATATATATATACATATATATATATAGTTATCCCCCCTACATATTTGTAATGCCCTCTGCATCCCAGCATTCTGCCTCCACTCTCCACCATTAATTTCCCAGCCTCTCTTGTATGGAACTGACCCCTGAGAATGCCTTGCCCTCTTGACATACAGCGGACAGAAGCCCCAGACTAGTTGTGGCACATTCCCATGAGCAACAATTAGACAGCCCCAAACATTTAGTGACCAGACTCCTAACTGATATCTATAGAGCTACCTGACTGTTTCCATGACTCCTCAAATTGGCCACATTAGACTGATAGGGCTGATTATGATTCGTGTCTTGGGCATAGACCTCCTGATGTGACTACCCTGACCAGATACCTGATTGTGCCCTGACTGGTATCTGAGGGTGTCCTTGAATTTACTGTATCAGAAGCCCCTGATTAATGGGTGTCTCCCTGGACTGCTCTCATAAGACTTTGAGCAAGGCTATTTGCTTGAAGCATATTCAATGTGCTTCCCTCAGTCACCGACACTTTAAGGAAAACAGTCCCAGCCGATACAGCCTCGCCCTATAGCTCAAATCTTCCCACCCTGGCAACATCCATATAAACCTTTTCTGAACCTTTTCAAGTTTCACAACATTCTTCCAATATGAAGGAAACCAGAATTGCACGCAATACTTCTTTATTCATACACTGGATGTGAGTGTCGCTGGCTTCGGCAGCATTTATTGCCCAATCTTTATTGCCCAGAGAGCAGTTAAGAGTCAACCACATTTCCGTGGGTCTGTAAGCACAAGTAGGCCAGACTGGGTAAGGATGGCAAATTTCCTTCCCTAAAGGACATAAGTGAATCAGATGGGTTTATTCCAAAAGTGGCCTAACCAATGTCCTGTAAAACCGTAACACAACTTCGCAACTCCTATACTCAATGCTCTGATCAATAAAGGAAGGCATACCAAATGCCTTTTTCACTATCCTATCTACTGGCGACTCTATTTTCAAGGAACTATGAACATGCACTCCAAGGTCTCTTTGTTCAGCAACACTCCCCAGGGCCTTAGTATTAAGTGTATAAGCCCTGCTCTGCAGCATCTCACAGTTACCTAAATTAGACTCCGTCTGCCACTCCTCAACCCATTGGGCCACCTGATCAAGATCCCATTATACTCTGAGGTAACCTTCTTTGCTATCCACTACACCTCCAATGTTGCTGTCATCTGCAAACTTACTAACTATACCTCTGTGTTCACATCCAAATCATTTATATAAATGATGAAAAGCAGTGGACCAGCATTGATCCTTGTGGCACACCACTGGTCACAGGCCTCCAGTCTGAAAAGAAACCCTCCACCACCACCCTCTGTCTTCTCCCTTCATGCCAGTTCTGTATGCAAATGGCTACTCCACCCCATATTCTATGAGATCTGGACTTGCTAACCAGATTCCCAAGAGCAACCTTGTTGAATGCCTTACCGAAGTCTATATAGATTACATCTACCACTCTGCCCTCAGCAATCCTCTTTGTTGCTTCTTTAAAAAACTCAATCAAGTTCGTGAGACATGATTTTCCATGCACAAAGCCATGTTGATTATGCCTAATCAGTCTTTGCCTTTCCAAATACATGTAAGTCCAGTCCCTCAGGATTCCCTCCAACAACGTGCCTACCACTAATGTCAGGCTCACTGGTCTATAGTTTCCTGGCTTTTCCTTACCACCTTTCTTAAATAATGGCATTATGTTAGCCAACCTCCAGTCTTCTGGCACCTCACCTGTGTCTATCCATGATACAAATATCTAAGCAAGCGGCCCAGCAAACACTTCCCTAGCATCCCACAGAGGTTTAGGGTACACCTGATCAGGTCCTGGGGAATTATGCATTTTTATGCGTTTCATGACATCCAGCACCTTCTCCTCCGTAATATAGACATTTTTTCAGATGTCACCATCTATTTCCCCATATTTTATATTTTCCATATCCTTCTCAACAGTAAACACTGATGCAAACTACTCAGTATCTCCCCCATTTCCTGCAGTTCCACACATAGGCTGTCTTGCTGATCTTTGAGAGGCCCTATTCTCTCCCTAGTTACCCTTTTATCCTTAACATATTTATAAAATCCCTTTGGATTCTCCTTAACCGTATTTGCCAGAGCTATCTCATGTCTCCTTTTTGCCCTTTTGATCTCCCTCTTAAGTATACTCCTACTGCCTTTATAATCTAAGGATTCACTCGATCTCTGCTGTCTATACCTGACATATGCTTCCTTCATTTTCTGAAATAAAACTTCAATTTCTCTAGTCAACCAGCATCACCTATACCTATCAGCCTTTCCTTTCACCCTAACAGGAATATACTCTTATTTCTGGACTCTCATTATTTCATGTTTGAAGGCTTCCCATTTCCAGTCATTCCTTTACCTGTGAACATCTGCCCCCAATCAGCTTTTGGAAGTTCTTGCCTATTAAGTGTCAAAATTAGCCTTCTTCCAATTTAGAACTTCAACTTTTAGATCTAGTCTATCCTTTTCTATCACTGTTTTAAAACTAATAGAATTATGGTCGTTGGCCCCAAAGTGCTCTTCAATTGACACGGTCACTCAGTCACATGCCCTGCCTTATTTCCCAAGAGTAGGTCAAGTTTTAATGAGGGTGATGAGTTTTAATAGGCAATCCCTAGCAAGAATCTTATGTCAGCACCCAGAACTTAGTTGAAACATTCAACTCGTTGCTCTCAAAGTCAAGAAAGGCTTCATGCAATTCCGATGTTGTTCAGGACCCTACAAGGTTCCATTCATTATTTTAATTTGTCTTCAGCTGATAAAAGAGCAAATCTTTTACTCAAGTATCTTTCAATCAAGTACCCATCTCAGATATGAATTAACATTTGATATTATTACTATTGCGTGACATTGTTAATAATAATTGAGTTGCATACGTCAAAAACAAATAAGTACACTTTTCCCTTTAGGCTCTAACCTCAATGAATGATGTAAGTGCACATTCTACTCTAAAATAATAGCTTTAAGTAAAAATAGGTTAACATAGTCCTTCTTGAAACTATGCTTTACTTGCATGCAATTTTTTTTTGTCCTAGAGCTTTCCTAAGGAGCAACATTCAGGTCTGTGTTATGATTTCTTATGCACCACACAAATGGAGTTCTTAAAGGAAAGACTGAGAAGATGGCAGGATCAGTTTAGTATGGTCCAGCTTTCACCATTGCTTTGGGCACTGGAATAATGTCAGAATCTTATAGGGGTCTGAGTGATGTGGACTACATTGAGATTTGTGGCAAAATTGGACTGGAAGTCTGGGAGGTTGACCTCGACATCCAGAGCATCTTGCTCCATCTTTTATGCTTTTTGTAAGCAGCATGATGAGTTCCTCGCTAGTCAGCAGTGAGTTGGCAATTAATAGCGTATAAATGCCTTATTAATATTCAGTTTTCTATCTTAGCAAATAGGCCAAACAAGCTAGATGTTGAGAAATACCAACATGGAAATCAGAGTAGGTATCTGATGCTTGCTTCATTAGACCTCCATATCAGTCAGTGGGCAATGACATCTCAAGGCATAGTCATTGGCACCAGTCACATGCATACCACACCTATGGATTTTGGCATCTGACATATATCAGTCTCCAAGAACCCTCATGGTCAATCCTTGATCCACTTACTGGAAGCTACTGCATTTCAATGCTGCACCTCAGGCTGCAACTATCATTGTAATGCTGCAGCAAGGACATTGTACTTAGGGTCAGGCATCCAGCTCATGAACTGGATCAGGCTGTACCTCTGTCCTGTTTGCTTGTTCTCTTGACGGACACTCACTTTGAACCTTCTTGGATGCTCACAGCATTCCTGCTTGTACTGCCTTGCTTTGCCTTTTGCACTTTGTCTGTCCAGCCAAAGATACCAGGCTCACATTGGTTCAGTCTTGCCTTAATGTTTCATGTAGACTCAAAGGAAGGAATCTTGCCATGGTTGTCAGCGAATCTCAGTCATATCAATGATACCCCCTTTACTCAGGGGGTCTGCTTTGGTAAGTCAAGGACAGCCTCTGTTATCAGTCCAAAAGCTTAGAAATGGTCAGTCAGTCACTGAGTATTGATGGAGTTCTTAAAGGAAAGACTGAGAAAATGGCAGGATCAGATTAGTATGGTCCAGTTTTCACCATTGCTTTGGGCACTGGAATAATGTCAGGATCTTAAAGGGGTCTGAATGATGTGGACTACATTGAGATTTGTGGCAAAATTGGACTGGAGTCAGGATGCTTTCTGCAAAACAAGCCTAAGGAGCTGACACTGGCAGTCCACCACCTATCCAGACTCTTTTTGACCAAGTGGGTACTGTTGTCTTCCTGGAATGAGAGAGAGAGGCAGGATTACGGGATACACAAGTGAATAGTACAGCTGTTACTTTCCATGCAGGTGGGAAAGTGTCCCAAATCGAGAAGGTTATTGCTGAGGGCATTCAGGATCAGTGCTGATGGGAGTTGGGATTGGTGACAGCAAGTAAAGGGAGACTTTGCAGGCATTGGTGTGAGTGGTAGAGCATGGTAAGGTGGGGCTGGAATCGGATGTAACAGAAACCTTGGAGTGCGATAGATAACCAATAAAGCAATAAATTGACAATCTACCACAAAGAAATGACAAGAAAAACACTAAGATTTGTGGGTGGAGAATCCCTCCAAAAGTTCAACATTACTTACACTTAACTAATAGAAGTAATATTCCAACCTATATTACTAATGATTAAGAATAGCTAGACTAACAGCAGGTTTTAGATTCAGAGAAAGCCTCCATCCTTTGTCCAGAAGCTGGTATGCAAGATTAGGCCTACACTATTTCAAAATGGCACTAAGTTAGTTGTCTGCACTTCCATAGAGGTAAAGGTGCCTCGTGGTTTTTAGGTGGAGTGTTAGCAGCAGAATCCAATAAAGCTGCTAAACATTGGATTAATATCAAAGAAAAGCTTCCATGATATTGCATAATTAAGTCTGTACGCTGTGTAGTCACACCTATCACATTCTGTGATTGATACAGACTTTGGTGACTGGCCTGACATCAGAGCCAGAAATCCTCTTCTAAGGCAAGTACAAGGCTCTATGCCCTTTGGCTCTGAAGTCAGGGAAGTTCTTCCATTATGGAAATGCATCCCACTCTCACATCTCCCTCCAGCTCAAACTATACTCTGTGGGTTTGGTAGCTGAATCAGTCTAGACAGCAAGAGTAAGGTGCACAAATACAGGTACAATTCTTGTATTCGCTGCAGTAGTTCATGGTGGGTTAACTCTTTGCTTTGGCCCATGTTTGATGCATGATGGTGACCCTCAATCGATATAACCACTTGCCTCTCTCTAACAGACAAAGAGTTTATGGTTCCTTATGGACTATGGCTACTTACTTCACATTAACTCATTTCAATCCATGGTTCATCCAGTTCATATTCTAACTAACACAATCTAATTGTAAGTTAGTGCATTGGAATGGAGAAGAATGCATTTCCAAGCTCCACATTGTATTTATGCAGAATGTGGTCTTTTTAAATGAGGGGATCCACTGAGGTGCTCTAGCACTCAGGCACATTACAAGCAAGTTCTTCCTACAAAAGCTGTTAGTAAATTAGATAAAGGCTAAAAATTCAGGACTGTCTGTCAGGTGATGCAACAGTAGTTGAAATAAAAGTTGTGATAGTGTTCAAGTGGAGGAAGAGGTTTTAATGTTACACACTGAAAGAAAGGCAATGACACAATACTGTGAAGTCTGAAGTAAGTGTATCTTTTAACTGGTATAAAAGATTATTTGTGCAATGGCACTTTTAGCATGAAAGATGGTACGTTTATTTGATATAAACTAATAACAAAAATAGATAAAATTACATTATGACTAATTGTTTCAATTAGTTGTAAAAGACACACAATCCTGATGATATATTAAACTACCGCATAATTACAAGATTTATTCATTCATTTATTCCTTCATATGTGTTCTGCCTGAAGACACGTCTTTAGCATATTGTCTGCAGACATTTCATCCTGAGTTGTTTTCTTGGTAATTTCTGACAGTAGTATTTTTGACTATTGTCTTCTCTCAGGGACAGGGTAAAGATACAGATCCCAAGTCTACCTCAGCCTAAACATGAACCAAACCCACAGTGGTGTTGTTCTGAACTACACAGTAACCATCCAACTAACTAAGCTAATTGTCCCCCAGATTACAGGTTAAAAGGCCTTAAAATAATCATACAATATTCAAAGGATGGGGTCTTTAAAAAAGCTTTGCTTTCCTAAAAAACCTCTGTAAAAAAAGCACAATGTCCATTATTTTAAGCATCAATTTGTCAAAGCTCTAGTGAGTTGTAATGAGAGTTGTCAGTGTTCCAAAAGCCCTTTGCCTGCTATTACCATCCCCTTCTCAAGGGGTGTAACTAACTATTGGTTCTTAGTAGGTTGGAAGTGGAGCATTTTCATTCTGACGTTTTGCATATTTTTAAATATAATTTGTCATATCATGTTCAGAAATTCAGGTTTGTGTCTCATATGTTTGTGTCTCACAGACTATCAATACTAAGTCTGACATGACTTGTTGAACTCAATAAACATCACATGCACCACCATTCCACCATTAGCATCTTTCCCCGAATCACACAATTGCTATCACCTTTCTAAATTTTCAGCAAGAATTAAGTATCTACAACTCCCATTTTAAAAAGAGAAAAATAAGCTCAAGATGTTCAGTTAAACCTGTTGCTTTTTTTGGACTAGTCTGTTCTTGTCATGCTATTATATAAACTATGATTGTGTTCTACAATATGATCTAATCTTTAAATAAAAACAGGTTATCATTTAGACAGGAATTCAATAAAGTTACCCAGTTTATTGATCAAGTTAATTCTAAAGATCTTTCTAACGAATGGAGTCTACTGATTTAGGATTATGACTATGAGCATGTGTAATCCTATCTAGGGTATAGATTTTTACAACTTGATGCCTGAAAAAAACATAGATAATCAAGCATTTGACATTGAAATGCAAACAAAAAATCATGGCACAGTTAAAGCAGCACTGGAGTATGGATGAAAATGCAGTATGAATGAAAATGTCAAATTTCACTAAAATTTCCATGATATTTTAAGTTTAATAGGCTTTATTGATGACACTAGAAGTTAGTGGTAGCACACTTGCAGCTATTCAACAAGGTATGTATATAATTAATTACAAATTACAAGTGTTCTTATAATAACCCTGTATTTAAAATTTACTCAGATTAAAATTTCCAGAGCCCTAATATCAAAATTTATGATCATGGCTATATGTCAAGAAGTAAGCTTTAAACAAAGGCTAGGCAGCAGGAAAAGACAAAAAAAAGCAAACAACTCATTAAGTACTATCTGAAGCCACAAAATTACAGATAATGGAAACTAACAACAAAATGTTCCACATCTTCTATAATAAATGTACTGTGTCAGCAAGGCTCACAGTTGGTAGCACTCTCACTTGAGTCACTAGGTTCCTAGTTCAAGTTCAACTCCAGGGCTTGAGCACAAAAGAATCAAGGCTGTCACTCCAGTGCAGTATTGAGGGAGGACTACGTTACTGAAGGTGTTCGATGTTGAATGAGACGATAAATAAATATCATCTGCCTGCTTTGGTGAATACAATGTATGCCACAGCATCTTTTCAAAGAAGAGTAATGGAGTTAGCCCTAGTGCTCTGGTCAATTTCAATCCTTCAATCAGCATTATAAAATCAGATTATCTGATCTTTATATTCCTGCTGTTCATATGATTTTACTTTGCATGACTTGACTGCCACTTTTTTTGGCATTAGAGTAGTTCACTGCAATTCAAATTTATATAATTAGCTGTAAAGCATTTTTGACCTCTGGTGGCCATGAAAAGGATTTTGAGGCATTTAGTTGCCATGAAAAGCACTATATAAAGATGGCCATTTTTCTCTAATGGTCCTTGTCCCAACGGCCATTAATGCAATATTAGAAGTTAAATATAAAAATATTTCTGAATGATTAAAATATGAACACAGAGATTGTATGCCAGATGGCCTTACTGTAGCCTCCATAAAAAGTTTATAGATTCTGGAATATCTCCTTCTTTTTGCTAAAACATTCAATAGAAACAAAATCTTCATAAGCATACAACATCTTAAAACTGATTGGCCCATTGCATCTTCCTGTTACCATTCTTTTCACCCACCTTACTCTGGGTGATTCGCTTTGATGGAGCATTAATGCCAAGTTGTTCCAATGGATAGATAATCTGTCTTCTCCGGCGCACAGGAACTAGGCAATTAAGAGCTGATGTGAGGGAATGAGCAAATGAACTGTTTGTCTGAAGGAGAACGAAATTATCGTTACTTTCAGGAAGTAATATTAAAATAGTAGATTCTTAATTAATGTGAAATAAATTGTGCGAAACTCAAGGAAGCTTAAGCCGAAAAGTTCAAATTATCACTGAAGCTTAGGAATGGGTTTCCCGTTACAGGTTAGTACCAATAAGCCTAAATATGAATCATAAGTAATCATATTGTTGTCTCTATGGAAATTGTAAAAAAGCAAACGAAAAGTTTTATTATTCTAGCAATGCATGAGAATTACCAAACGAAAAATTTCTCTGCTTAGTACACATCAGCCATATTTAGTTTAAAAATCATCAGAAACATCTTTCATTTAGGTACATTTAATTTTGTACCAAGTCAATATTTAAAACCATAATCAACTACAAAGATCGATGTACAAATTTGTGCATAATAAATCATGCAGTTCATAAATGCGCATTCTTGACATTTTGCTGATAATTTCTGTACATATAGATAACAATAAAATATATATTTTAACAAATTAAGGTGTACATATAATACACTTAAAACTGGAATACTGCAATATCTGATAAATGTAACAACAATTTTGTTTTACCTTTTTAAGTAATAATCTTGGGTAAACAGGGTAGTACAGGCATGACTTAAAAGTAATCCGGAGTATTTCTTTGAGAAAATGTCTGGTATAGTGATGGAAAATTGGGTTCAAAGCAAAGTGATAGAGGTGCCCATGTTCTTCACGTTGGTGATGGTCGAAGTAGATAAAGTTTTCGATGTTATAATGCGAACGAATATATTCAATTTGCTAGGAGAATAAAATTCACACTGAACATAAGAAAGAATATCTAAACCAGTGCAGAAAAAAGGAACATTTTTAAATTGAATGATAACAATTTAATGTTTGAGAGAAGATTTGAAATGTGCCTACTGAGAGATTGGCTGCATGAAATGCACCACTACCAGCACTGAGACTAAGAAAGGCCATAGAGAAAAGCCTCTCAAAAATTAGCTTTATGATAGATGCACTGCACTTTCTCCATGAAAGTTACCTCATTCTTCTAACACATATTGAAACCATATGTGATGTTAATTTCCTAATGCAAAATGGCACACAATAGATGTACTTCAAAATGTTTTGAATTGACAAAACAAAAATAGACCATTAGGCCCAAAAGATCTCGATACATGTCTATGCACTAATGAGCTACTTTTCACTTTTCTTCATCTAATGTTCTCAGCCATTCCTTCCAGTCCATTCTCTTTCATGAGCTTATCTAGCTTCCTCTCAAATGCATCAATGTGATTTACGCAATAACCATATTTGTACCATTCTCTGCATAATGAAGATTATAGAGTCATAGAGTCATAGAGATATGCAGCACGGAAACAGACCCTTTGATCCAACTCGTCCAGGCCGACCTGATATCCCAACCAAATCCAGTCCCACCTGCCAGCTCCTGGTCCATATCCTGAATTTCTTGTTGGTTTACTGGTATTGTATTTATGGTCCCTGGTTTTAGTCTTTCCCATAACATGTCTTCCACATGTAGACTTCATCAAAACCTTTCTTGGTTTTAGAGACCACTACTTGGTCACCTCTCAGCCATCAATTTTGGAGAAAGAAGAACCCAAGTGCAATCAATTTATCTTAGTAATTTTGACATTATCCTTGGAAACCTTCTGTACATCTTGTTATGATCTCAGGCGATGATAACGCTGGACAAATCAAATTGTAGAGGAAAACTTGGCTTGATAGATTGTAAATTTAATTTTGCAGTTGGTTATTGTGGTGGTTAGACACTCAACATATTCATAACAGGTTGTCAATGTTCTTTAACAAAAGCATCCAAATGAAGTTTTATATATTAAATACACAGGTCACTCTGCTGTAATGCGCGTTTCATTAATGCGAATTTGCTGTAATGCGATTGACAAATTGGGAACCCTGTTTCTAAAGAGCAAACTTTTAAAACGTGTGTTGGCTGTAACGCGGCTACATCGCCAACACTTTAAGCGCTGTTTCTAAAGTGCGATTTTTCTATAATGCGAGGTTGCACAATAATGCAACCATCACGTTACAGAAGAGCTACCTGTATGTGATAGTCATACAGCATAGAAAGAGACCCATCGGTCAAATTCATCCTGGCTGACCATGTTCCCAAAGTAAACTAGTCCCACCACCTGCATTTGGCCCATATCCCTCCAAACCTTTTCTATTCATGTACTTGAGCAAATGTCTTTTCAATGCTGTAATTGTTCCCACATCCGCCACTTCCTCTGGCAGTTCATTCTACGCACAAACCACTCTCTGTGTAAGAATGTCGTTTTTAAATCTTTCTCCTCTCACCTTAAAAATATGCCCCCTAGCTTTGAACTCCCCCACTTTCGGGAAACCTTTGTTATTCATCTTATCTATGTCTGTCATGATTCTATAAACCTCAGTAAGGTCACCCCTCAACCTCCTGTGCTCCAGTGAAAAAAGCCTATTTTATAACTCAAGCCCTCCTAGCAACATCCTGGTAATTTTTTTCTGAACCCTCTCCAGTTTAATAATATCTTTGCTCTAATAGGGCAACTAAGAACTGCGATCTTAACACAAACAGCAAAGTGAAAAAATAAAATTCAACCTTTTCCCATGAATATCCTTCCAAGATACTGAATCCCAGTGAAATACTGCTCCTAATCTAACTCTTTTCAGTTTTGATTCCTCCTGAGCTAGTTGTATACAGACTTTTTCCAGTCCTGAACTTAAACATTTTTTCAGCTCTGACAGGTTGAAACTTCTGCACAAATGTTTATAGCTTAGACACTGCAAAACCTAACCTGGCCTTCTATGAGTATGGAACTGTTCTTCTGAATTGAAACCTGATTCTAAACTAAACTCAAAATACTTGAGGGCCCTGTCCTATCTCTGCCTTAAAAATATTCAAGGACTTTGCGTCAATCACCTTTTCAGGAAGAGGGGTCCAAAGGCTCACAATCTTCTGAGAGAAAAACACATTACTTTGTCTAAATAGGCAATCCATGATTTTTCAATAGTGACCCCTAATTCCAGATTTTTCCATAAGAGGAACTATTCTTTCCATGTCCATCCTGTCAAGACTCTTTAAGATCCTCTGTGTTTCAATTTTCTTGCTCTCACTCTTTTAAACTCCAGTGGATGCTAATCTAGCCGCTACAACCTGTCCTCATAAGACAAGCCCTCATTTCAGGTCAAATAAACCTTCTCTGAACTATCTACAAAGTGTTTATATCCTTCCTCAAATATGGTGACATATATTGTGCATGTACACAGATCCCTTTGCATCTTAGAACTCTGCAATCTTTTACCAGTTAATATACTTTTCATTTTTCAGGCCAAAATGAACAGTTTCCCATTTCCATTGGCCACATATTTTCCCAATCAATAAACCTATCAATATCTTTACATAACCTTCTTATGTGCCCTTCACAATCTATTTTCCTATCTATCCTGTGTTGTCAGCAAATTTTGCAATCATACCTTCTTCTTCTGATCCTTCATCTAAATCATTTATATAAATTGTAAACCGTTAACATCCAGCATTGATCTCCATAGCACACCACAGAAAAAAGACGTATTTATATTTACTTTCTGCTTCCTGTTAGCCAGCTAATCTTCTAACCATTCCAAAATGCTACCATGTACACTATAAGCCTGTATTTTTCTAATACCTAATTGACCTGCCATTGGAATTTGATAAGCTATTCGTAAAATTTTGCTATGATTCAAATTTTGCAGTTATTATTCATATTTATTGCTTGTGTAATACATTGTCAATTATATCCCCATTCTGCACATTTACTAACATCTTCCTGATATGTACCATACAACAATATATTTGAGGTAGCACGTGAAAATTTTAATAATGCTTATGCATAGGATTGATGTTAAACTGGTGGAAAACTGGCAGTAGGAGTTCACTCTCAGTTGTCGATCCCACTTGATTTTCCATTCCCCTAATGTCAACGGAATGGAAACTGGAAGGGCTGACTCTCCTGTTCCGTGGATGCCACCTGACCAGCACCACACGTTTCAACTCTTATCTCAAGCATCTGGAGTCCTCACTGTCTCCTAGATCCCAGATCATCTACCATAGCCTCGTAGCCATCCCAAAATGTTAAAATCAGCTGAAGTCAACTTTAAATTGTGTACTCAGGCTTTTGAAACAACGGCTAATATAAAATATTGCAAGTCATGCATGCAAAATGCATGCCACATTAGTTTAAACATTGACAACAACAACAGAAATTGCTGGAAAAGCTCAGATCTGGCAGTATCTGTGAAGAGTTCTGAGGAAAGGTCACTCAATCCAAAAAGTTAACTCTGATTTCTCTTCACAGATGCTGCCAGACTTGTTGATGCTTTTCCAGCAATTTCTGCTTTTGTTTCTGATTTACAGTATCCACAGTTCTTTCGGTTTTTATTTAGTTTATACATTGGCCTGTCATTTCCATAATCCAAAGTCAATTCATTGAAATGAATTTGGACATTGTCAATATATTTGCACCCATGTACTTCCATGATTATTAGTAGTGCAATAATGGTTGGGTTTCCTTCAATATATGTCCTGATTATGCCGAAATGGTAACTTTCCATAAATATTATGATACCCACTGGATTTCGAAACATTTGTGTCAGCTCTATGTCCCATCATGTAATAGGGAAGTCAGGATAAGGAGTAAAATAATTCAAATTGAATCCAATTAAGAATGGCAGTGGGTTAAAAATTGCATGTCGGACAGTTTAGTTTTTTTGATAATTACATGTACTTTGATTCCTAAGTGACTAAATGTTGGATTTATTTCTGTAATCAGTTTGTTCAGAGATGTTATTACACACCTCTGGAGTAGACACGACTTGAACCCAGGTCTCCTGGCCCAGAGGTAGGAACAATACCCCTGTGCTGTTTAAAAAAAGACATTGGATAGTTGAAAGAGATATTTTCTAATCAACCTCTTCAGACATCTCTGGGGTAGATGGGACTTGAACCCAGGCCTCCTGGCTCAGAGGTAGGGATACTCCCACTGCACCATAAGAACCCCATTAGAAAGTTTTTTATTAAAAATCAGGTAATAAGTGTTTCGAGCAAAATTTGTATAAAGTAATAAATTAATTGATACCTCTTCATTCCTGATGATAGCAATTCCCACAATTTCTTGTAGAACCTCAGCAACAATTGCCTGAATTGGAGTTCCATCCTAGTAAAAATAAAATGGAGAATGGCTAACATCTGTAAGTAAATCACTCTGTAAGTAAACTGAAAACATAGTAGACTTTTGTATCACAAATCCAAACACTGGGGCCAGCACAATTCTTTGTGATAGATTGAATAAAAGTTGTTTCTTGGGAAACATAGGTTGTATAATCATAGAAATTTATAGTTCAGGAGACCATTCAGCCCATTGTGTCTGTGCTGGTCTAAGGAAGGATCACTGGACCCGAAACATTAATTCTGATTTCTCTGCACAGATGTGACCAGACCTGATATGCTTCTCCAGTAATCTGTTTTGTGTCTGTACTGGCTGCTTGAAAGAGCTACCCAGCTAGTTCCATCCTCCAGCCCTATCTCTAAGTTAATCACTTTCAATAACCAGCACTCTTGAAATCTCGTATGGAATCCACCTTCAATACTCTTCTAGGCAGCGCATTCCCAATCCTAACAACTCTTTGAGTAAAGAAATTTCTCCTCACCTCACTTCTGGTTCTCTTTCTGACAATCTTAATATTGTGACCCCTAGTTACTGACATACCAAGTAATATCCTTCTTTATCTTATCAACATTGTTCTTAATTTTGAACATCTCAATACGATAACCTCTTAATTGTCTCTGCTCCAAGGAGGATAAGCCCACTTTATCTAATCTTTCTTTGTATCCAAAATTCCTCCTTCCTAGTTTCATTCTACTAAATTTCCTTTGAACTCTTTCCAAGGCTTTAACATCCTTCCTTAAATAATGTGCTGAGACCGAACACAGTACTAAAAATGTAATCTTCGATTTGTACAGGTTTCGCATCATGTCCTTGCATTTCTAAAATCTACACCTCTATTAATAAACCAAAGGGCTCTGTAGCATACTTAACAACCATTTCAATTCATCTGACCATCTTCAGAAAATTATGCACTTGAACCATGAGGTCTCTCTGCTCCTATATCAATTCAAATCTTCTTTGGTTTAACTGATGAAAATCGATTGGAAGCAGAGCCTAGAGGGGAAGACAGTACAGCAACAATGGCAGGAGTTTCTGGGTTTAATTGAGGACACAGCACACAGGCTCATCCCAAAGAAAAGAAGGATTATCTGGGGGTGGATAGTCAGCCATGGCTGACAAAGGAAATCAGGAAATTTATCAAAGAAAAAGAGAGAGCCTATAAAATGGCCAAGAGAACTGGAAAATGAGAAGATTGGGAAGATTACAAAACAAACAGAGGATAACAAAGAGAGAAATAAGGAAGGAGGATCAAATAATAATATCTGTAAACTCCCACTTCATCTCAAGTGTGTTACAGGACGTAGGCTGAAGAATGACTGTTGGTCTTCCAAGGAAGTCATCAACACTGAGGATGCATCACACAGGGTTTTTAAGATTAGGTTACTTTTCGTGTGGAAACAGGCCCTTCGACCCAACAAGTCCACACCGGCCCTCCGCAGAGCAACCCACGCAGACCCATTCCCCTACATTTACCCCTTCACCTACACTACGGGCAATTTAGCATGGCCAATTCACCTAATCTGCACATTTTTGGACTGTGGGAGGAAACCGGAGCACCCGGAGGAAATCCACACAGACACAGACAGTTGCCTGAGGCAGGAATTGAACCCGGGTCTCTGATGCTGTGAGGCAGCAGTGCTAACCACTGTGCTGCCGTGTCACCAGTTCATGCAGATGATGCATCAACTCAGATACTGAAACTTTATTGATGTTATTGGCATATTATTTGAGTTCTATTTATAATTGGATGATGACTATTCATTGAGGCTCAAGTGTAGGAGCAGGATGAAAGAAGGGTTGTTGATTACAATGTGCTACTATATAAATATGAAACTTGTAAATGTAAAGATTAGCTGCACTGTCCTTCACCACCTGGCTACATGAGTTCTAATTGGAGAATAGGGGATGGATGCCTAACGGCAAAGGTTAGAACTTTTTACTTCTTTTCGACATAAAACAAAATCTTAGTAGCCATTGTTGAAACTGGCAGAAAGTAAATGGAAGTTGTCATGGTATAATTATTTTTCATGTGTTGGAATTTGAACAAAATGACTCATGAAAGAGGTTGGTATATGAACCAATGAAAAAATAAGATATGTAATTGGTGCCTTTGCTCATTAAGCAAAGAAAAATGAGAAGAAAGGCATTTCCTGAGAAGAATTCCAATGTCTGGAATCTCTAATACACTTCCTGGATTAAGAACTACATGAAAGATGACTATTAAATACCTTTGAGACTTGGCCAGAATTTAAGTCTTTTGGAAAATGGACGATGAGTTCATATATCCAAAGTATGAACTTTAAATAAAATATGCACAATATTGACAATATTGACTTGATGAAAAGCATTAGCGATTAAGGTTTCCAGATTATGCTAGAATTCCTCATATGGACAGACAAGTCCAAACTATCATTCACTTCGCTGAGAAAGGTATTATTGAACCAGATATCTGCTGCCTTAAAAGAGTTCTTTGGGAACCATCAGTCCTTTCAACCTTCATGGAACAAATGCGGCATTTTGCTGTGCTCAAATAATACAGTACTCAATGATTATCATGATTCAGAACAGTCCATATATTAGATATGCATCAATGTAATGGAAGGATCAAAAGCAAGCAGAATAGTGATGAGACCGTATGCAGCAAACACAGTTATGTCTGCAGAAAAAGAAATCGGAAAAATAACAATGGGACTATGTTCCAGAAAAACTAAAGGAACGTTAGTAAATGCTTCAGATATAATAATGTAAGTATCATGTGGCTAATTATCATGTGCAGATGGAGGAAACAGAGACATTGAAACGACTTATCTAGAAAATTGCTTGTAAGAAGAGGGCACTGTGGCTCAGTGGTTAGCATTGTTACCACACAACACCGGGGACCTGGGTTCAGTTCTAGCCTCAGATGACCGTTTGGGGCTTGCACATTCTCCCTATTTCTATGTGTATTTCCTCACATTGATGTGCAGATTAGGTGGATTAGCCATGGGAAACATGGGATAGAGGGATGGGTCTAGGTGGAATGCTGTTCAGATGGTCAGTGTGGACTACAGTATGGCCTACTTCCATACTGTAGGGATTCTAAGCAGACATGTCTGCATCTACTTCAGCAGTATGTGATATAAATTTATCAAACGTTATTTTGACTTATTAATCATCAACACAAGTTTAAGGAACACAAAAATACTAGTGATGACAACCCATTGAGGATACTCATGAAAGAGCTAATTCCATGTAAAGTATCTTGTGGAAGCTAGTATATAAACATTGAAACTACATAAGTAGTTTCTAGTGAAATACCGATGCTGTTGAGTAAACCTTCACAAAGAAAGATGGAAATGAAACTTGGCATGGAACATAATGAGCAGAATTATTCAGATGGCAGGCTCTACCACCCCACCACTGAAAAAGTAAGTGTGATTTTGTTGGGAAGCAGTAGTCAGTTAGAGGTAAGAATTTGATCACTCATTCCCAAAAAAAAAGTCCTGCCCCAGAAAGATGCCAGCCAATTTGATAAAAGGAAGCCTGGGATGGGTATTGCAAAGCAACTCAGTAAAGTCATAGAAGGCTACAGCACAGAAAAAGGCCCTTCAGCCCATTTAGTCTGCACCAGTTAAAAACAACTAGCCAACAACTAATCCTATCTTTCAGCACTTGGCCTGTAACCTTATGTGGCTGGTACACATAGAGTCATATAGAATGGAAACAGACCGTTCAGTCCAACTTGTCCATGCCAATCAGACATCTCAATCGGACATTATCTCATTTGCCAGCATTTGGCCCATACCCCTCTAAACCTTCTTATTCATACACCCATCCCTAAGCCTTTATCTAAATACTTCTTAAATATTTTGAGGCTATTTGCTTCTACCAGTCTTACAGGTAGTGAGTTCCAGATTACCACCAGCATCTGAGTGAAAAAGATTTTCCTCACCTGCCCTCTAAATCTCCTACCCCTTATCTTAAATCAACAGGCCCCCTGATCAATGATCTCTCCACAAAACTGAACAGTTTCCTTCCTGTCAGCCCTGTCTGTGCCCCTCACAGTTTTATGTATCTCAATCATGTCCTCCCATCAATCTCCTCTGTTTACCCAATTTCTCTTCACAGCTAAAACTCTCTAGCCCAGGCAACATCCTGGTAAATCTCCTCTGCACACTCTCTAATGCAATCACTTCACTCCTATAACGTGGATTCCACATCTACACACAATATTCTAGCCATTGCCGAAACAACATTTTCTACAGTTCCAGCATAATATCTTTGCTCTTAAACTATTTGCCTCGACTAATAAAGGCAATTATCCCTTTGGTGACAATGAAACTCAGGAAGGTAAACTTCTGTTGGTAAATCCTGAAAAAGTTAGAAGGCAACAATGCTCGGAAACAAATGGATTTTAGGTGCCCCTTTGTGCACATATCATCCTCTCCTTCAAGGATCATGATCCTGGTGCCCCTTTGGTTGTTGCTGCCCAAGGCCTGGAGCTGAAGCTATTTTCTTCTCTGATGCTCTTGAAGCCTAAGTAAATAAAATTCATAGTAAAAAGCTCACCCAGTGTTCACTTCTCCCATATTGCTAACTCTGAAACGCATCCAAGTTATGTGTCCTTGCTGTGCTAGGCAAGTTTATTTGATTATTACTTCCACCGCTTGCTCAATTGAAGCTCCATGCCAATCCACACTTTTTCAATATTGGCTACTGCAGCTTATATTGACATCCTGCACCACTGCTTTGTTTTAGCTGACAATGCTTTTAAACCACATTGTTCATGGTAGCCTATTTTTAAATTAGAGGACCTGGTAGGTATCATTACATCATCTGCTGAAAATGTGTTGCTGGAAAAGCGCAGCAGGTCAGGCAGCATCCAAGGAGCAGGAGAATCGACGTTTCGGGCAAGAGCCCTTCTTCAGGAACACATTTTCAGCTCTGATCTCCAGCATCTGCAGTCCTCACTTTCCCCTCGAACATTACATCATCTGCCCAATTCACAAGGTTTAATTACCTCCCGTGACTTTCCAGCATGATCTCATTCCACTAACCTGGAGACCTTAGGTAATATCTAGTCATGGTGCAACTCCCAGTTACTATCACCATCATATTACAATTCTTTATATCTTTCAGTCTTTTCAATGGACTAGTACAATTCTGCTCTGTTAGTTCCAACTTAAAACTGGTTATTGAAACTGTTCTTTGACACCAAGTTGCATCAATTCATTGCTAGCCCAGATGAGTGGGTAGAATAAGAAAGTAATGATGGCAGAAGGAAACATGGAACTGAGGACTGGACTGAGCAATTCCACCTTGGAATGCTGCCATGTCCGCGGTACCCGACATGTTGTCTTATGTCCCAGTGGTCAAAATTGCCCTGCAATTCTCCCAGGGGTGCAAATAGCTGTTTTCAAGAGCTGCAAAATCCAGGGATTTTGGCCACAAGCATCACAGCAATCAGAGCTGAGGTTTGAACAACCTATTTCCACCTCTGTGGAAGTCACAGGCGGTTACACCAATTAGAAATGCTAAGAAGAGGATGAGTTATGACTTTTAATTGCCTAAGCATTTCAATTGGTAAAATTCAGTTTTCAACCATGTAAGTAACACTTATTTGCACAACTTTCTGTCCTGTTATTTTAGTTGTTGGTTGGCAAGTCATCCTTTTTACATATGAAGGATGGCAAGACATAAATTGATTAAATTAGATTCCCTACAGTATGGAAACAGACCCTTCGGCCCAACCAGTCCACACTGACCCTCCGAAGAGTAACCCACCCAGACCCATTTCCCTCTGACTAATGCACCTAACACTACAGGCAATTTAGCATGGCAAATTCACCTAGCCTGCACAGCTTTGGAACTGTGGGAGGAAACCAGAGCACCCGGAGGAAACCTACGCAGACACGGGGAGAACGTGCAAACTCCACACAATCAGTCGACTGAGGCTGGAACCAAACCTGGGATCCTGGTGTGGTGAGGCAGCAGCACTAACTACTAAGCCACCGTGCTGCCCATAAACACATATGCACCAAGCAGGTGCCTACTGGGAACTGAACCTAGGATCTCCTGTCTACTAAACTGGTGCTTTGATGTTTGAAAAGAAATATCTGATTGTTTGTAGGATTAGTTTGTTTTAGGCAATAGAGATGGGGGCACATAAAAGGGGAAATTACTTATGAATTTGGGTGTTGGACTGGGGTAATGTGTTTTGTTTGCGTGATGGGTGAACTGATGAACTAATGAAATCTAAGTGAACCTTGCAATAACATGGGCATCTTGATTAGCAATGTAAATTACCCCCAGTGCATTGGTTGCATTATGTTCTGGTCCTCCCCAGAATCATCTGAAAAGCTCAATGTTTATCATGTTCATCCTCCAGTTCAGAACCTTGTAGAATGGAAAGGAGATACAATCTTCACCATTCTTCATTACAGTCACACTCAATTGCATAAACTCAAGAGCTTCCTTCCTTGTCATACCAGATAAACATATCAAATTGTCTTGCTTAATATATTAAACAATTTACAGGGAACTCAACAACATAAGCCAAACTAATCAAATACTCACTGAGTCTCTGCGAGACTGATTATATATATGCAAGGTATTTAAAATACTGAACTCCAGATGAAGGTCTTTTACAAGTCTTTCAATTCCTGCAGTGTCATTTTGTGTGGCAAGTCGTACCACAAAGGATCTGGGGAACAAAAAATTTACAATTTCTAAGTATTTGTTGATTAAGATACAAGACAAACATGTTACTTTACCCTACCACTTACACATTAATTGGATCAATTAATTTTTTTAGCTGTCACCTCTTTCTCTTATGGCTTTAATGTTTTATTTTTGTCCTGCAATAGCTTGAGAAGACATTTGAGATATCATGTTGCGGCTGTACAAGGCATTGGTGAGGTCACTTCTAGAATACTGCATACAATTCTGGTCACCCTGCTCTGGGACGGATGTTGTTAAACTTGAGAGGGTATAGATGTTGCCGAGTTTGCATTCTAAGGAGACGCTGGATTGGTTGGGAGGCGAAAGTGAGGACTGCAGATGCTGGAGATCAGAATCAAGATTAGTGTGGTGCTCGAAAAGCACAGCAGGTCAGGCAGCATCCGAGGAGCAGGAAAATTGATGTTTTGGGCAGAAGCCCTTCATCAGGAATTTCTTGATGTCGGCTGTCCTGCTCCATGGATTGGTTGGGACTCTTTTCCCCTGGAGCATCAGAGGCTGTGGTGTGACCTTATCGAGGTTTATAAAATCACAAGGTGCGGAGATAGGATGAATAGCCAAGGAATTTTTTCAAAGGTAGAGGAGTTCAAAACTAGAGGGCATATATTTAAAGTGAGAGAGGAAAGATTTAAAAGGGATCTGAGGGGTAACTTTTTTACACAGAGGGTGGTGTGTGTATAGAATGAGCTGTCAGAAGAAGTGCTGGAGGCTGGTACAATTACAACATTTGAAAGGCATCTGGATGGGTATATGAATAGAAAGGGTTTACAGGGATATGGGCCAAATGCTGGCAAATGGCACTAAATTAACTTAGGATAGCTGGTTGATCTGGACGAGATGCTGTTTCTATGCTGTATATATCTATGTCTCTATGACTCCAAGTATGAGACAACAATCTCCAATAGGACTAGCTATATAAACATCATGGCTTTTAAAGTAGGTCAGACGCTGGCAATTCTGCAGTGAGTGGAATGAGCTGCCAGAGGAAGTGATGGAGGCGAGTACCTAAATAGGAAGGGTTCAGAGGGATATGGGGCAATCACTGGTAAATGGAACTAGTTCAGTACAGGATATCTGGTCAGCGTGGACGAGTTGGACCGAAGGTGTCTGTTTTCCAGCTCTCTGGTACTTTTCCAGAACTGACCAGTGCTGCTTCTTCTGATAGTAGAGCCCAAGAAGTCACGAATATAGAATAATCATATTTAGATATAGAAATTGGGGTCAAATGAACCTCTTGAACAATAAAAAGAGTGTAGGGGCATTCTTAAGAGGGAGATCAGGAAGGCAAAGAGAGGAAAAGAGATAGCCTTGGGTAATGAGGTTAAGGATAACCTGAAGAATACAAGTAAATCAAGAGCAAGCATCAACCAGAGAGAGAGAGAGAGAGAGAGAGAGAGAGAAAGACCCATTAAAGATCAAAGAGGCCATCTTTGTGTTGAACTTCAGGAAATGGGAGAGATATTAAATGAATATTTCACGTCAGCTTTTACTATTGAGAAAGAAGTGGAGGCTAAAGAAATCAAGGGTGTTTTGAAAACAGTTCACATTACAGAAGAGGAACTGCTGGAAGTCTTAGAAAATATAAAGACCTGATATATCCCAGGACGTTGTGGGAAGTTGGGGAGGAAATTCTGGGGCCCCTTGCAGAGATATTTGTATCATCTATAAATCAGGTGAGGTGCCAAAAGCATAGAGAGTGGCTGATGCTGTGCTTTCGTTTAAAAACGGATATAAGGAGAAACCTGAGAACTATAGACCTGTAAGTCAGACTTCGGTAGTGGGTACATTGTTGGAAGTGATTCTAAAAGGTGGGATTTATATGCATTTGGAGAACCAAGGAATGATAGGGGATAGTCAGCATAGTTTTGTGCAAGAGAAATCATGCCTTACCAACTTGATTGATTTTTTTTGAGGAAGTAACCAAGAAGACTGATGAGGGCAGAATGGTAGACTTTATTTACTTGAACTTCAGTAAAGCCTTTGATGAGATTCTACATGGTAGAGTAATTAGTAGTTAGATCACATGGGATTTAGAGTGAGCTTGCCAACTGGATATAAAATTTATTTAATGGCAGGAGACAGACTGATGGTGGAGGGTTGTTTATCGGACTGGAGGCCTGTGACCAGGCACTGGGTTTACTTTTGATCACCATTTATATAAATTATTTATATGACTAAAAAGAAGGCATGATTAATCAGTTTGCAGATGACACCAAGTTGGTGGTATAATGAACAATGAAGAAGGTTATTTCCGATCACAAAACATCTTGATCAATTGGGACAATGAGCTGAAGAGTGACAGATGGAGTTTAATTTGGATAAACACAAGATGTTGATTTTGATAAAACAAACAAGGGCAGGATTTATAAAATTAAAAATAGGGCCTTAGATAGTGTTGTAGAACAGAGAGAGACCGAGGGGTTCAGGGGTTCAGGTACATAATCCTTTGAAGCTTACATCACAAATAGATAGGGTGATTAAGAAGGCATTTAGTAAGCTTAAAAATCACACAATACCAGGTTATAGTCCAACAGGTTTAATTGGAAACACACTAGCTTTCGGAGCGACGCTCCTTCATCAGGTGATAGTGGAGGGCTCGATTGTAACACAGAATTTATAGCAAAAATTTGCAGTGTGATGTAACTGAAAGTGTACATTGAAAAATTGATTGTCTGTTAAGCCTTTCATCTGTTAGAATACAGTGATAATTTCACTTCTTTCATGTGTAAATCACAAAACTTTTTTTTAAAGTTGCATTCTCGGGTTAGCTGTTAACAGTGGTGATAGCTAGACAATATGTTGAAGGTCTTAGCCCCCTGTGTTCTCTGTCTATGACCTGATGTTTAGATTGATTCTAATCTAAAAAGTGAGAGCGTGAGATTTAGTAAACTTGCCATCATTGCTCAGACCTTTGAGTATAGGAATTAGGATGTCATGTTGAGATTATACAGGATGTTGATGAGGCCTCTTCTGAGGTCCTGTGTCCATGTTCAGGTCACTCTGTTACAGGAAAGATATTATTCAGCTGGAGAGGTTTCAGAAGAGATTTATAAGGATGTTGCTGGGAATGGGGGTTTGAGGTATAAGGAGAGGCTGGATAAACTGGGACTTGTTTCTCTGGAATATAGAGAACATTAGAACAAAAATATCATTTTGAAGAATGATGAAATTTTGGTTTGAGGGGGTGACCTTATTGGGATCTATAAAGGCATGAGTGGTTTACATGTGAATGTCAGGTCTCTTTTCCATAGGGTGAGGAAATTTCAAGACTAGTGAGTATATCTTTAAGGTGAGAGAAGGATTTAAAAGAGACATGAGGAGCCACCTTTTTACACAGAGAATGGTTTGTGTGTGCAATAAACTTCCAAAGGAAATAGTGGATCTGGGTACAGTTACAATGTTTAAAAGACATTTGGATAAGTACATGAATAAGAAATGTTTGGAGGGATATGGGTAGGCAGATAGGACTAGTTTAATTTGGGATTATGGTTGGCATGGAATGGTTGTAGTGAAAGTCTGTTTCTGTGCTGTATGTCTCTATGACTCTAAGTCATGATGCTTTGTGAATGTTAGGACAATTACCTGGATGACCACCAGCACTTTTAGGGTGTGGATCAGCGAAGTAGACAAAATGTGTCATGGAAGAAAAGGATGATTAACACATTGATGGCTGTGGAGAATCTGTCAAATGCCCACCCACTCATTCACCCATTTCTATAGGTAAAGCCATAAAGACTGTAGAGATGCTCCAGAATTTAATACAGCAGCACAAAAACATGAAAAATATGCTTGACTGCATTCAAAACACGGCAGGCTCATCTGAAGAAAAAATGTTAAGCCGAAAAAAAACTAAGATTTCCTTGAGCTAACTCGCAGTATTTTTCAGTGCCTTTTACTGTACAAGCCCATGTTATTGCAAGTCTGAACAAATTGAAAAACAGACATTTTCACATAATAATTGTTTTCATTTGTTTATTTTTTGACATAGAGGACATCCACAGGCAAAGCAAGCTATATAGGGGCTTTGACTATCTTGAAGCTCCACTTAACACAAATTTATTTGCAAGTTTCCTGCAATCAGACTTATCGCAAGTCTATGTAGCTTCAAGAAAAATTGTGGAAATTGAACAAATGATGTAATGGCACTGTAATATAAATCAATGCAGCATTTGGGAGAGGCAGGAAAGATTGAAAACAGTTGAAAAGGGACAGCATGTTGGCTCTGTGGTTGGCACTGCTGCCTTCCAGCACTAGGGATCTGGGTTCAATTCCAGCCGTGAGTAACTGTTTGTGTGAAGATTGCACATTCTCCCCAGTTTTGTGTGGCTTTCTGCCAGGTGCTTCAGCTTCCTCCCACAATTCAAAAATCTGCTGGCAAAGTGGATTGACCATGCTAGATTGTCTGATAGTGTTCAGGGATGTGCAGGCTGAGTGGGTTAGCCATGGTAAATGTAGAGATAGGGTGGATTTGGGGATGCTTTTCGGAGGGTCAGTGCAGACTTGATGGTTGGAACATCCTCTATTTGCACTGTACAGATTCCGTGATTGATTGTAAAAAAACTCCATGTTGCTAAAAATATAATTTCTTTGATACATCAATTATCCATAGTTTCCCGATTATACATTAATTTATCAGAACATTTTTCTCTAATGTGTTAAGTGGTTTAAACTTTCCATTGAATAAAACATTTTCATGTCATTGTACTTACAATTTCCAGATCTAGAGATGAAAGCGTGAGGAGGGTGGTGGCCACAGACTCTCAATATTCCGCATAAGCCACATGAATAAACCATAAGACCAGGTTTCAGGGACCCAGATACACTGGTTCCCTTAATTGCTTTACAGATATCATAAACTCAACTTGTAAAAGTTTGAAATTCAAGTTATCTTCTACCACACCACAACATTAATTCAATGCACCACAAGCTAATCTGCTAATTTTCAAACCAAAATTTCACCATTCTTCAAAATGATATTTTTGTTCTAATGTTCTCACCTTACATCTTGAAAACACCAGCCTCGAGTTAGGATGCAGTTCCTTGTGCACAGGCAGTTGGCTGACACCCCAGTCAAGAGGTGATCTTTCATTCCTCTGCTGAGATGGTGAGTGCAGACAAGCTTTCTAACTGCAAAGGACATTACTGCAAGCCAAACCTAGCATCAGCTAACTTCTGAATCTGTGTATTTTCCAACAGGGGTCATTTATAAGAGTCAAGACCTCCAACTTCTTTTTAATCTCCCTATTTCAAAATTTTGAGGCCAGTTTTAGTGTGTGAACTGATGGCCTGTTTGAGATCAACATCCACTAATAATCACACATGTAACAACCTGTGGACTATGATTTAACAGCACACCAAGTGGTACATTTTCCTATTTATTCAGAAAGTAAGAAAGCACAGTAAACTGGTTTTTGAAGGGTCCTTACTTTAACAAGCCTTTGCGATGAGTGACATATAGCTCATGATATAACGTAGTCTTGTTGTAGGGCACAACACGGACAAAGTCCTTTAGCAAAGGGAATTCTGGGATGAGATGAGGTACTGTGATAACACAGTAGTCTTTGTCCTGTAGTAAGTAGTAAAACAAAATATAGGTGAAAAACTAATAATTCCTTAAAAATCCCACTTAAAGTTTATCACTAAATGATTCAGAGAACATCATAAATTATGGTTGTGATGTTGCCCAGTTGACATACCATATGAGTGTAGTAAAAACAATTGGTCGTACAATAGTTGTTTTTGCAAAGCATATATTAGTGCGAATTTAACTAATCAGCTTTAATGATGTGGATAAAATTATTGGCAAATGGCAGCTTAGATGACTGTGAGTAGCTCATTGTATTGTTTATCTGAATGGACTGAATATTACTTGTCATTCTTGCATTGATATACACATTTAGTTCACATTAATAGTGAGTAATTGAGAACATTACACTTATTTATTTAAACTAATAAATAAATAGTCATATTAAACCACACTAATAAATAGTCATATTAAACCAAGATCATTTAAAAAGTCTTGGAATTTACCCCATACCGACATTTTACTGCAGTTCAGACAATACAATCTGAGGACAGCCATCATGGCTTTTCTATTAACACGCTGAGCATGTCATTGTCTATCTTGCTTTCAGCAACCAGTTTTCAGACAGGGCATGAAATAATTCATTAGACACTATAAAATTCTTTGAGAAAATTGGATTGGGATTTCCAAGACCATTGGCAGACTCCAGTACAACTTCTTGGCTGCACTATTGATTAAAAGCAGAATTAGGTATTATGGCCTGAACTTTTATGGAGCTAGGATGACTCAGGAGTCCCATCAAAGCAGTTGGCAGGCCCCTATTCTGAGATTCCCAACTCCATTCTTGGGGCTTTCCAATTTCAGGAAGTAGTTATCAAAGGTTGTAGGTTTGGTTTGGGTTACAAACCTCCACCAAGAATCCTGATCAGGGATCAAAGTTTTTCTTTGATGGCACTTTGTGAGTCTTTCTCATGCAACACTTTTTGATTGTCAGTGGCAATATTTTTGTCTTCAGGAGCTACATTTTCATTCTCACCAATTCTTGTATTGGAAATACAATCATGTAGTAACATTGTCTTTTACATTTGTGTCGAACTTTTTTACAGTTTTCTTCTTTAGATAGAAAAAGTAGCACAAATCATCGGCATTAACTCACTAATGAGCATGAATGTCTACCTAAGAAATTCTGTGTCTTTGGTCATGGGTTCTGTGGGTCCTTGTGTGGCTGTTGAACCTGATCTTGGAGCTGCAACTTGGACTACACATTTGGCAGGTTTTTCTAGGAGGTGGAATTGGTCCTTGGCCTTGAGATTATTGGCATTCTTTTGTCCAGTTCCTTTACCGTACTTCTTTTTGCTGAAAGTTGTTCTTGAAGAATTGCATCCGTACACAGAATCATAGAGATGTACAGCACGGAAACAGACCCACAAGTCCAACCTGTCCATGCCAACCAGATATCCCAACCCAATCTAGTCCCACCTGCCAGCACCCAGCCCATATCCCTCCAAACTCTTCCTATTCATTTACCCATCCAAATGCCTCTTAAATGTTACAATAGTACCAGCCTCCACCACATCCTCTGGCAGCTCATTCCATACACATACCACCCTCTGTGTGAAAAAGTTGCCCTGTAGGTCTCTTTTACGTCTTTCCCCTCTCACCCTAAACCTATGCCCTCTAGTTCTAGACTCCCTGATGCCAGGGAAAAGACTTTGTCTATTTATCCTATCTGTGCCCCTCATAATTTTGTAAACCTCTATAAGGTCGCCCCTCAGCCTCCGACGCTCCAGAGAAAACAGCCCCAGCCTGTTCAGCATCTCCCTTTAGCTCAAATCCTCCAACCCTGGCAACATCTCTGTAAATCTTTTCTGAACCCTTTCAGGTTTCACAACATCTTTCCGATAGGAAGGAGACCAGAATTGCACGCAATATTCCAACAGTGGCCTAACCAATGTCCTGTACAGCCGCAACATGACCTCCCAACTCCTGTACTCAATACTCTGACCAATAAAAGAAAGCATACCAAACACCTTCTTCACTATCCTATCTACGTGCGACTCCACTTTCAAGGAGCTATGAACCTGCACTCCAAGGTCTCTTTGTTCAGCAACACTCCCTCGGACCTTTTCATTAAGTGTATAAGTCCTGAATTTCTCCAAGTTGGTTTCTTTTGAACGAAGTCCTCCCATGTGTTGACATCTATATTGCACTTCTTGAGAGAAGTCTTCAGGAAGTCTTTGAAATGCTTCCTTTGTCCTCTTCCCATTTGAGTACTTCTCTTGAGCTGAGCGAAGAAGATTTGCTTTGGCAGTTGGAACTCAGGCATCCTAAGCACTTTGTCAGTTCAGTGGAGTTGGTTTCAAATGATCATGATCTCAATACGGGTGCTATTGGTTGCTTCAGAACACTGATGTTAGCATGCTTGATCTCCCAGCTGATATGGAGAATCTGTCTCGAGCATCTTTGATAGTATTTTGTAAGGGTGTTGAGGTGGCATCTATATATAGTCCAAGTTTTAGAGACGTATAAAAGACTCAGAAGGATGACTGCCTTATACTCAAGGATCTTGGTATCAGCATGGATGTTGCAGTCGGTGAAAACTCTCATCCTTAGGCATCCAAAGGTGTTACTCACAGATTGGTTGCGATGCCAGCCTTAGATGAGAGGTAACTTCCCAGATAAGGGAAACGTTCCACATTTGGGAGGATTTTCACATTGATCTTAATAGAAAAAACCTGACCTAAGAGAAGTTGCTAAAAGGATTTGAGCCTTCTTGAGGATAAGGCTGAGATCAGTTCTTCGGCATGCTTCTATAAAGGCATTAAGAGAGGTTTCAACATTCTGTTCTGAGACAGCAGAGATGACATTGTTGTCCACATGCTAAAATGCCACAAGAAATGTCAGTGTCTTTTTCTTCTTGGATTTGAACCAGTTAAGGGTGAAAGACCTTCTATCCATTCTGCAGACAATGTCCATATGACTGGGATGTTTGCTCTTGATAAAAAGAAAAGTGGTGGAGATGAAGATGGAGAGAACAATGAGAGTGATGACACATCTCTGGTTGGCTCCTGTCTTGACCTCAAAGGATTCTGTCATTATCATCAGTGAAGACCATTGCTGATGTCTTCTGTAGAGGAGATGGATGATGTTGATGAATTTCACTGACAGCTAGCCTTTGGAAGAGTCTACCATAGCACTTTCATACCTGGAGATTGACCCTGGTTTAATGGAGACTGCAGGAGGGCATGCCAGGAACAGCACGAGGTATACCTAAAAATGAAGGCTCACTCAGGTGAGGACACCTAACAAAATGACTTGTGTACCAACAGCTAAGCAACAAGTGATGGACAGAGCTAAGTAATTCCACACCCAATGCATCAGATCTAAGCTCTGCAGTCCTGCTACATCCAGTTGTGAATGGTGGGGGACAATTAAGGAGAAGGATTCACAAATATCCCCAATGATGGTGGAGTCCAGCACATCGGTGCAAAAGCTAAGGCTGAAGCATTTACAGCAATCTTCAGCCAGAAGTGCTGAGTGGATGATCCATCTTGGCTTCCTCCAATGGTCCCCCATTATCACAGTTACCAGTCTTCAGCCAATTTGATTCACTCCACATGATATCAAGAAATAGTTGGAGTCACTGAATCTGCAAAGGCTATGGGCCCTCTTAACAGTCCAGCAATAGTACTGAAGACATATGTAACAGAACTTGCTGCTCCCCAAACTAAGCTGTTCCAGTACAGTTACAACACTGCCATCTACCCAACAATAAGGAAAATTGCTCAAGTGTATCCTGTACACAAAATGCAGTTCAAATCCAACCCGGCCAAATACCGCCCCATCAGTCTACTCTCGATCATCGGTAAAGTGATGGAAAGTATGATCAACAGTGCTATCAAGCAATCACCTACTCAGCAATAATCTGTTGAGTGATGCCCAGTTTGGGTTCCGCCAGGGCCACCCAGCTCTTCACCTCAATACAGCTTGGTTTGAACATGGTTTGAACAAAAGAGCTGAATTTGAGAGGATAGACAAGAATGACAGCCCTAGACATCGAGGCTACATTCAACCATGTGTGGCACTAAGGAGCCTGAGCAATCAATGGGCATCGGGGGCAACTTCAGTGGGTAGAGTCATACCTGGCACATAGGAAGATGGCTGTGGTTGTTGGAGGTCAGTCATTTTAGCTTCATGACATCTCTGCAGGAATTCCTCAGGGTAGTGTCTGTGCCCAACCATCTTCAGTTATTTCATCAATGACCTTGCCTCCATCATAAGGTCAGAAGTAGGGATGTTTGCCGATGATTGCATAAGGTTCAATACCATTCACAACTCCTCAGATACTGAAGCAATCCGTGTTCAAATGCAACAAGATCTGGACAATATCCAGGCTTGGACTGACCAGTGGAAAGTAACATTCATTCCACAAAAATGCCAGATAATGGCCATCTCCAATAAACAACAGTCTAACCACCACCCTTTCACATTTAATGGTGTTACCATCACCGAATCCTCTACTCCTATGATTATCATTGACCAAAAATTCAACTGGACTCACCACATAAACACAGTGGCTACAAGAGCAGGTCAGACCCAATGAATACTGCGGTGAATAACTCATTTCTTGATTTCTCAAAGCCTATCCATCATCTGCAAGGCACAAGTTAGAAGTGTGATGGTATACTCCCCACTTGCCTGGATGAGTGCAGCTCCAATAACAGTTAAGAAGCTTGACATGATTCAGGACAAAGCAGCCGACTTGATTGGCACCACATCCACAAACATCCACTTTGATATTCAGTTGCAGCAGTGTGTACTATCTACGAGATGCACTGCAGAAATTCACCAAATACCTTATACAGCACCTTCTAAACCCACAACCACTTCCACCTAGAAGGACAAGGGCAGCAGATACATAAGCACATCACCATCTGCAACTTCCCCTCCAAGCCACTCATCTGAAAATATGTCGCCATTCCTTCATTGTCTCTGGGGCAAAATCCTAAAATTCTCTCCCAAAGGGCATTGCAGACAGGATGCTCAACACATGGACTGCAGCAGTTCAAGAAGATAGCTTACCACAGCTGGGCAGCTAGGGACAGGCAATAAATGCTGTCCAGCCAGCAACATCTACATCACAAGGCAAAAAAGACTTCCCAACTGACTGAGTAAAAAGCTTCAGTCAGATCAATGAAGTCCATGTGGAATGGTTGGTATTGTTCCTGGGATTTCTCTTGAAATTGTCAAGTAGTGAAGACCATGTCCATAGGTTTGATTGGAAGTCATATTGGCTTTTATGAAGATTTCCTCAGAGTTTGGGAAAAGGCGTCTCATGAGGTTTCACAGGATAAGTTTCCTGGTAATGGAGAGTAGGGCATTATTCAGCATGGGTTCAAATTCCTGCACTGGTTGAGGTTATCATGAAGGACTCGCTTTCTCAATCTCTGCCCTTGCCTGAAATGTGGTGACCCTCACAGTAAAGCACTACTGGTTGTCTCTCTCCAATGACAGCAGTTTGATGGCTCAAATGCCAAAGACTGAAAACATACAATGCTATTGAATAGTTTCACTTTCAATATTTTACTCTTTCTAAACTGGGATCATGTAATAATGTGAAGTAATGCAGTTGATTTTGAATGAGTCAAACTTACGAAATTATGAATCTAGAGAGGAGTATCCAATTGAAAACCTGACAACCAATCATGAATTAATTTAATTCTAAGCATGACCTCATCTAAAATATAAAACAAACATATTTCTTTAGCTTCATGTAACTACAAACATATTGGGTAGAATGATATTAAGCTGTAAATGGCATGGGCAAAAATGAAAACTTTGGGAGCATTGCTTGAGAAGTTTAATGAGGCCTTTCTCAAAGTTGGGAGCAACAAGTCACAGTCCTGGATGTCAAGATGAGATTCTCACTCAAAAGAAGTGATAGGCCTATTAACAAACATATTTTCATTATCTCATTCATTATTGTCTTATCTCACCTTGTTACAATGCAGGTTGCTAATCTACTACCTGCTGCCTAGCAAGCAGATGCTGAGAATTTCCAATATAGAAGTCAGAGTAGAACCTGGTGAAAGCACTTTGTAGCTTTGCTTCTCCTGTCTCTATCTTGGACATCCAGCATCAACATCTCAGAGGATGCTCCATGAGCAAAGGATGCATTCACTCCATTTCCATGGACTCTGGCATCTAAAACGTACCAACCTCTCTGCACCTTAATGAAACATATTCAAACCACTTACACTTTTGGGCACACTAGTAGCTATCATTGCAAAGTGCTGCAAGGACACTCTGCACGCTTCAACAAGCACTACCCAGTTCACAGAAAGTTACAGGTTACATCTCAGACTACTTGCTTATTCCTTGAGTGCTCACTCATTTTCAGCCCATCTTGATGGTCACAGCATCCATGCCATGCCTTTACTTGCCTTTTCATGCTTTGCCCCCTAAGCCAAAGTGACCAGGCTCACAGTACTTTTGACATAAATAAAACAAAGAACAGTGGACACTGGAGAACTGAAACAAACAAAAATAGAAATTGCTGGAAAAGTTCAGCAGGTCTGGAGGCATTTGTGAAGAGAAAGCAGTATTAATGTTGTGAGTACAGTGACCATTCTTCAGAACTTCAGTATCTTTGTCTTGCCTTGCTGCCGAGCACAGACATAAAGCCAGGCAACTTAACACCGTTATCTGTAGTAATCAGTCAAGAGGTTAATCATATTGTATGCTGCACTATTCTATGCCAACCTCACACCCGGATCATGTGTCAGCAGCTTACAGGTAAATACAATGCATGTGTTCCAACCAAATAGCCACCTCTCAATTCAAAGGGCAGTACTCCTCAGTCAAGTGTCAAGTTAAGGGTGGCCCCCTTTGGACAGGGACCCAGCACAGTAACTCAATGGCAGCCTCTGATATCAGAGGGTGGGCATAGTCAGCCAGTCCCTCAGGGTTGTCAGGGTCAGAATCCTCTTCTTGTAGAGAGTGAGGAGCTAGAAGTCAGGCACCACATCACCTAGAGGCCATGCAGGATTAATAGTGAGGGAGAATTAGATGCGTTAGAGCAAGTGAGAAATGATATTGCATGCAGCACTGAGAGTGGTAGAGTATGATGTTTGATGAGGTTGGTGCAGCAAAAGTTATAGGGTGAATGTGAGGTAACCAAGAATAGATGGGCACTATGAGCCTGGTAACATTCTTTCTACACTAGTGAGCATTCCTTGAGACAACTATACTGGTGGTAACATTAGACAAGGCTGGCAAGGTCTGGTTGCATTGCCATTTCTGGGAGAAGAGAACAGACCTCCTCTGCATCATCCAATCCACCAGGATCTCAAAGTCACTGTCCGCACAGCAGGGTGGCAATTAGCCTTTGTCATATATAAGGCAAACATCATGAACTGTGCAACTGATAGAGCTTGTCCAGTGCACAGAATCTTTTAAAGATGGTGCCATCACCAAAGGTCGCAGCAGTGATGAGTTTTTATGGCTACGACAAGTGGTAAAATCAGGCTAACATCAGACATTAGCAATGCCTACTTAATGGTAGGTAGTTGATGAAGCAAGTTTTGGATGATTGCAACACTTCCTTGGTCTTCTGGAGAGAAACCTTCTTGGAATACAACTGACAGCCAAATTTTATAAGATTCAGGCCATTGTAATTAGCCCTTCCCCACTAACACAACATATACGTTGTAATCAGTCCCTCACCCCTAACAGCATATGTACATTGTAATCAGCCTCTACTCCCCCAGCACTCGACATATAACATGGTCAACCTCTCCCATCCAAAACCAACAGTTGATCAGCCCCTCTCCCCCAACACCATAAATACATTCTTGTCAGCCGCTCACTCCCTACATCACATACACATATTGTTATCATCACTTTTCTACCAACATCATACATAGATTCATCTCAAACCCACACCTAGTACTACAAATACATTATAAACAGTCTCTTCCCCAACCATACATCATATCCACCCACTGCTCCAGAATAACCAAGCAACACCAATAATTAGAAATGTCTTTAGTGTGACATCAGCAACATCTTTCTTGAATTGATTTATGTTATGGAGGATTTGTTCAGCCAGTTCCTTTCATATTTCAATAATCTGTGCATTTACAGCCTTTGGTAAGCTTTCAGTTTGAGCCATCTGCACAGTTTCAGTATATTGTGACTGCAACTGCAAAATGGTAATAGCTGCCCATTTACCTCCTACCTCCTCAGTATGCAAGGGCCCAAATACACCTTCCCAGGTGAAGTAGCACTTTATCTGCACTTCATACAATCTAGGCTACTGCATTTGCTGCTAACAATGCACTCTCCTCTACAATGGGGATACAATGCATAGACTGGGTAATTGCTACGTAGAACATTCATGATCTGCCTGCAAAAAAGACCCTCAGATTCCAGTTGCCTGCCACCTTAACACACCACCCTGTTCCCTGGCCAACATCTTTGTACTATCCTCACTTTCTCCAAGTCGATTACTCTGATCTCTAGCATCTGCAGTCCTCACTTTCTCCTTAGGCTTGCTACATTGCACCGCTGAAGCTCAGTGCAATCTGGAAGAACACCACCTCAATTTCTGCTTGGGGCCCCTGCAGTCCCCCAGACACAATATTGAATTCAATAATTTTAGGGCCTGAACTCCGACATGTCCTAGTCCTCTACCACACACACCTGTCCTTATTATCACATTGTTTGCCATTAGACACTGCCAATTGTTATCCACTAACAGTCTCCAATAACAGCTATTAAAACTCCCAGCCAGATTGTTTTCAACTCCTTTGTCTGTCCAACTTTCTTCTCTCTCTCTTTGGGCTCTATCTGTACACATCATTTATTCCTTTCCACTTCCCCATACCCTATCTTCTGAATATAAAGCAACATTTTCCTAGCTACCATCAATTCTGAGGAAGGGTCACTGAACCCAAAATGTTAACTTTGATTTCTCTTCACAGATGCTGCCAGATCTGCTGAGCTTTTCCAGCAACTTCTGTTTTTGTTTCTGATTTACAACATCCATAATTCTTTCAGTTTTCATCCACTCAAAGGCTTCTTCTCTTAGTTTTGCTGCTTCTCAAATATCTGACTATATCTCTTCCAGAGCAGCAACAGCAACCGAGAGGAAAACTAAGATAGGATAGGGTGCAACAGATTGCAGAGAACATCAGAGAACTGAATTTTATATTATTTTAGCTCATACCAATTTTTTTGGAAGAATTTCCACCTTAAAACCTTATGAGATTTCTCACTATATGTTATCAAACTTGCATAATTAACCGCCTACCCCATATTTATGGTAACCATCAAGCCAAATTCTGGCCCCCATCTTACCTAATGCTATTCCCAGAATTACTCCATTTAGCAGATATCCCAGAATTCATCAGTATCCCTTGCTCTTGCTCTCTTTTTAAAAGCCTGTTGTGTACCCAGGCAAACACTTTCAGTTCAGAGCTACAGTGTACGGTTTCTGACATTTACCCCAGACTTGGAAAACAAGGTGAAATCAGCACCCTGCAATGCAGACAGGTTGCTGGGTAAACGCAGTCTCAGACACTGGAGGAATGCCCAACACTTCAAAATGGCGGTGAAGGATGGCTCCTAAATTGGACTCCGACTGCCTTTCTTTCTTCGATTCTCGCTCTTTTCCTTCCATAGGTTTTTTGATTTTCTTTTCTCAACTTACCTTCTGGAGGGAGCTCCGTCATGGAGGCAGTGGCGGTGACAGCAGCAGCTGGGGGCTTTGTCAGTCAGCCACCAGGCTGGTGTGCCCAGAAAGAACTCTGGTGGTCAGCAGCATTGTGACTTCTTCGAGGTCTAGAGTGTGGAAGTGGCTGGGGGCCTGAAGCACGACCATAGCAGGACTCTAGGGGCAGTGTGGAAGCAGGCAGCCCGTTGTGCTCAGTGGCGAGAGCAGGAGCAGGAAGCCCGGGGAGGACAGAGTCGAGAGTGGGAGCAGCCAGCTTGAGGCTGCAGCGGTAACAGGAATAGACTGCAAGGCAGTAACAGCAGGCAGTCCGGGGCAGCAGCGGGCACAAGGTCGAGCCTGAAGTGAGGAAAATCGCGCCCTTGTGAGGAGTGCAAGCCAGCATGGCCAAGTGCATTTGGATTGTGGTGTTGAACTGTTAACTG
This sequence comes from Chiloscyllium punctatum, assembly GCF_047496795.1. NCBI lineage: Eukaryota > Metazoa > Chordata > Chondrichthyes > Orectolobiformes > Hemiscylliidae > Chiloscyllium > Chiloscyllium punctatum. Next base: position 100,408,528 of record NC_092749.1, on the reverse strand, counting down.
TTTCTTTGCTCTTCCTTTTTTTTAATAAGAACTGTAATGTTCAACTTTTTAAACTTTGTTTTCCTTTTGCATCTGTTTTGTACCTAAGATGCTGTACCTAGGTACCTTCGTACCGAAGATGGTGCCATAAGTGGTGACCTGTAAATGTTTCACTGCACTCATGTGAGTACATGTGCCAATAAACCTAATTCAATTCAATTCAATTCAACACTGTCGGAAGAAGGTAATGATCTAATTCCCAGCACTATGGGAAAACCTTCTCCACTCCACTCCACTGAAAGTGTCAACAATTTCTCTCTGGTACTTGACACTCACTCTGTCTCTGCTACTGTACCAACCTCCCACTCCTGCTCTATCGCTCTCACTAATGCCTGCAACATCTTTGCTCACTCATAGAGTCACAGAGTCATAGAGCATGGAGAGAGATGCTTTGGTCCAACCAGTCCACGTCAACCATGTGCCCAAACTAAACTGCCTGTGCTTAGCCTATATCTCTCCAAACCTTTCCTATTCACAAACTTATCCAAATGTCTTTTAAATGTTGTATCTGTACCTGCACCCATCACTTTCTCTGGCAGTTTATTCCACACATGAACTACACTGTGTAAAAACATTACCCTCATATCATTTTTATAGCTTTCTCCTCTCACCTTAAAAATATGGCCCCCACTTTTGAACTCCCCCAGTCTAGGGAAAAGATCCTTGTCTTTGACCTTATCTGTGCCACTCATGATTTTTTAAACCTCAATAAGGTCAACCCTCAACATCTTACTCTCCAGTGAAAAAAGTCCCAGCCTTTCTAGTCTATTTTTATATTACAAACCCTCCATTCCCAGTAACAACATCTAAGAGGCATTTGGATGGGTGTATGAATAGGAAGGGTTTGGAGGGATATGGGCTGGGTGCTGGCGGATGGGACTAGATTGGGTTGGGATATCTGGTCAGCATGGACGGGTTGGACTGAAAGGTCTGTTTCCATGCTGTATATCTCTATGACTCTACCTGCTCTAATTTACTAATATCCTTCCTATAACAGGGCAACCAGAACTGTACACAGTGCTCTAGAAGAGGCCTCACTAATGTCCTGTACAAGCTCAACATGATGATCCAACTCCATACTTAAAGGTCTAAGCAAAGAAGGCAAGCGTGCTAAATGCCTTCTTAAACACCCTGTCTACGTGTGATGCAAATTTCAAAAAATTGTGTACCAGAACCCCTGGGTCTCTCTATTTTACAAAACTACCCAGGGCTCTACCATTAATTGTATAAGTCCTATCTTTTTTTGTATTACCAAAATGCAATTCTTCACATCTGCCACTCCTCAGCCCATTAACCCAATTCATCAAGATATCTTTGTAATTTTAGATAACTTTCTTTACCGTCCACTAAATTTTGAAGTCATCTGAAAAATTACTATCCATGCCTCCTATATTCTCATCCAAACCATTTATATAAATTACAAACGAAAGTGGACCCAGTACCGATCCCTGTGGAACACTGCTAGTCACAGGCCTCCATGTTGGAAAAACATCCTTCCACCACCACCCACCATAAAGCCAACTTTGTATCCACTTGGCAAGCTCACCCTGAATCCCATGTGTTCTACCTTTACTAATTAGTCAACAATGTGCAACCTTGTCACTCACTCATGTCCATTCCAACTCCTGACATCACTAACCCTGCATGCACTCTACACACCATAATCAATCCCTGAGATGCCTCCACACCTGCATGGAAAGTAATACCTTAATTTCCCCCAAACTCTGCCTCTTGTCATTCCAGAAGGGCAGAAAGAGTCAAGACTGATGATGACCTGCTGACATTTGATTCCTCACCACTATTGTGGAGTGCATCCTAACTTTTGGTCTTGAGTGGTTGACTGATGGTAGCAAAGTGGCTCAGTGGTTAGCACTGATGCCTCACAGTGCCAGGGAGCTGGGTTTGATTCCCATCTTGGGTGATTGTCTGCATGGAAGTTGCACATTCTCCCCGTGTCTCCTTGGGTTTCGTCTGGGTGCTCTGGTTTCCTCCCACAATCCAAAGATGTGCAAGTTAGGTGAATTGGCCATGTTAAATTGTGCATAGTGTTCAGGGATGTGTAGGTTAGGTGCATTAGTCAGGGGTAAATATAGGGTGGGGGAATGGATCTGGGTGGATTACTCTTTAGACGGTCGGTGTGGACTTGTTGAGCCAAATGGCCTGTTTCCATATTGTGGGGATTCTATGATGGCTTCCAATCCTCTGGACTGTTGTTAGAGGCTGTCCTTGACTTACAGTGTTGGGATTCCCTGATCGAAGCTGTAATGATTGGAATCAGGTTCACCTCATTGTCTGTGTGGATATTGATTGAGGTTGTTAACCTGGGCCAATTAGGAAAGCCCTGGCTGACTAATATAACCATAAGATTGGCCCGGGTGTCCTTGGAGAAGGAGCACGCGGGTGTCCACTGACACCCTGGAGTTGTGACTGGCCACTTGTGTGAAAAAAAAAAAAAAAACTAGGGTCTTCCTTCACTGTGTCTCACACCTGCACACACACGCCATGGGTGCTGGGGAAAAAATAAGCACTACCGCAGTTAGGCGGTAGTGTGAAAAAAAAAGAAAATAAACTAGGGTCTCTGGGCAGTGCTTGTCACTGGCCACTCGAAAAAAAAAAAAAAAAAAAAAAAAAAAAAAAAAAAAAAAAAAGAACAAGAGTGTCGGCCCGGGTGTCCTTGGAGAAGGAGCACGCGGTGTCCACCAACACCCTGGAGTTGTGACTGGCCACTTGAGTGTTTCAAAAGAAAAAAAAAAGAAAAAAATAAATAGGAGATAAAAGAAAAAAAGAAAAAAAAAAAAAATATAACCATAAGATTTTGATTTAATCCCTGCCCTCCCTTTCACTGTCTGCTCACACAGCATTGCCCTGTGGTTTGAAGGGCAGTGCTTGTCACTGGCCACTTGGGTGTTTTTCCTGTCTTCCTGGTGGTGGAAATTGAATAAAGATTCGTGCACTTTATGTCTAAAAAAAAAGAAAAATAAAAGAAGAAAAAAAAGAAGAAAAAAAAAAGAAAAAAAAAATATAAAAAAAATAAATAAACAGAAGTGTTACGTTAGAGCCCGGGTGTCCTTGGGAAAAAAAAAGAAAAAAAAATATAACCATAAGATTTTGATTTAATCCCTGCCCTCCCTTTCACTGTCTGCTCACACAGCATTGCCCTGTGGTTTGAAGGGCAGTGCTTGTCACTGGCCACTTGGGTGTTTTTCCTGTCTTCCTGGTGGTGGAAATTGAATAAAGATTCGTGCACTTTATGTCTAAAAAAAAAGAAAAATAAAAGAAGAAAAAAAAGAAGAAAAAAAAAGAAAAAAAAAGAATATTAAAAAAAATAAACAGAAGTGTTACGTTAGAGCCCGGGTGTCCTTGGAAAAAAAAAAGAAAAAAAAAATATAACCATAAGATTTTGATTTAATCCCTGCCCTCCCTTTCACTGTCTGCTCACACAGCATTGCCCTGTGGTTTGAAGGGCAGTGCTTGTCACTGGCCACTTGGGTGTTTTTCCTGTCTTCCTGGTGGTGGAAATTGAACTAAGATCTGTACACCTTGTGTCTCTCGCTGGTCTCACACCTACACACACACACACACACACACACACACCATGGGTGCAGGGGAAAAAATAAACACTACCGCAGTTAGGCGGTAGTGTGCAGGTTAAAAAAAAAGAAAAAATAAATAAATAAACAGGAGATTGGAGTGCATTATTTCCCCCTCCAACTCTATAAAACAAAAGAAAAAAAGAATGTAAGGGCACTGCTTGTCACTGGCTACTCGAGTGTTTCCTTTTTTCCTGGTGGTGGAAATTGAATAAAGATTCATGCACTTTGTGTCTCTCACTCTGTCTCACACCTGCACACACACACCATGGGTGCTGGGGGAAAAAAATAAGCACTACCGCAGTTAGGCGGTAGTGTGGGGGTTAAAAGGAGGGGAAAAAAAGAAAAAAAGAAGAAAGAAAAGGAAAAAAAAGGAGTGTAAGGGCACTGTTTGTCACTGGAAAAGAAGAAAAAAAAGAAAAATATATATAACCAGAAGATTTTGATTTAATCCCTGCCCTCCCCTTCACTGTCTGCTCACACAGCATTTCCCTTTGATGGTAAGGGCACTGCTTGTCACTGGCCACTCGAGTGTTTCTTTTCTTCCTGGTGGTGGAAATTTGAATAAAGATTCGTGCACCTTGTGTCTTTCACTCTGTCTCACACCTGCACACACACAGCACGGGTGCTGGGGAAAAAAATAAGCAGTACCGCAGTTAGGAGGTAGTGTGGGGGTAATAGAAAAAGAAAAAAAAGAAAAAAAATATCTATAACCATAAGATTTTGATTTAATCCCTGCCCTCCCCTTCACTGTCTGCTCACACAGCATTGCCCTTTGATGTCAAGGGCACTGCTTGTCACAGGCCACTCTGGTGTTTCTTTTCTTCCTGGTGGTGGAAACTGAATAAAGATTCATGCACCTTGTGTCTTTCACTCTGTCTCACACCTGCACACACACACATGGTCCTGGGGAAAAAAATAAGCACTACCGCAAAAAAAAACAGGAGTCTCAGAGGGTCTGTTCACTCTGAGGGAGCTGGTTCAGTGCCAGGGACTCTCCCCGTGTATATAAAGTGGGGGGGGGGGGGGGGGGGGGCTTGGTGACTGGATACCAACCTCTGTGGGGTTATTTCATTATTCTACCCCCCTCCCCCATCCATGCCCCTCATCATCTTCTGCCCCTCTATCAGGTTCCCCCTCAATCCCCCTCTTCCAAAGAAAACACCCTGAGCTTATCCAGCCACTCTCTCCATCGCTGAAATGCTAAAAAAAACAAAAGATTTTGATTTAATCCCTGCCCTCCCCTTCACTGTTTGATCACACAGCATTGCCCTTTGATGTCAAGGGCACTGCTTTCACTGGCCACTTGGGTGTTTCCTCTCTTACTGGTGGTGGAAACTGAATAAAGATTTGTGCACCTTGTGTCTCTCACTGTGTCTCACACCTGCACACACATAACATAGGTGCTGGGGAAAAAATAAGCTCTACCGCAAGAAAAAAATAAAAAAGTATATAACCAGAAGATTTTCCTTTCTTCCTGGTGGTGGAATATAAATAAATAAAACACTTGTTGTTTTTCACTGTGTCTGACACCTGCAAACATACGACATGGGTGCTGGGGAAAAATAAGCACAACATCTGTAACAAAAAAAAGAAAAAAATATATAACCATAAGATGAAGCTCTCCTTAGTTCAGGTGACTGACTCTGAGCTGCGGGATACCCATAGCCAGGGCCAGAGCCAGGGCCTTGGTGATGGGATACCTGCCTCTGTGTAGTTATTTCAGAAGCTTATCCCTTTTGACCTGACTGAGGCCTGCTGACAACCATGACAAGCTTCCTGTGCTGAATCGTACAGCAATATAGCAGCAGTGTGAACTTAAGTGTCCCTGTATGAGTGGCAAAATGCAAAAAGGTAAGGTGATGCAAGGCAGGACTGGTGTCAGCATCCAGATAAGCTCAATGAGTAAGCACTACTAACAATGAGTGAAGAGCCCAGAGGTCCAGCCCTGTCCAGTCCATAAGCCAGGCGTGTGTCTCTGAGCACAGTGTTCTTGCTGTAGCATTACAATGATAGTTGTCATTGCGCCCTGAGGTGCAGCATTGGTGTTGATGCACACTGTAAGTGACATGAATGTTCTTGGATGCTGGCACATATCAGATACCAATGTATGTGGACATGGGGTGTGTTGGCCAGGCTTCATACAGCATGCCCTCAGATATTGCTGCTGTGTTCAACACGTAGATCCTTGGAGTAAGTGGCAAGTGGCAAGTTGAATTTGCCAGGTAGCCATTCTGATTTCTTGATGTCTAGCTTGTTTAATGCATTTAGATTGAAAGGAACCTGCATATTAATGAGGTATTGGACTGCTGACATTACATTTATCAAGTAATAATCCCCCTTAATTGGAAATTGCTGCCTAGTGAGAAATTTGCCATTCTGCCAGTCAAAGCTGAGATACTCCCAACATCGAGCCACATTATACTGATTATCTGATTCTGCCATAAATCTCACCATTGCCCATGTCACTCAGACCCTGATAAGGTTTGGGAATTTTCTGATTAGAGGAACAGGTTTCCCAGAATTCATCTGGACCATGTATGCAGGGTTCAAGCCTTTTCTAATTGGTCAGCTCCATGATTGATTTTTCAGAGGTGATTTGGGGTTTACAGCAGCATCTGCACCTGCTGTCCTAGTTTATTTTAACCCTGTTCTCTGACCTACCTTTAAAATATAATGAGGCTTGATCAAGAGCCCAGAAATCCATTATTTTGTAGAAACGCCTGAACCAAGGGCAAAAATTGCTTGACTGTTCTGGCATTCTAACCTCTGCTGTCAAATGCCAATGTTAATTTATCAAGGTTCAGAGATATCAGGAGTTTACATTCTTTATTAGTGATGCAGTAAACTCTATGGATGGATTGATACTTTTATTGACCTGGAATAAAATGATGTTTTTATTTTAACGTGCTGAAAAGGAATGAATAATTGACAATCTTGCAGGTATTTTACAGACTCTCATGTCACTGTGGGCTTATTGGTTCTATACAGTGTACAGTGAATGGAAATGCCATTGCTTGGCATAGGGAAAATGAGGGGTCAGAGGTGATTGGAGGGTTATAACCTGATACAGAAGTATGAGGTGGCAGGAATGGGGCTTGAGGTCTGTTTGGGACATGAACAGGAATGTGGAACAGAAAGGCTTCAGGGCCTTAATGTTTCATTGTAACTGGAATAACTCATAATATCAAAACAGGCCTTTGGAATGGTCTGCCTTGACACCTGCCAACCCTGCTTCCCAGGTCAGCTGACCTGACTTAGTGCTGCGACTGACTGGCAATGATGATCATATCTTTGCATGCACTTTCTACTGAGGAGGGTAAGAAATGTCAGGTATTTTCCCAATTTCTGTAACCTATCTCAAAGATTAAAATTGAAGCCATCATGGACAGAAAAAAAAATATTCTATTACAGGGTCATGTATCCTTTATCCACACATCCAAAAGCTGAATATCCTTTTGAAAGTGGACCTGCAGACATGCTGAGTTCAGGCCCTTTGGGAAGAAAAAATTTGCTTTTAAATCTACTCTATTCCATTTGGGCCAAGCAAGGGTTTTCTTTCCCAAAGGCCCAAACAGATCTGAATGGATTTGATACTGTATCAGCTTTAACTCAATTATTTATAGACTGTTTGATGTGATATCAATTCACTTTCAGGATGAAGGTTATCTTCGTATTTTGCTTTTAAGATAGGCAGTGAGTGTGTTATGAGAGCAGGACAAAAACCATGCAATTCTTGTAGCTTGGACAGGTCAGTACAAAATCTGCATACAAGATGGATTATGATGTAGCATAAGTGTTTCGGAAAACCGCAAGCATGTGCAATAAATGCTGACCCAGCCAGCTACATTCACCTGCCATGAATGAATAAGAAAAAAAAATACTGATTCAGAAAAGTATTTAAAAAGTATTTAAAATTCACTTACCGGATAAAGATTAAAAATGTAGGGCAAAAAATCCTGAGACCTGAACACAAAAAGACAATTTAAAGTTTGCTTTAGAAGTTGGTAACCAATGCTTATTCAGTCAATCAGAACATCTAGTATGGGTCTTTATTTGACTACTTACATGTAACTAACTATAGTACAGTTAGCATTTTCAAGACAGCTGTTACTTCTGTTAAAGTACAGAATTTATACAAAACAGGGTCTTTGTGGAAAACAACCTAATGTTGTAATAATTTTAAATATAGCAAACCTTGCACTATTTTCCTTTACAGTTTGAAATATTTGTCAAACAATGAATTGCTAACATTTGTTGAGATTACATAAACATTTTTGGAACTACAAAGTACCGAAATCAAGCAAGAATTTGAGATAATGTCAAAGTTTGCACATTTTTGGCTTCTGAATCTGAAAATGAATTACTATTTGTAATCCACTTTTAAAAGCTAACAGAACACATTTTGAGTTACATCAAATGTACAGCATAAAAATAGTTCACTCAGACCAACTGGTCTATGCTAACACTTATTGTGTACATGAGTGCCCTCCTACTCTCCTCCTCCATACATGAGATTTTTTTTTATTTTTCTTCAGAGGGTGCTGTCTGGGCATTTGGAATTCTCTTACCCACCTCAGTGTTGGAGACAAAGCTGTTGAATATTAATTCACCAGTAGATTTTTGATTTGGAAGTCATAGGTTGTTTTGGAGGGGGCAGTGGATGTTGGTTGTGAGGGTGTGGGAGACAGGAAATGAGAACACTATTGGATTAGCCACAATCTAATTGAATGGCAGAGCGTGCTTAAGGCCAAATGACTTATTCTTAATATATATACTGATCATATAAACTTGTAATGTACTGGTTAATAGATGAACAAAATAATATTGTGGTGATGAGGAAAAATTCAGTTGCATGTCACAGCACTTTTAGATATAAAAAATTTGTAACCTACTTCATTTAACCCTATCACCAAATCCTTCATATTCCTATCTAGACTCCCTTAAATACCCTTAAGTACAATTTTTAAAAATGATTACTTCATGGGATGAGCATTGTTAGCAAGGCTAACATTTGTTGCCCATACCTACTTGCATCTGACATGATGATCGTGAGCTACATTTTTGAATGCAATCCACCTGGTATAGGGAAATCCAGTGCTGTCAGGGAAGGAGATCCAGGATTTTGACAGTAACAATGAAGTAACAGTGATACAGTTTCAAGTCAGTGGTACGTGATGTTTGAGGGGAACTTGTAGGCAGGTTATCCCCATGCATTTACTGCCCTTGCCCTTCTAAGTGATAGTTGTCATGAGTTTTGAAGCTGCTGATCGTTGATGGATTCTGCATTGATGTTTGTTGATGATAACTTGTCTTTGAGAAAGTGAATGCTTAAAGCAGTTGGTGAGTATCAATCAGGTGGGATGCTTTGTCCTGGATGGCAGTATTAATCTATTTGAATGTTGTAGGAGCTACAATCATCCAGGCAAATGGAGAACCTTCTATCATAGCCCTGATGGGCTTTGTATGTGGAGGAAAGGCTTTTGAGTCAGGAAGTGAGTTACTTATTGCAGAATTTCCAGTTTCTGATGTATTCTTAAAATTTGTAACATAGAACAGTACAGCACAATACAGGCATATCAGCCCTCTTCGGTGTGCCACTCAAAAATCAAACTAACTTACTTACCCTTCATTTTAAGATCTACCCAAGAGTTGTTTAAATGTCCCCAATGTATCTACCGCTGCTGGCAGTACATTCCACACACCCACCAGTCTTTGTGCAAAGAACCTATCTCTGTCATATCTCCTAAACCTTCCTCCAATCACCTTAAAATTACGCCCCCTCATGACAGCCATTTTCACCCTTGGAAAAAGTATCTGGTTATTTACTCTAAGCCTCTCATCATGAACACCTCTATCAAGTCAACTCTCATCCTTCTTGGCTCCAATGCAGAGACCTAGCTCCCTCAATCTTTCTTCAGAATACATTCCCTCCAGTCCAGGCAGCATCCTGGTAAATCTCCTCTGCATCCTCTCTAAGGCTTCAACATCCTTCCTATAATGAGGTGACCAGAACACAATATTCCAAGTGTGGTCCAACCAGGGCTTTATAGAGCTGCAGCATAACCTTGCAGCTCTTTAACTCAATCCCCCTGCTAATGAAAGCCAACACACCATACACCTTAACAACATTATCAACATGGGTTGAAAAGTGTGGTGCTAGAAATGCACAGCAGGTCACGCAGCATCTGAGAAGCAGGAGAATCAACATTCTAGGCATAAGGACTTCTTCAACATGGGTGGCAACTTTGATGGATCTTTGGATATGGACCCCAAGATTCCTCTTTGCTCCACACTGCCAAGAATCCTGCCTTTAACCATGTAATCTGCATTCACTTCACACTTTTCCAGTTTGAACTCCATCCTCCACTTCACAGCCCAGCTATGCATCCTGTCAATGTTCCATTGCAATTTACAACAGTTCTCCACAATATCCACAACTCCACCAACCTTTGTGTCATCGGTAAACCTACTAACTCACACTTCCACTTCCTCATCCAAGTCATTTATAAAAACCAGAATAGATGTCCCAGAACAGATCGCTGAGAAACATCACTGGTCACCAATCTGCAGGCTGGATACTTTCCATCTACTACCACCCTCTCTGTTTTCTATGGGCCAGCCAATTCTGTATGCAAACAGGCAAATTTCCCTGTATTTCATGCCTCCTTTCTTTCTGAATGAACCTTCCACGGGGAACCTTATCAAATGCCTTGCTACACTCCATATACACCACATTCATTGTTCTACCTTCATCAATGTGTTTTGTCACATCCTCAAAGAATTCAATAAAGCTTGTGAGATATGACTTGCCCTTACAAAGCCATGCTGACTATCTCTAATTAAACTATGCTTTTCCAAATAATCATAAAGCCTGTCTCGCAGAATCCTCTCCAATAATTTGCCCACCATCGATGTAAGATTGACTGGCCTGTAATTCCCAGGATTATCCCTATTCCTTTTCTGAACAAGGGAATAACATTAGCTACCCTCCAATCACCTGGTACTACTCCAGTGGACAGTGAGGACGCAAAGATCATTGCTAAAGGCACAGCAATCTCTTCCCTCGTATCCCATAGTAACCTTGGGTATATCCCGTCTGATCTGGGGGGACTTATCTATCCTCATGTTTTTCAAAATTTCCTCAAAGAGGTAGCAGATCCTCCTTCTTAACACCAACTTGTTTGACCATATCAGCCTGTTTCACGCTGTCCTCACGAATGACAAGGTCCCTCTCAGTAGAGAATACTAAAGCAAACTATTTATTAAGGATCTCCCCTACCTCCTCCGACTCCAGGTACAAGTTCCCTTCACAATCCCTGATCGGCTCTACCTTCACTCCGGCCATCCTCTTGTTCCTCCCATAAGTGTAGAATGCCTTGGGTTTTTTCTTAATCCTAGGCGAAAATGAGGACTGCAGATGCTAGAAATTAGAGTCGAGAGTGTGGTGCTAGAAAAGCACAGCAGGTCAGGTAGCATCCAAGAAGCAGGAAAATTGATGTTTCGGGCAAAAGCCTTTCCTTAATCCTACCCACCAAGGCTTTGTTATGCCCCCCTTCTAGCTCTCCTAAGTCCATTCTTCACTTCCTTCCTGGTTACCTTGTAACCCCTATCCTTTATTTACCCCTGACTAATGAACTTAACCTACACATCCCTGAACACTACGGGCAATTTAGCATGGCCAATTCACCTAACCTGCACATCTTTGGATTGTGGAAGGAAACCGGAGTACCTGGAGGAAACCCACACAGACACTGGGAGAATGTGCAAACTTCACAAAGAGTCACCCGAGGCTGGAATTGAACTCGGATCTCCGGTGCTGTGAGGCAGCAATGCTAACTACTGAGCCCATTCCTTCCTAGACTCAGCTGACAAAATTTGCTCCATCCAATCTATTTGCAATAGGAAGGTTCCAATCAACATTAGGGAAGTTGAAGTCACTATGACGACAACCCTGTTACTTCTGCACCTTTCCATAATCTGCCTCCCAACCTGCTCCTCTGTCTCTGTTGCTTTCAGGGGTCGATAGAAATCTCCCAATAAAGTGACTGCTCCTTTCCTGTTTCTGACTTCCACCCATACTGACTCAGTTGACAATCCCTCCTCAATGACATCTCTTTCTGCAGCTGTTATACTATCCCTGATTAGCAATGCCACTTCCCCACCTCTTTTACCTCCCTCCCTATTGAAACCATCTGAACCCCAGCACATCCAACAACCATTCCTGCCCTGTGATATCCAAGTCTCTGTATTGGTCACAACGTCATAGCAGCAAGTACTGATCCATGCTCTAAGTTCATGACTCCTGACACTTCTTGCATCAAAATAGACTCTCTTCAACCCATCACACTGCAACTTTGCCCTATCAACTGTCTTAACCTTCCTTACTGACTCTGCACGCTGTATCTGCCTGTTAACCAGCTACACCATCCTCTAATCTGTAGCTCTGGTTCCCATTCCCCTGGTAAACTAGTTTAAACTCACTGGAAGAGCTCTAGAAAACCTCTTCCCCAGGATATTGGTACCCGCCCTCATTGTACATGTCCCACATTCCCCAGAAGATAGCCCAATGATCCACTTATCTGAAGCTCTCCCTCCTATACCAACTCTGCAGCCACGTGTTCAGCTGCACTTACTCTCTGTTCTTAGCCTCACTAGCCCCTGGCACCAGTAGCAATTCTGAAATTATGTTCTGCTTGTCCTGCCTTTTAGCTTCCAACCTAACTCCATTTATTCACTTTTCAGGTCCTCATCCCTTTTCCTAGCTATGTCATCGGTATCGATGTGTAGCACGACTGCTGACTGCTCATCCTCCCCTTAAGAATCCTGTAGATTCAATCCGAGACATCCCTGACCCTGATACCTGAAGGCAACATGCCATCTAGGAGTCTCGTTCATGACGACTGAATCCCCTGTCTGTTCCCCTAACCATTGAATCTCCTATCAATATCACGCTCCTATTCTCCCCCTTCTCTTCTGAGCTACAGAGCCAGGCTCAGTGCCAGAGACCTGGCCGCTGTGGCTTTCCCCAGTAGGTTGTCTCCTCTGCTGAAACCAAAGCAGAAGACTTATTATTGAGGGGAATGGCCATTGGGATCCCTGCACTGGCTGATTATTCCCTTTCCCCCTTCTGACTGTCACCCAGCTACCGTTATCTTGGAACTCAGGTGGAACGGCGCCCCTTCCAAGAATTCTGGGTAATCCAAGATGGAGGACAGGAAAAATTTCTGGCTGTAAGAGCTGTTCCTTTTTTTGAGGTATTTTAGGTGCTGGAGGTGATTTCCTCGAATTCCAGGAGCAGCAATTACTGTTTTATATGCTGTTGCATTGTTTTGGAACTTTGGAAAAACAAAAGTCAAAACAACAGCAGTTTTAAAAGGGAGAAGAGCAGACAAAGGAAGCACATAGTGAGGACAGTGCAGGAGAGAGAGAGAGAGAGAAAAAACCTGCATAGTTACCACCTTCGCCGTTTGAATTTGTGTATCGCTGAACATCGGAGTGCATCTGGGAAAATTAACAAACAGTGAAATTCACAACTAATCTTGGAGGAACTGTTGGGCGAAGTTCACAGCACAGAATCAGATAAGTTAATTGTTGTTTTAAGTCTGTCCAAGAGAAAGGCTGCTGTAGTGAGTATAGTGGATTCTTTCTTGATTATACGTTTTTGGAGATAAGTCTCTTGATTAAACTTAAAATATAAGCCATAGCTATTAATTTAACCTGGGGCAGTGTTTGTAGAAGAATAAGATGGTGTTATTTTCTGGGTCTGTAGATTGTGAAGGAGCAAAAATGGCCTTTGCAGTGATATGTACTTCTTGTCAGATGTGGTAGTTTAAAGAGAGTTTAAGGGCTACTGCGGATTATATCTGCCATAAATGCTGTTGGATGCGAATCTTATCAGATTGAGTGGATCGGTTGGAGAGACGGACAGAAGCGATGAGGAATTTGCAACAGCAACAGTATGTGATGGATGGCAGTTATAGGAAGGGGGTAAAGTCTCAGATAGAGTCACATAGATGGGTTAACTCCAGGAAGGGTGAGAGAGGTCGGCACCTAGGGCAGGAGTCTTTTGTGGATATACCCTTTTCAACAGGTATGCTGTTTTGGAAAATGTACGGGGTGATGGATTCTCAGGGGAATGTAGCACGAACAGCCAAGTTTCTGGTATTGAGACATGCTATAATGCAACGAGGGGTACGTTGGCTTCCAAGAGATCAATTGTGTTAGGGGATTCTGTAGTCCGAGGTACAGACAGATGTTTCTGTGGCCAGCAGAGAAAAAGTAGAATGGTGTGTTGTTTCCCTGGTGCCAGGATCAAGGATGTCTCAGAGAGGGTGCAGAATGTTCTCACGGGGGAGAGGGGCCAGCAAGAGGTCATTGTTCACATTGTAACCAACAATATAGGAAGGGAAAAGGTTGAGATTCTGAAGGGAGATTGCAGAGAGTTAGGCAGAAATTTAAAAAGGAGGTCCTCAAGGGTAGTAATATCTGGATTACTCCCAGTGCTACAAGCTAGTGAGGGCAGGAATAGGAGGATAGAGCAGATGAATGCATGGCTGAGGAGCTGGTGTATGGGAGAAGGATTCACATTTTTGGATCATTGGAATCTCTTTTGGGGTAGAAGTCACCTGTACAAGAAGTACGGATTGCACCTAAATTGGAAGGGGACTAATATACTGGCAGGGAAATTTGCTAGAACTGCTTGAGAGGATTTAAACTAGTAAGGTGGGGGCGTGGGACCTAGGGAGATGGTGAGGAAAGAGATTGATCTGAGACGGGTACAGCTGAGAACAGAAGTGAGTCAAACAGTCAGGGCAGGCAGGGACAAGGTAGGACTAATAAATTAAACTGCATTTATTTCAATGCAAGGGGCCTAACAGGGAAGGCAGATGAACTCAGGGCATGGTTAGGAACATGGGACTGGGATATCATAATAATTACGGAAACATGGCTCAGGGATGGGCAGGACTGGCAGCTTAATGTTCCAGGATACAAATGCTACAGGAAAGATAGAAAGGGAGGCAAGAGAGGAGGGGAAGTGGCATTTTTGATAAGGGATAGCATTACAGCTGTGCTGAGGGAAGATATTCCCAGAAATACATTGTGGGAAGTTATTTGGGTGGAACTGAGAAATAAGAAAGGGATGATCACCTTAATGGGATTGTATTATAGACCACCCAATAGTCAGAGGGAAATTGAGAAACAAACTTGCAAGGAAATCTCAGCTATCTCTAGGAATAATAGGGTAGCTATGGTAGGGGATTTTAATTTTCCAAACATAGACTGGGATGACCATAGTGTTAAAGGTTTAAATGGAGAGGAATTTCTTAAGTGTGTACAAGACAATTTTCTAATTCAGTGTGTGGATGTACCTACCAGAGAAGTTGCAAAACTAGACCTACTCTTGGGAAATAAGGCAGGACAGGTGACTGTGGTGTCAGTGGGGGAGCACTTTGGGGCCAGCGACCAGAATTCTATTCGTTTTAAAATAGTGATGGAAATGGATAGACCAGATCTAAAAGTTACAGTTCCAAATTGGAGAAAGGCCAATTTTGACGGTATTAGGCAAGAACTTTCGAAAGTTGATTGGAGGCAAATGTTTGCAGGTAAAGGGACGGCTGGAAAATGGGAGGCCTTCAGAAATGAGATAACAAGAATCCAGAGGAAGTATATTCCTGTCAGGGTGAAAGGGAAGGCTGGTAGGTATAGGGAATGCTGGATGACTAAAGAAATTGAGGGTTTGGTTAAGAAAAAGAAGGAACCATATGTCAGGTATAGACAAGATAGATCGAGTGAATCCTTAGAAGAGTATAAAGAAAGTAGGAGTATACTAAAGAGGGAAATCAGGAGGGCAAAACAGGGACATGAGATAGCTTTGGCAAATAGAAGTAAGGAGAATCCAGAGGGTTTTTACAAATATATTAGGGACAAAAGGGTAACTTGGTAGAGAATAGGGCTTAGCAAGCCAGCTTTTGTGTGGAGCCACAGAAAATGGGGGAGACACAAAATGAATATTTTGCAGTGGAAAAGGATATGGAAGATATTGACTGTAGGGAAATAGATGGTGACATCTTGCAAAATGTCCACATTACAGAGGAGGAAGTGCTGGATGTCTTGAAATGGTTAAAAGTGGATAAATCCCCAGGACCTGATCAGGTGTACCCGAGAATTCTGTGGGAAGCTAAAGAAGTGATTGCTGGGCCTCTTGCTGAGATCTTTGTATCATCGAGAGTCACAGGTGAGGTGCCGGAAGACTGGAGGTTGGTAAATGTGGTGCCATTGTTTAAGAAGGGCGGTAAAGACAAGCCAGGGAACTATAGACCGGTGAGCCTGACCTCGGTGGTGGGCAAGTTGTTGCAAGGGAATCCTGAGGGACAGGATGTATATATATTTGGAAAGGCAAGGACTGATTCGGGAGAGTCAACATAGCTTTGTGCGTGGGAAATCATGTCTCACAAATTTGATTGAGTTTTTTGAAGAAGTAACAAAGAAGATTGATGAGGGCAGAGCATGGATGTGATCTTTATGGACTTCAGTAAGGCGTTTGACAAGGTTCCCCATGAGAGACTGATTAGCAAGGTTAGATCTCATGGAATAAAGGGAGAACTAGCCATTTGGATACAGAACTGGCTCAAAGGGAGAAGACAGAGGGTGGTGGTGGAGGGTTGTTTTTCAGACTGGAGGCCTGTGACCAGTGGAGTGCCACAAGGATCGGTGTTGGGCCCTCTACTTTTTGTCATGTACATAAATGATTTGGATGCGAGCATAAGAGGTACATTTAGTAAGTTTGCAGATGACACCAAAATTGGAGGTGTAGTGGACAGCAAAGAGGGTTACCTCAGATTACAACAGGATCTGGACCAGATGGGCCAATGGGCTGAGAAATGGCAGATAGAGTTTAATTCAGATAAATGCGAGGGAATGCAAATCCTAGTTTTGGGAAAGCAAATCCTAGCAGGACTTATAAACTTAATGGTAAGGTCCTAGGGAGTGTTGCTGAACAAAAAGACCTTGGAGTGCAGGTTCATAGCTCCTTGAAAGCGGAGTCACAGGTAGATAGGATAGTGAAGAAGACGTTTGGTATGCTTTCCTTTATTGGTCAGAGTATTGAGTAGAGGAGTTGGGAGGTCATGTTGCGGCTGTACAGGACATCGATTATGCCACTGTTGGAATATTGCGTGCAATTCTGGTCTCCTTCCTATTGGAAAGATTTTGTGAAACTTGAAAGGGTTCAGAAAAGACTTACAAGGATGTTGCCAGGGTTGGAGAATTTGAGCTGTAGAGAGAGGCTGAACAGGCTGGGGCTGTTTTCCCTGGAGTGTCAGAGGCTGAGGGGAGACCTTATAGAGGTTTACAAAATTATGAGGGGCATGCATCGGGTAAATAGACCAAGTCTTTTCCCTGGGGTCGGGGAGTCCAGAACGAGAGGGCATCGGTTTAAGGTGAGGGGGAAAGATATGAAAGAGACCTACGGGACAACTTTTACATTTGTGGTCCATATTGATGCAAAAGGTAAGAGGTAAGGTTCTACATGGTCCGTAGCTAGACTTCAAACTAAGAACTTCAAAAGTGGTAATGTCTGGATTATTACCTAAATCAAGTTGATGTTGGGTAAATAAAATTAAATAAATGACCATGATGCCTTGGTTCAAGTTCCACGTGCTCCAGATGTGTGTAATAACATCACTGAACAGGTTGTTTAGAAAATATCTAAAATTATAGAAATGAATTTGCAGTATAAAAACTTATTGTGGTAGAAATGGGTTCTGGTTCATGGAGGTTATATATCCAATACTGGGAAAGTGAGGGCTGTACAATTGGGATGGTTTGTACCTGAACTGTACTGGGACCAGTATTCTAGCTAACTGCATAGCTAGGGAAATAGAGATGGTTTTAAACTAAATAGTATTTACATGAGAATTGATAAACTGACAGGAAGAAGCAGAGAGTACAAATCTCAGAGTAACTTGACAGATAAAGCTAGAGTTTTAAAAATAGAAGGACAAACTCTGTATCTGAATGCATGCAGCATTTGAAACAAAACAGATGAATTGATAGTGCCAGCACAAATAAATATGATCTGAGACATGATTGTAGGATGACATAGTTTGATACTTGACTATTAAAGGGTACGTAACATTTCAGAGGAATAGGAAGATCGGAAAAGGTAGAAGGCTGCCTCCCTTATTTTAATGATATGATGTGGAGGTGCTGGTGGTGGACAGAGTTTAAAAACCAGACAATACCAGGTTAGAGTCCAACAGGTTTTTTGCATTTGCAGGTAGATTCTACTTTGTTCAAAAAGCACACAATCTGTAGGCAGTCAGTCCATGTGACATTTTATCAATTCTTACTTTGCAAATAGAACCCATCTGACTCAAGGTTGGAACACAGACAGATTCCAAACTCACACCTTTAATGCATTATCTGAGCTGCAATGTCACCTTTTTTTAATAAAACCTTAAATTGTTTCGGGAATGTGACTTGGAAGAAATTCTGGGATTTACATTTTAACAAATCAAAACTTGCAACCCATTCTAAGTGATGAAAGACTTAACGGCAATCTAGGTTTGGTCAACACATTGCATCAGTTGTATGACACTTTGATCTTTTGCTATAAATTCTGTGTCCTTTGATCCTGCTCCACTTGCTATCTGACGAAGGAGCAGCAATCCGAAAGCTTGTACTTCCAAATAAACCTGTTGGACTGTAACCTGGTGTTGTGTGATTTTTAACTTTATTTAATGGTAGTATTATCAGAGTAGGGAGGGATGACCTATATTCAGGAAATCAAGATCTATGAGCAGCTTGGGTAGAGACAAGAAGTCACTTGTGGAAGTGGTGTATAGATCTAGTAATAGTAACCAAAGGAAGAAATAATGGGAACTTGTTAAAAATATATGGCAATTATAATGGTGAATTTTAATCTACATTTAGACTGGAAAAATCAAATAACCAAAGATAGCATAGATCATTTGATAGAATGTTTTTGGAACACTTTATTGGAGCTTTGGAGCCAACTACTAAGCAGGCTATACTCAAACTGTATTTTGCCTGCTCAGACATATTAAGGCACATTTCCATTGCAGGCATTCCTCGCATAATATCACTCTATCACAACAGCGCTTATATTACAGTTTGCATTATACAACAAGTTAGTGTTGTCCTGTTTCCTTATCCCCGTATCAGTTGAAGCAAGCACTCGGAGGCACAAAATGGCTTTACCTCCTTCATCTTTATTCCAGGCCATGGAGAGAGAGAGAGAGGATGATTGCCCATGTGCACCGAGACATGAGTTCTCGGTCTTCCCTTGAAGAGCAGATTCTTAAGGAATTACATAGTGACTTACAGGGAGCAACTTCCGAATAAGGCAACATCTATATTGATTAGGTGACTGTTACAATCAGCGAGCATTAGCAGTAAAGATTAAGCCATCTGGCATTATACAATGGATGTTCTTAACCTTGTTAACTGGGTTTACACAATGAATGCTTTTTCACCTCGTAAACCCACTACTCTTGCCTCCAACACCTTATCATTTACTGCAAGTTCTTACATGATTCAAGTCACGCTAGCTGAGCCTTTGTCTCACTCAACCCAAGACTAGCATTTTAAACTTTTAAATAAGGGGATTTGTGAGGGTGTGAAAACAGAGCTAGCTAAAATAATCTAGCAAATTAAGTTAAGGAATAGATTGGTGGAGATGGAGTGACACTCATTTAAGGGATATTTCAGAATATACAGAATAGATACATTCCAACAATTTTTTTAAAAATCCAAAGAGAGGCCTGTAATTAATTAAATTGTTAAAGATTATATCATAATTAAAGAACAGGCTTATAAACTTGCTAAGATAGCAGGAAGGTCAGAAGCTATTAAATGATTTTAAAAATGGGGGGAAAATTAGAGTGCAAGTAAAAGTTGGCTCGAAACGTGTAAGCATATAGTTAAAATTTCCTATCTACATCATTTAAAGGGCATTTGGATGGGTATATGAATAGGAATGGTTTGGAGGGATATGGGCCAAGTGCTGGCAGGTGGGACTAGATTGGGTTGGGATACCTGGTTGGCATGGATGGATTGGACCGAAGGGTCTGTTTCCATGCTGTACATCTCTATGACTCTATGACTCTTACATTTTTTTCACGCAGAGAGTGGTATGTGTATGGAATGAGCTGCCAGAGGAAGTGGTGGAGGCTGGTACAATTGCAACATTTAAGAGGCATTTGGATGGGTATATGAATAGGAAAGGTTTGGAGGGATATGGGCCGGGTGCTGGCAGGTGGGACTAGATTGGGTTGGGACATCTGGTTGGCATGGACGGGTTGGAGTGAAGGATCTGTTTCCATGCTGTACATCTCTATGACTCTATATCATCCCCCCAGATTCCTGAATGATCCGAATCTCATCCTGCTCCAGCTCCAGTTACCTAATGTGGTCTGTGAGGAGCTGGAGTTAGGTGCACTTCTCACAGGTGAAGTCAGCAGGGACACTACTGGTGACCCTTACATCCCACAATCTGCAAGAGGAGCATGCAACATCCCTAGCTTCTATACCCCCTCCCCCCCCCCCCCCGCTCTAAATTGCCAAAAGAGTGAAAAATAACTGTATTTTACTACCCCTCCACTCAGTCTTTTTGGCTAGAGGAGGAAGGGTGGGAGACACTACACGTGTATTGTGTTTCAGGTTTAGCCACTGCCCAAATATTAGTTCATTTACCCAGCAGTCCCCATGTCTGCTTCCACACCTGTTCAGCCTTGGCTCAGCTTATTCATAAGCTAAGTATTTAATATTCAAACCTACCTTTTTGGCTGCCCCTGGCTTGTACTCTCTTGACTCACACTGCTGAAATGGCATGTCACACTATATATGGCTAGTCCAGTTAAGTTTCTGGTCAATGGTAACCAATGGATATTGACAGTGAGGGATTTAACAACGTGATGCCATTGAATGCAAAGGAGAGAAGGTTAGATTTTCTTTTGTTGATGTTTGTTGTTTGGCAAAGCCTTGTCTTGACGCAAATAGACTTGGCTGATTTACTTCAACTACACACAGTGATAGCATGTTCCATATACTGACCATTATTTGGATCATCAAGTTTATCTTGAATTCTATACAAGATTTACCAGTGACTATATTATCTGATGACCTTCAGTTCTGGACCCATGCATGTGGAAACATTTTTTCTATGTCACCTGGAGATAGATTCTGAATTTCCAGCATCTGCAGTCCTCGCTATGAAAAGTGGAGCTGGAAAAATCACAGCAGGTCAAGTAGTATCAGAGATTTTCAGCAACTCAGAATTATTTCTCAGCTCCCTTTCCCCTCCCCAGTCCTGATGCAAGATCCTGACCTGAAATGTTGACTCCACTGCTCCTGATGCTTTTGACCTCCTGTGCTTTATTCCACTCCACACTTTATTGACTCTATATTACCTGATCAAACCCTTTCATTAGTTTAAAGATCTGTGACAGTTCACCTCTCTTCTGGAGAAAAGAGCCCCGGCCTGTTCAGCCTTTTCTGATGAGTAGTTCCCTGTGGTACTGATGTCTTCTAATGACTTTTTGTATCTTCCCCAATGCATCGATATCCTTTCTATATCATCGAGATGTAAACTATTCTCTGTTCTCCAAATGTGTTCTAACCAAGGTATAATTCAAAATTTACATAGCTTCTGCTTTTTAATTGCATTCCTCCAGAAACAAATTCTAGCTAGCATTTAATTTGTTTTAGGGCCTCTCTAATCTGCATACTGCAATTACTTCTATTAATTTGAGTCTGAACTGGTATGTCCCTTTTCCATTCAACCCCAACCAGGCATTTAACAACCAAGTCTGTATCTGCCCTCCATATCCTTTCTACCAAATTACACCAAATTTATTAATTATCATCATAATCTATATTGAAGAAAGAGTAGCAGCGAAAACATAACACCGCAAAAATTACATTTTAAAACATCAATAAGCTGAAATAGCCTTGTTTTGAAAAAAGCACTTTTTAAACTGATTTTGATTGTTCATGGCTCTATTAGGAGATCTTTAAGCTTTAGAATATAGTGCTTAAACAAAAGTTGATAAATTTATTACTGAATTCTATTTAACAGAAAAGACAAACATTTCTGGTCCACTGTTATGACTGTTAAGAGAAATTGCTTCAGATCTGTTTTGGTAAACTCATGGGAAAAGTGAATAAAACTGAACTGTACTGCAAAGCTTGCTTTAAATCCATTATGACCTCCACAGTATTCATGATGACAGCACTTCACAAATTTGGTCATCTGCTCCTTTAGCAACGAGAAGTAAACATCATTCATCCTGGTAGATCTGATTTGAGCCTACACAGAACCTTCATTTCATTGATGTCAAGTCATTAAATTTGCATGGATTGTCCTTGATAATGAAGGGCATGGAACTTGTATTTTTTTCCTTATAAATACATCAAGGAAGTAATCATTGAGTATATTGAATTTATCTTCAATTTCAGTCCCATAAGTACACTTCAAGGTTTTCACTTATTTGGAAACCTTCATTGACTGTTACATCAAAGGAGTAATTTGTTGCCATTATGATTAAGTCCACAGCAACATTCTTTACTCCACATTTCTATGCTTTCTAACCAAACTTTTAACAAATTTAAGGATTCCTATGTCCCTTTTACTTTTCCAGCTGATGCCTGCAACCTCTGTAAAATCAGTTTCTCTTTACATTTTGCATAGTCATGATTCCTTTTAAGTCATGCTTAAGTGTATTCTTGCTAATCTTGTATATGTTAATTAGGTCTCAGGTTTGTTTAGCTCTCCACATTCATGCAATATGAGTCTCTGACAAGGTTGTAAAGGAGGGCTATGGTTTAATTCTCAATTTTAAAAATAATTATTAATTACTAAGAAAAACTCACTAGGTCGCGACACTTCATGGAAACATATAGGGGCAATTGGATTGAGGTTTACAAGTTAAGTGTTCTGCAAGGATCAGTCCTGGAATCTCTTTTGTTTCTAATATATATAAATGATTTCAATGAAAATGTAGGGGAGCCAATTAGTAAATTTTGCAGAACACATGAAAATTGGTGAAAGTGAGGAGGGTTGTCAAAGGATACAGCAGGATAAGATCAATTGGAAAGTTATGCGGAGAAATGGCAGATGGAGTTTCATCAGGTCAAGTATGTATTTTAGGAAGTCAAATGAAAGAGGAAGGTACACAGTAAACAGCAGGACCCTTTGACACACAGAGGGATATTGAGATGCAGGCCCAGAGCTCACGAAAAGTGGCAACACTATTGGATAAGATGGTAAGGAAGGCATATAACACACCTGCTTTCATAGGTCAGGGCACTGAGTATAAAAGTTGGTAAGTCTTTTTGCAGCTGCATCAAACTTTAGTTAAGCCTCATTTGGTGTATCGTATGCAATTCTGGTTGTCACATGAGAGGAAGAATGTGGAGGCTTAAAGGGTGCAGAGTTTTATCAGATGTTGCCTGGATTGGAGTGTATTACCAATAAGAAGCGGTTGGACAAACTTGGATTGTTTTTCACTAGTGCATCAGAGGCTGAAAGCCACCTGAGACATATATAAAATTGAGTGTCATGGCGAGGGTGATAGTCTTTTTTCAAGGATGGAAATGATTGAGGGCATAAGCTTAAGGTGAGAGGAAAAGTTTAAAGGAGATCTTTTTCACTCGGTACCTGGAGTGCTCTGCCAGAGGTGATAAATACAGATACTACAGCAACATCACGAGGCATTTAGACACATGAACAGGCAGGGAGTAAAGGGATATGGACTGTGTGCAGGCAAGTGGAATTAGTTTGAACAGGTAATGTTCCTGTGCTATACTATTCTTTATTCTATGATAAGAGACTCTACTGTGCGCAATTCTGGCCTTCCTCCTCTCAGAGGGATGTTGTGAAACTTGAAAGGGTTCAGAAAAGATTTAAAAGCATGTTGCCAGGGTTGGAGCATTTGAGCCAAAGGGAGAGGCTGAATAGGCTGGGGATGTTCTCTCTGATGCCTCGGAGGCTGAAAGGTGACCTCATGGAGGTTTATAAAGTCTTGAGGGGCATGGACAGGGTAAATAGACAAAGTCTTTCCCTTGGGTGGGTGAGTCTAGAACTAGTGGGCAGAGGTTAGGGTGAGAAGGGAAAGATATAAAAGGGAGGTAAGGGGCAGCTTTTTCACGCAGAGGGTGGTATGTGTATGGAATGAGCTGCCAGAGGAAATGGTGGAGGCTGGTACAGTTACACCATTTAAAAGGCACCTGAATAAGTATATGAATGGGAAGGGTACAGAGGGATTTGGGCAAAGTACTAGCAACTGGGACTAGATTAGTTTAGGATATTTGGTTGACATGGACGAGTTGGAATAAAGGGTCTGTTTCCATGCTGTACATCTCTGACTTTGACTGTTTTGTAGAATGTTAGCCTTAACTAAGTAGTTTGTCACTCCTGGTCTTAACAATCTCAAGTTATGTAAAGACAGAGCTAAGTTACTTATTTTTCTGAACAAAGAATGAACTTCTGAAACAGATCATAGGCCTTTGAATTATTTCAAATGAAATTTGTTCAGATTTTGACAGGGATGGAGACTCATCATAGCAAGAGGTAAATCTGGCACTAAACTAATTGGATATCTTTGAGTACACAGCAGTGATCTCAGCAAGCAGTTAAGTAGCAAAATCTGTTCAAATATCCACACACAACAAACCAATAAGGTAAAATTTCAGATAGTAAAGTGAATAAATGATTTGATAGCTTAATCATTTTAAAATATTTTTGAAATGTGGAATTTCTCATTAGTTAAGAAATCTGACATTGTGTAAAAGCATAAATAGCTTTTCAGGACCAGTGAGGGTTTTTAGAAGTAAAATGAAGTTAGTACATTGTTTAAAACCTAATCATAACCTCACTTAATTATAAGTAGTTTTTCAAGGGTTTTAAAGTGAAACTAATGTACAAGTGGATGTTCTTGTCAATACAATTGATTTCCATCATTTGTAATCTGGGTGCACCATGTGAAGTAGCATAGAATCATTGACAGCAAATACTGAATTTCAACTTTATTCTGCACATGTACAAGTTCCAAAAGAACAGCAGTAAGATGTATGACCACATCTGTGTTCTCTGAGACGCTGTATAGTCATGGTCAGAGTAGAAGAGTCCATTAAATTTGTGTATCACAAAGGCTCAGGGCAATAAGCACAAGAATATCCTAGAATGTCCAATCTCATGGAAAGCCATCAAGCTCTATCCACCAAATGGCTAATCAAAGGCTGAGGATTTTACTGAAAAAGGTAAGGGTGCCAACTTCATGTTCGCTATCATCATTCTTGGGACCCCTTAGCTCCTCTAGTACAGCAAGCATTTGTGCAATGGAGGGAATTAATGGAGGCGATCCCAATAAAAACTAGCCTTTGGAATTGACCCACAGATTTCTGCACCGAGGATAATTCTCACAATGTCCAGTCACTTCCCTGTTCAGCTGTAGAACCTCAGTGTTCTGTATCCTTTCTTTCCACTTGATTCCCTCCTCCCCATGTACTGGCCCTCCACTCAACTGAGCTGTCTCTTTCTAGACACTCAACTCCCTTAAAGTCTACACCTCTTTGGAGAGTCATGTTATGGAGAACACAGCAGCTCACCATGGTCAAATGAGGTGTTAATTGCAGGACACCAACTGTTCCAGGTGCCAGAATCACATCTTCAGAAGCAATATTAGCAGGTGGCTTCACTGAGGAATAAGTAGCCATATTTTCAAGGGATAATGCTTGTCCCACACATTCATCCACAGACTTTAAAGAAGCTAGATTGAAGAGTTGCAACATCCTGTACTGTCAGTGGATTAAACAGCCATGGCAGTTGATAGGATAATGAATACACACATGAAGGAAAGAATCTGTTGAAGAGTCATATTTAACTCAAAACATTAATACTTCTTCTCTCTCCACATATGCTGTCAGACCTATTGAATATTTCCTCTACTTTCTATACCTGTGAGGACTCATCTGTTGTGAACTGAATCTATTGCCCAGCCCTGGCGGGTAGGGTAACAGTGTCTGAAGAGTTGCAATGGTATCCAGCCATTGTGATGTTACCAAGATCTATTACAATCCTATCCTCAGAATATGGCTTCCTGTCTGTCATTCATCTTCTCTGCCCAAGTGCCCTTACTGCCCTTATATTACCACTAATAATCTGACTGTGCACTTAGTGGTCAACTGGTCATCCAATAGTCTTTGTAAATGTTGGTCAGTCTTTTGTTCCAATACCACAAGGAATGTTACAAAGCTGTATATTGCTAGTGCTCTTACTGATTACTCATCTCAAGCTGTCCTAAACCAAGGAATCTGCTTACCAAAACTGGCCAATTCCACACTCAGCCATATCAACACTGAACAGAATATATAGCATAACCTTGAAATGGTGATACGCTTCACAGTGACCCACAAATCAGGGAACCAGCCACATTTCATTTAGCAGAAATCAAGGCACTACCAAGCATGAGTAAAAATAGCCATGACTAGAGTCATAGAGTAATAGAGATGTACAGCATGGAAACAGACCCTTTGGTCCAACCCGTCCATGTTGACCAGATATCCCAACCCAATCTAGTCCCACCTGCCAGCACCCAAATCCCTCCAAACCATTCCTATTCATATACCCATCCAAATGCCTCTTAAATGTTGCAATTGTACCAGCCTCCACCACTTCCTCTGGCAGTTCATTCCATACACGTACCACCCTCTGTGTGAAAAAGTTGCCCCTTAGGTCTCTTTTATATCTTTTCCCTCTCACCCTAAACCTATGCTCTCTAGTTCTGGACTCCCTGACCCCAGGGAAAAGACTTTGCCTATTTACCCTATCCATGCCGCTCATAATTTTGTAAACCTCTATAAGGTCACCCCTCAGCCTCCAACGCTCCAGGGAAAACAGCCCCAGCCTGTTCAGCCTCTCCCTATAGCTCAAATCCTCCAACCCTGGCAACATCCTTGTAAATCTTTTCTGAACCCTTTCAAGTTTCACAACATCTTTCTGATAGGAAGGAGACCAGAATTGCATGTAATATTCCAACAGTGGCCTAACCAATGTCCTGTACAGCTGCAACAAGACCTCCCAACTCCTGTATTCAATAAAGGAAAGCATACCAAACACCTTCTTCCCTATCCTTTCGATCTGCGACTCCACTTTCAAGGAGCTATGAACCTGTACTCCAAATTCTCTTTGTTCAGCAACACTCCCTAAGACCATACCATTAAATGTATAAGTCCTGCTAAGATTTGCTTTCCCAAAATGCAGCACCTCGCACATATCTGAATTAAACTCCATCTGCCACTTCTCAGCCCACTGGCCCATCTGGTCAAGATTCTGTTGTAATCTGAGGTAACCCTCTTCGCTGTCCACTGCACCTCCAATTTTGGTGTCATCTGCAAACTTACTAACTGTACCTCTTATGCTCACATCCAAATCATTTACATAAATGACAAAAAGTAGAGGACCCAGCACCGATCCTTGTGGCACTCCACTGGTCACAGGCCTCCAGTCTGAAAAACAACCCTCCACCACCACCTTCTGTCTTCTACCTTTGAGCCAGATCTGTATGCAAATGGCTACTTCTCCCTATATTCCGTGAGATCTCCCCTTGCTAATCAGTCTCCCATGGGGAACCTTGTCGAATGCCTTACTGAAGTCCATTTGGATCACATCTATGCTCTGCCCTCATCAATCCTCTTTGTTACTTCCTCAAAAAACTCAATCAAGTTTATGAGACATGATCTCCCACACACAAAGCCATGTTGACTATCCCTAATCAGTCCTTGCCTTTCCAAATACATGCATTCCCAAATTAAATTCAGTTATTGCAACCCACTTGGAAAGAAAAATACTGTAAGTTTCAAACCACTTACCCCTCTCACTCACAGAAAGTTGGACACAGCCAATTACATCTACCCCAATGATTCTCTTCTATACTTATTCCACCATCTATGCCTTCTTACCTTCCATCTCCCTACTTTCTTCTTTTTCCCCTTTCCCATCTTTCACCCCTAATATTGTAGAGAATCCTAGACCAATGATATGGAACTCTTCATTATTCTCCGATTTTCCCCCTGCTGATGTTTCCCGTCCATGTGCTTCTCCTTCTTTTCCTCCTTTCCCCTCTTTTTTTCCCCACAACACATCCCAATTCACCACATCTGGATCTTCTCCTCTACTTTATCTAAGAATGGTTATCCCATTACCTTGTCATTGAACTGAGTACTAGACTTAGCCAATGTTTCCTGTAATGACACAAGGGAAGGGATTGACTGTTGTAGAAAGGGGTGGAAAAGTAGTTAATGGTGAGGCATGAGCAGAACAGTGGTGAGGTGTCCCAGTAATCAAGTAGAAAGGACAGGAAGGATTAGTAGTTTGGGATGATGAGGAAGGAGAGAGCAATTGAGCAGATATGATACATGCAACAGCAAGAGTTGTAGTCATTGAGCCTTGAGAGGTAGAGTAAGTGAGCCAATGAGCATGAGGTGGCAGAGTGAAGTAGCATTGAGGTGGCAGCGTGAGGTAGCATTGACCCTCTTCCTGCACTGCTGGGCAGCCATTTTCATCCGGACAAAGTACTGACCTGTGCTGCAAATTTAATCCTGGGCTGGCTTGGTCTGTTGGCATTGTCTCCAAGCAAACAGCTGAGAAAAGAATTATGTTGGGGATCATTCCTGGCTTGCAGTATCTCAAATGGTGTGCAGATGGACTTTAGATGTCATCAACAGCATGATCATAAGTTCCTGGCATGGCTACTGCTTCCATCTCTCCATTGCACAATTCCTGAGAGAGGTTCCCAAGAGCCCAGTCATATACTTAATGAAGTGAAGAGCGGAAAATTCCATGAGAAGTCGCAGCAAGCCAGGGTGGACTGACCACCATGAATCACACTTGACCCGAAAATAGGAAAATATTGCCCTTGGTCTCTATTTGCAAAGCCAGATGAAATCAACTAATTTCATGTTAATCATGTTAAGTTACTTAATCTCTCTTAATCCACACATTTAAAAGTACTTAATGTAATTTATTTACTCTGGATGTGGTCCCAAAACCTTTTTTCATTTCCAATGTGCATTAACAAGTCGGACCAGCATGGAAGACAATGCAGGGTGTATTTGACATAGTTAGTCACAGGTTTAGCCTGTGTAATCAAGGGCACACTCTATACTCCTTTCTCTCTGGCAGTACCTATTGAACCCATCAGTACTGAGCTTCCAAATATTACTACACACCTCTTTGAATTGTGACTTCATCTCTCAACATTACCCTGAGCTCTAGCCCTATGTCTTAGTCATACCAAACACTGCTGCACCCATCAAGAGCAGGATGGTTGTGACCATCAATAGCTTAGTTATTAATAAAAAAGGAGAATTTTGGGCTTTAGTGGTGTTTCTAATGTTGGCTGGACACATGAACTAATCAGTAGAAAATATCTCTCAATAAGTTTGGTGTTATTTGCTGGCTAAGGTCCTTATCCATATTATCGTTATTTCTGGACGATTTCTTCAATGTCATCTTTGTTACTACTGGGTTCCTGTCCTCCAAACTCTTCAACCTCATCCAAAAAAAAGCTTATCAAGACATCATGGCACCATATATTGGCATCCATTCCAGCTTTACATCCCTTCTCTCATCCTGTGCTCCCAGGTTCTGGACACCTATCTCCTTGTCCTCTACTCCGTTTTGAAGCGGTCTACAACCATGCCATTTTACCTTTTGGAACTTCTACACTATATTTTACTGCTATAGGCAAACATAATCTTCACTAACTGACAAAAATAAATAATTAACTTGCCTTGTTTCATATTTTTCTTCAATGCAGAACAACTGAATGCAAAAGACATTTGAAGACTGGCTGTCATTTGAACTGGAAACAATTTCTTTGCTGTTCTCTGCTTCTTTGGTTGTTTGGTCTTCAACATCACCATCTGGCAATTTGGCATTTTCAACACTGTCTGACACTTCTCCCTGCAGCAAGATGAGGCAAGGATAAGAAATTACATTTAGTTACATTTGCCCTTGCACACTCAGTCACATACTAATTATATCAGCATACATAAACATTATTCTTTGTCAGTATAAGGCCTATAACAATACACACTGAAAATGTGAAGATATGCTGAAACTACAGGAATCTAAGATTGTTCTACTAAAATGTACAGTGAAGGTATGTTCACTATGAATAAGATATCTACAATAGTGTCATTTTAACTGATTCAGAAAGGAAAACTGTTATAGAATTGAAATAGGTCCACAAAATTAGCAATAATTATTTCTTATTCAGAAATATCTTTTAATTGCACATTCGTGATTTTTGAATCAACCATAAACCTTATTGACAGAGTCTTCCAGGCCCATCTAAAACAATTAGAAAGGCAGACAGGGAACTTAATTGGGTGAGAGACAAAAATTCAGTTTCCCAACAGTATTAAGTTTTCAGAACCCCAGATCAGCTTACCAGATCTTCACGGTCAAGAGACTCTTTTGCATTCATTAGAATATCATGAATAACACCCCAGCCCACTGGAATTACATTCATGGGTGCAATCTTGTTAGTCAAAAATTAGAATAAATGTTTGCAAACCTGTCCTTCACATGAGTGCATCTGGTGGGGCTGCCTTTTTCCTTCAAGTTCCAGTGAATGCAACCTTATATTACTTGGCCCCATTGTGACCAACCTTTTTACTTGTGCAAATGCTTCTGGTGTAAGAGGTGATGCCCCACTCTATCTGCTAAGATGAAGGAGGAAGAGAACAAGGCCAAAAGAAGCAGGGGCACGAGGCTTGGGGGATGCAGCTGTGGAAAGATAAATAAACATGGAGAGGGGAACCAGGGTCTTCAGCAACATCAGGCGGTCTGCTGAGAGATGGTGTACAGAAAGGTGTTGCACCTATGTGAAGTTGAGTGAAAGGCACCGCCAGAGCCATCTTCGAGACTACGGAAACTGTTGCCTGTATCTGCCACTTTTGCAGACAGATCCACAGTCAAATAGCTTCGGAGGTCCTGGGGCCGTGAAAATCACAGCAGCATTTAATTTCCTACTCATGGTTCCTTTCAAACATCAGCCTCAGCTGAGGACATATGTGGGTTTGACCTACTGGTAAGCCAGAGATGCACTTGTGAGTTCAACCACACCCTTTGCAGGAAAGCAAATCTGTTTGTCCAGTTCATCAGGCACCCAGACAGCCAAGGCAGCTGAGCGATTGGATTTGCAGACATTGCTGAATTCCATCCTCTACAAGGGGCAATCTGCTGAACAAGTGGTGCTCAACGCTCTGTGGTATAATGCAGGCAAATTCCTGATGTGGAAGGATTTCTCTCCAATGTTCAGTTCATTTGTGACCACAGGCAAGAAGGCTGCAGTTACCTGGATAGCAAGCACACAAAAAATAAGTATTGTCTGGGCCATCATTGAATAGACAATTGGTCTATTGAAGATATGCTTCCATTGCCTGGACTGCTCAGAGGTCTGAGCAGGATTGTTTGCTGTGCCCTGCACAACCAAGCTCAATGATACTGTGAGAATGTAGACAGGAAGATAGAACAGCCACCTATCTCCTAAGATGAAGGAGAAAGGGAGTCTAATGGAGACGCTTAGGGAACCATGATGATGTTGAGGAAGCCAAGGCATTAGTAAGCTGAGGTAGACAGGTCCTGGAAAACCTGAATGTGGCTACATTTGACAACAAATGACTTTGCAGTAATATATATGGACTATTATAAATATTCATAATATATTGTTATTTGGGAACTTGGGTCTGAAGTGTAACAATTGTATTTAAGATTTTATGCAAAGTTATGCAAAGATCTGTCATTTTTTATGAACATGAAGCAATTTTGAACATTGAGTTCAAAACAGACGAAATCATGATTTCAGATGAACACTAAGTGACTAGCAAGCCATAGGGAATATTATTGCTAACACATTTTCTGACTTGAGTTTTACAACCACAAGAAATGGGAAGCATGTGAAAGTCAACGTGAAAAAAAGGCTGTGTTTGTGGGCACTGGAATATGCATGTTATTCTCCTGAGATACATGTATGCACATTATCAGTTCTGAGGGTCACTGGACCTGAAACATTAACTCTTTCTCTCCTCAGATGCTATCAGACCTGTTGAGCTTTTCCAGCAATTTCTGTTTTTGTCTCTGATTTTACAGCAGCTGAAGTTCTTTTGGTTTTTAATCATGTTTTTCTTTTGTGTTTTTGTTAAAAGGACATCGACAGTCTCTTGGGAGTATGTTCAGTGATTAACCTCCATGGTGAACATACAACTTCCTTGGCCTGACCTGATGATGGTGTCACTCAATCATGGCACTGCTTGTGTGGATCTCACATATCTAGGATGGATAGAGTTGATGAGCAGTGAT
The DNA here is from genome assembly GCF_047496795.1 of Chiloscyllium punctatum. NCBI lineage: Eukaryota > Metazoa > Chordata > Chondrichthyes > Orectolobiformes > Hemiscylliidae > Chiloscyllium > Chiloscyllium punctatum. The sequence continues at coordinate 100,376,506 of NC_092749.1, read as the reverse complement.
GTTCCTGGAGCCGAGGAAATTCCTATTATAGGTCCACTCTATTAACAAAAATGATGTCCATCACCTTAGGGGAAATACTGATATTGTCTGATTTGATTGTTGAATGCATATTTCACCTTCCTTGCATCCAAAGAACTAAGCGCATTTTGTGTATTAGGAGATCAACCAATGGTGTGATCAGAAGGCCACAATCCTTGTGTAGGATGAGGGCCAACATACCTAAAGGATCATACAACTGACATTCTTACTTCTGTATCAACTTGCATTCACATATATATTTTGCATATTTCAACCAGTTGTTCTGTGCCTTTATACCATGCTACGTAGATACTAACTCTGATCCTTAAACATCAATCCAAACCTCTACTGTTGATTTTACATTTTCCTTCTCTGCATCTAGCACATAGTGTTATCACAGATTTGAAACTAGTTAAAGGAATTTGAATAGAACATTTCAGAACTGGTAACACAGCAACACCAAAAAACTGAATGAATTTTTTGATCATCCAAAACTTAGGATGGCACGGTGGCACAGTGGCTAGCACTGTTGCCTCACAGTGCCAGAGACCCGGGTTCAATTCCCGCCTCAGACAATTGTCTGTGTGGAGTTTGCACATTCTCCCCGTGTCTGTGCGGGTTTCCTCCGGGTGCTTTGGTTTCCACCCACAGTCCAAAGATGTGCAGGTCTGGTGAACTGGCCATGCTAAATTGCCCGTAGTGTTAGGTGAAGGGGTAAATATAGGGGAAAGGGTCTGGGTGGGTTGCTCTTCGGAGGGTCGGTGTGGACTTGTTGGGCCGAAGGGCCTGTTTCTACACTGTAAGAATCTAAGAAAACAAAAGCTTTCACAATTATAACAACAGCGTACCAGTGGAGGTTCCAGTGTTAGACTGGGGTGGATAAAGTGAAAAATTACAAAACACCAGGTTATAGTTGAACTGGTTTATTTGGAAGTACAAACTTTCAGAGTGCTGCTCCTTCATCAGATAGGCCACTACGCCACATTCTTTACAGCCTACAACACATTATCAATGAGGATGAGTACCTTGCCAAGACCTTCCCTACACCTACACTTCTTGCCTTTAAACAACCACCAAAACTTAAACAGACCATTATTCACAGCAAACTGCCCAGCCTTTAGAACAACATCAACCACAACACCATGTCTCACGCCACCCACCATGTGCACAGCAGGTACTCATGTGACTTGGGTACAATAGGTGAGTGGGGGAGGGGATGAAGGTGATAGGTCAGGGAGGAGGGTGGAGTGGATAGGTGGAAAAGAAGATAGGCAGGTAGGACAAGTCATGGGGACAGTGCTGAGCTGGTAGTTTGGAACTAGGGTGAGGTGGGGGAAGGGGAAATGATGAAAATGTTGAAGTCCACATTGATGCCCTGGGATTGAAGAGTTCCGAGGCAGAAGATGAGGCGTTCTTCCTCCAGGCATCTGGTGGTGAGGGAGCGGCAGTGAAGGAGACCCAGGATCTCCATGTCCTCGGCAGAGTGGGAGGGGGAGTTGAAATGTTGGGCCACAGGGCGGTGTGGTTGATTGGTGTGGGTGTCCTGGAGATGTTCCCTAAAGCGCTCTGCTAGGAGGCGTCCAGTCTCCCCAATGTAGAGGAGACCGCATCGGGAGCAACGAATACAATAAATGATATTGGTGGATGTGCAGGTAAAACTTTGATGGATGTGGAAGGCTCCTTTAGGGCCTTGGATGGAGGTGAGGGAGGAGGTGTGGGCGCAGGTTTTACAATTCCTGCGGTGGCAAGGGAAGGTGCCAGGATGGGAGGGTGGGTTGTAGAAGGGCGTGGACCTGACCAGGTAGTCATGGAGGGAACAGTCTTTGCCGAAGGCGGAAAGGGGTGGGGTGTGGGGTCTTTTTGGAGGTGGCGGAAATGTCGGCAGATGATTTGGTTTATGCGAAGGTTGGTAAGGTGGAAGGTGAGCACCGGGGCGTTCTGTCCTTGTTACGGTTGGAGGGGTGGGATCTGAGGGTGGAGGTGCGTGATGTGGACGAGATGCGTTGGAGGGCATCTTTAACCACGTGGGAAGGGAAATTGCGGTCTCTAAAGGAGGAGGCCATCTGGTGTGTTCTGTGGTGGAACTGGTCCTCCTGGGAGCAGATACGGTGGAGGTGGAGGAATTGGGAATACGGGATGGCATTTTTGTAAGAGGGAGGGTGGGAAGAGGTGTAATCCGACACAAAGGAAGATGACTCACTCATCTTAGTTCTAGGATATGGCAGGAGTTAAAAGTAGTGAAAAATGACTTACAAAATTGAACACTGCATGACTCCATACTTAAAAGTAATGAAGGTCTAGTTACATGAATCCCAAACAGAGATTTAACAAGTAGATTGGACAGAAGCAAATAAAGTGAAAGTCTGTCACAATTTTTAACTTATTATTATCTTACAATTTAGTCTTCTTGGACCTAATAATCAACTTTTCAGATGCTGAAGCAATGAGATCTGCCACTTGCAGTTAAAATGTTTAAAAGATTTTCCTACATCTTGCTCTATAAAGAAGTAGCAGAAACCACAGAGAAATACTGTAAACGTTTCTGCAAAGTTTATGTAAATTCTTGGTTAATATTCTGTCAAATAAATGGGACTATCTGGAAATTCTATCTTCTATTTCTCCTGGCAAAGAGTATGGCTGAAGAATATTAATGTAGCAGTGTGAAATAATTGTTAAGCTTTTCATTGGAATTCTGAAAATGTTTGAGCTAATGTACACATCAGGTAAAGACGATATATAAAATTTGAGGTGCTGTTATAGAATTTATAGGTGATACATAACACAACATAGCAGTCCAAAATGTTGGCTTACTTAAGGAGAACCAATTCTAGCATGAAATTTGCACAGAAGAGCACATGGATAAAGTGTGCAAACTATTCAAAGAATAGATAAGTAAGTAAATTTCAGCCAAAATAATTTTAAGAAACTATGAACTTAACTAAAACACAAAACCAGGAGTAGTAGCTGCCGTTAGAAACATTATGCAAATTCCTTTTCCAAGGCCAAGTTCAAAGTTGAAGGATTTTTGACTGCACTTCTTTTTGGTGACAAGTGACATACCTTTCCATCTGCTTTATTTTCAGAAACTGCAGGTGAACTGATTTCCTCTTCTGTTAATGGAAAAACAATAATTCCTCAATTAAGCTCCATGAATCAGAACAGTAACACATATGTTGGTTTGATTAGAACTAAACAGCATCCTTTAAATGCAATCATCATTTTAGCTTTTACCCCCTTTTGGCTTTAACTCTGTGTACATTATAAATGTAGAAGGTAAGCGAGGCTGCCTGCAAGTAAAGTTTCCTCAGTTTTCTGCAATATTGACTAGAAGCTTAAATGGCCATCAGACATTTGATCTACTCCCTCTCTTTGTTAAGACACTCATTAAAAACTAGCTTTTTGATCTCCCCTTCGTTTTTTTTTCCTAGTTTAGTTCTTGGGATCACTGTCACCTTTTGTCAGCTTACATGCCTGTGAAACATCTTGGGACATTACACAACAGTTGCTGTAAATTGCAAGCTGTTATTTTAGAACACAGAAGGACTGAGATTTAAAACGTCTGCACACGGGACTGACAAGTACTAAAACAGTGCTTTGTCTGAAGTTATGACTTGGAGGTGCCGGTGTTGGACTGGGATGGACAAAGTTAAAAATCACACAACATCAGGTTATAGTCCAACAGGTTTATTTGGAAGCACGCGCTTTCAGAGTACCACTCCTTCATCAGGTGTTGCCTGATGAAGGAGCAGTGTTCCGAAAGCTAGTGCTTCCAAATAAACCTGTTGGATTATAACCTGGTGTTGTGTGATTTTTAACTTTGTCTGAAGTTGTAAGCATTAATGTTTTGTCTCATCTGAAATTAGGAGGGATATTGCTGTTCTTTTCTGTGAGCTGAAATGGTTTTGAGCACTCTATTTCCTCAGGTCAACCTGACAAGGACAGTACAGTTACTGTTTAGCAAACAGTCCTACAGCATGAGAAGTCTGATGCACATTAATCAACACCTCCTCTTAAGAACACACACAATGGCCCAAGGATGGAATTCATCAGGATCCAGGGACCTCTCAGCCTCCAGCTCCAACAGTTTGCTCAGTGCCACTTCCCCATGATTATCTGGAGTCAGCATTAAGTTCAACAATTTCAAACCCTAAGTGAACTTTCACCTCCCTCGAGAAGGGAGAGGTAGTGAAAAGGAGAAACAATTGCACAAATTTGTTCTGGAGAGAAACTAGCTCCTTCTCATTTCATCTGTAATTAAATGCTGGGTGAGAAGGTCCATGGACAACTTTCCCAACTTGCCAGCAATTAAAGTTCTTAACTAGTCAGTTAGTAGCCACTTAGGACCTCATCTCACCACCTTCCTGATCACCTGCCTCCACAGTGGAAGAGAAAGATAGTTAGTTTCCACCTGGGAAACAATAGTGAACTGCCTGCTGTGTTTATCTGATGATAATTGAAGGCAAAGATGGCAGTCGAAAGAGTGACTTTCTTTAGCCCCCACCTTGCCCTTGCTTCCAACATGCCTGACTTCACCCCCCATGTGACTCTGACTCCACGACAAGAAGGGAAAATAAACTTACCTTAACTCTGTAAGATCCTCAACAGGGCCTCTCTAGGCCATATTTAGGAACCAAAGGCTGCCAGCCTCTTAATGACTGCCAACTTCCGGTGACCTAGCACGCAGTATTGAGGCACCCGATAGGGCTAGTAACTTTCCGATGTCCTGCCTATCCACTCTGCTTTTCACATACATTTGAATATACCTTTTTACTTCTTATCCTATTACCAACTATTTTTTGCATTGCACTATCATTCTCTTGTATTCACTCTCACTTTTTCTATCCTATCATTCTCTTTTATTTTTCCTCCACCTCTTTTCCTGCCTTGCTTAAAACCACTAACATCTGAATTAATTGAATTCTGACAAAGGATAGTCTACCGATAGCCCCGAAAACTGGGATAAATTCAGAATCCAGCAAAAGCAAACTAAAAAGATAATAAAGAAATAGAAAATAAACCACAAAGGCAAACTAACAAGGAATATAAAAACTGACAATAAGAGGTTCGTTAAATCTATGAAAAGGAAGATTGAGATCAAAGTGAATATTGGACCCTCAGAACATGAATCTGGAGAGATGGTTTTGGGGAACAAGGAAATGGCAGAGGAGTTAAAATGATATTTTGCATCAACCTTTACAATGGAAGATAGTTCGAACATTCCATTAATACTAAAGAATACAGGGAGGAATTGAGTACCATCACAGTCACCAAAGAAGTTGACAACCTAATGGAGCTAAAGTCAGATAAGTTCACTGGTCCTAATGGCTTGCATTCTAGGATCCTAAGACAAGTAGCTACAAGCAGGGAGGTCTTACTCCAATTGTACAAGGTGTTGGTGAGACCACATCTGGTGTACTGTGAGCAGTTTTGGTCTCCTTATTTAATAAATCATTTCATTGGAGGTGATTCAGAAAACGGTCACTGGGATGAATAGAAGGATTGTTTTATGAGTAAAGGTTAAACAGATTGGGACTCTGTTCATTGGAATTTAGAAGAATGAAAGGTGATCTCATTGAAACGTACAGGATTCTTGAGGGACTTGACAGGGCAAATGCTGAGATGACATTCCCCAAACATGAGAGTCTAGGACCAGACAGCATCATCTCAGAATAAAGGGTTGCCAATTTGAGACTTATGTGGAGGTGCCGGAGTTGGACTGGGGTGAACAAAGTCAGAATCACATGACACCAGGTTATACTCTAACAGGTTTATTTGAAATCACAAGCTCTTGGAGCACTGCTCCTTCGTCAGGTGAAATCTTCACCTGATGAAGGAGCAGCACTCCGAAAGCTTGTGATTTCAAATAAACTTGTTGGACTGTAACATGATGTCATGTGACTTCCGAATTTAAGATTGAAATAAGGAGGAATTTCTTTTCTCAGGAGATAGTGTATCTTTAGAACTCCTTGCTACTGACAGCTGTGGGTGCAGAGTTATTGTGTATATTTGAAGCTGAGATGGATAGATTCTTGATCAACAGGGGAATCAAGAGTTCAGGGGATAAGGACAGGAAAGTGGACATGTGGAAAGTCGGATCAGTCCTTATTGAATGGCGGAGCAAGCTCATGGGGTCAAATGTAACCCTGAAGGAACCGCAATATATTTCCAAGTCAGGATGGTGAATAGTTATTTGCCAATTTATGCATTATAGGAAAGTTTATTGATATAGAAATGCAACAATATTCCACTCATTTACAAGTATAAAATGGGTACTTGTACCTGAACTCCTTGTTATTTTTGGAGACGACTCCTCTTGAGTTTTACAAAAACCATGAAATGGACGTAAATCAAAACATTCATTCAGGAGTTTGACATTCACTTCACTGCACACACTTATGAACCCCACTGCACAGTTATTTACCTGCATAACATATAAAATTAACATTGTATAAGCATAGGTTGTTTTAAGCTTCTGAACAAAGAAACTTTGGCCAGAAGCTTATTGTTGGTATCAGAACACCAATGTCAGGCCCATAGGGGCACCTGAGCATGCACTTGTTGACAGCAAGGGCAGTATTACAATCTTTTGCGAGATAGCTGCAATTTGGAGCATTGGCGTGCCAATTGGTAAGTTGGGTGTGACAAATGCAGGTGGATGACTGGGAGAACAACTGCACATAATTATATAGCAGGTATATGGATAGGGAGATAAATCTAGGTGGAAGTAAAACACATTTGCTGGAATGGTTTTGAAAACAGTCACAGCAGTGAACATAGTCCCCTATTTGTGGCATGGATCCTCTGATGCTGATAGACCTCAGCCTTAAAAGTTGGGGGTACCTCCACTGAGGTTTGGGGCCAAAATGGCAGACAAACTACAATCTCATCCTTAATTCAGCCCTTAACAATAAAACTTGTATGTTCACTATCATGTGACCATCACAAATTTACTTCTTTATTGTGACTATTTGCCAATTTATGAATTATTGGAAAAATTATTGAGGTAGAAATTCAACAATATTTTGTTCATTTACAGGTACAAAATGGGTACAACCATGACAAGTTTAGAAGTGGAAAGAGCCACATTCTATTTTGCAAGCAGGAACAAATTACTACAGATGCTGGAATCTGTACTGAAAACAACAAATGCTGGAGATCACAGCAGGTCAAGCAGCATCCACGAAGAGAAAGCAAGTTACCGTTTTGAGTCTAGATGACTCTCCATCAGAGTCATCGAGACTCGAAACGTGAGCTTGCTCTCTTTCCATGGAAGCTGATCCACTTTGATCTCCAGCATTTGTTGTGTTCTATTTTGCATGCTACTGCTAAATTAATTTGGGCACTTAGTGAAGCAGCCATGAGTGTAGGCTTCTTATTTCAATATTTATACGCCTGCTGTTTGGTACAAAGCATATGATACAGAGGTAATATTTTTAATTTCTGGCTTAGTGAGCACTTACCCAACACAAGTCTTTTGTATTGACATGTAACACATACAAGGCAGCACATATGCATAACAAGAAACAGAATTTGCTTTTCACTAAAAGTAAACTCTGACAGTTAACAGTAGTAATGGGAGTGAGATGGCAAGGAAAGGAAAAGGCTCACATTACAGTACAGAATTTAAATTTTAAATATATTGTGACAATGCTGTCACTTGAACAAGGTTATTTTGTCCTTGGGTTTTTTTTTGCCTTGTAAAGGCAGAGGTGATGAAATGTCTCAAAAAGTGTCTAGTTTAACAATGGCAGGGGAGTGGCCAGTTGTCACCGTTCAGGTTTTTAATAGTTTAGTTTAATTGTAGCAAAGAAACTGCTGGTAGCAGGAACAGAAGCTGCTGCTTCAGCAGATGATTCCTGACTGGCTTCTCACTCTGAAATCTCTTCTGCCTGTAGGAACCTGTGTTTGAATTTACCTTTTGCCAAGGGGTGTGTTTATGGAATTGGAACTGCTCCTTAATTAAGTTGCAGTATCGGGTCAGTTCAGGTTTCAAATAGTTGTTATTCCAAATTCTGTTTTCTTTTGTTTGTGTTTCATCTGTAGCTTTTAAATGAATTCTGTTTTGCTTAAAGCTGAGTGGTTTGACCAGCTGCATCACACCTTGAATATCCACTTCACATCTGCCCTTAAAATAAGAAAAAGTTAGGGTCTAGGCTACTTTATTGAAACATTTTGAGGGGTCTGGCCTGGTCCATAACAGATTGGGGGCTCATCCAGGATATTTTGGCATCTTTGCCTTTACGACCTCTCTTAAAAAAACCCAAGGTCAAAATAGCCTTATTAAAGCTACAGCATCATCACAATATCACAATGGAAGGGTCATGAATTTACATCTTCTCACTCCCACATTTGTAGATCAGATCCATGCAATTTGATTACAGGTGCCAGATTCATCCAAACCGCTTATATATTGTCATCCTTCATGTGCCAGTTTAAATGGTGAATTTTGGTATCAAACAGGTATCACAGACATGCTTGAACTGGTTTTCACTGACATTCATAGACTCAGAATTTAAAGCAGGGGATATGGCACAGTAAACAAAAGGTGGGAAATCTGACTGATCTTTCACAGTTAACAGAGGGACTCTGATATGTCACCTGTAGAATCATGAATTTTAAACTCCACGTTTAGCTCACCCATTGGGGTGTTTTGGTTTGTTTGATTTAATAGCACTTCTCCTGAAGCACTTAGAACAAGCCTTGTCTAAAAAGTCACACTCAAAACCTCAAGGAAGTACATATTACTTAACATGCTTGACAATTTGGTATATCTCAAGCCAGAAATCTGTAAGGTTATTACATCTTTAGAGATCACAGCCAAGCTACATTTGGCAGTCTCAACTGATTTCCGACTTAGGGCCAAGCCAAATTTTTCAAATTGTCAAAAATTTCAAATATTCTAGTATAAATTCCAGAAATTCCCATGCTATAGTCCTAGACTTTAAAAACTAACTTTATATAGTACAGACTTTAAAACTCGCTCTATATAGTATAGGGGCAATTAATATATAATGTCCTTTATTTGGTACAATACCTGTTTCTTTAGTTGTTTTAACATCCTTTACTAGCTTTCTTACTAGTATTTCTCTAAACTATTTGCTATTTTTCTCTGCATGTCTTAACAGTGTACTGTATTTGCTATATAGTGTATGTTGCCATGTAACATGTACATTGTGCTCTTTAAACAAATCTAAGAATAAGTTTATTAGCATGATAAAAAACAAAGCTAAACACAGACCTCAGAGACCGCAGCTCGGGTAGTTTCATCTTGAGCTTCTATTAGTTCTGCCAGGAAGTATTCACCATAAGTGTATCTCAGTGTATCAGTCTGCTTGTTGAAGATAGGGGTGACATCATCATGATCCTCTATCCTGGGGGAGTCAAGAATTCAAGGATTTCAGTTCAGAAGTGTTTCAATTACCATTATAAATGTTTCTTGGAGTTTGCATCACAATGTTTAAATGTCATAGTACAGTTCTAAACTAAACCATAAATTAGGTATGTGTTGTGATTCTTTACAATTTTCAAAGTGCTAATTTTCTAATAAGACCAAGAGGGAAAATAGTCAAGTGGGGGCTACTTCCATGCCTATGAAGACCTACATTTTTATCTCCAGCTCAGTGAAACAATTGTTCGCTGGTGCTACCCTTCCTGCCACTTGTAAATTACAAAGAAGATGATATTCTTCGCAGATTCCATTACATTTAGAGGCTGACAAGAGAAAGGTAGCCGTAATCCTCAAGGCACTGCAGGAAACAGTAAAAGGTCCTTTAACAGTAATTTTATCTCCTGTTAGGTAGTATATCTGATCCATTTTTGAATATGCCTTTAGGAAGACTAGGTCTCTTCATTTTTTTGGCTTTCCATTCTTTTAAAATTATCATGTCCTCTTGTCTGTAACATTGCCAGAACTTTCCTCAGGGGCTTTGCTGGGTCCTCATGTGATTCCCATCATGAACAAAAAATAAGGCCTGACTAAGGAAATTTCATTGGGTCAGGACAGGTGGAAGTTCTACTTGAATATTTTTGGGACAGTTAAAGAAATTACAGACCTAAATAGTTGCACATAAATTATGAAATATAGCTTATTGAATATTTAAAAAACCATTGTGAAAGTTCAGTGACATTTGTGGTTTCTTTATAAATTGCATCACAGTGTGACTGAAGAGGTTTGCATTAGTGATTTTCTCATACAATAGCTCAGACATTCGAATCAGGGCTAGAAACCCTGGGTTTTTTTATCCTATTATCTTTTCTGGGAAGTTATTCAGTTTAAGTCAGTTAGAACCCTCAGAATTTGGAGGGTTCAGATGCAGGGGTCACACATTGAATAATTCCATTTCCCAGTCAATTCTCAATTGTGTCATGGATTCTACATGATATTCAATTACAGTCTACGCAACAGAAATGATTCTTTGGCCTTCACAATATCTGGACGAATTAATTGAAATCTCAGAATCTAAATAGGATGTTTTTGTTAAATGTTACATTCAAACATGTGCACATGAAGTTTCCATACAAAACTTGGATAAATAATCTGTACATTTTGAAAGATACAAGAAAGGGGCATGCTATATAATGTTCGCACAGGAAAAGAGGCTGGTAAGAATGAATTGTATTCCATGCTATGACTACATTGGGCTGGATTTTAGGTGTGTGTGTGTGTGTGTGTGTGTGTGTGTGTGTGTGTGTGTCCTTCCTTCCTGCCTGGCTCCAGCTTCAACCACAGGCCTTTCTGTGGAGGAGTTCCCCTGATCTTAACAATGGAGACTTGCCACTGAGACAACATTTTTTCAAGAAAACTGGCCACAAACTGTTCTTCATACAGCGCAGACATCTGACCTTTTCATTATTCATTGAGGGAAATAGCCTTCTTATTGTCCACCCTGGATTCCCTTGAGAAGATGGTGGTGAGCTGCCTTCTTGAACCACTGGTGTGGGTAGATGTTGAGATGGAGTTCCAGGATACTTCAGAGGTGCTAAGCCCTTTCATCACCATCTTTCACACAAACCCCAGCCGTGTGGAAGTTCAAACCAAGGAGGGTGAACCTACATCCAGCTGGGATTCACTCTGGGCCCTATAGCTACAAATGATCCAGGGATGTCCACCCAAATCGTTAAGGCCAACAAGCTCCATTGTAGTGGGGCTCTGTCCACCCCACCTGCAGGTGTTGCAACTGCAATTATATAGTAGGAGAGCAAGGAAAAAGAAAGTGCACAAGTGGCATGGTCAACACTTAACTGCACAAGGATATCATATTTGGAAATATATTAGCAGTTTAAATCATCATTTGTCTGAGCAACTGTCATTTTAGTTGCAGGTACAAGACAGAAGCTACAGAAACTACCATTGCTTAGTGCCACTTCCTGTTGTAACATTGTCTGAAGAAGTGCTATTCTTTCCCTAGTGCTCAACATCCCGTAAGATCTTGTGATTGTTTAATATGGGAGCAGCTGTTGGTGTGAAGCCTTCAAACAATTGTTAACATAAAGTTTTCCTCAGCAACAAAAGAAAGAACAAAAAAAAGCTGTTTGTAAATTTGTTGCTGCTCAAAGGACCAAAAACCGTGTTATAATCCCAAAAATAAAAACACCCAACCCATATCAACTGTCAATTAAGGGGTGTCTTCTCTGCCTTGTTGCACTTGATGCTGCACTGCTATATCATGGCAAAGGTGTTGTTTCTTCTGCTCAATATCCTCATCCTGCTCAGAAGACTACTGCTGCCTGCTAGTTCTTTAGCACCATCATATCCTCTCTTTGTCTGCTGCTATTGTGCAGAGCATGCAAGGTTATGCAGTACACTCTGATCAAATGTACTGCAAAGTCTACCCAGACCAATCCAAACATTAGAACTTCATCTTGATGATGCCTATAGATTGCCCCACAGTCTGGCTGGTGGAAGAATAAGTCACATTGAATCTATGCTTAGAATAAGTGTATAATGGAGTCATCAGCCTTGTTGGGATAGGATAGCCATATACTGCTTCTGGACAAACTCATGGATGACATAGTTCTGTGAGGGTGACCCAGGGCATCTTACTTGGTGGCAACATTGCACCTCGCTCATCAAGAGGAAATGACTTTGATGGTGAAAACCCTAGGTCTCCTATAGTTCCTCTGCATTCCAAGGAGAACATCAAACACAATTTCTTCATATGGAGGCTGTTCAGCAACCACTGAAGGTTGCTGCTAGTCCTGGGCTTGCTGATGCATTTGTTCCTTTGCAAATCCTCTGTGCCATCGCTGTGGCCCAACCACAAAGATGATGGTACTTGTAGATGAATCCATTGATAATGGTTCCAATCAGTACATATGGACAGTGTCAGAGACAAAACAGTTCCTTAGTGAGGAGAGCATTCTGCAGTCACAGCACATATAAATAAGAGTTTACCTTAGTTCTAGATTCAATGCAACATGGAGGCGTCTGACAATGAGGGCCATGGGATGACTCTATATGGACCATTTACATAGTAGACTTCTCAGATGTGTGCAATACAAGATATGTCACACAGAAACAGTAAATCAGCCAAGAAAGCAGCACTAAAAGTCTGGGGGGAATATCAGATACCTCTGATTTAATGGGGATGTTAGGCAATCAATTATGGGAATTGGAGACAACATTCTGTGATGCAGAGGGCACAATAATTGTGGAGGGGGCAAGTCAATATGTAACCATGTTGACAATAAAGGATGGGCGAAGGGTACTGCGGGAAGGGGAGGTTGTCAATGGCTGCCACCACCCAGATGTTTGGCATGTATAAGCTGTACGCCTAGGACTCAGAGGGTAATGTAAAGAGAAGAGCAGTTCAATGTGTGTAGGGATGTGGGAAGTTCAAATCTGATGGGATTGGAAGGGACAGCAAAAACAAAAGGAACATGTAAGCTTGGGGAGTCACCTAAATTGAAAGGTTGATTCGGTCACTCACTCCAGGAAGATCGACCTGTGATGCCTTTTATAGTCATTTAAATTACAAGTGTGTAATAGAAATGAAAATGGCTCCTCCTCACCCAGAGTGGGCAGAGTGAATGTTTTTCTCTGAGACAAGGGGCTTTACATCTTGACAATGTGAGACCCTTCAAAGGGGACTGAACATTTACCCACATAGAGCAGATGAAGGACATCTATTAACACAAAATGCTGTATGTGGCCTTCATGCTTTGACCTACTGTGTAAACTAAAAATCTTGGCCTCAAGCATTCTTGGCCACATCATTCAGCATTGCAAGTCAATCCTACGAATGGCTATAAGGCACAGGGAATGTTTTACGGTGTGGAAGGATCCACCCTGGTTGGGTAAGCAACAGTCACTTTCCAAGGTCCCATAGCCTGCACAAAGTTCAGGAGCTGCTCACTGGGCCCATAAAATTTCCATATCATTATCCTATATGCAATGATGTCTTTCTTTGTAACTGAAAAGGTTGGGGGTGAGATTGGGCCAGGGTGGGGGGGGGGAGCAGAAGAGGTCCTCATTATTTCTGTCACACATGAAATCTGTAGATGTATCAAAAGGCTTGAACTGCAGGCATCTAAATCAAGGCAACATGCACAACATCCATGGAGAGGAATTCCAAAGACCTCCATGTCAGGGCCACCATGTCTCAACATTTGAACAGTGCAGCTGAATTATCACATTACTGAGCATCTGCTTTGTTTCTGATATTGCCCACAAGGCTCAGTGTAACCATCGCCAATGGAGGACTGATTAGAGATAGTCAACGTGGCTTTGTGCGTGAGAGAGTCTGAGTTATAGGGAGAAGCTGAATAGGCTGGGGCTTTTTTTCCCTGAAGCCTTGGAATCTGAGAGGGAACCTTACACAAGTTTATAAAATAATGAGGTGCACGGATCAAGTGAATAGCCAAGGAGTTTTTCCTGGGGTAGGGGACACCAAAACTACAGGTCACAGGGCAGGTCCCTCTAACTTGACTGAGTTTTTTGAAGAGGTGACAAAGAAGATTGATATAGGTAAAGCGGCAGACATTGTCTATATGGATTTCAGTGAAGCATTTGACAAGATTCTGCATACTAGACTGGCTAGTAAGTTTAGATCACGTGGGATCTGGGGGAGCTAGCCAACTGGATACAAATTTGGCTTGAAAGTAGGAGACAAAGAATGGTGCTAGAGGGTTGCAATTCGGACTGGAGGCCTGTGATCAGTGGTGTGCCACAAGGATTGACACTGGGTCCATTGTTTTTCATCATTTATATAAATGATTTGGATGTGATTATAGGAGACATGGCTAGTAGACAGATGACACCAACAAGACAAAGTGAGGACTGCAGATGCTGGAGATTAGAGTCAAGGTTAGAGTAGTGCTGTAAAAGCACAGGAGGTCAGGCAGCATCCGAGGAGCAGGAAAATCGACGTCTTGGGCAGAAGCCATGAAGCGCCCCAGCCCGAAACGTCGATCTTCCTGTTCCTTAGATGCTGCCTGACCTGCTATGCATTTCCAGCACCATTCTAATCTTGACAGGTGACACCAAAATAGTTGACATAATGGACAGTGAAGAACATTATTTCAGAGTACAATGAGACCTTGATCAGATGGGCCAATGGGCTGAAGAGCGGCAGATGCAGTCTAATTTCAATAAATGTGAGGTGTTGCATTTTGGTAAAGCAAACCAGGGCAGGGCTTAATCAATTAATGGTACAGCATGGGAAAGCGTTGGCGAACAAAGAGACCTAGGGGTGCTAGTCATTATTCCTTGAAAGTGGAGTTGGATGTGGACAGGATGGTGAAGAAGGCATTTAGCATGCATGCATTTGTTGGTCAGAACATTGAGTATAGGAGTTGGATAGTCATCTTGCAGCTTTACAGAACACTGATGAGGCTACTTTTCGAATACTGCCTACAATTCTGGTCACCCTTCCATGGAAAGATGTGTTAAACTCGAAAGAGAGGGCGGAAAAAATTTACAAGGATGGTGCCAGGACTGGAGGGTTTGAGCTATAGAGAGATGTTGAATAGGCTGGGGCTTCAGGCGACTGACTGTGTGGAGTTTGCACATTCTCCCCGTGTCTGCGTGGGTTTCCTCCGGGTGCTCCGGTTTCCTCCCACAATCCAAAAATGTGCAGGTCAGGTGAATTGGCCATGCTAAATTGCCCGTAGTGTTAGGCAAGGGGTATATGTAGATGTACATGTAGGGGTATGGGTGGGTTACGCTTCGGCGGGGCGGTGTGGACTTGTTGGGCTGAAGGGCCTGTTTCCACACTGTAAGTAATCTAATCTAATCTTTTCTCCCCGGCAGGTCAGAGGCTGAGGGGTGACTTTACATAAATTTATAAAATCATAAGAGGCATGGATAGGGTGAACAGTTAAGTTATTTTTCCTAGGATGAGAGTTTAAAACTGAGGTTTAAGGTGAGATGGGAAAGATTTCAACAGGACCTGAGGGGTAACTTCTTCATGCAGAGGCTGGTGCGTGTCTGGAACAAGCTGCACAAGGAAGAGTTGGGGGCGGATACAATTTACAGCATTTAAAAGGCATCTGGATGGGAATTTGAATAGGAAGGGTTTGGAGGGATCTGGGCCAAATGCTGGCAAATGGGACTAGGTCAGATTGGGATATCTGGTTGGTACAGATGAGTTAGACCAAAGTGTCTGTTTCCATGTTGTATGACTCTATGAATCCAGGGCTCATTGTAGTTATGGCTATCCTTCTATCCATTGCACATTGGGCTATTACACAAATTGCATGCATCCACAAGGCAAGGCCCAGCATCAGCATCTAGCAAATATGGAGCTGATCTGTATTCTGGAGCTGTATTCCCTCATGGTGTAGTGAAGATACAAGAGAGCCACAGCTGCTCACCTCCATAGCTGAGAGAGGAACAATGGATGCATCATGCCCGGAGGTAGAGGTCAGAATGCCATTACATGTGGCTCAGCATATTTGAAATGTAAAAACTTCTTCCACCAAGGCCAATGAGCAACATAGGATGGTCCCTTCACATCAGGTTTCCATGCAGATCATGTCTGTGATTTCACAGCAATAACATCCAGATGAGGACATGGGAGAAGCTGATGTATTTAAAGTTCTGAGCCATAGTGGCACACATGACTTCAATGAACACCAGTTTGAGGAAATTCTGAGAAAAACATTTGGAGAGGAGAAGACTCTACAGTGCTGAGGCTTCCCGATGCAGCTGTGCTTCGACATCCATTAGAAAATAGTGAAGTACAATGCACTCCTGTCATGAATGAACTGTACTATCTAATCACCACAACAAGCCTAGACGATGTCCCTGGCTCACAGTTCCACTGTGGTGATGAAGTGCAGGTGTGAAGGGTCTCCTCCAGTTTGAAACTACTCTCTAGTATTATGTTGCTCCTCCAAGGACAAAAGAATGAGTGCCAACAAGGAAATGCTGGATTCCATGGCCAAACACTCCGATTCATTATAAGTTGTATGAGTCAGTGGTGGCAGGTACTCAACAGTGCAATGGTTCCGATTCATTCCCAGTCAGTGCCTTGGGTGCACATTTCTCTCATGGTCAAGAAGCATGTGTCCTCTTGCTCTTCAGATGGAGCAACTGCTGGAAGGTGAACACACAGAAGCCTGGCCTCAAAGTTCAGCATGTAACTCACCTTTCCAGAGTGAATAAGATCAATGAACTTCCTTCTACACTGGGTCATTTCTGTTAACCATGCTATCTGCTCACAGGCCCAGCAATTCCATCCAAAGGTCTTGATTTGGGAGACTAACCTTTTCCCTACATCTTTTGGTTACAGGTCCTTCCTCCTCTCCTCACTGCCTCAAGGAGGATCTCCGAGTCCACATCCGTGAAATGAGGAGCTCTCTCACCTCAGTTTGAAGGCCTTTGACTCTCCTAAAACTTTTTCCATCAGCGGGAAGTGCAATAAAACAGTAACCACAGTAATAGATGCTATGATATTTTTAGATCCGATTCAGGCCCTTTCAGAAACAAAAACAGAAATTGCTGGGAAAATTCAGTTGGTCTGGCAGCATCTGTGGACAGAAATCAGAGTTAACATTTTGGGTCTCGTGACCATTCTTCAGAACTCCAGACTCTTTCAGCCCTGTCTCCATTCACAGCAGATGTCCAGAAACCATGAAAAATTGAGGGTTGTTAATGCTTCCTTCACCCAGGTTAGGGCAACCATTTCCTGCCTCCAGGGGTAAATTTTTTCAGCTTTCTAGCATCCACAATACTTTGCTTTTACTCAAGGCAAATCTTGATATTAGCTACAGCACAATGATTTTTGTATCTGAGTCAGAAAGCTCTGGACTCAAGCCCCATACACAAGAGTCAAGAACATAACCTAGCCTAATATCCAGTGCAGTATTGACAGAATTGGAGATGATGCCTTTCAGATCATAAGTTAAACCAAGCTTGTCTCCTCGTTCTGATAGATATAAAAAGTCCTAAGAGATTATTTCAACCAACAGAGGACTCCTACTAAGTGACTTAACCAAGTTTATCCCTCAAAACATTTCAGTGATAAACAGATTATGTGGCCATTATCACATAAATGTTTTTAAGACTTTGTTAATTGGTGGTTGCAGTTCCTATGCTATAGCATTGGCTGTAAAACACTTTGACTGGTCCTAAGATCACTACTTATTGTAAATACAAGTCTTTATTTCAGCAGGTGCTTTTTGGCTCCAACATTGAGGGGCACCTAACATGGATATTGAAGTCTTCCAGGACTACCATTTTGGTCCCAATAGGAGATTATTTTTGAGTAAGTTCTGTATTGTAAAAGTTCTTTTGTGCATAATAGACAGACATGATCTTTAGTGACATTCCTCACATCCAGACAGATGCATCTACTGCGGGCAGCTGAATGAGAATGTAGTCAAGTATGTTCTTTTTCTCTTGTTGGTTTCCTCACCATCTACCTCAGACCCAGTATAGCAGCTAAATCCTTTAGGGCTCAACCAGCTTAGTCAGTAGTGGTACTACCAAGCCACTCTTGAGACCAATCTTATAGGGAGTCTGAGCAACATGAGCTCCAGCAAGATGTGTGGTGAATAGGGTGACAAATGCAGTGAGGCCTCTCTTGACAGCGGAAGAAATTTGCAATACCTTTTATGCTTTCCATAAATGGCATGGTGAGATTTTTCTAGGCAGTGGTGAGTTGCTAACTGATGGTCATCATTGATTCTTAAATGTTTTATTAACAGCACAACTCACCTCACTAACAGTCAAACTCCCATCTTACCAAGATCACTAAGCAAGAACGATATTGAGAAAACTCAATATGTAAACCACAGCTCATACCTGGCGGGTTCTGTTCATCACTTGCTCCAAACAACTTTCATGCCAGACAGTGGAAATACCATCTCAGGACACGATGCATGCGCACCAGCTGTACACTCCGTTCCTTCCACAAACATTGACATCAGGCACTTGCCGGCCCATTACAGCCATCTTGGCGTCTCTCCAATACACTGGCAGGGTGTTTAGGAAGCTCATTCCAGCATAGATTTGTTTAGCTAATTTACTGGAATGGTTAATTAATGCAGTGGAATTCTTTGAGGACATTAGGAGCACAGTGGACAATGGAGAACTGGTAGATATGGTGTAGTTGGAGGTCCAGAAGGCCCCACACAAAAGGTTGCTGCATAAAATAAGATAAAGCTGCATGGCATTACATATTAGCACAGACAGAAAATGTATTAACTAACAGAAAGCAAAGAGTGGGGATAAATGCAAGTTTTTCTAGTTGGCTCGTGGTGTACCTCAGGGATTAGTGCTGGGACCACAATTGTTTACAATTTACATAGATGATTGACAGTTGGGGACCAAGTGCAGTGTTTCAAAGTTTGCAAATGACACTAAAATGAGTGGTACAGCAAAGTGTGCAGAAGACACTGAAAGTCTGCAAAGGGATGCAGATAGGTTAAGTGAATGGGCAAGGGTCTGACAGATGAATTATAATTTTGGTAAATGTGAGGTCATGCATTCTGGTAGGAATAATAGCAAAATTGACTATTATTTAGACGATGACAGATTGCCGTATGCTGTTGTGCAAAAGGACCTGGGTGTCCTTGTGCATGAGTCACAAAACATTGGTTTGCAGGTGCAGCAGGTAATTAAGAAGGCAAATGGATTATTGTCTTGCATTGCTAGGTGGATGGAGTTTAAAAATAGGGAGATGATACTACTGCTGTATAGGTTGCTGGCGAGGCCTCACCTGGAGTACAGTTTCAGTCTTCTTACTTGAGAAAGGATATTCTGGCACTACAGGGAGTACAGAAAAGGTTCACTAGGTTGATTCTGAATTGAGAGGGTTGCTTACGAAGAGAGATTGAGTAGACTGGGATTAAACTTACTGGAATTTAAAAGAATGAGGTGGGGGGGTATCTTGTAGAAACATATAAAATTATGAAGTGAAGAGATAAGATAGAAGAAGGGAACTAGAAATAGGGGGCATTGCCTCAAAATAAGGGGAAGCAGATTTAGGACTGAGTTGAGGAGGAACTTCTTCACCCAGATGGTTGTGAACCTCTGGAATTCCCTGTCCAGTGAAGCTGTTGAGGCTACCTCATTGAATGGTTTTAGTTCAAAGATAGATGAATTTTTGAACAGTAGAAGAATTAAAGGATATGGTGAGCAGGTGGGTGAGTAGAGCTGAGCCTATGAACAAATTAGACATAATTTTATTGAATGGTGCAGCAGGCTCCTGCCCTTATTTCTTATGTTTTCATTACAGGGCACACCGGCTACTGCAGAGACACTTAAAGCACAGTTCAAACATCTGCCTGCTTCCCAATTCAAAATAATAGGCATGGTGAGTTTCTGCTAACAATCTGTCAAGGTGTCAGACCAAATTAAGCTGTTACTTTTAATCACAAAGCAGAATTGCTGTTTTAAACATCTTAAATTTGAAACTGTCAAATGTATTAAGAAACGGACTAATTTACACCAACAAAATTAGAAAATGGTTCAATATAGTTTTTTTTTAAAGTCTGTTCAAATGATTTCATACATGATGGACTAGCTACGTTTTAAAAATGCTTATATTTGTTTTAAAACAATTTTCAGCTATGTTAAGAAAACTGCAAGGTTTATTTTTTAAAGTACACCTATTATTATTTTTAAAACGCTGTATGTTTGCAAGGTTCATAAATGATTTTACATGTGTGATTATGCAAATAGGTTTGAATGAAAACTCAGATAATAATTTCACTTTGAAAATCCAATGCAAGTTCAAACATAAATTGTACCCAGATTCCCAGATGTATCCAAAGAGAAAACTACACCAACATGTTTATTTCCTTCACTGACAAGCTCTTATTTTGATAGACCTGATTTGTTACAGCCATGAGTGTACTCAACTGAGGCTCACTAATGGCTTATCATGTTGCTTGATAAATGCCAGCAAATCTTTTGTGTTGTCGCCATAATGTTTGATTGTTAATCTAACGAAAATGAGCAGTCCATAATCTGGATTGATGACATGCTTTGAACATTTAAGTCTGTTTACTGCATCATCATCAATGCTGCCTGTCATGCTGTTGTTTGTACTTTTGTAAGATATTGTGATCCAAGTCGTTACCTCAGACACTTTCACATATGTTTGATTTTTACCCTTATTTTTACTACATGATTTGACCTCTCAATATTTGTGATACAGAATCATCAAATTGTTACAGTGCCAAAGAGGCCATTTGGCCCATTGTATCTGCACGAGTCCTATTACCTAGTGCCAATCTCCTGCCTTTCCCCATATCCCATCAAATAATCATCAATGCCCTTTTGAATACCTCAATTGAACTTGCCACCATATTTTAGAAGTACTCCAATTATTGCTTTTAAAATGCTGTATGTTTGCAAAGTTCATAAATGATTTTACATGTGTGATTGTGCAAATAGGTTTGAACAAAAACTCAGATAATAACTTCGCTTTGAAAAACCAAACGCAAAATTTCAAACACAAGTTGTACACAGATTCCCAGATGTACCCAAAGAGGTACCTTACTTCCACCATATTTCCAGGTAGTGCATTCCATCCCCAACTACCCGCTGTGTGAAAAAGTTTTTTTCTCACATCACCTTTGTTTAATTTGCAGATCATTTTAAATCTATGCCCTCTTGATCATTTTGTTTATGACTGGAAATAGCTTCTCCCTATCTACTCTATCCAGCCTGCTCATGATTTTGAAAATTTCTATCAATTCTGCTCTGAGGTTTCCTTCCAAGGAGCACACTCACAACTTCTTTAATTCTCATTCTTGGAACATGTTTCTGCACTCTCTCCAATACTGTATATTATTATTTTTCATATAATGGGAATTGGTTATCTCTGTTGGTCGGATGATCAGCTTGCAACGCCTAAACACAGGTTCAAGTCCCACACCAGCTGAGATTATTATGAAGATCCATCTTCTCAACCTTGGTCACCACAGCTCAAGCGAGTAACCTCAGGTTAACCACCACCTGTCATTTCTCTAATAAAGGTGCAATCCTCTGGGACTATGACAATTTTGCTTCTTACTTTACTATAAGGTATTACCTAAAATTGTACACAATACAGCAGCTCAGGTCTGAGAAGTGATGTTCAACATTATCTCCAAGCACTTTTATTTTATGTACCTCTTAATAATGCTGAAAGCACTGTCTGCTTATGAACTGTTCTTTCCACATGTCCTAGCACCTCAATGATCAATGGGACCTTCTATATCGTGGCAATTTTGTGCATACACAGAGTAGAGTTGACAAAGTTGTCAATCTAACATTATGCTTTGGTATAGAACACAAACATGTTATGTAGCCTTTATCACATGAAATGCAATTAGTGCTCCTCTTGGACTTTGCAGTGCCATGGCCAAATTACTGACACTTGAGTGATTGGGCAGTCAAAGCTGGAATAACTTCCTCTTACATCTTGTAAAGTAGAAAGCAAATGCAAAAGTTATTTTTAATCAATTTTGTGTCTTCTCAAGTCCCTAGCAGATCAGTGTCAAGAGATTTATATGTAGACCTCTAGCCAGAGAATTATGGATGCTCCGTCATTTGAAGTATATCTAAGGATGGGACAGATATAGTTTTTGCTTCTCATGGAATCAAAGAGTTTGGGGAGTAGACAGAGGAGTGAAATTAAAGCCTAAGGTCTGCTATGATTGCATTAAATGGCAGAGGAGGCTTATTGGGCCATATTGTCATACTCTATTCTCTTATGTGTTCCTGAGTTCTTGTGCTCTCACCCCCTCTCGTGCTAATGCCCTTACTGACCAGTAATTCCCTACGCTTGGTTATACACCCATCTTCAGGTAGTTTCATAGCCAGCCATCATACGACTACCTTCATTTTTACTTAGCTTCAGTATTTTAGACTCTCCAACTCTGAAAGTTAAGAAAAGATTGGCCCCTGATGAATGGAGGAGGCCAATTTCAAGCCTGACTAATCTACTTCAGAATTGACAGTACATAACGGGAGTTCCATCCTCTGTTGAAAAGGTTATTACCATCTAGATACACATACTTTCAATGACATTTCAGTAAATATTGACTCCAATATTCTTTGGGCTTCAATCCTTCCAATTGTGCTGGAGTCTTGCCTGCACAATTTCTTCCCATGTACATTGTACTTTAGTGCACTTTGTTTGCATGAGGCCACTAGGTTTAAGTAACACTTGTCATCCTTCTTTTGTGCTCATTTGAATTATGTGTCTTGCCAGCTCTCTCCCAACCCACAACTCTTATTTGCACTCCCAGAATACGAAACATTTATCATGCGTATAGTTCAGTAAGACTCTATGTGGTTGACCAGTTTGGAAAAGAGAGTGTAAATTATTAATATTCCTCTTGGTCGTCAGAAAATGATAGAATTGGTCCCGGGTCTTTGGGGGCCAGTCACAAGGCGTGAATCTACCAGTGGAGAGCACAGGCATTTTTATGGACACTAATAGAATTAACTTCTCAGACTGCTGTTCACCCAATATAGAACAGATCTTACAAGGCAAGCACTATAAACTCCAAAAATGGTCGCACCCTCGGCACAGCTTGACCACCATTTGCATTGTGAGGGACTCTAAATTTTCAAAAAACAAAATCCATCATTCAGTTACTGGCTGAACCAGTATTTATCACACATTTCTAGCTGCCTCGAGGTGATGGTGAGCTACCTTCCTGAAATACAGCAGACCTTGGTATTTGGTAGACCCAAAATGCTGTCAAGGAGTGAATTCCCGAATTTTAATCCACCAACAATGAAGGAGTGGCAATATATACTCAAGTCTGAATGGTGAATGGCTTGGAGGAGAATTTGCAGGTAGTGGTGTTCCTTGCATCTGCTGTCCCTCTAAATGGTAGTGACTGGGCTTTGAAAGTGTTGTCTAAGGAGCGCTGGTGTATATTTAAATGGTACACACTGCTGCTACTGTGCATTGGTTTTGGAAAGAGTGAATGTTTGTAGATGTGGTATCACTACATTTTCCTAGATGGTGTCAAGCTTAAGTATTGTTGGAGCTGCATTCATCCAGGCAAATGGGAGTATTTTATCACACTCCCAAACTGCCTTATAGATGCTGGACAGGCTTTGAGGAATGGGCAAGTATTTAAAAGGCTTGTCCAGTTCAGTGTCTAGTCAACAGTAACCCTCAAGATGCTGATCGTTGGGGATTCAGCAGTGATAATGCCACTGGATGTCATAATCTTTGGTTGAAGTCATTGCTTGGTACTTGTTTGGCACAAATGTTACTTACTAGTTGTCAACCCAAACCTGGATATTGTTCAGGTCTGCTGCAATTTGACATTGATTGCTTCAGTATCTGACACGTCATGAATTGTGCTGAATATTGTGCAAATATAAGCGAACATGACCACTTGAGACCTTATGATGGAAGTCAGGTTATTGATCAAATTGCTGAAGATAGTTCGGTCTAGGATACTTTCCCGAGAAATTCCTAGAGACATCCTGGATATTACTGGATGGATTCCAGCAAACACCATGAATCCAACTATCAGAGAGTTTTCCCAATTCCTATTGACTCCAGCTTTGTTAGACGGCCTTGTTGGCACACTTGGTCAAATACAGCCTTTATGTCAAGACAGTCACTCTTACCTTACCGCTGGATTTCAGATCTTTTGTCTATATTTGAACCAAGAATATAAGGCCAGGAACTGAGTGGCCCTGGCAGAATCCAAACTGAACATCAATGAACAGGTCACCGTTAATAAATGTTGCTTGATAGTACTGTTGATGACCCCTTCCTTTACTTTATTTATGATCAAGAGTAAACTTATGAAACAATAATTGACTGGGATGGATTTGTTCTGCTTTTTGTGTAAATAGTTGGACAACTTTCCACATTACCAAGTAGATTAGATTAGATTACTTACAGTGTGGAAACAGGCCCTTCAACTCAACAAGTCCACATTGACCTTCCGAACAGCAACCCACCCAGACCCATTCTCCTGCACCTAACACTACAGGCAATTTAGCATGGCCAATTCACCTAACCTGCACGCTTGTGGACTGTGGGAGGAAACCAGAGCACCCGGAGGAAACCCACCCAGACAGAGGGAGAATGTGCAAACTCCACACAGACAGTTGCATGAGATGGGAATTGAACCCCGGTCTCTGATGTTGTGAGGCAGCAGTGCTAACCACCGTGCCATCCACAGATGCCTTTTTTGTAGCTGTACTGGAACAACTTGGCTAGGGACATAGCTAGATCTGGACCACAAGCCTAGAATACTATTGCTAGAATATTGCCCAGGCCCATAACTTTGCAGTGTCCATTGCCTTCAGCTATTTCTTGGTATTATGTGAATTGAATTGACATCTGTGATGCTCTGGACAGCTTGACGAGAGCAAGATGGATCATCCACTCAGCACAGTACAGTTAGTACGTTTGCAGATGACACCAAAATAGGAGGTGCAGTGGACAGTGAAGAGGGTTACCTCAGATTACAACAGGATCTTGATCAGATGGACAAATGAGCTGAGAAGTGGCAGATGGAGTTTAATTCAGATAAATGCGAGGTGCTGCATTTTGGGAAAGCAAATCTTAGCAGGACTTATACACTTAATGGTAAGCTCCTAGGGAGTGTTGCTGAACAAAGAGACCTTGGAGTGTAGGTTCATAGCTCCTTGAAAGTGGAGTTGTAGGTAGATAGGATAGTGAAGAAGGTGTTTGGTATGCTTTCCTTTATTGGTCAGAGTATTGAGTACAGGAGTTGGGAAGTCATGTTGTGGCTGTACAAGACATTAGTTAGGCCACTGCTGGAATATTGTGTGCAATTCTGGTCTCCTTCCTATGGGAAAGATTTTGCGAAACTTGAAAGGGTTCAGAAAAGATTTACAAGGATGTTGCCAGGGTTGGAGGATTTGAGCTATAGGGAGAGGCTGAACAGGCTGGGGATGTTTTCCCTAGAGCGTTGGAGGTTGAGAGGTGGCCTTATAGAGGTTTACAAAATTATGAGGGGCATGAATAGGGTAAATAGGCAAAGTCTTTTCCCTGGCATCGGGGAGTCCAGAACTAGAGGGCATAGGTTTAGGGTGAGAGGGGAAAGATATGAAAGAGACCTACGGGGCAACTTTTTCACACAGGGGGTGGTACGTGTATGCAATGAGCTGCCAGAGGAAGTGGTGGAGGCTGGTACAATTGTAACATTTAAGAGGCACTTGGATGGGTATATGAATAGGAAGGGTTTGGAGGGATATGGGCTGGGTGCTGGCAGGTGGGACTAGATTGGGTTAGGATATCTGGTTGGCATGGACAGGTTGGAGTGAAGGGTCTGTTTCCATGCTGTACATCTCTATGACTCTATGACACTTCTGCCTAAGATTCTTGCAAATGCGTCGGTTTGCCCTTTCCAACTGATGTGCTGAGATCCACCAACAGTGAGGATGGAGTAATTTGTGGAGACGTTTCCTTTAGTGCACTGCTCAATTGTCCACCATTATGACTTAGGTGTGACTGATTGACTGTGATCACTTGGCTTTGTCTATCAGTTGCTGCTTATAATATGTGGAATGCAGTAGTCCTGAGCTATAGCTTCATCGCTTTTTTAGCTATACCTGGTGCTACTCCTGGCATGAACAGGGTTCTCCTCACACTTCATTGAACAGGGTTGCTCCCCTTGGTTGATGGTAACGGTAGATGGAGAGAAATGCCAAGACATGGAGTTGCAGGTGAGGTTGAATGTAATTCTGTTGTTGCTGCTGCTGATTTTACACAACACCTCACAGATGTCCCCAGTTTTGAATGACTTCATTTGTGTGAAATGTATTTCATTTTTCATGGTGGTAGAGCCAGACAACACAGTGGAAATTATCCCCAGTGTGAAGAGAGGACTATGTTTCCACAAGGACTGTGCAACGGTCACTTGTACTGATACTGTCATGGACAAATGCATCTACAGCAGACAGATCAGTGATGATGCAGACAAGTATGTTTTTTCCTCTTGTTGATTTCCTCACCATCTGCTTCAGACCCAGTCTAGCAGTTACGTCCTTTAGGGCTCAACCAGCTCAGTCAGTAGTGGTGCTACCAAGCCACTTTTGGGGCCAAATCTCAAAGGGGGTCTGAGCAAAATGAGCTACAGCAAGATGCGTGGCAGAATAGGGTGACAAGTGCAGTGAGGCCCCTCTCGACATAGGGAGAAACTCGCAACACCTTTTATGCTTTTCAGAAGTAGTGTGATGAGAGTCTTGCTAGGCAGTAGCAAGTTGCCAACTGACAATCTTGATTCTTAAATGCTTTATCAACAGCACAACTCACCTCGTTTATATTCATCATCCCATCTTACCATGCTCACTAAACAAGCACAACATTGGGAAAATTAAATAAGCAAACACAGCGCATACCTGGTTCATCACTTGCTCCATGATGAACACATGGAAATACCATCTAAGGGCACGATGCATGGGACCCAGATGCACAAAGCAACAAAATCTTTGCAGGGTCAAAACAGCTATGTTGCAGTTAACTGTCATTTCTAGTACCTAGGTTGGTGCTGGGTGCTCTGTCAGGTCTCATTCCTTTCAGGATATTGAGCGATTTTTGATACAACGGCCTGTTAGGCCATTCAAAGGGCAGTTAAAATTCAATCCCATTATGGCAGAGTCACATGTAAGCCAGACAAGTTAAGGACAACATTTTTTAACTTTTAATTTCCACTTTTTATGGAATTCAAATTCTACCATCTGTCATGATGGAATTTGAACTCTGATCACCAGAGTGTAACCTAATCCAATTACAATATTTCTACGTTGTCACCTCCCCAGCTGTTCAGTAACTTGTGAATTCTAAAGAATGCTTGTATACATTAATATTTTATATACTGAAGGCCACAGTACATGTTTGTTTAAAAAATGCATAATGAATCTGAACATAAATATCAATATGTACACAGTGTGCTAGTTTGCGAATTTGGCCCTGCATTGTCAAAAATGAATTCGGCTCATACAAAGTCAGGCTTACAGAATAAAAAATAAAATCAAAAATAAATTGTCTTCAACATTTTCCCCAAACCCATGTTCAACATCATGAATTTGACTTTAATTGAACTAATTGGTTAATGTGAATTTAAATCCTGCGTGAAACATTCTTTAAGGAAGTATTTAGCGCCCTCTGCAGATGCCTATCAGAATAATCACAATAAGAACCCAAAGTAAGCATAGCACAGAATATTTTAAATAGAAATGTCAACAATATTCTTCTTACAAATTTACCTACATAAAAGTGTGCATTCTATTCTTGGAATCACAAACTACAAATCACCATGTCTCCTCAAATTTTCCCTTTCCCTGTGTCCACATAATTTCTTGTGTCTACAGATCGGCAAAAGAAGAAGGATCCTAATATCCATGTAGAAACATTCTTCTTCACATCATTGTAGTCTAATTAATAATCTGAAAATTCAGTTCATGTAAACTTCCTTAAATCTACTGACCAATCTTCATTTTTTCCTGTGGCTATTTTAAGAAACCTGAATGCATTGAAACATGTTTTCTACATCACTATGCAATCAAATTGGGTAATGGCTTCAGAAATACGTCGAC
This sequence comes from Chiloscyllium punctatum, assembly GCF_047496795.1. NCBI lineage: Eukaryota > Metazoa > Chordata > Chondrichthyes > Orectolobiformes > Hemiscylliidae > Chiloscyllium > Chiloscyllium punctatum. Next base: position 100,348,506 of record NC_092749.1, on the reverse strand, counting down.
ATTTTCATCACATAGTCTTAGTGAAAACTTTCATTAAATATACTTGCACTAAGGTGTAATGTATGTTTAAAATTTAAAAACATCTTCAGAATGTATGTGGCAGAAAAGAAGATATGTTACTTAAAAAAAACTAACAGGGTACTTTAGCAAATTGAAACAGGCTTCAGTGACTAACCACAGAGTTCAGCATTTGCAAGTACCAAGCAAACAAATGGACATTGTTCACGATGGAACAATATTAATACTCCATCACTTTGGGCAAAGACGAGAAAATTCGAGGCGAAAGTGGGGACTGTAGATGCTGGAGATTAGAGTTGAGAGTATGGTGCTGGAAAAGCACAGCAGATTAGGCAGCGTCCAAAGAGCAGGAGAATCAATGCTTTGGGTGAAAGCCCTTCATCAGGAATGAGGCTAGAAAATTCTGTCATGACTTTGATTTTGCATTTGTGGTGTTTAGAAAGGATGGAAGAGGCAAAGAAACACTGAAGATTGTGACATGAATAGGTCATTCAGCTGTTTGAGCCTGCTCCACCATTCCATAGGTTCATAGCTGATTATCCAACTCAGTACTCTGTTTCCATTTTCTCCCCATACCTTTAGCTCGAAGAACTATATCTAACGCCTTCTTAAAACATTCAATAGTTTGACCTCAACCAATTTCCATAGCAGAGAAAAATATCAGGCAATGACAAAAAAAATTATAACAAGTAATAGCAAGCAGAATACTGTTGGGTGCGCAAATGATTTACCAGAAAAAATTGAAGGAAGAGATACTGGAAGGATGAGGTTTTATCTGTTCGGAAATATCACAGGAATGTCATTAAGCTTTGAATAAAGCAGAATGAAGGTCAAAAAGGAGAAAACAGCTTCTTCAACATTATAGAAATCTTCCCAGACTCAAGAAAGTAATCTGATCAATTTAAGAAAAGACACAATTATTCAGGTTAAATTATTCAGGTCACTCCATAAATAAAGATATTAGAAGATAGATCTGTTTAAATTAAACCTATGAAGCCAGGGATTTGAGCTTGACAATATCACAGTCCAGCTCAGTGATATCTGATAGGCAGTGAAGAAGGTATGTTATCCCTCAAAATTTTGGCACATTGTAATACAAAAAGCTGGATCAGTTTCTTTTATTTTACAAAATCATAAGTCCTCATTTTAGCTCACTCAAAATACACTGACTTACACAGAGCTAAAATAGGACTCAGCAACATGCTTAATCTACATTTTCACATCAAAATTTCTTAGAAACGTACAGTCTGTGACAAAGCAAAAAAGAATTGTGATTTGACAATATTGCAGACTGCAGACAGATGACTGCAGACAGATGAGACTGGATGAAATTAATGGAATGGAATTAGGATCAGTATGCTGATAATAAACCTTCTAAGAAGGTTAGTAATTTTAGTGATAAATGACACCTATCTGATAGACCTGCATTTTGTGATTATTGCTCTAAGTTCAACAACTTGAAGTTATATAGCATGATCAAGGCAATAAAAGAACCAAAGACATTTTACAAGAACATGATAAACCAAAATTAAACACTGAACTGAATAAAAGAGTGTTAAGGCAGATGATTAAACAGATTGTAAGACATGGCATAAATGAAGCACAAAAATGGAATGAGGTAGGGAAACAAATTCAAAGCTTAGAGCCATGCCAGCTGAAAGCATGGTGTACTGATTGTACTGTGGTCTGCCTCATTAGAATATGGACCTCATCAAATTGGAGTTCCCTGATGGGGGCTGTTAATCTGGTCCATTCAGGGAGCCCTGGCTGACAGATAGAGGAGTGTCTGGCTTGTTGGGTTGTGTGTGTGTGTGTGTGTGTTGGCGGGGGGGAGAGATGGTCTGTATTCTATGCACATTTTTAAAATCTAATTAGACTGCAGTTGTTTTGGGGTTGGGGCCTAGCTTTGCCTCTCCTCTCCCTTGTCAACTGCTGTTTATCTGTGTACAGCTGTTAATGTTAATTGTTTTGTAAACTGCATTGATAATAAAATAAAAAAACAAGAAAAGAAAAGGAGTGTCAGACATTCTAACACTCTGGGAGCTGGCTCTGAAGGAGCTGAACCAGTGTCAAGGACATTCCATGTGTAAATAAAGAGTGACTTGGTGACGGGATAGCGGCCTCTGTGAAGTTACTTTGCGGCGACATAGGAGCAGAAATTAGGCCATTCAGCCTATTCAATCATGGGTGATAAATTTCTCAACTCCATTCTCCCATGTTTTCTCCATAACCTTTGATCTGCTTGATACTCAAGAATCTATCTAACTCAGTCTTCAATACAACCACTGCCTCCACAGCCTTCTGTGGCAATTAATCCCACACTCTACTCTCTGGCTGAAGATGTTTCTCTGAACTCTGTTCTAAAAGATCTTCCCTTTACTCTAAGGTTGTGCCTTCGGGTCCTAGTCTCTCCTACCAATGGAAACATCTTCCCAATATCTACTCTATTCAGGCCATTCAGTATTCTGCATGTTTCAGTTAGATCCCCCTTCATCCTCCTGAACACCATTGAGTATAAACCCAGAGTCCTCAAACATTCCTCACATGTTAACCTGTTAATTCCTGGAACCATTCTCATGAACCTCCTTTGAACAAGCTCCATGGCCAGTACTTCCTTCCTGAGATATGGGGCCCAAAACTGCGCACAATACTCCAAACGTGGTCTGGCCAGAGCCTTATACTACCTCAGAAGTACATCCCTGCTTTTATATTCGAGTCTTCTCTAAATAAATGCCATCATTGCATTTACCTTCCTAACTATTCACTCAACCTGCAATGTTACTTTGAGAAAATCCCGGACTAGAACTCCTAACTCTCTTTGTAATTCAGACTTTTGAATTTTCTCCCCATTCAGAAAGTAGTCCATGCCTCTATTCTTCCTACCAAGGTGCATGACCTCACATTTCCCCATGTTGCACTCCATATGTCACTTCTTTGCCCACTCTCCTAAACAGTCCAAATCCTTCTGTAACCTCCCTGCCTCCTCAATGCGACCTGTCCCTCTTCCTATCTTTGTATTGTCTGCAAACTTAGCCAGAATACTCTCAGTTCCTTCATCTCGATTGTTAACGTATAAAGTGAAAAATTGTTGTCCCAACACTGAGCCTTGCAGGACACTATTTGTCACTGTTGCCATCCTGAGAAGAAAGCTTTTCTCCCCACTCTCTGCTTTCTGCAAGACAGCTAAGCTTCTAACCATGCTGACATCTTGCATCTGATGTCATGGGCCCTTATCTTACTCAGTAGTCTGTGCGGCACCTTGTCAAAGGCCTTCTTGAAGTCCAAATAGATAACATCCATTGGCTCTCCTTGGTCTATTCTGCTCATTACTTCTTCAAAGAATTCTAGCAGATTTGTCAGGCGTGAACTCCCCTTGATAAAACCATGCTGACTTTGCCATGTTTGACCATGGGGAACACCACTTGAGTGAAGGCAATTCCATAGCCTCACTTAGGATGTATCCTGAACAGAGCAACTCTAGGTCAGCCCACAGCAAAACCCCAAAACAATATACTGGCCACTGCAGCGGATAGCTGGAACTGACAACCGGAAGTGGCAGAGACAAACCACTATAAATGCTGGAAGAAACATCCCAGAAGCGCTTCACAGGAGGCTCCCAAACACTAAGGATGTCACCTAGACAGGGGACAAAACATCTGCAACACAAATTGCCAGCTCGGCGAACAGAACCGTGGGCGGCACGGTGGCACAGTGGTTAGCACTGCTGCCTCACAGCGCCAGAGACCCGGGTTCAATTCCCGCCTCAGGCGACTGACTGTGTGGAGTTTGCACGTTCTCCCCGTGTCTGCGTGGGTTTCCTCCGGGTGCTCCGGTTTCCTCCCACAGTCCAAAAGATGTGCAGGTCAGGTGAATTGGCCATTGCTAAATTGCCCGTAGTGTTAGGTAAGGGGTAAATGTAGGGGTAGGGGTATGGGTGGGTTACGCTTCGGCGGGGCGGTGTGGACTTGTTGGGCCGAAGGGCCTGTTTCCACACTGTAAGTAATCTAATCTAATCTAATCTAACCACAACAACGAGCACCCAAGTTACAAATCTTCTCACAAACTTTGAACCCCAAAACAAAGCCAAGCCTCAACCAAATAATAAAATTTTCTTCAGGGTCCGGGCTGCCAGTCCATTTCATTGCTGCTGGTATGTGGACTTGAGACAGCAAAGGAGTCCTACTAACTACTGACTCAACTTGCAAGTTTACCTTAACATAATCCTGGACTAGAATTCCTAAACTGAGTAAGAGAACTCATAAGCCGGTACGCAGGAGAATGCACACCATGGAAAGTCCATGTGCATCCAGTTTGGAACAGTCAAATTGCTTCACACCCTCAAATCACAACCAATCAAAAGAACCATCTAGTTAAATGGTCACCTGGTTCAAATGGAGGTCGATACCGGTGCAGCCCTTTCAGTGATCGCAGAACCAGTGTTACGATGCTGCTCCTTTAACAAGGTTATGATGTCCTTGGCTTTTTTTCCCAGAGGTCATAAAAGCAGGGATTCTGAAAGGTATGGCTTACATGGGTTTTAGGGACAATTTGATTATAGCTAACAGATAATGCCTCTGGAAAAAGGCTTTCACGTTAAAAAAATTACTTGAACAAAGAAAGGAGTGTGGAGTTGTTCTCCCAGTTCAGCCCTATCTTTGGTTGGGTTTGGTTTGGCTGTTCACTGAAAGGAGTCAATCAGTTGTGAAGCTGCTGGATCCAAAGAAGCAGGTCCACGCTGATACTCCCTCTCTTTGACATGTCTTCTGTAAGACCCTGTGTTTGATTTCACCTTTTGTGCCAAGGGGTGTTTGTAGGGATTATTGCAAATATTTGGAACAGTATCATTAAGTTGGGATAGTCGGTTGGTTTTCGGATAGGTTACTTATTCTATATTCTGTTCTCTTTTATTTATGTTTAATTTGGTAATCTTGTAAATAAATTCTGCTTTGTTTAAAACTAAGTGGTTGAGAAAGCTGCATCAATTCCAGAATACCCACTCTACACCTGCTTAAAACAACTAGCAAAGTCCAGGCTACTTTCTTGAAATGTTTTGTGGGGATCTGGCTTGGCCCATAACACCAGTCTTTAACAAATTCACTCTGGACACTAAGCCTTACATTTGCACAAATCCTCAACTAAACTGACAATTTATACCAGGGAACCTTTCCAGATTAAGTGTATAATTTGGTTTCAGTCTCGTATGAGAAGCATCTATTCAGTTACTACTGAGTGTAATGAAAGGCTCGGGTCCAAGCTTGCTGGGGCAAAATTGGTTGAGAGCAATTCACCTAGATTTGGGTGGCACGGTGGCACAGTGGTTAGCACTGCTGCCTCACAGCGCCAGAGACCCAGGTTCAATTCCCACCTCAGGCGACTGACTGTGTGGAGTTTGCACGTTCTCCCCGTGTCTGTGTGGGTTTCCTCCGGGTGCTCCGGTTTCCTCCCACAGTCCAAAGATGTGCAGGTCAGGTGAATTGGCCATGCTAAATTGCCCGTAGTGTTAGGTAAGGGGTAGGTGTAGGGGTATGGGTGGGTTGCGCTTCGGCGGAGCGGTGTAGACTTGTTGGGCCGAAGGGCCTGTTTCCACACTGTAATCTAATCTAATCTAATCTAGATTGGCTCAACATTTTTCCATTAAAAAATGGCTGCCTGAGTGAAGTCCTAATTAAATACCTGGAAATCCTTCATGAAAGTTAAGGGAAAATTAAAAGTCAAAGCGACCTTGTATGTTGACCAGGAAGTAATTCCACGATCCTACAAGAACCTTACAGTGCCAATTGCCTTATGTCAAGGCAGAAATCAGAAGGCTGGAAAGTGAAGAAATCTTAAAACAAGTCCAGTTTGCGGAATAGGCAGCACTGGTTGTACTGATTTTGAAGCCTGATGGATCGGTTCACCTTTGTGGATATTTTAGACAAGTGGCAAACAGCTATTTGCAGCTGGATAAATACCCAATCCATCACATAGAGGGTTGATATGCAAAGCTGGGAGAGGAGCTATCCTTCATGAAACTGGACAACTGGCACTTGCAATTGTGGTTAGATGAGTATACTACAACTAATACCCGTAAGAGTTTGTACTAATATATGAGACTGCCAACTGGGGTATCAACAGCCTGTCCAATTTTTCAGCGGATGATGGAAAACATTTTTCAATGTCTCCTCCAGGTCGCTATTCATCTAGATGACATACTAGTAACAGGAAGGATCAATAAGGGGCACTTAGAAAACTCAAACATAATCCTCAGACATTTCTCCCAGGCGGGTATACACCCATGAAAGGGAAAATGTGTGTTCCAGGCACCCCAAGGGACCCATTTGGGCTACAGAGTCGACAAGACCAGGTTACACTTTTTGGAAGATAAAGTGAGGGCGGTCAAAAGTGCCCTGACTCCTATGTCTGTGCCAGAGTTTAGGCTTTTCCTTGGGTTGGTGTATTATTACTGAGAATTCTTACATAACCTGGCTTCCATCCTGGCACCTTTGCATCAACTCCTAAAAAAGGGTCAGCCTTGGAAATGATTGCGTAGCTATGACATAGCTTTCAGGAAAGTGAAGAAACATAGCTTTTAGGGTAGTGCTTCTAATGTATGCCCAAACAGAACTCTAAAGCAAAACTTACTTATCAAAAATCACTTTTCTATTAGAAAATATGTAATAAGATTAGAATATGTCACTATTCTCTAATCTTTCTATCAAAGATATATTGGCTGACTTGAACCGAATCGGGCCAAAAGTCTTTTTATAATGCATGGTGTGGCATGGTGGCTCAGTGGTTAGGACTACTGCCAGGGAGTCCTATGTGATTCCACTCCGGGCAACTATCCGTTTAGAATTTGCATGTTCTCCCATGTTTTCTCCAGGTGCTCTGGTTTCTTCCCACAGTCCTAGGATGTGCAGATTAGGTAGACTGACCATGCTAAATTACCCATAATGTCCAGGGGTGTGCAGGCAATAGACAATAGACAATAGGTGCAGGAGTAGGCCGTTCTGCCCTTGGAGCCTGCACCACCATTCAATATGATCATGGCTGATCATCCTTAATCAGTATCCTGTTCCTGCCTTATCTCCATAACCCTTGATTCCACTATCCTTGAGAGCTCTATCCAACTTTTTCTTAAATGAATCCAGAGACTGGGCCTCCACTGCCCTCTGGGGCAGAGCATTCCACACAGCCACCACTCTTTGGGTGAAGACGTTTCTCCTCATCTCTGTCTTAAAGGTCGACCCCGTATTTTTAAGCTGTGTCCTTTGGTTTGGCACTCATCCATCAGCGGAAACATGTTTCCTGCCTCCAGAGTGTCCAATCCTTTAATAATCTTATATGTCTCAATCAGATCCCCTCTCAGTCTTCTAAACTCAAGGGTATACAAGCCTAGTCGCTCCAGTCTTTCAGCTTAAGGTAGTCCCGCCATTCCAGGAATTGACCTTGTGAACCTACGCTGCACTCCCTCAATAGCCAGAATGTCTTTCCTCAAATTTGGAGACCAGCACTGCACACAATACTCCAGATGTGGTCTCACCAGGGCACTGTGCAGCTGCAGAAGAACCTCTTTGCTTCTATACTCAATCTCTCTTGTTATGAAGGCCAGCATGCTATTAGCCTTCTTCACTACCTGCTGTACTTGCATGCTTACCTTCATTGACTGGTGTACAAGAACACCCAGATCTCTTTGTACTGCCCCTTTACTTAAATTGATTCCATTTAGGTAGTAATCTACCTTCCTTCTTGCCACCAAAGTGGATAACTATACATCTATCCACACTAAACTGCATCTGCCATGCATCTGACCACTCACCTAACGTGTCCAAATCATAGAGTCATAGAGATGTACAGCATGGAAACAAACCCTTCACTCCAACCCGTCCATGCCGACCAGATATCGCAACCCAATCTAGCCCCACCTGCCAGCACCCGGCCCATATCCCTCCAAACCCTTCCTATTCATATACACATCCAAATGCCTCTTAAATGTTGCAATTGTACCAGCCTCCACCACATCCTCTGGCAGCTTATTCCATACACGTACCACCCTCTGTGTGAAAAAGTTACCCTTAGGTCTCTTTCATATCTTTCCCCTCTCACCCTAAACCTATGCCCTCTAGTTCTGGACTCTCCTACCCCAGGGAAAAGACTTTGTCTATTTATCCTATCCATGCCCCTGATAATTTTGTAAACCTCTATGAGGTCACCCCTCAGCCTCCGACGTTCCAGGGAAACCAGCCTCAGCCTGTTCAGCCTCTCCCTATAGCTCAGATCCTCCAACCCTGGCAACATCCTTGTAAATCTTTTCTGAACCCATGCAATATTTCAACAGTGGCCTAATGAATGTCCTATACAGCCACAACATGACCTCTCAACTCCTGTACTCAACACTCTGACCAATAAAGGAAAGCATACCAAACGCCTTCTTCATCATCCTATCTACCTGCGACTCCACTTTCAAGGAGCTATGGACCTGCACTCCAAGGTCTCTTTGTTCAGCAATACTCCCTAGGACCTCACCACCCTGTAATCTCCTAACATCCTCCTTGCATTTCACCCTGCCATCCAGCTTAGTATCATCAGCAAATTTGCTAATGTTATTACTAATACCATCTTCTATATCATTAATATATATTGTAAAAAGCTGCGGTCCCAGCACTGATCCCTACGGTACCCCACTGGTCATTCCGAAATGGAGCCGTTTATCACTACTCTGTTTCCTGTCAGCCAACCAACTTTCAATCCAAGTTAGTACTTTGCCCCAATAACAGGCGTCATAATTTTGCTCACTAACCTCCTTTGTGGGACTTTATCAAAAGCTTTCTGAAAGTCCAGGTACACTACATCTACTGGATCTCCCTCGTCCATCTTCAGAATTACATCCTCAAAAAATTCCAGAAGATTAGTCAAGCATGATTTCCCCTTCATAAATCCATGCTGACTCTGACCTATCCTGTTACTACTATCCAGATGTGTCGTAATTTCATCCTTTATAATAGACTCCAGCATCTTTCCCACCATTGAAGTCAGACGAACAGGTCTATAATTTCCTGCTTTCTCTCTCCCACCTTTCTTAAAAAGTGGTTCAACATTAGCCACCCTCCAATCCGCAGGAACTGATCCCGAATCTATCGAACTTTGGAAAATAATCACCAACGCATCCACGATTTCTCGAGCCACCTCCTTCAGTACCCTGGGATGTAGACCATCAGGCCCCAGGGACTTATCAACCTTCAGACCTAACAGTCTCTCCAACACCAATTCCTGGCAAATATAAATTCCCTTAAGTTCAGGTCCTTCAGCCACTGTTACCTCAGGGAGATTGCTTGTGCCTTCCCCAGTGAACACAGATCTGAAGTACCAATTCAATTCTTCTGCCATTTCTTTGTTTCCTGTAATATATTCCCCTGTTTCTGTCTTCAAGGGCCCAATTTTAGTCTTAACCATTTTTTTGCTTTTCACATACCTAAAAAAGCTTTTACTATCCTCCTTTATATTTTTGGCCAGTTTACCTTTGTACCTCATTTTTTCTCTGCGTATTTCCTTCTTAGTAATCCTCTGTTGTTCTTTAAAAGCTTCCCAGTCCTCTGTTTTCCCACTTATCTTTGCTATGTTACACTTTTTCTCTTTTAATTTTATATGTTTCTTAACTTCCCTCGTCAGCCACAGCCACCCATGCCTCCTTCTAGGATCTTTCTTCCTTTTTGGATTTCTTCCTTTCTGTGTATAATCTTCTGCATTATACACAGAAATATCTGCCATTGTTCCTCCACTGTCATCCCTGCTAAGGTATTGCACCATTAAACTTTGGCCAGCTCCTCCCTCATAGCTCCATGGTTCCCTTTATTCAACAGAAATATTGTCACTTCTGATTGTACCCTCTCCCTCTCAAATTGCAGATTGAAGCTTATTGTATTATGGTCACTACTTCCCAATGGCTCCTTCACTTCGAGGTCCCTGATCAATTCTGGTTCGTTGCACAATACCAGATCCAGAATTGCCTTCTCCCTGGTAGGCTCCAGCACCAGCTGTTCTAAGAATCCATCTCGGAGGCCTCTTTCTTGAGGTCCAATACCATCCTGATTCTCCCAGTCTACCTGCATGTTGAAATCCCCCGTAACAACTGTAGTAACATCTTAGCGACAGGTGGATTGTTCATGGGAAATGCAGGGTTACAGGGATAGGTAGGGCATTGGGTCTGGGTGGGATACTGTTTGGAGGGCCAGTATGGACCTGATGTGCCAAATAGCTTGCTTCAACACTGTAGATATTCTATGATTCTATGAACTCTTAATAACTTACATTCTGCTTAACACTAGCTTACCACTACCCGTCTCCAGTTCACTGCTTCCCATCTCAGGTTTGTTACTTTCTTTCCAAAAACCACATGCTCATCACTTTCAGTGACCCTTCCACTCACCACATCTTTGCCTCATCCTGTCAGCTCACTGCGTCCCTCCCGACTCCAACTCCCAATAGATCTTTATTGTTACCTGCACCCCAACCTCAATCCTTCCATCATTCAACTGTGGCCTAGATCCTTCATTGATTCTATACCTCTCCCTGAGTTTACTGTCTACAGCTACAGCACTGCCAATCATGGAAAGCTTCCAGCCTCTAATTGTCTAGCTGCTTTTTTTTTGCTGGAGGAAGAGAATGGTAGGGTTTCTGATCTATGGTTTCTAAGTTCTGAAGAAGGCCATCCAATAGTCACTAAGATCGGACAATTTTACCCAATACAGGCAATGTGGGGATTCTGCTGGTTGTCCAACCAGGTAGAGAGACCCTCTTCACCAACATTTAACTCCACCCATAATCTAGGCTAACACTACTGTCCAGTACAAAGTGTGTGCTACATTGCCAGACGTGTTGTTTTATGGAGGATTAATTACACCTAGGCCTAATTTTCCTGCTCACCTGGAAATAAAATATCCCATGGAATTATTTGAAAGGCAGGGGATTTCACCCAAGATTAGAGTGGTGCTGGAAAAGCACAGCAGGTCAGGTAGCATCTGAGGAACAGGAAAATCGACGTTTCAGGCAGAAGCCCTGATGATGAAAAGTCGATTTTTCTGCTCCTCGGATGCTGCCTGACCTGCTGTGCTTTTCCAGCACCACTCTAATCTTGACTCTAATATCTAGTGTCTGCAGTACCCACTTCCACCAAGTTCACCCAAGATTCTAGACAGAATTTATCACTCTACAACACCAGCATAATAGAATGATTAGTTATGTAGATTTTGCTGAGCAAAAATAGATTGTTTAGTGCCTACCCAATAGTATGCATCAGAAAAGATTTACTGAAGGTTCCTCACGTTGTGATAGTTTGAAAATGTGAAACATATTGTAAAATATGAGCTTGTTATTTCCCATATCTTGCTGTTAGTTCAGAATGTGAGTAAATTTAAATCTTAATATCTTTTAGCAAGTCATTGGGAGAAGGCAATTCCTAGAAAGAAGGTATCCATTAGAAGATCCATTACCTGGCCTTTCGAATATGTAGTACTGGAACATAGTCCTTTCTATAACAGATGAAAGCCGAATAGTACACACCATCCACCTTCTTAAATTGCGGCATAGGTGCAAACAAGACAGACACAGCAGGATCTAGTATCAAATAAGACAGATGATTGTTAAATTTATACAAGTAAATAATTTTCAAAACAGACAGTACCTGAAAACGAAGAATAAATTCTGTAACAATTTCTAAAATAATCTTTTACCTAAGGCGACTTTCTTTGGCACAGCAAGGATTATGTAGTGAAGTTCTCGGATGTCATTAAAGACAGTCCTACACAAGTATTGGAAATAAATTAATATTTTTAATTGCACATTCTGACATTGGTTAATGAAGCTCAAGAATAAGAATCAATACATGTCATTAACACCATGTAACATGGTACATATTAGTGCTATCATTTCTACAGGCCTTATCTCAATCATCCACCAAAAACCTCAATACATAACCTGAAGAAATGATGAACATTCGCAAAATTACAAATGGATCTTTTATTTAAGTGTGAAGAAGTGTTAATGAAACTAAAATTGGTATATCACAGACACATAAAAAACAGTATAGTACATAAGATACCAATTAATTCAAATGACAAAATGGAAATTAGTGTACTTTTCTGCTTACTAAATCAAGAGTAAAGTACTGTTTGGCACAAAGTACATGCCCCACTTTCTATCAGTAATCCACATTTCAAGTCTTTTTCCCTCTTTTCTGGAGACTCAACTATGTCTGGAATTGGTTACATTCATTTCAAGCAGATTGCAACTTCAGCCTAAATGGCAGCTGAACTCAAGGCACCAAGCCTGTTGCATGGTTTTCTAAAATGCAGTTTTCTGCAACTTAGACATTTCCACAGCAATTCTCAGCCTGGTTGAATTTTGCTAAAATAATTAAACTAGAGTAACTAGAATTGCAGTTTATTTCACATTTTGTTATTTTCACCCGTACAACCTCTAAAGGAAAAATTGACCAGAAATGAAGGTCTCTGTGATGTAAGGAATTCTAGGTATTATTGAATATGGTGCAAAGACAGAACAAAATATGACAATAATTTAAACAATAGACACTTCTCGAGACACTTCTCACAGGCGACTGACTGTGTGGAGTTTGCACGTTCTCCCCGTGTCTGCGTGGGTTTCCTCCGGGTGCTCCGGTTTCCTCCCACAGTCCAAAGATGTGCAGGCCAGGTGAATTGGCCATGCTAAATTGCCCATAGTGTTAGGTAAGGGGTAAATGTAGATGTAGGGGTATGGGTGGGTTACGCTTCGGCGGGGCGGTGTGGACTTGTTGGGCCGAAGGGCCTGTTTCCACACTGTAAGTAATCTAATCTAATCTAATCTAAGTAATCTAATCTAATCTAATCTAATCTAATAAACATTTCTCTTTTAAACAATATGTGTGATGATGCTGTGGCTATAAGAGGTACACGGCACTTGATATTTGCCTTTAAAATAAGAAAAAGTTAAGAGTCTAGGCCACCTTCTTAAAATATTTTAAGGGAGTCTGGTCTGGTCCATAACAAATTGGGAGCTCGTGCAAGCCCAAAATTTCTAATTAAAGTTGGGTTTAGGATTATTGGACACAGGGGCAGTGAGTGGTAAATGTTAGTGTCTTTTGTCTTGGGTATTGAATTCGGATGGCTTAAACAGGGTGTACCTTGTGTAATAATGGCCCTTTCAGTAACTAAGAGTTTTCTGGGGTGGAAGAAGTCACTGCATGAGTTTTACAGAAAGTGAGCAAGGAAAAGCTTTTGGAATTGGCAGACCAACTGGAATTGGGGTTGCCTTTGTTGTGTGAATAGGGGAGGTAATTACAGCAATAGTTCAACATTTACAATTGCCAGAAGTGCCATCAGAATCTTTGGAAATGGCTAAAATTCTATTGCAAACGAAGCAGCTTGAATTAGAGGCAAAAGAAAAGGAAAGATAGAAGATAAAGGAAGGGAGGAATAGCTCTAGCAGAAGCAGAAAGAGAGAGAGTTTGACCTTCAAAAGTTCGTAATTAGAGAGCAAAGTATAATTAGAAGGGCAGAGATAAAGTGTGAAGGCAGGTTTAGTGATGAGGACAATGATGGACACCAGTCACATTGTAGCCAAATGCCTGGTGGGGATCTGTTTAAACATGTCCAAATGTTATCTGAGTTCAATGAAAAGGATGTAGAAGTCTTTATCATTTAATTTGAGAAAATGGCTAAACAAATGAAATAGCCGGTGACCATGTGCATATTATTGACCAAAACAAAGTTGGTAGGTAGAGCTAGTGAGGTATTTGCATCACTATCAGAAGAGATTTCTGGAGGGTATGAGGAGGTAAAGAAAGCCATCTTCAGTGCATATGACTTAGTATCAGAAGCCGATAGACAATGTTTCAGGAATCTAAGGTGTGACCCTGGTCAAACAGACATTGAGTTTGAAAGGATCCAACAAAGTAATTTTGATAGGTGGATAAGGGCATTGAAAATAGATCAAACATATGATGCTCTTGGAGAGATGATTACGTTGGAAGAGTTCAAAAATTCAGATCGTGAAGTGGTGAGAACTCATGTGGAAGAGCAGATAGGAGTTAAAACTGCAAGATTAGCAGTGGAAATGGTCAATGATTATAAGTTGGTTCACAACTCAAATTTTGGCTTCTGATATCAACTTTGATCTGTGAGGCAGAGAAGTTGGGGAAAAGAGAATTTCTCAAGTGATGGGAAAAGGAGATCTCATTAAAGATAACATATCCCAGGGTAAAAACAGAAACCCATGAGGGAGAAAGAGAAGTAAAAAAGCTCAGGTGTTTTCACTGCAATAATGTAGGACATATGAAGTTGCACTATTGGTGGTTTACAAAAAGCAATGGGAAGATAGATGTGGGAAAATAGGATAAGCTACTGGGCTTTGTTGAAGTGGTAAAGGAAAGCACAGTGGAGCTACAAAGCTGCAACAGAATGTACAACCTGGTCAGGGGTTGGTTGAGAAGGAAGTGTCAGATCTCCTTAGATAATTTACTTGCGCAGGCAGGTTTACTTGTATATGCCAGGAGGAGCAGGTAAAGAAATTAAAATTTTAAGAGATTTGGGACCATGTCAATCTTTGATGGTGAGAGATCAGGAGATATATAATTCAGGAATATTGCCAGAAAAAGTGGTAATATGTGGAATTCATGGTGAGATGTGAAGTGCTCCATTATATAAAGTGAAGTTGGACAGTCTGGTGGAAAAGTGGTGGTAGGAGGACGCAAGAAACTCTCAGCTCCAGAAATACAATGTGTCCTTGGCAACAATACAGCTGGATCACAAGTGGGAGTGATGCCTACTGTGATTGAAAAGCCAGTGGAAAATCACTTGAGGTATTACATGAAGTATATCCTAGGATGTTTCCCGACTGTGTGGTAACAAGGTCACAAAGAGGAGAAATCAAAGAATAAAGATAAGGAAATTTAAGTTCAGTTGTCAGAGACTATGTTTGACTAGGTTAAGAAAAAACAAGAACAGGTGGAAGGACAAAGTGGATATTTTTAGTGCGGAGAAGTTAATTGAATTACAACAGGAAGATAAAAAACTGAAGCAGATGTATCAAAAAGCAGACACAGAAGAAGAATCTGAGGTACCCCAGACTGTTACTATCTTAAAAATGATGTTTTGATGAGGCAATTGAGACCATTACATATTCAGACGGATGATAAACGGGCAGAAGTTCATAACGTTGTATTATCGTTGAGTTGGAGGTTGTAGAAAGAAGGTGATGCGAAAAGCAAATGAATTACCAGGAGGAGATCATTTGGGAGTAAGGAAAACTCAAGCCAAAATACTAAAGCATTTTTATTGGTCTGGACAGCATAAAGATGTGGTTAAATTTTGACGGACATGCCATGTGTGACAGGTAATTGGAAAACCTCAGGCAATGATAAAACTAGCACCCATTCCTGCATTTGAGGAACCTTTTAGAAGGGTCTTCATTGACGGCGCAGAACTCCTACTTAAAACAAAAAGTGGAAATCTGTATTTGTTCACGAGATTTCAAGAGGCTATTCCATTTCGCAATATCACAACTAATAAGACAGTAGAAGAGTTACTCAATGTTTTTAATGGACATGGACTCACCACAGCGATACAATCAGATCAAGGGTTAAATTTTACATCAAAATTATTTAAGATAGTTATGGAAAGCTTAAGGATAAAACAACTCAAATCCACAGCAGAATCACATGGAGCATTAGAACAGTGGCATTTAAAGACCATGTTGAGGGCATATAGTCAAGACTATCCAGAGGTTTGGGATAAAGGAATTTTATTTACCCTATTTGCAATGAGGAATGCAACTAATGAATCTACTAAATTCAGGCCATTTGAATTAGCTTTTGGCATGAGGTAAGAGGACCACTGAAACTAATTAAGGAGAAATTGGTGAGTCAGAGTTTAGAGTCACATATTTGGACAATGTGTCAAATTTTAGGGAAAGATTAAATAGAGCAGGTGAGTTGGTTAGATAGCATTTAAAAGTAGCACAGCATGTGATGAAACAGAAAGTAGACTAGAAATCAAAAATTTGCAATTTTGCTAGTGAGGATAAAGTGTCAGTGTTACTTCCAGTGGTAGATGAACCGTTAAAAGTAAGGTTTAGTGGGCCTAATCAAATCGAATTTGAGTGAGGTAAATTATTTGATAAAAGTGCCAGATAGAAAGAAATCTCACAGAATGCATTGTGTGAATATGCTGAAAAGATTTTGATAACGAAGGAAAGCTAAAGAAGAATATGTTACTGGTTACAGAGTGAAGAAACAAATTCAGATGATTCTGAATTGGACATTCCCCAAATTAAATTGGACAATGAGGAAGTTTTCAAAAATTGGGATAAATTATTGAGTTAGCTTCCAGACGAAAATTTAAATAACCTGAAAGGTCATTACAATCTCATGGAGAGATATATGGGAATAAGCTGGGAAGTACTAAATTAATCATGCAAGGTATAGATATAGGAAATGCTGTTCCAGTTAAACAACATCCTTATACTCTTAACTCTCTAAACTTGACACAGGTTCAAAAAGAGATTGAACACATGCTCAAAAACAACATAATAGAAGTGAGTTGCTGTGATTGGAGCTCACCCATAGTAATAGTGCTAATTCCAGATGGTACCCAACAATAATGTGTGGACTGTTATAAAGTCAATGCAGTTAAAAAGTCTGATTCATATTCTATTGCATGTTTGGAAGACTGTATTGAGAAGGTAGGACAAGCAACCTATATTTATAAGTTGGACTTGTTCAGATGGTACTGGCGGGTACCTTTATCCAAAAGAGCAAAGATAATTTTGGCTTCCTAGACACCGAATGGACTATAGCAATTTAAAGTCATGCCATTTGGCATGAAAAATGCACCACCCACATTGGGGCGACACGGTGGCTCAGTGTTAGCGTTAGGAGGGAAATAGTTCTGAGTGGACTACTCTTCGGAGGATCAGTGTGGACTGGTTGGGCCGAAGGGCCTGTTTCCACACTGTAGGTAATCTAAATCTAAATCATTTCAAAGCCTAACTAATAAAGTCATTTCTGGTTTATCCAATTGTGTGGTACACTTCAATAATGTGGTGATTTTTAGTCACACGTGGAAAGAACATTTGCAGCATCTCTCAGAATTGTTCCATAGACTTTGGGAAGCAGACTTGGTGATCAACCTGGCTAAGAGTAAGTTTGCAAAACCCAAGTCACATTTATGGGCCATTTTACTGGATATTGGCAAATGGCCCCACAGGACGTGAAGGCAAATATTACTGGGAGGTTTCCTTAACCATCAATGAAGAGGGTGCTATCTATGATTTCTAGGATTGATGTTTTTTATTGGAGGTTAGTACTGAATTTTAGAAGTGTGCTCCGCTGACTGATTTACTGAAGAAGTGCAGAAAATTTCAGTGGACAGAGAATTGTCAGAAGGCATTTGACAGGCTGAACGCTGTGTTAATCACTGTCCTAGTGTTAGTCACACCTAATTATGTAAAATCATTCAAGATGGCTATTTACACATGTGATGTGGGTGTTGGTGCTGTACTCTTGCAAGAAGATGATGAGAAGATAGAAAGACCTACTGGGTATTTTTCCAGAAAACTAAATAATCATCAAGGAAAATATTGCATGACTGAGAAGGGGGCCTTCAGCATTACAGCATTTGGTGTTGGCGTTACAATGTTTCAACATTTGTATTACCAGTAACTGTGCCTGAGACAATTGTATATATTGATCATTATGCCTGAAAACTCTTGGAGCAGTTTAAAGAAAAAAATTCCAGACTGGTTAAATGGACCTATTCTTGCAGTTATTCAATTTGAAAATTATACACATGGCAGGACACGAGGATAATCACTGATGCGTTGTCACAACTTTGAATGAGGAAGACGGAATCATTCAGTGGCAGGAATAAACAGACTGAAATAGCTTGTAGTAGTGAATATTTGCATGCATAGAGTCAATTTAATGTATATGTATTGTAGTGTACTAATAGCATAAGATTAAGGGTCTTTAAAAATAAAGCCACCTTTGTATATTGAATGTTCATTTCTTTTAAGGGAATGTGGTGTTACAATGCTGTGGCTTTAAGAGGTGTATCTTGTCTTGGTTTCTTTGAAGAGAGAGATTGAACGAGAGGTGATGAACTGTTTTTGGTAACGTAAGCAGCTTATGAGGCCATAGGGTTTTTTAAAATGTTCGAACAATAGAAGCAGCTTGGATGGGTTTGGCAGCTCTCAGTGACCAGGATTTCTAGGGTTTTTTTTAGCTTTTGGGTTCAGTAGAAGCTGCTGGAGTTTTGAAGAAGTAAAAGCTATCTTTTTCCCCTTCTCTTAGTTACAGCTAGAAGTCTGGGTTTTTCTTCCTACTGTAGATATTCCATATGAAAAAATCTGTTTTCTGGATTTGCCTTTTTGCCCAAAGGATGTACTTGTGGGATATTACTATATTGCAACAGTTAATTAGTAATACTACTGTATCTATTCTGTTAAATTTTCCAATAGCATTACGTTATTCTAAGTTGCTCTTTTTTGTTGCACCTTAACTATAATATTTGAATAAATATTTGCTTAACACCAAGTAGTTTGACCAGTCGCATTGCATCTGGAAAATGGCACCTTACAATAGCCTTTAAAATAGGAATGCATTTGGGTCTAGGCTACCTCCTTAAAATAGTTTGGGGGTCTGGCCTGTTCAAACACTGTGCAATGTCATTTTATCCTTTCTAAGATACTTAACAGTAAGCAATGATATTTAACAATTCTTAGAAAGGATAAAATGACATTGCACAGATCATTTGTCCACTTGCCCTTCAAGTCTCAAAGTTATTTTTGTAATATTCTCCCTGAGTCCCTAGCATGACAACATGTGTCCGAGGTAGATTTGATCAACACCTTTGCAAGTAACTGATTATTCTACAGCTTTGCAAAGATTTTCTTACATAGTGCCTGAGTGTATCCATAGTGGAATGAATGATTTACCCACAGTTAAGAATTATTAACACACAACCTACCTGACAATCTCTCTAGCACAACCACCTGCGACTCTTGATTTTGTCACAAGCAAATGTAAAAAAAGGGTGTTCAAAGGCTGTCAAAATGTAAAAAAAATGCTGTATGTGAACATAACTCACCCAATGAAATATCCATTAAAAAATTAAAGAAAGTCAGTGATATTTTATCACATTTATCCACAGTCTATAGATGTAATACTTAGAGATGCCAGAAACCAGAGACCGCACACTCTTGACACAATAAGGGTTTGTCAATCTACACAAAGCATATTGCAGGTAACATTCGTATCATTGTAACTCACAATTCACAATGTCTAGTCACACGTTAAAGTGAAATTTATAGATTTCCCAATAAATGGTAATTGTTATATCATTGCAAAGTAGAAGGCATTGGACAAGGAAATGGGGAAATAGATTGGGAAGATGAAAGAGAGTAAAGATGAACAGAAAGGAGTGGCAAGATAATAAAGGTGAAGGGAAAGCAGAGGAGAGTTATGCAGGGTATTTAATTTAAAAGAAAAGAAATGAGGGGCACAGGTAGAATGGGAGAGAAAGCAGAAAGAAAGTGATGTTGGGGAAACTGCATTTTGGAAAAATAGGAGGAAGGCAGAAAGAAAGTAGAGGCAGGAAATATGGCAGGAAGGGGCAAGAAAGAAGGAAAAGAAGGAAGGATAAAGCAGGAGTAAGTAAGTCAAAAGCAAATCCAAGATAAAAAGGAAGGAATGGAGAAAGCATGTGAATTCAAGAATAGGGACAGAGAGACAAAAGAGGATTAGAAATTTCAGGAAATTAAAAAGATTTTGAACTTTGCATAGGTTTTCTTCTTAACAGACATCTTTAGATTTAAAATACTCTGCATTTTTATTATATTAAAAAAGACTAATCTTGGAAATGCTTGATGCTGGGCTGGGCAGTGTACAGAGGGGAGTAGATAAGGATGATAAATATATGTAATATGCAAACATAACTCAGCTGTAGAAAGAATGAAAATACTTAGGGAAAGAAGTAGTAGAGGAAAATAATTCAGTTGGGGCGTGGCTGAGAATTGTTTGGGGAGATAGCCAGAGGTAAAAGTCTGGGAAACAGGTATAAGAGTGGGGTTCCAAATTAAGTGAAATAACATTTAATTTTTATTAACGACCCTTAAATTCTTGGGACAACACTGTTGCTGCCACCAAATGTATTGGTACCAAATTTACTATTAGGAGAGTAGAAAATCACACTGCAGTAATGGCTAGATCTTTGTGAGCTTTGTGTTTAAATGTGAGCAATTTCCTTAACTGCTCACTGCAAAGTCCACAACAGTGAATTCATCAACACAAAACATATTTACTGTGGTTGTGAAATTATTTTGTCATTGCAGTACATATTGAATCCCACATTCAGAATTATTATTATTTTCAGATTTCAACTCACTGTACATTTTGAACTAGGACCATATGTATGTAGCCATGGTTCCCAGTTGTCTTTTTCAACAGCCTCAATATTTGGATAATCCAAGAAAGCAGCATGAGCTAAGACATCTTTCTTCTCATTTTCCACTGTCAAAGCAAGATTTGCTTTTTCGCTGGAGGTGCAAGGAAATAAAACAGAACTCTTAAAGAAATTCTGATCTTGCATTCATTCAGTAACTAAAATGCTTTAATGACCTCAGTCATCTCAAAGCACTTTATAGCATACAAGCCACTTTTGAAGTGTAACCACTACTTAATATATGAAAACCAGTATGCACAAAACAAGGTCCCACACACAGCAATGATATGATGTCCAGATAATTTATTTTGTTGGATTTTGTTTTGTACAAACGGGCGATGACACCATCAAACACATTCCTTTCCCCTCTGCTGGAATGGTATAAAGTAAAATCTTAAGAATATTTAGCTAAATACAAGCAACATTAATAACAAAACAGATAAGTTGATGGCACTTTAATTGCCATGGGTGATTTTAATCTGTGTTGACTGGACAAATCAGATTGGCAAAAGTAACATGGAAGACAAATTTGTAGACTGCGTCAGGAATTGTTTCTTTGAGCAATATGTTGGAGGACCTATTTGAGAACAGGTTGTTTTACACCTATAATGTATGATGAAATTAGATGAATGAGATCTTAGAGTTCGGAGTCTTGGGGGTGGTGGTGGCAGTCACAACATGCTGGAATTTCAAATTCAGTGTGCAGATAAGCAACTCAGGTGTCCAACCAGTATCATCAACTTGAAAAAAAAATTATGGTGGTGTGAAAAAAAGAGTTGCTAAAGCAACTGGGAAATAGACGTAAGGGAAAGTCAGTGGATGAGCAGTGGCAGATGTTTAAGCAGATATTTCACAATGCTGAGCAAAAGTTTATTCCAGTCAAAAAGAAGGACTTGAGAACCATGAACCAACAATGGTTAACAACAATAGTCAAGGAGAATAACCAATCATAAACTAATGTTGAGAAAACAACAAAGACTAATTATGGGCCAGGAGATTAGGAAGTTTTAGGAACCAACAGCATATGACTAAAAAGCTATTAAAAGAGGACGAAATTGATGATGACAGTAAACTGACAAGAAAATGAATGGCTAGAGCTTTTTCTACAAAAAGAAAAATAGTAGCTAAAGGAGTTTGGGACCCCAAAAGATGCAACTGGGGAATTAATAACAGGGAATAGGGTTTCGGCACTTAAAAGCAATATTTTGCGTCAGTCTTCATAAACACCCCCAAAATATAATAGATAACCAAAGTGCTAATGGGATAAAAAATCTTGTCACAGTCTCTATCATAAGTGAAAATGTTATTGACAAACTAATGAAACCAAAGGCAGACAAATCACCAAGACCTGATCCAAGGTTTCAAAATAAATGATTACAGAGATAATGGAGGCATTGGCCAAAATATTCTAAAACACACCCTGAGTGACGGGAACCATGAATATCATGTTCCTGTTCAAGGAGGAAGGGAGATAGAAAGCAGGAAAGTACATGCTAGTTAGCCTAACATCTGTCATTGGGAAAGTGTCAGAGTCCATTATTAAGAGAAATGCTGGAGTCCATTATTAGCAGGACATTTAGAAAAGCTTAATGCAATCAAGCAAGTTCAACATGGTTTTGTGAAAGGGAAATCTGCTTGGCAAAATTGTTAGAGTTCATTGAGAGCAAGCAAAGTTGATAAAAATGAACTGGTAGACGTAGTGTATTTAGATTTCCACAGAAGGTGCCCTAGAAAATGTTGTTGCACAATATAGCAGTTCACTGTACTGTGAGTAATGCATTAGTATGGATTGAGGATTGGTTTACACATAGAAGACGGGCATTTGGAATTAACAGGACATTTTCAGGTTGGAAGTATGTAACTATTGGAGTGCTATGTGGATAGGTCCTAGGACTTCAATTCTTAACGATCTGTATTAATAACTTTTGGTGGGGGGCTAATGTTGTATGTATCCACAGTTACTGATGATACAAAAGTAGTTGGGAGGTCATGCTGTGATGAGGACATAAATATTTGCAAGGGGATAGCAATAAGTTGACTGAGTAGGCAAAACACTTGGCAGATTGAGTTTAATATAGGAAATTGGAGATCATATACTTTGCCATGCAGTCTACCAAAAGGTAGACTATTACTTAAATAGAGAAAAAATTCAAAAAATTGCAGTAAAAAGTGATCTTGTAAACAAAATATAAAAAGTAAGCTTGCGGCAAGTAATTAAGAAGGCAAAGGGAATTTTGGACTTCATTACCAGGGAGTTGGAGCTTAAAAATAAGGAAGTCTTATTACAACTGTAGACGGTATTGGTGAGGCCATACCCTGGAGTTCTGTCTTGGCCCTTATATTTCAGAAAGGATATACCAGTATTGGAGGCGCTCAAAAAAGATTCATTGGCTGATTCCTGGGATGAAAGGATTGACTTAATAGAGATGGCCAAACAGGTTAGGATTTACAAACAGAAGGGATAATTTTATTAAAGTGCTCAAAATTCCAAGGATCTTGACAGGGCAGATATTGAAAAGATGCTTTCACTAGAGGGAGAATCTCAAACTTGGGAACATTGTTACATGGAAAGAGAATATTTATTTAAAAATGTGATGTGAAGGGATTTATTTTCTCAGAAGATAGTGAATGGCTGGAATTCTCTACCAGAGAGTTGTAGAGGTTTGATCATTGAAATGTTGAAAGGGAGGCTAGATAGATTTTAGAACTATTGGGAATTGAGAGCTACAAGGAGATGATATGAAACAGAAGTTGACGCCTGCACAGATTAGCCATAATCTTACTGACTGGCAGGGCGAATGTGAGGAGCCAAATGTCTACTCCTACTTTTATTTCTTTTGTTCTTATATTTTCCTTGCAGATGCCCCCACATGTTCCACTTCTTCCCTGGCTTTGCACTTGCTTATATATTATTAAATCTCTAGCTTCTTCCAGATCCGATGCAAGGTGATCAACAATAAACATTAATTCCGTTTATATCCCTGCAAACTATTCTTGACTTGTTGGGATTTTCCCCCAACAAGTTCTACTTATATTTTGTAACAGATTGCCTTTAAGTTGTAGAATAGCACAGAAAATGACAATATGATAGGACAAAGTAAACTCTGAAATGGATGCTTGCCTGTTAATCTCATTGATTTAGTTTGTAATAATTCATGAATCGCCTTGGTACATGATGATAAAGATTAAAGGAAATTCAGATGCAATTTGAGTTATAATTATTTCCACCGTAGCTTTTTATCCTTAGTTGTACTGTTGCACCTAATCACTGTAAAATGCATATTAGCTCTGTACACTTCAATGAAAACAGCTTTTCTAAGGCCTTATTAATGGACATTCTTTACATATACATACAGCAGGTAGAAGATATTAATTCTTCCAAACATGGCTGTCGTACTGGGGGTGAACAGTTTCACAATCTGATGTGCATCTTGAGATTCTGATCGTCTGACATTTATTACTAGACTTCCTCCACCTGAAGCATATATTGTTGTCATTGTTGCTCTGGAAAAGAGTGTACAGATAAGGAATGGAAATTATAGCATGTCATGAGGTAATGAAAATATTTACTCAGGGTCATAACAGCTGCAATTAGACAGAACAATATTTTCAGTCACAGGTATCAATGGCAAAAATTGAAAGGATATGATAATCTTGTGCAAAAATTGTCAAACAAAATTTTGAGCTACAATAACCACTACAGATCTAAGGAGCTAAATAAATGACTAGGCATTACAATTTAAAATTAAAATGATATTACTATATCATTAGAGGCGGAGATAATAGATAAGGTTATCAAAAACATCTTGCTAATTATCTCTCCTATCCTGTTTGATGTCCTGTGAACTATGTACTGACACTTCAAAATAGTCACTAAAATGAAGCGAAAAAGATATAAATATAAATTGTCAATGTTACTTAGGTCATTTTTATTTATTCTCAGAATGTGGTTGACACCAACAACTTTTGTGAATTCCTAGTTATCTTGTGTGATCACTGAAGGCCTTCTCTTTGAAACATTTCAGCCCTTGAGATGCTGGTGATCCATAATGGTTTTAGGTACATTCTAGAAGGCTGCTCTATGAATGAGGAAAAACAATGATAACATGGGTCTTCTTCACAACATAACTTCTTCTGAATTATGAGGAATCATATGTGACTTGTGAATCAACTCTGATGTTATGCCTTCTGCTAATTCCAAAACTTTATAGCCAGTCACACTACCACATCTCACAGATTTTGCCTCAAAGCTGAATTGTATCTAACCACAATTAGGAAAAAGGATTGGAGAAATAGAGATAACGCATGGATTAAATTACATATTGCACATAATAATTCTATAGGCTATAAATAACACATTTCTTCAAGTTTGTTGGTATATACCCTTAAAATATACTGAATAAAACTGAAGCAACCTGCAGGTCAGGCACATCTGTAGAGACAGAAGGACAGTTATTCATTCCCAGAAAGAATAAACAGTAAAAGCTGCAAATAACACATAATGGTCAGATTTGTCTTGAGTATTTCACAATAATGTGGAGCTGCCAGTGTTGCACTGGGGTGGACAAAGTCAGAAGTCACACGACTCCAAGTTATAGTTCAACAGGTTTATTTGAAATCACAAGTTTTAGAGTGTTGCTCCTTTGTCAAACAAAGTCTATTGTTAGGGTGAAGTGGAAGGAAGTACACAGGCATAGAATTTATAGGTCGAGAGATAATGGCAAGATAGTTCCAGGCAATTAAGAGTGTCAAAAGTACAAATAATATGAGTTGAATGTCGACAGGCCGAATAACGTTTTTGCAATTGATCAAAAGTTTCAAACGGTGTGAATAAAGTGTCAACAGCTGATAGTAAGTGAAGGGGTGACCTACGATCTGATTGATTACTTCATCTGACAAAGGAGCAACACCCCAAAAGCTTGTGGGTTTGAATAAACCTGGTATTGTGCAACTTTTGGCTATTTCAAAATGAACACTCAATAAGAGCGGTACTCTCATTTCTAAGTATTACTGCTTTCTCTCTAAATAAAAACCGAAAGAACTGCGAATGCTCTAAATCAGAAACAAAAAACAGAAGTTGCTGGAAAAGCTCAGCAGGTCTGGCAGCATCGGTGGAGAAAAATCAGAGTTAACTTCGGGTCCAGCGACCCTTCGTTCGGACTCTGAAGAAGGGTCACTGGTGTCGAAACGTTGCTTTCTCTTTACAGAGATGCTAACAGCCCGGTTGAGCTCACAGTCCAGCAATTTCTGTTGTTGTTCAGATCTCCAGCCTCCGCAATTCTTTGTTTTATTGTTGAATTTAGCCAAGTCTGAGCTCACCTTTATCAGCCTCTGCCCCCCGCAGAATAATAAAATTTTGCCTTCTCCCAGATAGAAGAAGAAGTCACCCAACTTCTTTTTTAAAAAGTAAAACAAACCTGCGCCACTGCCACAGCCTTCGCGACCGGGAAGCCACAAGATGCCTTAGCAACGCGGCGCTCCGGTACCATGGCAACTGCCGTCGGTACCACGTGGTTGTGCTGTCGGGTCGGAGGTCACGGCGCGGGAGGCCCGGATGTTTGCTGGGCTGCTGTCGTAGTTGACAGTGACTGTTTTATTTTAGTGCTCGCGTTTTACTTTGAGTTGGCAAAAGAGCGATTGAAGAGAGTGGGGAAAGAAAAACGACGGCCGGAAAATGGCTTCGACCGCCGCTGGAAAGCAGCGAATTCCTAAAGTGGCGAAGGTAACCAGCGCCTTGCTAGAACTGTGTTGGGCCCAGTCAGGCTTTGTAGGAATTGACAAACACCGACATTTATTCTTGACCGACATCAGCAACCTGATGGCCTTGCGGTTAAGATCAGGACGTTTAAAGGTTGGCACAGGGACCATGCTGTTCCTTCCCTTCTCCCAACACATTTGCTTGCTGCGAGTTGAAAATTGCTCCCTACTCCTCCTTGTTTCCTTCAGAGGAAGGATTTGCATTTCTATATCACCTTTCTTGGAGATCAAGATAACTTTAAAGTATATTAGCTGAAATTACTCTGAGTAAAACCTTGTTACCATTGGAACCCAAGCTGGACAATATGTGCAAATATAAATTGGTCAACTAACTTCATATGTTTTGCTGAATGCCCCTGCTGGCCCAGAAAAGTTCAGTGGCAAGTACAGTTACTTCTTCGATGGTCATAAGATCTGGGCCAAAGTTTTGAATTAAAATCCTTCACCACATTTGAATTTTTGTTTTCCAGTCTTCTTGTTACTGCATGCACTTGGTTTTGTTTTTAAATGATTTCCATACCCTGATCTTGAAACAAATATAGAAACCAATTCACACTCGTAATGCTGGTGTCATATTTGATCCCAAACAGTTCCTCCAACTATACATCTGTACTAAGGCTACCTGTTTCCAACCCCATAATATAGCTCAATTCTGTTCTTAAAAATGTGTTGCTGGAAAAGCGCACAGGTCAGGCAGCATCAAAGGAGAAGGAGAATCGACGTTTCGGGCATAAGCCCTTCTTCAGGAATGAGGAGGGTGTGCCAAGCAGGCGAAGATAAAAAGTAGGGAGGAGGGACTTGGGGGAGGGGCGTTGGGAATGCGATAGGTGGAAGGAGGTTAAGGTGAGGGTGATAGGCTGGAGAGGGGTTGGGGGCAGAGAGGTCAGGAAGAAGATTGCAGGAAAAGAAGGCGGTGCTGAGTCTGAGGGTTGAGACTGAGAAAAGGTGGGGGGAGGGGAAATGAGGAAGCTGGAGAAATCTGCATTTATCCCTTGTGGTTGGAAGGTTCCTAGGCGGAAGATGAGTCGCTCTTCCTCCAGGCGTCGTGTTGCCATGGTCTGGCGATGGAGGAGTCTAAGGACCTGCATGTCCTTGGCGGAGTGGGAGGGGGAGTTAAAGTGTTCAGCCACGGGGTGCTTTTTTTTTAGTCAGTCATCCGAGATAGAGATGGAGAGGTCTAGGAAGGGGAGGGAGTAGTCTGAGACGGTCCAGGTAAATTTGAGGTCGGGGTGGAAGGTGTTAGTAAAGTGGATGAACTGTTCAACCTCCTCGTGGGAGCACGAGGTTGCGCCGATACAGTCATCAATGTAGCGGAGGATGTCCGAGATAGAGACGGAGAGGTCCAGGAAGGGGTTGTCCGAGATGGAGGCGGAGAGGTCCAGGAAGGGGTTGTCCGAGATGGAGGCGGAGGGGTCCAGGAAGGGGTTGTCCGAGATGGAGGCGGAGGGGTCCAGGAAGGGGTTGTCCGAGATGGAGGCGGAGGGGTCCAGGAAGGGGTTGTCCGAGATGGAGGCGGAGGGGTCCAGGAAGGGGTTGTCCGAGATGGAGGCGGAGGGGTCCAGGAAGGGGTTGTCCGAGATGGAGACGGAGGGGTCCAGGAAGGGGTTGTCCGAGATGGAGGCGGAGGGGTCCAGGAAGGGGTTGTCCGAGATGGAGGCGGAGGGGTCCAGGAAGGGGTTGTCCGAGATGGAGGCGGAGGGGTCCAGGAAGGGGTTGCCCGAGATGGAGGCAGAGGGGTCCAGGAAGGGGTTGCCCGAGATGGAGGCGGAGGGGTCCAGGAAGGGGTTGCCCGAGATGGAGGCGGAGGGGTCCAGGAAGGGGTTGTCCGAGATGGACCCCACCACCAAGGATATATTTCCCTCCCCACCCCTGTCAGCATTCCCGATAGACCACTCCCTCTGCGACTTCCTTGTCAGATCCACACCCCCCACCAACCCAACCTCCACTCCCGGCACCTTCCCCAGCAACTGCAAAAAATGCAAAACTTGCACCCATACCTCCCCCCTCACTTCCCTCCAAGGCCCCAAAGGATCCTTCAATATCCATAAGAAATTCACCTGCACCTCCGCACACATCATTTACTGCACCCGATATGGCCTCCTATACATTGGGGAGACAGTCCGCCTAGTTGCGGAACGTTTCAGAGAACATCTCTGGGACACCCGCACCAACCAACCCAACCGCTCCGTGGATGAACACTTTAACTCCCCCTCCCACTCTGCCAAGGACATGCAGGTCCTTGGCCTCCTCCATCGCCAGCACGCCAGACCTTGGCCTCCTCCATCGCCTGGAGGAAGAGTGACTCATCTTCCACCTAGGAACCCTCCAACCACAAGGGATGAATGCAGATTTCTCCAGCTTCCTCATTTCCCCTCCCCCCCCCCCCCCCCACCTTTTCTCAGTCCCAACCCTCAGACTCAGCACCGCCTTCTTGACCTGCAACCTTCTTCCTGACCTCTCCGCCCTATCACCCTCACCTTAACCTCCTTCTACCTATCGCATTCCCAATGCCCCTCCTCCCTACCTTTTATCTTAGCCTGCTAGGCACACCCTTCTCATTCCTGAAGAGGGCTTATGCCTGAAATGTCAATTCTCCTTCTCCTTTGATGCTGCCTGACTTACTGCGCTTTTCCAGCAACACATTTTTAAGCTCTGATCTCCAGCATTTGCAGTCCTCACTTTCTTCTCCTCAATTCTGTTCTGTCAAGGTCTGGCTATTGCTGATTCCCTCAACCATGCCTTTACCACTTCTGGGCTATTCCAACACACTCGTGGTGGCCTACTTATATTCTATCCTCCATGAACTTGAGGCCATTCAAGATTCTGCTGCCCATGTCCTTGCTCACACCCTGTTGCTCATTGATTTGCACTGATTTCTGGTTAAGCAGCATTCTATTTTTAAAGTTTTCATTTTGTTTTCAAATCTTAAGCCTCACTCCTGAATGGCATAGTCTCTTCCTACCTCTTCTAATATGAAGAAAGGTTGTATAAGCTAGGGTTGTTTTCTTTGGAGCAGAGAACGTTGAGGGCCTGTTAGAAGTGTAAAAATTATGAGAGGTATGGATAGAGTTTGCAGAAAGTAGCTGTTTCCTTAGTTGAAGGGTCAGCAGCAAGGGGGCATAATTTTAAAGTGAAAGACAGGTGGTTTAGAGGGGATCTGAGAAAAAGCATTTTCACCTAGAGGGTCTTGGGTATCTGGAATGCACTGTCTGAGAGGATAGTTGAGGTGGGAAACCTCATAGTGTTAATCGAGTACTTTTTAAAGACTTTGTGTCTTAATATTCAAGGCTATGGGCTTAGTGTGGTAAAGTGGGATTAGTGTAGGTGGTGGTGTAATTTTGGCAGTACAGACTTGATGGGCTGAAGGCCCTCTACTGTATTGTATGATTCTCTGCCCCAGAATCCTCCTCTCATTTTCACCTGTTCAGAATCAGTGTTGCACGACTGGTGGGCCTGCCTTCAGTTTCCAAAGTCATAAGCTCTCACTAAACCTCTCCACCCCTCATTCTTCATTTATGATGCTGCTTGACCAAATTTCTGGTCATCTGTTCTAACCTTAGTTGACTTGATGTCATAGTCTGCTTTAATCTGCTGTGAAATGCCTTGTGAGATTTTATTACATAAAGGTACGATAGAAATACAAAATGTTTCCATTTGATGAAGGATTTTTCTGACATCTAAACTTTTGATTTCCAACAATCAACTTAGTGCTGCAAAAGCATTGTTTGTCTGCTGTCTGTGTTCTGCTAAGTATCTTGTTTAACTGTGCTAGATCCTTACCACAGCATCTCCTTTTAACGCCATAAAGTAATATTTTTGCAGCTGAATGCACTATTATTACAATCTGTCACGGTGATCTGAACCTTAGCAATGCTCAAAGTGTGGCCTGATTGTGCAGCCTTCACACAACCACTTGAGAACGTGCACTAAAGTTGATTTAACGTTGTAATCCAAGATTCTGATTGCTTTGTTCATTAATACCCTACAGTGGCCACTTGTGGTTTATATAGGGCCTTAACATGCTTGAGTGACTCTTGGTACATCATAGGAGTGTAGGCAAACACAGTACACATGCATTGTTGCGTGCAGACATGGATTGCTTCAGTATCTGTGGAGTCATTGATGCTGCTGAGCATTAGGCAACTGTCAGTGAACATACCTGCCTCTGATGTGTAGAATTGCCGAATTAACTCAAGATGTTTGGGCCAATGCTAGTTCCCTAAAGTACTTTTGCAACAATCAGCTGTAATTGAGAAGACTGACCTCCAACTGCTAAACCATTTTCTTTTGTTCTTGTTATGACTCCAATTAGTTGAGAGATTGCTTCCTGATGTCGAGAGTAGATTAGATTTTATTTGTCATTTCTACCATATACAATTGATGCAGTAAAAAAAGTGATAGCGTTCCTGCAGGACCAAGGTGCCTCATGCACAGCACAAACTACACGATCATACAAAGAATGGCATAAAGTGTACAGAAGTGCAAAACACGCAAGTTTTAATAAAAGAATGCTAATTAATAGGCATTGTTTTACCAGTAATTTGTTCAAAGAATTTCAGATGAAAAAGAGTCCAATCATACTGTGTTAAGGAGCCTGATGGCTTGGAGGAAGAAACTGCTGCACAGTCTGGCCGTGAGAGACCTAATGCTCCAGTATCTTCTGCCAGATGGCAGGAGGGAGAAGAATTTGAGTGATGAGTGTGTGGGGTCTTCCACAATGCTGTGTTAGCCTTTCGGATGCAGCATGTGGTGTAAATGTTTGTAATGGAGGGGAGAGGGACCCTGATGTCCTCACTATCCATTGTAGGGTCTAATGATCTGAGATGGTGCAATTCCCAAACCAAGCAATGATGTGGCATTCTTTGTATGCAATTTTCATAGTACTACTAATCGATATTGTTTCCCTGCTCCTGCAATACAAACAAATTAATGACAGTTGTTACTACCTGTTCTCCCTGGTAAGCTAACACTGAATGTAGAATGTAATGAGGATGGGGGGGGGGGGCGAGCTGTGAGGTGTGCTTTCCACAGTTTACGCAGAAAGCTACTAGGCTTTCTGGCTGTGGGCTGATGTTGAGAAACCAGGTGAGATTCTCCGCCAGGTGGATGCCAAAAAATTTGGTGCTCTTCATGATCTCCGCTGGGGAACCATCAATGTCCAGTGGAGAGTGGTCACTCCGTGCCCTCCTGAAGTCAACAACCATCTCTTGTTCTGTCCAAGTCCAGAAACAGGCTGTTGGCTCTGCACCAGTCTGTTAGCCGCTGCACCTCTTCTCTGTATGCTGACTCGTCATTCCTGCTGATGAGACCCAATACGGTTATGTCAACAACGAACTTGACAATGTGATTTGACCTGTGCATTGCCACACATTCGTGTGTCAGCAGGGTGAACAGCAGTGAACTGAGCACACAGCCCTGGGGGGTCCCCGTGCTCAGTGTGATGGTGTTGGATATGCTGTTCCCAATCTGGACTGACTGTGGTTTTCCAGTCAGGAAGTCCAGGATCCAGTTACAAAGTGGGGTATTTCGGCCAGCAGTCTCAGCTTTCCAATCAGGTGCTGAGGAATGATAGACTTCAGTTCTGCATTTAACACTATGAACTGTCTATGAACTGCCTTCATTATCATTAAACGGTCCAAGTTAGAAAACACCCACCAATGTATTAATCGCTGGCTCAGCAAACCAACAAACAACTCCATATTGGATTTCTCCTCCTTTTTGTGTGCAGGACGTACCTGGGCAATTTTCCACATTTTGAGTGTTGTAGCTATATTGGAACAGCTTGATATAGGGTGCAGCTAGTTCTAGAGCACAGGTCTTCATAACTGTTGCTGAGATGTTGTCAGGGCCATAACCTTTGTAGTTTCCAGTGCCTTCAGCCATTTCTTGATATTAAGTTGATTGAATTGACTGAAGACTGGTATTAGGGCTGAATCAGATGTCAGGAAGGCAGATGTTTAGAAGCTTGGTCGAAAATATCTTTCAAGGAGCAGGAAGTGAAGTAGTGAGATTTATTGGCGATTCCTGCAAAATGGCACAAATCTGTTTCCTATGGTGATAAAGTGTTAGTTTACCAGGCAGAACAGGTAGTAACAACTGTCATTAACTTGTTCGCATTGCAGGAGCAGGGAAGCAATATTGATTAGTAGTACTATGAAAATTGCATACAAAGAATGCAAGAGACATTAGACATATGGTGACAATCAGAAAATTTGGTCTTGGGAGCAATAGAGTTTATTTTAATATTGTGTGTACACAATGAAGTCTTTCACTGTTCTTACTTCCTCTTCTCAAGAACACAAGGAAATATGCAGGAAAAGTACAACATAAAAACTGAAGTGCTGTATTTACAGGGGAAAAAAAATCTGCTCAGTACCTGAGACCAGCGTATTTATATATTTAGAATTTCTTCTCTCACCTTCAACCCATCTGTACCATGTTGCACAACAGAATGTTATATTCTATATTTTCCAAATTATCGCTATATTTAGTTTTCAATGTATAGTTTGCTTGACATTCACTCAATTTTTGAATGTAGCCAGTACTTCAACAGTTCTGGCATGTGTTCAAAGATGTGCTTTATATTGGAGACCCCAAAAGAGATCATGAAGCCCCATCATGGATTTCAACATAAAGTTTCTTAAACAAAGTTACTGCTGAAAGATTTTATTTAATCTTTACATGCACCACCAGGTTTAGCTATTGGTCAAAAGAACCATTATTGACTCAGTTGGTTTTCATTTATAGGTGAAAAATAAAGCACCTGCCGAATTGCAAATCACTGCTGAACAGCTCCTGAGAGAAGCGAAAGAGAGGGAACTTGAACTCCTTCCACCACCTCCTACACAAAAGATTACCGATGAGGAGGAATTGAATGACTACAAGTTAAGGAAAAGAAAAGTAAGTGCTTTGTAACAGTTACAATTTTTCTTTGTTTACCAAAATGATGTAATAAATCAGGATTGTTGCCTTTGCTGTATATGTAAGTTGTATGTTTTTATTTACTGCTACCACTTTTTAATAGACATTTGAAGACAACATACGGAAAAATCGAACTGTTATTAGCAACTGGATCAAATACGCACAATGGGAGGAGAGCTTAAAAGAAATACAACGGTAATTATTTCAAAAAAATGCAATTGATTCATATGGCCGCATCTTTTTGACAAGAAATAAACAAATGTTTCTTTTATTTTCACACATTTACACTATTATTGCTGAAGAGCACGTTCCATTTATGAGAGAGCATTAGATGTCGATCACAGAAATGTAACTCTGTGGTTGAAGTATGCAGAAATGGAGATGAAAAATCGGCAGATTAACCATGCGCGAAATATCTGGGATCGCGCAATTACCATCCTGCCCAGGGTCAACCAGTTTTGGTAAGTTGACTACTGGTAAACAATCTTTGTTTTTGTGTTTCAGTTATGTATAGTATACTGTGGAGTTTTGTGTGGATTTAGCATCAGTCAGATCTCCTGTTACCTTAAATGTTTCGTTGACCAAACTGCATGAAAATGTGTAGACTGATTAAAGCATTATTCTAATAATATTCTAATTCCAAAAATATTTCTGGTTTTGAATAATTGTTTTTCTAATCAATTTCTTGGCAATCATTCTTAATACATCCTCAAAAATTCAACTTGAATGAATGTTGACAGCAAGAATAAGAATTTCCTATTTTATTGATTAAGTACTTTCTATTTCACTTATTTGTTTTAAACTTTTAATATTTGCATTTGAATGCAAATTACATTTCCAATATATATTTCGGACGAATTGTTTTGGTTCTGATAATTTACTGTATAATAGCACATTTAAGCTGAAGAAGTATTTCTGTTGTTCTTAAGACTGTTGTTACATTTGGACTAATTAATTACTGGCTGTTCATGTCACAGCCTTCTCAAAGGGAGAGCCCATTTTTTGGTAAAAGTACTTAAAAGGGTGGCACGGTGGCTCAGTGGTTAACAGTGCTGCCTCACAGCAACATAGTCCCAAGTTCAATTCCAGCCTCGGGTGACTTTGTGTGGAGTTTGCACATTCTCCCCATGTCTGCGTGGGTTTCCTCCAGGTGCTCCGGTTTCCTCACACAGTCCAAAGATGTATAGGTCAGGTGAATTGGCCATGCTAAATTGCCCATAGTGTTAGGTGCATTAATCAGATGGAAATGGGTCTGGCTGGGTTACTCTTCGGAGGGTCGGTGTGGACTTGTTGGGCCAAAGGGCCTGTTTCCACACTGTAGGGAATCTAATCTAATCTAATCATTTATCTGTTCATTTCATAGAATGGGATTGCGACTCTTAGGTTTTCTGTAATTTGAGGAGTAAGAACCATTACCCACCTAAGCCCTAAAATCAGCTACAACCATTCTGAACCCACACATGAACCTAGATTTTGATGAGACCCTGTCAAGTTAGGGAAGTATCTGATTTGCGTTGAGACTCGGTTTGGAACTATGGGTTGCAAAATCAGTGCTCTGTTGTGCTTTTGCAATGATGGATATAATTTAAAGCCCATTGCTATATTTACTTAATGTTCCCAGTAGATCTATTGGCATGCTTATGCTGATGTGCACATGATATATTGTATTTACTTTTGCTAGGTATAAATATACATACATGGAGGAGATGTTAGGAAATGTTGCAGGAGCGCGACAAGTGTTTGAGCGGTGGATGGAATGGCAGCCTGATGAACAAGCATGGCACTCCTATATCAACTTTGAACTCCGATACAAAGAAATTGAAAGAGCCAGGCTGGTTTATGAGAAGTATATCCTTGTGGAATGAGTACTTAACATCAGACATTGGGAATATTACTTGCATGGATAGCTTGTGATAACGAAGACAATCTTAAGTTTTAAGAACTTATTTATAAGCATCGCTGACGTTGCCCTAATGCAAAAGCAGTGTAATTAAATTTGGATTAAGGTCTAATCATATCTGATTACAATTAATTACAATTCAGATTATTTAAGTTTCTTTGTAGCACTCTTCTGAGCAAACAAGGAACTAAAAGAAAGTGAGACAAAAGCACCAATATTGAGAAGCAAACTTTTGTGAATTTCCTAGATCTCAGTTATTCAGAAGTTGCACCAAAAATTACAATTTCAGTGCCTTATCTTCCCAATAGGCACTTATATTGAAACTAGGAGAAAGTGAGGACTGCAGATGCTGGAGACCAGAGTTGAAAAATGTGATGCTGGAAAATCAGAGCAGGCCAGGCAGCATCCGAGGAGCAGGAGAATCGACATTTCAAGCATAAGCCCTTCCTCAGGAATGAGGCTGGTGTGCCAAGCGGGCTGAGATAAAATTCCCTCCCCCCTACCTTTTTATCTCAGCCCACTTGGTACACCAGCCTCATTCCTGAAGAAGGGCTTATGCCCGAAACGTCGATTTTCCTGCTCCTCGGTTGCTGCCTGGCCTGCTGTGTTTTTCCAGCGTCACATCTTTCAACTTAGATTGAAACTCATTGTATAGTGCATTGGGCCAGGAATGAACTTTTCAAACTGCCACAAAACAAGCTCAAATGCAGCAGTATTCATTGTTGCTTTTTCTGTGTTCAGTTTTTTTTTAGAAGCTTTGCATTTGCCTATTGCTCTTCCTAAAATCAGTACATGCTGAGCTATTTGTATCATGGATAGTCACAGGTGAGGTACAGGAAGACTGGAGGTTAGCTAATGTGGTGCCACTATTTAAGAAAGATGGTAAGGACAAGCCAGGGAATTATAGACCAGTGAGCCTGACGTCGGTGGTGGGCAAGTTATTGGAGGGAATCCTGAGGGACAGGGTGTACATGTATTTGGAAAGGCATGGACTGAATAGGGACAGTCAACATGGCTTTGTGTGTGGAAAATCATGTCTCACAAACTTGATTGAGTTTTTTTGAAGAAGTAACAAAGAGGATTGAGAGCAGAGTGGTGGACGTGATCTATATGCACTTCAGTAAGGCGTTCGACAAGCTTCCCCATGGGAGATTGGTTAGATCTCATGGAATACAGGGAAAACTAGCCATTTGGATACAGAACTGGCTTGAAGGTAGTAGACAGAGAGTGGTGGTGAAGGGTCATTTTCAGACTGGAGGCCTGTGACCAGTGGAATGCTACTAGGATCGGTGCAGGGTCCACTACTTTTAACCAATTATTCAATTGATTTGGATATGAGCATAAGAAGGACAGTTAGTAAGTTTGCAGATGACACCGAAATTGGAGGTGTAGTGGACAGTGAAGAAAGTTACCTCAGATTACAATGGGATCTTGATGGAATTTATTTCAGATAAATGCGAGGTGCTGCATTTTGGGAAAGCAAATCTTATACACTTAATAATAAGGTCCTCGGGAGTGTTGCTGAACGAAAAGACCTTGGAGTGCAGGTTCATAGGTCCTTGAAAGTGGAGTCGCAGGTAGATAGGATAGTGAAGAAGGCGTTTGGTATGCTTTCCTTTATTGGGCACAGTATTGAGTGTAGAAGTTGGAAGGTCACATTGTGGCTGCACAGGACGTGGGTCAGGAAGGATGTTGTGACATTTGGGTTCAGAAAGGATTTACAAGGATGTTGCAAGGGTTAGAGGATTTGAGCTATAGAGAGAAGTTGAATAGGCTGGGGCTGTTTTCCCTGGAGTGTCAGAGGTTGAGGGGTGATCTTCTAGAGGTTTATAAAATCATGAGGGACATGGATAGGATAAATAGACAAAGTCTCTTCCCTGGGGTGGGAGAGTCCAGAACTAGAGGGCATAGGTTTATGGTGAGAGGGGGAAAAGATAAAAGAGAGCTAAGGGGAAACTTTTTCATGCAGAGGATGGTATGTGCGTGGAATGAACTGCCAAAGGAAGTGGTGGAGGCTGGCGCAACTGCAACATTTAAAAGGCATCTGGATGGGTATATGAATAGGAAGGACTTGGAGGGATATGGGTAGGATTCTGGCAGGTGAGACTAGATTGCATTGGAACATCTGGTCGGCATGAATGAGTTGGACCGAAGGGTCTGTTTTCATGCTGTACATCTCTATGACTCTGCTATGTGTGGAATGTGAAATTGAACATACTGATACTTCACAGCAGTGGCAGCTGGTCTGTGAGTGTCAGTTAAGTGGGGGATTAGTGTTCAAAAAACCCAATTACCTAGACATCTGTAACATTTTATGATCAACTGAACTTTTAGCTGTTTAATTTTTCATTTCTAACTTCAACTGGAAATGTCATGGATATATTGTTCTGTCTTGTGGCAAACAATGATTTCCACAAATTCACCATGTTGTCAATATAGGTGGCACCCAACATTAATGTCAAAAGACATTATCATGTTGAAGTTAGTGTTTCAAACTACTTTCGTAGGTTAATATTATTAGTAGATGTTTTACTTTTGAATGATGTTGACAGAAAATGTTGCAGTCTCTCCCACTTTTCTGGTATTAATCCCCAATGAATACTGCAGGAACCTTATTTGTGTTTCCAAATGGGACAACATAACATCAACAGAGTAAGAACAGTCCTGAAGCATTACTCAGCCAGTGTTTTGCAATGGAAATGTTTAAATTTGTTGGTATCTTATCAAATGGTGCCTTGTTCTCATTGCCTCTTGTTTCCCTTTCTTGTCTATTATAATGCAGAACCAAACTATGCCCATTAGTTAAATGTGGAACGTGGTGATGTCATCAATACATGTGCAGATACTTCCTGTGACCTGTCCTGTCACAGCAGTTGATGTCACTGGCCACATCAGCCCAAGCAAGGTAGCCATATTATATTAAGGGTAATCTTTTATTTCCTTGCAGAAAACAGGCAGCATTATTTTTATGCCACTGTTACTCTGAAACCTTTCGATAAATTCCATAGTTTAGTACCTTTTCATAGAATCATAAATTCCTACAGTATGTAAAAAGGCCATTCAGCCTCTTCAGTTCATACTAACCCTCCAAAGAATATCCCACCCTATCCCTGTGACCTGGCACTTCCCCTGGCTAATTCACCTAGTCTGCACATCCCTTTCTATTTATACACTTGTGGGACGTAGGCTCCCATAGTTTCATTTTAATTTTTAAAATTTGTTAATGGGATGTAGACATCGTTGGCTAGGCCAGCATTTTTTTACCCGTCGCTCATTCCACAGAAGATAGTTAAGAGTCACTGACATTGCTGTGGGTCTGGAGTAGCCTCTAGGCCTGACCAAGTAAGTATGACAGATTTCTTTTCTGAAAGCAAGTAAGTGAATCAGATGGGTCACACCAACATGATTTGGCTAGCTTTTAATTCAAGATTTTTGTTTTACCAATTCAAATGTCACTAACATGGTGGGATTTGACTTCATGTTCCAGATCATTATCCTGCGGTCTGGATTACTGTTCCAGTGATATTACACTTTTTCATTGCCTTTGGTGTTCAGAGTTTCTTAAAAAATGCAGAAATGTCATAGAGTGTAAAATGTGAATTTTTACTTGTCACCCAAACATAAATGCCTGCTCTCTGTGATACTGTCAAAACATTTCATGCTGTTTTGGCTTTTCCACCGGAGGAATTGATGCGAATGCAGGCTAGTGATAATGGTCAACCTTTATCCACTGCCTTGAAAGCAGCGAAATATCATTATTGTTCAAGATGTATGAAAAGATCTTCTTTTTCACCTGGGTAGTAACCTAAAAATGATTGTTTGTTTTATAGCCATATGTAGGCAGGGTTCTTTTATACAGTTTTATTCTCCTTAATTCTTCTGCACTTGTTTTTATTCATCCTGATGTGAAGAACTGGATTAAATATGCCCGGTTTGAAGAAAAACATGGTTACATTGGACATGCACGGAAAGTATATGAAAGAGGAGTGGAGTTTTATGGAGAAGACCACATGGATGAACAGCTTTTTGTAGCATTTGCAAAGTTTGAAGAAAAGCAGAAAGAAGTAAGAAAACCACAGAATGTAATTTTACGTGCTTCTTTTTCAAGATTGGGTCAAAATGCTGAACCACGTTTACTTCTGAGTTCAATACATTATTGAAAACAATTCAAATAGTCTCAATTTGATTAAACTAAATATTAGTCAATAGTTCATTTTCAGTGACATTATTCCTGGACATTTTAAAATAAAATAAGAGTTTCAACATGCAGGTAGACTGGGAGAATCAGGATGGTATTGGACCTCAAGAAAGAGACTTTGTGGAGTGCCTCCGAGCTGGATTCTTAGAACAGCTGGTGCTGGACCCTACCAGGGAGAAGGCAATTCTGGATCTGGTATTGTACAACGAACCAGAATTGGTCAGGGACCTCGAAGTGAAGGAGCCATTGGGAAGTAGTGACCATAATACAATAAGCTTCAATCTGCAATTTGAGAGGGAGGGGGTACAATCGGAAGTGACAATATTTCTGTTAAATAAAGGGAACTATGGAGCTATGAGGGAGGAGCTGGCCAAAGTTTAATGGTGCAATACCTTAGCAGGGATGACAGTGGAGGAACAATGGCAGATATTTCTGTGTATAATGCAGAAGATGCAGGATCAGTTCATTTCAAAAAGGAAGAAAGATCCATGGCTGACGAGGAAAGTTAAGGAACATATAAAGTTAAAAGAGAAAAAGTATAACATAGCAAAGATAAGTGGGAAAACGGAGGACTGGGAAGCTTTTAAAGAACAACAGAGGATTACTAAGAAGGAAATACGCAGAGAAAAAAATGAGGTATGAAGGTAAACTGGCCAAAAATATAAAGGAGGATAGTAAAAGCTTTTTTAGGTATGTGAAAGGCAAAAAAATGGTTAAGACTAAAATTGGGCCATTGAAGATAGAAACAGGGGAATATATTACAGGGAACAAAGAAATGGCAACAGAACTGAATTGGTACTTCAGATCTGTGTTCACTGGGGAAGGCACAAGCAATCTCCCTGAGGTAACAGTGGCTGAAGGACCTGAACTTAAGGGAATTTATATTTGCCAGGAATTAGTGTTGGAGAGACTGTTAGGTCTGAAGGTTGATAAGTCCCCGGGGCCTGATGGTCTACATCCCAGTGTACTGAAGGAGGTGGCTCAAGAAACCGTGGATGCGTTGGTGATTATTTTCCAGAGTTCGATAGATTCGGGATCAGTTCCTGCAATTTGGAGGGTGGCTAATATTGTACCACTTTTTAAGAAAGGTGGGAGAGAGAAAGCAGGAAATTATAGACCAGTTAGTCTGACCTCAGTGATGGGAAAGATGCTGGAGTCTCTTATAAGGGATGAAATTACGACAAATCTGGATAGTAGTAAATGGATAGGTAAGAGTCAGCATGGATTTATGAAGGGGAAATCATGCTTGACTAAACTTCTGGAATTTTTGGAGATGTAACTCTGAAGATGGACGAGGGAGATCCAGTAGATGTAGTGTACCGGGACTTTCAGAAAGCTTTTGATAAAGTCCCACATAGGAGGTTAGTGAGCAAAACTATGGTGTATGGTATTGGGGGCAAAGTACTAACTTGGATTGAACGTTGGTTGGCTGACAAGAAACAAAGAGTAGTGATAAACTGCTCCATTTCGGAATGGCAGGCAGTGACCAGTGGGATACCGCAGGGATCAGTGCTGGGACCGCAGTTTTTTACAATATATATTAATGATATAGAAGATGGTATTAGTAATAACATTAGCAAATTTGCTGATGATACTAAGCTGGGTGGCAGGGTGAAATGTGAGGAGGATGTTAGGAGATTACAGGGTGACCTGGACAGGTTAGGTGAGTGGTCAGATGCATGGCAGATGCAGTTTAATGTGGATAAATGTCTGGTTATCCACTTTGGTGGCAAGATCAGGAAGGCAGATTACTACCTAAATGGAATCAATTTAGGTAAAGGGGCACTACAAAGAGATCTGGGTGTTCTTGTACACCAGTCAATGAAGGTAAGCATGCAGGTACAGCAGGTAGTGAAGAAGGCTAATAGCATGCTGGCCTTCGTAACTAGAGGGATTGAGTATAGAAGCAAAGAGGTTCTTTTGCAGCTGTACAGAGACCATACCTGGAGTAGTGTGTGCAGTTCTGGTCTCCAAATTTGAGGAAAGACATTCTGGCTATTTAGGGAGTGCAGCGTACGTTCACGAGGTCAATTCCTGGAATGGCGGGACTACCTTATGCTGAAAGACTGGAGCTTGTATACCCTTGAGTTTAGAAGACTAAGAGGGGATCTGATTGAGACATATAAGATTATTAAAGGATTGGACAGTCTGGAGGCAGGAAACATGTTTCCGCTGATGGATAAGTGCCGAACCAGAGGACACAGTTTAAAAATACGGGGTATACCATTTAGGACAGAGATGAGGAGAAACTTCTTCACCCAGAGAGTGGTGGCTGTGTGGAATGCTCTGCCCCAGAGGGCAGTGGAGGCCCAGTCTCTGGATTCATTTAAGAAAAAGTTGGATAGAGCTCTCAAGGATAGTGGAATCAAGGGTTATGGAGATAGGGCAGGAACAGGATACTGATTAAGGATGATCAGCCATGATCATATTGAATGGTGGAGCAGGCTTGAAGGGCAGAATGGCCTACTCCTGCACCTATTGTCTATATCTCTTTTTCTTTATATTCAATTTTTTTGCTTTATCTCTCTCATTGTTTCTTTTGTTTTATTTCTGTTTGTGTCTGAATTTTTTTTTAGATTAGATTAGATTTCCTACAGTATGGAAACAGACCCTTCGACCCAACATATCCACACCGACCCTCTGAAGAGCAACCCACCTAACCTATTCCCCTACATTTACCCCTAACTAATGTATCTAACACTATGGGCAATTTAGCAAGGCCAATCCACCTAACCTGCACATCTTTGAATTGTGGGAGGAAACCAGAGCACCTGGAGGAAACCCACACAGACACACGGAGAATGTGCAAACTCCACACATAGTTGCCCGAGGTGGGAATTGAACCCGGTTCCCTGGCACTGTGAGGCAGCAGTGCTAACCACTGAGCCACCGTGTATTGTTTCTCTTTCTTTAAGTCTTCTGGTTTGACTGTACTTCTCTCTGCTGTCACCTCTTTGCCCTACCTATCTCTAGTTTGTATTTCAAGTGCCCTTCAATCCCTCCTTTTTTGCTATACTTTATCTCATAGAGTCGTAGAGGCCTGCAGCACAGAAAAAACCCTTTGGCTCATCACGTCTGTGCCAGTCAAAAACAACCACCTAACTATTCTAATTCCAGCAGTTGGCCCATATCCTTGTAAGCCTTGGTATCGTAAGTATACATCTAAATGCTACTTGAATGTTGTGAAGGTTTCTGCCTGTACTAGTCTGGGAGCTCTGGATTCCCAACACTGAGTGAAAAAAATTTCTCTCATCCCCTCTAAACTTCGCTC
Source organism: Chiloscyllium punctatum (assembly GCF_047496795.1). Classification (NCBI taxonomy): domain Eukaryota; kingdom Metazoa; phylum Chordata; class Chondrichthyes; order Orectolobiformes; family Hemiscylliidae; genus Chiloscyllium; species Chiloscyllium punctatum. The sequence continues at coordinate 100,305,970 of NC_092749.1, read as the reverse complement.
CTTAAATCAATGACCCCTGACCGTCCACCTTATGAGTTTGGGTGGGATACTCTTCAGAGGGTTGGTGTGAACTTGTTGGGCCAAAGGGCCTATTTCCACACTGTAGGGATTCTGTGATTCTACGATTTTCTTGATCAGAATGTGCATGATTCTTCTACCCCCACCTGCAATTAGAGAAAGGGAATCATAAGTACATGTCACTTTTTATGGCATTTGCACAATAGAAAAGGAACTAGTGCTTGGGCTAGAGATTGTGGTTGTCAAAGACCAGATTTTTAGGTATTATTAGCATTGTCACTTGTTCACTGCAGTAATGTTTAGCTAGACTGAAAAGTGTAATGTGATTTTCAAATTATTTTAGTGAAAGTGAATGCATTTGTCAAATGGGGTTATTATGAAATGAAACTGCTCCCCCTCACCTTGAGTCAAGGATTATCAGATCAGCCATGATCTCCTTGAATGGTGGAGCAGACTGAATAGGTTGATTAGTCTAGTTTTGCTCCGATGTCTCATAGTCTTCTGCTGCTATGATGTTAAAATTTCCTGTGTTGGCATTTGCTTTAAAATGTTCTGTCCAAAGCTTGAATCGTCCTGATTCCTTGAAAAATGGAGAATGCTAAATTTTTGATGGTTTAATGTAGAAAAAAATTAAGAAAAAAAAAACAAATTATTACTCTGGTGTCTGATGTTGAAAAGTTTAATTCCTTTTTAATTTAAATAATTGACTCTTTGATATGTGAGTATAGTTTTCTTCAATCAATTTGTTAATCAAAATTTGCTGATGTTCTCCTGATGGAAGAGTATGACGCTTCTTTGTTTACCTCAACACGTGTCATCCTTCAAACATTTAAACAAATTTCAGTATAGCTTTATTTGTTAATGTTATTTTGGTAGGGGATTGCAAAACTGCTTACATGTATGCTATTTAAATGCATATTATTTCTTGTATATATTGTTCTAGATGATTTCTGACGAAATTTGCAAATTTTCTTTAACACAAGAGATTTAGCCACTAAATTATTCAGTGTTAAGAACTAGATATTGTAAGCTGCTGATAAAGTTTAAAGGGATTATATGATAAATTTATACATCAAAGCCATGTGTACTCATAACACCACAGTCCAACTTAATAGGTACTTTGCTGCATGCAAGAAGTGGCTAGTATGATGAATGCTGTTATATTCCATTACACAAATATTTCCAGTGTCCTGTGAAATGTATAACTATGTTTGATTTATACATTTAAACTTTCCTAAATGTTGGGAGTCTGAAGCACTATGTTCTGTATGATCTGATTTATATAATTCCTTTGATTGATATGCAAGAAAGCATTGCAAATTAAAAAGATGTGACTGCTTTTTAGTTTTTAGCATTCAGCTATAACCATAAAATATTAGAATAGGAAAGACAGTTGTTCAACTGGCTTAATGATAACCATACTGTCCCATTTATAATTGAACAATACCAATTGGAAATTTCAACACTTCATTCGTAATGAGATAGGTGATACAAACAGTGGTTGAGATGAAAATGAGAATCAGCCACTTTTTCTGCTGTTACAATAGTTAGCTAATGAAATATGCATATATTATATAAAGCAAGGACAGAATAAAGCTTAGTTTTGATTTAATTTTATAATCAAATATAAAATCCTTATAAGTGGGAAGAACTGAGATTGAAAATAGCGATTGTAAGAATCTATCTCATCCTTTTGCGGTGTCAATTTCCATTAAACATCAGCGTTTTCAAACAACTTTTATATTAAATAATGGTTCTATAAATTTATCCATGCAACTTAATGGTTTGAATTTTTTCATAATTTTATGCTAATAAAACCCTGAAAGATTTGTATCCTCTATACCAAAAAATGTTATTCCTGTCTCTGCTGCTTTTGAATCAAATGCTTTATTAGCGTTTCCACCTAATATTGTGACTTTGTTGTATTTCTAGTTTGATCGCGTGAGAGTTATCTACAAATACGCACTTGATAGAATTGCCAAACAGAAGGCTCAAGAGCTCTTCAAAAACTATACTGTATTTGAGAAAAAGTTTGGGGACAGGAGAGGCATTGAAGATGTTATTGTCAGCAAAAGACGCTTTCAGTATGAGGAGGAAGTCAGGGTAAGATTCATTTTATCTTTCTAGATCTGTCTTTCAAAAAAATCCTTACCTTTTCAAAACTGTAAACACACATTTGGCAGCATATGTGAAGGAACCAAACATCTCAGCTGTTTTGAGTAAAGTCTAGATCTGAAATACTAACTTGTCTGCTTGGCATACAGATGTTTCCTACATTTCAGACATTCAGTATCATTTAAATAATAAAGAACTGCAGATATTGAAAATGGGTTAGCTGTGCTGGGAACAGGACCCACAGGTTTAGGGGGAGGACCAATTAACTAACTTAGAGATGGTGTTCACATTCTGAAATTGTTCAACTTAATGTTGTGTCCCAAAGGCTATAAAATATCAAGGCAGAAGATGTTGTGTTATTCCTCTGGCTTATGTTGAGTCTTGCTCAGCATAGCCAGCAGGCCTGAGACAGAAGCTGGAGGAACAACATCTCTTCTTCTGCCTGGGTACCTTATAGCCATCAGGACTCAATGCTGAGTTTAGTCATTTCAGAATGTGAATGCCCTTCTTATGTTTACCTCACACCACATCTCAAGTCTTGTTTTGTATGGGTTGCTTCCAGCACAGCTAACTCTTGCGTATAATACAATTATTGAAATAAATCCAGATTGGCAGTTTTCTCAGTATTTATGTATAGTCATAGCTGCTTCAAACCTAATTTTATGTTTGAAGAATGCCAAATTTCTCTAAAATTGCAGATTTTAATGCATTTTGTAACAGGTTGATATTTAAGTTCCACACTATATTCCAATGTCTACATCCTAATCTTTATTTGATATGCTTTCTATCAAAGTATAAGAATAAGTGATAAACCTTCTTATTTTGCTGACTCTGAGAACTCTTCAGTGTGATTGGCTCCCTAATCTACTTGGTTACATCGCTGTTTTCAGACACTAGAGATCCCCTGGAGCTGGTGCCAGCATGAAATTAACTTGGGAAAAGATGAAATCCATTCCTCAGAGTGTCATCACTTTAGCAAAATCTGTGTCAATCAGTCTTCATAATTCAATGTAGTACTACTGCATCAGAAATAAAACAACAACCTATGCAGAGTATTTGTGGTAGTTAGAATATTTCTAAGAAATGAAAGCAAAACCAATGTTCTGATTAGTTGAATTTTTGGAATGTCTTAATGTTACAGCTTTGACTAAAATATTTGGGCAGCCTAAAAAGGTGCCTCATATTTGATTTTAGTTTGTTAATTCAAACTTGGTAAATGAATTGATATATGTGTGAGATATTCTAGAATACCTAATATATACTGTGCCAATGGAAGAGTCAAATCTAATCTATTCTATTTCACTATGAAATTAAGGAAAACATTTGCCCTGCCTCAGCCAGTAACAATCTGTATTAACTGTTCTCTAGTAAATTATAGCTTCAGCAGCAGGAAAAGCATTATGTCGGTCAAATCTCTGTGAAGTTTCTGCAGTGATATGTGGACTGGTGCATTGCATGGTCATGAAACTTAAACAGTTGTGAGGAAAGGGAAAATTGACATCTGTGTTTAGGTAGAATAAGTGTGATTGACAAGTGAAGTGTGTGGGGTTAGGTGGCTTAGAGGGGCTTGCTAGAAACTATGTATGTGCTCAAAGAAAGTGCTGGTGAAACTCCGAGTCTGGCGGCATCTATGGAGAGAGAAAAACAGAAATAACATTTTGAGTCTAATGACTGTTCTTTGGAGATCCAAAGATTTCTTGGTTGCCACAGCTGCTAAGCTTCTCTGGTATCCATAGTATGATAGTAAAATATCGTATGTGTTGGTCTGTCAGATTTTGTGCTGGTATACAGGTAGTTTTCACATAAAGTATGTTTTGGCAGCACAATTTGGCTATAACATCGCTGAAGAATTAAAGGATGGTATTTTTGAGAGCGCTTCCCTTTGTTCGCAATACAGCGTTTCCATGAGCGATTGTTTCGCTCACTTCGTTTTACGCATGCAGTGATGTTAGCTGCCAACAGAGCATGTGAGAGGTACAGTACTGTGCGCTCAGCAGCTTCACCTCAAAAGTTAAACCAACGAATGTTCATTGCTCTCCTTCTGAGACAAGAATATTCTTGTATAATTCCTGTAGAACTGAACTCCAGCATCTGCAGTCCTCACATTCTCCTCGAAGACTTAATTCCTGTAGAAGCCCTGTATAATTCCTGCAGTGTTGCATTACTCTTATATATACCATTTGCCTTTCTAATTTATTCTCGTACCTGCATATTGCACAATCTAAACCAACCCCCAAGAAACGGAAGACAATCAACCACAGCCACACACTTCTGCAACCACCACTGAGGGTAGTGGTGATGGTGACCCTCTGTTCCTGCATTAGCAATATTTTTTCCATGTGATGTATTAAATTCACTTTAATTTCATTAATAATTTGATTTGTATCTTCATTCACACTGAACTATACCTTGTGTTAGGCTTTTGGGTAGTTTTTGAGCAATTGTAAGTAATTTCTTTGCTGGTCTAGCCCTAACCCCACTTTTCCCATAGGCCCCATTATTTACGTTAAGAGACTTTGTATTAAAAGCGAGGTTTCACTGGAATGCAACTGAGGCACTATAGGAGAACTATCTGTGTGCATTTCAGCAGTGCAATTTGGCTGTAACGTCACTATAGAATTAGGGAATGGGAGTTTGGAGAACACTTACCTCCATTGGCAGGGATCGGTTTGCACACTTCATTCTGCGCATGTGCCAATGTGCACGCCAAAATTTCTGTGCCGTTCTGCGCATGCGCGACATCATTGCCAGTCTTTGTGCTGTTCTGCACATGCACCAATTTCTGCGCCAAAGTTTCTGCGCCGTTTTGCGCATGTCTGTCCCTAACCTTCCTTTTTCCATAGGTCCTATTTTTTCTATTTAATGATTTTCCATTAAGTAAGGTTTAGCTGGAACGCAATTATGGTGTTATAGGAGAACTACCTGTATTTTAAAATATGTTTCCTCTTAGGATTTCCTGCATTTATGTGTATAGTTAGAGTCATAGAGATGTACAGCATGGAAACGGACCCTTCGGTCCAACCCGTTCATGCCGACCAGATATCCCAACCCAATCTAGTCCCACCTGCCAGCACCCGGCCCATATCCCTCCAAACCCTTCCTATTCATATACACATCCAAATGCCTCTTAAATGTTGCAATTGTACCAGCCTCCACCACATCCTCTGTCAGCTTATTCCATGCACATACTACCCTCTGCGTGAAAAAGTTGCCCCTTAGGCCTCTTTTATATCTTTACCCTCTCACCCTAAACCTATGCCCTCTAATTCTGGACTCCCCCACCCCAGGGAAAAGACTTGGTCTATTTATCCTATCCATGCCCCTGATAATTTTGTAAACCTCAATAAGGTCACCCCTCAGCCTCCGACGCTCCAGGGAAAACAGCCTCAGCCTGTTCAGCCTCTCCCTGTAGCTCAGATCCTCCAACTCTGGCAATATTCTTGTAAATCTTTTCTGAACCCTTTCACGTTTCACAACATCTTTCTGATAAGAAGGAGACCAGAATTGCACGCAATATTCCAACAGTGGCCTAACCAATGACCTGTACAGCCACAACATGACCTCCCAACTCTTGTACTCAATATTCTGACCAATAAAGGAAAGCATACCAAACGCCTTCTTCACTATCCTATCTACCTGCGACTCCACTTTCAAGGAGCTATGAACCTGCACTCCAAGGTCCCTTTGTTCAGCAACACTCTCTAGGACCTTACCATTCAGTGTATAAGTCCTGCTAAGATTTGTTTTCCCAAAATGCAGGACCTCACACTTATCTGAATTCAACTCCATCTGCCACTTCTCAGCCCATTGGCCCATCTGGTCCAGAGCCTGTTGTAATCTGAGGTAACCCTTTTCGCTGTCCACTACACCTCCAATTTTGGTGTCATCTGCAAACCTACTAGCTGTACCTCTTATGCTCGCATCCAAATCATTTATGTAAATGACAAAATTTGCAACACAATAGTAAGGGTTGATGAGCTTCACTGGAGAAGCTAGTGTTTTAGTACAAAGAATCTTAGCCTAATGAGAGATGATTCCCTGAATTTGCTATGCTAGCCAAATGATGCAGAGGATAATTGCTTTTGCCCGACTCTGCTGTTGTCATATTTTGAGATCTCACGAATGCCTGCTGACGTGACTGAACTTGTGATCACGCTCAGTAGCTCTCTATACCATAGTAACGATGGTTTAAGATCACATTGTGGAAGGGAACTCAGATGCTGTCCCAGTCATGAACATTTTCTATCCTAAAATGTAATCTTTTTATTGGCATGGAAGCAGAAAAAAAACACACCATTTGGTTGGTGGCATTCATTGGCATGCTGTTTGTGTTGTTGGTGTGTGAGAAAAATGTGTTCTTTAAAATAAGTTTAAAATAATCTACCATATCAATATATTGTAAATAATTTAAGATCCTGTACATTTCTGAAAGGCGAATCCACATAATTATGATGCCTGGTTTGACTACCTTCGACTAGTTGAAAGCGATGGAGATCTTGATACAGTACATGAAGTATATGAGCGTGCAATAGCCAATGTACCACCCATTCAGGAAAAGAGGCACTGGAGGAGATATATTTACTTATGGGTCAACTATGCTTTATTTGAAGAATTGGAAGCAAAGGTACTGATTTGACTTCAGTATGTAGACAAATTATGTAATGCGAGGTTACTTTGCAGCTACATTTTCCATGGCTGCACAGGTTCTGTAGATAAAAACGGACAGACAATCTGCTTATCCGATTATTCATCTGGGAAATGTTTTTTTAAATATAATTGAAACACTGATTTTTTTTTAAATTTACTATTCTTCAACACATTCTAAAACAAAAATGTGATCTGCTTTGATAAGCTGCAGTACCAAAATTTGTAATGTTGGGAATATGATGTCACTTTCTATATTGCAGTAACTGGAATACTGTTTCAGACCAAAGTTCCACTATATATATAGTGGAAAAAAAGACTCTCAGATCTGGCTTCCAATATTTCACAGAATCTAATTGTCTTTACAATGACGTTCACTGAATAATAGCATCCAAGGAGCTTCGAAATCGACATTTTGGGCAAAAACCCTTCATCAACGTCGATTTCGAAGCTCCTTGGATGCTGCCTGAACTGCTGTGCTCTTCCAGCACCACTAATCCAGAATCTGGTTTCCAGCATCTGCAGTCATTGTTTTTACTTCACTGAATAATAGTTCACAATATTTTCTGGGGTACAGATGTCTTTGCCTTTTTATTGCTTTTGCTTGATTTGAAATTAAAAATCGTGGTAATATTTTCCAAGTCAGTAGAAAATAAAAATTGGGTTACTCTATAATTAGCTGCTACTTCGCTATAAGCCTGTTTCATGCTTCTCACCTAGAACAATTTCGTGTCCCTTATCCCAGCAGGCTAGATTGAAGAGATTTTTGAGATGAAGTTAACTTGTAATTTCTCAAATATATTTTGGATAGGTTAAATTGAGGATCATAGGAATTGGCCAGTTCGCCACTCGAGTTTGTTCTACCTTTGTGTCAGATCATGATTGATCTGCAACCTAACTCCATAAATCTGCCTTTACCCATATTCCCTAATATCTTTGTTAATAGAAATCTATACATCTTAGTTTTTAAATCACCAATAAATCACCATTTGCAGAAAAAAATTGTGATATTTATGAAAATATTTTTCTATAACTTCAATTTCTCTTCCTGTACAGGATCCAGAGAAGACTAGACAAGTGTATCAAGCATGCTTGGAACTCATCCCTCATAAAAAGGTGTGGCTGTGCTAATGTAATTAAGTGTCCTTGTCTAAATTGGACATGCATGGATTCTGACAGAAGTACATCAATTCAGCTGATTTCTTCCTCATATCCAGAAAACATGTAGAATAAGATAATTCATTGCATCATTTATCTCTGGAACTGCTAGCTTGGAAAAATGTCACTATCCTTTCTCCCAAAAGTACTTAGTTATTAATTTTAGCTCTGCATAACTTGTCTGTGCAAGCAGGCCAGCTCCAGGATGTCAGCATATAATCCAGACTGAGGCTTCTGTGTAGTATTTAGGAGATGCCATCTTTTGAATCAGAGGTTACACCGAGACTTTGAGACTTTTAAGGTCGACACTAAACAAAAATCATAGCACCATTCAAAGAGATGGGGAGTTCACTCTGTGACCTGGCCATCATTTATTCTTCAACCAGCATACTAAAATAAAAATTATTTTTTCTTATCAGTTTCCTCCTTGTGTAATTCATCGTTGCATTTCCCTACAACAATGACTGCACTTCAAAAATAGCTGAGGCCTTAAAAGATACTATATAAATATAAACTTTTTTTCTTGCTGCTGGAATTTACTGCAAGTAATCTGTCAGAATTACTCTGAAATAAATCATTTAAGATTATATTTTGGCCTTGGGTTTAAATCAAAATTGCCTGTGCATTTTCTAATTTGCAACTTGTAAAACAGTACATTGTTGTTGAAATTCCACAAGTATTTGGTATCTTTGATCTTTCTTCTCTTAAGGCTCTCCCTTTTGAAGGAACTGATAAAGGCTCTTCTGTTTTACATGATTCTTTAGTAAAGTAAAATAATGGAGAAGATTACAGATGATTGAGATGTTCACAACTTTGAACTATTCTACAATGTTCTGTTTTGTACAAATTAAGGTCTGAACGTCATGGCACAATGGGTTTCCGATCCAAAATGATTGTGTGTCTCTCACTCCAGTGTAATTTAGAATAATTTAAAATACTGTTTCATGAATTCACTTTCACCTCTGATCTTAACATCTTGTGCTTTTAGTTCACGTTTGCTAAATTGTGGCTGCTATATGCGCAATTTGAAGTTCGACAGAAGAACCTATCTCTCGCCAGGAGGGCTTTAGTAAGTGCCAAACAACTTTAATGATTTATTATTTTGCAGAAATGTATCTTTATTAGCTTTTGGATATGATAGTTAATTTAGACACTCATAAATTACATATATATTTTCATTGCAGCATTATGCTGTTTTTCTGAAACATTGGCTATCACAGTGCTGGTTTTGGCAGATGTGTGCAACAATTAACAGCAGAATCCAGTTGCCAAGGCAATTGATTGACTTTCTTTGCAAACGTATTATTTATTTTCACCTATTTAGTCCATTATTTGTCCTGAAGACATGCATTATGTTTTGAGATACCAGATGCCCTTTATATGAAATTAGTATCAATAGATTGTACACCAGAGGAGGTGACAAGACTGCAGCTGACTCTGTCCTCAGCTAATATTCACGCACACAACGTGCCTTTATAGCAGGTGTTAAGTGGATAGCCGGCAGAGGAGGGAAAATCGACTGATTTTCCCATTCCCAACGTGGAGACCCTGAGGCTAACTGCAGCAGCATTATTATCACCCAGACTGAGATTAGTTTAACTTGGCACAGATGGTAATTGAATTTGAGATATTGCCATACAGGGCTTGGCCTCTTAATGGACTAAGCTGCTGAATTTTCGGGGAAGCAAAATGCAAGATTTTACCAATACCAGGCATAACGTTATTTCCCCTCGAGATTAGAATGTTAAAATTACAAATAGGTTCTTGAGATGGGAAAGTACATTTAAGTATAAGTTCTTGACACCACCCACCAGATCCTAAACCTAAAAATAAAATAATTTGAATTCCATATTGCTGAGAGAAAAGTACTGACATCAGAATGCACTTAGTTCAACTATTAGTTCCGTTGGACAACATCCATGTTTAAAAATGAACAAATGTTGAAATATTTTGAAACCAGTAACAGTTTGGCATCTAAAAGAAACAGAGAACCAGAAACTTGGTTATTTTCTCATTCTAGTTGTAAATCGATCTGTCTGTGTGTAGTATTTTGTGTTTTAGATATCTAAACTTTATAGAATTATTTATTTTACTATTTCCCATCAAATTATGATTTTTCTTAATTTTTAAAGGACATTATAAAGTTGTCTGTCCTATACCGCCATGCCATGCCATGCCATATTATGCTGCCTGCTTTTATTTTTGCAGCAAACCTGTTAACTAAAGCAGATTCTTTATTCTGGATCAGGAAAAACTGTACATTATTGCATAATAATTTGTTGGAATGTTTCTTTCTACACATCTTCAGGGTACTGGCATAGGAAAATGTCCAAAGAACAAGCTGTTCAAAGGATATATTGAACTAGAGCTCCAGCTTCGTGAGTTTGATCGGTGTAGGAAACTCTATGAAAAATACCTCGAGTTTTCACCAGAGAACTGCACTACTTGGATTAAATTTGCTGAGTTGGAGACCATTCTGGGTGATATTGAACGGGCTCGTGCAATCTATGAACTGGCAATTGGCCAACCTAGGCTAGATATGCCAGAGGTAAGAGATTTGGTCAGTTCTCCAATGTCATTAATAATTTTGACAATTGCACATGCATTAAGCAATGCATTTTGTAACAAGGCCATTACTTGCAATATCAAGTAAGTATTTAAGACAAATTTAGGAATTAGATGATTTCTCAACACATGCAGTAAGTAGTGATTAGCTTTTCAATGTATGGTTATAGATGTGTTAACTAATTCTTCATGGAAGAAAAGGAGATTTTATATTATGTACTTTCTCTATAAGTGTTTATTACCTTGACGATGTAAAGCCATGGTTTTCAATCACTCATTCAATGCTTAGAAATTGGTTACTTTTAAGACTGAATGTGCTTAAAATCCTTCAGTTATTCTGCTTTATATCTATAGGAAATGATGTCACCTAAATAAGGCTATGTTCAAATGACCAATCCACTATATCAAGTAGGAAGTTACAGTTCTTTCAGTCATGTCTGTGAAGATTCTGTATTTGCAAACTAGCTAGTCATCATGCTTTCAAACACTTTATTGAATTTTCACTAATAATAGACAACTTGTTAAGGAGAGGGATTCTTTTCACTATTAAATTGCAAACATCACCTATCATCTTATATCCGTTATAACCAGATAATCAGTTTAGGTTAATTTTCAAACAAAATATACAACTGAACTTTCCCACTTCAGTTAACTCCAAGTGTGTTGATAATAAGTTATTTCCTGATTTGTCAAATGATAACAAACTCGAGCGTTCAGCGTGGTTTGATAGTGTTAGCTCTTAAACTGGACCCATCTACAACAGCAAATTTGATTTGTATAAGCATTTAACATTATCTTTCTGCAACTCATCTTAGGAAGTTTGATGGAAAATATGGAATGTAAGTTCCTTGCAGGTTCTGTCTGTCTTGTATCAGGGCAACCTTTCTATAATTTGTTGCCCCCTTTATCATTTTTTTTTCTCCCGCTGCAGAATTTGGGGTTTTTCAGAGGCAGATTTACCCACCATCCTTTTTATAGTTTGAGTACTGTAAGAATTATGCGGGAAAGACAGGAAGTAAGATATTGGGAAAGAATTTCAAATATTAGTGCTTAGGCAGTCCAGGGCATGAGTGCAGTGTTTAAAATTAAGATTGCTGTCAAGAAACCAGGAATTGGTGAGTCCTGGAAGAGAGGCTAGTTATATAGTCGAAAGAGAATTCAGAAGTAGGGAGAGAGAGAGAGATCGTGGGTTGGTTTGTAAACAAAGATGTGAATTTCAAAACTGAAGCTGTGTTCAACTGGAAGCCCAGTGTAAATTGGTTAGCAGAGGAATATCGGTGGGCAGAACTTTGTGCAAGCTAAGGCATGGACAGCAAATTTTGAATAGCTTCTGGGAAAAGTAGCATTTAGGATACTGACCAAGAATGGGTGGGTATAATTGAGTCCAGCAGTAACAGAGAGATGGATGAAAGTTTCTGCAGCAGATAAGCTAAGTAAGGTTAAAGTCAGGGCTGGAAATAGTCTTGATTATAGTATAGATGGAGTCATAGAGACATACAGCACAAAAACAGATCCTTCGGTCCACCTCCATGCCTACCAGATATCCCAAATTAATCTAGTCCCATTTGCCAGCAATTGGCCCATATCCCTCTTAAACCCTTCCTTTTCATATACCCATCCAGATGCCTCTGTAATGTTGTAATTTTACTAGTCTCCCCACTTCCTCTGGCAGTTCATTCCCTGAAAAAAATTGCCCCTTAGGTTCCTTTTAAATTTTTCTCCTCTCTCCTTAAATCTAGTTTTGGAATCTTCAATCCTGGGGAAAATACTTTGACTACTTAACCCACTCTGTGCCCCTCATGATCTTATAAACCTCTAAGGTCATCTCTCAGTGCTGATGCTTGATCAAAAACAGCCCCAGCCTATTCAGCCTCTCCCTCTAGCTCAAACCCTCCAACCTTAGCAGAATCCTTGTAAATCTTTTCTGAACCCTTTCAGGTTTAGCAACATCTTTCCCATTGTAGGGATACCACAATTGATTGCTGTGTTACAAAGGTGGCTAACCAATGTCATGTACAGCTGCAACATGACTGCCCAATTCAATGCTCAATGCACTGACCAATAAAGGCGAGCATACCAAACACCTCCTTCACTATCCTGTCTACCTGCAACTCCACTTTCAAAGAACATAAAACTGCACTCCAAACTCTCTTTGCTTGGCAACACTCATGGAGTCATAGGGACGTACAGCACGGAAACAGACCTTATGGTCCAACTCATCCAAGCCGACCAGATATCGTAACCTAATCTAGTCCCATTTGCCAGCAATTCACCCGTATTCCTCTAAACTCCTTCCTATTTACAGACCCATCCAGATGCCCTTTAAATGCTGTAATTGTACCAGCATTGACCAGTTCCTCTAGCAGTTCAGTTCATACACGCATCACCCTCTGATTGAAAAAGTTGCCCCTTAGGACTCTTTTATTTTTTCCCCTCTCACCCTAAAACTATGCCCTCTACTTATGGACTTCCCACCCAGGGAAAAAACCTTGTCTATTTATTCTACCCATGCCCCTCATGATTTTATAATCCTGTATAAGGTCACCCCTCAGCCTCCACGCTCCAGGGAAAACAGCCCCAGCCTATTTAGCCTCTCCCTGTAGCTCACATCCTCCAACCCTGTCAACATCCTTGTAAATCTTTTCTGAACTCTTTCAATTTTCACAATATCCTTCTGATAGGAAGGAGACCAGAATTGCACTCAATATTCTAGATGTGGCCCCACCAGTGTTCTGTACAGCCGCAACATGACCTCCCAACTCCTATACTCAATGCTCCAACCAATAAAGGAAAGCATAACGAACACCGCCTTCACTATCTCCTATCTACATACCAGGACCTTACCATTAAATGTATAAGTCCTGCTGTGATTTGCTTTTCAAAACTGCAGCACCTCGCTTTAATCTAAATTAAACTCCATCTGCCACTCTTCAGCCCATTGGCCCATCTGATCAAAATTCCATTGTACTCTGAGATAACCTCCTTTGCTGTCCACTACACCTCCAGTTTTGGTGTCATCTGGAAACGTACTAATTATAACTCCTGTGTTTGCATTCAAATCATTTATATAAATGATAAAAAGTAGTGGACTTTTAGGTTCTTTTCCCGAGGTTTCACACATACGAGATGCAATTCTCACACATCAACTTCTAACAGTTAAAGTTTATTAAAGCCTGTACAAGCTAGGTGACCCCCTTTGACACTTTTCACAGGCGTGCGAACTCAAGTCAAAAGAGGCCCCGATCAAAGGAAACTCATCCGCTTTATACAAGTCAGTTGATAATGCTCACTGGTACCACCTTTCTTAAACAGTGGCACCACGTGAGCCAACCTCTAGTTTTCCGGCACCTCACCTGTGACTATCAGCGATACAAATATCTCAACAAGGGGCCCAGCAATCACTTCCCTAGCTTCCTACAGAGTTCTAGGGTACACCTGATCAGGTCCTGGGGATTTATCCACTTTTATGCGTTTCATGACATCTAGCATCACCTCTTGTGTAATATGGATATTTTTCAAGATGTCACCACCTATTTCCACACATTCTATATCTTCCATGTCCTTCTCCACAGTAAACACTGATGCAAAATATTCAATTAGTATCTCCCCCATCTCCTCCGGCTGCACACACAGGCTGCCTTGCTGATTGTTGAAAGACCCTAGTCACTCCCCAGGATCATACCATTAATTATATAAGACCTGCCCTGATTTGCCCTACCGAAATGTACCACCTCACGATTATCTAGAGTAAGCTCCCATCTGCCGTTCTTCAGCCCATCTGATCAAGATCCCGTTGTACTCTGAAGTAACATCCTTTGCTGTCCACTACACCTCCAGTTTTGGTGTCATCTGCAAACTTACCGACTGCTATATTCACATCCAAATCATTTATATAAATGACAAAAGCAGTGGACTCACCACCAATCCCTGCTGCACACCTCTAGTCACAGGCCTCCAGGCCAAAAAGCTACCCTCAGCCACTACCACCCTCTGTCTTCTGCCTTCATACCAATTTTGTATCCAGATAGCTAGTTCTCCTTGTATTCCATGTGCTCTAATCTTGTAAACCAGTCAACCAGCAGAACCTTATTGGATGCTTTACTGAAGTCCATATAGACAACATCCATGGCTCTGCCTTTATCAATCCTCTTTGTCACTTCTTCAAAAAACTCAATCATTAGTGACACACGATTTCCCATGCACAAAGCCATGTCTAGTATCGCTAATTAGTCCTTGCCTTTCCAAAAACATACCATATATACTAGTGTACAGGTCAAATTTTTAAGACTATTTTTAAAGGTTCAATTTAGAGGGTCGACTAATACACGGGCACAAATCTTGAGGGACTGAAATTCATGCTGCAGTTTGTAATACTGTATTATTAGCAAAAGTCAATTTGACCAGGCAACTAATCCCAGATAAAGAAGAAAAACACACTGAATTACGGTAAAGGTAATGACCGGAAAAAAGCAAGAGACCAGTAAGAAACATTAACGTCAAAATTCATTGAAATCCTGGAAAATCACACTGTTCAACATTGCCATGGCCTGGTATAATGGCACATTTAAAATGAAACATTTATGAAATTCTGAATGTGTGACCATTTTCAACTTGCCCGCCAAATTCTTCTGTTTCCCTCCCATTTACACTCGTATGTTATAAATATCAACAACATTAACAAATTTGTCAAAGAATTAAAGATATAAAGGTGTGTAGCTAATATATCTCACTTTTATTCAGATATAATGGCACAATTAAAATGATTAACTTTTTAATGATATTAGCTTTTGGATGTAAAGTGAACAAAGTGTGATCAGTACTGATAGACTTAGTACCGGTCTGAATGAATGAATGAATCAAAATGTGCTGTAGTAAACCAAGTGAGTTGAGTAGAGTTTTGAATGAATTGATACACAATATAGTAAACAAAGAGTGATCAGTAGAGTCACAGGTATGAATGAATGAATGCAACTTTATGTGGGTTAATCGGAACATGCAGTTTTCTTTAAGAGGTTTAGAATGATATATCTCATGTATATGACTTATACACGAGATATATCGAAAATACAAGATTCTTTAGCCAAAAATAATAAGGATCGACCTATATGTGAGTATATATGGTGAATTGTATCCCTCAGAATCCCCAACAACAACTTGCCTATCAATGATGTCAGGCTCACTGATCAATCATTCCCCGGCTTTGCCTTACCACCTTTCTGGGAAGCTCATTTCAGGACAAGATAGAAGGCCAAGGTTGTGATCAATCTGACTCAGACTCCTAAGCACTTGGGAAAGGGAGAGTGATAAGAGGAACTGAGTTTGCAGTGGTTCAGAAAGTAATGGCTTCATTCTTTCCATTGTTTAATTGGAGGGAATTTCTGCTCATCAGGTATTGGATGCTGTTCTTGCACCATCTTGAAAACATCCATTAACCTGAAACAAAACCAGAGACTGCTGGACAGCCTCTATGGAGAGAAAGCAAAGTTCATGTTTGAGGTCCAGTTACCCTGCTTTCTCTCAAAAGGTGCTGCCAGACCTGCTTAGGTTTTCCAGCAATTTCTGATTTCCAGCATCTGCAGTTCTTTGGTTTTCTATTAATCTGATTTACGTATTTTGTTCCAGAGTGGAGAAAGCCCCAGTTTTTAAAGCTGTCTTTATAACAATGAGATTTCATTCATTATGTAATTTTGGTTTATCTTTGCAGTTGCCATGACCCTCTAAATTGTACAAATCTAAAGAGTCCTCCTTGTGATTTTATATCCAATTACCAAAGATCTCATTTACCTTTTGTATTTATGTCACCAAATATTTTCTTTTTGTGTAATACTGGCTTTCAATCCGTTCTCAGAGTATCATATTTAAGATTCCTTTGCATTAAATAACCAAGCAGCAGCTCACTCTAGTAATGTAGCTGTCTATTTAAAGTTGCCTGTTTTCTCTGGCTTTGCTTAGCTCTCGTAGTAACTGGAAATCCTAAGATAAATATAAACTATTGTCCTGTATACTTGAGCTTTTGTTCTCTAGCACTCACTCCATTTCGTCTTTCAAATGATATTTGTTCCCTCAACCCAGCCTCCTGTAAGACTCAATGAAATTAAGAGGAATATTAGATTTAGAGAAACTACCATTTAGTCACTCCGTTGGTTTTGTGTATGATCCTGCCACAAAACGAATAGAAAATAAAATTTGAATATATTTTTGTGTTGCGATTTCTAACTTAGTCCTTTTAAATAGTGCATTTAGCATATTGTAACTGCTCAAATACCAAGTAATACTGCAAAAGCAAGGGTTTCAAAAATTGCAAATTTGTACTAGTTATGATATGAGAGGGCATTTTTTAAAATTCTATAGTATTTTGAGTTTATTTTTGCTTTTGTATTTCTTTATCAAAAATCTTAACAGTTTGTTAAAACAGCAGCTAAATGTGCTGTGCCAAAATTTTGTAAAATGTCCTTTTCAGCTCATGTGATTAAAAGAAAAAAGCTTTGTGACTGAGTTACTGAAGGAATATTTTTTCCCTCCTAAAAGATGGGATTGTGGTGTTTAAATATTTTCCTGAAAGGTAATGAATGAAGGCAACAAATAATAGTTCATTTAGAGATTGATTAGGGAACTTTGCAACACCTCAAATATTTATAAAAGCTCCTGTGTTATCTCACATACATTACTTCAGATTATTACTGCTGCAGGGTTGTACATTTCACTGATATGATATCAGTTACAAGGCTTCATCTTCTGGAAGCAGAAGTCTTGTCAATACTTTGAGAAAATGGTGCAAAATAACTACACCTCATATTGTATCTCATTGTTTTGACTGTCAGTAACAACCTTCATAAACCAAAGTCAAGTACAATTATAGTATAAAATGAAGATCTATATCTCTTATTCCAAGACTGTACACCTTCGAGTTGGTCTTGGATCAGTTCAACCTTTTTTTTTGGACTGTAAGAACACAAGACACATTAGCACCCTATAATTTTTGAAGTCCAGAAATCTTGAATGTTAACAATTTATAATGTTTTTCTTAAAATACCAAATTATGTAATTTTATTAACTGCGTTACTTTTCAGGTTCTTTGGAAGTCTTATATAGACTTTGAAATTGAGCAAGAAGAATACGAAAGAACAAGAAACCTGTACATGCGTCTACTTCAACGTACACAGCACGTTAAGGTATGCTACTTTATAGTTAAGACCATTATACTAATCTAGAATTGTGACATTGGCATTGGAGCTAAAGTAGACCATACAACTCCTAGAGAGTCTGCTCCACTGTTCATAAACATTATGGCTGATTTTAGACTTTGGTTCCAATTTTTCATTAATTCTCAAATCCACTGATATTGATCTTAGATTTCAAAAATCTCTGTCTTGAGTATACTGAACGATTGAGCACCAAAGCCCTCTGTGGCTGAGAATTACCTTTTGAGTGAAGTAATTTCACCTCATCTCAGTCTAAAATGGCCACCCTTATCCTGAAACTATTCTCCTCTGGTTCAAGTTTCAGTAGCCAGGGAAAATAGAATCTTAGGATTCAAAAGGATGAGCTCTAATTCTTGAAGTATAGGTCCTTTGTACACAACCTCTTCTGATTGGACAACCTCCTCATCCCAGGACTTGAACTGGTGAACATTTTTTGCATCTAGGTTCAGAATGATAACTTGCTTTAATAAATGAGAATTATATAGAGTCATAGAGATGTACAGCATGGAAACAGCCCCTTCAGTCCAACTCGTCCATGCCGACCAGATATCCCAACCAAGCTAGTCCCACCTGCCAGCGCCCGGCAAATATCCCAGGACTTTGCCATTAAGTGTATAAGTTCTGCTAAGGCTTGCTTTTCAAAAATGCAGCACCTCACATTTATCTAAATTAAACTCAATCTGCCACTTCTCAACCCATTGGCCCATCTGATCAAGATCTTGTTTTAATCGGAGGTAACCTTCTTCGCTGTCCACTACACCTTCAATTTCAGTGTAATCTGCAAACATATTAACTATACCTCTTATGCTCACATCCAAATCATTTATATAAATGACGAAAAGTTGAGGACCCTGCACCGATCCTTGTGGCACTCCACTGGTCACAGGCCTCCAATCTGAAAAATAACCCTCCACCACCACCGTCTGTCTTCTATCTTTGAGCCAGTTCTGTATCCAAATGACTAGATCTTCCTGTATTTCATGAGATCTAACCTTGCTTACCAGTCTCCCATGGGGAACCTTGTCAAACACCTTACTGAAGTCCATATAGATCACATCTACCACTCTGCCCATATCAATCCTCTTTGTTACTTCTTCAAAAAACTCAGTCAAGTTTGTGAGACACGGTTTTGCATGCACAATGCCATATTGACTATCCCTAATCAGTCCTTGCCTTTCCAAATACATGTAAATCCTGTCCCTCAGGATTCCCTCCAACAACTTGCCCACCGCCGACGTCATGCTCACTGGTCTATAGTTCCCTGGCTTGTCCTTATCACCCTTCTTAAACAGTGGCACCACATTAGCCAACCTCCAATCTTCCGGCACCTCACCTGTGACTATTGATACAAATATCTCAGCAAGGGGCCAAAATATCACTTCTCTAGCTTCCCACATGTTCGAGGGTACACCTGATCAAGTCCTGGGGAGTTATCCACTTTTCTGCATTTCAGGACATCCAGCACTTCCTCTAATGTAATATGGACATTTTTCAAGATATCATCATCTATTTCCCTACATTATATACCTTCCATATCCTTTCAACAGTAAACACTGATGTAAAATACAAGTTTAGTATCTCTCCCAGCTCCTGCGGTTCCACATACAGGCCGCCTTGCTGATCTTTGAGGGGCCCTATTCTCTCCCTCGTTACTCTATTTGCCAAAGCTATCTCATGTCCCCTTTTTGTCCTCCTGATTTCCTTCTTAAGTATACTCTTACTGCCTTTATACTCTTCTAAGGATTCATATGATCTATCTTGGCATATGCTTCCTTCTTTTTCTTAACCAAACTCTCAATTTCTTTCATCATTCAGCATTCCATTCACCTACCAGCCTTTTCTTTCACCCTAACAGGAATATGCTGTCTTTGGACTCTCGTTATTTCATTTCTGAAAGCTTTCCATTTTCTAGCCATCCTGCGAACATCTGCGCCCAATCAACTTTTGAAAGTTCTTGCCTAATACCGTCAAAATTAGCCTTCCTCCAATTTAGAACTTCAACTTTTAGATCTGGTCTATCCTTTTTCCATCACGATTTTAAAACAAATAGAATTATGGTCACTGGCCCCAAAGTGCTCCCACACTGACACTTAACCCTCAACTCTATGGTAGTCCAGTCTATGTTTGGAAAGTTAAAATCCTCTACCATAACCACCCTATTATTCTTACAGATAACCAAGATCTCCTTCAAATCTGTTTCTCAATTTCCCTCTGATTATTAGGGGGTCTATAATACAATCCCAATAATGTGATCATCCCTTTCTTATATCTCAGTTCCATCCAAATAACTTCCCCGGATGTATTTCCAGGAATATCCTCCCTCAGTACAGCTGTAATGCTATCCCTTATCAAAAATGCTACTCCCCCTCCTCTCTTGCCTCCCTTTCTATCCTTCCTGTAGCATTTGTACCCTGGAACATTAAGCTGCCAATCCTGTCCATTCCTGAGCCACATTTCTGTAATTGCTATGATATCCCAGTCCCATGTTCCTAACCATGCCCTGAGTTCATCTGCCTTTCCTGCTAGGCCTCTTGCATTGAAATAAATGCAGTTTAACTAATCAGTCCTACCTTGTTCTCTGCTTTGTCCCTGCCTGCCCTGAATGTTTGACTCGCTTCTTTTCTCAACTGTACCAGTCTCAGATTGATCTCTTTCCTCACTATCTCCCTGGGTTCCACCCCCCCCCCCCACCTTAATAGTTTAAATCGTCCGGAGCAGCTCGAGCAAATCTCCCTTCCAATTCAGGTGCAATCCGTCCTCCTTGTACAGGTCTTCTACCCCAGAAGAGAATCCAATGATCCAAAAAATGTGAATCCTTCTTCCATACGCCAACTCCTCAGCCATGCATTCATCTGCTCTATCCTCCTATTCCTAACCTCACTAGCTCACAGCACCGGGAGTAATCCAGATATTACTACTCTCGAGAATCTCCTTTTTAAATTCCTGCCTAGCTCTCTATATTCTCCCTTCAAAGTCTCATCTTTTTGCCTTCCTATGTCATTGGCTCCAATGTGTACAATGACCTCCTGCTGGTCCCTCTCCCCCTTGAGAACATTCTGCACCCTCTCTGAGACATCCTTCTAGCCCCAGGAAGGCTGAATTACTTCGTTCAAAATGTTAGATAATTTAATATTGGAAAATTTCCTAATCATATGAATTGATGGCTATTAAAATCAAAGAATCACATTGTATAAAAATGTTAGGGCAAAGCAATGCTTGGAGTTTTCATCAATGTAAGATCAAAACCAGAAAATATTGTTGTTACCGACAAGTGAATGAGTTGTAATCTAATTTTACTGTTAGGTAAGTAGCATACGGTTCCATAAATTTTACACTATCTGAACCTGATTGATTAGAAACTACTTTATAAATTTCTGCTATGTTACTCCTGAAATAGGCGCCTTTATCACATTCATTATTGTAGCAAGTGCCACTGTGGGACTGGAGGAAATAGAAGGAGATTTTTAATCCATGCTATTGTATTTTTGTGCTGTCAATCTTTTGAAATTACAACGAATGTTTCTGTTTCTGTAGGTATGGATCAGTTATGTTCAATTTGAGCTTTCTGTGGATGTGCCAGAACGCATATCCAGATGCCGACAAATTTATGAGGATGCCAACAGATCTCTACGGAACTGTGAGGAAAAAGAAGAACGACTCATATTCTTGGAGTCCTGGAGGGACTTTGAAACAGAATTTGGCACAGAGTCTTCACAAGAAAGAGTGCGAAAACTCATGCCAGGACGTGTCAAGAAGAGGAGAAAGCTGCAGGCAGAAGATGGGGTAAGGCAAAGCATCCGTAAAGTTGCTTGTTTTGGTGACAAAGGGGGAAACCTCATTGTTACTAAACTAATGGCCAAATATATAATTAACTATAAACCTGCTTAAGTATTGTAGAGAACTGCAAAAGATCATGCAACAAATAGAGGTGAGACTTTTCTTTTAATTAAAGTAAATGTCCCTGAAATCTTGGCTATTTACCCATCTTATTTTACAACCGATGATAAATTGTCTCTGGTTTTACAGAGGCTTAGTGCTCGGGAAACTTGCCTCTTTTCAAGGAAATGTAAAAATAAAGCGGATTGATTATTTTGGAATCCTGAACATGACAATATTAAACTTGACAAGATTTCACTAAGTAACATTTTCCAATAATTTTCTTAATTTGCAGACAGACGCTGGTTGGGAAGAGTATTACGATTACATCTTCCCAGAAGATGCTGCCAACCAGCCAAACCTCAAACTACTTGCAATGGCCAAGCTCTGGAAGAAACAGCTGCACGATGAGAAAGAACCAGAAGATAATCCTGACAAAGATGCAGATGAAAATGAGACTGAATCATGATGTATGGACAATCTTTACAGAAACCTTCCCCGCTGTATTGCTGTTCATTTTTTTTCACTTTTTTCCAAAATATTTTCTAATTTTTTTTGTACAATATTTCAAAAGCTAGAACTGTCTTCAAAGTGCTTATTAAATGAATTTTTGTACCCAAGGTTTATTTTTCTATATTTCTTGTGCTATGCTATAATTTCTCATTACTATTTTTAGTTGTGATCAGAATAACTTCCCAGCGAGATACTTTCTACAGCCGACCCTAACCTGCCCATTGTTTATCTGTACTTCAAATTTGATTTCAAAGTTTTAAATTTAAGTGAGTAGGTTTTAAACTTTCAGTATTCTGTTGATGCCTCTGAATAATGAGTGCAGTAACCCAACCACTGTGTTACCATGTCTATTCATATAGAAGGTCTAAATGGTCATCCCCTATTCATTCTTTATATTGGACTGCTCTGAATTCGACCACAGAAAAGTAGCTAAAATTAGGTGTTCTTCATTCTGTTCTCATTGCTAGTGTGTGGATGCTGTTTTCCTTACTGTGCATTAAATTCACTAGGAGCAGAGAAGATACAGTCAAAGCTGTGTCAGGGTTCAAGGTCTAGGAAAATTTGTATAAATCTTTACAATTTTGAGAAACTGTGTGAAGGCATCAGTAAACTTGATTGTCATCATCCCCCAGTATATTGATTTGCAAACTAATTATGTTTGAAAAACTGACCACTTTCATATTTGAAAAGCTGCAAAAAGATGGCTGTCCAAGGATCACCTGACTTCTGTTCTCCCTGCCTTCAGAGAGAACAAAAGAAACCAGAATTATGTTGATTCAATTACCGTTCCTCAAATGCATTCAAAAAAGTCATTTAAAATTGCATGGGTCATTGAGATACAAAGATTCTCAAAGCATATATGTTGCAATACAGAATATATGCTTGACCTATCCACCTTAGTTGAAAAATGACTTTAAACTGATGATCAAGTGATGAGATAGCTTCTGTTTGCTTTTAAAATTAAGCAAGAAGCAGTTTGCAGACAGTTCTATCAGAAAGCCATTAAATGAGCTGCAAGTCAACTAAGCCTAAAGATTTTTACCCAATCTCTTCCAACCTCACATTCACCTGAGAGCCAACCTCCTGGAAATTCAACTACAGAAAGCCTCACAGTTTACTGAGGATCCTGTACTTCACAAGACCTTTAATCCAGCTAAAACATCAACTCAACAAAGAAACTACAGGCCTATCATGAAAAGTACTGAGATAATTGTACACTACCTTTTTCTCCATCTGCATCTACTGTGCAAGTTTTGTGAGTTGTGACATGTTTTTTAAAGCATTTTTAAACAAAGTTTGCTGGTGCAGTTGTTTAAATTGGAACAGTCACTCACTCAAGAGGGTAAGGAACACACCACCAATAGGTGAGCAAGAAGACATTGATAATGGTGAGGTTCCCAATTGATAATATTTTAGATCTTGAATAATTTGTAACTAGATTGACTGTTTGTTTTCACAGTCGTCCATGTTGTGGTTCTGTTCGCCAAGCTGGGAATTTGTGTTGCAGACGTTTCGTCCCCTGTCTAGGTGACATCCTCAGTGCTTGGGAGCCTCCTGTGAAGCGCTTCTGTGATCTTTTCTCTGGCATTTGTAGTGGTTTGAATCTGCCACTTCCGGTTCTGTCAGTTCCAGCTGTCCGCTGCAGTGGTCAGTATATTAGGTCCAGGTCGATGTGCTTATTGATTGAATCTGTGGATGAGTGCTATGCCTCTCAGAATTCCCTGGCTGTTCTCTGTTTGGCTTGTCCTATAATATAGTGTTGTCCCAGTCGAATTCATGTTACTTGTCATCTGCGTGTGTGGCTACTAAGGATAGCTGGTCGTGTCGTTTCGTGGCTAGTTGGTGTTCATGGATGCGGATCGTTAGCTGTCTTCCTGTTTGTCCTATGTAGTGTTTTGTGCAGTCCTTGCATGGGATTTTGTACACTACATTGGTTTTGCTCATGCTGGGTATCGGGTCTTTCGTTCTGGTGAATTGTTGTCTGAGAGTGGCTGTTGGTTTGTGTGCTGTTATGAGTCCTAGTGGTCGTAGTAGTCTGGTTGTCAGTTTGGAAATGCTTTTGATGTATGGTAGTGTGGCTAGTCCTTTGGATTGCGGCATGTCCTCGTTTCGTTGTCTTTCCCTTAGGCATCTATTGATGAAATTGCGGGGGTATCCGTTTTCGGCGAATGCGTTATATAGGTGTTCTTCTTCCTCTTTTTGCAGTTCTGGTGTACTGCAGTGTGTTGTGGCCCTTTTGAACAGTGTCTTGATGCAACTTCTTTTGTGTGTGTTGGGGTGGTTGCTTTCGTAGTTCAGGACTTGGTCTGTGTGTGTGGCTTTCCTGTATACCTTTGTGGTGAATTCTCCATTCAGTGTTCTCTGTACCATCACGTCTAGGAATGGGAGTTGGTTGTCCTTTTCTTCCTCTCTAGTGAATCGGATTCCTGTGAGTGTGGTGTTGATGATCCAGTGGGTGTTCTCTATTTCTGTATTTTTAATGATTACAAAGGTGTCATCCATGTATCTGACCCAGAGTTTGGGTTGAATTTGCAGTAAGACTGTTGGTTCTAATCTTTGCATTACTGCTTCTGCTATGAGTCCAGAGATGGGTGAGCCCATGGGTGTGCCGTAGATTTGTTCATATATTTGGTTGTTGAATGTGAAGTGTGTTGTGAGGCACAGGTCCAGTAGTTTGAGTATGCCGTCTTTGTTGATAGGTTCAACGTCCTGTTGTCTGTTCTGTATGTCCAGCAGATTGGCTATTGTTTCTCTGGCTAGGGTTTAGTCGATAGAGGTGAACAGAGGTGATAGAGCCAGGGAATTCCAAGAGGCATGGCATTCATCCACAGATTCAATCAATAAGCACATCAACCCAATATACGGACCACTGCAACAGACAGCTGGAACTGACAACCGGCAGTGGCAGATTCAAACCACTACAAATGTCGGAGGAAAGATCACAGAAGCACTTCACAGGAGGCTCCCAAGCACTGAGGATGTCACCTAGACAGGGGACGAAACGTCTGCAACACAAATTCCCAGCTCGGTGAACAGAACCACAATGAGCACCCGAGCTACAAGTCATCCATGACCAAGTACATTGAACAATGATAAATTGCACCACCACTTTCATCCCTTGAGCACCAAGTTATTGTATTTTGCAAGATGTACGTTACTTGGACAAATAGTTCCTTCCCTCTTACTGCCAGATAAACATTGGTTGTACTTAGAACATCAGAATAATAGATTCCAATCTATGTTTGGAGAAACAGTGTCAATTAAGGCATTTCACTATACCTACTGTCCCACGTTGAACTTGGTTTCTGTGCAATAAAATTTGCATCTGAAAGAAATCTAGGATCTGGCCTAGAGCTCCAGACATCCCTCCGTATCTTTCTACCTATTGCTCACCTGATGGTTTGCATTGTTCTTAATAGGCTTTGCATGTAAATTAATCATTGGAAAACACAGGTGATTTAATGGTGGCTAATTATTAGTCTCTTCCATCATTGAGGATGGTGATATTTGTAGAACCTCCTCTAGTGAGTTATTTAATTGCACACCACCATGCATGACTGGATGTGGTAGGACAAGGATGTTACCAGGGTTGGGGGTTTTGAGCTTTGAGGAGGTGCTGAATAAGCTGGGTTTTTTCTTTACCCAGGAGAATCATGTGCTGAAAGGTGACCTTATAGAAGTTATAAAACCATGAGGGGCATGGATAGGGTGAATAGCCAAGGTCTATTTTTCCCCCCAGTGTAGGGGAGTCCAGCATCTGTGACTGCAACGCTCAAATCTGATCTGTTGGTTGTGGAATCACTTGTCTGTCACTTGCTGATTTATGCTGTGTGGCATGCAAGTAGTCCCATTTGGTAACTTCACCAGGTTAATATCTCATTTTACAATATGCCTGCTGTTGCTGCTCTGGGCATGCCCACCTGGATTCTTCATTGAACCAGGGTTGATTCTCCTGGCTTGATAGTGGTGATTGAGTGGGAGATATGCTTGACCATGAGGTTGTATATTATGCTGGAGTACAACTCTGCCCACAGCACCTCAAGGAGGTCCAATCTTGAGTTGCTGGAGCTATCTGAAGCCTGTCCTATTTATCACAGTAATAATGCCACACAACACAGAGGGTATTCTCAATGCAAAGGCAGAACTTTGTCTCCACAAGGACTCTCACAGACAGATGCATCTGCAGCCAGCAGACTGGTAATGCTGAGATCAAGTATGCTTTTCTCTTTGTCCCAGTCTAACAGCTGTGTCCTTTTGGACTCGACCAGCTTAATCAGTAGTACTACTGCCAAGTCATTCTTGGTAGTGGACAATGAAATCCTTGCCATGTCTGTCCTGCTGTTGGGACAGGACACAGCCAGAGATGGTGTCTCAGATGTATGACTATATCAGGCTGTTGCTCGACTAGTCTGTGAGACACCTGTTCCAATTTTGGCACTAGCTCCCAGATGTTAGTAAGGAGGCCTTTGCAGGGTTGGCATAGGCAGTCAAAAATTGAAAATAGAAATCCTAAATAGAGATCTGGAAGAGATAGGTGAAGGAATGCTTAACTGAATCAGTTTAACACTAATTGCATCACAGGTCTTGTGTCCTTCATAATTCTGCATAACCAGTCAAAAGGTTTCAAACATTCTCCTTTGTTGTTTTAATATTAACATGAAAGACCTATTTGGACTTTGTTATTCTGGTTCCCATGTGGGACAATGGGCAGCAAGACTCTATAACCAACCTTCATAATGTCTTCACTCTAGCCCTAGTAGTGTCCCATTTTTAAAGGTGCTCCTTTAAATTTACTTGGCCACATACAGTCATAGAGATGTACAGCATGGAAACAGATCCTTTGGTCCAACATGTCCATGCTGGCCAGATATCCCAACCCAATCTAGTCCCACCTGCCAACAACTGGCCTGTAACCCTCCAAACCCTTCCTCTTCATATACCCATCCAGAAGCCTTTTAAATATTGCAATTGCACTAACCTCCACCACTTCCTCTGGCAGCTCATTCCATACACATATCACCCTATGCTTGAAAAAGTAGTTCCTTATGTCCCTTTTATATTTTTCCCCTCTCACCCCAGGGACGAGTCTTTATCAATTTATCCTATCCATGCCTCTCATAATTTTATAAACCTCTATAAGGTCACCGCACAGCCTCTGATGCTCCAGGGAAAACAGCCCCAGCCTATTCAACCTCTCCTGAGAACTCAAATCCTGTAACCCTGGCAACATCCCTGTCAATCTTTTCTGAACCCTTTCAAGTTTCACAAAATCTTTCCGATAGGAAGGAGACCAGAATTGCATGCAATATTCCAACATTGTCCTAACCAATGTCCTGTACAATTGCAACATGACCTTCCAACGCCTGTACTCAATACTCTGACCAATAAAGGAAAGCATAACCAAACGCCTTCTTCACTATCCTATCTACCTACAACTCCGCTTCCTGGGAGCTATAAGCTTGCACTCCAAGGTCTCTTTGTTCAGCAACACTCCCCAGGACCTTACCATTAAGTGTATAAGTCCTGCTAAGACTTGCTTTTCAAAAATGCAGCACCTCACATTTATCTAAATTAAACTCCATCTGCCACTTCTCAGCCCATTGGGTCCATCTGATCAAGATCCCGTTGTAAATCTGAGGTAACCTTCGCTGTCCACTACACTTCCAATTTTGGTGTCATCTGCAAACTTACTAGCTACACCTCTTATACTCACATCCAAATCATTTCTAAAAATGATGAAAAGTAGGTAGACCCAGCACCGATCCTCATGGCACTCCACTGGTCACAGGCCTCTAGTCTGAAAAACAACCTTCCACCACCACCGTGTGTTCTACCTTTGAGCCAGTTCTGTATCCAAATGGCTAGTTCTCCCTGTATTCCATGAAATCTAACCTTGCTAACCAGTCTCCCACAGGGAACCTTATTGAACACCTTACTGTAATCCATATGGATCACATCCGCCTTTCTGCCTTCATCAGTCCACTTTGTTGCTTCTTCAAAAAAAAAACTCAATCTTCTCTAAGTCCCAATTATGTTTCATACAGTTGTGTTAATTCAACTGCCATTCCAACATATTTTCCCAGTCTCCAATATCTGTCCATGACACCTTGCAGGTACCTTTAACCAGGCTTCTCTATTGATGAAGCTAACTGTGTGGGATGCTCTGAATCCTTATGTAAGCAGCACTGGTTAAAATGGCCAACTTAAAATGACACCTTTATTTGTTCCCATCCGTATCCTGTGGTTGGTAAATGACAGATGTGAAGAATTGCAGCTTCATGGACATGCTGATGGTGCTAAACTAACTACATCATAGCACAGCACCTTATCTCATGTTTTTGTCTTTTTGCCCTCTTTCCTGCTACTGAGTTTATTCTCAGTTTATTAAACCACCCCATTTAACTAAATGTAACCATCTTCATAAACATTTTGCTAATGAATTTTGCCCATGAAATATCATAGTGTCATAGAGATGTACAGCATGGAAACAGACCCTTCGGTCCAACCCGTCCATGCTGACCATATTTCCCAACCCAATCTAGATGCACCTGCCAGCACCCCACCTATATCCCATCCAACCCTTCCTATTCATATACCCATCCAAATGCTTTTTAAATGTTGCAATTGTACCGTCTTCATCACTTCCTCTGGCAGCTCATTCCATACACGTAGCACCATCTGCGTGAAAGAGTTGCTCCTTAGATCCCTTTTATATCTTGCCCGTCCCACTCTAAACCTATGCCCTCTAGTTCTGGATTCCCCCACCCCAGGGAAAAGACTTTGTTTATTTATCCTATCCATGCCCATGATTTTGTAAGTCTCTATAAGATCACCCCTCAACCTCCGACACTCCAGGGAAAACAACCCCAGCCTGTTCAGCCTCTCCCTATAGCTCAAATCCTCCAACTCTGGCAATATTCTTGTGAATCTTTTTTGAACCCTTTCAAGTTTTACAACATCTTCCCAATAGGAAGATCAGAATTGCACACAATATTCCAACAGTAGCCTAACCAATGTCCTGTACAGCCGCAATATGACCTCCCAACTCCTGTACTCTGACCAATAACAGAAAGCAGACCAAACACCTTCACTATTCTATCTACCTGCGACTCCACTTTCAAGGAGCTATGAATTGCACTACAAGGTCTCTCTGTTCAGCAACACTCTCTAGGACCTTACCATTAAGTGTATAAGTCCTGCTAAGATTTGCTTTCCCAAAATGCAGCACCTCACATTTATCTGAATTAAACTCCATCTGCCACTTCTTGGCCCATTGGCCCATCTGATCAAGATCCTATTTTAATCTGAGGTAACCTTTTTTGCTGTCCACTACACCTGCAATTTTGGTATCATCTGCAAACTTACTAACTGTACCTCTCATGCTTACATCCAAATCATTTACATTAATGACAAAAAGTAGAGGACCCAGCACTGATCCTTGTGGCACTCCACTGGTCACATGCCTCCAGCCTGAAAAATAACCCTCCACCACCACTCTCTGTCTTCTACCTTTGAGCCAGTTCTGTATCCAAATGGTAATTCTTCCTTTATTCAGTGAGATCTAACCTTGCTAACCAGTCTCCCATGGGGAACCTTGTCGAATGCCTTACTGAAGTCCATATAGATCACATCTAACGCTCTGCGCTCATCAATCCTCTGTTTTATTGAAGTAACAATCAAGTTTGAGAGACATGATTTCCCATGCCCAAAGCCTATCCCTAATCAGTCCTTGCCTTTCCAAATACATGTACATCCTGTCCCTCAGGATTCCCTCCAACAACTTGCCCACCGCCGACGTGAAGCTCATTAGTCTATAATTCCCTGGATTATCCTTACCACCCTTCTTAAATAGTGGCACCATGTTAGCGAACCTTCAGTCTTCTGGTACCTCACCTGTGACTATTGATGATACAAATATATCAGCAAGAGGCCCAGTAATCACTTCTCTAGCTTCCCACAGAGTACTAGGGTACACCTGATCAGGTCCTGGGGATTTATTCAACTTTTTGCATTTCAAGACATCCAGCACTTCCTCCTATGTAGTATGAACATTTTGCAACATGTCACCATCTGTTTTGCTCCTTTCTGTATCTTCCATTTCCTTTTCCACAATAAATACTGATGCAAAATACTCGTTTAGTATCTCCCCAATTTTCTACAGCTCCACACAAAGGCCGCCTTGCTGATCTCTGAGGGGCCCTATTCTCTCCCTAGTTACCCTTTTGTCCTTAATGTATTTGTAAAAACCCTTTGGATTCTCAACTCTATTTGCCAAAGCTATCTCATGTCCCCTTTTTGCCCTCCTGACCTCCCTCTAAAGTATACTCTTATTGCCTTTATACTCTAAAGATTCACTTGATCTATCCTGTCTATACCTGACATATGCTTCCTTCTTTTTCTTAACCAAACCCTCAATTTCTTTAGTCATCCAGCATTCCCTATACCTACCAGCCTTCCCTTTCACCCTGACAGGAATATACTTCCTCTGGATTCTTGTTATCTCATTTCTGAAGGCTTCCCATTTTCCAGCCGTCTCTTTACCTGTGAACATCTGCCCCCAATCAGCTATCGGAAGTTTTGCCTAATACCGTCAAAATTGACCTTTCTCCAATTTAGAATTTCAATTTTGGTCTTGTCTATCCTTTGCCATCACCAGAATTATGGTCGCTGGCCCTAAAGTGCTCCCCCACTGACACCTCAGTCACCTGCCTTATTTCCCAAGAGTAGGTCTAGTTTTGCACCTTCTCTAGTAGGTATATCCACATATTGAATCAGAAAATTTTCTTGTACACACTTAAATTCCTCTCCATCTAAACCCTTAACACTATAGCAGTCCCAGTCTATGTTTGGAAAGTTAAAATCCCCTACCCATAACCACCCTATTCTTCTTACTGGCATAAATATTTGAGAACCTCCCCCTATATAATTGCCCCAACATCAAAATCCCTGCTATTCCCCAGACACTCACCTTGGTTCCTGCACTCCCTTAAACAGCATTTGTTAGTCACCCCAATGGAGAACACTGCTCATCAAGAGGCCATGTCCAGCATATGCAAGCTTGAGGTTGAGGGACAGTAACCTATATGGTCTCCAGTGTATTAACTCACAATGAACAAGCTCAGTCTGTCAAGGACACTTCCTGACTGCATATATAATTACAGAAGATGACTATTACAACACATACAAGCTGAAATTATCAGAACAGTGCCCAAATAATAATGGACGACAACTACCACCTCAAAAGTTTCATGCCAATATCCTGATCAACATGAGAAAAATGAGTCAGTGGAGTTTTTTCTAAAGTTGCATTTATAGTGCCTTTAAGGTGATATATTCTATCAAGGCACTTCCAGAAAGCTTTTTAAAATATAGTATGGAGGCATGAAAGGAGGTATTATGTCTAAAGGCTTGGTCAAAGAAAAACAAAGTAAAGTATTGGAAGAAAATTCCACAGCAAACAACTTAGGCACCAATTGTGGAGCCATTAAAATCAATAATGCTCAAAAGGCCAGAAATAGAAGAACTCTGATATTCTGAATGATCATAGAGCTGGAGGAGTTTACAGAGGTAAGGGGGTGCAAGGTCAGAGATGTTTGAAAACAAGGAGGAATTCACTGAGAACCAATGTTAGTCAGCAAACATGGTGGAGGCAATGTGAACAGAATTGTGTGTATTAGGTCATGGGCAATAGAGGGTGGATGACCTCATGCTGACCAAGGGTGGAATAAGAGTGGCCATACAGGAATGTATTAAATCAAGTCTGTAGATTACAAAGACATGAATGCCAAGAGATTAAAATAAACCTCTTACGTAAGGTTCGAGGCAGCAAAGTTCATCGCATCAAAGTGTTCAATTTTTTTTCTCCCGTTGGCACATGCTCAAACAGTGCAGTTTCAAATAAATATCAAAATAAAATCTAACATTTGGCCTTAACTACTTGCTGCATGTTTCACAACAGAGAACCTTGAGGAAAACATTGATTCAGGATTTTATCATCATAAAACTGGAATTATTCTCAGGAAAAACTATAACATTAAACCAAAGCAGATTCAATTTTATCAATTTTAAGGTATACATTTATTTTTACAATTGATTACAGCACCATGTGTTACAATAAAACTGAACAAATATGAATCTTTTAAAGAAACCCTTATTTGGTTCAAACAAGCGATCTTGTGACACTCTCCCAACCTATTCTCCACACTGTTACATGTCAGAAGGTGTCTCTCATCTTCCCTTGCCCCACCCCTCTCATCCCAGTTGTAAGCTGGAATACAGCAAATGAAAATTCAATTGCTACCTTCTGTTAGACAGACTGCTGCGCTGTCTAGTTAATAGCAGAAAAAATAAAAAAGTCAATCTATAAGTCCATAAAAGAACTCGAAGCCTTGAGAGTGTAAAGTGCCAACATTATCAGTACAAGTTCTTCAGAGAATACTTTTCCTGTTGACAAAAAACAATATAATTACATTATACACAGTGTTTTCATGTAACACCAGTGTTTAAAATTAAGCTCCACTGTTAACATTCCCAACAGACAACTCGGGTACTTTGCCCAGAAGTACTGAGACTTTACAGGAGCTGCCAATAGTATTCAAACATATTCTGCATATCACTAAATTGACAATTTAAATGTTACACAAACATTCATGAAGTACAGACAAGATTTCTTTGCATCCATTCTTAATGTATTTAAAGGACTATTATCAACTAGGGAAAAAAATACACTAAACTCAAGTGTTTCCTGATAAAGCTGTGGCTCTTGGGCTATAAACCAAATGTGAGATACTGGTCTCAAATTTCTCTTTAAAATATAACAATGCTTAGTCAAAGTATTGAAACTGTCAGCACTATTTACAGTCAAATAGCAAATGCTCTTATCTTTAATAAAATATTCAGTATCTTGAAACATTTCTCAGCATTCTCTCGTTAAAACAATAAAAGTATATATAACTTTTGGTTGATACATTGCCCAACAACCACAGCTTAAAGTTATTCAATATCTTCAGGTCTAACTGGATGAGGAAGGGGTATTATTGATTTCTTCTCTGTATCTCTTGATAAGGCTTTTCTCATATCTGTTACAGAAAGGAAAAGCATAATTAGAGAAGTCTTACTAAAAACAGGCAACTTCATAAAAATTGCTTAAAACGATTCCTTAAAAATGCAAACCATAAAAACACTCTCTCAACTGCAAGGTGCTTTAAAACTGGCTGCCACTTGCAGAAGAATCATAATCGTTGGTCACTTCCACACTCAAGGGTTCTGCATATTTGTAATTCAGTGAGATAATTACCCACGACTAAAATGAAAAGCACTGGAGAGAAACTCTGATATATCCCAATTTTTCATACTCAATATTAAACCAATACAGAAAATAATCAACACAACTCTCACACTTAATCTTTCTCACAGTTATCACTGTTACCAGTGTTCTATTTTAAGTATATTTCACAAATCCATAAGCATACCATAAGCATCTTCATCTGGTTCTCCATTGCTAGCTGAGTAATACTCTATCACAGTCCGGTAAACACTATAGCCAAGTTGTTTGTACATGTTTACTGCCACTTGATTGGAAACTCGTACAAATAGATCCACAAAGAATCCACCTTTTCTACAATAAAAAAAATTAAAATTGTTCATCAGTTCCCGACAATTTAAAATGCATATTTGATATCAAATTAATTGTTAAAATAGGCACATCAACCTTTCAGATATTTCCTCCAGCAGTTCCATTAGTTTAGCTGCTAGTCCCAAGCGTCTAAACTCTGGGGCTACAGATAAGGCTGTTACATGTCCATGCCATTCCTCTCTTGCCACTGATCCTTCAGCTTTCCCCATAACTGAAAAAAAAAATCAGATGGCTTTTTTTTAAAACTCTCATTACACACTATCAATGTAATTTACACTAGTTTCAGATCCCAACAAACCTCTCACTCACTGTATTTCATAAATTAGTGTCTCATTTCACATTACGAAATTTCTTTATCCAATTTCTACATTTTGCAAACCTAAGTAAAGCTTTAATACCCTAAGTACTGTTAGTAGGAGCTTACTGTGGGCAACTACAGTGTTTTCGCTATTTTTCTTCCACACAATATGGCCACATTTGAATCAGTTTCCAATTCCTTTTCAGAAGGAATGATACCTTTCAAATATTTCACCAGCAGGCTTGGGACTAATGAGCCATGTTGAAAACTGTAACTACCATAGACTGGTGCAGGTGAATGAGAATGCAAGTAGGAGAAGCAACATTAGGGTCCAGACAATATACTTTGGAAATACTTCCTTGCCAATTTAACTGCTTTGAAGCAGCTAATTAATACAGTAAGTCACCTACATTTGAAGACGTTTGAGCCCAGACTATGATGTTATGCTACTTTCTTAATACTCAAGTATATGAAGAAATATTCAGTGTTCTCTTTTGATCTAGTTAAACATTGAAAAATGCTTCTACTAAAAGTATTTTATGAAATGCAACCCAAAGTTCTCACATTCAAATTAAAAGTAATATGGGAACGAAACTGGTCAAGAGGAATGCATACATTTTGAAATTGACATTTCCAGGTGAGTTCAAATGATTAAAGTTATGTGCTTCTATTAACTAGACAGCAGAGAAATGCTTTGCATTAAGTAGAGGTTGATAAGGTCGGAGAGATCCTTTTCCTAAAAGCTGCAAGCAAATCTTACATGACACTTAAAAGGTAAATACTTAGTTTCCATTTGTAATTTCCCATGCTAAATTCAAAGCATTTATATATACTAACAGTTTTTTGATTAAATTAGAGGACATGCTATGTTATAAGGTTACGACAATTACTTCACTTAATTTTTAAGATTAATATGTGCGACTTTAAGGCTAAAAAAAGTCTAATTACTGCTAAGTATCTGCTGTGTGAAGTCAAGCACTTAACTGTTGTTCAGAATGCAGGTTACATCAGGATTGTTTGTCTTTCGAGTAGAAGACTGCTACAGTCAATTTAAAAGCTCCACGTATTTTCACTCTTGAAACAAATGGGAGCTTTTCAAACATTCCAAATGACTACCTTTATTTGTTCTTTGCCCTAAAATATGTGCGCTGTCACTGGACTGATGACATAAAAATGAATATAATTGGTAAATTACTGCTGACACCACTAATGGCCATTTCAGATGATTCCACAAAGAAAGGAACATTATTCCATATAAAACATAGTTATTTGTATAAAGACTAACTGCTATTAGGTTAGCACAAGAAGAATTTATACAAATATCACTTGGCAAACAGCAGATATTCTTACTAGAGTATTTTCTGTTCTGGGAGAACTTCTAATTTCTTTACTTTTTTAAAAAAAAGTGTCAGGGAAATGTAGTACAGTCGAAATGACTGCTAAATACATTAAATAGATCAAAATATATTTGGCATATCTAAATACAATGATCAATTGTAGGGAAGAAAGTATAAGTCACATTATCATAACATTTCAGCCACTATTGTTGGACAATTAACATTCAGGAATGCTGAAGTCTAGAACTGGAGGATATGTCATTGGGCTGAAGGTTAGACATGTAGCAAAATTGTGGAGAGATTTAAAAAACCAAGACGACTATTTTAGAATTGAGACGGTGCTTAACTGGGAACACATGTTGGTCGGCAAGGTAACAGGTAAATCAGACTTGGTATGAGTTTGGAGTTTTAGGCAGTAAGGTCATATGTGACTCCAGGTTTATGCAGTATGGAAGTTGGAAGACAACTAGGAGCACACTGGAATGAAGGGCTTTTACCCAAAACGTCAATTTTCCTGCTCCTCAGATGCTGCCTGACCTGCTGTGCTTTTCCAGCACTAATCTCCAGCATCTGCCTCGTACACTGGAATAGTCAAGTCTAGAAGTAATATAGCATGGTTGAGGCCTTAAGCAGCAGATGAGCTGAGACAAGAGTTTGTTGTTATAGAGCAGGAAGTTAGCAGTCTTAACAGTATTACAGACATGTGGTTCGAAGCTCATTTTTTGGGCCAAATACAATAACAAGGTTGTGTACAGTTTGAAATAAAAACAGAAATTCTGGGGACACTCAACAGGTCAGGATACACATGCAGCAGAAAACAGAGTTAGTAATGTAGGTGGATGGCTTTTTATCAGAACTGTAAATAGATTTGAACAGCCTTAGAAAGCTGTCAGGGAGAGGAATAGTGTCAATAGTTAGGGAATGAGGTTTGTTTTGGAGACCAAAGATAATGGCTTTGGCCTTCCCAATATTTACAAGGGTGAAACTTCTGATTATCCATACTGGGTACGGGACAAGTGTAACAATTTAAAGAAAGAAGTGGGGAAAGAAATGTTATAGCGAGGTACAGCTGGATGTCATCAGCATACGTGGAATTTGACACACCGTTTTCAGATTATACCACTGATGGGCAGCACGCAGATAACAAACAGGAGACAGATCCTTAGACGAAACTAGTGATATAGGCAGCGAGAAGCTATTGCAGACAATTCTCTAGATAGAAATGGATGGAAAAGGAAATGAAAGCAGGCAAGTGCAGTCCCATACAACTAGACAACTGCGGAGAGGAGTTAGGATGCTCGGTCAATCCAGATAAGTCAAGAAGGATGAGGAGATACAGTTCACCTTGATCGGTTCACATAGGATGTCATTTCTGAATTAGATAAGAACCATGCCAGTACCACGGCAAGGGTTCAAATTTAATCAGAGGTTCAAACATGGGGTTCTGGGAAAGATGGAAATGGATTGGCAACAGCATATTCAAGGTCTTTAGACAGGAAAGCAAGTCTGGAGATGAGGGAGGTAATTCTGGAATGAGGGAGAGTGTGAAAACTTTTTTATGGGGATGATGATGGTAAGTTTGAAGAGGAAGACAGTATTGAGGAAGAGCCATTAACAATCTCACCTGATATAGGTTGGGCGAGGGAGGGGAGAATGATAATCTATCATTTGATGGGAATAGGGTTAAGAGCAGGAGATGAATCTTGTGGACAAATGAGCTCAGATAGAACGAGGGAAAATAGAAGAGAGAAAAAAAACATACAAGTTCAGGGTTAAGAATACAGGAAATATTAGCAGAAACTTGGCCCAGAGGATTTGGAAAGAAAACAGTGAAGGCAGTGGAGAAAAGAAGCAATGGTATCTTTGCATTTGAGAGTGACTGCAGAATAGCCAGTTTTGGCAAAGGAGAACAAGACCTGCGAATATTTTAAGTAGTCTACCCAGATCTGACAGTGAATAGTTAAACCATTTGTCTGCCAACTCTATTTAACTCTGGATCCCTTGGACTAAAAATGGAAATAAAGGCTTTACAGGTTAAAAACAACCAAGGTGAGATAGGGTAA
Source organism: Chiloscyllium punctatum (assembly GCF_047496795.1). NCBI lineage: Eukaryota > Metazoa > Chordata > Chondrichthyes > Orectolobiformes > Hemiscylliidae > Chiloscyllium > Chiloscyllium punctatum. The sequence goes on along the minus strand of NC_092749.1, from coordinate 100,268,546 downwards.
TAACTCCAATTGAAGTTAGTTGTTTAGATAAGGCTGGTTTTGAGTAATAGCATCTGCAACATTATTATAGCACATTAATTATGTTCAAATAGAACATTAGGATTTACATTTTTGAATCAAGTCATAGTAAGCATAAAATTTAATCTAATTGAAAGGCACATTTAATATCAGAAAACAAGTTTTATCTGGCATGTGTATTACGTATTAGCGAACATGATACTGGATCCTTACTGTATCCCATTAACTCTCCTCCAGGCGCCTCTGCAACAATGAAATATTCCGGCCAATGAGCCAGATACTGTAGGTAGAAGGGTATTCCATACTATGAATCACTTAAGAAAATTAACCACAAAAATTAATATTAATGGTAAAATTATAATAGTCAATATAGTTTATAATAAATCAACCATATAACAAAATACATTCCATAAATATAAATTTGTTAAAGTTCGCAGGCTTTTTATACGTGATAGGAAGCTATTTCAATGCAATTTTTCAGTCCAAACTATTCTCTCTCCTTTCTGATTTCTAAAGTAGCAAATGCTCCTGTTTCCCTACCTCAGATCAACATACAAGAGATGGCGACATAGCAGTAAGATCGTTGACCTATTAATCCAGAGACCCTTGTCAATGCAAGGGGGCAACTTTTTTGAAATTCTACTTCAGCAGCAGGTAAAATTTCAATTCAATTGCTAAATCTGGAATTGAAAACTAGTGTCAGTTATGGTGACCATGTTGTTGTCAATCTGGTTCACTAATATCCTTTAAAGAGGGTAATGTGCCACCTTTACCAGTCTGACCTACTTGAGTTTAGACCCATAGGCTGACTGCTAGCTCTGCTCTGAAATGGTCTAGCAAGCTATTCAATTCAAAGATCAGGGAATGGCTTCCAAACATATGCTGTTTGGTGCTTGTATTTTCAAGAGTTTGTATTCTGAAAGGGTAAAAATCAATGCTGAATGTAGTGCAAGTTCAATGGTAACCTAGAACTTTTAACTTTAAGAAATCTGCCATTCCCTGTCCCCAAATGGTTAGATGTCATGGAACCAACTCTACACTGAATAAAGAATCACAATGCCATACAAGTACAATTACTCCACGACTAAAGCTTGAGTGAAATGCTTTTGTAAACTATAGCTATACAGTATGTGTGAATGCACAAAGTCAAATGAATTTTAAAAGTTCCACTGGACCACAAGGTGAAAGGAACTATACCGGTTGGCAAAATGTTATTTTATAGCACAACTTTTGAAGGTTGTAAGCACTTATGACATCAACTAATGATGACTTAACAATTTCAACTAACCAGAAAGACAAGTATTCTGAATCCACCGATCGCTCAAGTACATTATTTATGTTAAGAAACCAGAAATAAACTAAACACGAACATAAAAAATTCTTAATAACAACCAAATAAAAGAAAGGATTAGCGTATTCTGCTCAATGGCACTGCATGTTACATTAAACCAAAATTCCCCCCAGGAAACCAAAGTGGTAACAGATGGGTTCAAGGATACGGTTTCCGTTAGTGGATCCAAATTTCTGCAAAACGAAGAAAAACAAATTATAAAAAGGTTCAATCTCCTATTTTAAATATTAAGCAGTATTAGCTCTAAGTAAAGCTCACAACACTTTCATCATACAGGTATCAGTATCAAGAAATAGATCTTGAAATAAACCAAATTATTCTGGTCAAAATTTACAAATTCTTTTGGTCAACAAACTCAAGACAATTAAACACAATATGGTAAGGTCTGTGAACATCATGCAATGAATGAACTGTGTTCATTAATACTACTGGGTCACATATTTTGACAGGCATTAGGTAGGGTTTACAAGTGGCCTTCAGCTGGGATTACAAGTTCGAAACACTTTAGTTTCCTTCCTTCCTGATTGGGCACAGAGGAACAATGAACTGAGATGAAGGATGGCATTCAACCCCTCGAACCTGTCCTGCCATTTGATAAGATTATGGCGGATCTGGTTGTGGTCTCAACTTCACTCCATGTCTTTCCCGTAACCCTCAACTCCTATCTATTAAAATCTCATTCACCCTTTCATTAAAGATAGAGAAAAGGATTCCACAGGTTAATGATACTCTGAATAACAAAGAAAACTCACTTCACTTATCCATATCTCTTTGCAGAATCTATCTATTTCCCCATCTCAATGTCATCAGCAAATTTAACTATCACATATTTGATCCCTTCTTTGATACAGATCGTAAATGTTTAATACCCCAAAATTGATCGATGTGGCACTCCGCCAGTTACAGTTTACATGTGAGCACTCTCATCAGTGCCTAGTTTCACACATTGGGGCTCATCTTCAAAACCAGGCACTTGATATTATATTCCACACATATCCAAGGAAGGAGCATGCTTCATACCAACCAATATCTCTTGCTGACCAGCTTTAGTGATTTCACCTTCCAAGAAAACCAAACGCAAAAGTTGAAGAAAGTTTAATTGTATACTATAACATGATTTTTCAACAGGAGCACAGTATTTTTGAATATTATGGGAAGCTATGTCAATGATATGCAAGTAATTCAATTGCCTGGCTACTCTGCGCAGATACAGTAACACATTCTAGACATCAGCAATGTACTGCAGTGAAAGAATTCTGTACTTATTCCTGTGTTCCCGTGTATTCAAAATAAAAGTATTCTTGGATACACAAATTTAAGGGTATAGCAATTAGTTGTGTAATTTCTGCAGGATAAGAGCAGATTCAGTTTTATGAAACAGAATAGTTCCCAACACAAATTGCCCAAGTACCTCAAGCATTTTGATTTTTACACTCCCATTGTTAATATATTTTGAAAAGTTGTGTTTAAAGGAGTTGGTTTGCAGTGACATTTAATAGACTGAGGTGATATAGAGTTTTTTTTTAAATGGTCATTGAAAGGATATTTGAGATTTTTTTTAAAAAAGGCTCATACTGGAAATCATGACTAAGTTTATTGTTTGGACATGTTCGCTGAAAAATGACATTCCTGAGGTTATAGTTGTAAGAAATTGTGGCTATTTGGTATTAGCTGGAGCTCAGCTACTGTGGAGTGTACTGAAATCAGTCAGGAAGTGTGTGGTGCTGGGAAAGCACAGCCGCTCTGGCAGCATCCCAGGAGCAGGAGAGTCGACCTTTCGAGCCTAAGCATCAGGAATGAGGCACTTATGCTCGAACCGTTGATTGTACTGCTTATCGGATGCTGCCTGACCGGCTGTGCTTTTCCAGCACCACAGATTTCGAGTCTGATCTCCAGCATCCGCAGTCCTCACTTTCTGCTATTGACATTAATCACCCAACACAGCCACCTGTTTTGAAAATTTTTCAGAGAATCCAATTAGAAAGTTAAACATGATACAGCTATTCTCCTAGGTTTCTGGAGAATTTTGTCTTAACATCTCCTGAACAAACTGCCTCTGAAATTATCCCAGTAACAACCATATGTGGATGTAAATTTAATTGCTGATGTGGTAGATTTGTTCTCAGAGGTTTTGCCACCATGCTGGGTAACATCATCAGTGAGCCTCCGATGAAGCGCTAGAGTTCTGTCTTGCTTGCTATGTGTGTCTTGGTCGGTTGTGGTGGGTGATATCACTTCCGTTTTTTTTTCTGAGAGGTTGGTAAATGGGATCCATTGCAATGTATATGTTAATGGAGTTCCAGTTTGAACGCCAGGTCTCTAGGAATTCCCATGCGTGTCTTTGTTTTGCCTGTCCCAGAATGGATGTATTGCCCAATTGAACTGGTGTCCCTCTTTATCTGTGTGTATGGATACTAGTGATAGTTAGTCATGTCTTTTGGTGGCTAGTTGGTGTTCATGTATCCTTGTGGCGAGTTTCCTGCCCATTGGTCCAATGTAATGTTTGTTGCAGTCCTTGCAGGATATTTTGTATATGACATTCATTCTGGTGGTTGTTGGCATGGGGTCCTTTAAATTCATCAGGAGTGGTTTCAGTGTGGTGGTATGTGTTTAGTAACAACTGTCTCTGCTTTATGACCCATCTACATGTGCTGAGACACCAGCATCTGGATTGCTTCATGTTATATTTTTCCCCACAATTAACTATTATTTTGTTGAAGCTTTTCTGTGCATTTGCTGTCTGCAGAGGAACCTTTTTTAAATTTTGCTTTTACTGATGTATGGGTGTACATACATGTGTTTTAGGTTATTTAGAAGGGTAGAGATTCGTACTGTCATATTCAAAGCTGTGTGTTAATAACTTTTTTTTTTATTGAGTAAGCATTGCTTTACAATAAATCAATAGATTCATTATCTATTAAAAGAAATCCATTTGACGGATTTGAATTTGGAAATAGATAGATTAGCATATATACAATTGGCCGTAGTGATACAAAAACAGAAGAAATTGCTGGAAAAGCAGCATCTGTGGAGAGAAATCAGTTAACATTTCAGGTCCAGTGACCCTTCCTCAGAACTTGGCCATTTGGTAACTCTTTTTCAAAATGTACATTGCACTCACGCAGACTAGTGGAACTTCAGAACAATATTATATACATACCCACCTTGGTTGTAACAAAATATTACTGTACATTATTTAGAAACAAACTCATATGTTGCTGTATCTGTTCATTAGTCCTATTATCATCATAGAATCCCTACAGTATGAAATAGGCCATTTGGCCCAACAAGTCCACACCGACCCTCAAAAGAATATCCCACCCAGACCTATTCCCCTACCCTATTGCTCTACATTTCACCCTGATTAATGCACCTAACCTACACATCCCTGAACACTATGGCAATTTAGCTTGGCAAGGGACACATGGTGGCCCAGGAAAGACCTCCATTGTGACCAGCATACTATGCCAGCTTGTTTTGTTTTACCCTTCAACAGCACTAGCAATTTATCATGCAGTTCCACTCCATTGCCTGCCCTGATACCCAGCTCTGTGGGATTAGCCTTGTGTGGTGCAACAAGCTCAACTCCAAAGATTTTTCATGCCCCGCCAAACAAACAGTCAACTCAGTCACTAATAGTAGACCCTTATACATTTATTTCCACATGTTGGTCTTTGTCACTGTCTCAGACTTTCACTCAAAGCGAACAATTCTGAGTACAATCTTAAAGTTTGGTTCAACCTTCACATCTGCTCAGTCACCAATATGCTTGTTTACACCTCTGCAACATTACCAACCTTCATACCAACTTCACTAGCCTCTGTCATCTTCCTCAAACTTATCACACATCAACTATGCCAATTCACTTTGTGGATGTTTCTTCATCTATTGTTACTGCGTGTTATTCCACTCTCTATTACAAGATCCTGCGTGATGTAATGCATTAAAACCCATATGAAAACAGATTTATAGTTTTGGGAACCAGAGACCAAAAATTTAAAGCAATTCATAAAAGAATCCAGAGACAAAGCAAGGAAAAGTATTTCATGCATAATAATCTGAAATTGATACCGACAAGATTGGTGGAAATAAATTCAACATCTTTCAAAAGGGAAATGGAAAATATTTGGAGATGCAAAATTAAAAAACTCTACGTGAAGAACAGGGCAGGAGTGGAATTGGATAAATATGGCAGTGTGACAGGCCAACTGTCCCCCTATCTCATTGATCCATTGCTAACAATTCAACACATCAGCACACACTCACTGAACAGTCTAGTCTCCTTATACATCACAGTCTTCACAGAGCGCTATAGAAAATAAGTATAATCAATTTTCAGATAGACAGATTTGTAATCAATAAGGGAATTAAGGATGCAAGGGAAATGCAGGAACATGGCGTTGAGTATTTTCAGGTCAAGCATCATCTCATTATTAAAAACCATACAACACCAGGTTATAGTCCAACAGGTTTATGTGAACTATAACCTGGTGTTGTGAGACTTTAACTTTGTCCACCGCAGTCCAATACCAGCATCTCCACATTATTATCTCATTGAATGACAGAGTAGGCCATATAGCCTTATAATCATGCTTGTGGCCCTGTATATTTCACTTCGTCAGATATGTGGAACAGTCCATCTCCCGCAGCTACACTGGTACCACCCCCACCTTTTCCTCCACTACATCGATGACTGTATCGGCACTACCTTGTGCTCCCACGAGGTGGTTGAACAGTTCATCCACTTTAACACCTTCCACCCGGACCTCAAATTTACCTGGACCGTCTCAGACTCCTTCCTCCCCTTCCTAGACCTCTCCATTTCTATCTTGGGCGACCGACTCAACAGGGAGATTTACTATAAACCGACTGACTCCCATAGCTACCTATGATTACACCTCCTCCCACCCTGCCCCCTGTAAAGTCACCATCCCATATTCCCAATTCCTTCGCTTCCGCCACATCTGCTCCCAGGAGGACCAATTCCAATACCGAACAACCCAGATGGCCTCCTTCTTCAAAGACCGCAATTTCCCCTCAGACGTGGTTGACGATGCTCTCCACCGCATCTCCTCCACTTCCCGCTCCTCCGCCGTTGAACCCCACCCTGCAATCACCACCAGGACAGAACCCCACTGGTCCTCACCTACCACCCCACCAACCTCCAGATACATCATATCTTCCTTTGTCATTTCCGCCACCTCCAAACAGACCTCACCACCAAGGATACATTTCCCTCCCCTATCAGCGTTCCGGAAAGACCACTCCCTCTGCAACTCTGTTAGGTCCATACCCCCCACCAACCCAAATTCCACTCCCGGCACCTTCCCCTGCAACCGCAAGAAATGCAAAACTTGCGCCCACACTACCCCTCCCCCCACTTCCCTCCAAGGCCCCAAGGGATTCTTCCATATCCGTCACAAATTCACCTACACCTCCACACACATCATTTACTGCATCCGCTGCACCCAATGTGGCCTCCTCTACATTGGGGAGACAGGCTGCCGACTTGCGGAACGTTTCAGAGAACACCTCTGGGACACCCGGACCAACCAACCCAACCGCCCCGTGGCTGAACACTCACTCCCCCTCCCACTCCGCCGAGGACATGCAGGTCCTTGGCCTCCTCCATCATCAGACCATGGCCACACGACGGTTGGAGGAAGAGCGCCTCATCTTCCGCCTAGGAACTCTCCAACCACAAGGGATGGACTCAGATTTCTCCAGCTTTCTCATTTCCCCTCCCCCCCACCTTGTCTCAGGTCCAACCCTTGGAGTCAGCACCGCTTTCTTGACCTGCAATCTTCTTCCTGACCTCTCCACCCCCACCCCCTCTCCAGCCTATCACCCTCACCTTAACCTCCTTCCACCTATCGCATTCCCAACGCCCCTCCCCCAAGTCCCTCCTCCCTACCTTTTATCTTAGCCTGCTGGACACACTTTCCTCATTCCTGAAGAAGGGCTTATGCCTGAAATGTCCATTCTCCTGCTCCTTGGATGCTGCCTGATCTGCTGCGACTTTTCAGCTCTGTATATTTCACCCCATACATTAGAAACATAGAAAACAGCAGCAAGGAGTAGGCCATTCGGCTCTCCCAGCCTACGCTGTCATTCAATATGGTCATCCAACTCAGTCTCCTGCTCCCGCTTTCTCCCTGTACAATTTAGTCCCTTGAGCCCTAAGAAGAGTAACATTCCCGCCATCCTGCAGTTTGCTCACATGTTGTTGAAGCGAAAGAGGTCATCACAACAAAACGCACGTAACGTGGTCATTTCGGCAGCGCACGTCCCAGCCTCTCCCCTTTCCTCGGGATACAAGCGGAACTGACGCAGCACGCCAGCGACGTAACGTCTGGTCCCAGGATGGGTCACGAGGGCACCCCGCTAACGGTCAGAGTCATGACCCCCGGCCTCACCCCGCCCACTCCACTGCCACGCGCCTGTGCGCTCCAATCACCGTGCCAGTACCGCCCCGACTCCCGCCACGCTCCGCTCCATCGCCACGAATTCAGCCGCCCCGCCCCCCGCACCCCGCACCCCCACTCTATGGCCACGCCCCCATCCTCCACGCTCCAGCTCCACCTCCAGCACCCACGACAACCCCGCCCACTTCCCGCCCCTCAGCTTCTGGGCCTCATCAACGACCTCGCCCCGGCCACCAGCACCGCCGCCAGACAGCCCTTCTCCCAAACCCACCCAATCCCGGACGTCGCCCCGCCCAATCCTCCGCCCCGCCCTTAGCCCAGGCCCGCCCTCGAGATAGCCCCGCCCTCACAAAAACACGGTCGCCCGCCCATCCAGCCCACCAGCCGGTCTCAGCCCCGCCTCCTATTCCCGCCCACTCTGTCCGCAAGGCCGGCCCCGCCCCACCATATGCCACGCCTCCTTCCCCGCCCACCCAGTCCTCAGCCCCGCCCCCTGTTTTGATCTGCATGTCTCTATGACTCTATAACTAGACGTATGGCAATAAAATACTAATTAGCCAAAATTTCCCTGCTCCCACGAATGTATTAAAATACTTTTAACATACAAAACCCTGTAGCCATCACCCTTAACTCCAAAGTCTGGCCCCTCATGCCTCCATGACATTGGCATAGAAAACACTAACCAGTTGAGCATTCATTTAGCATGAACCAAAGTTACCAACACGAGAGGGCACCATTTATCAAGGATTACGAATGTCTTTTAAAAATTGTCTTGTGTACACTTGTCACATAACAGCTGAAGAAAATTGATAAGAATTCCAAGTAATCCGCACTTCAGATCATTTGTATGCACTGCTAATCTCAGCTGAGGTTGAGAAAAGAAAGCAAGTTCTATAACTTTACATTATCTTGTTTTAATCATCAGAAAGTTCAGAACTTGAGTATTGTTGAGAAAAGAGACTAATTATTGAATCTTTTTACTTGCACTGGTCAGGGCAGACACAAGAATAATAAATTTCAGAAGGAAATATAATTGATACCTTTTGAGAAACAGGGTGCTGACTATTTGACAAATGCACTTTGATTAATCAAGGTATGGTGGCTTAGTGGTTAGCACTGCTGCCTCACAGCAGTAGGGATGTAGGTTTGATTTCAGTCTCAGGCAGCTGTCTGTGTGGAGTTTGCACATCCTCCCCACATCTGTGTGGGCTTCCCCCCCGCCCAAAGATGTGCACGCTAGGTGAATTGGCTAAATTGCCCATAGTGTTCAGGGATGTCTAGGTTAGGTTAGGTGCATTAGTCAGGAGAAATGGAGGATTAGGAAATAGGTCTGTGTGGGTTACTTCTTGGAAGGTCAGTGTGGACCTGTTGGGCCAAATGACCTATTTCCACACTGTAGGGATTCTATGAAGGCACGTATTCTCTGTAGCAACATGTTAATTAGCATCCCGTTTTCCATATTGCATAAATTGTTGTTTCTTTTGAAATTGGTTTTGTTGTGTCATCAGTGTAAGACAAGAAGCTTTTCAGTGGTTACATTGTTATATTTACTGTTATTCAATAAATAAATGTTTATATTGCAAGTTAGATTTCTTTGGAGTAATATTTATTTTGATTAATATCCCTTGGGGAAAGCCTTTCAATTTAAGAGTATGCTGAATAGTAATCCTTGCAATGAAAATGAATTATTTCTTCTGATCACACAGAAGCCCATGGTTTATGTTAGCTCCCAAGGGAGACTTTGCAATCATAGAGTATGCAGGCGATTAGGAGAGTGACAACATTATTGTCCTCATTTTGTGGCCTATGATCCCTGCTCAATAATGAGGGTTGATGGTTGAGAAATGGTGCTCGGGAAGGGCGGAGGTGTAGTGGAGCAGAAGCACTGAATCAATCTTTAATACAGTTCAGAGGCGGAGGATGAAATTGCTATATGCACATAGTGCTGTGTTCCCCAAACAGTGAGCAATTCTACATAGAGTTGAAATGAACCCATCTTGTAATCTTGAAAGACTTCCTTCCAAACGATTGGCAATTTGAATCTTTTTTCCAGGGCTCCAGCCAATTCCATGTGGGACTCCAGAAGACAAGAACTTAATCTGCAGAAATTCACCATAATTCCTCAGACAGCACTCTTCCAAACCCATAATCACTCACTTGTAGAAGGACAAGGGCAGCAGATACATGGGAATATATCACCCATCATCACCATCCTGACTTGAAAATGTATTGCTGTTCCTTCACTGTCACCAGATAAAAAACATCCTGGAGCATCAAACCTCCCTATGGTGGGTATTTCTACAAAAATGAACTGCAGAGGTTCAGGACTGCATCTCACTGCCACCCTCTCAGGGGCAATTAGGGATGAGTATAAAATGCTGGCAGATCCAGCAACGCCCATATCCCATGAGTAAATTTTAAAATTACAGCCAGGTCAGTCAGCAATAAAATCAGAAAGCATTTGTTTCACAAAGTTTATGGAATTCTGGAGTTCCTTTCTCAGATGTCCTAGCTCAACTGGATGTTTCAAGACTGTTTTTCTTTGTTAAGGATTAAAGGGATCAAGGGATAGCGATCAAAGGCAGGCAAGTAGAGTTGAGGTACAGATCAGTTATGATCTAATTAAATAGTGAAACAGAGTCAAGAGGCTGAAACAAAGGCAGAAACAAATTTTCTTTTAGGAAGAGAGACAGAACCACCCAGAAGGTTAGTGAGTGTACAGTACAGGTTTCTTTCAGAGACATACACACAGATATTTCAGAGAAAAAAAAAGACTGGTAAGAACAGTAGTACAGTTATCATCCTCCAAAGCATTTGGGACAGGGAAAAAAGGTCCTGAGTAGCTTAGGAGGTTGTAAGAGAAAGCTCGAGAAACATAACATATTTAAGATGTCAGAGAGGAAGGTATTGTCGCAAGTCTGTCAAATGCATAAGTTTAAGGAATTAACTAAAGAAGCTGTGTTGGTAACTTGCTAAAGGTCTCATGAAAAGACACGTAAAGAAGATGTTATTATGAATGTAGGAGTTTGCCAGCAGGAAATCTACTGTACTCATTCCCATTGAACAAGGAACTTTAAAATGAAAAAAGGGTGACTCTTTACTGATGCTTGGGCATCTTTTACTTTGCTGATGATAAAGGATTTCTCTTACAACCTCCTGAGCTACGCAGGACCTTTTTTCCCTGTCCCAAATGCTTTGGAGGATGACAACTGTACTACTGTTCTTACCAGTCTTTTTTTTTCTCTGAAATATCTGTGTGTATGTCTCTAAGAGAAACCTGTACTGTACACTCACTGACCTTCTGGGTGGTTCTGTCTCTCTTCCTAAAAGAAATTTTGTTTCTGCCTCTGTTTCAGCCTCTTGACTCTGTTTCACTATTTAATTAGATCATAACTGATCTGCACCTCAACTCTACTTGCCTGCCTTTGATCGCTATCCCTTGATCCCTTTCATCCTGAACAAAGAAAAACGGTCTTGAAACATCCAGTTGAGTTTATTTCTGATGTTGATAATAAGATTGTTTCAAATAGTTCTTATATAGTATAAGACCTTTTTTCCATCTTGTTTGCAATAAATGATGTTCTTTTGTAATAAGCACATTGGCAGCCTCTAATTATTATATTCAGTAACTGACCATCATGGTAAACAAATAGTAAAAATAAACTGAATGTAAAAACCATCTTTTTTTTATTTTTCAGCATTTTTGTTTGTGGACTGAAAGGGGAAAATAACACTTTTGAAAATCAAAAGATTTTGAAGGATTGCTGTCCTGTTTTTAAAAAAATAAGAAGCCCTTCATCAGGCTCTGGCCTGAAATGTCGATTCTCCTGCTCTTCAGGTGCCTGACCTGCTGAGCTTTTCCAGCAACTCACTCTCCAATCACCAGCATCTGCAGACCTCACTTTCTCCATGGAGGAGAAGACAGCCGAGTGGTATTATAGCTGGACTATAGTTTTTCTTTGTTAAGGATTAAAGGGATCAAGGGATAGCGATCAAAGGCAGGCAAGTAGAGTTGAGGTACAGATCAGTTTTGATCTAATTAAATAGTGAAACAGAGTCAAGAGGCTGAAACAGAGGCAGAAACAAATTTTCTTTTAGGAAGGGAGACAGAACCACCCAGAAGGTCAGTGAGTGTACAGTACAGGTTTCTTTCAGAGACACACACACAGATATTTCAGAGAAAAAAAAAGACTGGTAAGAACAGTAGTACAGTTGTCATCCTCCAAAGCATTTGGGACAGGAAAAAAAGGTCCTGAGTAGCTTAGGAGGTTGTAAGACACCCAGCCAATGAGCTGGGCATCCAGGTTCAAATCCAGCCATGGCAAGTGATGGAACTTAGATGTGGAAAGTTGAATGATGAAAATGAAACTATCATTGCTTGTCAGAAAACTCCATCTGGTTCATAAATGCCCTTTAGGAGAAGATACAAGGCCTACATGTGACTCCAGACCCACAGCGATCTGGTTGACTCTTAATTACCTTCTAAGCAATTACTGTTGAGCAATAAATAGCTGGCCTAGCCAACAATGACCACATCCTATGAATACATTTTTTAAAAATCTCATTATGTGTGCTGTATACCCAAACAACGGAGATGGGAAGGGTTTGCAGATGAACTGAAACTAAGGGATGCATATGAATGGAGCTTTGTCCACCAACAAGCAGCTGATTGGTCTTTGGACTAGTCACCAATGAAAACATCTGGAATAGGAGAATCAAGAAACAGCACGTCCTGATGAGCCCAAAGGACCTTTGCAGTGAACTCCAAAGACAGGGACCATTGAGCTGCCTTCCCAGTCTTTTCCTCCAGCCACCACAGCTGTTTTTCGCCCTGCATGTGTGTACAGGAGGCTAGTTATAAAGGGGTTAGAGTTGACAGTTCATAACTGGTCAGCTGTAGCTAGAATCCACATCTTTGTAATAAATAGGAATGCTTGTTAAGTACAGAAAACTTGTTTGTACTTTCTGTCAACCTAAGTCTAAAAGATAGGGAAATTGAAAAGTTTTACATGACTTTGAAAATCATTAAGTTTTGATGTGACACTAAAATTCCTGGGGCTTGATTTCCAGCACATTACCCTGGTGAGGTGTAATAATATCAAGCCAGGTTTCACACTGAAATCTGACTTGTTAAGCATTACCATCAGCTGGGATCATAACAAATTGAATGGGACAAACTTCCATTTATCTATTTCCTGCACTTGTCTTTGCGGTAATGCATATCAAAGGTATTGGCCTTGCCAAAATATGAGAAAAAGACAACTTCCATTTAGTTACAGCTCCATCTCTCTGTCAATTTATACAGACAGATTACTTAAGAGGCTTATCCTAAAAGGGAGTGCCCTCACCATTGCGTTAATCCAGAATGTTACCAAGCAGGTTTGAAGATAAATTGTAGTTGCTGTGATCAAATGCTCAAAAGTCAGCACTTGCATTGAGAATGGTCTCCAAACCTATTCAACCAATTTTCATTGCTCCTATTCAAAGGTGACCATGGACCAGGGATCTTCTGCTCAGAGGGCATCAGCATCCAAAGGAAAACATTCCTGGAGCTCCTGGAAAAAACAATCCACCTCAGGGCTCAGTTCTGACATTGACACATTTTATCCACTTCACAAATGAACTTCCCCACATTATGTTTGCAGCCAACATCCATCTGTCCAAGGGATCAGGACATCAGATACCTAGAGGAAGTTCTGATCACTGATGAGAGAGGTGTCCACTATTGAAGAAGATGGAAGCATCTAAACCAAGGGCCAGGAATATAGCTCCTGAACACTATGCACTATGATGAGAAATTCAGGAGAATTACATTAGGATCAAATGTTGCCTTTCTCAATGCCAGGAGCAATGAGTCACATTTGTTGAGATGAGATTCTCTCTAGTAAGTGGCGAGAGGCTTTTTAATAGAGATTATTAACCTCACTACTAATCTCGCCTCATTCATATGCCCTGTATTATTCTTCCATTTGCCGAGTAGAAATCAGATCCCAAGACTTCCTGACATGAAAGCCAGAGAGACTCCAGCTCACCCCTTACTCTTCCAGATCTCCATCTTGGATACCTGGAACAAACGTGTACTGAAGAAGGGAATCCAGAGAGTGAAAAGGGGGCACGAGATGGCCTTGGCTGAGAAGATTAGGGTGAATTTAGAGAGGTTCTTTAAATATATTAAAGTAAAAAGAATAACTAGAGAGAGATTAGGGCCCCTAAAGGTTCAAAGTTGACATGAGCATGTAGAACTGCAGGAAACGAAAGAGGTCCTCAATGAATAATTCTCCTCTGTTTGCTGTGGAGAAAGACATGAAGACCTGGGAACTTGGGAAAGTTAGCGATGATATCTTGGGTCCATATCACAGTAGAGGAGGGTGTTGGATGTGTTAGAATGTATGAAGGTGGATAAATCTCCTGATACTGACCAGCTATATCCACGAACACTGCAAGAGCAGAAATTGCAGGAAACCTAACTGATATGTTTGCATCATCGTTAGCCACAGGTGTGGTCCTAGAAGACTGGAGGGTAGTGAATATTGTACCCTTATTGAAGGAGGACTGCAAAGAAAAACCTGGGAACTATAGAGCAGTAAGCCTAACATCTGTGTTAGGTAGGTTATTTGAGAAGATTCTGAGAGATAAGATACACATGCATTTGAAAAGACAGGGTTTATTGGGAATAGTCAGCATGGCTTTGTGCATGGGAGATCATGCCTCACAAACTTGTTAGAGGTTCTTTAATGAAGTGACCAGGAAGGTTGACAAGGGCAGGGCTGTAGATGTAGTCTACATTGGATTTCAGTAAGGCCTTCAATAAGGTCTCACATGGTAGGCTGCTCTGGAAGGCTAGATCACATGGAATCCAGGGAGAACTGGCAAATTGGATATAGATTGGAATAGGAAGCAGATGGTAATAGTGGAAGGATGCTTGTTCGACTGGAGGCCTATGACTAGTGGAGTGCCTCAGGGGTTGGTGCTAGGCCGATTGCTGTTTGTTTTCTATATCAATGATTTGGATGAGAATGTACAAGGCATGATTAGTAAATTTGCAGATGACACTAAAATATGTGGAATCGTGGACAGTGAGGAAGGTTATCAGAAATTGCAACAGGAACTTAATCAGCTGGGGAAGTGGGCTGAAGAATGGCAGATGGAGTATAATATAGATATGTGTGAGGTCTTGCATTTTGGAAAGTCAAATCAAGGCAGGAGTTCCATGGTGAATGGTAAGGCCTTAAGGAGTGTAATCGAACAGAGGGATATTGGAGTTCAGGTGCATGGTTCTCTGAAAGTGGAGTCACAGGTAGATAAGGCAGTCAAGACAGTTTTTGGCACACTGACTTTAGTCAGGGCCCTGAGTACAGAAGTTGGGAGGTTATGTTGCAGTTGTACAAGAGTTGATGAGGCCACACTTGGAGTATTGTGTTCAGGTTTGGTCATCTTGTTATAGGAAAGATGTTATTAAACTAGAAAGAGTGCAGAAGAAATTTACAAGGATATTGCCAGGACTCAATGGTCTGAGTTATAGGAAGAGGTTGGACAAATTATGACTTTTTTCTTCAGACTCAGGGGGACCTTATAGAGAGGTATAAGACCATGAGAGGTATGTAAACGGTGAATGCATTCAGTATTTTTCCCAAGGTTGGAGAATCAAGGACTAGAGGGCATCAGTTTAAGGTTAGAGGGAAAATAATAAAAGGGAAACTGAGGGGTAACTTTTTTACATAGATGGTAGTACACATATAGAATGAGCTGCCAGCAGAAGTGGTTGAGGCAGGTACATTAACAGCATTTAAAAAAGTATTTGGACAAATACACGCATAGGAAATGTTCAGAAGGATATTGAAAAAGTACTGGGAAATGGTGTTAGTGTTGATGGACACTTTGGTCGGCATGGACCAGTTTGGACATAGGTCTTGTCTCCGTGCTGTAGGGCTCTATGACACTATGGTTCTCTAATGTCTCAGAGCAAACTCTACAGGTAACAGCTGCACACATCCCACTTCCACAAACAGTGGCATCTGACACATGTCAGCCTCTCTGTACCACTATGTCAAGTCTCTGATCCACTTAAAGCTCATTAGTGCTGCACTTTACCAACTGTCAATGGAGTGCTCCTACAAAGACACTTTGAGCAGAGGACAGGCAGCCAGCTCACAGACTGTCTCAGGCAATCTCTCAGGGGCTGCACTTCTGCTCTCTTAGCACTCATCAACTCAGTACCTACCTGGCTGCTCACAATATGTCTGCCTTGCCACTTATCTCTTTGCTCCACAATCAGAGATATTAGGCTGATAGGTAGATAGGATAGTGAAGAAGGCGTTTGGTATGCTTTCCTTCATTGGACAGAGCATTGATTATAGGAATTGGGAGGTCATATGCGGCTGGACAGGACATTAGCTAGGCCACTTTTGGAATATTGCGAGCAATTGTGGTCTCCTTCCTATCGGAATGATGTTGTGAAACTTGAAAGCGTTTTAGTATGGATACAAAGCCAGGCATCTGGTCACAGTTGTCAGTAATCATCAGTCAAGTGTGTCAATGTGTTGTTGGATGGCACCATGTTATATCAATCTCATACCTATACCATGTGCCCGCAGTGTAGGTGGCAAATGCACTGCATGGGTTTCAAGCAAATGGCCATTGCCAAAGCCTGAGGTGAGTAGTCCTCAGTCAGGTCAAGGGAGATGTTCTTGGTCAAGGGTTTGGGTGCAGAAATCAAAGACAGCCTGCAATACCCATGCAGGTATCTGGGTGCACAGCCCCTCTTTAAAGATTTAAAGATTTCCTGGAGTATCCATGCCCCTCATCATTTTATAAATCTTTGTAAGGTCACCCCTCAGCCTCCGTCACTCCAGGAAAACAGCCCCAGCCTGTTCAGCCTCTCCCTATAGCTCAAGCCTTCCAACCCTGGCAACATCCTTGTAAATCTTTTCTGAACGCTTTCAAGTTTCACAACATCATTCCGATAGGAAGGAGACCAGAATTCCTCGCAATATTCCAAAAGTGGCCTAGCCAATGTCCTGTCCAGCCGCATATGACCTCCCAATTCCTATAATCAATGCTCTGTCCAATGAAGGAAAGCATACCAAACGCCTTCTTCACTATCCTATCTACCTGTGACTCTACTTTCAAGGAACTATGAACCTGTCCTCCAAGGTCTCTTTGTTCAGAAACACTCCCCAGGACCATACTATTAAGTGTATAAATCCTGCTCTGATTGACCATTATGTTCTTATGTTTTACTTGTTGAGTCGTTAAGAATATTCAAGGCTGAGAAAGACAGATTTTTAAGCAGTAAGGGGAGCAAGGGTTATGGAAAAAATGCAGGAACGATGAGTTGAGGATTATCAGATCAGCCATGATCACATCCAATGACAAAGCAGATGTGATGGGCTGAATGGCCTACTTCTGCTCCTATGTCTGTTGGTCTTATGATAAACCCCTTCTCCACTAGGCTTCTGTATACAGTTTATGTTTAAGCAATGTTTAAAGTACTATGAAATGCTCAGTGGAAATACTTACTTGCAGTAATAACTAAATTGCCAATTCCAGGACATGGAAGACATTGTCTCTTACTCCTCAATGTCTGAAATAAAATTACTTACGAAACAATTTAACTATGCTGGAAACCTAAAGCATGGAAATACCAGTTGTCCGGATTTTTTTTTGAGCAGTCCTACTGTCTGGACATTCCTGTAGGAAACTTGGAAGTTATCAGCTCCAATAATGTGCAAACAGTGTAGCCCAGGGAAAATACTATGTCAGGTTACAAATGATTATCATTTCTTTCTCTATAATCTTTATCTCTCTACCTGACAGTCTATTTCTCTGTCCCTCCCACCCCCTCTGCTAGTGTGGTATTTACTTCAATGGCCACTGAAGGCACCATAACCTTCCACCTTTGCCAGTATGTGGCATTATATAAGGGTTGCTTGAGGTAGTTAGCTGCCACTAATTATCTGGAGCCAGTTCATAACCATTGGTAGAGAATACACCAGTGTCCTGATTTTTTTACAGAGGAGGCACTTGTCTAAGTTAACAAGCTGCATGATAACTGAAAGGACAAAATGCATTTCTAATCTGACAAAGCAACTGAGGACTCTCAGGAGCTGTACAGAACCCAATTGCTGCCTATGAAGTCGAGTGTAGAAGTCCCATCTCCACCCAAACACTGTGTGACATCATCAGATTAGGTAGGGCTCAGTAATGTGAAGTCACCAACGTCCTAGTCTCTCATTAAAAACATAACTTGCAGAGTCATCATGCTTTGGGTAAAGGAAGGGGTTGAGAAGGAGAATCCTTTATGGTAATCTCAGCTGGTGCAGGAATTGGACTCATGCTGTTGGCATCACTCTGGATTGTTAAACAACCATTGAGACAACTGAGCTAAGCTTAGTACAGCACAATATTAACCCTTTCAGAGCCATTATCTTATTCAACAGTTCCCCACAACCTTGTACCTCCATATTTAATAATTGTACATTTGCACATATAACTACATTTATATTTTTCACAATCCTAAGCATAGTGGATTGGAGCCATTATGATGTGTTGATAATATTCAATCAGTAATTAAATTGTAACACAACCGCTCAAATTATCTTTAAATTGAGCCATGTTGGTGATGCCACATATTTGTTGTGAAACCAATAATTGTTTGTGCAATTGAGTGTTTGTTGGACCAATTAATGGGCCTGAAGAAACAACCATGATATGTCAATTAGAGTTGCATTGTAAGATTTGCTTCCCCTAAAGGATGGATTGAAATTTTGCAAAAACCTGTCAGATTGCATTCTGGTGCCTATGTACCAATTACCTTATTTGTTACATTCAGTTTCATAATTTACCAAAATAGGATTTGAACTCACTATCACAGGATTGCTAAACCGGGATTTGAACTATTCTCGTACAAAACAATTTCTGATGAAGACTTGAAACATTAACTCTGCTTTCTTCCCACAGATGCTGCCAGACCTGCTGAGTTTTTCCAGAAATTCCTGTTATCCCAGAAAAATCATACATTCCTCATTCCCCAACAAAGAAATAATGGCTCCGGGATTGCCTGAATATACAACTCTGACCTTCAAGCGTCTCGGAAGCCATGTATGTGATTTATACAGTGAAACAAAACATTTAGACTTGACAGATCTGTGGTCTTTGAATAGGATTCATTCTCTGACAGAATTGTCAAGATGCGTGTTTTAATGTGATGAGTCATTTACACACGAAAACCACATCTTCCTGTGTGTTTAAAAGCCAACAAAACAAAATTCCAAGAATGGACCATTTTCAAATGGATCACTTCCAAAGTCTCAATTGTACAAGCAGTGAAGATCAAAAGTGAAATCTTTTTAAAAACAAAATCAATGGCATTTCAAAGCATGACTATTAAAATATTCCTGACTTCAAAATTTGTTGTTGTTAAGAAAGGTGTTTCGAACCAATGGACAGAAAGCACAATATGGAAACAAGTGAGTTGGCTCAGTTTGCCTGTCTCTGTATCTTTTCACCACATCAGCGTTTTCCATCAGCTTTTCTTTTCCTAACCTTAAGCAACTAACTGTTTGTGGGCACTGCTTCAATGATAGATTAAAGCAATATAATTTCATATGGAAAAAAAGATTTTATAAAGGTATCTTTTTTTGCTGCATTCACCTTAAATTTGTACCTTCTCCTCTCAGCTGAATTGGTGATGGGGAACATTAGAATCAATAGAATCCCTACAGTGTGGAAGCAGGCCATTCGGCCCACCGAGTGTACACTAACCTTCCGAACAGCGTCCAACTCAGACCCACACCACTACCCTATCCCTGTAACCCTGCATTTACCATGGCTAACCCACCTAGTCTGCAAATCCCTGGACACTCCGCCAATGTAGCGTGGCCAACCCACATAACCTGCACATCTTTGGACTTTGGGAGTAAACCGGAGCACCCGGAGGAAACTCACGTAGACCCAGGGAGAATATGCAAACTCCAGAGCTTAAAACGTGCAACCTTCTATCCAAATCTCATTACATAAAACCAAAGTGACAGGCAGACATTCCCTGGTCCAGCAAGTTGTACAGAGATTTAAAATCAATTATGTGTTACTATCCACCAAAACGCGAAGAGGCAAAGAGAAAAAAACTAAAATGAAGAATGTGAAATAAACACTGAAAAAGGGTTCATGTGTAATAGGTCTATCATAAAACAGCATAACGTCGTGGTAATGTTGCTGCAGTGATTTCGTTTTCCAGGCATTTGAACTATGATCCAAAAACATGAGTTCAAACCCCATGACAGCAGCCAAGGAATGTAAATTCAGTTCATTGAATAAATTAGGCATAAAAAGCTACTATCAGATTGTTGCATAAGTTCATCAATGCGTGCAACCCAAGAGCAAGTCCGTGGCTCTTAATAGTCTTTCTATGTTGCTTTTCTCTGTGGCAGTCATTCCATTTGCCAAAAGCTATCCTCAATTTTTAAGGAATTCTCCTCCTTCCTCTTATCCTTCGAAATCTTCTCCCAATAAGATTGCTTTACAAGTTCTGTTTCCTCTTACACTGTGCCTTTCCCAGTCTCTGTGCCTTTTCTGAATTACATTCAGCAAGCTACTTTGTTTATTCACTCTCATTTTCCCTGCGTCATTTGTTACTTTTTCTGTCCAGCAGATTCTTTCCGTTCTCCTCCACACCCATCTTGCAAAGCTATTTAACAGGTTGGATTCCTCCTTAGAGCCATGCAGCCATACAACACAGAAGCAGCCCCTTCGGTTCATCTTGTCCATGTCAAACAGGTTTCCCAAACTAAACTAACCCCATTTGGCCCATATGCCTCTAAATCTTACCCATCCGTACACTTGTCCGAATGTCTCTTAAATGTTGTAGCTGTACCTACATCTATCATCTCCTTTGGCAGTTCATTCCATTCTTGCACTTCCTGGTGTATGAAAACGTCATTCCTCAGGTCTCTTTTAATTCTTTCCCCTCTCACTTTAAACTATGCCCGCTAGTTTTGAACTGTCCTATATTCAGAATAGACCTTTGATATTCCTACGCCCTTCATGATTATTTTAAATATCTATAAGGTCAGTCCTCAACCTCCGATGCTCTAGGTAAAACAAATCCCAGCCTAGTCAGCCTCTCCTTATAACTCAAACCCTCCAATCACGGCAACATCCTTGTAAATCTTTTCTGCACCCTCCTAATTTAATAATATCCTTCCTATAGCAGGATGACCAGAACAATATGCAATATTGCAAAAGTGGCCTCATCAATGTCCTGTATAGTTGCAACATGACCTCCCAACTCCTATACTCAATGCTCCATGAAGACAAGCATTCCAAATGCCTTCATCACCACCCTGTCTACTTGTGGTATCACTTTCAAGGAACTGTGTACCTGAACACTTAGGTATCTCTGTTCAACAACCTCCCCAGGGGCCTACCATTAACTGTGTAAATCCTGCTCTGGTTTGTCGTACCAAAATGCAACACCTCACATTTATCCAATTTAAACTTCATCTGCCGCTCCTTGGCCCACTGGCTCAGCTGATCAAGATCTCATTGTACATTAGATAACTTTCTTCACTGTCCACTATACCTCAATATTGGTGTCAACTGCAAACATAATAACCATGCTTCTGATATTCTCTTCCTAATCCTTTATATAAATGTCAAACAACAGTGAACCCAGTACCGATCCCTGCAGAACACCACTGATCACAGGCCTCCTGTCTGAAAAACAACCCTCTACCACAATCCTCTGTTTCCTATCATCAAACCAATTTTGGATCCAATTGGTTAGTGCATCCTGGAGCCCATACAATCTAACTTTACTAAGGTTTTGTTGAGGGCCTTGCTAAAGTCCATGTAGACAATATCAACAGCTCTGCCCTCATCCACCTTCTTGGTCACATCCTCCAAAAGCTCAATCAAGTTTGTGAGACATGATTTCCCATGCACAAAGCCAGGCTGACTATTCCCAAGCAATCCTTGCCTCTCTGAATGTATGTAAATCCAGTCTATCAATCCTCTCCCACAACTTACCCACTACTGACATTAGACTCACCAGTCTTTGATTACCTGGCTTTTCCTTGCAACCTTTCTTAAATTAAGGCACAATATTAGACACCTTCCAGTCTCCTGACACCTCGCCCATGGCTGTGGATGATAGAAATGAAATTAGGAAAACAAAAGTATTTCTTAACTTCACCCCTGTATATTTCATACTTCTTTAGGTTTTGAAGTGTCATTGATTTTCTTCAAGTTGCTGCTTCTAGTTCACGATCACCAAAAACACTTCTGAACTTCATAAACATAATCTTCCCCGAAGTTAGAACTCCCTAAATTCAGGTCTCATCTTCCTCAGAATCTGTGCTTCACAAATCTGATGCCCAACTCACAACGAGACAAAATATCACTCCAAATGAAGATTTTTACATTTTGAACTGTGCATTAAATTTTCCATATAGCACCCATAATTTGAGTCTTTCCCATTAATACTCTTGTTCTTATGTCTTTGCTACACTTTCCAATTACAGATATTATGGCCGAAATCCTCTCATTTGCCTTGCCAGGATTTACTGGGACTGACTTCTAATGCAGGATGTATCCCAGCAGATGCAGTCCTGCAAACCTCACCACCAACATTGGAGTGAATCTTCGCAGAACCCATGCTCCCCCTTTTAAAGGTATTCACTGTTGTACTCCAATGAGTGAACACAATTTAAAGGCTCCATAGCCTCTTTGACAGCTTCTGAGAGAAGGTTTGTGCGTAAAGTGAGTGGGTGAGGGTGTAAGGTGGTAGGTGGGTAAGTGTATAAAATGGCAGGTGCATGAGGGGGTAAGGCTATAGGATGATAGGTAGATAAGTGTCAGGTGAGTGGCTGAGAGAGGAGAGTGGATCAGGTATTGCGGGGTGGTGTCGAGGGGGATGTCTGTTTTTTTAAATTCAGTTGTGGGATGTGGGCATCGCTGGCTGGCCAACATTATAATGCCTCTCCTTAGTTGCCCTTGAGAAGATGGTGAGCTACCTTCTTGAACAGCTGCAGTGCAGGTGCAGGTGGTGGTGTTCCCATGTCTCTGTCACTATTGTCCATCTAGATGGAAGTGGTCATGAGTTGGGAAGGTGCTGTCTAAGGATCTTCAGTGAATTATGCCAGTGCATCTTTTAGATGGCATACACTGCTGCTACTGAGCATCAGTGCTGGTGTAAGTGAATGTTTATGGATGTGGTGCCAATCAAATAAGCTGTTTTGTCCTGGATGATGTCAAGCTGCTTGGGAGTTTTTGGAGCTGTGGTCATCCAGGCAAGTGGGAGTCGTCCATCACACTCCTGACTTGTGGCTTGTAGATGATGGACAGGCTTTGGGGAGTCAGGAAATGAGTTACTTGCTACAGTATTCCCAGGGTCTGACCTGCTCTTGTCATCACTGTGATTATGTGGTGGGTCCAACAGAGTTCCTGGACAATGGTAACTCCAAAGAAGTTGATAGTGGGGGATTCAGTGATGGCAACACCATTTAATGTCATGGGGTGGTTGTTAGATTGTCTCTTATCGGAGATGTTATTGCCTGGCACTTGTCACTTGTCGGCCCAGGCTGGACATTGTCCAGATATCAATGTTTTGAACATGGACAACTTATGTTTCTGAGGAATTGTGAATGGTGCTGAAAAATGTGCAATCATTGGGAAACATCCCCACTTCTGACCTTATGATGGAAGGAAGACAGCTGTATATGTTTGAGCCTAGGACTCTACCCTGAGGAACCCCTGCAGAGATGTCCTGGAGCTGAAATGACTGATGTCCAACAATCACAACCATCTTCCTATGTGCCAGATATGACTCCAACCAGTGGTGAGTTTGCCCCCAATACCATTGATTCCAGTTTTGCTCAAGGCCCTCGATGTCACACCCAGGTGATTGTGGCCTTGATGTCAAGGGCTGCCACTTTCCCCTCACCATCATCCTTCCCTCAGCAACCCAGTGTAGTGAATGTTGACAGCAGGCTTGAGCATCCCATTTTCCACAGAAATGAAGGGACTGCTTCACTTATGAAGCCCTGAACATAGACCCTCTTCACAACTGACCCAATGTGATTTTCAAACATGTCCATTTGATTGAAGTATGCACAGTGTGTTCGCTGCACAAGTTGCTGGCACATGCTGTAGGTGTGCCGTTGACATTGGACAGTGCAGTACAGCAGCATGTCTATCTCCTTGAATATGCAATGTGCTGTATATATAGCTCCATCTACACTGAGCAGAAATGCAAGCCAGAGAAATTGACAGCCCTTCGTTATGGCTAAAAAGCCCATGTGCTAAAAAGCAACGAGAGCCACAAGAGGCTAGCATCTTCGCAGTCCATGCAAATTGAGCGAAGACTGAAAAAGCAAGCTAAGAGGCACCTTGTGAAGATACTCAAGATGTCTGTCTGTCTGTCCCTCCGGCCAAGTGAGCTGGCAGAGGCATGCAAGGTGTATGTGTCTATAAGCTCCAAAGTGAATTCCTGAATGATGCTATAGTGTGCGGGTCAAAGCAGCCTTGACGATGTGGTAAGGCTGGTATTTGGCGATGCCACTTGCATGGATGAAGGGTAGAAGAGAATGTATCCATGGTGCAGGTAGGGAAATGGTGATGACCGGGTAGTAGGTGAAAGCCCAGAGAAGAAAACAGTGATCTGTGGTGGCAGAAACCACTTTGACCTCCATATTGGGAATTGGCATCATCTAGCTTCTGAATAAAGGGGTGGAGAATTGGGAGCTGTGTAGAAATGAGGTGAGATGAGCTAATAATGAGACCCAACTGCATGGACATAAGACTGTCTCTGCACCTGAGCAAGGTTCAGAATTTGCTGCTAAACTCTTAAAGGAAAACTCAGAAATCTTTTTCTCAACATTGGGAATCTAAATTTTTCTTTCTAGTCGTATTTTTCCACTATCTCATTTTTGTCCAGTCCTGGGAAAATCTTACTGCATGAATTTAATGCTTTCCTAAATGGATGTTTTTTCCAATTTGTGGTCATATGATGTGGATATCTGACCTCTTCAGTTATGCTTTGAAACATCCCTAAAGCATTGTCATGGAGAGACACCTTTGTGTGATTGATACCTCGAATTTAAGCTCCGTCAACTTAAAACGGCCTCCCAACTTCACCAGCTATAAGGGTCAGACTTGACGACTCCAACATGGGGTCGGAATATTGCAGGGACAATCTTCTGTACTTAGCCTGTATTTTTCACCTAGATACACCCCAAAACAAGGGAATTAATTTTACCCGTGTACGGTACCAAATACCTCTCTTTCTCAGCAGGAATTCCCCTCCCAGATTGAAGAAATGGGCCATTCTTCAGAGAAATGTGCAGTCCATAGGCTTCAACATCCTCCTTCTAACACAAAATTGATTTCAATATCCTTACTTGAGAACGTTGTTTCTGAGTTTAAAATGAATGCAGTCCCCTTGAGCACAAAGATCTATGATCGTATTTGCTACTGAATAGTGCAGATGACCTGACATCACACCAATGTAAGCAGAAAGGAAAGAAATCAACACGGATGCTGAATTGAAAATAACGAAGAAACTTAGGAATGCTGGCCCTTAAAGACTGTACAACTTTAAAGTGAAATCATGCAAAGCAAAGTGACTTAAAGTGAGGACTTACTGCTTTTGGATCTGAGCACTGTGAGACATAGCCACTCCTACAATTATACAATGATATTGCAGGGTTGGCATGACAACAGGAGATTTGCCCACTGGTCTGGCAGTCTGACCTGGTTAATTTCAGTGGGACCTTACTTTAAATATGAAGATTTAGCCCAATGATTCTACC
The DNA here is from genome assembly GCF_047496795.1 of Chiloscyllium punctatum. Taxonomy (NCBI): domain Eukaryota; kingdom Metazoa; phylum Chordata; class Chondrichthyes; order Orectolobiformes; family Hemiscylliidae; genus Chiloscyllium; species Chiloscyllium punctatum. The sequence continues at coordinate 100,242,945 of NC_092749.1, read as the reverse complement.
AGATCCCAACTGGACCCAACTGTAACCAACTGCGACATGCAGAGGCTCTCGTGACTTTCCAGCCTGGAAAAATCTGTTGCAAGTTGATCTGGAACTAGAAGGTTATCTTTTCAAAGGCTTGTTTTTACCATTTCATCATGGCCAGGAAAAGCGAGAGTCCTCATTGGGGGTCAAACAAAGAAACTTTGGATGAATCCGCCCCAAGCTCCCACACTGCTCCTCAGAACTGTGAAGGCTTATCCAATTCCTGACTTCTTGGAGTGTCATCAGGAGCCATTTCATCTATTCCTGGTGAGGAGAATGAAGGCCTCCAGCCACCCTGTAGTCCCCTATTCCTGTTCTCAGCTGACAATGAGTGTGATTCCTGTTTCAGTCAGGTGACCTTTGACCTCAGGAAGACCTGAGGGCAGCATGGTGGCTCAGTGGTTAGTGCTGCTGCCTCACAGCGCCAGAGACCTGGGTTCGATTCCAGACTTGGGCGACTGTCTGTCTGGAGTTTGCACATTCTCCCCATGTCTGCGTGGGTTTCCTCCGGGTGCTCTGGTTTCCTCCCACGGTCTAAAGATGCGCAGGTTAGGGTGGATTGGCCACAGTAAGTTGCCCATAGTGTTCAGGGATGTGTAGGTTAGGTGCATTAGTCAGGGGTAAATGCAGACTAACAGGGTAGGGGAATGGGCTTGGGTGTGATACTCTTCAGAGGGTTGGTGTGGACTTGTTGGGCCGAAGAGCCTGTTTCCACAATGTGGGGATTATATGACCCTCATGCTGGTTCGCTCCATACATGCACTGCCCCTGACTCCCATTCTCCAATTGCATAGAGTGGTTTTATCTCATCTCCAGCCACCTAAGAAAGGCTCAGTGGACCCAAGGAATCTTGCGCCCGACTGAACACGGGATTCATTTTGTGGGTGGATTCATTGCATCACCATCAGATTCCCATCACATGGAGGCAAGGGAAAGTGGTTACGTTCCCTTTAGCTCCCAATAAAGGATGGGACAGTCCTTGTCTCCCTTTGACTGTCAGGTTTCTTGCAGTCTCGGGGAAACCAGCCTGAGATCTTTTAGATTTAAGGATGAAGTTAAACTGGAGGCAGGCACAGGACGATGATCAACCTGCCAATCTCAATCCACCTCCTCGAAAAAGCAGAAGAGCTGGGTCACCCCACCCCTGCCACTCCTCCAACCCATTACCATAAGATACTCAAGAAAAGTATGATTTGATAATTACATACGCTTAATGTAGAGAGCATCAGCTGAGCAATCTCCACACAGGTCCTTGACTAGCGATTATGATAGAGCCCGTAAGAGAAAATATATTTTCAGGTTTTACCAAGGGGAAGCAGCTGCAGAAAATGGGGTGCTTCTGATGCACTGTTCCCACTCTTTAAAACCTTTCAAAGAATTGTGTTTCCACAGCACTGCACCCATGAGTCAGGAATGAAATCCAATAAATCCGCTTGATTGCACTGAGGCCAGGATTATCATCCTGTTTACACAAATGAAGAATTCCACCCAGGCTGTAATTCATTTCTCTGTCTCCAACAGCCTTCCTACCCCTAAAACATCACCATTAGCCAACACTAATAGAGAGCTGGGCTCTGAGAGCAAAGTCACTTAACCTAATGACAGCAAGCAGTTTTGTTTCTACAGAATGGGGAAAGATTAAATAGTAGACATTCCAAATAATTGAAGCTGAACCTTGTTGTTTGTGGACGTATTTTAAAGTTAAAATACTACGGTTAAGCGTACAAACACACTAAGCCTGCACTCAGTGATGGTGCCTAAAACTGTGACTCATGCAGCAGAACAGCTGTAATTTGAGTCAGCGATGTGTTGATTAAACTCCTGGGGTTGCAACTGATGTCCAAAGACTGGCTGTTCTGTATTGACGCACAGGGTTTCTGCACAACAGCACAATGGACTTAAACGTGTTCCCCTATCATGAGCCTAATACCAGTCTACTTTGCCTCTTGCACATCTAACTTGTTTGTCATATGGTAAAACAAAACCCGCAAACAAACCACACTTAACTGGCCTGAAAATAACAACATTCCTGCATTTCTCCAAAATGAAGGAAGAACTTTTCCGGTTCTGTGTAGCATTTGTTTTTAATTAAAGACATTTGAGTTAGCCAGGCTAATCCCAAAACACATGTGGTTTTGTCTCCCTCTTCCTTGTCCCTGGGTTTCAGTGACTGATTTGACAAGCGTACTACTTTGTAAACAATCATTAAAGTGTACCATACTCGGTCTTTGTCAGTTGATGCACTTTCCAGCTTCAAACCCGTAATAATGCAAGGAGATGCAATGGCTGCTGAGGTCCTTGTGGCCCTTAATATTTCTGTCATAGGAACTCACATTGCCTTGTAGGTTTCTCATTACCAACCCAGTGCCCTTTGGTAGACTCAAACTTGGCTTTGCAACATCCAGCTGTTTGCAGCCACATACAGCGAGGCCATCGCACTGTAAAAGAGGGACAAGCAAGAAATTGAAGCATAAGTGAGTGACTCATGACAAAAAATGTTCATAAGCAATAGAAAGAGCCTCCAATAATTAGCACCTACAGACAAAACATTGAAAGCGCTGAGGCAACATCCTGGAATTCCATCCATAATGGCATTGTGGGTCTACCCACAGCACATGGACGGCAGCGGTTCAAGAAGGCAGCTCACCACCACCTTCTCAAGGGCAATTAGGGACGGGCAATAAATGCTGGCCAGCCAGCAATGACCACATCCCACAAATGAATGATTAAAAAAGTAGAAACCACTGTCTAAATAGATTAGATAATCAACTAAAGGGCATGGAGTGCTGACATGATTGAACTAAAAGTCAAATTCAGCATGGTCATAGTGGTGGCTAATAAAATTGAGTTCAAACAGATAGGTGAGTCAAAACAAAGGGAGAGGAGAGTGATTCGATACTTGGAGAGAATTTGGAATTTTTTCTAAAATGTTGGGTTAGAGTTTACCATCTCTGTTGCAAAATTAACTTTGTACAGAAAACAATATTTGCAGTTGGCATTTATAAGCTTAAGGCAAGATTAGTAGCTAGGGGGTTCAATCAGATAGTGGGTGATACAGGGTTGGAGTGGACTCTCCCACTGCTAGAAAAGTGATCTTCATATGTTTTGGCCTACATATTCAGGGGAGTGTAGGCCAATAAGTATGAAGGGGTCTTTATCTGAAAATGAGTCGTTTAAAGAGGGAAATGTTACTGAAACCACATACAGAGACAGCAGAAGCAAAAGAAAAGCTGTAGAGATTAAACAGATGTGCCTTGGCCTGAATCCAGGGTGTGGTAATGTTTGGGAAGATGTACTTTACTGAAAATAGTGTCATGCACAACATGGAGAGGTGCATTTAATTATTTTATTGCTCTCCTCGTCTGTCTGTAAGCAGAGGTTGTTTTACATTCTCCTTATTTGTATTTATTTTCCTTTGCGAAATAGGCCGTGGTTCACAACCCTCTGGGTTGAATCTCATGTTAGTTTTGGCTAATTTCAAGTTGTGTCAAGTTTCTTGGAGGCTGTTTTGCCACGAGACCTAATGACTCTCTTGTCGTTTCTTACCAAACCAGTCACATTAATCCTCTGCGTCTGTCAAGTCCCATTCCAGCCCCATCTTACCATGTGTTGCTCCTAGAACAATTTGGCACTCAACAGAAAGCTGCCGAAAGACCAGCAGCTGTGCCATTGTCAAAAGGCCACTGTGCATCTGGATGAGCACCAGAATTTTGAATCTACCCGGCTCACTCATGGGCATTTCCGGAACATGTCGGAAAATGTGAAAATGGTGCCACAGTTTTCCGACAGTCTGGAACCTGGTTGGAAAATGCAACTAGTTGCTCTGAACGATGAGAAATGCCTCATGTGATTCTTCCAGATTCCTCACCATAGCCCACAATGTTCAGGGCTCTATAAAATTCCATCCTGTGTGATTAATGTGATTAGATAGAATTTTAAATTGGGAGTCAGTCTTGTGGGGTTTTTAACTCCATTGGTTTAGAGATCAAGAGACGTTGATTTAGTATAACTTCAAATTAACAGCCCTATTTAGAAGCTGCTATCCCCATCCTGGTTAATTGTATAGGTCATCACAGAAACATGATGCTCTATTTAAAGAGACATATTACCAAGCTTAATTAGTAAGCTTTGCATATGTAACCTAGACTAGATGTTAGTTTTGGTCTGCTGAAGTTAAGTATTTTGATAAAACACTCCAAGGTAGAGAATGGTTGAAAGAAAAATAAAACAGAAAATCTACAGCTAAATTATGAGCAGTTTGGGTCACTGAACGACATGAACTTAAGAACATGAAGCTTTAGTGATGCTTCACATGTTAACCTTCCTCTTTTGGTGTTCTATTCTAGCTGGTCTCACAATATTTCGGACATGTGAAAATGGGGAAATGTTGCCCTTTAGCTTGGGTAATAAAGTCGACTCATACAGCACAGAAACAGATCATTCGGTCCAATCAGTCCGTGCCATCCATGTTCCCAAATTAAACTCGTCCCACCTGCCTGTGCTTGGCCGATATCCCTCCAACCACTTCTTATTCATGAACTTCGCCAAATATCTTTTAAATATTGTAACTGTACCGGCCTCTACCACTTCCTCGGGATGTTCATTCCACACGCGAACCACTCTCTGTGTGAAGAAATTGCCCCTCATGTCTTTTTTACATCTCGTCTCACCTTAAAAATATGCCCCCTAGTCTTGAAATTTCCCACCCTAGGGAAATGACACATGCCATTCACCTTATCTATATCCCTCATGATTTTATAAATCTCTATAAGGTCACTCCTCAACCTCTCACATCCCTGAGAAAAGAATCCCAATCTATCCAGCCTCTCCTTATACTTCAGATCTTTCATTCCCAGCAACATCCTGGTAAATCTTTTCTGAATTCTCTCCAGTTTAATAATATCCTTCCTATAACAGAGAAATCAGAACTGGATACAGTACTCCAGGAGTGGCCTTACCAACATCCTTTACAGCCTTAACATAATGTCCCAACTCCTACCCTCAAAAATCTATAGACAAAAATTAGTTGTTAAATATACTTTAGCAGCTGAAAAATGGCACTTGTGGAGGAAGTGGGTCTGGAGATTGTATCTGGGAAACAGCTGAAGTCATATCCTGTACAATGTGAGCACTGAAAATATTGAATGTTATTCAGATAGTCATTCTGTAATATCTACATTATTCCACAATGAAAGTGTGAAAGGGAAAAGGTAGTGCTTTGATCTTGCCAGGTTGAACCAAATGTTGGGACAAAAAGAAATCTCAAAAATTAAATGGATTGATTCAAGGAAGAAATTTCCAGATTGTTTTACAAAATGAAATACATTTAGGAAAGTTTGTTAGGGCCGTGGGAGGAGGGCCATCTCTTTGTCCAGGATGTTGGGTTGCCTAATTTTGTAAAAATATGATACAAATAAAGTTTATGTTTTAGTAGCAAGACAAGGACATCTATTGATTACATAGATAGCTTTAATAAATCTGTTCAGAAATGTTATACAATACCTCTGGAACAAGTGGGAATTGAACCCAAACTTGATTATATATCAATTGTGTATTAATTTAATTCAGGTTTTGGTTGGGGACTCATCTGTACTCAATATACATAGTATATACAAACAGATGGTAGTGTCCTTACCTTCAAACCAGGAAGCCTAGGTTCAGTCCCACCAACTTTAGAGGTATCAACATCTCTGAATAGGGCGATCTTAAAAATATCTCAATGAGCAGGCAGTAAAAGGAGCCCTTGTTGGAGGTACCCGACACACAAACTGTAAAGAAAGGTTTTTGCAGACAAAATTACATTCCTGCCTCCTATCCTTCAATACTATCTGAGTTCCAACAGATACGTGATAAAGAGAGAGCAAGGCATTGGCTATCTGAGGGTCAGTTAAACACTTATTATGTTGTTTTTCGACATTATATCATTAGGATAAATTAGGGACTGGTGCATTTTAGTCACAGAAACTGTTGAGGGAGAAGTCACTAAAAGGCAATTCCTGTTGGGCTTTGTGACATTCTCCAAACAACTTCTGAAAATGTACAGTGTTAGCTTCTTCCAAGCAGTAATTCTGACTGCTGCACCTCCTCTCTCATTAACCTTCCCAATCAGCACACCAACTGAGGTTCATCTTGTTGTCCCATTCCACCTACCAATCACGGAGACCATCTTTTTCCAACTCTTGATCCGACTCTTGTCTCTTTGTTGCTTAAACCCTTTGTCACCTTCCAAATGTGACCATTCCAATGCTTTCCTGGCCAAATTTCATTCTCCCCTCTTTAAACCCAAAACATTGTGGCCCATATCCTTAATCAGTAGCAAGGTGAACAGATTTCTACTTCCAAGGCTGTTGCATAGAGACAGAAAAGGTGCAGAAGCCACAGGGTCGTAGTCACGGGGGACTTCAATTTCCCAAATATTGATTGGAAGCTCTTTAGATCAAGTAGATTGGATGGGGCGGTGTTTGTGCAGTGTGTCCAGGAAGCTTTTCTAACTCAGTACGTAGATTGTCCAACCAGAGGGGAGGCGATATTGGATTTGGTACTCGGTAATGAACCGGGACAAGTGATGGGATTGTTAGTGGGTGAACAGTTTGGTGATGGTGACCACAATTCTGTGACTTTCACCTTGGTTATGGAGAGAGATAGGTGCGCACAACAAGGTAGATTTTACAATTGGGGGAAGGGAAATTACGATGCTGTAAGACAGGATTTGAGGAGCATAAGTTGGGAGCATAGGCTGTCAGGGAAGGATGTGGTGGAAATGTGGAACTTTTTCAAGGAGCAGATACGACGTGTCCTTGATATGTATGTACCTATCAGACAGGAAAGAAATGGTCGTGTGAGGCAGCCTTGGTTGACGAGGGAGGTTGAATGTCTAGTAAAGAGGAAGACGGAGGCTTATATAAGGTTGAGGAAACAGGGTTCAGACAGAGCAGTGGAGGGATACAGGATAGCCAGAAGGGACCTGAAGAAAGGGATTAGGAGAGCTAAGAGAGGGCATGAAAAATCCTTGGCGGATAGGATCAAGGATAACCCCAAGGCATTTTATGCGTATGTGAGAAACCTGAGAATGATGAGAACGAGGGTAGGTCCGATCAAGGACAGTAGTGGGAGAATGTGTATTGAGTCGGAAGAGATAGGAGAGGTCTTGAACAAGTACTTCTCTTCAGTATTTACGAACGAGAGGGACCGTATTGTTGAAGAGGAGAGTGTGAAACGGACTGGTAAGCTAGAAGAGATACTTGTTAGGAAGGAAGATGTGTTGGACATTTTGAACAACTTGAGGATAGACAAGTCCCCCGGGCCTGATGGGATATATCCTAGGATTATGTGGGAAGCAAGAGAGGAAATTGCAGTACCGTTGGCAATGATCTTCTCGTCTTCACTGTCAACGGGGGTAGTACCAGGAGAGTAGCGAATGTTGTGCCCCTGTTCAAAAAAGGGAATAGGGATAACCCTGGGAATTACAGGCCAGTTAGTCTTACTTCTGTGGTAGGCAAAGTAATGGAAAGGGTACTGAGGGATAGGATTTATGAGTATCTGGAAAGACACTGCTTGATTAGGGACAGCCAGCACGGATTTGTGAAGGGTAGGTCTTGCCTTACAAGTCTTATTGAATTCTTCGAGGAGGTGACCAAGCATGTGGATGAGGGTAGAGCAGTGGATGTAGTGTACATGGATTTTAGTAAGACATTTGATAAGGTTCCCCATGGTAGGCTTATGCGGAAAATCAGGAGGCATGGGATAGAGGGAGATTTGGCCAATTGGATAGAAAACTGGCTAACCGGTCGAAGTCAGAGAGTGGTGGTAGATGGTAAATATTCAGCCTGGAGCCCAGTTACAAGTGGAGTTTTGCAGGGATCAGTTCTGGGTCCTCTGCTGTTTGTAATTTTTATTAATGACTTGGATGAGGGAGTCGAAGGGTGGGTCAGTAAATTTTCAGATGATACGAAGATAGGTGGAGTTGTGGACAGTGAGGAGGGCATTTGTCATTTGCAAAGGGACTTAGATATGATGCAGAGCTGGGCTGAGGAGTGGCAGATGGAGTTCAACCCTGCCAAGTGTGAGTTTGTCCATTTTGGAAGAACAAATAAGAATGCGGAATACAGGGTTAATGGTAGGGTTCTTAGTCAGGTGGAGGAACAGAGGGATCTTGGGGTCTATGTACATAGATCTTTGAAAGTTGCCACTCAGGTGGATAGAGTTTGTAAGAAGGCCTATGGTGTATTATCGTTCATTAGCAGAGGGATTGAATTCAAGAGTCGTGAAGTGATGTTGCAGCTGTACAGGACTTTGGTTAGGCCACATTTGGAGTACTGTGTGCAGTTCTGGTCGCCTCACTTTAGGAAAGATGTGGAAGCTTTGGAGAGGGTGCAGAGAAGATTTACCAGGATGTTGCCTGGAATGGAGAATAGGTCGTACGAGTATAGGTTGAGAGTTCTCGGCCTTTTCTCGTTGGAACGTCGAAGGATGAGGGGTGACTTGATAGAGGTTTATAAGATGATCAGAGGAATAGATAGACAGTCAGAAACTTTTTCCCCGGGTACAACAGAGTGTTACAAGGGGACATAAATTTAAGGTGAAGGGTGGAAGGTATAGGGGAGATGTCAGGGGTGGGTTCTTTACCCAGAGAGTGGTGGGGGCATGGAATGCGCTGCCCGTGGGAGTGGTAGAGTCAGAATCATTGGCGACCTTTAAGCGGCATTTGGATAGGTACATGGATGGGTGCTTAATCTAGGATAGAAGTCCGGCACAACATCGTGGGCCGAAGGGCCTGTTCTGTGCTGTATTGTTCTATGTTCTATGTTCTATGAAACATCTCACCTCGGCATTGGGAGAAATACCTTCTCATAGCCTCCTCACTATCCAAGGCCCCAAACACTATTTTCAACTGAAACAATATGATTTACATGCACTTCTTTTGATTTATCATCCTGTATTTGCTGCTCACAATGTGGTCATCTCTACACCGGGAAAGCAAAATGCAGATTGGCTGATGCTTTGTGGAATCCCTTCATTATGTTTACAGCTTATGCTTCCAATGGCCTATCATTTTAATTCTCCAATGGGGCATAACATACACTTTGAGTGCACCTTATCTTTCAATTTAATGCTTTACAGCATTCTGGACTTGATATTGAGTTCAACAATTTCAGACCATCAACTCCATCACGTATTTTGTTTGCTTCTCTCTGCGTGTTTCAGTTTTTTAATTTTTCAGTTAGCAGCTCACTTGTTCAGACACAACTGTTTCTTTTCTTGCTCCATCCCCACTCTTTTTGGCTCTGTATGATGAACATTTGTGTCATTTCACTGTCTCCAGGCTCTGACCCTACAGTGGACCTTTGTTTCATCCTTGCCTCACACACATCTTACTCAAAACCTATCGCATCTCAAAAAGATTCTTACCGTTCTGGTGAAAGGCCACAGCTATAAAACATTTTAACTGCTTCTCTCTCGGCTAACCTGCTGAGTTTGTTTTGTGATTTTTCCAGTTTTATGTAAGGACACTTAAAGCGTTCGAGTCACTTTTTATGCATATTCGCATCTCTTAACAATTGAAAATCTCACACAGCAAGCAGCAGAACTTGTGCCAGCCAATAACAGGACCTATTTGAACTGAGCACTCAAATAACCCTGCTGCATTGGGGTTTCCCATGCATGTGAATCCTATCCCATACTCTGTTGGAAGGATCCTGGTGCCAAATAGCTAAGGCTCAAAGTTTTTATGGTTTCTTGAAAATTGGAAGTCCCAAGTTCCTCATTCATCACCCAGTCCTTATTGAGACTTTAATTCAAAACTCTGATCCTTATAAACCACCTCTTGGCCTACCCTCTACCTAGTTCAGTAGTCTCCCATCGGAACTTAGAAGTTAGGAGTAGGCCATTTGGCCATTCAAGCTGGTTCCGCCATTCAGTATGATCATGCTGATGCTGTTGTGGTCTCAGCTCAGCTTTCTCTTGCACCCCATAAGATCTGGCTTCCCTGTCAATCTAAACACCTATCTAACTTGACCTTGAATAATTTCAAAGACTGAGCTTCCACCAACTTCTGCGAAAGGGAATTCCATACTCAAACAACTGTTTGAAAGATAATAAAAATTCTCATCTATGTTTTATTCTTAAAATACGTCCCCTCATTTTGGACTTCACTTTAAAGAAGAAACATTATCTGGGTATCTGCACTGCCTTATCTCCTTCATTATAAATACCCCTCGTTCTCTTTTTCTATAAAAAGTCCTGTTCAGAGATGGTTTTTTTTAGATTAGATTACTTACAGTGTGGAAACAGGCCCTTCGGCCCAACAAGTCCACACCGCCCCGCCGAAGCGCAGCCCAACCATACCCCTACATCTACCCCTTACCTAACACTACGGGCAATTTAGCATGGCCAATTCACCTGACCTGCACATCTTTGGACTGTGGGAGGAAACCGGAGCACCCGGAGGAAACCCACGCAGACACGGGGAGAATGTGCAAACTCCACACAGTCAGTCGCCTGAGGCGGGAATTGAACCCGGGTCTCTGGCGCTGTGAGGCAGCAGTGCTAACCACTGTGCCACCATGCCGCTCATGTTATTACATGCCTCAAGAGCAGGTGGGACTTGAACCTGGGCCTCCCAATCCAAGGGTAGGGACACTACCACTGCAACCCCTCATTCTTCCAAATTCCAATAAATTATGGGTTTCACCTGCTAAAACTTTTCTGCTTAAGATAAGCCTGACCTCATAAAAGGTATTGAAAAATGTTGAGAGTTAGGTTGCAAAAGCACAGTCATTGTTCTGTGGTTAGAGTACTGCTTTGGATGGTCCTTTTTTTATTCATTCATGGGATAAGGGAGTCACTGACTAGGCCAGCATTTATTGTCCATCCAGAAGGCAATTAAAAGTCAACTACATTGCTGTCTTGAGTCACCAGGTAAGGATGGCAGTTTCCTTCCCTAAAGGGCATCAATGAATCAGACTGGTTTTTCCAACAATTGCTTCTTAATTCCAGATTTTTTTATTGAATTCAAGTTCCACTATTTGTCGTGGCAGGATTCAAACCTGGGTCCTCAGAACATTCCCATGTTCTCTGCATTGGCAGTCCAGCGATAATACCATTAGGCTGTCACGTTCCCTATTAATACAGTCAAACACATTTTCAGTGTTCGGGTCTGAAGCATGAAATCCTGGGCTATCCTGAAAAATCTCTATGAGCTTTCTAGCTTCAGCTAAGAGCAAAGGCTAGAGAATGGGCTGGCTTCAGGGTTACAGGATTCCTCAGTTAAACAGGAGACTGCATTTACAACTGCTTCCTCCTTAGTCCCATAGAGCAGATATGTTTGTGCCTGCTTTCTTCATTTCCCACCTCTGCATTAGTTTCCATGGTCCACACTGCTGGAATTTCCACCTTTCATGACTTTGCGCTCTGTGTGGCCCAAATGCCGCTCTGCATGGTCAGCACAGTCATATGACAAGTTTACACAAGTTCAGCTAATCCAGAATCACCAACACAGAACTTCAATTTATTCCAGCCATTGTAAAACAGGATTTGTTCTACAGCTCTGAGAATGACTGACAGCTTCAATACAACAGGAGATCAATGTCATTGAATTTGACACAACACTGTTTCACTGTATTTTGAGCACCCCTTTAAAAGCTCTTTCTTTGATTAAGCTTTATTTGAAAAACTCGTTTGCACTTGGCAATTGTAGCTTTCTTAATAGCACCTCTCTGACATGACTGGCCCATTCTTTATCTGCATTAAAAGGTGTCATATAAATGCAAGTTGTTTTTGTATGAATGAATGGGGTGTCTGATTGGCGTGGATGAATTGGACCTAAGAGTCTGTTTCTGAGTTGTATGACTCTAAATAACAATTACTCACATTACTGGCACAGTGAAGGGAGCCTATCAGAATGCCAATATTTTTGAGAATGAGAACAATATTATTCAATGATCCTTTGATGTGACACATGAACTGCAAATCTTTGATGCTGATAACAAGAACTGCTGTCACATATTCTCTTCAGTAACTGACAATTATTATCAAGATAGACAGTTAGAAATAACTTGCAAATGGACTTTAACAGTAGGTAAAACAATATCACTGCTTTAATACATTTTTAATAAATGTCAGAAAAGGGAACATATATAACTGGGATCAATTTTCAACATGACTTTTTAATATAGGCTGACTCAAACCAAAGAAATAAAGGAAGCAGATACAAACACATCTGCTTCAAAGAACCTGGGTGGCATTTCTTAATGAGTCATTAAAAAGCACTTGCTATGAGCTCAACAGGAAGCTATCATTAAGCATGGATTTTGGGTAAGCCGTTTACACAGAGTCATCGGGAAGGCTGAATCGTACATTCTTTTGGCTAAGTCCAAGTTGTGTCAGGTTTCTTCTGAGGGCTTCTCATCGTGAGACTGAGTGCATTTTCTCACTGCATCTTAATCCAACCCACCTCATTAATTAGCCACCATGCCACTGCGGAGATGCTCACATTCATTTCCAATCCTGTTTTACCACAGGCCACTCCCACACAAACTCCCCAGTCAGTGGGTTGCCACTGATACATTAACACTCCCTGTGCCATCTTTAAATGGGCAGCCATGTCCCTGGATGAGCACTGGTATTCCAAGACTGCTCTGCTTGGTCAAGGATGGACATGTTAGAGAAGGGGGAAGATGGCACCACAATTGTCTGACAGGGACCTGGAGGACAGGGTGGTCCAGAGGAGTAGAGTTCCCTTTCTTGGAGGGTAGGAGGCTAGCAGACTGGTCTGAGGTTGGCGGTCACCAATGCAGAAAGAAGGTCAACAACCTTTACCACTTGGCAAGTTCCACGCTCTTCTGTTTGCAACTTCACTCTCGCTCTGTGCCTGCTAATGTACTCATCCCCCACAAAGACGTATGCTCCACCCCTCTCACTATTGCCTGCAACATCTTTCCTCACTCGTTCTCGCCCGCCACCTCCTAGCCTGTCACACCACTAATCCCACAAGCCCCCTGTGCTGGCTCCTCAACCCGAATTGTACATCTCACCACCAGTCCCCCACTGTCACCAGCACTGACCGCTGTTCCCACCTGCTGTCACCTCACTCATTCACTCCCTTTTTCTCACAGCAGGAAAAGGCAGCTCAGAACAGCCAAACTGAGCCTGTGCGGCAGGTGGGGTGGAGGCGGCGGCAGGGGGGGAAGGTACCTGACACTTCTACGGGAATGCGAAGACATGCACGTCGCCCGAAAAGAGGGTTCCTACAGCCGCTCTCCCATTAACCCCTTCTGCTGGCACTCCTCATCATTGCACACCATGTCTAACCACTGGTTTCCTTCAGCTTTTGTCTCTTGTACATGGTGAAGGAGACAACTCTGCTGTCAGGTGTATTAAGGCATGCTGTAAAAGCTCAGATGCTGAATCTGTTTCTCCATTTATAGTCATAAAGTCATAGCACTGAAACAGACCCTTCGGTCTAACTTGTCCATGCCGACCAGACATCCGAACCTAATCTAGTCTTATTTGCCAGCACTAGGCCCATATCCTTCTAAACCCTTCCTATTCATATATCCATCCAGATGCCTTTTAAATGCTGTTATTGTATCAGCCTCCACCACTTCCTCTGGCAGCTCATTCCATACACGTACCACCCTCTGCGTGAAAAAGTTGCCCTTCACGTCCCTTTTATATTTTTCCCCTCTCACCCTAAACCTATGTCCTCTGGTTCTGTACCCCCCCTCCCCCAAGGGAAAATACTTTGTCTATTAATCCTTTCCATGCCTCGTGATTTTATAAACCTCTATAATGTCACCCCTCAGCATCAAACGCTCCAGGGAAAACAGCCCCAGTCTATTCAGCCTCTCCCTGTAGCTCAAATCCTCCAACCCTGGCAACATCCTTGTAAAGCTTTTCTGAACCCTTTCAAGTTTCACAACATCCTTCCTTCTTGAGCTTCTTGTATCACTTGCCTCAGAAAATTACTTCCGCCTTGGAATTCCCTCAGGATTTCAGGCCCACTGTCAAGGAAAGGCCGCCAGCATTCTCAAAGATCCATCCCACCCTGGTAATGCTTTTCTACAACCTCTACCATCGGGGAGAGGGTACAGAAGCCTGAACACACCAGCCGGTTTCAAAACAGTTTCTACCCTGCTGTTGTTAGAATACTGAATGGACTCACAACATTCCCCTGTACCTGTGTTTCTGTTTTTGCCACTGTTTACCTATTATTTACTTATCTATGCTCGTTAACTCTGTGATCTGCCTGTATTGCTCGCAAGTCAAAGCTTTACACTGTGTCTCGGTACACATGACAATAAATTTAATTCAATTCAATTCAATTCAGTAATTTAAGTAGACACTTCAGAACAGCACCAAGAGTTTAGTATTTCATTCTACATATAACATTTTACAGATGAGAAAATGCACCGTGATTGTTTTGACATTTCCCCGATATTCTGGTCAATCTTGATCCCTCAACTAATATTGTCAAAACAGATTAAATAATCATTTATCTTCTTCCTGTTTACGGGACAATACTGCAAACAAGTTGGCTCCAGTGTTTGCCATGGTTAACTATCTTTCAAAATAATTAATTGACTTCAATATTTGGGATGTCAACAGGTTGAAAGGAATTAAGGGATACGGGGAGAGTGCAGGTAAGTGGCGTTGAAAGGCCCATCAGCCATGATTGAATGGCGGATTGGACAAGATGGGCCGAATGGCCTTACTTCCACTCCTGCGTCTTATGGTCTTATAGGTTGTGAAAAGTGGTGTTCTTTCCTACACAGCCAAAACAGGAGCCTTTTTGATCTTATGCAAAGTTGCTTGAAATTTCCAGAGAGTGTACACAACATAGAATCACTAAATAGTTTTTGTTTTTATTGCTGGGAGAGTTGCTTTGTTAACGTGTGTAAATCTATGGAGCATAATTGATGGCGTATTTTTCCCAGAGTGGAAATATCATATACTAGGGCGTGTGGGTTTAAAGTGAGAAAGAGTATTTTTAAAGGAGACATGTGAGGCAAGTTGTTTTTTTTACACACTGTATGTGCCTGGAACACACTGCCAGGGGAGGTTTTAGAAGCAGATACAATAGCAACATTTCAGAGGCATTTAGACATAGACACATGAACAGGCAGAGAATAGAGGCACATGGACCATGTGCAGGCATTTGCAATTAATTTCGAATGGCATCATTGTCGGCACAGACATGGTGGACTGAAAGGCCTGTTCCTATTCTATACTCTCATAAAATGATGACTTCTTCACAACCCGCACTGTCGGACTTCAGTAAGCCAGTTGCGTGCATGTGGCTGAGTTACTTTCCAGAGAAGTACCAGCCAACAATTTCTCAAAATGGCACCAAGAATGAACAGGAAATCAATGCAGCCACATTACCAGATTCACTGAAGGATTTACCAAAGTTTTAGCATCATGTTGCCCATGGCTGGACAAAGGCATCCACTTCCCAGAATGACCGGCTGTTTCTTTAAAGATATCCTCCATAGACTTTTATTTTTGTTTAACTGTTTTAGTGTAATATTTGCCTGGAAACTTTTATACTGATTAAGTTATGATGCTAAATGACTCCACGGCCCCAGTCGCCATATCTGGATAAGGGGGCACAGAGGTGGGAGAAATACCAGCTCCACAAACCCAGCCTTTATAAACAGCCACCTGTGTTTCCTAGTTTCAGTCTAGGGTAATTGGGGGCGGTGGCAGCTTACTGTGGCTGAACCAGCCACAGAACAAAGAGGAGCCTGCAGGTTCTGAAAGTCAGCTCGAAAGTGTGACTCAGGACTCCGCTTTATGTTCAAAGTTTAAAATAAATAAAAATTAAATGATAAGACACTCCTCCTGCTCTCACCCCATCAATCTCCATGCCAGCCTATAACCCTGTACTGATCTCCCATGGCTCCATATAATCCACACATCAACCTATGCCTCACTATCCATTCCCTGAAGCCCCTAATGCCCCTTTGCCAAGTGGAAGTTCCCACCTCCACTCACCACCCTTTCCCCCTTCACCCACCATGCCAACTTGTTGAGAACCTACATGGCAGAAAAAAGTACAGTTCTATTCCTAATGAATTCTGGAGCACAAATCTTCAATGCTGAGGCCTCTTCAGGAGCACTGTGTGGGGATCTGGTTGCCCTGTTATAAGAAGGATATTATTAAACTGGAGAGCGATCAAAAAAACATTACTCGAATGTTGTTGAGAATGGAGGGTTTGAGATATAAAAATACACTGGAAAGGCTGGGACCGTTTTTTCACTGGAACATAGGAAGTTGAGGGGTGTCATTGAGATTTTTAAAGTTAGGAGAACCTTAGATTAGGGGTTCTCAGGAAAATACGCCTTCAGTGTGGAAACAGGCCATTTGGCCCAACTAGTCCGCACTGATCCAAACAGCATCCCACCCAGACCCATCTCCCTACCCTATCCCTGCTTTTCCCATGACTAACCCACATATCCCTGAACACTATCTGTAATTTAGCATGGCCAATCCACCAGACCTGCACATCTTTGGACTGTGGGAGGAAACCAGAGCACCCGGAGGAAACCTGCACAGACATGGGGAGAACATGCAAACTCTCACACAGAATGTTGCCCGAGAGTGGAATTGAACCCAGTTTCCTGGCGCTGTGAGGCAGCAGTGCTAATCACTGAGTCACCATCCCACTCTCTAGGGTGGAGGTATTTCAAGACTAGGGTTCATAATTTTAAGCTGAGAGGAGTAAGATTTTAAAAGGACAAGAGGGGCAACTATTTTACACTAAGTGATTTGTGTGTGGAATGAACTGCTAGAGAAGAGGCTTAAAAAATCATGAGGGACGTGGATAGGGGAAATAGACAAGGTCTTTTCCCAGGAGTAGTGGAGTTCAGAACTAGAGGGCATAGGTTTAGGGTGAGAGGGAAAGATTTAAAAGGGATCTAAGGATCAACATTTTCATACAGAGGGTGGTGCGTGTATGGAATAACCTGCCAGAGGAAGTGGAGGAGACATAAATTACAATATTTAAAAGGCATCTGGATGGGTATATGAATAGGAAGGGTTTAGAGGGATATGTGTCAAATGCTGACAAATGGGACAAAGTTAGTTTAAGCTACCTGATCGGCGTTGAAGAGTTGGACCGAAGGTTTTGTTTCCGTGCCATACATCCCTATGACTCTATAAGTGATGGATTTGAGTACAGTTACAATGTTTAAAAGACATTTGGATAAATTCATGAATAGGAAAGGCTTGGAGGGAAATGAGCCAAACGCAGACAGGTTGGACAATGGTCTGCATGGACTGGTCAGACTGAAGTGTCTTTTTCTGTGCTGTATGGCTCCATGACTTAAAAAAAAAATCAGCTTTCACTCTATTGAGAAAAGAACTTCCATTCATAAATAAACATTCTCTCCAAGATGGCGACAAGGGGGATGGCAGTGTTCAGATCCTGAGCATGGGGCTTGGCTACTCATGGATGGGTCCAGCCACATCCACATGGCTTCATCATTGCCTTGTCAGTTCAGTAGCTCGGTTAGTTTTTATTTATGATTTTTGTTGCCCTGGGGCATCCTCCTGATGTCTTCCTGTGGGAGGCCGTGGCCCTCCGTATCTCCATCTCTGTTCCATCTCTGGTTTCCACACCAGAAGATGAGCCAGGACACCGATCGATCGACTTGGAGCCAGGAGCTGCCAGTCAATGTCCAACATTGGAGAAGGCTGCAGGACCCATGCAGCTCGTAGGCAACGGATGTGGAAGCAATTGGCACTAGTGGCGGCAGAAAAGGGGCACGTTACCAGGACTCTGGGGATGTTGGATGGTGGTGACCAGAGAGGGTGAAGTCTACAGAGAGAGAAAGACGAATCTTTGAAGCTGCTTAGGTGTTAGTAGATCAATTTAAAATAAATGTATTCAGTGTTTTACCATTCATTCAGTAATCCAAGATGGTGGAAGAACTTGGTGACATTATCCACTTTTCACTGTACCCTGGGTAAAAGTCACAATATTAAATAAATCTAAGTTGATGTTTCTCAACAAGCTTTTTTATTCCTGTGTTTGCTGCATATTCCTAACCATCCTTGAACTGAATATCTCTCCAGGCCATTTCAAACGGTAATTAGAGTCAAAGGGAAACAGACAATAGAGGAACTATGAGGGACTGAAAGGGGGAAATCAAACAGTGCAAGTTTCCTGGAATCACAAAGTATGTACCAACAGCTTGAGATGTAAACATACAATGATATGATTGGTTAATACAATCACATGCAGTAGTTTGAATATGATTGGGTTATACTCCCCTGTGTCAATTTGAATATGATTTGATGATACAATCATGCACTCACAGATTAGGGTGTAGATGGGGTGAATAAACCTTTTGATTACAGGAAATTATTACCTGTCAGAATAGTCAGTTGGAAGCTTGTTCTCTGTAAAAATAATACGAAATCTTTATGATTGCAACGACATTTGAGCTGCAAGTCTTTTTGGGATATCTCTCCTGCGTAGATGCATGAATACATATTTAACACTCATCATCCACTATTAGTTCAGATTGTTGGCCCTGGTCAGTCAGGCACTCGGTGTGACCAGGATCTGGGGAATGGTCCACAGCCAGTCCCACAGCTGGAAAATAGGATTAGAATAGTTAGTTTTGACTGGCATAGACTTGAAGGCTTAGGGACCATTCTCTATGCTTAGTCCTCCAAGACTTCACAACCGCAATTAGTCCTGGCTGTCCCCACCAAGAGGAGTGGGGATGAGCTCTCCAGTCAGTACTGGGGCACTTGAACAGTAAACGCCCAAAAGGCTCATCAGAAGCAAAAAAGAAATAGCAGCATCTTGGAGAGAAAGTAGAGTTAATATTTCAAGTCCAGTGGCCCTTCTTCAGAACGGTTGCTCAGGAGGCTGTTCATGCAGTCTAGTGGAAAGTCTGGGGATGGGATTTTGCTATCCTATCAATATTATTGGTGGCAAATAATATCCCATTACTACCAATAAGCAGCCACATCACTGCCTGTCTTGCCCCTTTCAGCCCAGGTAAGGGGCACTTTTTTCTATAATAAGACAAAAGGAGAATGACATGGAAAAGCAAGAAAGAACTGGTTGTGGTGATATAGAAGCATTAGTGGTGACGAGGTGTCCCAGTTGAGCTAGTAGGGAGCACAGGAAGGGTTAGTGGTTTAGAAGAATGAGATGGATGAGAACCATTGAGTTGAGATGCTATATGCAATGGTGAGAGCAGTAGACCATGAGCCTTGGTGATGCTACCGCACAGTGGCAGGGTTAGATTGAATGTGAGAAAAGAGATGGTGCAACTGACCCTTGTAATAATTTTCTTCCTGCACTCTTGTGCATTTCACTGACCAGGGCTGCTCTCTGGGTCTGGGCTGGCTGTGTCTGATGGAGGGCCCTTCCCTCCATCACCCAGTCCTCAGCACCTCTACATCCTTTTCTCTGAAACGAGGTGCCATCTTTCTGTAACATTGTTCACAAATTGGCAGAGTAGATGATTACGGAGGGCAGTTCCTGACCTGCGGCCTTTGAAGTTGTGTGTAACTCGCGTTTAAATATGGCACCCATGATGTGAAGCCCAGGAGTCAGAATGCATAATTTGAGGGAAATTGTGAGAGAAAATATGCCGTGGACTTTAGCTAGAAATCCTCCACAAAACTCCCTGAAAATGATACTTAGGTAAGAAATAGAAATATTCACCCCATGGAACTGTACTGACGAAACTGCTCCGTACATCAGGGCAAAGAGATGATAAATAAAATTTATGACAAGTTTTGAGTTGAATAATTCACAAATCTATTACTGAAAAGTTGATTTTTATTACGTGTGACATACAATGTTTCAATTGTACAGAGTACAGGCAGTAAGCTAATAAAGTATAGTGGTATCTTGGAGTGGACCCAAAATATTACTGCCATACCAGTATACAAATTCTTAATACTGTTCTAAACTACATACAAAAATCACAAATGCCATATCATTAAAAAGGCAATCTACTCACACGTAAATTGTATGTAAGCAATTCCCAGGGTACAATTTGTTCCCATTATACGCAGTAGTATAACCTGTTCTTAAGACTGGTAATTGGCAATTTTTGCTCTGCACAAGTTAATGCAGAGAATGTGGTTCATCTGCATCACTACAACAGAGGATTTGGTTTACCAGTGGTCGTGAATATGCTATTGCATCATGTAATACCAGAGGCGTTTTCGAACAAGTACTGGAGCATGAAACCAGGACGTGGCTTATGGCTTGGAATTGTGGAATGATACAGTGAAACTCAAAGGACATCATTTGGAACCTTGACCCCTACCAAAGGTATTTTGCCATTCCACAACAGTCAGTTTCTAAAGGAACCCAGAACAATATCAAATGCAGCTCATATGAGAAGAGCAAGAACTCACCGAGACTACGGTTTTGTCAACATCACAGCCACTAGCAACATCAGGATGGTCCTCACACTGAGGAATGCAGCATCTTACTGGTCCAGACAGCTGCATTTTCTAAGAGGGATGACTATGTCAACCAAATCAGCAACATCATTTTGAGTAAGCTATTTTCTGGAATTAAGAAAGACCAGGGGATTTAAATTCAAAAATTGAAATCAAGACACCAATGCAGTGGTTCTCAAGAGGCTGGAGAGACAGGAAAAGCAAAACCCGAAACATGTAATTCAGGGCTGGGATTGTTTACACTGGCACATGTGGTCTCTGTGAAAAGTCTCATAGGTCTCAAGACTTCCCTCAGTTTAGAGTCTGGATTTAAACCATGTTGCATTTGGAGGTTCATCTTTGGTGCAATGACAAATCTACAGTTTAATAGATTAAAAAAAAACCAAACACAGATTGCACTGACACAGTTCTTGGGCTGGATGTGGACTGGCCACTTCATGTCAATATAATGCAATGCAACACAGCACAGGAACAGGCCCTCTGGTCCGCCAAGCTTGCACCGATTCCTAAACGTTATTTAGACCCACTAGGTATTGCCCTCTGTTTGCTTCTCGTTCATGTATTTATCAAGTTACACAGTAAACATTGCTAACATGCCTGCTTCCACCACCTCCACTTGGCAGTGCATTCCAGGCACCCACCACCCTCTGGGTGAAACATTTTCCTTTGTATTTGTCCCCTCAACTTTCCCCCCCTCACCCTGAATCTGCGCCCTCCTGTAGTTGACCTTTCCACCCTTGGGAAAAAACTGACTGACTACCTTATTTCTGCCTCCCATAATTTTGTAGACTTCTATCAGTTCGCCCCTCACAGTCTCTGTCTTTCCAGGGAAAATAATCTAAGTTTATCCAACGTCCCCACATAACTAAAACCCTCCAGATGAGACAACATCCTGGTAAACCTTCTCTGCACCCTCTCCAAAGCATCCACATCCTTCTGGTAGTTGCTGACCAGAATTGCATGCAATATTCCAAATGCGGCCTAACTGAAGTTTTGTACTAAAGCTGAAACATAACTTGCCAACTTTTATATTTGATACCCCAGCTGATGAAGGCAAGTGTGCTCTATGCTTTCTTGACTGCCTTATCCACCTCAAGATATCTCCGGAGAAGATCAGTTTCCACCCCCACCCCAGCCCACGTTGTTCAGTGGCTTTCTATTTCCCCTCAGCTTCAATTTGCTTCATTGTCTTTTCTTCAGATCTCCCCACCATTATTGTAAATCCAAGATATAGAGACGAGAAACTGGCCAATGGGTGTTCCCTGCATTGTTTATAGCCATTCAGAAGGTTTTAATGCAGAAATGCTTTCAAAGGGCACTCAGTTCAGGTAGCATACAAACCTCTCCGAGCACAATAGGCTCCATTTTCTAACCCATGTGCCTGGGGACTGAGTATTCTATGGTCAGGTGAAAAGAACAGTTGGCAAGCTATAAGCCTTTTTATGCTACCCAGTGACTTTCTGAAGGGGCATAAGCCTGCTGGCATGTGCAGAAGGGATAAGTCATCCTGACCCACATTTACTGGGTTTGGTGGGGGCACGGCTGACCCGCTGTCTCTCCAAGCAGAGGCTGTGCTTACTGTGTGGGCCAACGTGCAGGGGCAATCGATCCGAAACGGGTGGCACTGAGGGATGATGGTCCTCAAAAGCACAGTGGCAAAGGATCCTTTGGACTGCTAGGATCTCCAATGTGGGCCACTTTATTTTAAAGTACGTGTTTCGCTCACTTCCTCCTTGCACATAACCCACTCCACTCAAAGGATCTACACTTCAGGCAAGTCCTCCTATTCATTATTTGATAAAGTCCTGACATCTCAGTTGTTACAGACTTGCACCTGCTCCTGATTTTCCTGCTGCCACCACTGGTACTAGAATTTACCCCTGGGCTTGTCTGGAACAGGTGCCGCTCAGGCTGGACAATTTACTTCAGAGACTCTGCTCCTGTTGAATGCCCCAGCAGAGAGGACTTTGAACACTGCCCTGCGTTCCGATTCAAGTGTCAGAACAGTGCCTGTGTCGCGCCAGTGTGAAGACTTCCAATTCCCATTCACCATCCTCAATGCTACTCCAGTGAGACCATCAGCGTAATTGCAATCGCTTCGCAGTTTTGGGCAATTGAGCCACTGCCTTAAAATCATGTAATTGTTGGAGCCGGAGTGCGCAGTGAGGGAGAGCAGCCCAATCCTGGACTGGATTCCAACACAAATCTCAGTGGGTTAAAAAGCACTGCTCCGACAACAAAGACTTGAAAAGCTGGAGTACTTCCGTGGCATTTCACAAAATATTCGTGCAGAACCAAAGGATAGCTTGCCAAAGTGGGCCCTCAAAATTACAGATGCAAAATGCAAGGAGTGACAGAGATGCTATGTTCCTCAGGGCATCAAGTGGATTAGTTACAAGGTAATCTCACTGTAATAAAAGCTAGCATGGAATGTTTAAGTGACAATTGAGTGCAGTGAAGATACAGTAATGTAAACACAACGTTGTAGCAACTAAACACAAACACAGTAAAAAAAAAATCAATATTTCTTTCCAAGCCTGCTCACCATCTGACAGCTCAATTGAGAATGGGTGGTTGGATTTAATTGGTGATGAAATGGTGACTAAACCAAGAATTATACGGTCAGGTTTACCTTCAATACGACCAGGCCTCTCCACATTCGCCCTTGCTATAATCCAATGTCTCTTCATTTCTCTTTCCTACTGCTTGCTGTCTCTCCCTCTCTTTCAACGTTCCATTGCCCACTTTTAACTATAACACTAGAGCTCTTTCCTGCACTGGGAGGCCAGAACAATAACTTTTATTTGGTGCTCAATAAGGGGAGGGACAGATAATTCTCAGAAGTGCAAAACTCATTATGTTGAGTATTCAGCTTCAATGAACAAGTTCTCCCCACTCAAGACACTGTGCACGCTGGATACAGAGCACAACTCTAGTTCAACAACATTCCTTAACTCCCACTATTTCACCATTTCCTACACCACTGGATCTCTTCAAACTATTTCACAAAATTGTAGAATTACACAGGAGGGATGAGGTCATTCAGCCTTCACTAGCCCTTTGAAAGAGCTACCCAATTGGTCCCATTCCTCTCCTATTTGTCCTGTAAAATTTTTCCAGTTTCCTTGTCATCCAGTTTCTGTTGGATCTCTTTGCTTGACTCGATTAAACAGTCGATTCCAGATTAGAACAACTTGCTGAGTAACTTCTTGTGCCTTCATGTTGCCTCAGTGTCCTCTCACCAAGTTTAACTGTGGGGCCTGTTTACCAAACCGCTCTGCCTCTCGACGTGCTCTCTTCTCATCAGCCCTTTGCGTTCTCGAGCACCTCCCATCAATTTCCCCCTTTAACCTTGCCTGCTTGAAAAAGAATGATTGCAGTGTCTCTAGTCCCTTCACAAAGTTAAACTCCCACATCCCTTGTAACCTTCCAGCAAATGTCTTCCACGCTCTCTTGGAGGCCTGGCCTTCCTTATTAATGGGTGGTGCCTAGAACTGGCCGCATTATTTGTGTATGAAAAGATTGTGTGGGTTTGGACACTGATGAATATGCCTATACAGTCCACATCACTGAATATTTGACTCGGAGGTGTTGCATCTCATTTGGAGCTGACTAAAAGGGCACAGATGGTGCTGCTGACCAGGAAACATTGCAGCAGTATATTACACAACAGTACAACAGCGGTGTTGTAAATGATTCGGACAAACAATTTCATTTATCAAGCAAATACCTGATGCTCAAAATAAAAAATAATTGATCAACATAGTATGTGAATAATTAAAAAAAACCTAAAAAAAAATCCAACACTTGTTTCAATTATATGCCCAGATGTTTACAAGAATAATCATTTCTGGCTTAAAAAAATAACTTTAAAAAAAAAATTTCAGTTAACCAGCAACTGCTACCAAATTAATGTCTCTGGGATCCACAGAAACACAGTCTTCCTATAAACATAAAACCATTTATGCAGCCTGCGCCCAAACTGATTTTATTCCCACTGTTTTAGTCTTTTAAGAGTAGGATGCGAATCATCCAGCTACTGTGACAGTTCTCACTGATGCATTGCATCTGACTGGACTTTGTCACGCACAGAGTGAATATCTGTTGCAATACAATGCAAAACCCCAATAACCAGCTGTGCCTTGGGCAAGGTGTTAGACACACACACACACACACACACACCCACCCAGCTCCAAGAACATCAGCAATGGTTTACCTATGAAGGTTTACTGGGTTGTAAGAATACACGTCCCTGGCATGCTACAAAAGTTAATTAAAATAAAGCTGAAACAACGTCCAAAATGCCCGACGATAGCAAAGGAGGGAATAGGCCTCATCATTTAAGATGTGACGCTGCATTCTTCCGAAGCCGCATTGCTGTGCTCAAAGGCATTGCTGGGAAGGTCATTGTGAAGGCGCTTGTAGACAAAGTAAAACATCTGGGACTGAGGCCTACTGTGCAACTCTGCCTTGATTTTCTGTGGGAAGGTATCAGGAGCCAACTGCTGCCAGGTGTCATTAATAAGGAGGAAGAGGCTGTAGTTCTCAGTGTCCTGAACTTGGAATTTGGCAGCACAGAGGTCACACAGCTCCTCTGTTGTCGTAAATGGTCTTACCAGTAAGGTCTTGGCTGTGCAGCCACTTGTCGTGTTGTTGAAGGCCACGCGCAGGTAGTTCTGTACGGATCGGGATAAAGGAGAAAAGAAAGGGAGTCGTTATTGAATGGCACTTTGTAGGTATAAGGCTGCAGCTTATCAAAAACTATATTTGATTGCTTATAAACCACGTTGGATTTGATTGTAGCTACAAACTTCACAAGTGAAACACTCTATTAGCAAATTCCTTGAAGCATGAAAAGACTGCTGTACAGGTTACCTGGTAGTCATCCATATTGAGAATTGTCCCACTTCCAAATCCTTTGTGTCCAGTTAAACTATTTGATAACAAGTAGGTGGACTGTAGTAATCCAAGTTCCATTGGATCATTGAATCCACAAGGACTGTTCCATAAGGTATATGTTTTCAGCTTCTTTAAATAGTATAGCTAGGAGATCTATTAACATGCTCAATCTATACCATAGCATTCCATTTAACATTTATGAATTCATGAAATGTTAAAGGCTGCTCTTCCCAAATTTCAATACATGGAGTTGGGTGTGCAGTGTTGGAAAAGACTGGAGAACATCAATGTGTGATAAAACAATGTAAACTGGAATAAATCACATGAGACATAGACATGGTAAGTTATATCAGTAAAATGACAGGGTGTTATGGAGTACTTGGAGAAAGTGAGGACTGCAGATGCTGAATCAGAGTTGAGAGTGTGGTACCGGAAAAGCACAGCCGGTCAGACAGCATCCAAGGAGCAGGAAAATCGACATTTCAGGCATAAGCCCTTGATCAGGAAGGGTTTCGAGATGAAGGGTTTATGCCTGAAATGTCGATTCTCCTGCTCCTCAGATGCTGCCTGACTGGCTGTGCTTTTCCAGCATCACTCTCTGTTCTGGAATACTGGTTTCTTTCAAAACTAAAAGAACTTTGTGCTATGAATTTAGTATGTAAAATGCACTCCATTCAATATCCATCATGCATTTTGCCCAAAGTGACGTACTTGGAAGTCTTCAACTGAAGGAGCTGTTCTGCTGTCTGCGGTCCTTCTCTTGTGCCACTGGTTTAGAGTATTCCTGGTTTGTGAGCTCAATAACTTGGCCGCCTGGTCCTCTTGGAAATTCTTTATTAGTGAGAGAGCTCCATAGACACTGGTCAGATAATAGCCACCTAGACAGAGCAAAGCAACAGGAGGGTTTATATGAACAGGATCTAGGCGATGGCTAGGGTTTAGGTATGGCCAGCAACCAATATACAAACCAACAACTTGCATCACAATACCCCAAAGAGCACTGTCAAACAAAGCTGGTCATTGAGTCAATTAATGCAATACTATGACAGATGACAGAGTTTGGTCAAAGCTTTTAGATGCTAAGCATAGATATACATTTCATATCTTGTTGAATTTCCTTTTGAGTATAATGGCATATTTGGTGTACAGAACTTCTGCTTAAAATGACCAGCTATCATCATTTTCACCTCAGCCATGCTAAAGGTTTTGGGGATGGGGTGGGTGGTTCTGAGTAGGGATGAGGGGCAGTGGTGTGCGCTGGAACAAAGGATCGAAAGCAGCTTTCCTTCTTCAGTAACTGTTACCTTACAATTGCAGATGATATTTTTTTTATTCGTGGGACATGGACACCACTGGCAAAGTGGATATTCCTTGCCCTTGGGATGATGGTGGAGAACTATCTTCTTGAACCAACACACTGCATGGGGTTGAGAGTGACTGGACAGTTGTGTTGGGATTTGGGTTTGACCCTGCAGTGTATAAGCACTGGTATAGTTCCAAGTCAGGATGCTATGTGAGTTGAAGGAGGACATACTGGCTGTGGGCAGTCAACCATCTGTTATCCCTGTTTTTCTAAGCAATGAAGATCATGGGTGTGCAAGGTGCTTTTGAAAAATCCTGGCAAGCTGCTGCAGTGCATCATGTATGTCACGGTGCAACCGCTGTGGCATTGTACAGTAGCAGTGGAAGGAGTACATGCTTAAGGTCATAAGATAGGGTTTAATAAAAAGCACGCTGCTTTTCCTTAGTTAGTGACAAACTTGTTGAGTGTTGAGTGTAAGTGGGGAGTACTCCATCAAACTCCTAAATTGTGTCCTATAGATAGTGTGGTCTCCTCGACATCGGGGAGACAGGACATTGCTTGCAGATCGTTTCAGAGAACATCGCTGGGACACCCACACCCACCAACCCCACTGCCCTGTGGCTGAACACTTCAACCCCCCCCCTCCAGCTCCGTCAAGGCCATGCAGGTCCTGGGCCTCTTCCACTGCCAAACCATTACCACCTGACGCCTGGAGGAGGAACGCCTCATATTCTGCCGTGGGACCTTGCAACCACACGGGATAAATGTGGATTTCAACAACTTCCTCATTTCCCCTCCCCCCCACATTATCCCAGCCCAAGCCTCCAACTCGGCCCCGCCCTCCAGACCCATCCATCACTGCCTCCACTGCCTATCACCTTCATCCACCTATCGCTTTCCCAGCTACCTCCCCCCAACCCCATCCATTTACCTCTCAGCACCCCCTTGGCCCACAAGCCTCATTCCTGATGAAGGGCTTATGCCCGAAACGTTGATTCTCCTGCTCCTCGGACGCTGCCTGATCTGATGTGTTTTTCCAGCCCCACGCTCTTGAGCTTTGTAGGTGATGGACAGATTGTGGGGAATCGAGAGGCAAATTACTCGCTACGGGATTCCCGACCTCCGAGCTGTCCTTGTCGCCTCAGTATTTAGCTGGCTAGTCCAGTTAAGCTTCAGGTCCATGGTGACTCCACAGGATATTGGTGGTGAGGGACTCAACGAGAGTAATGCTGGCAAATGTCAAGGGAAAGTTGTTAGATTATTTGACGCTGGGGTTTGTTAAGAAATGGTTCTTGGATTGATCAATTAAAACAAACTAATTAAAAACAGGCAAAGCTGGCAACTGACAACAAAACAGTCAGCATCCAAAAAGAGAAAAGCCAGGTTGTTTTGGGAAGAAACCAGTAAGAACTGGAGACTCCTGATGTGACTTGTTAACTTGCATCCTCCCTCTTTTCAAAGGCTGCTACATTTACTTGAATTTCTAGGGATCTGATTGGTCGTTCTGTGATTGGCTGCTTGAGACTTCTATTAATGTCAATGATCTAACAATCAATATTCAAACTGTTTCAAAGTGCAATGCATTGTTTCAACTACAATTTAGCCCATTATATGCAGAGTCTCAGTCATTCCTCTGACCTACTTCATCCACTGATTGGACGTGCTGGCAGTATCTTGACAGAGTTTAATGGTTCAGATAATTTCCCAGGTTTCATACATGGGGCTGGATTTAGACCTTACTTCTTTTTTTGGATTACCCATCAGATTTTCAAGTGGAATCCATTTACCGACAAGTTAGAACCATAGCTTGTAATCTGACAAACAAGTTTAGGATTCTGTAGAGATAGGTAGCATTTTATAGGCAGGCTAACACCATCAGATCCAAATCACCTCACTTCTCAAGTCAGGAAGAGTCACGATTTTATACCTGCGAACTGCATGTACATGAACTTGTCCACAAATAATTTCAAAATTAATTAGTTTGTTTGGAACTTGGCACCAATTCTCATTTACGTGAATTTAACTGGGAAGTAAGATAAATGACAATGTACTGGCGTACAGACAAGAATGGGAAGGAAGGAAGAACTCCCTGTATCTAAACAACAAAAATTCCAGTAACCAGACGTATTAAACACAGTGTTCCAATACAAAATCATTCCCAGCAAAATACCAGTTAAGAGCCAGGGATGTATACCAAATATTTCACTGTATTAATTTACTCATTTTGATGTTAATTGTGTTAGTCAATTCACGTGCAAAAATAAAATTAGTTTTTCATTTCAACATTTATTCTCGTCAAACCTATTATTATTTTCAAGTAAATAATAAAACAAGTTTAATGAGATATAAACTGATTTAGCTTGTTTTGGTTTATACAGGACAATGTATTCCTGATGGAGGGCTTTTGCCCTGTCGATTTCAAAGCTACTTGGATGCTGCCTGAACTGCTGTGCTCTTCCAGCACCACTAATCCAGAATCCACTAAAATATGTCTACAATAATAATTTCTTCCTACTTTTGTAACTGTGTGCAAGTCTGGTCTCCCTCCTATCGGCAGCATGTTGCGAAACTTGAAAGGGTTCAGAAAACATTGACAAGGATGTTGCCAGGGTTGGAGGGTTTGAGCTTTGGGGAGAGGCTGAATAGGCTGGGGCTGTTTTCCCAGGAGCATCAAAGGCTGAGGAGTGACCTTATAGAGATTTATAAAATCATGAGGAGCATGAGTTTTTTTTGTAGACTTGGTTTTTTTGCCCCTGGGTGGGGGAGTCCAGAACTTGAGGGCATAGGTTTAGGGAGAGAGGAGAAAAGTTTTACAAAGAACCTAAAGGGCAACTTTTTCCACACAGAGGGTGGTGAATGTATGGAATAAACTGCCAGAGGAAGTGGTGGAGGCTGGTACGATTACAACATTTAAAAGGCATCTTTATGAGTACATGAATAGGAAGACTTTAGAGGGAAAATAGGCCAAGTGCTGGCAAATAGGACTATATTTGTTTAGGATATCTGGTCAGCATGCACAAGTCTGATTCTGTGCTGTACATCTCTATGAGTCTAATAAACTTCCTTCTCTACACTTTCCATTCCTGATAACCCCCCTGAAATGGCCACCCCTGCTCTGCACAGTTTAAAAGTGAAGACAGGAGGAAACCTGTAACGATGTCATCCACTTCTAATAAATGATTAAACAAAAAAGCTGACCTGCTTCCATTTCCTCCACCCCCTCGAGAAAGCAGAACAACTCATTCCAACAGCACCAGAATGTGTCATTCAGGTAACTGCGGAAGCAAACTCTGTCCTAATCCTGGCACAGCGTAGTTGTGCCAATCCACTGTGTGACCCGGGGAGTAGAATAATTCAACCAGTCACCATCAAAATAAACCTTTGTACAGGATTTGCTGCCACTTCATTGAAAGAGGTAGAGTCAAATGAATGAGTCGTTGTGAACCATTCAGTTAGCAGTGTTCCAAAAACATGAATAATAACGCTGCTTTGTACCTTCTCCATGCAGTAGTGATGGGTCCAACAATTCCATCATGTATTCAATCTCAATCTCCAACTCTGGCATGTCACACTGGGCTACTATATAGGTCAGCATAGGCAGGAAGTCATCCGCCCCATATAACCTTCCTGTGGGTACAATTCAATAGATTCATTAGAGCCAAGATTTTCGTCTGCTTCTTGTGATAGCATGCACTGTACTTTCAGGATGAAATCATGATTCCCGCTTGTTATGGGAATATATTTCTGTTTGTCACCTCAATCACATTGGGGGTGCTCAAAGGTGTGTCAGTGGTACACCAGAATATTGCTTCAAACTGGGAAACGTGTCTTCACAAAAAGGGACAGCTGGTTAAGTTGGTCAAGCCTTAGTAACAGTTCTTTGTTTGATGTAAAAATGAATTCTCTCCTTTTATGAGCAACATTCAACAGTGATTAAAAACAAAATGCTAGAGAAACCCAGCAGGTTTGGCAGCATTTGTGGAGAGAGAAACAGAGTTATTGTGAAGTCTAACATGACTTCTTCTTCCTCTTCATCGATGGGTTCCGAAGATGAATCACTGGAACTCTATGTTAACATGGTTTCTCCCTCCACAAATTCTCTCCACTGCTTGGTCATTATTTCAGATCTCCAGCATCTGCAGTATTTTGATTTTACCTGACTGTAATTGACTCCTGTGCAAATATCAGCAAATGTCCCCACTTCAGACCTTGTGAAGGAACTCAAGGTCATGGTGAGGTAGCTGAAGAAGCAGTTAGGCTTGGGAAACAATGCTGAGGAATTCCTGCAGCAATGCCCTGGGGCTGAGATGTCTGACCTCCAACACCACAGTCATGTGCTAGGTTGGACTTGATCCAGTGGAGATTTCCCCCCCTCCCCCAATTCCCACTGACTTCAGTTTTGATTGTGCAAATGGAATACCCCAACTATAATAGTTTACATTTGGTGCTAACAGCCTTTACTCAAATCTCCATGTCCTCCACGCCAGGAAAACCAGGGACAGAATTTTACATTAAACTATACAATTTGATTGCTAGAACTTAATTATATAAACACCAGTAATTTATTGATATAGGAGGTGGTTTCTTACTGAGAGAACTATTCCATCCCATAGTATATATTACAGGTATTTATCCACTTGCTTGATAGAACATTTATGAAACTTACTTCTACCAGCTTCTCAAACCTTAACAACCTGCCATGCAGAAAATAAGTGCTCCCTGACTTCTCTTTTCATGCTTTGTTTTAGGATCTATCATGGGATTATGTTATATTTAACCATTATATTTAGTTTAGACTCTGGGTTTGTACTCAATGGACTTTAGAAGGATGAACAAGAAACCTGATTGAAACTGACAGAATACTGAGAGGCTTGGATAGAATGGTCATGGACCAGATGGTTTCACTAGTAGGAGAGACTAGGACGTGAGGGCATAGTGAAAGGATGACCCTTTTGAGAAACATCAGCCATGGTTGAAAGGCAGAGCAGACTCGATGGGCTGAATGGCCTAATTCTGCTCTTCTGTCTTATGACCATAAACTTGAGTAGATTTGCAATGAAATTGACAGATAGCAATCGTATGAGGATTTGACAAAAAAGATGTGCTGGAAACACTCAACAGGTCAGGGAGCACTGTATAGAGAAAGAGCATTAGCAGGTGGAATTTAACGTCTCCACCACTTTACCAGTGGAAGGGCCTTCCCACCATTGTTCTGATTAAGTCCAAGGTAGGGAATATGAATGGCCTTGCTGCTCGGTCTGCCAGTGGAAGCCTTTAAGCGTCCACTGCATCCAGGAGGTGGGCCCCTTGGTCCAAGGCCCTCAGGAAGAAGGTGCACACTGAGATCCAAACCCTGTCCTTTCATAAACCCCTGATCTGAGAGAAGGCATGCTGCTGCCCAGTTAAGTGCCTGGTTAGCTCCTGTCACCTCCTGTACAGGTGGCCCAATGTTTTAGGTCATGGTGGCCTCTGATGAAAGGTCATTTCAAAGTGAAACCTGAAACTTTGATTCAGTTTCCCTCTGCACAGCTGCTGCCAGGTCTGCTAAGCGTTTCCAGCGTGTTTTTTCATGATCACTTCATATTTCCATCATTCATGATATTCTGCTTTTGTTTCGTTGCCACTGGAAACATAGGAAAGTCTGACTGCTGCTATAATAATGATCAATGCTCTAATCCCAGGCCCAACAGCCAGCGTACAGTTTGTTAATTCTCCTTCAAGTTTTCCGAGGGAAGCAAGAACCACTAATAAACGCTTACTTTGCTTTGTGTCACTCAGCTCACTTACGGTTTGGGAAATAAAACAATTCTCCATTCACCTCACTAAAGAAAACATTGGAGCTGTGCACGCGAGGGAAATTGAGAGAAGCGCGATGTCCCATTATTCGGACACATCCCTAAATCAGACCCAATAAGATGGACTAGTAATGCTGCCACTTCCTGGAAATACAAAGCTGACCCTGAATTTGTAAGAACTTCATTATACTGTCCTTCTCATATTTGTCTACCTCAACTTGAAGGTCTCTTTACTCTTTGATTTACTTAGCATTTGACCAACATGCCCCCTTCTCATTCTCTCTTCCCAAATGGTATTATATCATTGCTGTCCCTGTCAACTTCTATCTGGCATCAAAATGTCCAAAATTGCCTGCAGCTCTTTGAATAGTAAGTGACATTCCCTATTTTTGTGTGACCTGGTGTTGCACTCCTATAACAAAGTCCTGTGCCTCCCTTGTGACAATTTACTTGGACACCACCCTTGGAAAGTCAACATGCAATATCATTTCCTTCAGAACTCTAAAGAAGTCCTGATAAAGCATCATACTGGGACTCGAAACGTTAATGCTGTTTCGCTCTCCGCAGTTGCTGACAGACCTGCTGAGTTTCTAGAGCATTCTCTGAGTTTTCATCAAGCTTCCCAGCATCCCTTGCAGTATCTTGAGTAAAAGCCAAAAGAACTGTGGATGCTGGAAACCACAAACAGGTCTGGCAGCAACTGTGAAGAGGAATCAGAATTAACATATTGGGTTCAATAACCCTTCCTCAGAATCTGCAATATTTTCCCTTTATTGCAGAGTCAAGCTTATTCTTTGGTTAGGCATTATCTGTCTTTCACAATTCTATGCCACTTGTCCTTAATTGACCCAGGCCTAGCATGTTAAAGGCATACATTAACTGATGTTTTAATGCACAGCTTAGTAAAATAATACTGTACCTGAGTTGTTTTCCATAACACTGTAGATAACTTTGCAGACCCTTAGCAATAGACACACCTTCTTCTCAGGAGAGTACGCCTTGTGCATGTTATGAAACTTGTGCCTTATTTTATCCAAGGTGACAGTATCGGGGACAGAGGCATCCACTCCTAGTTCCTGAGGCACTTTTTGTTTAACAGAGAGCAGATTCTCTTTCAGCTGCTTCCAGGAGCCGTCGGAGACATGGAATTGTTTCAAAGTTGCGTAAATGTAAGACTTCAGGGGCTTCAGAATGCATTTGTGCATTGCTTTCTCCAAAACAACATCTGGAAAAGATAATGAAAGGAAAGGTTTAAAAAAAAAGTTTCAAAATCAAATGAAGTTCAAGTTTGGGTTGGGAAATAATAGACCACAAAATGTTTCACAGCAAAGGAATCACGTTAACGCATGTCATACATCTGTCCACGTTTAAAAACAAAAACAATATTATGAAGAGAAAAAGCAACTGCTATTGATTGTAAACTTTCTACTCTGCAAAATTTTAGGAAAACTTTTCTCCTTTGATAACATGGTGTGAGGACATGAATACTTCCCTTTCATTAACAACCAGGACGTGTGTGCAGGATATTGTCAGAGTTTGAAATGTTATAACATGAACACATAAACATTATTAAAGCCTTAGCTATTGGATATGAAGTGATTCTAAATGGGGACCTCAGTTCAGTATCACAGTCAACTTGGTGGTCTGATTCACAAGGTCAGGTCAAGTCCAATATCCAGACTGACAGTTCAGTAAATACTGAAGGAGCTCTGAACTATCAGAGATGGTGACTTTAAGATCAGATGTTAAATGACCTGCCTCCTCAGTTACCTGTAAAAGATCCTAAGCTACTGCTGACCTCCTGGTTGGACTGAATCATGGAATCACTACAGTGTGGAAGCAGGTCATTCGGCCCACTGAGTCCACACAGCCTCTCTGAACAGCATCCAACCCAATCCATTCTATCCCTGTAACCCTGCATTTCCCATGGCTAACCCACCTAGCCTGCACACCCCTGGACACTAGGGGACAATGTAGCATGGTCAATCCACCTAATCTGCATGCCTTTGGACTGTAGAAGGAAACCCATGCAGACACAGGGAGAATGTGTAAACTCCACACAGACAGTTGCCCAAGGGTGGAAGCAAACCCTGGCCCTTGGTGATGTGAGGCAGCAGTGTTAACCACTGATCCACCAGGCCAATGCTTATCCCTCCAACACTACTTAAATTAGATGATCTGGTCATTTTCCTACTGCTGTTTAGAATTCCCAGTGTTTAGATTGCTTGTTATTTACAACAGTGATTACTACCATGAAGGATTCTTGGCTGAGGCATGCAACACTCAATTTAAACTATCACCAGTCCTCTCTCTCTAATGATAGTCCTCAGAGTCTCGTAGGATTATAGTGATTTTACCTTTCTTTTCTGCCTAGGCCACAAAGACTTCATTTGTTGCAGAGGAAGACAGCAGCATCACTTTTATTCATGCAAGAAATGTGGACATCACTGGTGAGGTCAATATTTATTGCGAGACCCTGGCCTCTGTTTTCTCTGAACCCCATTTGTTGAGAGGTGAGGTGGTGGTCAGGGCATGAGCTGGTGGTGGGCAGTTGGGCAGCATAGTCGAGTGTGTGTTGCTGGAAAAGCACAGCAGGTCAGGCAGCATCCAAGGAGCAGGAGAATCGACGTTTCATCCTGATGAAGGGCTCCAGCCCGAAACATTGATTCTCCTGCTCCTCGGATGCTGCCTGACCTGCTGTGCTTTTCCAGCAACACACTCTCGACTCTGATCTCCAGCATCTGCAGTCCTCACTTTCTCCTAGTTGGACAGCACAGCTCATCTCAGTCTCACCCCCAACCCCACCCTGCCACATCCCAGGACAGTTCAGGAGATGAGCCATTGAACCATGAGGGTCAAGCGATGGATGTGGTGTATATGGACTTCAGCAAGGCATTTGATAAGGTTCCCCATGGTAGGCTCGTTCAGAAGGTCAGGAGGAATGGGATACAGGGAAATTTAGCTGTCTGGATACAGAATTGGCTGGTTGACAGAAGACAGCGAATGGTAGTGGAAGGAAAGTATTCTGCCTGGAAGTCAGTGCTGAGTGGTGTTCCACAGGGTTCTGTTCTTGGGCCTCTACTCTTTGTAATTTTTATTAATGACTTGGATGAGGAGATTGAAGGATGGGTTAGCAAGTTTGCAGACGGCAGAAAGGTTGGAGATGTCGTTGACAGTATAGAGGACTGTTGTAGGCTGCAGCGGGACATTGACAGGCTGCAGAGATGGGCTGAGAGGTAGCAGATGGAGTCCAACCTGGATAAATGCGAAGTGATGCATTTTGGAAGGTCGAACTTGAAAGTTTAGTACAGGATTAAAGACAGGATTCTTGGCAAAGTGGAGGAACAGCGGGATCTTGGTGTGCAGGTACACAGATCCATTAAAATTGCCACCCAAGTGGACAGGGTTGTTAAGAAAGCATATGGTGTTTTGGCTTTCATTAACAGGGGGATTGAGTTAAGAGCCGTGAGATCTTGTTGCAGCTCTATAAAACTTTGGTTAGACCGCACTTGGAATACTGTGTCCAGTTCTGGTCGGCCTACTATAGGAAAGATGTGGATGCTTTGGAGAGGGTTCAGAGGAGGTTTACCAGGATGCTGCCTGAACTGGAGGGCTTATCTTACGAAGAGAGGTTGACTGAGCTCGGACATTTTTCATTGGAAAAAAGGAAGAGAGGGGACTTAATTGAGGTGTACAAGATAATGAGAGGCATAGACAGAGTTGATAGCCAGAGACTTTTTCCCAGGGCAGAAATTGTTAACACAAGGGGTCATAGTTTTAAGCTGTTTGGAGGAAAGTATAGAGGGGATGTCAGAGGCAGGTTCTTTACGCAGAGAGTTGAGAGAGCATGGAATATGTTGCTAGCAGCAGTTGTGGAAGCGAGGTCATTGGGGATATTTAAGAGACTGCTGGACATGTATACGGTCACAGAAATTTGAGGGCTCATACATTAGGTTTACCTTACATGAAGACCAATGGTCGGCACAACATCGTGGGCTGAAGGGCCTGTTCTGTGCTGTACTGTTCTATATTCTATACCCATCTCTTGGGCGTACAGAAGGGCCACTGAGACAAGAAACAAATCCAGGGCAAACGCATCCGGAAAGGCACAGTTACAGGACGGCCTTGGAGAATCGGAGTTGGTTAGTCACTGAGCTAAACGACAGCTACCAAACGGAGAGTCTGAAAGATTTAAAAGGGGCCTGAGGGGTATCCTTTCCACGCAGAGAGTAGCACATGAATGGATGAATGGAACAAGCTGCCAGAGGAAGTGGTAGAGGCAAATACAATTACGACATTTCAAGGACATTTGAACAAGAAAGGTTTAAAGGGATATCGGCCAAGCAGAGGCAAGTGGAACTAATTCAGTTCAGGAAATCTGGTCAGCACGGATGAGTTGGGCTGAAGGGTCTGTTTCTGTGCTGGATTACTCTACTGAGCCTGCATCCTTACAGCACTGAGACAGCAGTGAGACCTAGATGCCATACTAGCTGCCCAAAGGAAAAGACTGAACAGTTTCCACCTTTGCTATCCTCAGACACTTTGCTATTGGTGGTAGCTCAGCTTACTAACTCAAAGCAACTCTGAACAGCGCCAATTTTGTTGCCATACAGAGAGCTGACATTTCAGCTTTATTGAAATAATGTTGCAGAATCATGACTGGAATGTCACACATGTGGACCATGATATAGAATATTAATAAACACCAGCAGTTTAAACTAAATGATTGTGACTGCTTTATCAAATTATTGATATACGATGTAGCTTAGACTGAAAATAAATAGCTTGAAAAGTTATCACACGCTCTTCACAACACAGACACAAATGTATTTAACTCAACTAAATCAATCTATAAAAACTTCAGTTCGGAAGTTTTCCTACTCTGTGGTGACAAATAACTTTTAAAAAGGAGCCGGTGCTGTTTGGAACTGAGTGCCAGGCATGCAACAACAACATGCACTTTTATAGTACTTATAATGTGAAGTAACTGCAACCAAAGTGCTTCAGGGAAGAGTCAGACTAAAATCGACAGAGGCCAGAAGGGAGAAGTCAGCACCCGTGGGCTTTAAAGAGCTGTCCTAAAGGAGAAGAGTAAGTGGAAAAGTTTAAGAGGGAATCTGGAACTTGGGGCCTAGACTGCTAAAGGTGCAGTCACAACACGGAGAGGAGACGGATGTGAAGGATGGGCAACAAGCCAGTGCTGAAGAAACACAGACTACCCACAGGACTGTTGAAATAACTTCACAGAGGCCAGCATCCCTTCACCAAGTAACCCTTTGTTTAAATGTGTGCAGTACATGACACTGACCCAGCTAGCTCAGAGCCGGCTCCGAGATTGAACAGGACCTCTGATGCTCCTGTTTATATCTGTCAGCCGGGGCTCCCAGATTGGACCAGCTAACAGCCCCAGTCAGGGAATTCAATCTATGAGGCCTATCAGTCTGACCTCATTACAACCACTACAATTGTACAGCAAGAAGCAGTCACAGCGATAAAGAGGATGAGGCCATAAGTAGGATTTAAATACAGGAATAGGAATTTTAAAATGAAAGTATTTAGGAACCATAGCAGGCTAAGTACAGTACTTGTGGGAGAATGACACTTGGTGAGATTTAGGATACAGGCAACAGAGAATAGGATAAGTTACAATTTTTACAATGTAAATCATATCACTGTAGTGAAGGTTTATAAACATTTGATTTGCCACTGATTTTCTTCAACTACAAAGCTGCCTCAAAAACAATTTCTATGGTAGGAAAAGTAACATATACAGGTACAGACACACAAATCACAGTAAAAACCAATTTAGTGCCACATCCCAGGACAGCTCAGAAGATGAGCCATCAAACCATCATACCCACCTCCTGGGCACAGGGAAGGGCCACTGAGACAACAAATAAATCCAGGGCGAATGCTTTGTAATATCAAGGTAAAATTAAAAACTGGATTAAATTTGAAAGCTGTGTTATGGATCAGCATCAATCAGAGAATCAATATTGTCAGCTGCCCCCAAAAAAGATTCTATAAAAAGATATTTCAAGCAAACTGCTTCTTCCAGAGACCGAGATAACAGCAGTTTTGGAAACATGCAGCCTGGATATCTGTTCAGGCCCATAGTGCCATGGACTCAGAGACTGACCGACAGGAAGGTGAGGAAATGTTCTTACATTCATCTGAGTCTCATGTTGGCAGTGATCAAGATTCATCTTTCTCCCTAGTAACGAAAACAGTTCTAACTAAGGCAAATGAAACTTTGCATTAAGACCCTTCTATCAATCTTCAGTGGACGACAAACAAATCTACCCTGACTAGCTGATGTCAGAGTTATGGCTCCCTAACCCGAGGCTTAGCAGAGCAGTAAAGTTGCGCAGCAGCTTAAAGGTTAACTAGCTTTATTTACTAGGCCAAAGTGAGGACTGCAGATGCTGGAGATTAGAGTCGAGAGCGTGGTGCTGTGCTTTTCCAACACCACACTCTCTGCTCTAGCTTTATTTACTTGCTAGTTCTGGCAGTTCTCGAAGATTATTGAGTAATTCAGTTTTTTAAGTTTCTGCAAAACATCAGAGGAGCCAAAACCAAATGACATCATCACTTGGCTAAAGATCATCTTTCCCTGGTTATTTTTAGAAAGTGAAAATTGCAGTTTGGAATTCATTTCCACTTTTGCTGACTCTTTTTGTTTAACTTTATCCATATTCCCTCTCGATTCTGCAATGACAACAGAAGGTGCTGAAAGTGCACAGCCAAGTCCAAACATCATTATGCTAAGTACGTTAATTAACAATAAATTTTAAAAGGCTAGAAAAGTTAAGAGCAAATGTTTTAGGCGTGGACCTTTCATCAGAATTAGTTCAGCCAGCTTTAGCTCAGTTGTGTTTAAGAGTTGCTCCTTGAAACATTAAACTGGTTTAACTCATGGGTCAGCTTTTTCTGTTTTCTTTTCAGACTCCTGATTCTTTTCTTCCCTCATGGAACTCTGGGATCTTTCAAAGTTACCTTAGCATCTTAAATGGCGCCATCCTGCAATTTGATATCCAAATGAGAAATAAATTACCATTCTGATCAGACTGCTTAGTTTCCTGTTCGAAAGATAGCTAAATCTGTCCAGCATATGACAAACTTGCTCAGTCAGCCATTTAGTTTCGTCCAAATCCTTGTGGCTTATTCAAAGTTATTAAAGCAGAGTGGAGTCAAGAGCCAAGAGGTGGGCGTATAAAACAAAGCCTTAAAATGGAAGATTTTAGCAGCTGAACAAAATAAAACAAACTACAGTCAACGTCTGCCTTTCTCCAAACATAAAGAATGCAGATTACTGCTCGATAAGCAATATGAGCCGAGCCATAGATGTTGACAATTTTCCTTCTGCTAGGCCTTTAAGCTTTAATTTCTACCTTTGACTGAGGCATTCATTAAGGCTACGATGATTTGTCATAAGGAGCAACATAAATGCATAATTCTTGCAAATAATTCTTCTTTCAATCTTTCCTCCCTCTATGCAGATTGAGAGGTGGTTTGCCTTTGGCACTTGCCTGCAATATACTTGAAAAACTCACGAGCTGAGATCTGAATTTATGTCCAGTAACTGCAGACCACTCTGTGTTGACCATCCATCACACTGTTCCATTAACATTATCAGTGTGTCTGCACTGGAAGGACTTGGCTCAGTTTGGCAATTTATCGAAACAAAGTGTTATTTACACTTTTGACTGAATAACTTCCTGTTCAGATAACTGATTGCATAAGATGTTGGTACTTCAAGGGTTGACTGACCAGCTATTCATGGCTGATTTTTGTTTTTCAAAAATGAAATCCTATAAAAACACTTATTTCACTTGAACTAATCCTGACTGATGACAAATTATATGAATGTTGACTATTTTCTGCACAATGGTGACTGATCTTTGGTTTAAACACAAAAGCGCCCTTTCATTCACATCCTAAGGACTAAAAAAAAACACTGCATAACCGCACTCAAAGAAAAATGTTATAATTGTACCAGCATCCACAACTTCCTCTGATAGGTCATTCCATACACGCACCATCCTCTGGGCGAAAAAGTTGTCCCTTACATCCCTTTTATATCTTTCCCCTCTCACCCTAAATCTATGCCTTCTTGTTCTGGACTCGCCAGCCCCAGGGGGTGGCATGGTGGCTCAGTGGTTAGCACTGCTGC
Organism: Chiloscyllium punctatum; assembly: GCF_047496795.1. Classification (NCBI taxonomy): domain Eukaryota; kingdom Metazoa; phylum Chordata; class Chondrichthyes; order Orectolobiformes; family Hemiscylliidae; genus Chiloscyllium; species Chiloscyllium punctatum. Next base: position 100,202,311 of record NC_092749.1, on the reverse strand, counting down.
CTCACAGCACCAGGGACCTGGATTCGATTCTGAACGTTCCTTTATAGTTTTAGAGGTTATTTACACGAAGCTTTCAATTGAGAACCAAATAAACATGAAATGAGAATAGAGGTGTGATACTAAAAAAACCTTTTAACTGTGAAACTTGAAAGGGTTCAGAAAAGATTTACAACGATGTTGCCAGGGTTGGAAGGTTTGAGCTGTAGGGAGAGGCTGGGGCTGTTTTCCCTTGAGCATCAGAAGCAGAGGGCTGACTTTATAGAGGTTGATGACATCATGAGGGGCATGGATAGGGTAAATAGAGGTGGTTTTAGATTAGATTAGATTTGATTTGCTACATTGCGGAAACAGGCCCTTCAGCCCAACAGGTCCACACTGACCTTCCGAAGAGTAACCCACCCAGACCCATTCCACTACTCCCTACTAATGCACCTAACACAATGGGCAATTTAGCATGGCCAATTCACCTGAACTGCACATCTTTGGACTGTGGGAGGAAACCGGAGCACCTAGAGGAAACCCACGCAGACACCGGAAGAATGTGCAAACTCCACACAGACAGTCACCCAAGGCTGGAATCGAACCCGGGTCCTTGGTGCTTTTGGATGGGTATACGAAAGGCATTTGGATGGGTATATGAAAAGGAAGGGTTCAGAGTGATATGGGCCAAATTCTGGCAAATAGGACTAGATGAGGTTACAATATCTGGTCGGCATGGACAAGCTGAACTGAAGGGTCTGTTTCTGAGCTGTACATTTCTATGACTTTATGAACATAACTCAGAACATAAATATTGCAGAAACAAGAGAAGACTAACTTATTCCACATGTCTGCCTAATAAGTCTTGCTTTCAAGAATAAATATTTGAGAAATTTTGCTTACAAAGAGGGAAAGACCGGCAATAATTGCATGCCATATTTGCAGCATTAGGGACACAGGAAATTGAAGTAGGCCATTCAGCCCATCAAGACCTCTACACTATTTATTGCAACCATGGCTGTTTGAACATTTCAATGCCACTTACTCACCACAACTCTCTCCACCATCAGAAATCTAACAGCCTCTACCTTAAATATACTCAAAAGACTGAGCTTCCACAGCCCTGTGGGTGAAAGATTCACCATCCTCTGATTGAAAATATTTCATCTCCCTAGTGTCACACATAAGTGGTTTATGTGAAAAGGTTTTACAACACTGTAGTTGTGAATTCACCATGCCATTGAGCTTGGCTTTCTGAAGCTGAGAGAACTGACTTCCCACTGAGCTGTGACAGGCTAAAGTTATGCAGAGCCATATTTTCCCCCTCAGCAAGTGCCTCTTAAAAACCGCCTGCAGCATTTCAAACTCTCCACACACCAATATTAATGTAGAACACACATACCTTTCCCCACCTCCTTAAAAGCCAGACTCTGAGACATTCACAAGAGGCACAAAAGGGGAAACTGGCGTTGCCCCTTCACCAACTAAACCTCAGTTAAAAAAAAAATCACACAACACCAAATCAATTCGGGAAACGAAACTGCCGAATGACCCCTCCAGAACTCGAAGCAACGCAGGCACAGAGGGTGGGGGAAAGAGGGCAATTTTTCGAGGTCATAAGGGAGGGCAGCTCACCTATTTCGTCTTCTGGGATGAGGGATTCTATTGGCGGGTCCAGCTCCGAGCTCTGGAGCAAGTAGCTTTTAACCTGGGTCATGAACTGGCGGACGGTGAGGAGCATGTCGGTGCTGGAGACGTGGCAGTCTTTGTTCTCCTTGAAGAAGCTGATGTAGTCCTGGATCAGGCAGCCGAAGTAGGTGCGCTTGTCCTGGGACATCTCGGCGATCCTCTTGACCATTCTCTTCTCGGGGGTCATGAACGAGCTGAAGACGCCGCTCACCTTCTGGATGTGGGTCTTGACGATCCTGGGGAAGACGAAGGAAGGGTGCCTCTTCTTCCTGGGGGTGCATGGGGGCGGCAGCACCTCCTGGTCGCTGTCCGCCTCGGAGTCCTCTTCCTCCTCCTCCTCCTCCAGGCTGCTGTTGGTGTCCCCCTCCAGGCTGGAAGGGCAGTCCCGTTTCACCTCCATGCTGCTGGAGTCGGACTCGGTGGAGGTGGTGGAGATGCTGAGGTCGCTGAGCCGCTGCCTGCCCTTGCCTGCAGCCTCCTCCACCCCGGCGGGAGCTGCTGGTTTCTGGGCTGCAGCCTTGTCCACCCCCTCGCCACCAGCACCACCACCGCCGGCTTGCTTCTTGATGCGGGGCGGCGGAATGGGAGCCGCTTTGGCCCCGGGCTGTTTGCAAGGGCCCCCCCTTCCCTCCCGGTCGGCGGCCGGACCCGGGCTCTGGTCCATACTCGCGGGCAGCCGAGGAGGGGGAGGCCGAGCCGGGGCGGAGTAGGGCCGGCCCGTCTCTCTGGATTTGGCAACCTGCCCTTGGAGGCTGCCGTTAATGTCTTTGCTGTGCACCTCCAGGAACAGCGGGTTTATAAAGCACAGAGCACCATTGGTCTGGCTGCACTCCAGCTCTGAGGGCGTCCGTGTTTGAATGGAATGCACTCCATTTAAATGCGGGGTCTGCTTCGTTTCTGTGCTCGGGCTGTCTGCGTTGAGAGGACTCGTAGGAGGTGCAGAACTCTTGCCTGCTCTCTTGTACACAGGAGAACTCCAGAACTCTGAAACAAAAGAATGCCATAAAGTTGAAAACAGATGGACTTTAGTTTCCATCTCGCGTGCATCATAACAGAACAGAAGTTAACCCTGTAAAGGACAGACAGATCACTATTTCATTTTAAAAGACTGTTTTAGGAATAGGAACTAAATTCCAGAGACAAACTATAAAATTGGATGAGAGTTGTGATGTGGAGGTGCTGGTGTCGTGTGATTTTTGGCTTAGATCAAAGAGTTTTACCTTATACAAATCACCAGCAGCAAATGCAAGCCAAGCCGATTTGATTCAGAGTAGGAAACGGGCAAAGTCCAAAAAGTGTGACAAAAGACAGTTTGATCATTAATGGGCGTGTATTTTAGACGAAAACACGGTCCTGTGCTTCCAGGTGAATCCAGAAGACCTGAAGTGTACTCACCTAGACCCAGGAATGCAATTGCTTCCAGCTCAGTCTCAGTCTTGGCAGCTGTGATTCCATGAGGCAACTTTAAAGGGAAAGGCAGCACATCCCTTTTGAGAGAGGGGGAAAAAGACAGACTTTAATGAAACAATATTGAATCTATATGAGTAAGCCAGTCAAGGAGAAGGGAATATTTTGGGTGCAGAAAACTTGGAAAGTCCCCAAGAAAGATTTGTGATGTAATGATTAGGTAGAGCGACAAAAGAAATTCTCTCATAATAATACTTCTGCATTCCTTTATACTCCAACATAGAGTTACAAGGTAGAGTCCACCTCAACAAAGTCTAAAATATTGACTTGCCAACTTGAATTAAATTGGTGAGTGAATGGGGGTTGAAAGAATTATTGCAATTGGCCATTCATACCACATACCACTGAATTAATAATGTTGCCATCCTGGATTTACCTAATGACCAAGCTGTTAGGAAGGGCAAGTCCCAAATGCCTGTGGCAGACTGGCCAGTGTGCCGACATGCTACTCAGCAGCAAAAAGAAGTGATTGACAAGTCACACTACACTTTGTAAACTGTGCAGGGAATGGAGACAGAGAACATAAGAAATAGGAGCACATGCAAGCCATGCAGCTTCGCAAGTCTGCCTTGCTCATTCAACGAGACCATGGCTCATTAACTCCTCGTGTGTGCCAGCTCAGCATTGCTGTCAAATCCCCAATATTTCCAAAGTCTATCAACCTACTCTAAGTACTTTCAGTGATCTAGCCTCCAGAACTCCCTGGGACATAGACTTAAGTGTTGATGTCACGCCATCCATGATGCTCTTGATTGGCAGACCCAGTTCTCAGTAAGATCAGACTCTCATAGATCTAGTAAAATTCATATTTATTCACTTCACCTGACAGTAATGGCATCCCACAGCTGACGAACAGTATGTCAACAGACACATATCTGTGTCAATATTTTCAAAACCCCTTTCTGCTGTGAAGATGTTGTAAGTAAAGTCACCAATTACCAATAAGCTAGATGGTAATACAGTTCCTTCCCTTGCATGCTATGTGGCTTTATTCTATTGTAGGCAGATATGTGGATGACCAGCCAAGTCTGAGCTGAAAGACAGTCCTTCATCTGGCTGAACAGTAGCATGTTTCAGTAAGTGAATGGTTCAGTCGCCTTCTGTTCCTAAACTTTCATTGCAATACAAGGGCCTCAGTATTAATACACTGATGATACATGGGAAGGGGTTAAAACTCAAAACAGAGCAGGAAGCTGTCTCAATCCTCCTGTGTGTGCCTGCTGCAGTTTTTATAGTGGTGTGTTTCCAGAGGTCAAGAAGATTGCCCTGCCATGAAGGAGAGAGTCTCTTCATCAGTAGCTCCAAGTTGGGCCCACAATTGCAATTGGAAATACTGATTGCACTTCCCAGGGATTGGGAAACCTGACCGTGAAAGGGTGGTGTGGGCTGTCAAGTCCTCAAGGCAAGTATCTTTAGTACCCCTCCACTGAGGGGCAGGACTCCTCACCACCAAACTGTCCAAAGTTTTGACTGGCAAATCCTCCCTCCTCACCTTGACTGCCAGGATGGACTCCAAATGCTCCTCACTACAGCCTCCCACTGCTGGTTTCCAACAGTTGGCCCAGATGTTCACTTAGCCAGTTTCAAGGCAGGAAATAAGAGAGGAAAAAAAAGAAGTTCTGCCATTAAATTCAGCAGAACCTCGGTGTCTCTGATCTCACTGGGTTTCTTGGCAAAACAAAAAAAAATTGGTAAACCTAGGAGTTCAGAACTTAAGTTTGCTGTTGATAAAATGAATTGCAATTTTTACTTCAGTAAAGATATATTTCTGCCTATCTCCTTCCTCAAAGACATTGGATTGAAAGTCTGCCCTTTCTGCATACCATGGAGTAGTGAGTACCGTCTCCCAGATTGATGCTTGACTGTAGCAAAACAGGATTTGCAACAACCAAAGTCTAACCTCTACTGAGCAATTGTCACCTGAAGTACAGGCTGAGCATTTCAGCACTGGCTAACCTGCTGTGGATTTAGTTTTTTTTTATTTTCATGTTTTGGATCAATAGCAACCTTGCTGAATAACAAGCAGCTTTTTGTGAGGCAGCAGCAAGGAAGTTGTTTCAACTTGAGTCACGACCAGAATCATTAGCATAGCTGCAGGATCTAATTATACACCAGGTGTTCAGTGAAAAAGAAACAGCGTGCTTTATGAGAATTAGTATTCCCGACACCGTCCGCTCCTCCCTCCACAAACTCTAACTCACGCTGGGGAATGTGATTGAAAAATATTCTCTATGCAGAATCACCCAACTAGTTAATCAAGTGTTTCCTGTATTGACTCAACAGGAAATGGTCTAGGATAACAGAAAAAAGGTGCATGGGTGTGAGTCCTCAAGTGGATGTGGGAGCAAACACACTAAAAGAAACCTCTTCGAACCTCTAACAATAGGGCATGCCTGCAGATTGGCATTTAGATTTGTTCACTCCTCTCACCTGCTGATACAGTAGAAAGCGATGAGCCTGAACAAATCTGCGAAACTCAAGCAGGATCCTTCAAGCGAGAAAGCTGCGCAAGAAACAGAAAATTAGTAAGCAGGTAACTTATTACAAAGGAGAAACAGCATTATGAGAAAAGCCATCAAACAGCATATGGGAAGCTGTGCAGTAAATTAACCAAAGTATCATGACAGTCTCCCTATTAATAAAACAAAATGCAATATGTCTGTTCCGAGACAGTATACAGCAGACATGATTCCTCTCTCTAAACTGAAACAGCTGTGCTGATCCGCAAAGCATGCCAAAATGAACTCGGCCTATACTTGCTGCAACCAAGAGGGTTGTGAATCGGTGGAATTCCCTGCCCAGGGAAGTAGTTGATGCTGCTTCAGTAAATGTTTTTAAAGCTAAGATAGTCTTTTTTTGAACAATAAAGGAATTAAGGGATACGGTGAGAGGGCGGGTAAGTGGAGCTGAGGCAGTGGAAAGATCAGCCATGATCTTATTGAATGGTGGAGCAGGCTCGAATGGCTTACTCCTAGTTCTTATGTTCTTCTAAGAGTTTGTGAGAATGTCTACCTTTCTGAATAGCACTAAACCAAGAAAACAAGTTATTTAAGGCAGCATTTACAGGCTTTATAGGAACACAAGCCATTTTCATGACAGTCCCTGGGTTTAATTGCTCAGCCATCTTGAAAATCTAACATGATTCCCTTCGTCATGAGCAATTGAGCCACCCACTTGGTAAATATAAGGTTAGTCTGCTCACAGTCTTTTAACAAACCACACACATGTTGCCAATATTGACATTCTTTTTTGGTGTGTCATTACTTGAAAGTTACACAAAGCTGTGTTCCAACATCAGCAAACAAACATACAGCCATACATGCAGTGAAATTTAAGGTTTGTAGCCACCTCGCTTTGGAAAAGACCTTAGGGGAAACGAGAATTTTCCTGATCACTGTTGCGAACAATTCAGACAGACAATTCTTGTTTGCATTGTTTCTGCAAATACAACATTCCTGCTGATGTGGTGGCAACCAAGCCCTGCTGGCTCTCCTGTTTATCAGGACGTGCTGCTTCATTGTCACGTGTTAACGTTGTAGCTTCAGGCGCCAACAAAAATCGCCTGGAAATTCTTGGGTCCTCAGAGAGCAAGTCAGGAAAAGACAGACAAAAATACAAACTGATGGCGGCAGGGATGGAGGGAAGGCAATCCAAACTGAGGGAGGGAGAGAATCTCAAACTGGAGAGGGAACATCAGTGATAGACAGAAAATTACAAAATTGAGGTAATGACAGAATTAAAAAAAACACAGACTGGAACAAAGAAGGGGTGAGCAAGCAAACTGCAAGGACGGAAGGAAACAAATTGCAGGGAGGGGTAGTTCCTGTAAGCCTGAGAAAGACCTGGAGATTAATTTCAGTACTTAATTTTTTGAGAATAGGCTCTCACCTCCATGAAGCTGACATGAGATAGTTTGACCTACTGGATATGCCACTATCAGACTGTGATAGTTCTAGTAGCTCCCATAGCAAGGACAAGATGTTGGTCATGTAAGACTGAACAGTTCAATGAGCTTTAGATATAGTACCCAATATCTCCATATACGCTTTATAATTTTGGACTTGTATAGGATCAAGCTAAGCAAAGATATGATGAACATAAGTCCCTCAGTATGTCATGCTGCAAGTGAATGAAGCTCAAAAGGTGGAGACTGAGAGTTATACAAACCCTGTCACATAGCCATGATGACATCATGAGCATGTCTCTAAATGGTATATCACACTTCTGCTGCGAGATATAACGCAACAATCTCCTTTTTCCAAGGAGTATGGACTATTGACTGGTGAGTCTGACATCAATGGTGGGCAAGTTATTGGAGGGGATCCTGAGAGACAGGATTTTCGTGCATTTGAAGGACTGATTAGGGATATGTTTTTTGAGGATGTAACCAAAAGAAATTGATGAAGGCAGAGCAGTAAACATTGTTGACATGGGCATTAGTAAAGTTTTTGACAAGGTTCCGCATGGTAGACTGATCAGTAAGGTTGGATCACATGGAATTCAAAGAGCTTGCTAATTAGATTAAAAATCGGCTTGATGGTAGGAGACAGAGGGTGGTGACGGAGGGTTGTTTTTTGGACCAGAGGCCTGTGACCAGTGGTGTTCCACAAGGATCGGTGCTGGGTCCATTGTTGTATGTCTTTAAATAAATTATTTGGATGAGAATTTAGAAGGCATGTTACTTAGTTTGTGGATGACACAAAAATTGACGGTATAGTGGACAGAGAAGGTTACCTAAGATTACAAAGAGCTCTTGACCAACTGGGCCAATGGGCTGATGAGTGGCAATGGAGGTTAAACTGGGTAAATGCAAGGTATTGCATTTTAGTAAAATGAACAAGGGTGGGATTTATACATTAAACATAGGGCTCTGGGTAGTCTTGTGGAACAGACACACCTAGGAGTTCAGGTATATAGTTATTAGAAATTTGCGTCACAGATAGACAGTGTGCTTAAGAGGTGTTTAGCACGCTTGGTGTCATTTCTTAGACCATTGAGTATAGGAGTTGAGACTTCCATGTTGAAGCTGTGTAGGACATTGGTGAGGCCACTTTTGGAGTACTGTGTACAGGTCTCCTTGCTATAGAAAGATTATTATTAATTTGGAGAAGATTCAGAAAAGATTTACCAGATGTTCCTGTAACTGGAATTTATAAGGAGAAACTGTGACATTTTTCATTGGAGCATAGGAGGTTGAGAGGCGTTCTTACAGAAGTTTATAAAATCATGAGGGGCATGGATAAGGTGAATACAGAAGGTCTTTTGTGTCGAGTGGGGGAGTTCAAAACTTGGGCCATATTTTTAATGCGAAAGGAAAAAGATTTAAAATGGACCTGAGGGGCAACTTCTTCCACACAGAGGGTGGTTTGTACATGGAATAAACTACGAAAGGAAGGGTGCAGGTAGTGTTCATGCATTTAAAAGCCATTTGAACTTGAAAGGTTTAGGGGGATATGGGGCAAATGCGGGCAAGTTGGACTAGCTGAGACTGGGGAACTTGGTCAGGGACTAATCAGACTGAAGGGTCTTTTTCCGTGCTGTGACTCAATGACTCTACGTGAAATCCCAAAGAGTTATACATCACTGTGCATAGGCAGCAAGTGTCAATTTAATCATTATTCGGATATATAAAAACAGATAACAAGATTAATTCATTCAAGTTTCAATATTACATTTTGGAGGTTTGACGCCATGTCTCAATCTAGTGAATATATGCCCAGATGGAGAAATGTGTATGTAGTTCTCAGTTAATCTTCCTGAAAATGTCTTGCTGTCATTCATAAAATCATCATTGTTGGGCTCTTAAAGAGGTTTTATTAAGTGCAAGACTGCTTCTTTCAAGGATGTAATGGCAGATTATGGCCACTAAGGATATGTTTTCACCAATAAGGGGTACTGGCATCACACTACCTCTGGCACTGAATTAAAGGATACAAAATGGCAGAGCCAACCGACCACTGTACAAAGGTAAGGAGCTCTAGGTTGGAAAATCAATTTTTAATTTGAACAGGAAGGCATTGTAGTTAAACCATCAGTGACTGTCAATGTTAATTTTAAGACTGTAAGAAGGTGTTTAGCCAACAATTTTACTCCCAAACCCACAAAAAGCCTTTTGACTGCAGCATCTTATCTTTTATGTTGGAGCAGGCTGAAACATTGTTTCTTTTTGCGAAAGCAATACAGGTTTTACAGATTGAAAGCTCTTGAACTTGAAGTTGACAGAGGGCAGGTCTGCCTTTTGCTTATGCGGGTGATGTTCCATAATCATGTAAATTTATTCTGGGTAGGCATCTTATGATCCAGGGATGTCTAACCTTCAAATGAGACTCTATTCTAAGCATTTACTGGTGTTTTATATAGTGCTGTAGCCATGATGTGAGGTGGCATGAAATACTGATGGCGCAGCCACTGTCACACTGTTCAGTAGCTCCTGTAACTTAAGGATGAGATGTGGGTCACATAGTACTGAACGGTTCAATTAGCTTTTGTTAAGAGTGCCTGGTATCTACACATGTACATTACAATCACAGGCATCTGTGTGTCTGGGCTCAAGTCAAGCAACTTGCATGTACTGGAGCACAATTCCTTTAGTAAGTCATGCAAGAGGACATAATTCAGTAAGTTGGGGGCTGTAAGCTTAAAATCATTAGGTCACCTTCCATGAAATTAACCACGATATGGTTAAGATGCTTAAAGGCACATATCGGCTGTGAGTCTTAACACAACATTCTCCTTTTTCTGAAGAAATGAAATCCCAAACAGGTATACATCATTGTACATAGGCACACACTGTCAATTGAACTGTTATTCTGATAGGAGGGAGATCAGAATTGCACATAGTATTCCAAACGTGGCCTAATCAATGTCCTGTACAACCGCAACATGACCTCCCAACTCCTGTACACAATATTCTGGCCAATAAAGGAAAGCATGCCAAATGCCTTCTTCACTATCCCATCTACCAGTGACTCCACTTTCAAGGAGCTATGAAGCTGCACTTCAAGGTCTCTTTGTTCAGCAACACTCCCTAGGACCTTACCATTAAGTGTATAAGTCCTGCTAAGATTTGCTTTCCCAAAATGCAGCACCTCACATTTATCTAAATTAAACTCCACCTGCCACTTCTTAGCCCATTGGTCCATCTGATCAAGAACCCACTGTAATCTGAGGTAACCTTCTTCACTTTCCATGACACCTCCAATTTTGGTGTCATCTGCAAACTTATTAACTTACAAACTATACTTATTGTGCTCACATCCAAATCATTTAGAGGAACCTCGATTATCCGAATACCAATTATCTGAAAATCGGATTATCCGAAAGAGATCTAGAGGTCCCCACAGAAGCATTAAATCAAAGAAGTGTGTCCGACACTGATCGCATCTTTTGTTTACGATGATTAAAAGTGCTGCCAAGAACAGTCCTGGACTGATGGGACAGCAGGCACCATCTATAAAAGACTGACCTCCCACACTCTCTCCCTCTCTCTCTCCACACTTTCCCTGGAGTTCTACACAGGTGTGTATCCTAAACCCCCTCCTTCCCCAGATAATCTCTCCAACGTTGTCCTGTACAGGGTAAAGGTGGAACCTGTCAAAAAGTTGCAGTAAAAAGTTGCGTGTGCGCGCTATTTGGAGACTCAGCCCCCAAAAGGCAGTAGCAGCAGCAACAGTCTTGTTGGTGTCGAGTCTGGCTGCCCCGGAGAGGGGGCGGGTCACACTGGGGGCCGCATGGGGTGGGGAGGGGGGGGGGGGAACGGTGTTGGATGGGGTTGGGGTTGGTGGGGCGGATGGGGTGCAAGGGCTCGTGCGCTGTGATGCTGCCTTATCTCCTGAACAGGGAGCAGACTTTACAGAAAACTCCGAGCCCCAGAGGAAAGGCACTGAATCAATTAACGGAATATTCAATGATCTGAACAAAATAGTGCCCACCCATCTCGCTCAGATAATCGAGGCTCCTCTGTATATAAATGACGAAAAGTTGTGGCCCCTGCACTGATTCTTATGGCACTCCACTGGTCACAGGCCTCCAGTCTGAAAAACAACCTTCCACCACCACCCCCTGTCTTCTACCTTTGAGCCAGTTCTGTATCCAAATGGCTATTTCTCCCTGTATTCCATGAGATCTAACCTTGCTAATCAGTCTCCCATGGGGAACCTTGTCGAATGCCTTACTGAAGTCCATGTAGATCACATCTACTGCTCTGCCCTCATCAATCCTCCTTGTTACTTCTTCAAAGAACTCAATCAAGTTTGTGAGACATGATTTCCCATGGACAAAGACATATTGAATATCCCTAATCAGTTCTTGCCTTTCCTGTACATTCTGTCCCTCAGGATTCCCTCCAACAACTTCCCAACCACCGACGTCAGGCTCACTGGTCTATAGTTCCCTGGCTTGTCCTTACCACCCTTCTTAAACAGTGGCACGTCAGCCAACCTCCAGTCTTCCAGCACCTCACCTGTGACTATTGATGATACAAATCTCTCAACAAGGGGCCCAGAAACCACTTCCCTAGCTTCCCACAGAGTTCTCGGGTACACCTGATCATTATCCACTTTTTTTTTGTGTTTCAAGACATTCAGCACTTCCTCCTCTGTAATATGGACAATTTTTCTAGATATCACTATTTCTCTACAGTCTATATCTTCTATGTCCTTTTCCACAGTAAACACTGATGCAAAATACTCATTTAGAATCTCCCCCATCTGCTGCGGCGCCACACAAAGGCCACCTTGCTTATCTTTGAGGGGCCCCATTCTCTTTCTCGTTACCCTTTTGTCTTAAACGTATTTGTAAAAACCCTTTGGAGTCTCCTTAATTCTATTTTCCAATGCTATCTCATGTCCCCTTTTTGCCCTCCTGATTTCCCTCTTAAATATACTTCTACTGCCTTTATATTCTTCTAAGGATTCATATGATCTATCCTGTCTATACCTGACATATGCTTCCTTCTTTTTCTTAACCAAATCCTCCATTTCTTTAGTCATCCAGCATTCCCTATATCTACCAACCTTTCCTTTCACCCTAACAGGAATATACTTTCTCTGGATTCTTGTTATCTCATTTCTAAAGATTTCCCATTTTCCAGCCGTCCCTTTACCTGCGAACATCTACCCCCAATCAGCTTTTGAAAGTTCTTGCCTAATACCGTCAAAGTTAGCCTTCCTCCAATTTAGAACTTCAACTTTTAGATCTGGTCTATCCTTTTCCACCACGATTTTAAAACTAATAGAATTATGGTCGCTGGCCCCAAAATACTCCCCCACTGATACTTCAGTCACCAGCCTTGCCTTATTTCCCAAGAGTAGGTCAAGTTTTGTACCTTCTCTAGTAGGTACATCCACATACTAAATCAGAAAATTTTCCTGTACACACACAACAACAAATTCCTCTCCACCTAAGCCCTTAACACTATGGCTATCCTAGTCTATGTCTGGAAAGTTAAAATCCCCTATCATGACCACTCTATTATTCTTAAGGATAACGGAGATCTCCTTATAAATGTGTTCCTCAATTTCCATCTGACTATTATGGAGTCTATAATACAATCCCAATAAGGTGATCATCCCTTTCTTAGTTTTCAGTTCAAGCCAAGTAACTTCCCTGGATGTATTTCTGGGAATATCCTCCCACAATACAACTGTAATGCTAATTCTTATCAAAAACGCAAGTCCCCCCTCCTCTCTTGCCTCCTTTTCTGCCCTTCCTGGAGCATTAAGCTGCCAATTCTGTCAATCTCTGAGCCACATTTCTGTAATTGTCATGATATCCCAGTCCCATGTTCCTAACCATGTCCTGAGTTCATCTGCCCTCCCTGATAGGCCTCTTGCATTGAAATAAATGCAGTTTAATTCATCAGTCCTACCTTGTTCTCTGCTTTGTCCCTGCCAGCCTGACTGTTTGACTCGCTTCTTTTCTCAACTGTCTCAGATTAATCTCTTTCCTCACCATCTCCCTGGATCCCACCCATCCACCTTAATAGTTTAAATCCTCCCAAGCAGCTCTAGCAAATCTCCCTGCCAGTATATTAGTCCCCTTCCAATTCAGGTGCAATTCGTCCTTCTTGTACAGGTCACTTCTACCCCAGAAGAGATTCCAATGATCCAAAAATGTGAATCCTTCTCCCATACACCAGCTCCTCAGCCATGCATTCATCTACTCTATCCTCCTATTCTTACCCTCACTAGCTCGTAGCACCAGGAGTAATCCAGATATGACTACTCTCGAGGATCTCTCTTTTTAATTCCTGCCTAACTCTATATTCTCCCTTCAGAATGACATCCTTTTCCCTTCCTATGTCATTGGTTCCAATGTGGACAATGACCTCCTGCTGGTCCCCCTCCCCCTTGAGAACATTCTGCACCCTCTCTAAGATATCCTTGATCCTGGCACCAGGGAGGCAACACACTTTTCTGATTTTTCATTGCTGGCCACAGAAATGTCTGTCTGTCCCTTGGACTAGAGAGTCTCCTAACACAATTGATGTTTTGGAACCCGGCGTACCCTCATTGCATTACAGCCAGTCTCAATACCAGAAACTTGGCTGTTCGTGCTATGTCCCCCTGAGAATCCATCACCCCTTACATTTTCCAGAACAGCATACTTGTTTGAAATGTGGATAGCCACAGAAGACTCCTGCCAACACTCTTACCTTTCCTGGAGCTAACCCATCTACGTGACTGTATCTGCAACTTTTCTCCCTTCCTATAACTGCCATCCATCACATCCCCTTGCTCTTGTAAATTCCTCATTGCCTCTAATTGTCTCTCCAACCGATCCATTCGATCTGATAGGATTTGCAACCAATGGCATTTATTGGCAGATATAATCCTCAGTAACCGGTAATCTTTCCCTAAACTTCCACATCCAACAAGAGCATATCACTCTACTAAAGGCCATTTTTGCTTCTTTCAATGTACAGACCCAGAAAATAGCACTGTCTTATTCCTCTGCAAAATACTGCTCCAGGCTAGCTTAATACTTATGGCTTACATAAGTAACTTTAATCAAGAGACATATCTCAATAAAACATATAATCAAGAAAGAACCCACTCTACTCATTAGTGCAGGCTTACTGTAAGGCCACACTTAAAAATATTCACTTATCTGTTTCTGTGTTGTGACAGTTGTAAGTTACTGAAATTAATGATGGGTTTATTTAATTGCTGCAGATTCCTTGTGATTGATAATGGGAGAAGCATTACAGATGTATTTTTTATTTACATTGCTTGTCCATACAGCTGTCTGTTCTACTAATTACATCTGTTCATCATACTATTAAACAGACAAATGGTTTGTTCAGGGTTTGTGATATGGAAACACCCACATCTGGTAAGTGTCATAACATTTGCAAACAGTGGACAAATAAAATGCAAGCAATTGCCTGATAAACATGAGCAGTGATAGATGATTGGATGCCACATGACTAAGTTTCCTGGACATTGTCAATAAACACAAATTGCTCGATAAAATTCACTCTCGAGATGATGTGTAGCTTTTACTGATAAAGGCAGCATTTATGGATCGTTGCTGGTTGCCCTGAGTGGTGATTGTGGTGAGCTTTCTTCATGAGGTGCTGCAATCCCTGTGTGGAAAACACCCTTACAATCCTATCAGAAAGGGAGTTCTTGAATTCTGACCCAGCAATCAAGAAGGAACTGTGGTATGTTTCTATGTCAGCAGGGTATGTCACTTGGAAGATCACAAACTGAAAGATCACCTCCATATGTCACATGGCATTATCCTTTTGAACGATAGGAGGAGATACCATAAAAACCACCTTAATATATGGCCAAGTACCTTTCCGGCTTGTGTTACACTTCACTGGGATAGTGTGCTAGAAATAAGGCCCCACTGTTCCCAGAGTCAACCCAAAAGCTAAAGATTTTAAAAAGTACACAAAATTCCTTGGTTTACATAGATTTCAGAACCAGAAAGCATAGATCAGGTTTCTGAACTGAACAAGAATTACAATTAGCAAGAATTACTGTCTATTACAAGGAAACAATTGTGACCATCGGCATTTAACTCTAATAACTAAAACTCTAATGCCCTTCTGCACTTCACGTTAGATAAAACTCAGGCATGAAACAATAAGGGTTGAAGGAAAGCAGGGACAGCAGTTCTTTTGTCTCTGTCCACAAGTTCAGCTGAGATGGATCCTGTGTTGATCGTGTTCTTCCTTCCCCAGGGTCTGATTTTCCAAGATGCATAGAGAGGCTGGTTCGCTTATAAAACGGTCTCTGACTAAAAGGAATAGTCACAGCTTACAGCATTTACTGGAGGAAAGATAAACTGGTTTTCTTCAGGCTTAGAGATAGAGATAATTTTACTGCAGAGAACAGAGAGAGAGAGCTCCTGAGCTGGTGGTAGTCAATCTTGCATAAAGCCATAAGCTGTTAAACTGAGAACCAGATTGTTGTTGGTGAACAGAAGACCATCGCCATCAATGATTGTTCACTAGTCCATAGACCAATCTGCTAATTGTACCAACCAAAATTCCATCTGTACACAACACTTCAGTTCCAGTTTTCCTGCAACTACACTTTAACCAGCTTTCGAACAAGCAGCTGTGTAAATCCTGTTTACAATGAGTGTCAGATGATGCAGCAATCCCCCAGCCACTCCTTGGTCATTAAAACAGCACTTTTCTCCTTCCAGTCTCCTGATAAAAGTATGAAAGAATAAAAAGGCACAGTCTTTACACTGGGAATATGTAGGAGCTTAACCTGATTGAGCAAGCCACCAACTCATCCACAGTCAGGAAACTAAAATGGCATTCTCCAGATATCCTGATCTTTCTTCACCTGTTGCTCTTAAATCTGTATTGCAATATTAGACAGATCGATTGTGAAGCATCTGGTTGCCTGGGGCAACATAGATCCACTTCAGGGATGAGGTAGTGTGGGATAGATAAGCCTCCATTTAGGAAACTGATAACAAAATGATGAGTTTACACCAAACAGGAGAGGACAGACAGGATGATTTCTTTCTTGCTTGAAGGGAGAAGGCTGAGCAATAATGGAAATCTTAAAAATTATGAAAGGATTTGACAAAACAGACACAGAGTTCATCTACCTGTGAGAACGAGCTGCATCAGAAGCCATAAACAGAATAGTCACCAAGAATGCCAAAATGGAATTGGACTCTTAAGTTCTAGGTGACCCATGTCTCATCCTCTATGTTACAGGAGCAGATCCATCAGTATTTCATGCCACTTCACAGCACCATATAAAGCACCAGTAAATGTTGTCCCTGCTTTCCTTCCATTCTTAACACCCCTTTTTTGCCCCAATGCCTGTGTTTTGTGTAAAGAGAAGTGTATAAGGGGACTGGGTTTTAATTAGTACAGTCATTTGCTGATGGCTCATGATTGTAGCCATTTACCTGGAATAGATAGCAATTTTTGATAATAAGACCACGGTGATAGTGTGGAATTCACTATATCAAGGACTAACTCAGAAAAATAGTAAAGATACATTTAAGTGGGATCTAGATTAAACATATCAGGGATGCTGATTATGCTGATAGAGTTAGATGAGGAAAGACTAAAAGAGGTTGGAGTGGAGCATTATAAGCCGATATCGATCGGTTAGAGTAATGTCCTGTTTCTGTGTTGCACATTCTTGATAGAAAATCAAATATTTTTAACAATGAAAGATGATTACGTTTCCAAAAAGCCACAATACAGAGAAAGAACATTTTCACAGTACTTCACGTGCATCTTTTGATGACAATATCTTACATTTTGACCATACTTTCAAAGATATTAGAATAAATTGGAGTGTACTTACTATACAGGCTCTCCTTTATTGGAAAATCTTGAACAAAATGAGACCCTGACTCAGGCAAACGCATTGATATAATTTTCTTCTGTGTCCTGCATGATCTCCGGACGAGGAAGATCTGTTATTATAAAAAGGCACTGTGTGAGGTTGAACATAATACAATGTGAGAAATAGGATCAGGAATAGACCATTCAGCCCCTTATACCTGCTCCTCCATTTACTTCTAGCTACCCCGATAAGAGAAAACAGTTTGTTGACCTTATCAAGCCCTTTCAAAGTTATTTATATTTCAACGTTTCACCCTCATTCTTCAAAATTCCAGATAATGTTGGCCCAATTAACACAGTCTCTCATCAGTGCATCAGCCTGGGAATCAATATGACAAACCATTATTCTACCTCCTTCAATACAATTAAATAAGGAGAACAAACTGCATTCAGTACTCCAGGTGTGTGATCTCACCAACACTCTGTACAATTGTAGCAAGATTCATTTATTCTTGTTCTCCATTCCTTTGCAACAAAGGTTAGTTTCCCTGTACTTTTATTATTGCCTGTTATACCTGAGTGCTATTTTCAGGTTGCTTGATAAGTACAGTGAGGTACCTCTGCACATCAACAATTACACATTCACACCTCAAAAATAATCTCCTTCTCAAAAATAACAGAAGTGACCTAAAATTGTAAGTCCTGACTCAAAACATAGCTATTTCCTGGGGGTGGGGGGTGAAGTCAGACTGCGGTTTATGCACGTGCCTTTTAAAGAGGCAGCTATCCATTCAAATACAGGTATACCCCACTTTTCAAAAGTTCACTTTAGGCCACAACTTTTATGAAAGACCTACATTAGTACCGGTTTTCGCTAACAGAAAGAAATCCGAAGAGGATGTTCGCCTTTACGAGAAAAGGTGAAATTTTTCCCATATAAATTAATGCTTCTTTGTTTTATGCCATTTCGGCTTATGAAAGGTTTCATCAGAACGCTCTACTTTCGGATGGGGGTTGGGGAGGGGGATACCTGTAGTTAGCTTCCTCCAACCAAGTGTGATATACATTCTCGTACAGCGGAATCTACAGTGTGTGTGTACATTAGATGTGTTAAGAGCAGGTCTGAACTTTGTGCGTTCATTTGGATAGACAAGGTAACCCTTTGAAAGAGGTAAGATACCCCTGGGAGACCTCGTTTTGGGGGGGCAGAGGTGGGGAGGGTCAGGTGTCCCTGGTGTGGTGGTGGGGAAGGTACCACTTTGAAAAAGTGGTCAGATACCCTTGATGGGCATGAGAGAGGAGTATTTTTATGGATGAGGAATTAGGAGGGAGACTGCATGGATGGGGAGGACGGGGGAGATGCCAGGTATCAGACATCTTTTGGATTTGTGACTTGTGGAGAAGACTGTGCACAAAACCTTTGGAACCGTAAAGATGTCAGAGTCAAACTCACAAAGACCTCAAGAAGTGTCAAACTTGTCAAGGAGTGTCAAACCATGTTTTATTTTAATGAATGAGAGTGCTTTTCTCAATGGAGAGAGTGTATTGTTTCTAATACAGACCCTTATTTCCTTTGTGTTTAGGTACTAAGTGAATTTACATAATAGGCAAAGGAGGGGTAGGAAGAGTAAAGCTATGGATTTTTAATAGATGGGTTAAGAGAAGGTTTGTGGGGGTAAGGGACAAGAGCGGAGGAATGTTTTATATTTTATTCTTTTATGCCAGATTTTGGACACAGCACTAGGGACTGATGGTAGACTTCTCAGCGCACCTTGGCATTTGGTAGCTTGCTCCAATTGGTATTCCTGGGTGGCCTATCCCAACTCCAATCCATCCCACAACACCTGGAATGAAAGTGAGCAATGCAGCTGGCCATTTTTAAAGGTCAAGTTCACAGAGCTGGGAATCCTCCTGCCTCTGCATGCACCCAAACTGGGAACAAAAGTCAAGACCTTTATTATTTCTTACTCCAAAAGTGAATTAGTTCATAGTTCCCATATTATACTACATTTATCACCATGTAGCCCAAGCAATTAACTTGTCCGTACAACCACGTTGCATTCTTCGCATTCCAAAGCTAGCTTTGCATTGTCAGCAAACATAGATTCAATTTTGTCTATCACTGTGTTCAAGTCATGAGTATAAATTCCAAGTACCCAATATGCAAGCACTGATCATTGCAGTAATGCATTAGTCACGGCCTGTCAAGCTGAAAATGTCCCATGTATCCCTACTGTTTTCTTCCTGTTAACTATCCAATCATTATGAATATCAGTGTATTACCCTGAACTCAATGAGCACCCATTGTACATATTAACCTTTTGTGTGACACCTTATCAAATGTCTTTCAGAAATAACAGTATACCACATCTCCTTTTATCTACTCAACAGTTGCATCCTCAAAAGTTCTAACAAAATTTGTCAAACATGATCTCTCATTCATAGAACCACACTGTCTTTGTTCAGATTACGATTGTCTAAGTCTATTGCTTTTCTTTAATAATAGATTCCAATATTTTCCCCAAAACTGTTGTCAGACTAACTGGCCTGTAATTGCTAGCTTCCTCACAATTCCTCTTCAGATTAGCACTATGTCATTTCAGTCATATTCTAGTCTGCTGTGACCGTTCTAGAACTGAGGACACTTGGGGAAATCATTGCCAGCCCAACCACTCTCTCTACAACCATCTCTGTAGGATGTTGGCCATCGGGTCCTGGAGATTTGTCAGAGTTCAGTTCCTTATGTATTTGCAAAATTTTTTCTCTACAAATATCAATTACCTTGATTTCTTTACTATGATTAGCCCCTAGAGTTATCCTCTATTTCTGGTATGTAGAACTGCTTTCATAGGTTCAAAAACAACTAAACAACTCACTTTAGATCTGTCGGCCCAACACTGGTAATAGCTAGGCTTCTGACAGCTGTAAAACACGATATAATTTAATCACCTACAAAAGCAAAGTTTAATTTTGGTCAACCAGCAAAACTTTATAAAAGGCCAAAATTTGTACAATCTTAACAGTCCTCTGAGGGGATAACAAACTTTCTTCGTGACATATTTTAGAGCAGGTCACGTGTTTGGATTTTTTAAAAGCACCAGGCAGGTTGGAGAACAAGGAGCTGGTTCATAACATTAAGGTGTATGATTTTGACAGGTATGTGACAGTATGGATAGAAAACAGATGAGCAGGCAATGGATGCTTGGCAGCGCTATAAACAAGGCTAGCCTCAGGGGTCAGTGTTCACATTACCTCTCTACTCAATATATAGGCATAAAAGTGACCTACACTCTGATATACAGGACACAGCAAGACAACTGTTAAAATATAACAGGCAGTAAGATCATTCATTGAAGGGTTGGGCAAATAGTTATTGGATGAAATTTAATGCAGCTAGTTATGAGACAAACTAACAACAAATAGGAGAAGGTGAGAACTGCAGATGCTGGAGATCAGAGCTGAAAAATGTGTTGCTGGAAAAGCGCAGCCCTTCAAGAAGAAGGGCTTATGCCCGAAACGTCGATTCTCCTGCTCCTTGGATGCTGCCTGACCTGCTGCGCTTTTCCAGCAACACATTTTTCAGCTAAAAACAAGAAATGCTGGTGATCACAGTGGGTCAGACAGCATGCTAACTTTTGAAGTCTAGATGACTCTTTCTCAGAGATCCTACTGTGTACAAGATGAGGGAGGGGGGGGAGGTGAAATCACCAAATTGCTAAAGTTTCAAAAGATCAGGCAGACTTAAGGATTCAGATATCAATATATCCATTTGTCTTCTTATTTCTAAAAAGAGGCTGGATTAAACCTATTTTTTTTTGGGCAGGTATCTGAGAAACTAAGACTCTTCACTAGAACAGAGAGGTCATTTGCTCAAAACTACGAGTAGCTTTTATAAGATAAACATTAAGGAAACAGTGGTTGGTGACGTAAGATCAGCATCAAATAAATAGTTTTAAGTAGACCATACTCGGGATATTTAAAGGCCTGCTAGAAACAATAATCACTTTTAAAAATGAAGTTTGAGCAAGGATTAGATAAGGCTGACTGGACAAAGGCTTGTGAAGGAAAGGCAGAGTGGATTCATCACTTAAGGGAACAAATGCACCACTTAGTGAACTAATTTGGGTCCATTAATGCTTTAAGATTTCATGATTCCATAAATCAAAAGATGTGACAATATTTATATTGCTATCCAAGTTCTGCCACTTAGAGTCTTCTCACCTTTTACTTGACTCCTAGAATAATGATCCCATATGAAATGCACTCCAAGTTAACTGAGCAATAATGACTGATGCCCTGATGTTTCCATGCATTGTATGGATCCAGGTGATGTTTACCAACAAACATGAGCAGAAAAACACAAGTAACAAGATGATGGCAGTCCATCATGGTCTTGGGACTGTTGACATATTCAGTTTGGTGGAAAGTTCCAGGTTAACTATTAATAGTGTTAGGTGTTGTAATTGGATCCATTTGATAAAGAATTTAGAAATGGCAAGACTATGAAGTATAATGTTTCCAATTAAAAAAAAATGTATATGCTGCCCGTAAGTTTTCCAAAACAAACTCTCTCATTCATGTCCGCAACAAGCTATATTGACCCATGGTCTTCCATCCCCCTGCCATTGAAAATTCTTATTCTCTTCTTTAAATTTCTTAATGGTTTTGCCCTTCCTTATTTCTCTAACTTTATCAGTTCCGAAATTCTTCTTGAACTCAAAGTTCCTCTGTCCTCCATTTCCAAGGCCACAAACACACCTTCCAGGTGAAGCATCAATTTTCTTGTACTCCCTTCAATTTAGTCTAGTGCACCTGCTGCTCACAATGCGATCTCTTCTTCAGTGGCAGAATAGAATGCAGAGTGGGTGATAACTTAGTGGAACAATGTCAAAAATCACACTGGGTTATAGTCCAACAAGTTTATTTGAAAGCACAAACTTTTGGAGCCCCTGCTACTTCCTCAGGCACCCCCCTGCCTGTAAGAATGACCCTGATCTTACAGTCGCTTTCCATTCCAATACACCATCTTGCTCTCGTGCTAACATTTCTGTTCGAGGTTTGCTGAATGGCTCCAGTGAAACCCAATGAAAGCAGGAGAAAAAGCATGCAATTTTCTGCTTAGGTACTTTATAGCCTTCATGACTCAACATTGCATTCAAACAACTTCAGACCATAAACAAAGTCCTCGATTTTGGTTACCCCCAACTCAAGTATCATGTTTTTTTCTCAAAAGGGACCTATTTTCTGCTATTAACATCTATTCTGCATCTAGATTTCTCCTCAACTACCATTAGTACTCCTTTTCCCTTTTACTCTGGCACCCCTTGCTAGCTGTTCCATTTGCTCTTCCTCCCACTTTGTCAACATCATTAAAAAACACCTTTCATAGCCCCCCTTCAATTTTGAAGTGACGTTTTGAAATGAAATGTTGACTTTGTTTCTCATTTCACTGACACTGCCAGATGACTCGGTTTCTAAAGCACTTTCTTTTTTATTCAGGTCTCCAGCATCTCCAGAACTGTGTTTTTTTTTCCCCAAGTTCTAAACTTCCCTGATTTGTGAACTTTGTACTCACATTCTTTTTTAGATTAGATTACTTACAGTGTGGAAACAGGCCCTTCGGTTCAACAAGTCCACACCAACCTGCCGAAGGGCAACCCACCCAGACCCATTCCCCTACATTTATCCCTTCACCTAACACTACGGGCAATTTAGCATGGCCAATTCACCTAACCTGCACATTTTTGCACTGTGGGAAGAAACCAGAGCACCTGGAAGAAACCCACTCAGACACGGGGAGAATGTGCAAACTCCACACAGTCAGTCGCCTGAGGCGGGAATTGAACCTGGGTCTCTGGCACTGTGAGGCAGCAGTGCTAACCACTGTGCCACCGTGCCGCCCATGTCTTTCACTGAATGATTAATATAAACAGGTTGCACACCCTGCTTTACCTGTTTACCGTGGGTGGCATGGTGGCACAGTGGTTAGCACTGCTGCCTCACAGCGCCAGAGACCCGGGTTCAATTCCCACCTCAGGTGACTCTCTGTGTGGAGTTTGCACATTCTCCCCGTGTCTGCATGGGTCCCCTCCGGGTGCTCCGGTTTCCTCCCACAAACCAAAAATGTGCAGGGTAGGTGAACTGGCCAGGCTAAATTGCCTGTAGTGTTAGGCGAAGGGATAAATGTAGATGAATGGGTCTGGGTGGGTTGCGCTTCGGCGGGGCGGTGTGGACTTGTTGGGCCGAAGGGCCTGTTTCCACACTGTAAGTAATCTAATCTAATCTAATCTAAAGTTTAGACCGGATTTATCACTCTCCAGTCATATTTCTTGAAGAAAACAATTAGATTGGACGACTTCCAATTGTATTGATTTTTGCCATCTTTCAGAGGGAAGAATATCCTATATTTATTTTCTTCAATTTCTTTCCAGATTATCATCACCTATTTATCTGTTGTCATCCTTTATTACTTTGTGCTATCTTTAGTCATTGACTTGAACTCCTGTGATTATCATCTGTTATGATTTTATTGGTGCTCTTCATTATGGTTATATCACTGTCCCCTCTTTGTTTTGTTGACACCAAGTTTCAAGCAGTTAAAGTGAATACATTTTAAATTAACAAAAGAAAGTTTGGAAAAAACCTTACTTCTTAAAAAGTAACTTCATAAAGAAGTCCAAGAACAAGTGACTTGCATATATTACACCATAGTTAAATACCAATTTGCCACAATGAAAAAGCAGACGCAACTCTTTCTTTCTTTTAATTACAGATGTGAAATTTCAGATTAACCACAAGAACTTGATGACACAGTTCTGCAACATTTGAACAAAGAGATTTGATATTCCACGGCCAGATTTTGCAAGGAAATACCAAAGGTAATTTCTATGAGCTAAACATGTAACAGCACTCTCGAGTATTTATCTGAAAAGTGATTCAGCAATTTATTAAAAAATAATTTTACGAAGCGAGGTGGCTCATCTCCTGATCCTCATTCCCCTGCTATGCTCACACCTCATCTCAAAACTGCAACAAAGTCAACTAACATGTTTAACATGGTTTAAAAAAAACACAAGGCACTATACAAATGTAAAAGTGTACAGTGACCTCAGTAGAAATAGGTTAAAGGCTATGGTTATGAGAGGTACTCTTCAGATGCTTTCCAAAGCAGAAAGGAGGAGAGGGTCTTCAGGAAGACAATACAAGACAGCAACTGCAGGTGGACCAGGGAATACAGACGGTCAAAATTTAAGAAGAAATATGAACGTGCAGGATTTGTCAATAAGGACAAGGATTACAAAGGAATTATTTGAAGGATGGAGAGTTCATAAAAGCTGCCAAGGACAGAATGAATGATGACTAATCGTCACTTGTATTTTACAGTGAATAATACAGTAAAATACAGTGAAAACTTTCACCTGGCACCACAATCCAGTCCCATTTTGAACAGTTTAAAGGATGAAAAGATAGAACTGAAAGAAAGTCTATCTTCATTTCATCACCTCTGCCATGAGCCTATGGCCTGGGCCAGCTCACAACAACAATAGGATGTAGATGCACTAAAGTCAGAAAGACAGGACACTATCAGGGATACAATACTGCAATTATATTTGCCAAAGGGATGTCCATAACAGTTCTGACCAGGAATGTATTAGCACAGTGCATAGGCAGAAACCAGTGATTGGAGCGGTAAACACAAAGTTGTACAGCAATGGGAATATGAGGGGAAAGGGAGATTACAGGGTGGAGACTGTGGGAGCCAATGGAGTTTATATTGGGCACCACTGGGAAAGAACAGTAATATTTTTATTGGCTTCTAGGGAGAAAGTGGAGAACAGAAATGCGGAGACATTTCTTCAGCCAGAGAGTGGTGGGCCTGTGGAATTCATTGCCGCAGAGTGCAGTGGAGGCCGGGACGCTAAATGTCTTCAAGGCAGAGATTGATAGATTCTTGTTGTCTCGGGGAATTAAGGGCTACGGGGAGAATGGGGGTAAGTGGAGTTGAAGTGCCCAGCAGCCATGATCGAATGGCGGAGTGGACCCGATGGGCCGAATGGCCTTACTTCCACTCCTATATCTTATGGTCTTAATTTCGAATAGATGAACAAAACATGAGGAAAAGGTGGCCACTGGGAATGCCAACCTGCATTAGACTAAAGAGAATGGTTATTGGATATATTAGAGATTGGGTCTTGTTGAATGTTGATGTTTTTTTGACTTAAAATGAATTTCTATTCACTACCACAGCGACAAGACAGAGGTTAAGCTTACAGAGATTAAGCAAACAAATCAATTATCAGCATCTTATTTTAACACTATGTTCCCAACTAAACTCAAAGATGAAGGTCAGTCACACTTCCGAAATAACTCCACAGAGGTCAGTATCCCATCGCCTACTTTCCCTTTATTTATACATGGAGTGTTCTTGACACTGATCCAGCTCCCTCTGAGCCAGCTCTCAGAGTGAACAGGATATCTGACACTCCTGTTCTTAATCTGTCAGCCAGGGCCCCCTGATTGGACCCGATTATTAGCCCCAATCAGGGAGATCTCCGAGTTGACCACATTACAATCGTTACAACTTCAAAAGATCCTTATTTTTTTTAACCTAAAATTTAAATTGAATTCCGTTTGAAAAGTAGCATACTGGTGACACATATTTTCAATTGGAAGTTGGATACTTTAGCAGCAGTACTTCCCCCCCCCCCCCACCCCGAGGAAATCTTTAAACTAAACAAACATTCAGGTGTAGTAGGAACAAATTACTGCAGATATTGGAATCTGTACTGAAAACAACAAATGCTGGAGGAGGTCATAGCGGGTCAGAGAGCATCCATGGAGAGTGAGGAAGCTAACGTTTCGAGCCTAGATGACGTTTCATCAGAGCTGAAGTAAAATGTGGAGGGGACATCATTTATACTATGATGTGGGGGTGTTGGGCGCAGTGGGTGTAGGGTGCTGGTGGAGAAAGGATATTGATAGTTCAGTTTAAGTGATCAGAATGTGAGAACGGCAGAACAATGGTGTGTCTCCTGCCGGACTTCAAAGGATAGTAAGTGGGATGGGGGGGGAGGGGAAGGACATAATAACAAGCTGAAAGTAAGGGAAGAAGTGTTTATAATCTCAGCACAAACTGGAGGAACAACATCTCATCTTCAGACTAGGCACTTTATAGCCTTCTGGATATATTATGGAGTTCAACACCTTTAAACTGTGAACATGTTGCCCTTTCTTTCAGCTTGTTATCATTTCCTTTCTCCCCTCCCGCCTCATCCCACTGACTGTCCTTTCAGAACTGGCAGGAGACACCTCATTGTTCTGCCATTCTCACATTCCGATCACTTAATCCGCACTATCAACATCTTTTCTCCACCAGCACCCGACACCCAGCGCCTTCCCCCCCAAACTATAGCATAAATGCTGTCCCCCACACTTTAGCTCTGAAGAAGAGTCACCTATACTGGAAAAGCTGGCCTGTTCCCTCTCCATGGATCTTACCCTCTGTGATCTCCAGCATTTGTCATCTTCATTCAGGTGTAGGATAATGCATGTCATTTCACAATTGTAATAGATATGTAACCTATTGTTGGAAAAAAAAGAGTCAGGTTAACAACTTACCCCAGCATCCTCGGGCTGCAGAATACGCAGAGCATCCTCATCACTCAGACTGAGATGTAGCCAGACTGGATGGGTGTGTAGAAGCCGATCGAAGATGCTGAGGTTACATAAGAAGCTTTCATAGCCAGAATCCCTCATCCAGCACCTAGCAGCTTCTTCTTTCTGATAGTCATAATCCATATCCCCATGTGCTCTGCTCAACAAGATGCAAATAATGAATAACCTTTAGGCAAGTAGAGCACTTTATCTTCACCATCATTTTATAAATATCTTCCATCAGCAGACCACCTTCAGAGGATGCAGCCACACAACCTGATTGTACATGGTGGAGGATGAGACAACCTGAAACAGAAGAAGAGTTGTTTCTCCACAATCTTACAGATTGGCATAAAAGCCAATATCCCCAGTGAATTTCATAAATATTTATGTTCAAAATAACCCTCATACATTGTATTTGGTAGTAGCGAAACCTATACTTGATCTAACACAATGCATTTTTGGATCCAGTGAAACCAAGGCTAAACTCTAGGACATGGTGGGAGTTAAGGGTGAATAATTTTTAAATATCATAATTATTAATAATCTGTTCATAAATGTTCAGCATATTTTTAGACGATGGGAAAATGAGGGAGGAGATTAGTGTATTAAATCTTGACCCACAGGATTGCCAGCAAGTCAACCTGTTGGATCAAGGTTGAATATTCAATTTTATTGAAATGAATTCCTGGGGAATATTCTGTCCATAAACAGCCTAAGGACTGAAAATTAGAAATGACCAGGTATCACAATTTTTAGGGACAAGGAATCTGCTGACTGCTGTTTCTTGCACATTACTTTTAAAATGCAATTAGATTTTCTAATCTACCAGATCATAGGTTCCTGATGCAGGTCTGTATGCAGTACATATGGAAAACATACTGAACATCTTGATCAGCAGGAGAATTGAGAACTATTCCTAGTTAAGTTAGCATGCAGCCTGCCATACATAATGAAGGAGCAACACATTCCCATGCTGTCAATTAAGTGGTGTCTATACAGGATGGTGACGAAGATCCATAATTGAGTTCATGTGTCCCTGAACTAAAGACAGGAAAAAAAAATCAATTAGAACTTATACTCCGAGCTGCTGTTCTTTAAACAAAAATAACAAAAAGAAATTAAACCCATAACTATCAAGACTAGGCGCCCCTTCCTGGACCTCTCCATCTCCATTAGTGACGCACCTCGCTCCCCTTCCTGGACCTCTCCATCTCCATTAGTGACGACCGACTTGACACTGACATTTTTTACAAACCCACCGACTCCCACAGCTACCTGGATTACACCTCTTCCCACCCTACCTCTTGCAAAAATGCCATCCCGTATTCCCAATTTCTCCGCCTCCGCCGTATCTGCTCCCAGGAGGACCAGTTCCACCACAGAACACACCAGATGGCCTCCTTTTTTAGAGACCGCAATTTCCCTTCCCACGTGGTTAAAGATGCCCTCCAACGCATCTCGTCCACATCCCGCACCTCCACCCTCAGACCCCACCCCTCCAACCTTAACAAGGACAGAACGCCCCTGGTGCTAACCTTCCACCCTACAAACCTTCACATAAATCAAATCATCCACCGACATTTCCGCCACCTCCAAAAAGACCCCACCACCAGGGATATATTTCCCTCCCCACCCCTTTCCGCCTTCCGCAAAGACCGTTCCCTCCGTGACTACCTGGTCAGGTCCACACCCCCCTACGACCCACCCTCCCATTCTGGCACTTTCCCCTGCCACTGCAGGAACTGTAAAACCTGTGCCCACACCTCCTCCCTCACCTCTATCCAAGGCCCTAAAGGAGCCTTCCACATCCAAAGTTTTACCTGCACATCCACTAATATCATTTATTGTATCCGTTGCTCCCGATGTGGTCTCCTCTATATTGGGGAGACTGGGCGACTCCTAGCAGAGCGCTTTAGGGAACATCTCTGAGACACGCGCACCAATCAACCAAACCGCCCCGTGGCCCAACATTTCAACTCCCCCTCCCACTCTGCCGAGGATATGGAGGTCCTGGGCCTCCTTCACTGCCGCTCCCTCACCACCAGACGCCTGGAGGAAGAACGCCTCATCTTCCGCCTCTGAACACTTCAACCCCAGGGCATCAATGTGGACTTCAGCAGTTTCCTCATTTTCTCTTGCCCCACCTCACCCTAGTTCCAAACTTCCAGCTCCGCACGGTCCCCAATGACTTGTCCTACCTGCCTATCTTCTTTTCTACCTATCCACTCCACCCTCCCCCCCGCCCCAACCTATCACGTTCATCCCCTCCCCCACTCACCTATTGTACTCTAGGCTACTTTCTCCACCCCCACCCTCCTCTAGCTTATCTCTCCACGCTTCAGGCTCACTGCCTTTATTCCTGATGAAGGGCTTTTGCCCGAAACGTCGATTTCGCTGCTCGTTGGATGCTGCCTGAACTGCTGTGCTCTTCCAGCACCACTAATCCAGTAATTGAATGTGAAAGACCTGGAAGCCTAATAAATTCCAAAGTACTGTTTCCCTGGTGATTGTAATTTTCTTGAGTTCCACCTTACTTTCTCTTTCTGAGATGTAATTTGTATCCTCTGTAGTTAAGAATGATGCAAAATATGAGTTTATTCATCTGCTACCTCCATTACTAATTGCCCAGACACATTTTCTACATGATCAATGCTTACTTTGTTAACTCTCCAAGTATGAGTAGGAACTTTTCTTGTCTGTCTTTATAACTTTTGCTTGAACATTAATTTTTCCCCTTTTTATAAGTCACTCTTTGCTGATTCTCAAATACTGTTCAATTTTAATTACATTTTTTATTCATTTGTGAGACTTGGGCATCACTGGCTGGCCATCTATAGTTGCCCCATGAGAAGGTGGTAGTGAACTGTCTTCTTAAACTGCTGCAGCCCACTTGCTGTGGGTTGACCCACAATGTCGGTAGGGAGGGAATTCCAGGATTTTGACCCAACGACTGTGAAGGAACGGCGGAATACTTCCAACGTCAGGATGGTGAGTGGCTTGGAAGGGAACTTGCAGGTGGTGGTGTTCCCAAGTACCTGCTGCTCTTATCCTTTGAGATAGAAGTGGTCGTGGGTTTGGAAAGTGCTGTCTAAGGATCTTTGGTGAATTTCTGCAGTGCATCGTGTAGATGTACACACTGCTGCCACTGAGGTGGAGGGATTGAATGTTTGTGGATGTGGTGCCAATCAAGTAGGTTGCTTTGTCCTGGATGGTGTCAAGCTTTTTGAGTGTTGTTGGAGCTGCACCCATCCAGGCAAATGGGGAGTTTTCCACCACACTCTTGACTTGTGCCTTGTAGATGGCGAACAGGCTTTGGGGTATAAGGAGGTGAGTTACTCGCTGCAGTATCCCTAGTCTCTGACCTGCTCTTGTAGCTGCTGTATTTTTTGGTGAGTCCAGTTGAGTTTCTGGTCAATGGCAACACCAAGGATGTTGATAGTGGGGGATTCAGTGATGGTAACACCATTGAATGTCTAGGGGTGATGGTTACAGTGCCTCTCATTGGTGATGGTCATTGTTTGGCATTTGTGTGGTGCAAATGTTACTTGCCACTTGTCAGTCCACGTCTAGATATTGTCCAGATATTGTCCAGATTTTGTTGCATTTGAGCACGGACTGCTTCAGTATCTGAGGAGCCACGAGTGATGCTGAACACTGTGCAATCATTAGCAAACGTCCCCACTTCTGACTTTATGACAGAGGGAAGGTCATTAATGAAGCAGCTGAAGATTGTTGCGCCTAGGATACTACCCTGAGGGACTCCTGCAGAGATGTCCTGGAGCTGAGAAGACTGACCCTCCACAACCACAACCATCTTCGTTTGTGCCAGGTATGACTCTAACCAGCAGAGTGTTTGCCCCTGATACCCATTGAATCCAGTTTTGCCAGGGTTCCTTGATGCCACACTCTGTCAAATGCAGCCTTGATGTCAAGGGCTGTCACTCGCACCTCACATGGAATTCAGTTGTTTTGTCAATGTTTGAACCAAGGCTGTAATGAGATCAGGAGCTGAGTGACCCTGGCGAAATCCAAACTGGGTGTCACTGAGCAGGTGCTGCTTGATAACACTGTTGGTGACACCTTCCATCACTTTACTGATGGTCGGGAGTAGACTGATTGGGTGCTTAGTGGCTAGGTTGGATTTGTCCTGCTTTGTGTGTACAGGACATACCTGGGAAATTTTCCACAGTGCTGGATAGATGCCAGTGTTGTAACTGTACTGGAAGAGCTTGGTGAGAGGAGCGACAAGTTCTGGAGCACAAGGTTTCAGTACTATCGCTGGAATGTTATCAAGGCTCATTATCTTTGCAGTATCCAGTGCCTCCAGCCATTTCTTGATATCACATGGAGTGAATCGAATTGGCTGGAGACTGGTATCTGTAATGCCACTGGAAGAGCCCGAGACGGATCATCTACACGACACTTCTGAGTGAAGATTGTTGCGAATGCATCAGCCTTATCTTTTGCACTGATGTGCTGGGCTCCTCCATTATTGAGGATGGGGATACTTGCGGAGCCTCCTCCTCCAGTGAGTTGTTTAATTGTCTGCCAACATTCACGACCGCAGAGCTTAGATCTGATCCGTTAGTTGTGGGATTGCTTAGATCTGTCTATCACTTGCTGTTTATGCCTTTTGGTACGCAAGTAGTCCTGTTTGGTAACTTCACCAGGTTGGCACTTCATTTTTAGGTATGCTTGATGCTGCTCCTGACATGTCCTCCTGCACTCTCCATTGAACCTGGGTTGATCCCCTGACTTGGTGGTAATGGTTGCATGGGGGATATGCTGGGCCATGAGGTTGCAGATTGTGCAGGCGTACAGTTTTGTTGCCACTGATGGCTCACAGCGCCTCACGGATGCTCAGTCTTGAGCTGCTGGATTAGTTCATTTAGCACGGTGATAGTGCCACTCAACAAGATGAAGGTTATTCCCAATGTGAAGGCAGAACTTAGTCTCCACAAACACAGTGCAGTGGTCACATTTACCGATATGGTCATGGACAGATACTTCTGCAGCCGACAGATTCGGAAGGATGAGTTAAAGTATGTTTTTTACCTCTTGTTGGTTCCTTCATCACTTCCTGCAGACCCAGTCAAGCCGTTATCTCCTTTAGGACCCGTCCAGCTCAATCAGTAATGCTGCTGCTGAGTCACTCTTGGAGGTGGACATTGATATACCCCACCCAGAGTACATTTTTCACCCTCAGTGCTTCCTCCAAGGAGGAGTACTGATTCATCATGGGGAGTACTGATTCATCAGCCGAAGGAGGACAGTATGGGATAACCAGTAAGAGGTTTCCTTACCCATGTTTAACCTGAAGCCATGAGACTTCCTGGGGTCCAGAATCAATGTCAAGGACTCCCAGGACAACTCCTTCCCGACTATATACCACTGTGCTGCCACCTCTGCTGGATCTATCCTATCAGTGGGATGATAGTGGTGGTGTCTGGGGTGTTATCTGGAAGGTATGATTCTGTAAGAATGACTCCGTCAGGCTGTTGCTTGACTAGTCGGTGAGACAGCTCTCCCAATTTCGGCACTAGCCCCCAGATGTTGGTAAGGAGGATTTTGCCTGGTCAACAGGGCTGTTTTGTGTTTTTGCCATTGTCTTTTCTTGATCCAAGTTCGATGCCAGGTGGTCCGTATGGATTCATTTCTTTGTTGTGACTTTCTAGCGACTGATACAACTGAGTGACCTGCTAGGCCATTTCAGAGGGCAGCTGAGAGGTAACCATATTGCTGTGGCTCTGGAGACACATGTAGACCAGATCAGGTAAGGATGGCGGATTTCCTTCCTATAAGGACATTAGCGAACCAGATCGGTTTTTCTGACAATTGACAATGGTTTCATGGTCATCAGTCGACTCTCAATTCCAGATTTTTTTTATTGAATTCAAATTCCACATCTGCCACAACAAGATTCGAACCCCAGTCCCCAGAACATTATTCTGGGTTTCTGGATTAATAGTCGAGTGATAATACCACCAGGCCACTGCCTCCCCACATCTTTACATAATTAAATTGCTTTTCTTAATACTATTTTTGTTAACTATAATAGTTCTCTTGGAAATGTCCTCTCATTGAAATGCATTTATTTTCCATGCAGTCTGAAATATCTCTTAAATCTCTACTACCGTGTCCCTATTGCCTTGTTCCTTACTCTAAATTATCAGTTTGCTTTTGCTGGTTTTGCTTTCATATCAAAATATTTACCCTTATCTCGGTTCATGATATTGGTTTCAAACCCATTCTTTTCACTCTCAAACTGTATATGAGATCAAGCAAATGATGATTACTGCTTCCCAAGGCGTCTTCACTATGTGGTCATTAATTAATCCTATCAAGACCATGTCTACAGTGGAACCTTAATTATCCGAATATCAAATATCGGAATTTCGGATTATCCAAATAAGGTCTCAAGGTCGCATAAAAACATTGCATCAAAGAGGTAAGTGGATTTGGATTACCAGTACTGAAGAATATGTGAAAACACTGGCAAAGACAAAGAAACCCAAACACCTCAAGCAATAGCAATTCTGGATATTTTTAATGTAAGGGTTAGTTACACAGCCCTTTGTAAAAGTGAGTGCTTTATTCCCATCACTTTACCGGGCCATTCATGGAAAAAATGGCAAAGAAAGTAAACACGTGCGCGAGGCAGTGCTTCTGTCTTTCTATCGTGATATTGAGTTAATTGGAAACTGACAAACGTTCTTGTGATTGTAGAAGCGGTCCGTGACCTTGTTTAATGCTGGGATTTCATATATTTGTGATGGTGAGGGTTTAGTCCTTCTCAGTTTAACTTGCAGAGTGCAAAGACTAGTTTGTTTAAATAGCAGACTCATCAAAATTTAAACAAACTCTCTGATAGAGCAGTGTTAGATCAGTATGGCTTCATTTATTTAAAGTCAAATTGATTATCCAAATAATCAATTATCCAAATGAAACACTGCCTGCCCATCTCATTCAGATAATCGTGGTTCTTCTGTATAGCTTGTTCTCTAGTTGTTGCTAAAACATATGTTCTAAGGAAATAAATCAGTCTATATGATTAAAGTCCCACATGATAATCATCACAACCTTCTGTCTAGCTCCCATCATTTCTTCCTTTAAGCTCCACTGTACCTTATGGTTATTGTTAGGCATCATGTACACTACTCCTGCAAGTTACTTCTTGCCTTTATCATTTGTAATCTCTAGTCAAACTGTTTCTACATCCTGCTCTCCTGAATTTAAACTATCCTTCTCTGTGTGATAATTTTAATCAACAGAGCCACTATTCCACATTTGCCTTGCTACCAGTCCTTCCTAATTGTCCTGTATCCATCAATATTCAAATCTAGTCCATGTAACACTGCAGCCACAACCCTGTAAGTTGGTGGTAGCTTGATGGCAACAAATACCAGGTGGTTTATGAACTTCCGTCGCAGGACAAGTTGTTTGTTTCTTTGGCGAGTGAAATTTTTCCTTTATCAATAAGGCTAGAATGAGTGCATATCCTGTATTACTGATCGTGCCAATTAATACAAAGCTATTTAGTCATACTGTTTTTACCTATGTTGTAAAAAGTGTAAATCAACAACTGGTTAAACGTGCCCAAGTAATGCCTTGTGGTGAGAGGCCACTCTACATGGCTGCATCACTTACACATTTCGATTTCATATGAAGAGGTGGTGAAGCATTCACCTTCATTGTAACTAGGAATTTCCCTTGAACAGGAAAGAGATTTTGGGTGAAATTCACTGGGGTGAATATTTTCATACAAAAATGTTCTTCCTTGTTTGTTTGCATTTCTGTTTAAGAGTAGGGAAAACACTTGAACTTAATGGCTTCATTGCAATGGCCTTCCATTGGTTGTGAGCTGTCCACATGTTGCAACTGTTAAAAGGTTTCAACTTCATGGAAGTAAAAGCCATTGAAATATAGCACCAAGGCTTTTACCATTTAAATCATTTCATGCCTTATTTCAAGACATTAAATATTCAATGACTGAATTTGTTATGCAAGTTTCTTCTATTACTCAATTACTTTTGAGGTGCACTGACTTGTAAGTGCAACAGCAATACTTTGGCAGGAATGTCCCAGAAACAACATGGAGATGAATAATTTGTTTTTTCTGGGGTTTGTTAAATGAAGAAGCAATGTCAGCTGACAGACCTTAGGAGATATTTGTTTCATCACTCATCCAAAATTCGAGTACAATCAGGCAGAAGTGAAAATTACCATCTTTTCCAAGGAACTGCATTTTCTATAAAGCAATCCTCTGTATTGCATCATTTCAATTATGCCTGGCATTTTAATTGCTCTGAAAGCAGAGCAGAAAATAACTGGTTAAAAGAAAAAAAAAGTTGCATTTATATTTTAAGGGGGAGGCAGAGGCATAGTGGGTACGTTACTGGACTAGTAATCCAGAATCCCAGGTTAATTCTATGGGGACACTATGGCAGATGGGGAGATTGGAATTTTTTAAAAAATTGAAATTAAAAAGCTGGTTTAATGGCAAACATGTAATGATTGTCGATTGTTATAAAAACCCATCTGCTTCACTAATGTCCTTTGGAGAAGGAAATCCGGCATCCTTTCCCTTCTGGTCTACATTTGACTCCAGATTCTCAGTAATGTAGTTGACTCTGAACAGCTCTCTGAAATGGTCCTAAACAAGCCAATCAGAGCAAGGGCCGATTAGGAATTAGCAATGAATGCCAATCCAGCCAGCAACACCCACATCCCACGATCAAATAATCCCCAGCAAAAACAGCATATATTTTGTTGACTTTTCAATATTTCAAAGCTGGCCTGTGCTGGGAGTGCTCACACCAATCAGGGACAAACACACAACCTTCTCATGACATTACAAAAGCCAGCCTGACAGAGAGATTTTGCTTGCTGGTGCATTTCTTGGGACAACCCAAAATATACAAGACACTAATAAGTCTACCTTGCATCACTAAAATGGTGCAGCAACTGTTGCCATAAGGGTCACACAGACTTTCTGGGATGTTATGATGTACATGAATTAACTGATGACAAATATTTCATGAGACTACCTATAGTTACATTCAAAGTCATAAGAATTTCATTTGCATACCATTGCTCCCTAACTAATTGTAAAAGCTGTTGTAATGCTACTGCCATAAAACCCAATTCGATCATTAATATTCACTGATATTGTTCAAATAAAAAGGAAACGTGTTGTTTGAATATCATAGGGATGTGCAGCATGGAAACAGACCCTTTGCTCCAATGTGTCCATACCCAACAAATACACTAAATTAATCTAGTCCCATTTGCCAGCATTTGGCCCATATCCCTCTAAACCCTTGCTATTCATATAATCAGCCAGATACCTTTTAAATGCTGTCATTGTACCATCCTCCATCACTTCCTTCGACAGATCGTTGCATACACGCATCACCCCGAGTGAAAACGTTGCCCCTTTAGAGCTCTTTTAAATCTTTCACCTCTTATCTTAAATGTATGCCCTCTACTTTTGGAGCTGAAAATGTGCAGCAGGTCAGGCAGCATCCAAGGAGCAGGAGAATCGACTTTTCGGGCATGAGCCCCTCCTCATTCCTGAAGAAGGGCTCATGCCCAAAACGTCGATTCTCCTGCTCCTTGGATGCTGCCTGACCTGCTGCGCTTTTCCAGCAACACATTTTCAGCTCTGATCTTCAGCATCTGCAGTCCTCACTGTCTCCTCTACTTTTGGACTCCCCTACTCTTGGGGAAAGACCTTGACTATTCACCTTGTCCATGACCCTCATAATTTTATAAATCTCTATAAAGATACAGCTCAGCCTCTGCCTTTCCAGGGAAAATAGCCCCAGTCTATTCAGCCTCTCCCTATAGCTCAAACCCTCCAACCCTGGCAACACCCTTGTAACTCTTTTCTGAAGCTTTCCAAGTTTCACAACATTCTTACTATAGCAGGGCGACCAGAATTGAATGCAATATTCCAAAAGTGGTCTAACCAATGTCCTGTACTGGTGCAACATGACCTGCCAACACCTATACTCAATGTACTAACCAATAAAGGCAAGCATACCAAATGCCTTCTTAACTAACCTGTCTACCTGCGACTTCACTTTCAAGGTGCTACGAACTGCCACTTCAACATTTCTTTGTTCAGCAACACTCCCCAGGATCTGTTAACTGTGTATAAGTACCGGCCTGATTTGCCCTACCAAAATGTAGTGCCCCACATTTATCTAGATGAAACTCCATCTGCACTCCTCAGCCAATCAGCCCATCTGATCAAGCTCCTGGTGTACTTGGAGGTAACCTTCTTTGCCATCCACTACACCACCAATTTCGGTGTCATCTGCAAGCTTACATATATGTCCTATGTTCACATCCAAATCATTTATGTAAAGGGACAAAAAGCAGTGGAAGCAGCACTAATTCTTGCAGCACATCATTGGTCACAGGCTTCCAGTCCAAAAGCAACTCTCCACCACTACCTTCTACCTTCGAGCCAATGGCGATATTATACTACGTCATATTCCTACTGAATGGGATATCATTTTGTTAAAACAATTGATCCATTCCTGGAGTTCTTGCAATTCAAATCCCTCTGTAATCACTACTTTCAATCCTTGGCTCTTTGGTCCATTTTGATCATTGAAAGCAACAATCTTTGAATCCAGCAAGTTACTGCTTAATTTGTCATTTTTAAATGAAGCTGCTCTCTGACTTCCATTGTTGTTGCTTTCGACGTTTTGTTTTAATACATGTAACAAGTTATGATCTGGGAGTAAGAGTAATTGGATTGCTTATTCTAGGCAGAATCTTCTGTCTGTGCGCTGTGGGCTCGTGCCAGAACTATTTCTGGTCTCAGCCCTGCTCCACCTGTCGGGATTCCTGTCTGTGAGCTCTACCCCATGATGAGCAATTAAGAGGCTGCCTTTTGGGTTTGCAGTCCACTGAAAGAGATTGCAGACCTTATCAGAACTCTCAAACACCAGGCACTGTCCCTGTTAGAGGCAGAGCAGGAGGGCAGCTTCATAGAAGCCAGAGGAAGTGATGGAGGCTGGTACAATTACATTTAAAAGGCATCTGGAATGGGTATATAAAATAGGAAGGGTTAGAGGGATATGAGCCAAGTGCTGGCAAATGGGACTAAATTAGGTTAGGATATCTGGTTGGCATGGACGGGTCTGTTTCATGCTGTACATCTCTATGACTCTAAATGCAACCTCCAAAAAAAAAAGCTTTCAATTGAATGAAATAAATGGTGGATCCTCCTTCCCGGCATAGTCGGCGGCAGCAGTCACTCATGGCTGCAGCTCCCCCTGGGTGGAGCAAGTGCAGGAGACCGAGCAAGTCCAAGGGTCTGTCTGCCATCAGCGCTTTTTCCAGTCAGCTCACAAACAGGCCTTTAATTATCCAGACTGTGTGGATAGCCTCTGTCAGGGATGATTGCCCAGAGGTACAACTACATCGGCTCAGTGGCCTGATGTCAACTTCTGTGGAATCCTTCAAGTTTCTAACTTTAAGTGCACCCCTGCAGGACTAGAAAAAGGCAGCCCTTAAGCAGCCAGCATGGGAACAAAGGGCCTAATGGTCTCTTCTGTGCAATCATACCATTGAATGATCCTATGACTTATTAAAAAATAAGCCAGCCTTAAATTGAGTGAGATGGCTGAGAAACACAAACAAAAACAAAAGTCAACATGATACACACTTTATTATGAAGATATCGGTGTCAATTGCCCATTAAAACAGTACAATAAAGCAATCCAAAGCTTCTATGATTGAGAAATACCTGATAAAGATCCCAGTCAGAGATAATGACACATGCAACGTTAGTAATAGAAAAGAAAATTTTACTTGCAGTTCATGACCACTTGTTTTTTTATTTTTCCAGAGAGCGAGAAACTTGACCAACTTGAACAGGATGCTATTCAAGAAAAACAAACTAAGAAGTTCTAACTGTGTAAGAACCCCCTTGAAAGGAGGAATGCCAGCACAGGAAGGCATCTGGAGACTCAGCAGAAAAAGGGTCTCTGAATATGCAGCCCACAATCCCACCTAACTTGAAAGGCTGAGTTGCCTACATCTGCAGAAAGAACCATGTGGTCACGAAGGAAAAGATTTACAGGAACAAAAACAAAAAAAAAACTTACCTCAACCACTGGGCATACTGAGAATCTTCATCCAAGTCAGGAATTGAATGACCCATCTTCAGTTCTCCAATCTCTAAGGCAAGTGTGTCAATTAACTGTGATGAGCAGACAAAGTGTCGTGTTAGACAGTGGAAAAGACAAGCTAACTAGGCTGCAAGAACTTGAAATCATTAAGAACACAAAGTATTTAAGTTACGTTTTATCCTACACTACTGCAGCCATGAGTGCTCCCATGAAAGGCAAATACTTTGGGATCTGCACTGTTCTTATTTGAGTTGTAGAATGACAGATACCCACATCTTACGCAGCTTCTGAATAATATTTGACTGCAGTAAAAAATCAAAGAACAAATAGAAAGTGCACAGCTTAACTTTGGACTCACTTTCAAACTTCACCTGTGTCTACATTAAAAACCAAGTATCCTGCCAATTCCTGCTACAATAAAAACATTCAGTATGTTCCTTTGAAGGCATTCCTATTTCATGAGTATTACTGCAGGTTTTGGTAAAAAGAACCAGTTGTATAAACAGTAAAGTTTCCACTCTTCAGGTGCGATTTTCTTCAGTTGGCAAAAATAGATTAAGCCACTAGAAACACAAATCCAACTCTACCCAAAAACAGGCAGGGCTTTAAGTTTTGGCATACCCCCAATTACCCATTAAGTAATGGGTTTGTCTCGAGTTCTCTGGCCAAAAACAGGTCTGACTCACAGCACTACGATCTCCACAATGGGTAATGTAAGGAGACAATTCCCAAATCCAGCTCAGCCAGGATGGGGACAGAATGCTATCTTGTTAACACCAATCTGACCCACAATGGTCACCCAGGCAACTGGATTAAGCAACCTGGACAGATCCGGCACAGGTGCCAACAGTACGGTAGTATCATGTCAGAAGGCATCCTTAATGTGGACTCCACACTTCATAAAGTCTCAT
Source organism: Chiloscyllium punctatum (assembly GCF_047496795.1). Lineage (NCBI taxonomy): Eukaryota > Metazoa > Chordata > Chondrichthyes > Orectolobiformes > Hemiscylliidae > Chiloscyllium > Chiloscyllium punctatum. The sequence goes on along the minus strand of NC_092749.1, from coordinate 100,162,682 downwards.
GGCATCAGCTCAAATAAGTAAACCTGCGAGTAATTCCCATACACTACATCGCTCCGGCAACCCCTAATAAAAATCTTAGATAACAAACCTTTACTCCTCCAGGCTGAACACCACTTGGGGGTAGCACTGAGGTGACAAGGGGGCAGAATGCACTTTGGGTGAGGAGCTGCTAGACTGAATACAGGGCAGGTGATGGATGAGGGAATCAAGAGGGAAAAACATTGACCTTACCCATCACCTTACCAATGTACCTCCCTCAGAAGTATCTATCCAGGACAGTATCAGTAGGAGTGACCACACAGTGGAGATGGAATTCTCATCTTCTCTTTGAGGATACACCTCAAGATGCTATGTGGCTTTATCACTTTGCGAAATGGGATAGACTCAGAAAAGATCTAGCAACTCAAGACTGGGTATCCATGAGGCACTGAGAGGGCATCGACAGCAGAAGTGGACTTCAACGCAAACAGTACCTTCATGGTCTACCATATCCCCAAATGCACCATTACTGTCAATCCAGGGGATGAGTGTCAATCCAATGGAGAGTGCAGAAGGGCATGCCAGGAGCAGCACCAGGCACACCTGAATATCAGGGTCAACCTGATAAAGCTTTGACACAGGATTTCTTGTATTTTGTAAGGACTCCTTACTCCATAGTATTTTTAGATATACTTCAGCAAGTTCGCCTCACGTCACCTTCTATCAAAGTTGAGAAGCTAAGTTTTCTCCAGAATATTCTCATTGCTAGTGTCAGTCCTTGCTCAGTTGGCAGGTTGTGGTTTCAAGTCTCACTTCAGGACCTGAACACAAAATCTAGGCTGATACTTTGGTGTGGAATGAAGCGAGTGCAGAAATGTGAGAGGTGCCACTTTTCAAATGAAACATTAACCAGGAACCCAATCTGCCCTCTAAGGCAGACGTAAAGATTACATGGCAATATTTCAAAGAGGAGCAGTGGAGATATCCCAGTGTTCTGGCTTATATTTATCCTTCAACCTCTATCTGGTCATCGTCATATGTCTATTACAACATTACACCAGCAACTAAACTTCAAATCCTCTGCATTGTCTCTAAAGTGCCTTGGGATATCCTCTGAGGTCATGGAAGTGTTAAGTAAATGAAAATGTTTTGTTGCTAAAACTTACTTCAATACTAAACAGTCTTATATGGACTACTGGATTAGATTATTCCCTCATGCTTTGATGAACATGGGATACAAACTGCAAGGTGCATTCTAAATCAGTACACAATACTGTTTAACATAAGTTTTTTGACCCATGCTCACAGCTTGACTACACTGTTCAGCATTTGATTGCTTTATTGATTGTTGCTTCACAGCGATTTTGGTTGTTACCAGCTCACAAGGAGTTTACACGCATTGACCACGTGCAGACTAAAGATAAGCCCCACCTATAAAATGACTGCAGTAATGGTGCTTTCTGTAAAAAAAAATGTTCCACATTTCTCCAGTATCAAGTCAGGTCCTGAACTCCAAACTTATATTTCAACTTTAGCATTGATTCAAAGCTGCTTTTCATGAAAAACAACATTTTTGTGATGGCCCAAAGACTTGAATCGTTTCTGTATTCACACATGGAAATTATTTTATAAATGGATCGCACTGTTGTTTGTGGGATAGTTCCCTTTTGTTCTGTGGTTCTATGCCCACAATCATGGGATGGGATTCAAAAGAAACTTGTTGAGAAGAAAAGTCAAGAATAATCTCGAGGCTTGAACTTCTTTATAGCATTTTTTTTATTAAACGTTGACCCAGATATTCCGATGGCCAGATAGACTTTGGAGCAGTGTTGACTGGACTTGCATATTAGGACCATGTAGAAGTCAAGATCTAGCAGAGTTTATAGAAATGGCATTGGAAATTGAAGATTTCAATGGCCAAGTCCCCTGTGTCAGCAACCCTCTGAAATAATTATTTAAATGGTGCAGAATTTGGAGGATTTCTCTTCAGTTTATGGTGTGGTGATTGGAATGAGGGCCAGGTGGATCTCATTGACTAGGAGATCTTTGATTGGCCCAGGTTAACCCAATTAGGGAGCCCAGGCTGACAGACATAAACGGGAGATTCAAGACAATCTCCTCATTCTCGGGAAGGACTCGAAACTGGCTGGTCAGAGCACGTGTACTAGGCACATGTAAATAAAGGGTGACTTAGTGACAGGATACTGGCCATTGTGTAATTATTTCAGAGGCAACATGAGTGGGATGGATGCTGCCTCAACACCGACACCACCTAAACCAAGAGGAGGAAAATCTCCCTAGATGCTCTGGGCAGATGGTATCGTCCAGTACACGCTGCCTGTGACTGTGGCAGAGTCCGAGTAACCAGGCTTGGGGTGAAAACGTCACAGGATAGGCTAGCAGAGAAAGAGCAGGCCTACATCCAGGGATATTGGGGGGTGGGGGGGAGGTGGGTGGTTAGTGGGAGGAAGAGGACAAGGTTTGAGATGTAGCCATTGGAACAAGGGCCAGATGGATCTTATTGACTATGAGATCCTTGACTGGGGTTGTTAACCTGGGCCAATCAGGGACCCCTGGCTGAAAGATATAAACAGGAGATTTAGAGAGTCTCCTCACTCAAGGGACCAGCTCTGAGCTAATTTGTCAGAGCCAATGTACTGGGCACATGTAAATAAAGAGTGACTTGGTGATGGGATACACACCTCTGAAGTTATTTCCATAGTTCCCCAGGAAACCTTAGACAATTAAAAACTTAGTCCAACTCCTGGATTAATATGTATTAAACTAACCCTATGACTCAACAGACCCTCTCTCCCAAGTAGACTTCCCCTGAACCCTTATATCACTTGGACCCTGACAACCACTCCATCTCCCCCATCCCTACCAGAACAACATTTCCCTGGTACCCTGGCCCTACAGGTAGCTTACTAACTAATCCTTTTGCAGTAGCTGCATAGTTTAATGTCACAACACGGTGCACTGACTGTCAAAAAGACGACATGGTTCGATGTCACCTTGTTATCCTGCACTATGAGAGAAATATTTGGGTTCAGGTACAATCCTCATGCCTCAAGGAACCAGGATTGAAATTCCTGGCTACGAACATAGACATCAGCACTTGTGGGGAAATGAAATAGGAGCAGACTGGTAATCTGATTATTCCCGTCACTGCTTGCAAGACCTGGGCCATAAATACAGGATTCAATTCAGGAGAAAACTGCTTCTAAGCTTACAGTTACATTACTGAATATCTATCTCATAAAATCTACCAGGTATTGCTAGTCAGTCTACTCCAAGCGGACATCAACCAACAAAGCCAGTCACCATCTCTCTACCTCCAACACACTGTGCTCTTGATATCCATCCGAGAGCATCATAATGAGGTTGCTCCAGACACCTAAAAGCCTTTTCAGAACGGTTTCTAGCACAGAATAATAGTTCTTATTTGCCTACGTACCCCAATGTATTTGTATCCAATTAAATCGCATTTGCAACATTTCCGTTGATAAGGTATCACATAAATGCAATTTGTTTTGCTTTTTTATAATTGTTAACGGTACACAAAAAAAAATCAAAATAATTGATAGGTGGTGGGAATAATGGCGAATACTCCTGACTGTTTTGAGCAGTAAATCAGATTGCAAGTTCCAGCGTTGGCACCTGCACAGTTAAACACACAAATCTGTAATGTCTGGCATACTCCAGATCTCTAGAGTATAATAATTCTTGCTGATAAGACATACACTGAAATCCGTGCAATGTGAAAAATGGAATCTTTGTCCACAAAATCCACTCTAAAGACAGCAGAGTTGGTACAATCAGCAGAGAATTATTTTTTTTTTAAAAAGCAACAGCTTGTCATTAATTAGCACCTTTAAATGGTGAGAAAAAACATCTTAAGTGTGTTTCACATGTGCATTATGGAACAAAATTCAACTCTGAACCAAAGCCACCAGTCAATGAATATTGCAGGTAAGCAATTCATGCAATACTGAAGGTTCACAAATCACATTTTTCATAATTTAATTTGTGATACATATATTAAAACAATGTTCAGCTTTTTTTGAAATAAGACTTTCTATTTTCTTTAACTGGTTCTCTTAACCTCATCTGTTTCTTTTCTCCCCAATATTTATTTTACTTTTCGCGCACAATTCCAATCCAATTTATACTTCCCGCTTTCTGTTTTCAAGATTAAACACAGCACGTGGATTTTTCCAGATATTTCCAGCATGAAAAATGTTTTCGCTGTAGACAAGATGTGGTTCCTGATCCTCAGATGCTGCCTGAACTGCTGTGCTTTTCCAGCACCACTCTAATCTAGACTCTGGGGTCCAGCATCTGCAGTCATTGTTTTTACCTTTTCTATAACAATGTCTATAACAGAAGAAACCATCTTAGCCAAGGAACTGAACTGTTTTCTAGGAACAGTTGCTGGAAAGTTGTGTAAGCATCTGATTTATAGGTAAATTGCCTGCTGCAGATCATTAAAGATGATACATGGTACTTAAGTTGGTAGCACTTCAATAACACACTCTGCAGAGGTGAGTTTATGCCTGAAACATCAACATTAAATCCTTGGATGCAGCCTGACCTGCTGTGCGTTTCCAGTGCCACACTTTCAACTCTGCAAAGTTGGTACAAGCACTACTGGCTCAGAGCTAAGCAAGTCACAGTTTAAAATGTGATGTTTGCAACCCTGAGGAAGGATTCAGCTTTCACTGTTTGCCAGGAGGTTTGAAGTAAATTCTTAAAGGTGTTGGGAGATATTTTGGAACATTTTGACAACATTCCATCAACAGATATTCTGAAAATTCTCTGAGGGCATCATCTTACAAGACACATTATAGAAGACACCAGGAGAAATGGTGACCTTGGTCATGGGTCAGGGGGTCTGGAATGGGAGGAGGACATGGAGCCAGGCAGAGTGGGAGCAACAGTTGCAGGAATGACTCCCTTAGAGGGCACCATACAGGAATCAGATGCCAGGTGAGAGCAAGTTTCTGATCAAAACACACAAATATTTGTGGGCAGAGGAAAGGACAGTGTTTACTAGTTCCATCCAGCACTAAATGCCTCTGAACCAGGTGAATCCCAATGTCCCAGTGAAATGTCACCCTGCAACTATTCAGAGACTTCCAACCTCTTGGTGTGACAGAACTTGGAAAGATACTTGGGGAGCGAATCAGATAACCACCAGTAACCTCTTGCACTGAATGATTAACAAAAAGTATTTTTAATATAAACTCTAACAACATTAAATTAAAACACACAGAACCGGATGAGAGTAAAATTACTTTATTCGGTCTGAGTCACATAAGAACAGCAAATGATAAATCTGCCCTTTTCCTTCTGAGATTCATAATCACTTGGGAAATTTTAAGAGCGAGGTTTCATGTTGAAAAGATGACAATTCCATATAAACCTATGGAGACAGATCCTTGATGGCTGCAGGACAGGTAGCTGAGATGGTTAAGGAGGCACCTGGGATACTTCGCTTGATTAGGCAAGGCACTGAATACAACAGTAAGGAGGTTGTGATGGAGCTGGATATAGTGTTAGTTAGCCCACACCTGGAGTACTGTCTGCAGTTCTGTTGTTAGACCATAGGAAAGGCAGTGACTGGACAAGGGAGGGTGCAGAGGAGATTCACCAGGGTGTTGACTTGCCTGGAGCGATTCAACTATGAAAAGAGACTAAATAGGCTGGCTCAAATATAGAGATTGCTGGAGAAACTCAGTCATTCTGACAGCAACTTTGGAGAGAGAGAGAAAAACAGAGCTACTGGTGCGAGTCCAGTATGATTTCTTCAGAATGGGATAGGCTGAGGTCGTTGCCCTTAGAGCAGAGTAGTATGACAGGGGAAGCTGTTGCAGGTGTAACAAAGTTCTGAAGGGCATTGACAGGATAGAAAGGGAAAATCTATCCTTCTAATATAGAGGGCTCAACAACCAGGTATACAGTTTCAAGGCAAGGAGCAGGGGTTCAGAGGAATTTTGAGAAAGGATTGTTTTTCCAGATGGTTATGGGTATCTGGAACTCTCTACCTAAAAAAAGGGCAGGGGAGGCTTAAAAACCTCAACACATTGAAGAACTATACTGTATACAGTAACACTTGAAATGTCACAGCACACCAGGCTCTGGGCCACATTCAGGGAAATGGGGATTAGAATAGATGGATGTTTGACGACTAGTACAGACATGATGGGCCAAAGGGCTTCCTTCTGTGTTGCAAAATCTCTGATTCTCTCTGACACTATGAGATAACTTTACTTAAAAAAAACGAGAGATATGTCAAATACAGGTCATTATTTTTAAACCTCGAGTCTCCTGTAAATAGAAAAAACTACTCAGCAAGCCTGGCTTCTGGGACACTGCCCAGACTATAAACAGTACTCCTACAATCATTAAAGTAGCAACATGTTGTCCCACTGTAAGGAGATAAAGACAGATGTTCCAATTTGCATCGGCTAGACTTCCCACAGACTTCCTAAAACACTAAACTTCAGTAACCACAGAATGACATTCCACAGAATTTAGATACTGAAAATGTGCTCTTATGCTGCATCAGCACTCTATTATCTTTGTTTATGTTCTATACAACAGAACAGATTTACCAAATACAATTTGCACTATGTGCTGCTTTTTAAACAAAAATCAGCGACAGCCCACACCAGGATCTCAAGCTTCTTTACCAGAACGTCTTATATATAGCATCATACATGACCTCAGGATGTACTGCAGTATGTGCGTCAATGAAATGTCTGACTTCCCTAAGCAAATCCGGAGATGCTACATGTCCAGCACTTTAACTCTCAGAATGATAAACTCATTTGAAATGCAGGAGAACAACGTTCTTGTGTTGGTCACATTGAAGTTCTATCCCTTTCACCTCATTCAAAGTTAAATTTGACAAGGCAAGATTGACCTGCACCTTACCTCCATCCAACCACAATCCTTAATTCATTATCTAACAGAAATCTGCCAGTTTTTCCAAGCGACCCAGCCAGAGGGGATACGGCTACAGAGAATTCCAGATTTCTGCTATCCTTTGTGAACAGAAGTGCTTCCCGACATCAACGCTGAGTGACCAAGCTCTAATTTTAACTTTATGCCCTTTATTCTGGACTTTCCCACCACAGGAAATAGCTTCTCCCCGTCTTTGATTCCACCCCTTTAATCATCTGAAACATCCCTTAAATCTTCTATATTGAAAAGGATATAACCCAGTCATGTAAGCTGCCCTTATAAGTTAACCATTCCATAATTCTGATGACTATGCGTTACACCACCTCTAAGGCCAATGAGACAGTGTCTAGAAATAAATGCAATATTATGGGGGCTAATCATAGATCTGTACAACTGTAAAGTATCTTCAATCCCTTTGGATTGCAGCTTCTTGAGATAAAAGCCAAATCTTCCATTGGCCTTTTTATTTGTAGAACACTCCACTAACTGCAGTAATTTCTGTACTTCAGGGTCCCAAAGTGCTTCAACTCATTCGCAGTCCTAGCTTCTCACCATTTACAAAATGATCCGCTCCCTCTTCCTCAGGGGTTTCCCCCACAACAAAGTCTGTCTGTCACCGTGTCTCTCACTGAACTTAATCAATCGCTGTGCATTTCCAAATTCATTATCTCATCCATGCTATTTGCTGTGCTGCCCGTGTCGGTCTCTTCATCCAAGGCAATTCTAAATGCTGTGAAAAGCTGTGGAGCTCATCCCAATCCCTAGTCACTAGGCACATCCTGCTAATTTGAGGAAGCACCAATTCCCTATCCATGTCAATAGGCGACCGCAAAGCTGCAAGTTCTCATTTTGGTTAAGTTACGTATAGAGCCTTGTAAAATATATTCTGTCAGTTTGCATGATTAACATCCTTCTGTACTAAATTGGTTTCTTCCTCGAAAAATAAAATCACACTAGCTTTATAGTTGCTGACCTTTTACAAATTCATGCTGGCTTACCAGATCAGCTCATATTTGTATGCCAAGTCACTGTCATTAACAGCAGGTTACTTGAAACAAGACATCGAGATAGCTATAACAGGAGGCTGCTTGTTAATTGTTCAAATTTTTCTTATCCCAGCAACTTTTACATCGGAGTTTTTGACTGCCTCGACCGAGCTGTCCATAGGAAAAAGGAAACATACCCAGGGCGGGATCATTTCCTCATCTCTCAAGCATGTTTCCTGGCAAAGGACTAAAAAATACTATTGAAGAGAAGTGTCTGAGTTCACCCATCCAAATAAAAAGGGGAGGGTTCAGAGTGGAGACAAGGGGTGCGGTAAAGAAAGAGAATGAGCTTAAAGCAACTAAATAAAAACATTGCCTTTATGAAAGGTTGCCCCCTCAAAATTGCAATACCTTAAAAAAACTCCCTCGTTGCAGCTCAACTGGGCCTGACATTCTCAGCAGATATTTGGGATGGCTTCAGAGTTCAGCCAGACAGACCTAAAACCAAAAAAACATTTAATGGTTATTCCATGTGAAAGGAAATTCTGATGCTCACATACGAAAAAAAAAGAAACCCACTAGGAACCGATATTTTGCCAAAATCTATGACAGCAACAACACCTTCTTATTAATTCCATATCGGCAAAGTGATCCCAAAACAGAGTTGATCACGCAACACCGTAGTTCAGAAATACTTTATCTTCAAACATCGTCTTCACTTTCAACAAATAGAAGCAGTATAAAACTCATTAAAAAGACTCAATTGTGCTGTAACTTAAGTCCTCCATGTGCACATTATGAGACTCAAGGTAATTTGAGGTCAAGAGAGACAAGCAGCTGCTAGCGTTTAATTTTTGATTTGGAATACAAGCTTGTTAATTCTCTTTTCTTTCCAGTAGAGTCATACAGATGTACAGCATGGAAACAGACCCTTTGGTCCAACCCGTCCATGCCAACCAGATATCCCAACCCAATCTAGTCCCATCTGCCTGCGCCTGGCCCATATCCCTCCAAACCCTTCCTATTCATATATCCATCCAAATGCCTCTTAAATGTTGCAATTGTACCAGCCTCCACCACTTCCTCTGGCAGCTCATTCCATACCCGTACCACCCTTTGTGTGAAAAAGTTGCCCCTTAGGTCTCTTTTATATCTTTCCCCTCTCACCCTAAACCTATGCCCTCTAGTTCTGCACTCCTCGACCCCAGGGAAAAGACTTTGCCTATTCACTCTATCCATGCCCCTCATAATTTTGTAAGCCTCTATAAGCCTATATATAAGCCTCAGCCTCACAGCTTCAGCCTGTTCAGCCTCTCCCTGTAGCTCAAATCCTCCAACCCTGACAACATCCTTCTAAATCTTTTCTGAATCCTTTCAAGTTTCACAACATCTTTCCGATAGGAAGGAGACCAGAATTGCACGCAATATTCCAACAGTGGCCTAACCAATGTTCTGTACAGCTGCAACATGATCTCCCAACTCCTGTACTCAATACTCAATTAACATATACCCCTCCTTTTTTTTTTGCTCGAGCACAGAATCATGATGGTGCAAAAGCAAAGGAAGATGTCTTTAAGTTGCTAGCTGTTCTAACAAACTACAAACTGTTCAGCTGCAAATTGAACTTTACAACCCATTTGCCAGCTTTGAAAACCAAGCAACTTATTTGTAAGGGAAGCCATGTCCAAAAGTTTCTAATGGAGGTTGTTGTTTCAATAAGGTAACATCTTGAGAAAAAAAAAATGCACTGGAAGCTGCAAGTCGCTAAACCTTAATTTGCCACAAATTGAAGAATAGACGGACCACTATCTTCCACATGCAGCTTTTTTTTTCCAAAAGTGAGTCAGAGATATTTTCAGTTTACCATAAGCCCTTAATATGTAGGATCAATTATCGGCCATTCAGCTCATTGAATCTGCTCCACCATTCAATGAGATTATAGCTGATCTGATAAATGCAAGCTCCACTTTCCTGCCTTTTCACCACAATCTTTGATTCCCTTACTGATTAAACACCTGTTGATCTCAGCTTTGAATAACATAAATGACCCAGCCCCTCTACACTTCTGCAGTAAAGAATTTGATAGATTCACAACTAGAGGGCATAGCTTTAGGGTGAGAGGGGAAAGATACAAGAGAGACCTAAGGGGCAACTTTTTCACACAGAGGGTGGTATGTGTATGGAATGAACTGCCAGAGGAAGTGATGGAAGCTGATACAATTGCAACATTTAAAAGGTATTTGGATGGTTATATGAATAGGAAGGGTTTGGAGGGATATGGGCCGGGCGCTGGCAGGTGGGACTAGATTGGGTTGAGATAGCTGATCGGCATGGACGGGTTGGACCGAAGGGTCTGTTTCCGTGCTTTACATCTCTATGACTCTGAGAGAAGAAATCCCTCCTCATTTCTGTCCCATTGATGTCTTTAATTTACAAGAGTCCTGCTTTCAGAGGTGAGAAAATATAACTGTACTTTGAAATAACAAAGGCATTTCCACATATCAAAGAGAAGTCCATTCACCATCTGGAAAAGACACAGCTTGAAATGCTCTCTGCAGTTCCCAGTATGCTGTCCAAGAGCATTTTTCATTTACAACTGACCACTGACGTGATTTGTGGTTTTCTATATGGTATCCTATGCAACATATAGTAAAAGGAATTGGGTTTATATGGATATAGATATCTGAAAGTTTATTAATACCTAACAATGTTGATTGGCATGACACCTCAGACTTATACATCTAACTTTGGTTATGAACTTGCTTAAATTAATATTAAATTCTACAGATAGTTGATTGGCTAATTGCTAACTGAATGAATAAAGACCCCTTAAACTACAGCATATTATGATGCCATCTAGCTTTCTTAAAGCTATAGTGCATTTCTGAAATGTGTGCAATAATATATCAGTCCCTCGATACCAAGGACATCTTGCTTCCACTCTGATTTGATGGGTGAGATGGCTCAGAAGTCCAATGCATTATCTTCAGATGCGGTTACGCATGGCATAGGTCCTGTTTGAAGGAGCAGGAAGATCAAGGAACTTGGAGATTTGTGACCCCTTTTCATTGCCTCAAATTCACCTCTGGATGATCGTGATCTGGTGTGCTTAGTGCCTTCCTGAATTAACATTCTCCGTTTTGGTCAATCACAAATCAGGGACTCTCTCAAGCTGACGAAGACATATGATCACTTCAAGGATGCGTTGAGGACATATCAAAGTCATTTCTGCTGTCCCCGGGGAACAGTTGAGCTGGGGCAGGGACCTCATCAAAGCAGTCAGTACTCATCAGAGACAACACACTTGTGAATTTTTTATCTAGGACTCTGTCTTCAACTTGATATCCCTCAACTCTATTACCCAGATCAATTTCACAATTAAGCCTCCAAGTCTGCAAAGTTGAAAAAGCCATTTGACAGTTATTCAAAAAAGAAACCAAGCTCTCTGGAGCAGGTAGAATCCCTGCTGGAATCTGAAAAATGGCAAAGATACACTCCTGACACAGCTGCACAACTTCATAGCCCTCACCCAGGAAAAGGAGTGTCAGTGGGAGGTGTTGCTGATATTGTGATCACATCTTAAGAAGGGAGATAAATCTGATCACTGTTACTTCAGAAAAATCCCTGTTGTTTGCCAGAGGGAAGAGCTTTGCAAGGAAACATCCACATTGACTCCGCCCAGTAGCTGCAGAGTGCCTTCAAAAGTTGCAGTGCGAATTTGCTCAATGAGACACACCCACAGACATGAGCTTTTCTGTGTAGTTAATTCAAGAAAACTGTAAAGAATGGTACCAATGCCAGTATATGACATATAACAACCTCAGAAAAGCCTCCAATTCTGTAGCACTACATTTTATATCACCATGCCCAGTATCTGTTCCAGATAAGCTCCAAGAGTATCTCACTTTGATGTATTGTGCATCACATAGCCTCTCCAAAACAATTTCATGATCCATTTCTGCTACTGCAGAAGCGTCAGACACTGGCTGCCATTACATTAATAACTATGTCGCTCCTCTGCATATCTGCAGCTTGCACTAACATGCAGACTGGAAACATTTGCCACAGTCAGAAGAGGAATCAGACAGTGGATTTGCCACTGATTTAGATTAGCTCATACTGACATATCTCTGCAAAGTATCATTCCAAGTACTCTTTCCAAGTATTGTTCCTACATTCAGTAAGCTCAAACTGTCATCCAGCATCTCACACAATCAGTTATTTTTTATATGAAGTGACAGGACTGTAGTTAAGGACTCAGGATTACAAAAAAAACAAGTTAAATACGTATGGAATTTTACAAAACTTGAATTGCCAATCATGGGTGTTTAAACAAATACCCCCAATTAATATATTCTATCAATCTTTGCATATACAAAGATAAAAATCAGTGCTTACAGACATATGGCAATTCTTTTATGTTTTTTCCGTACATAATCACACAGCTCCTACAAAAAGGAATCACTGGCTCAGTGGGCTGTTTTGGCCTCATTGATTTGCTGTCAGTGCAGAAACGGACTGTCCTGAGAACTTGGCTGAAGCAGCTACCCTGCTGATACGCGCAGAAATCTCGGCACTGCAGAAAGGTGTGACAGTTTTTAACATTTGGTCACTCACTTGGTTTACAGCAACTGGCTTTCCTGAATGTTGTTTCGGCAGCACATGCAACAAGTTGATTACGGATGTCAGGCTATGACAAAACACTGGAGAAATGTGGGCTTTCACACTGGGAAATGTGATACCTGGGAAGTGATCTCGTTGACTGGTGGAGTAGACTCAACAGATCGAATAGTCATCTTCTGCTGCTTTGTTCTTATGGTGGCTTCAGGGAGGTGTGAGATACACAGGAAACGTCATGGGATATGTTATTCTGGAATACCCCTTTAAAATAATTAGTGGGAGTAGAACAAAGGGTAATAGGTTGAATCTTCAGGTATACCGCCATAAGATATAGGTACAGAAATAGACCATGTGGCCCAGTGAGATCACACCACCATTAAATGAGATCATGGCTGATCTGATAATTCTCAACTGCAATTTCCTGTCTAATCCTTGTAATCTTTGATTCCCTTCCTTATTAAAAATCTGTCTATGTCAGCATTGAACATACCTAACAGGCTTTATGTCTAGATAAATTCATGATGGATGATCTAAATTGGGATAAATGGCCTTCCTCATCCATTGCAAAATGGTATGATTATATACTTATGCTGTGACCATGTCTTTACAATACTGAACAATGATTTTGCAAGATAATGTACTAACTAAATAATGACACTAGAACCATGAGGCAAAGATGATAAACATTACATCCCTTGGGGTTAACTAATTACTCCACAGATTTTTGGCAAAAGACCTTTGTTTACATCATACACATGGTAGGAAAAACATTTAATTTGCAAAACATTTAGGTCAGAGATCTTTACTAATAATGACGGTGATTGATACTGGAATATATAAACAGATATATCACAGCTGTTATGGCTCAGTAGGAATTTTACATTCCGCTAGTAATTCCATCAGTGATAGAAATAACTTGGAATTTTTAAACTTACAAAGTTTCCCAAGTAGTTTGAAACTTGGTCTGTGCTAGGAAGTAAGTTTGACATCTGTCCTTTAAACTTAATTTTAGGCAAGTTCAGATTTGGAACAAAATAAATTGCCCAATTAAGTTATTTAAAGTACACGTAGTTCTTGCCAAGAGTTGGAGAGAAGAAATAAGGGGCTATATCAAGAGCAGACCAAACAGGCAAGCAACCCTGTGGAACAACCACCAGCAACATTCCTGCCATTTTATCGCCCCATATGCCAACAGTCAAGCAAACAAAGTAACAATTATGTATGAAACACAGATTTTCCTTCATAGAACTCTGCAATATCATCTCAATGGAGCTAAAACTTGGATGCCTTTGCTGAACTCCATCCAACTCCTTTTTTCTCATTAAGTGAGCAGTTAGGGTAGTCATGCTACCTGATATACCAAACCAAATGGAGACCAAGACTTAGAAATTAGACCTTGCTGTGCCTGTGTTATAGGTATAAAGCGTACATTTAAGGCTCCAATTTCTTGAGCATCAGGTACTCATTTTACACTGAACGTACACCACCCACACTCTTGGGCGTTTTGTAGGGCAGCCATGGCACATGCCTTAAGCATGCTTCATGGTTCGTAATGCAAGTGGGTGTCCTAAGTGCATGTCAATGGAATCCCTGTGCTGTGTGTTAAAGTCACCCCATTATTTCCCTTTCCGTTCACCTGCCAATGTTTGTTCATGGAGATGTGGGATCATTGTTTAGGCCACCATTTATTTTCCATCATAACTGTTCAGATATCAACAATGAATTAACCACATTGTTACGACTCCAGCATCACGTGTAGACCAGGTAAGGATTGCGGATTTCATTCCCTAAACGACATCAGTGAAGCAATTGGGTTTTTACAAAGATCAACAGTGGCTACATGATCATCATTAGGCTAGCACTTTATTCCAGATTTTTATTGATGTAAAATTTCACCACCTGCCACAGTGGGATTTGAACCCATGTTACAGAATGCTAGCCAGGGTTTCTGAATTACTGGTCCAGTGGCATTACCAGTACAACCACCATCTCCAATTCTTGGGAGTGGAAGATTCTTTTCACTGTATCAATAAATTTGCTTCAAAACTGCTTTTTACATCCAAGATTCCTAGGTCTTTGTAATTGGTGTGTGCACTAGAACTGATAGCATCTTGAAAACTGCCTCCCTGTGGGCAGGTTCAGGCTGCGGTTCTGTCTGGAGTACATGGCCCTTCTGGGGGGACAGCTACCTTCTCCAAAAGCTCGGGGATCCACTGTGGATCCAGCCAGGGCTTGTTCATGACGTGGATCATGGACCCAGCTTGAATCCTGTGGAAACCCAGCTTTCACCTTCTGCCCGTGGCAGTTCTAATCTGGTCTCGGATTTGCAATCTCAAACACAGCTCATGCTGGATATGGTGTTTCTCTGTACATGTCACACGCAGACCCTAGATCAGAATTAGTGGCGATACTTCCTTCTGGTTGAAAAGTCTACTGAGACCCATGGCATAGCTCCTCGGTGTTCCCTCTTCAAATCCCATGTGGAATCAGGATGATCAGAGCCCTTCAGGAGAGGAGGGATTTAAGCAACAGCCATAAGACATCCAAATGCATCAGATAAAGTGACTCATATTGAAAACTGTGTGGCTGCAAGACACATCAGAAATTCAAAATCCTAAAATAAATGATAGAAGTGAAATTAAACAGACAAGTCCTTGTAGGATTCAATGTAGCTAGCATATTTACAGCAGGTTACTTTCTGAATGACCCACTGGACAATTCAAAACATAGAAGTGGGTCATAGCTGGGCATGTTTCCAATATTGGTTTATTGAAGTTCAAAATGCTTGTGCTCAGATCAAGTTATTGCCAATCTAGCTGGTATAAGAGTCTCACCAACTTTATGCTCAGCGATTTTCAGAGAAACACATGACAAGAATTTGACAGTTTCCCACAGGAACATCCGGATACAAATGGGCGATGGTTTTCCTAATTTCAACATTTCACTGCATGTCAACAGGAAATGGAACCAAATGGCTGGCCAGGACATTGAAAAACTGGGCTTGTGCCCATTAAGACACCAAGAACAAATACCCATCAAAGGGCTGGACTAAATCGACACACTCTGTACATTCCAACCTAAACAGTTTTGGATTGCAATTAAAAGCCTTAATTCACATCAAAATGCCAGTCTTCAGCAGACCAATCTTACTGGTTCTTACGAAGTTTAATCATGTTGCTCACTTGCCTGGTTCCACCCTAAAAACTTGCATTTTCTTTGGCTTGATCTCTGCAAAGAAATGGCCATCGTCATGCAGGACTCTGACGAAGGTTATGACAATGGATCAAACAAAATGCTTCTAATCTAACCAGGAAGGATAAAGAAACAAGGTGTGTCCAACCAATCTGGATCAGCAAAGAACAATTATGTCTAAGTAAATACCTTCAGAATAAACAATTGACCTTTCACTTAAGCAAATTTAAGGATACATGAATTTTTTTCCTTGCTGAAGGATATTAAACGTCAGCATTGTAAATTAAACACATTCTATTTCAGACAGCTAAACCAATTACAAACCCCAATTTTAACTATAAAACAGAGAGCTAAGAATACTGTGCATTACCCGTGGAAAGAAAACAGTGTGAACATTTCGAGTCCAATGAGCCTTCCTCAGAATGGCATATCTGGTAGAGATGTAGCACTGAATTGAACGCTAAAATAAAACTAAACTGGGGATGCTGGAGATCTGAAACAAACAAAAGCCAGGGGAAGGGTCAGTGAACTAGACATGCTAACTCTGTTTTATCTACCAAGATGCTGCTAGACCTGTTGAGTTTTTCCAGCAATTTCTGTTTTTGCTTGTTTCACAATTTTAACTTTTGCCTTACCAACACTGAAAGCAGCTTGAATTATCCTTTGACTTCCACAGTACACCGTTGTTTAATTATTCATGGGATGTGAGTGTTGCTGACTAGGCTACCATTTATTACCAATCCCTAATCGTTCAGAGGGTAATTAAGAATCAAACCGCATTGCTTTGGGTTGAAACTTGCATGTAGCTCAGATTATCCTTGAAACAAGATATTCAGGAACAAGTTGGGTTTCACAACAATTGATAATGGTTTGGCGGTTATCATTAGAGTTTTAAAGGGAAATTTTTTTTATTGGATTCAATTTTTACCATCTGCCATGTCCCTGGAACATTAGTGTGGGCTACTGGATTACTAATCCAGTGATATTACCACTACACCACCACTTCCCCCAGTCTGCAACAATTTATCTGACTTAGGCTGTTCTTGAATAAAAACCCGAAAGAACTGCGGATGCTGTAAATCAGAACCAAAAACAGAAATTCCTGGAAAAGCTCAGGAGAGCTGGCAGCATCCGTGGAGAGAAGTCAGAGTTAACAGGAAGGGTCACTCGACTTGAAACGTTGACTCTGATTTCTCTCCAGTGATGCTGCCAGATCTGCTGAGCTTTTCCAGCAATTTCTGTTCTGTTTCTGATTTACTGCACCCGCAGTTCTTTTGATTTTTGCTTTAATATCCATACCAGTTGCACTCGGATTAACTGTGAATTAGTGCACAGTTTACATTGAAGGTAACCATTTTATCTGTAAAGGTTTCTCACTTGTGCTTTCAAACTCAAACACAGCTCTGACCTTGTCCTGTCTAAGTGTCGAGTACTTTACCACACAGATAACAATTCAAAGCTCAGCAATTGCTTCGCGTCTCAGCATGCAATTGTCATGATGTTTTTTCAGAGGGACGAATACTGTTATAAGAAACCATCTACGCAAAAGAGAAAGGTACAACTGGCGCAGAAATATGCAACAATACAAAGATTGATGGTAAATACGTGCTAAGTACACAACAGTTATTTCCTGGAACTACAAATCAACAAATCATCACTGAGCCCTGACAAGTATTGTTGGCGTAAGACACTGTGCTCACAGTAATTTCTGGGAACCCATTGTTTGCTCAAAAAGTTTACATGCTGAACAAAACATCTGCTAATTAATAAGCAGGGAAGCAGATTATATAGGTGAATCATAAAAAAAAGTTGCCAGGTGAGTTGCATTTCTAAAGAGAGATCAATTATCTCCACCTGATCCAAGTATTGCCTGCAAGGTCAAAGCAAATTATAAGCTTCACATGAACCCATGCCTTTTTGTGAAATATTAAGTAGAGAATTTGTCATGTTTCAATTACAACTGTTTCATTACAAAGTAAAGATCACCAATATCATTCTGTTGCTTTACGTACTGCACGTAAACAATAAAGGTTTTAGAGAAACAAAATCACAAACTTAGAAAATTATATATAGGCGGCACGGTGGCATAGTGGTTAGCACTGCTGTCTCACAGCGCCAGAGACCCGGGTTCAATTCCCGCCTCAGGCGACTGACTGTGTGGAGTTTGCACATTCTCCCCGTGTCTGCGTGGGTTTTCTCCGGGTGCTCCGGTTTCCTCCCACAATCCAAAAAGTGTGCAGGTCAGGTGAATTGGCCATGCTAAATTGCCCGTAGTGTTAGGTGTAGGGGAATGGGTTGCGGGTCGGTGTGGACTTGTTGGGCCGAAGGGCCTGTTTCCACACTGTAAGTAATCTAATCTAATCAAAAAATGGTAGTCATGACTTGGAAGTGCCGGAGTTGGACTGGGACGTACAAAGTTAAAAATCACACAACGTCCATGTTATAGTCCAACAGGCTTACTTGGAAGCACTAGCTTTTAGAGCGCTGCTGCTTCATCAGGTGGCGCAGTGCTCCAAAAGTTAGTGCTTCCAAATAAACCTGTTGGACCATAACCTGGTGTTGTGAGATTTAGAAAATGGTTTAATTCTACATTTGCCTCAGTGCTGACTTAATTTATAAAAGTTTTCTGCAAATTAGTTCTGCTTTTTTCCATAATGTTTTCTCTTTCATTCATGATCAGACTGCCATATTCATTATTTGAATTTTCATTTCAATCTCATATTTCACATTACATACTCCTTTTCTGTTAGGAAATACTAAATTTCATTACATTTCATGAAACATTTGTGCAATAGGCTGGAATTGGACCCATCATTAAAGTGGTCTCTGATCAGCTGCAAGCCAAGTTCAGCTTCATAATGGTGTGTTTTCAGTAAATGTCTAGAACTCCTAAAATTGACATTCTTAGCAGCAATATTTGACAATTTCCCAAGAACAAGCGCCTTGCTGCAGAGTCATCTATCCCCTTGCTGGAAACTGCTATGGTATACCATCAGTCAGGATCATCCTGTTTCAGCTATAAATATTACAGGAGATTTGCAAATGAACTGAGATATTAGCAGTGTCTGAGAGGCTCAATCCTTTGGAAAGCACTATTAATTACTGTACAAGAAGTCTTCTCAAAGTTACAGGAAAACACTCAAACAGCCCTCAAGGGCACTTCCAGACTGTGTTAGGGTAGACAGTTAGAAGTTCTAACAGTAAATCAAAATCCCAACAAAAAGGATACAATTAATCATGGTGTATAGAAAGCCAATTTTCACTCATTCTCAACTCTTTGGGGTGATAGGTTAGCAAAGCTATAAAAGTATTTCTCAAATCAAGGGAAATAAGCACATTTTAGATTGCTGCTACAAAGTTGTTTTTACAATATGAAAGGCAGCCTGATCTAGAGACTGACAATGTGACCATTACTGGAATTTATCCCAAGCTTTTCTTCAGTCTCAAGTTCATTAACTTTAAGACACATCGGATTATCAATGCTCATGTTTGTTTCAATTCTAATTTAATTAAAAGATTGATATTGCTTAATATTTCCAGGATGAAATGTAATGGAACGTAACAGGACGTCATTCATTCTTTTAAGAAGTTTGAAGATCTTAAAGTTTGAATGAGGTCTTCGTACCTCACTCCTGGACCTTCGGGTGAAGAGGAATGAGAAGTAAGCTCAGTTAAATAAACCCAGATTGTAAGGAGATCTGACAAAGTTGACACTGAGTGGAAGTTGCTTGCCCTGATTGGGAAATATAAAACATCAGGAGACAATCTTAATCATTTAGGCCAGGTATGGGGAGAAATTTCTTTACTCAAAATGTTGTGGAACTCCCTATTTTAGAAATTATGATGCTCCATTATTGAGTATATTTAGAGATGGACACTTTTATTTTGATCTTTACGGAATCAACGGAAGTGAAGCAGTTAAGGCAGGCAGATGATCAGCTTTACTGGATTAGTGGTGCTGGAAGAGCACAGCAGTTCAGGCAGCATCCAATGAGCAGCGAAATCGACGTTTCAGGCAAAATCCCTTCATCAGGAATAATGGCAGTGAGCCTGAAGCGTGGAGAGATAAGCTAGAGGAGGGTGGGGGTGGGGAGAGAGTAGCATAGAGTACAATGGGTGAGTGGGGGAGGAGATGAAGGTGATAGGTCAAGGAGGAGAGGGTGGAGTGGATAGGTGGAAAAGGAGATAGGCAGGTCGGACAAGTCCGGACAAGTCAAGGAGACAGTGGTGGCCAAAAAGAACCCACAACCAGGGATATATTTCCCTCCCAACCCCTTTCCGCCTTCCGCAAAGACCGTTCCCTCCGTGACCGCCTGGTCAGGTCCACACCCCCCTACGACCCATCCTCCCATTCTGGCACTTTCCCCTGCCACCACAGGAACTGTAAAATCTGTGCCCACACCTCCTCCCTCACCTCTATCCAAGGCCCTAAAGGAGCCTTCCACATCCAAACTTTTACCTGCACATCCACTAATATCATTTATTGTATCTGTTGCTCCCGATGTGGTCTCCTCTACATTGGGGAGACTGGGCGACTCCTAGCAGAGCGCTTTAGGGAACATCTCAGAGACACCCGCACCAATCAACCAAACCGCCCTGTGGCCCAACATTTCAACTCCCCCTCCCACTCTGCCAAGGACATGGAGATCCTGGGCCTCCTTCACCGCCGCTCCCTCACCACCAGACGCCTGGAGGAAGAACGCCTCATCTTCCGCCTCGGAACACTTCAACCCCAGGGCATCAATGTGGACTTCAACAGTTTCCTCATTTCCCCTTCCCCCACCTCATCCTAGTTTCAAACTTCCAGCTCAGCACTGTCTCCTTGACTTGTCCGACCTGCCTATCTCCTTTTCCACCTATCCACTCCACCCTCTTCTCCTTGACCTATCACCTTCATCTCCTCCCCCACTCACCCATTGTACTCTATGCTACTCTCTTCCCACCCCCACCCTCCTCTAGCTTATCTCTCCACGCTTCAGGCTCACTGCCTTTATTCCTGATGAAGAGCTTTTGCCTGAAACGTCGATTTCGCTGCTCGTTGGATGCTGCCTGAACTGCTGTTCTTTTCCAGCACCACTAATCCAGTATTTGCTTTCCAGCATCTGCAGTTATTGTTTTTACCAGATGATCACCTTTGTTCGATCTTTATGTGGTCTGCTGCAGCTTGCATTTCCTATTTTTTTTTGTAATACCTTTTTCAGTTTCATCTTCAGAATCAGGTTCAAAGGTTCCTGTTTTGTCTGGCAGGAAGTAATTTAGGGACTTTATCCTGTTGAGCACATCATTCAGACTCTTATCAAGGCCACTTCAAAACAACTTTAATGGAGTGCTGGGCCAGTGGCTCCATGACCTTCATTCATGTCACACAGGTAGGAAATATCAATATAATGGCTCTTTATCCATTTCTTTCTCTTCGTTCTCCTTGCATCTAGGAAATTAGGTAAAACAATCTATTAAACTACCATGCTATCTAGTAAATAGCCACTGTAATACAAGCTGTTGATAAGGCCACCTTTGGGGTACTGCATACAATTCTGGTCACCGTACTGCAGGAAGTAGGTTAATAAACTGGAAAGGGTGCAAAAATGATTTACAAGAACGTTATTGAGACTGGAAGGTTTCAGTTTTAAGGAGAGGCTGGATAGGCTTTGACCTTTTTTCCCTGGAGCGGAGATGGTTGAGGGGTGACCTTATAGAGATTTATAAAATCACAAGGGGCACAGATAACGTGAATAGCCATGACCTTTATCCCAGGATAGGGTGGTCTAAAACTACCGTGGATTTACAGTGAGTGGGGAAAACATTTAAAAAGGGATCGGAGGGGCAACCTTTTCACATGAATGGCGCACATATGGAACGAGCTGCCAGAGGAAGTGGTAGAGGCAGGTATAATTCCAACATTCAAAAGACATTTGGGCAGGTACATGGATAGGAAAGGCTTAGAGTCCAAATGCAGGCAAATGGGACAAGTTTAGTAAAACTAGTCAGCCTGGGTGAGTTGTTTTCGGGAGTTAGGGAGGAAATTGCAGGGACCCTAGCAGAAATATTTGCATCATTTATAAACCCAGGTGAAGTACCAGAGGAGTGGAGGGTGGCTAATATTGTGCCATCATTTAAGTAAGGCTGTAAGAAGTCTGGAAACTATAGACCTGTGAGTCTGACGTTGGTGGTGGGTAGATTGTTGGAGGTGATTTTATATGCATTTGGAGAGGCAAAGATTGATTAGAGATAGTCAGCATAGTTTTGTGCAAGTAAAATAGTGTCTCACATACTTGAGTTTTTTTAATGAAGTAAACAAAAAGATTGATGAGGGCAGAGCAGTTGATGTTGTTTACTTTGACTTTAGTAAAACCTTTGACAAGGTTCCACATGGGGGACTAATTAGTAAAAGTAGATCACACGGGATTCAGGGTGAACTTTCCAATTAGATACAAAATTGGTTTTATGGTAGGAGACAGAGGGTGGTGGTGGAGGGTTGTCTTTTAGACTGGAGGCCTGTGACCAGCAATGTTCCACAGGGATTGGTGCTGCGTCCACTTTTCCATGTCCTTTATATAAGTGATTTGGGTGAGAATAAACGAGGCATGATTAATAAATTTTCGGATGACACCAACATTGGTGGTATAGTGGACAGTGAAGAAGGTTGTCGGAGATTAGAATCATACAGTCGTAGAGATGTACAGCACGGAAGCAGACCCTTCGGTTCAACCTGTCAATGTCAACCAGATATCCCAACCTAATCTAGTCCCATCTGTCAGCACCCGGCCCATATCCCTCCAAACCCTTCTTATTCATATACCCATCCAAATGCCTCTTAAATGTTGCAATTGTACCAGCCTCCACCACTTCCTCTGGCAGCTCATTCCATACGCGTACCACACTCTGCATGACGAAGTTGCTCCTTAGGTCTCTTTTATATCTTTCCCCTCTCACCCTAAACCTATGCCCTCTTGTTCTGGACTCCCCCACCCGAGGGAAAAGACTCTGTCTATTTATCCTATCCATACCCCTCAATTTTGTAAACCTCTATACGGTTTATAGATACCTCTTCAGCCTCCAACGCTCAAGGGAAAACAACTTGAAACTGACTTCGGCAATGCTTTACAATAGACAAAGCAAGCTAAACACATGAAAATATGTATTTTCCTCTAGTTTCATAAGCTGAGGCTAGGCAATCCACAGAACTGCCCACCGCTGCAACGACATGGACTCCCACGCAACCCTCCCAACCTCCAACACGACCAGAGTCACAAGACAATTAAATTAGATGTTGATCAATTGGGTCAATGGGCTGAGGAGTGGCAGATCGAGTTTTAGATAAATGAGAGGCATTGCATTTTGAGAATACAAACAAGGACAGGACTCACAATTAGGTAATGTTGTAGAACAGAGACACCTAGGGGTTCAGGTACATAGTTCTTTGAAGGCAGCATGGTTAAGAAAGCATTGCCTTTATTTCTCGGATCTTTGAATAAAAGAGTTGGAACATCATGCTGAGGTGGTACTGGATATTGATGAGGCCTGTTATGGAATACTGTGTCCAGTTCTAGTTGCATTGTTATAGGAAGGATATCACTGGATTCAGAAAAGATTTACCAGGATGTTGCCAAGAATAGAATTTGAGATATAAAAATCGACTGGAAAGACTGGGACTTTTTTCACTGGAGTGGAGGAGGTTAAGGCATGACCTTATGGTTTATAAAATCATGAGGAGCATAGGTAGGATGAATGACAAGGGTCTTTTCTCTAGGGTGGGGGAGCTCAAAACTAGGGGGCATATTTTTAAGGTGAAAGAAGAAGGATTTTAAAATGACAAAGGACCACTTTTTCTTTACAAAGTGATTTGTGAGTGGAATGAACTGCCAGAAAAAGTGGTGGATGCAGGTACGGTTGCAAAATTGAAAAGATATTTCGATAAGTTCACGAATAGGAAAGGTTTGGAGGGATATGGCTGGCAGGTGGGTCTACTTTGGTTTGCAATTCTGGTTGGTGGGGACTGGTTGAATTGAAGTGTCTGTTTTCGCGCTGTATGACTCTATAATTGACCAAGCAAACTTCTTCAGCTTGTTGCTACTAGGGAGGAAAATAATATTGAACTAATGAAATCAGTTGTTACAAATAGAGTCACATTCACCGTTGCATCTGATACAAATGTAGCAACAACCAGTTCAAAGTAACAAGCATTCAATAACTTTATTCCTTATTGAGAAAGTTAATCCTGTGCTCAATTAAAAAAAACACATTGTGACATTTAAACAATATACTATTCCCTGAGAAAGTTGGCAATAGTTTTTGTGCATCTTTATCATCCACTCTCTATTTTTACATGTACCAGAAGACTTGCCACGTTGCAATTTGCCCTAACATTCATAAAGCTAAAGTTTTGTATAAGATGCCAAAAGGAACCACGACAAATTTCTAGGATAGTAATTTATACATATCTTATATCTTTTTGGTCGTACTTATCTGGTATTAAAGTCGAGAGATTGAGTTATTTGTTTATAACTAAGAAACTGGCATGGGAATAAAAGGAGACAAACTTGAGAAGATGTAATTTTCAACTCACATCCCATAGCTCAATTTAAGTGCACACCCATGACACTTGGAATGGTTTAAATGTGTCACGGATTTTGCAGACTCACGCACCAGGCCTACAGCACTTTTGATTTGAAGAACACAAAACAAAACAGTGGCCGTATCACACAGAATGTATGAACCAAATTCACTTATTACGAAATATGGCAATGTTTCCAGCTGACAGTAAAAACAGCTGGATATTGAGCCAGACATGATGGTTAACTTTTGCTATTTGCAACTACACCCATGTTTTTCAAAAGCCATGCACTAAACTGAAAAGAATTATGCAAGCTGTGTATTAACCAATGACGAAAAGCAACCAGTTCTCTGCACCACATTCGTTCTACCGAGAAAAATAATGTTTCAACTCCAAGGGTTCTCACACCAAGATCTATAGCCTAGAAAATACTTGGTACACCAAACACCAAAATACTTAATTTGCTCATGCCACAACTTTCTGATCACCGTTTTAATGAAGGCATTAACTCGTTTAAAAAGGGTCAAGAAAAATGTGGTGCTGGAAAAGAACAGCAGGTCAGGCAGCATCCGAGGAGCAGGAGGATCAACATTTCGGGCAGAGGCCCTTCATCAGCAATAAGCCCACATTCCTGATGAAGGGCTTATGCTCGAAACGTCGACTCTCCTGTTCCTCAGATGATGCCTGACTGACTGTGCTTTTCTAGCGCTATACTTTTTGACCCTGACCTCCAGCATCTGCAATCCTCACTTTCTTCTAGGTGTTTAAAAAGGATCTTGTCATATTCTTAAATTAACCGACAGTATTAAGTGCCTCCTTTAACACGGTCAAATCTAGGCTTATACCACTAAATGCTGAAGCAGCAAAATCATACCATAAACTAATAATGCTTTAAAGCAAATGACTACATAATAAAGCTGATTTACCTGCAGGTGCTGTATTCATTGGCCAGTGCAAATGCACTACATAGGTCTGTGTGTTTCTCATACCTGATCAACATTTGTGCTATTCCAGTCCAATGGTGCCAGTGGACAAAGTCAGAAGTCACATGACACCAGGTTATAGCCCGAAAGATTCATTTTAAATCATGAGGGAGCAACGCTCCGAAAGCTTGTCAGGACACCTGATGAGGGAGCAGTGCTCTGAAAGCTTGCGATTTCAATTAAACCTGTTGGACTATAACCTGGTGTCACATGACTTCTGAGCTAGTCCAATTCTAATGCAAGTTAACAGCTCAATTTTTTTTACATTTTATTTACAGCATTGAAACAGGCCATTTTATCTAATAGGTCTCCGCTGGTGTTTATGCTCTACATGAGCTTGCTTTCATCTTTCTCTGCATGTATTCAACAATTAGGAAGTTGTTATTTTAACATTGAGGGGCTCTGAATGTGCAGCAGCTTGTGTGTTCATGTTGTAGGACTTCAATAAGATGTAAACCAGCAGAAAATTGCACTTACCTGTATTTACGTTTCATCCACTGCAGACAGCTACACCATTAGGAGTCACGGTGTCACTAAGATTTAAAAAAATAAGAAAATGATTAGAAATGAACAAAAATTAAAAAGAAATCCTCAAGACAGATTAACTAATAGTCAAAGCATTCACTATAACTCATTTTGACATTTTTCATAAGATATTAAATGTGGAGAAATTAAATTGTAGTTCATTGTTTGCCATATGAGAACAGACAGTCAAATTCAAAATGCAGATGGCATTTTACCTTTGGGTACCCATTATCCTGGGTGACACTGAAATGCTGGACAAAACTTAAAAAGTAGTCCCAATCAGCACTTTGAATATATCTAGCAAAATCTTATTCAAATAGTGCTTTACTAAGCTTGCAAAGTACTCCAATATTAAAATAACTTATTCCTTGCACAATGTTGCATTCACTCTAACCTTTAACTCTATATCTCAATAAATTCCCAGTTGAATCTCAGCCTCAATCCATACAGTACAATAAGTATTGATGATACTGAAGGTATTCCTGATGAAGGGCTTTTGCCCGAAACGTCGATTTTACTGCTCCTCGGATGCTGCCTGAACTGCTATGCTTTTCCAGCACCACTCTAACCTAAACTCTGGTTTCCAGCATCTGCAGTCATTGTTTTTACCCTGATACTGAAGCCATTAATTATATCAATGGTTACTTCACCCTACAACCATTGGTGTGGCACTTTTGAAAACAATGTGAATGTGCCAGTTAAGTTCAGACATTACAAGGTTTATAATAATAAGAGGAACTAGAACAGGTAATATCAGCTTAAGTATCATCAGACTCTAGGAATAACTCTACAGTGAAAATACTAACTTCCATTTAGTGACTTTTATATCATAAAACATTACAAGACATATGACAAACCGTTAAAAGGGGTTCAACAGCCACAACTTACTTTGGTTTACATTATTACAACCATAGTTCCAGCAAGTTCAATGTAATCCTTCGGATACTTGTGTCTACTTGCAGTACCACATCATGATCAAGCCAAACTCAAATTAATTTGTATAATAATATATAAAGTATTTCATTACTGACTATTATAGTAAATATAAAAGAATTTTTAAAAAGTTACTGCAACATTTCTGGTAAAGCCTGGCAAAAAAATGAGGAAACCTTGCATATGCAATTAATAAACTGCTTTGAATGTTTAGTCAGCCTTCCGTTGATCAGAGTTAATGTAAATCAACCTCTTATGAATAACAGCAAAACAAAATACTAACAGTGGACTGATTAGCAGAGCCAACGGTCTAAACACACTTACCTAAAAGAAGCCCTGGACAATGTTTTAAACACGATACAAGAAGTGCAACAGAAATAGCATTCTGCACCATGCAGAGACTGTTGCAGAAACAGAGTAAAGGGCGTCCTTTTTCCTGTGGGCTGCTGTCCAGGTTCTCACAGCAAGCCTCTCAGCTGGGCCAGCCAATAGGACAAAAATTACTTCTGCAGGAATCACTAGTAATGAGGTAATTTAAAAGGAAAGTTGGGTCCCCTATCAAACAACTTTCCTTTGCCAATGCACTTCTGTTTGGGATCCAAGTGTTATTTATTTCCAGGCTACTGGTTAATAGCTCACTTGAGAATTCTAGCACTACAGAAATAGGTTCCACAACATGCTTATCCAGTCCCTTCCAGACATATATATTTAACCATGCTTACTATCCTATTTGACAAAATTGTCAAGGTGACCCAGTGCTCTAGGCTGTAATTGTCACAAAGCAGTTGAGCAGGTTCAAGTCGTCCATCTGATTTACTTTTACTCCTATCTTTACACCTGCTTTTACAATAGCCATGGTGGGATCAGAGGCATGTTGGTGCAGACGACTGAGTCACAGAGATGATGGAACCTAAGCTTCATCCCAATGGTCAAACAGATTCAGAATTTCAGTAATGGCTCTTGGTTCAGTACAGGAAAGAAACCGAGATGTAAAAAGCAAAAGAAACATTTGGTCTTTTATTCTCACAGCGGTACCAAATGGCTGGCTCTTGGAAACTCGGTAAACCTCTGGGAACCAGACATTCTCATTTCTTGTCTAAAGCCACCAAGTGGTCATGGCAGAACATCAAAAAATTAATGCAAAAGCCCAAAAGGAACAATTTTCACTTTATAGTCAATGCACTTTCAAGTGGCAGATGCAGTTTAATTTAGATAAATGCGAGGTGCTGCATTTTGGGAAAGTAAATCTTAGCGCAATTTATACACTTAACGGTATGATCAAAGAGACCTTGGAGTGCAAGTTCATAGCTCTTGAAAGTAGAGTTTCAGGTAGATAAAATAGTGAAGGTGGTGTTTGGTATCCTCTCCTTTATTGGTCAGAGTATTGAGTACAGGAATTGGAAGGTCATGTTGCAGATGTACAGGACATTGGGTAGGCCACTTTTGGAATTATGCGTGCAATTCTGGTCTCCCTCCTATCAGAAGGATGTTGTGAAATTTGAAAGGGTTCAGAAAAGATTTACAAGGATGTTGCCAGGGCTGGAGGGTTTGAGCAAAAGAGAGAGGCTGAACAGGCTGGAGCTGTTTTCTCTAGAGCATCAGAGGCTGAGGGGTGCCCTTACAGAGGTTTATAAAATCCTGAGGGGCATGGATAGGATAAATAGACGAAGTCTTTTCCCTGGGGTGGGGTAGTCCAAAACTAGAGGGCATAGGTTTAGGGTGAGAGGGGAAAGATATAAGAGACCTAAGGGGCAATGTTTTCATGCAGAGGGTGGTGCATGTGTGGAATAGGCCGCCAGAGGAAGTGATGGAGACTGGTACAATTTCAACATTTAAAAGGTGTTTGGAATGGTATATGTATAGCAAGACTTTGGAGGGATATGGGCTGGGTGCTGGCAGTGAGACTAGATTGGATTGGGATATCTGGTCGAGTTGGACCGAAGGGTCTGTTTCCATGCTGTACGTCTCTATGACTCTGACTCTGAAGAGAGGTTCAACAATCTACTGGAATTAATAACATTACCTCACCCTAACTGGTGTTATCTTTGGAAATAATATAAGACGAGATGAATGTCAAATACAAACGTCAAATGGACCTAGAATAACTCTCAAAAGGATGCGGATTTGACATTTATTTTTCCAAATCACCTTTGAGTGACAATCCATTTTTAAAATGATAAAAACACCTTGTCTGAAGGAAACCTCCATTCCCACATATAGGATGCTGCCTGGATTACAATTATGAGCTACAATAAGTGGCTAGAAAAATTCGGGTTGTTTTCTTGAGTGGTGTTGGATGAGGGGAAACCTAATAGAAGTCTATAATAAATTATGAGATGCACAGGTTGGGTTGATGGTCAGAATCTTTTTCCCAGCCTTGAAACATCTAATATTAGGGGGCATGCATTTAAGGTGAGGGGGCAAAGTTCAAAGGAGACATGAAGGACAAATCATTTTTTTACGCAGAGTGTAATAGGAGTCTGGACCGCACTGCCAGGGGCGGTGGTGGAGGCAGATACAATAAGGATGTTTAAGAGACTTTTAGATAAGCACATGAATATGCAAGCGATGGAGGGTTATGGACCTGGGGCGGTTAGAAGGGATTAGTTTAATTTTGCATCATGGCTGGCACAACATCATGGGCCGAATGGCCTGTTCCTGTACTTTACTGTTCTATGTTCTATATGGTCCTGGGTAGACAAGTAGTTGAGAAAGTTGCCCACTTATCATTGCTCTCTCACCTCTGTATCAGAGGGTTATGGATTCAGGTTCCCCTCCAAGACTTGTACACAAAAGTCAAGGCTGACACTCTAGTCAGACTGTCATAGGCTTTTCAGGTAAGATATTCAAAGTGGCTGCCTGCTCACGGAGATGGAAGAGATGCTAAGACAACACTTCAAAGAGGGAATGAACCCCAGATGTCCTGAACAATATTTATCCCTCAAATCCACACCACACTTTACTGTTTGCAGGAACTTGTTGAGCTCAAACTGGTTGCTGCACTTCCTATACTGTTACAGTGACCACATTCAGAAAGTACTTACTTGGCTGTGTAATGCTCTGTGATGTCTGATGGTTGAGAAAAGCATGATATAAAAATGCAAATTTCTTAGATAAACTGAAAGTTCTCTCTCTTCCCAACTCTTTCATGCAGTAGGAAATCCAAACTGGAAATAATTTTCCCAGTGCGTAGGAGTGGAAAGTTGGATGAACCGTGCAATCTGACACTTCTTCAGAAGCGTAGCAATTATACATGAAATTGGAAAGGGGAATGGCAAACTGAAATAAAAAAGTCACGCAAACCAAGGCACAGCTTTGATGTTCAGTCTGTGCAAAGTGATTTCTGCAAAAGCAGTGGTTAGGACACTGCGATTGGCCTCAGTGTCCCTATACAAGAGCAGGTTGTGTGGTGGGGGTGCGGCAGGTGCTGCACAATTCAAAAACACTCCAGATCAGGGCTTTGAATTCATCCAGTGAGATCTAGTTAAAATACTTTACTCAGCTTGCAATATACTCCAATATTAATTCATTACATACACAAAGTCATACTCACTCTAACTTCTAATATCACATCTCAATAAATGACCTGTTGGATCTCTGCTTCAGTTTATCATAGAATCCCTACAGTTTGCAAACTGGCCATTCAGCTTATCGAGTCTACACTGCTCCTCTAACAGCTTATGCCAGAAACATTGACTCTCCTGCTCCTCAGATGCTGCCTGGCCTGCTGTGCTTTTCCAGCAACACACTTTTCGACTCTGATCTCCAGCGTCTGCAGTCCTCACTTTCCCCTCCAAATAGCCTCCCATCCAGACCCAACCCTCACCCTATCCCTGTAGCCCTTCATTTCCCATGGTTAATCCACCTATTCTGGACATCCCTGGAGACTGTGGGCAATTTAGCATGGCCAATCCATGGAACCTGCACACCTTTGGACTGAGAGAGGAAGCCAACGCACCTAGAGGAAACCCATGCAGGCATGGGGAGACTGCACGTAGTCGCTCGAGGCTGAAATCAAACCAGGGTCCCTGGTGCTGTGAGACAGCAGTGCTAATCACTAAGCCACCATACCGGCTCACAAAGAGGCCATTCAGCCCATTGAGTCTACATTGACTGAAACAACTGCACAGTGGCCACAGTCCTGTCACCAAGTCTCCCTTTATTAAATTATGCACTGTACACTGGCTGTGGCCAGCTGCTCAGAGTCAGTCCCCTGAATTGAGGGGATTCTAAATCCCCTGTTTTTTTTTGTTTATACTTGTTTTTCTTTTTTTTCCAAAATCACCCCACACTACCTCCCGACAGCAGTAGTGCTTACTTTTCCCCAGCACCCATCCCCTGTTAATATTGGTCATCCAGGGTATCCTGATTGGCCCAAGTTAACAAACCTAATCAAGGATCTTGTAGTCAACAAGATCCACCTGGTTCCAATCACTACACCACCCTCCGAAGAAATCTTACCCAAACCCTATCCCTGTAACCCTGTATTTCCTATGGCTAAGTCACCTAGCCTGCATATCCCTGGACACTATGGGCAACATAGCATGGCCAATCCACCTGACTTGCACACCTTCGGACTGTGGGAGGGAACTAGAAGGGTAGGTCTTGCCTTACAAGTCTTATTGAATTCTTCGAGGAGGTGACCAAGCATGTGGATGAGGGTAGAGCAGTGGATGTAGTGTACATGGATTTTAGTAAGGCATTTGATAAGGTTCCCCATGGTAGGCTTATGCAGAAAGTCAGGAGGCATGGGATAGAGGGAAATTTGGCCAATTGGATAGAAAACTGGCTAACCGGTCGAAGGCAGAGAGTGGTGGTAGATGGTAAATATTCAGCCTGGAGCCCAGTTACAAGTGGAGTTCCGCAGGGATCGGTTCTGGGTCCTCTGCTGTTTGTAATTTTTATTAATGACTTAGATGAGGGAGTCGAAGGGTGGGTCAGTAAATTTGCAGATGATACGAAGATAGGTGGAGTTGTGGACAGTGAGGAGGGCTGTTGTCGGCTGCAGAGGGACTTAGATATGATGCAGAGCTGGGCTGAGGAGTGGCAGATGGAGTTCAACCCTGCCAAGTGTGAGGTTGTCCATTTTGGAAGAACACATAAGAATGCGGAATACAGGGTTAATGGTAGGGTTCTTAGTCAGGTGGAGGAACAGAGGGATCTTGGGGTCTATGTACATAGATCTTTGAAGGTTGCCACTCAGGTGGATAGAGTTTGTAAGAAGGCCTATGGAGTATTATCGTTCATTAGCAGAGGGATTGAATTCAAGAGTCGTGAAGTGATGTTGCAGCTGTACAGGACTTTGGTTAGGCCACAGTTGGAGTACTGTGTGCAGTTCTGGTCGCCTCACTTTAGGAAAGATGTGGAAGCTTTGGAGAGGGTGCAGAGAAGATTTACCAGGATGTTGCCTGGAATGGAGAGTAGGTCGTACGAGGATAGGTTGAGAGTTCTTGGCCTTTTCTCGTTGGAACGGCGAAGGATGAGGGGTGACTTGATAGAGGTTTATAAGATGATCAGAGGAATAGATAGAGTAGACAGTCAGAATCTTTTTCCCCGGGTACAACAGAGTGTTACAAGGGGACATAAATTTAAGGTGAAGGGTGGAAGGTATAGGGGAGATGTCAGGGGTGGGTTCTTTACCCAGAGAGTGGTGGGGGCATGGAATGCGCTGCCCGTGGGAGTGGTAGAGTCAGAATCATTGGCGACCTTTAAGCGGCATTTGGATAGGTACATGGATGGGTGCTTAATCTAGGTTAGAAGTTCGGCACAACATCGTGGGCCGAAGGGCCTGTTCTGTGCTGTATTGTTCTATGTTCTATGTTCTAGAGCACCCGGAAGAAACAGATGCCGACAGGGGGAGAATATGTATACTCCATGCAGATAGTGACCTGAAGCTGGAATCAAACTCAGGTCCCTGGTACTGTGAGGTAGCAGTGCTAACCACTGAGTAACCATGTCGCCAGTTTATCCAGTACACAGGAATATCGATTATCCAAATACCAATTATCCGAAAATCAGATTATCCGAAGATGATCCAGAGGTCCCAACAGAAACATTACATCAAAGATGTGTTTTCAACAATGATCGCGTCTTTTGTTTACAGTGATTAAACAGGCACCGTCTCCAAATAACTGACCACCTGCCCTCTCTCTCTCTTCTCACACTTTCCCTGGAGTTCTACAGAGGGATGTACCCTAAACCCCCGTCCCTAGATAATCTCTCCAACATTGTCCTGTACAGGACATAGGTGGAACCTGTCAAAAAGTTGTAGTAAAAAAGGTGTGTGTATATTTGGCCACTTACCACACAAAGGCAGCAGCAGCAGTCTTATTGTTTGTGTACAGGCAGGAGAGGGGGCGGGGACAGTGCTGGACGGGGATGGGGAGCGGGCGGGGGGTGCGGCGGTGTTGGATGGGGTTCTGGTGCGAGCGGGGGCTCGCGCGCTTTGTGCTGGGAGGCGGGGCACAGGGTTTGGTGGGCAGAGGGCGGTGTCTCGCACGCTGTCTGCTGCTGCTGCTATTCTCCTGAACAGGGAGCAGACTTTTAAAAGCTCCAAGCCCCAGAGGAAACCAAATAATCGATTATCCGGACAAAATAATGCCCGCCCAGTTCATTCAGATAATCGAGGTTCCCCTGTATAAACCATACTGATGATACTAAAGCTATTAATTATGTGAATAGTTCCTCCAACTTTCATTCATTGGTGTGGCACTTAATGAACACAATGAGTAGCATGCCAATTAATTTTAGGATTTAATGAGGTTTACAGTAATCGAAGGAATTAAAACAGGTTATACTAGTTTAATCAACAATGGCTCTGACTAACTCTATAACGAGAGTTATAGGGGAAAATGTCACAAGATATTTCAGAAGACGTGACAAGCCATTAAAGGGGATCAAAAGATACAACTTAAAATTGCTTTACATCATCGTAACCATAGTTCCAGCAAGTTCAACCTACTCCTCAGGATACTTTAATCTCTTGCAGTACCAAATCTTACTCAAATGAAACTTCTGGACAAATAGTGAGCAGGGTTCTGATTCCCACCTACTATCCAGCATTCCCTGCTGGCAATGAAAGCTTGGGCATCATGTGGCACTGAATTGTGGTGTTTCCAAATAAACCGCCTATAGTATTCATTGTCATAGGTTAATATGAATGAATAATTGTCATTTTCATTAAAGGTACAAGCTGGCACCTAACATCCATAGAATCATAACCTACTGAAAGAACTGACACTTTCAAACAAGGGAGCAGAGAAAGCTGACAACAAAAATAGTCATTTATACAGGGCGTCTCTCTTTAATATTCCTTTCGCCAAATGTTAAAGCCATGCCTGGAAAAGCAATAATTGAGAACCACAAAAAAAGTCCAAATCATCAAAAACACTCAGATTACACAATCTTCAATATTGTAGAGAGGCCCCTCGATTGTCCAGCATTTGATTATCCAAATATTGAATTACCTGCTAAGATCGCAAGGTCCTGATGCTCGGCTAAACTATGTTATCCGACATTCGATTATCTGGAATTTGATTATTCGAACAAAATACTGCCTGCCCATGTCCTTTGGATAATCAAGGTGCCTCTGTATTAAAGTGGGTAATTTTAATACCTTTGTAATTAGTGAAAGGATATGCCCCCAAGTTATCTGAATAATAAATTACTTGATGTCTTCATCGTTCCACATCTTTTTGATTGAGATGTTACTTGCTATTGAATAAATACTACCCCTCTCAAACGTGTAAGATTAAAAAGCACGTGTGTGCAAGGAGAAGCAGACAGTTCTGGATCTCTCTACTTCGAGATCTTGGTGCTTTTTGCTTTAACTAATTTGTCGATTAATTACAGCTGTCTGAGATAAGTGAGTAGTAAGATCATGAATGCTGTAGTAACTTTTCAGATAGTACAGAATTATCATAAAAAGGGTAAGAAACAAAGCCCAAAACTTAAAAGTGTAGTACATCAACTTTGAACATTCCTTCCCTTCACTTTTACTGTGTTAGGAGATAACATATAGGCTGGCCTTTTTGAACATCTGGGCATTTGTGTGCAAGGGAATCTCAAGTCAATCTTTTGAGCACTGAGTATTCCTTCCCGTATTCAGGGTAAGGAAATTCCTCCATGTAAATATTCACAGAAGCCTACTTCCACCTCAGAAACATTGCCCATCTTAGCTCATCTGCTACCGAAACCTTATTCATGCCATTGTTACCTAGGAGTTTGACTATTACCGTGCACTCCAGGAATGTTCCATGCCCTATATAAACTAGTGATCTTTCAAAATTCTGCTCACTACTCTCACCAAGTCCCAGTTACCCAGAATCCTGTGCTCCTCGACCTACATTCACTCTCAGTTAATCAACGCCTTAAAATTCTCATCCGTATTTGCAAATCCCACCATGGCCTTGCCCTTTCCCTTTTCTAGTATCTTCTGTTGTACAAGGTCTGAAAGGGTTAATATTGAGAAGTGCCTTCAGCAGCTCCTACAATGATGTCATGTGGGCTGCTGGGCAGCCAGCCTGGGGTTTTGAAAGAGTAAGGCCTAACATTCAGGTCCTTCAACAATGTCTATCATATCAATTCTCATCATCATGGATCATAACCCCAGATCACCTTTGGACATATTGAATATTTTAATGCCAACATGTTTTTTGAAAGGACGCATGGCCAAGGTGACTGTGGATGTAAATTCAGTGACTATCAGGACAGTCATACCCTGGAATGTCACACCTGATGAGGTGCTAAGAAATCTTCAAAGGCATGGGCTTAAAGGGAGAAAAATACTAAAAAGTAAACTGTAATTTTCTGGGTGTTATCTCAGACTGGGGACATGATGAGAGAAAAAAAGACAGCAGTCTGAGTGAGAGACATTTTATGTCCTCCTCTTTCGAGAGTACACTAGAACATGGGTTAAAAGCTAGTTCAACTTTGTCTACGTTCCCTAGTGGAAGAAGGCACGCTAGTGAGCTAAGGGGCTCATGTGTGGCATTAGGTTGAAGTACTCATGCGTAGCAAGTCTAGTTTGTGAAAGTTACAGAGGACAAACTAGTCACCCCTGCATTGCAGTCAAAGAACTATCTTGTTCTGAATCCTCGAAGGCAGCTAGCCAATCAAATGAAAATAGGACAAAAGCATTTCAAGTAACTGCAAAGCCAAGGATCTCAACACCAACTGTTTAACCAGCAACGTTCTTTTATCTACTCTTCAAGAATAACCCAGAGACTGACTCGGTTTTTACCCCATTTTTTTGGAATCACACCTCATTTCTAACCTGTGTGGATATGTTGCATCATTACTTTCTCTCATGTTTAGCAACTAATAAACTCACTCGAAATACAACTGAAAACTGGTCCTTCACACCCGCCCTAATAGATCCATTGTAGAATTTTAATTTCCTCTTTCAGGTTTGTCTTGCTCCTTTTCAACAGAAAAGATCCCAGCCTGCTGAAGCTTTGCCAATTGTTGGTTCCTTTTAATACTGGCAACTGTGAATCTTTTCTACACTTTCTCTCAGCTTCTTCTGTACAATTTTTCCAGCACTTTGGACAGTCTTTCACAAAAACTGGAGTGGGCTCGAAAGGAGCCACAAAGCCTCTTCATTCGGCCTGTTCAGGAGTTCGTTAATGGCTTGGGACAAAATATGATTCCTGATGAAGGGCTTTTGTCCGAAATGTCGATTTTCTTGCTCCTCGGATGCTGCCTGTCTTGCTGTGCTTTTCCAGCACCACTCTAATCTTGATTCTAGTCTGTAGTACCCACTTCTGCCTACAAGACATGAGAAGTCATTTCTTAGATCACTTTTAAAAGCTTCCAATAAAGACTCAGCACACTCCTTAGAACAAAGTCACCTTCACTGTTTTATAGAAGGGAAACTGCATTTGCCTAAAACTCAGTCCATTACGTATTGTCCTCAACTCAGATTGAAAGGAGAAGTTAATAACCAACCGCAGATAATTGATCTGGACTTCAAATACAGTACTGCATAAAAAGTACAGAAGCTGATTACCTAGAGAGGTAGTTAAAAATGTGAATAATCCAATCAAGGTATCCAAAGTTATGAGGAGCTTCAATAGGACAAATAGAAAGAGAGGTTTCCCCTTAGTAGAGGGATTGATAAGTAGATTTAAGGTAAAGGGGCAGGCATTTTAGAGGCAATTTAAGGAAGAACTTTTTCACCCAGAGAGTGGGGAGTATCTGGAATTTACTGTCTGAAAGAAGGACAGAGGTGGGAACCCTCAAGATATTTAAGAACTAGCGAGATGAACACTTGAAATGTCACAGCATAAAAGGTTACAGGTCAAGTGCAGAAAATATGATTAGAATGGTTGGGTGTTTGATGACTGGTGCAGACATGGTGGTCCAAAGACTGTAATTCTCTACAATTAAAAGCCAACCATCTTTTACACAAAATGAGCAGACACAGTAACTACTATGCAAGACAGACATGTCAACCTTTTCCAAGAACCTCTGCAAAGATGACGACAACACTCCATTATTCTGTAATTGAATGCAGAGAGACTGGGTGTGGTTTTCTGTTGCCTTTCAACTTCATCTTTGATGTCTCAGATGTTTAAAAGGCTGTTGTGTTTCTTGATAATTTGAGTTGATGTTGCTATCATGGTTACTTCCATTTTATTGACTTTAACTGAGCTCCATCTCTCCATTCATGTCACACAGAACAAAGAAAGAACAAAGAACATTACAGCACAGGAACAGGCCCTTCAGCCCTCCAAGCCTGTGCCGACCCATATCCTCTATCTAAACATGCCGCCTACTTTCTAAGGATCTGTATCTTTTTGCTCCCCACCAACTTATGTATCTGTCTAGATACATCTTAAATAACGCTATTGTTCCTGCCCTACCAGTTCTGCTGGCAACACTTTCTAGGCACCCACCACCCTCTGAAAGAAGAACTTTCCATGCATATCTCCCCTAAACTTTTCCCCTCTCACTTTAAATTTGTGACCCCTAGTAATTGAGTCCTCCACTCTGGGGGAGAAAAAAGTTTCTTGCTATCCACCTTGTCTATACCTCATGATTTTGTAGGCCTCAATCAGATCCCCCTTCTACCTCTCCTTTCCAATGAAAATAATGCTAAACTTCTCAATGTCTCCTCATAGCTAGCACCCTCCATACCAGGCAACATCCTGGTGAACCTGCTCTGCACCCTCTCCAAAGCATCCACATCTTTTTGGGAATGTAGCAACCAGAACTGTACGCAGTATTCCAAATGTGGCTGAACCAAAGATGATACAACTGTAACATGACTTGCCAACTCTTGTACTCAACACCCCATCCGATGAAGGAAAGCATGCCATACGCCTTCTTGACCACTCTACTGAGCTGCATTGCCACCTTCAGGGAACAATGGACCTGAACACCTAGATTTCTCTGTACATCAGTTTTCCCCAGGACTTTTCCATTTACTGTATAGTTCGCTCTTGAATTGCATCTTCCAAAATGCACCACCTCGCATTTGTCGGATTGAACTCCATCTGCCATTTCTCTGCCGAACTCACCATTCTGCTGTATTCTCTGACAGTCCCCTTCACTATCTGCTACTCCACCAATCTTAGTGTTATCTGCAAACTTACTAATGTGGCAACCTATTCCTCCAAATCATTTATGTATATCGCAAACAACAGTGGTCCCAGCGTGGATCCCTGTGGAACATCACTGGTCACAGGTCTCCATTTTGAGAAGCTCCCTTCCACTACTACACATTTATTGATTTGTTATGCGACTATTTCTCTCCCTTGTTGTGTAATTCAGATCCAAAATGCCCTGCGAGAGAGGATGGTCCTAATTATAAATTTTACATTAAATGCAAAGTTTCTTTAAATTTTCTCTTTCTTTGAGAAATCTGAATGTTAACAGTTGCCCTACAAAATATTAATGCTGTACCACTCCCAGTATTGCTTGTGATACCTTTACTCACTTGCCATCACCTATCCGAAACCCCTGACACCAGTATCCTGAATGCCCTCTGTGTTGCCTACTCACTTGCTTGGGCACCTTCTCACCTACACCAAGATCAGCATCTGTCCCACTTTCATCTCCCTTAGTACCTGCATCTCTTTCAATCCAGCAGCAAAGCAGCCTACAATTGAAAGAAAGACTAGGGAAGAAAGAGTCTTGACCATTGGAGGGTTTCATGACATTTAGATCCTCATCCTTTATGGGGACTCCCACTGCTTTGGGCACCTGACTGCCCATGCCCAAGGTCCTGGACTGGCGTCAGAGGTCGCTTTTGACTTACCGTGCCAGGACCCCTGAGAGAAGGCCAGCTCCCTTGACTGGACGCTGACAACTATAATGAACTTCCTAACTTTGTGTCTCTGCTAAACAGCAGGGAAAGACAGAAGTAATAGGAGACTGGTATCTCTGGCGGAGGGAGCAAAGTACACAAGAGGGAAGGCAGGAAAGTTGTGAGATTCAAGGTGGACTCAAGGTGAGTGAGTGCTGCAGCAGTAAGCCAATAGCCTGCAGATGAAGTCATGTTGTGTGTGTGTGTGTGTGTGTGTGTGTGTGTGTGTGTGTGTGTGTGTGTGTGTGTGTCCCTGAGCACACGGTATCCTTGCTGCAGTATTGCAATAAGAGTTACCGGTGCGGCCAGAGGTGCAGCAGCATACTGTAATCACAACAGAAATGTGACACATTGGTTAGAGAGGCTGACACGTGTTGGATGCCAGTGTCCAAGGAGGCCGAATGCCTAGGATGTTGCTGCTTAATCTCCACCATGGAGATCCTTTGGAGCAAGCAGCGATCGGAGGGATCCCAGTGGTTGAAGGAGCAGCGCTCTGAAAACTCGTCCTTCCAAATAAACCTGTTGGACTATAACCTGGTGTTGTGTGATTTTTAACTTTGTCTGCGCCAGTCCAACACCAGCACCTCCACATCATGGTATCCAACATGGAGGTTCTTTGGAACAAGCAGCAAGTGGAACTCACCAGGTACTCGCTCTGACTTCCAAGTTGAGAATCTTTGACACCTAGATAGGTTGGTACATTTGGCAAAATGGGGAGCTGAATATTAATGAGTTGCCTTAATAAGGAAAGCAACCAGCAATAATCTCCTTAATTTGCAACTCGCCACTGCTTAGCAAGAAACTTGCTTCACTACTCAGCAAATGCATATTTTTTCTTTGGCCAGCTAGCTCAGAGTCAGTTCCCTGAACTGAGGAAATTCTAAATCCCCTTGTTATTTTATTTCCCCCCCCACACTACCGCCTAACTCTAGTAGTGCTTATATTTTAGCAGATGCAGTGAGGTGCTCTGGGCATTGAGACAGGCCTTATTGGATTTCTCACCTGATTCTGCCACAAATCTCACCACTGACCACATCACTCAGGTCCCTAATTAACATTCTGCTGAGAATCTTCGATGAGTGAGCCAGTCCTCAATCCATTTTAATGTACCATCCTCAATAACATTGGCCTTTCTAATATTGAATCGCCTTAAACCTTATCGAACACCATTTGGAAATCCAAATACATTACATCCACTGGTTCCTCCTTATCTATCCTGCTTGTTATGGCCTCAAAGAATTCTAATAAATGTATCAGGGATGATTTCTCCTTCATGAAGCCAAGCCGATTCAATTGGTTATACTATGCAGTTCCAAATGTTTTCTATTACATCCTTTATACGAGACTCTAACATTTCAAAGGAAGATCAGAAATATAAATAGGCTGACAGAATATTTTTAAAAAGATGCACTTTCTGAAAAAAGACA
The DNA here is from genome assembly GCF_047496795.1 of Chiloscyllium punctatum. Classification (NCBI taxonomy): domain Eukaryota; kingdom Metazoa; phylum Chordata; class Chondrichthyes; order Orectolobiformes; family Hemiscylliidae; genus Chiloscyllium; species Chiloscyllium punctatum. The sequence goes on along the minus strand of NC_092749.1, from coordinate 100,122,204 downwards.
GTAGAGAATTTGTGGAATAGCAGGAAGTGGACGTCATGGAGCTGACCTCTAGCAGCTCATGACTCACTGTGCATCATTGAATGATTGATTCACCACAAGGAAGGAGATGAACAACAGCTGACCATTTCCTGAACTATTTATACAGCTGGCTCACTGCTCACAAAACCAAACATACCTTGGATTGAGGGGGTGTGAACTTGTTGAAAAGCATTTGCACCTGAGAGAAAAAAAGACAAAGATAGTGGAGCTTACTGCATTGTTATTAATCACGAGCAGCAGTACATCAAGGATGTGAAATACATATCAGATCTCCAAAGCACTGTTCATGGTGAGTGACAGAATATGTTCTAACATACATTGTATATTATTGGAGATATTGATTAACGTACGAGGTAGCACAATCGCATGTTTTAGAGTATGTTTGGTTCAAATTACTTGCTTATGTCCACATAGATGGAAAAAAGTGCTCCAATGGTATCTCGGTTACTGAACTTGATGTGCTCTACAAACAATAATGAGCTGAATAATCAGATATCTAGATTCTGAAGTGCAGGTGGAGGAGAACAGGCCAAATTTGTACTCTTAGCTTGTATCATGGAATTACTAACACCCCGCTAAGCCATTGCAGCAGGCCAACAGGTTTCTCTAAGATTTTCTCTGCAGGTGACATAGATCCAAAAACAAATTTGCAACAGTCCGTCAGCAGACCATCAAAGTGTCAAGCAATTTCAGATGCTCGAGGTCCGGGGTAGGACTGCAAGATCAGAATAGTGGAGACCTCATGTTAGAGTGTAGGTGATACTGATTATTGCACCATGTTCCTAAAGTCAATTATATAATATGGGACCAAAGTTTCAAGGTAATGTGGGGTTGAAGTCATGTAAGCCAGATTAGGGAGGGGTGGTAGGTTACTCTCTGAAGGGCACTGGTGAACCAGCTAATGATAAGTAGCAAACATGGTTAATTTTCAAATGCCAGTCTACAATCTGTCAGACTAATTGGATTCCATTTCCCAACATGCCATAGTATGTTCTCTGGGTCATCAGCCAAATGGAAGTGACAAGTATGATAAAGGTTAGGGTGAAAGCAAGATAGAGTCATAGAGATGTCACAGCATGAAAACAGACTCTTCAGTCCACGCCGACCAGATATCCCAACCCAATCTAGTCCCACCTGCCAGCAACCAGCCCATATCCCTCCAATCCCTTCCTATTCATATACCCATCCAAATGCCTTTTAAATATTGCAATTGTACCAGCCTCCACCATTTCCTCTGATAACTTATTCCATACAAATACCACCCTCTGTGTGAAAAAGTTGCCCCTTAGGTCCCTTCTATATCTTTCCCCTCTCACCCTAAACTTATGCCCTCTAGTTCTGGACTCTCCTACCCCAGGGAAAAGACTTTGTCTATTTATCCTATCCATGCCCCTCATAATTTTGTAAACCTCTATAAGGTCAACCCTCAGCCTCCAATATGCCAGGGAAAACAGCCCCAGCCTGTTCAGCTTCTCCCTATGGCTCAAATCCTCCAAGCCTGACAACATCCTTATAAATCTTTTCTGAACCCTTTCAAGTTTTACAACATCTTTCCAATAGGAAGGAGACCAGAATTGCATGCAATATTCCAACATTGTCCTAACCAATGTCCTATACAGCCGCAACATGACCTCCCAACTCCTGTACTCAATACTCTGACCAATAAAGGAAATCATACCAAACACCTTCTTCACTATCTTATCTACCTGCAACTCCACTTTCAACGAGGTATGAACCAGCACTCCAAGGTCTCTTTGTTCAGCAAAATTCCCTAGGACCTGCTAAGATTTGCTTTCCCAAAATGCAGCAGCTCACATTTATCTGAATTAAACTCCATCTGCCACTTCTCAGCCCATTGGCCCATCTGGTCAAGATCCTGTTGTAATCTGAGGTAACCTTCTTCGCTGTCCACTACACCTCCAATTTTGGTGTCATCTGCAAACTTACTAACTATACCTTTTGTGCTCACATCCAAATCATTTATATAAATGAGAAAAAGTAGTGGATCCAGCACTGATCCTTGTGGCACTCCACTGGTCATAGGCCTCCAGTCTGAAAAAACAACCCTCCACCACCACCCTCTGTCTTCTACCTTTGAGCCAGTTTTGTATCCAAATAGTTAATTCTCCCTGTATTCCATGAGATCTAACCTTGCTCACCAGTCTCCCATGGGGAACCTTGTCGAGCGCCTTACTGAAGTCCATATAGATCACATCTATTGCTCTGCCCTCATCTATCCTCTTTTGTTACTTCTTCAAAAAACTCAGTCAAGTTTGTGAAACATGATTTCCCATGCACAAAGATGGGAGAAATGGTTGCACCATGGGATAAGGCTGGAAAGCTGGGCACACCAGTGCAGATTGTCCTGGTCGGGCTGCAATGGTGAAGGACAGAGGCAGGCAAGTGGATGGTCTTAATTTTCAACACAGTCAAGTTAGACTTAAATATATTTACATCAAATTCACTTTTACCGGTAGTGGATGGAAATGTTTCTTTACATGACAAATTTTCTAAAATTAAACATTGAAGTTTATGTGTGAAGCAATTTACCAATAAAATGCATCATGTACAAGCTTTGTATTTTTATGATCATACCTGACATTGAACCCCGGATTTAATCCAGTTTGTCTGTTAAAATTGATAAAGTGTGAATCACACATTTCTACATTCTGCTCTTGTGCCATAACCCACATACCACTTTCCTAGCGTGGCATTTCATTTCAACAGTGACAATGTTCCTCTATGTTGTGAAACTAATCAAACAGGAGTTGGTATTTATTTCTGATCTGAAGTTTATTTAGCAGGTTAAAAAAATCCAAGTTTTCTGATAACCAATGTGTAGTTTTATTGCGTGGGCAGAGGAACATAATAGTTTGTGGACAGCTTCATTAATTTTTTTAACCCAAAACCAAAACACAGCATTCAGAAAAGTGACCTTTAAAGTAGCATTGTGTATTGTTCACGTCTTCTTCATTAGTCTTTTCCAGGCTTAAACCTCGGGAAATAAACTAGTGTTCTGCTGGGAATTGTTGTCTATTCTACCATGTTCCACATTTCTCGTGTAAGTGTTTTTAATCAAATGATTTAGGCAAATTATTACATATAGGTAGGAGAGACTAAAACCTGAGGGCACAGTCTTAGAGTAAAGGGAAGACCTTTTAGAAGGGAGGTAAGGAGAAATATCTTCAGCCAGAGAGTGGTGAATCTATGGAATTCATTGTCACAGAAGGCTGTGGACGCCAGGTCATTGTGGATATTTTAAGACTGAGATAGATAGGTTCTTAAGTATCAAGGGTTACAGGGAGAAAGTGGGAGAATGGGTTTCAGAAACGTATCAGCCATGATTGAATGGTGCAGTAGACTCGCTAGGCTGAATGGCCTAATTTCAGCTTCTATGTTTTATGGTCGAGGTTAAACTTGAACCTGGACCTTTCAGCCCAGAGATAGGCTCCGTGGTAGCGAGCCATTAATAGGTTATGACACACTGACAGGACTGGTAGGACTTGAACCCTGATCTTCTGTCAAAAAGTAGGGACACTATCATTGTACCACAAGACCCTTCTCATCACCATTGCGAGGATAGTTGAAACAACATCCTCTGTCAACTCTGCACAGCTCTTATTTTCGACCAGGTCTGCTACATCCAAACATCATGTAATTACCAATAAAAGGCAGACATTGAGGCACAAGGAGAGACTGATTCATCAGGTGAAACAAAATATGAGAACAGAAAGAAATTGGAGCTGGAGTGTACTGTACAAACTCTCGAGCCGGTCTCCTCTCTACTCCTCCTCCCCCACCCACTCCCTCCCCACCCCACATCAATAAAATCCTGGATGACCTGGTCTTGATCTCAACTCTACTATCCTGCCATTTCCCATAATTCTTCAAAACAGTTCAGGTTTATAAAACCATGAGAGGTATCGATATGGTGAATGGCAGGTATCTTTTCCCTAGGGTTCGGAATTTCAAGACTACAGAGCATATTTCTAAGATGAGAAGAGAAAGCTTTAAAAAGGACGTGAGGGGCAACTTCTTTTTTAACACAGAGAATGGTTCGTGTGTGAAATGAACTTCCAGAGGAAGTGATGGATGCAGGTATAGTTACAATGTTTAAAAGACATTTGGACACATACATGAACAGGAAAGGTTCAGGGGGATTTGGCCAAGCAAAGGCAGGTGGGACTAGTTTACTCTGGGAACACGGTCAGTATGGACTGGGTGGTCCGGAGAGTCTGTTTCCATGATGTATGACTCTCAGTGCCATTCTAGGACTCGAGTGTGTATCCTAACACTGGATCCTCCACATAGCTTTTGTTTTGTAGCCATGTTCAATATTCCTTTACCAATGCACACTGCTCTGCACTTTCTCACGTAGAAATTAATCTTCCAATCCTTAGCCAAATAACTTATTTCACTCAAGCTCTCTCTCGTGACCTCTCTGACTACTATCAATCAACATTAAATTATTTTGTTACTATTTTATCAGGATTACGGTTTCTTTAATAGATGATGCTATCCCTTAATGTAGTCTTAAATCTGTAGTTTTTAGGGGCAGCAGTTTTGGGTGAGCATTCCTTTCTCTCTCTCATACTCTCCCCTCAAACCACCATCAACTCCCACCCCCATCCAAATCAAACAACTCACAGGCACAAACACACACAACATGGCAGAGGTAACGGGGTCTAGTAAGACATGGCAATAGACTTTCTGTCCCATGAGAAAGAGAGAGAGACAGAGAGCGAGAGAGACAGAGCAAAAGAGCGAGAGAGAGGCTACTAGTGGTGGTTTAACCTGAGGGACACTGTGCCTCAGGTAAGGTGAGAGGTTGAGAAGGAGAGTCCTTCATGATAACCTCAGCTGTACAGGAATTGAACACATTCTGTTGGCACCACACTGGATCACAAACCAGCTGTCCAACCAACTGAGCTAACTAACCCCTGACCTGCATGTAAATAATGATTATTTACCCGAGAGAGAGAGATAACTATGGTCCTTTGTGGAGTATGTTGAATTATCTGCTAGATGGAAGGAGGTTAAAGTTAAACATAAGCAGAAAAAATCTTCACTGTCCTCTCTGACATAATGAAGGAGAGATGAGGCAGATATCCAGATGGAACACTGTCAGTTAACTCCTCCACTGTAAACTGTAGGGCTTATGGATAAATAACATTTCATCAAGCAAGGCAATGGAATATAATTATAGCAGCTAAGGCCTGCTATCTGCTTGGGTAGTGACTGAACTTTCCCAGCCAAGATCCCTCCTGATTGGCAGCTACGAAAGAAATGAGTAGGGTTAGGAATTTATAAAACTTCAATTCAAGACTTCTTAAATTACAGAATGGACTGGGCCAAACAAAACACAGCAAATTGGACTGATTTCTTTCAGATTGAGAGCCCTAAAAAAGCATGAAAAGTTATCAATTTTGACAGAAATACTTGTTTTTGTTGGAACTGTTCACTTTTAACAAAAAATGACACTCTTGAAAACCAGCAACCTAAAACTAAACAATGCATCCCGAATGACTCAGTTACCACGGTAACCAACATTCCCCAGCATTTGCACCGAGCTTGTTTATTTTAAGGCAGAATACCAGATTTCAATGAAATTCTCACAAATAAGAAGCATCTTAGAAATATTTAAAACTTGTTGGACTTATTTTAGATTTAAACCAGCTCAGTGCATTTACACATTAGAATATATTTGTAGATGGCACCAAGGCATTAAGTAAGAAAAAAAATCAACTTTTGGCGAGATAAAAATGAGATAAAATCTCAACACATTCTCTTTTGATTTGAGAGTTTGTAAATAAAAATGAACAAGACAGAGATAGGGCAGCAAACAGGAAGTACATTTGCTAGGTCAAAGCTCTTTATGGCATTATAATTCAATACAACTCTCGCCAGTAAAAGGTCACTTTTCACATTGACTAAATATGCTTCGTTCCAGTCCCTTTATTCACACGGAGAGGAAAACTATTCTTTCCATTTGAAGACTGCAAACCAGTGCAAGTTCATAAGTACTGTAGATGTAGACTCCTAAGTTATAATTTCAGTGCTATGGAAGTGATCTAAAATTAGCGCCATCCAGTGCACAACACAAGTAACGTGTGAGTTTTGTATACTATGACTTATACTCCCTACAATTAAATCTGACGCAATTGTCAAAGTTCAATATATTCCTGAATTACACCAGATCCTACAGGAAGAGAAACAGATTCTCTCACCTGGTGGCATTGACTAAGAGTTTAATACTGGCTCTTCAATCATTTCCTCCTGAAAGCTCACAGTTCTTTGAAAGTGGAGTTGCAGGTAGCCAGGATAGTGAGGAAGGCATCTGGTACACGCGCTGTCATTGGTCAGTACATTGAGTATAGGAGTTGGGAGAAAGTGAGGACTGCAGATATTGCAGATCAGCGTGGAAGAGTGTGGCGCTAGAAAAGCACAGCCGATCAGGCGGCTTCTGAGGAGCAGGAGAATCGACGTTTTGAATGTAAGTACTTCATCAGTTGGGAGGTCATGCTGCAGCTGCACAGGTCATTTGTTAGACCACTTTTGGAACACTACATTGAATTCTGTACACCCAGCTATTGGGCAGATGCTATAAAAGAGTTGAGTAAAGATTTGCAAAGGAGGTTGCTCAGGGTTGGAGGGTTTGAGCTATAGGAAGAGGCTGAATATACTGGAGCTGTTTTCTCTGGAGCATCAGAGTATGAGGGGTGACATTAGAGAGATTTATAAAATCATGAGGGGCATACATAGGGTGAAAAGCCAAGATATTTGTCCCAGGTACAGGAGTTGAGAGCACAGATTTAAGGTGAGAGGGGAAAGATTTAAAAGGAACCTAAGGGGCAACTTTTTCAAACAGCGTGTATGGAATGAGCTGTCAGAGGAAGTGGTGGAGTCTGGTACAATTACAACATTTAAAAGGCATCTGGATGGATACATGAATAGGAAGGGTTTAAAGGGGCAAATGCTGGCAAATAAGGTTAGATTAGTTTAGAATATCTGGTCAGCATGGATGAGTTGGACTGGAGGGGTCTGTTTCTGTGCTGTATGACTCTTTGACAGGAAGATGGCCCATCACTCTAACATTTTACCTGAAAGATAGGATTTCCAACAGTGCTGCATTCCCTCAGTACCGCACTCAAGCTTCATCTAAGGCTGAACTAGAGCCTAAATATATCACGAGTGTGCTAGTATTGGGACAAGTCACATGATGGAAAGAATACAGGAAAGATTCACCATAACGATGCAAGGATGAGAAGACAGTTAAAAAGAAAGATGTGGAAATCTGGGCTATTTTTCCACTAGAACACAAGAGATTAAGGCAGTAATTGAAAAGGGCTTTTCAAAGCTACGAAACTGTTTTGACTAGAAAAATACTGGAAGATTATTTCCACTAATGATAAAGATCAATAAAAAAAGGAAACATGGACAAATAGTTATAAATGCAGGAGCAAAAGTTGAAACTTTAAAATTTTTTTCCTAATATCTAAAAACTTATATACCTTGGACATTAATTTCAGAAATCTACCACTTATTTACCTTGTATTCTTGATAATATGTGGTGGGAGAAATCATGTTAAGTTAAGAAAGGTAGCTCTCATTGTGTTTGTAAGCGTAATATTTAAAAGCACACAAAATCACAGATGAATACTGCACTTGCTCACTGCATTTTATTTTTCTGAGGTGGAGGAGCCGGTGTTGGACTGGGGTGGACATAGTTAAAAATCACACAAAACCAGGCTATAGTCCAACAGGTTTATTTGGAAGCACTAGCTTTTGGACTATAACCTGGTATTGTGTGATTTTTAACTTGTTTTCCTGAAACGTTTAATGGCAAGATTAGATAAGTTAATATTCATTTCTGCATAATTACCATTCCCCATGGTGGGCAGAGTTCCAGGGGGAGAGTTACCTCGGCATTTCCAACGTTTCTAGACTGTCCACTATATGGCTTATGGAGAGATGGCAAGAGAATTGGCTTGAGAAGTATGACAGCCACAATCGAATGGTAGAGCAGGCTCAAAGAGCCGAATGGTCTGATTCTGCTCTTGCAATCAACGGGCCAACTCCAAATTGGTTGCAATTGTCAAAGCACATGATGGTCAGCAGTGCTGTTCTTGTGAACAAGGTCAAAAAGCATGGAACAGCAAAGCAGGTCAGGCCGCATATGAGCAGCAGGACAATTGACATTTTGGGTATAAGCCCTTGATCATTCTTGCAGTCCTCACTTTCTCTCTTGTTTTTGTGAACAAGTCTATTTGAGTAGAGGCTTCTCAATCTGACTTTGGTTTGGGGAAGGCACTATTCACATTTCCAGGCCCTTCACATCAGCATCTCGATTCAACAGTGGGTGGTAAATAAGACTGGTGCAGGGCCCGAGAAGGATATAAATCATGAGCCACATCCCAATTCATGAAGATTTGAGAAACCCACCACCAAACCAGAGGGACATCCTGGGAAATGGCAGTCAGTGTCCCTGCAGCCAAGTGGTGTGCATGCAGCTGAAAGAACCAACCAACCAACCATCACTAACTGAACTGCATAGGCACCTGCCAACCAACTCTCCCAGACACAGCAGACAAATGTTCAACCGAATTTACACAGGCCAGAGATTACATCTTCTCCATTAAGTGGAAGATGAGAGACGACCCAATGCAGCACTTGTGGCCGTGTATCCCAGTCCCTATCACATGAAATTGCCTGCTGATATTTACTGCTGGAAGTACCTCATGTCTACACTCAACATTGCAAGAGGCCGTGTAATGGATAACTAAAGGAGAAAGTGAGGACTGCAGATGCTGGAGATCAGAGCTGAAAATGTGTTGCTGGAAAAGCGCAGCAGGTCAGGCAGCAACCAAGGAGCAGGAGAATCGACGTTTTGGGCATGAGCCCTTCTTCAGGAATGAGGAAAGTGTGTCCAGCAGGCTAACATAAAAGGTAGGGAGGAGGGACTTGGGGGAGGGGCATTGGGAATGCGATACGTGGAAGGAGGTTAAGGTGAGGGTGATAGGCCGGAGTGGGGGTGGGGGTGGAGAGGTCAGGAAGAAGATTGCAGGTTAGGGAAGGTGGTGCTGAGTTTGAGGGTTGTGGGAGGGAGGGGGGAAAAAATGAGGCAACTGGAGAAATCTGAGGCAGAAGATGAGGCGCTCTTCCTCCAGCCGTCGTGTTGCTATGGTCTGGCGATGGAGGAGGGCAAGGACCTTCATGTCCTTGGTGGAGTAGGAGGGGGAGTTGAAGTGTTGAGCCACGGGGTGGTTGGGTTGGTTGGTCCGGGTGTCCTGCCACGGGGTGGTTGGGTTGGTTGGTCCGGGTGTCCTAAACTACACATCTCATTATTTGCTGCTCCCTTTATACAAAAAAGTAGCATTGGTAGCTGTCCTAAGTTACTGGCAGAATACCTGCTTAATAAATCCTTTGGACTATAACCTGTTGTCATGTTTTTTTTAACCTCGTCCAAGTGTGTTCAATCCGTTTACATGAGCTGTATGACCCTATCATCTTTTCCTTATAAATTCTGTGTCAAAGATCTTCCTCTCTCACTAACACCTGATAAAGAAGCAGCGCTCCAAAAAGCTAGTGTTTTCAAATAAACCCGCTGGACTATAACCTGGTGATTTTTTTAGACCTTGTCCAACATTGGCACCTCTACATTCAGGTTGGGGAATTCCAGGATTTAAATGTAGGTTTTGATGTATCGACAATGAATGAATGCCGACATACACCCAGCCAGATGTACATGGAGGAGTCAAAAACAAATCTTGATGGAGGAACTCAGCAGATTGGGCAGCATCTGTGGAGTGAAAACAAAATAATGTTTCGAGTCCAGTGACCCTTCTTCTGAATGGATAGTAGTGAGGAGAAGGTGGTTTATATGCTGAAGATATCGGGAGGAAGAGAGGAGCTAATGGTAAAGTGGAGATGAGAAAGAGAGACAACAGTTAGGCAGACAAAGGGATGGTTGATAGCATGCCAGGGAAGGAGAAAAGCTGATAATGGGGACAATGAGGTGGTGAAAATAGGTTGGCTTTGCTGAAAGCAGCCCAACTCATGACAGGGCCTGAGGTGTAGGGGTAGGTAAAAGGGCATAGAAGGTATTTGGGTTTTCCTCTACACAAAATGCAGACTGAGTGACCGCTTTGCAGAACACCTACATTCCGTCCACAGACTCTGAGCTTCCAGTTGCCTGCCATTTCAACACATCACCATGTTCCCTTGGCAACATCTGTCTCAGGCCTGCTGCAGTTCCTGATGAAGCCCAGTTCAAGCTGGGAGAACAGCATATCATTATTTTGCTTGGGGGCCCTTACAGTCTTCGGGACACTATATCGAGTTTGATAACTTTGGAATCCAAACACTCTTCACCTCCTGATTTCCAGCCTCTGCCATTCTTGGTATTATTTTATGTAAAAGAAGGAGAACTTTGTGCTGATGCTGATCCCATCCACGTTTGTCATCTTCTAGATGGATGGGTGTTTCATAGTGACTCAAGAAGCCACAGGGAACAGCCACAGTACATCCTGCAATGGACTGCTCCCTCCCACACAATGCACTGGGATTCTGTACTCAGTGTCACCACCAAATTAAGTCTACAATGTTCTCATCTCCTTCATCAGTCAGTAATATATTTGGAAAAAGGTTGAAACAGTTCACCAGCAAATAGAACTTGTCACAACCCGTTAATACCAGAACATTCTTTCTCCGCCGACCTTCCTGTTATCACAATTCTCCTACTTCCCAAACCATACAAGAAGGTTAATTCCAATCCCACATGCTATTATTTCTGCTAATCTCTACAGGAAACCACTCTTAATAAACAGGAGCTCTCTTATTCACCATATTAGCTGAAAAGAAATTCAACTGGATGACGGACTGGCCTGCACGCAAATTGGGTTGGATCACAGAGCTACTGGCAAAAGCAATAAATGGCTGGTCTGGGATTCCTTCAGGCAGCCTCGGTGGCTGTATTCATCGGCATCGGTCTGGCTCTCGTTACAGCAGCCAAGATCAGACTGGTGCTGGAAAAGCACAGCAGGTCAGGCAGCATCCGAGGAGCAGGAAAATCGATGTTTCGGGCAAAAGCCCTTCATCAGGACGAAACGGCGATTTTCCTACTCCTTGGATGCTGCCTGACCTGCTGTGCTTTTCCAGCACCACTGAATACTAGACTCTGATTTCCAGCATCTGCAGTCGTCACTTTTACCTAGTTGATTTTCTCCTTACAGCAGCTTCAGTCAGTCTGTGACTCCATGCAGCACTTTCTTTCGAATGGTGGTGGGTCTAGTATTCTAACCGGGAGGGAGGGTCATGCTTTTGAGCCCAGAGCCATGAAATGGACTAAGTGGACTTGTTTTAAATTCTCTAATTTCTTCCCCCCTTTCAGTATACTATGGTGGAAGGACTGTTATTCTAAACTTTTTAATCTCTTTATTTTTCTAATTTATTTTCTATGATTTTGCACTTTTGAAGGTCTGTAATGCTAAACTTCTTAATTTTTTTTTCCTTAAGGATTTGTACTCCAGAATCTGTACCGAGGTACCTTTGTCCCTAAGATGGCGCCATAAGTGGTGACTTGTAAACTCTGAGTACATGTGACAATAAAGCTAATTCTAATTTCAATGACTACAGACCAGAAACAGGAGAATCTTTACTCCCCTCACACTTGGAATTAACAAACCTGATGGACATTTTGCGGCATAGGTTTGACTGCCTCATACTGAACAGTGCAAAATCAAAACCTTAGCTCTATGTGAAGTAGCACCCCACTCCGCTTCAGAGTAAAGTTAGCATTGACATCACTGGGTCAGTGCAGTGACAAGTCAGGATTAAACTCCGCACAAACTCACCTTAAAAAGGTTATTATTAAAGATTTTTAAAAGCTACAATAAAGCTACGATATAAATTAAACTGGACCAGCAGATCAGCAGACAGTAACTAAATAAGATCAGAAGAACTGGTCCATCTTAGTTACTATTGATCCTAAAAAAGGTCAAAGAACATTTCTGCAAAAAGCAAAAATGACGACTGGAACACCACTGCAATACACGTCCATACCATCCAATCCATGTATTTATTACGAGGCATGGTAATCATGCTAATCCATATTGTATAGTGTACAGAGGGCTGTAGTTCAGCTGAGAAGTGTTCAAACTGCAAAACTGTGCAGATACATTACAATATAGTACTATATAATAATTTGCATTTACATGGCATTTTTAGCAAAGAAACATTTTTCTCAAGGTCCTACACAGAGGTACTAAGCCTTGTTGCTAAGCCAAAAAAGACATCAAGAGGGCTAACTGACAGCTTGACTAAAGGAGCCCTTGTCTTCAAGGAGAAACATGCAGATGCAGAGGAGTTAAAAGGAGGGCACAGAAGGAAGGGAGGAACTCAAAACAGTTGTAATTATGAAAGAAAAAGTACTGGGAAATCTACAAGGAGAAAAATTTGACAATTCTGTCTGACCCAGTGGCCTGCGTCTTAGGGTCTTAAAAAGATTTACAACAAAGGTACAGGTTCAGTAAGCTTCGCACAGTCAGGAAGGAGAGATCACATCCAAAGTGAGACCCAGCCCGAGTGGGTATGTAGCTCAAGGAATTTGGAGCCAGCGTGGGAATTCAGTGCAGAGGGAAAGAGCTGCTTTCTTTTGGCTCATAGTTTCTGAAGTGTTTTTTAAAAAAACAGGATTAAAGCCCAGGATCAGGGGCTCAGTGCAAAAGCATTCCATCACAAGTATACAGTAAGTTCATTGGTTGGTGATACCGATGTTACAGGTTTCTTTCAGATTGAAGGTAAATGGGAGAAATATTTACAGATTACAAACTAAAAGACTGACAGGAATTTTTAAAAAATCAAATTAAGAACTAAGCTATTAAAAGAGAGATGCCAGGCCTGTAGGCGTGTTGTAACAATGGGATGTGGGAGCTGGTGGACCCAATCATGGTCCAAAGTGACCACATCCATAGTAAGTGTTGGTTGTTGAGGAACTCTGACTCAGAGTTAATGAGCTGGACTCTGAGGTTTGAACACTACGACACATTAGGGAGTGGGTGCTGTGTTTCAGGAGGCAGTTATACTCTTTACATTACCTCCAATTCGGTCAGTTGTCAGGGACAGGAAGGTGGGACTATGAGCGAAGTAGGTAGAGCTGAAGGAGCCTCAGCCCTGGAGCCTGTTCAAACAGGTTTGCGATTCTCACTCCCTGTGTGGATGAGCGCAGGGCTGTAGGGATGATGAGCAAACTGACCATAGCACTACAGTACAAAGACCCATTCAAGGGGTGGAGGGGGAAAAAATGAGAAACGTACTTGTCATCAGGGATAGCATAGTCGGGGAATACACATGATCCTGGCCACAGGGAACAAAGAATCTCAAATGCTGTGTTGCCTACCAGGTTCAGAAAATCTCATCTGGGCTGCAGAGGAACTTGGAATGGGAGAGGAAGATTCAGTTGCTAAGGTCCATGCAGGTATCAATGATATAGGTAGAAACAGGTTTTGCTGAAGGAATATGAGCTGCTAGGGTTTAAATTAAAAAGCAGAATCAAATGGATTATCACGTGAACCAAGAGCAAATTGGCAAAGGGTCAACAAGATTAGGACCATGAAACCATAAGACATAGGAGCAGAAATTAAGGCCATTCACCTCATCGAGTCAGTTCCACCCTTCAGTCATTACTAAGTTTCTCAACCCAATTCTCCTGCTGTCTCCTCATAGGTTCTTGAGTATCAAGGGCTAAGTCTGTCTTAAGTGTACTCAGTGACCTGATCCCCACAGCCTTTTGTGGCAATGAATTCGAAAGGCTCACCACTCTCTTGCCGAAGGTGAGGTAAACTTTGGCTCAAAGATTGGTGTGGGAGAAACAGGTTTGAAATCATACAACACTGGCATCCGTGCTGCAGAAGGAGGGAGCTGTTCTGATGGGATGAGCTCCACCTGAATCACAACAGAGTATGGGAAGTGTCAGGAATGTAACTGATAGAATTATAGTGTCAGATTTATACAGCATGGAAACAAACCCTTCTGTTGAACTCATGCTGACCAGATCTCCTGAACTAATCCAGAGCCATTTGCCAGCTTTTGGCCCATATCCCTCTCCATCCTTCCTATTCATATACCCACCTCCATAATTTCCAATAGCAACTCATCCATACATGGGTCACCCTCTACATGAAAAACGTTACCCCTCAGATCCCTTTTCAATCTTTCCCCTCTCACCTTAAACCTATGCCCTCTAGTTTTGGACCTTCCTATCCTGGGACAAAGACCTTGACTATTTTCCCTATCCATGTCCTTCACGATTGTAGAAATCTCTAGAAGGTCACCCCTCAGCTTCTGACACACAAGGGGGTAAAAAAGAGCCCAGCCTATTCAGCCTCCCTGTAGCTCAAACCCTCCAATCCTGGCAACATCCTTGTAAATCTTTCTTACACACTTTCAAATTTAACATCTTTTCTGTAGTAGGGTGACCAGAATTTAACCCAGTATTCTAAAAGTGACCTAACCAATGTCCTGTACAGCCCCATCATGACCTCCCAACTCCTACACTCAATGTACTGACCAATAAAGGCAAGTGTACCAAACACCTTCTTCACCATCCTGTCTACTTTCAACAAACTATGCACCTGCACCCCTGGGTCCCTTTGTTTGGCAACACTCCTCAGGGCCTACCACTAACTGTACAAGTCCTGCCCTGACTTACCTTATCAAAATGTAACAATCACATTTATCTAAGGTAAACTCTATCTGTACTCCTCAGTCTATTTGCCCATGTGGTCAAGGTCTTGGTATACTCAGATAATCATCTTCATTGTCCACTATACCATCAATTTTGGTGTCATCTGCATACTTATTAATCATACCTTCAGGTACAGATTGTACTAGAGTCATAGAGATGTACAGCACAAAACAAACCCCTCAGTCCAACTCATCCATGCCGACCAGATATCCCAACCCAATCTAGTCCTACCTGGCAGCACCTAGCCCATATCCCTCCAAACCCTTCCTATTCATATATCCATCCAGATGCCTTTTAAATGTTGTATTTGTACTAGCCTCCACCACTTCCTCTGACAGCTCATTCCACACACGTACTACCATCTGCGTGAAAAAGTTGCCCCTTATCTATTTATTCGATCCATTCCCCTCATGATTTTATAAACCTCTATAAGGTCACCCCTCAACCTCCGACACTCCAGGGAAAACAGCCCCAGCCTGTTCAACCTCTCCCTATAGCTCAAATCCTCCAACCCTGGCAATATCCTTGTAAATCTTTTCTGAAACCTTGCAAGTTTCACAATGTCTTTTCAATAGGAAGGAGACCAGAACTGCATGCAATATTCCAACAGTGGCCTAACTAATGTCCTGTACAGCCACAACATGACCTCCCAACTCCTGTACTCTGACCAATAAAGGAAAGCATACAAAATGCCTTCTTCACTGCAACTCCACTTTCAAGGAGCAATGAACCTGCACTCCTGGGTGTCTTTGTTCAGCAACACTCCCAAGGATCTTACCATTAGGTGTATGAGTCCTGCTAAGATTTGCTTTCCCAAAATGCAATTTGAAAGTACCTGATCTTTAAGACTAAGTAGGGTCTTGTAGATCAGTGAAAATGTCATCAACTCTGGGCTGAATGGTCTGGGTTCAAGTCCTACCTTTCCTGGAGAGAGAGGGCAAGAACGGGCAAAAATATAAATGAGTATACTTTTGAATGCCATGTGTCAGTCAATGATCATCTCCAACAAGAAAGGATCCTTTTACCTGTCAATGGCATTCAGCAGTATCCATGGTTTATAAATTTTCAAATTAATAAACCACAACAAGCAGAGTCCTAAAGGGACTGGTGCTAAACATCAATTGTTTATGATCTATCTTCATGATTTGAAGCAAGATTTGCTTTTGTCAAACTTGATGATGACACAGGGATACGTAAAAATACTAATTGTGAGGACAATACAAAGACGGTTCTCTGGGCAAATTCCTAGGATGAAGGAGTTGTGTTAAGAAAGGAGAAGCAGTTTGGGGTCATACTCAATGGCATTTAGAAAATAAAAAGGCTATCTCATTGACTTACATTTAAAATTGTGAGAGGTCTCAAAAGGATATAAGCTTGAGAAGGTTTTTTTCCCATGTGGGGGAACCACGAAACAGGAGGAAGAATAAACCTCAAAATTATGGGTCTCCCTTTTAAGATAGAGATGATGCAAAGACTGCACCTTTATAATTTGCTGTATTTTTGATTGTGGACTGAAATGGTGGAAGGAATGTTTTGAAACCAAGGATGGAAGTGATTGCTGCACTTCTTAAAATTAAGTTACCTGACACTCACTGCGAGTGCGGTTTACACAGCTGTTGGTTCAAGCAGTGGGGAACGTCTAGTTACTGACCAGCTAGAGCCTAGGGGTTGTATACAATGGGAGATTTGGCCAGCAGCAAGTAGCTGATTGATCTGTGAAATGGTGACCAGTTATATCTACCCCCCAAAGGCCCCCTCCCCCCCCCCCCCCACCTGTTAACAACTGTAATCCGCTCCTGGATAGCCGAACAGCTTGTGCATGTGAACGTTTGAGGTAGAAACCATCAGACCTCTGGTAAGGAAAGAACTGTTGCTGCCCTGCAATAGAAAGTACCTCAAACTTTAAACAGCTTATTTCCCCATATCAGTTTCTGTAAGCTGTAATGTTTAACTCATAAGCCAAAGCCTTTTATAAAGCGTGAACCAGTCACTCTGTGCCTCTTGCAAACAAATAAAAGTACCTGGAGAAGGAAGACTGAGAAGCAGTGTTCTCATCAGCAAAATGGTCATCTCATCAACAGAAAAGGCACATCAGAGGTGTATCAAATACCTGCCAAGGGTTCAGCCAAAATACAAAAGCTCTTCAAGAACAGCCAACTTGGGGAATTCCCTTGATCCGTCCTCATTCATCTTTATACAAGTATGCTTTCTTTTGTCCACTGTGCTTCTGATGGGGCCTGTCCAGGCAGGTGTGATTCATCTCGTTTTGCCTTTGCTTTGATTATACAAAGTAGCGGAATTTCATGCCCACAAACCACATATAAGCAATTATGTTTAAACAGCTGTGGCAGGCAAAAGAGAGAAAAAA
Organism: Chiloscyllium punctatum; assembly: GCF_047496795.1. Classification (NCBI taxonomy): domain Eukaryota; kingdom Metazoa; phylum Chordata; class Chondrichthyes; order Orectolobiformes; family Hemiscylliidae; genus Chiloscyllium; species Chiloscyllium punctatum. The sequence continues at coordinate 100,105,054 of NC_092749.1, read as the reverse complement.
CAAAAAAGGTGTAAATCCCAAGACAGCACAAATAGATAAGGGAAATCAGACAGACAATCAGATGAGCCTTCCAGACCAACAACATTCCACTGATCCATTGAAAAATGGGAACACATCAAAATGTCAGCATGTGCATCTGCAGCCATTCCAAAGTGCGTATTCTTTTGTACATAAGATATGGGCACTCAGTGTTTACTGACCACCTCAAGAACCCAGACAGAAGGTTGCCTTCTTGAACTGTTGCAGTATCTGTGGTGAAAGAGCTTCCAAAAATAAGGAATTCCAGGGTTTTGTCTCAGTGATGAAGGAGGAGGAGTGGCAGGGTATTTCCAAGTCAGGATAGTGCTTGAGTTGAAGGGAAACTTGCATGTGGTGCTAAAGCCTTTGTCCTTGGTGATAGGTATTGTGAGATGGGAAGTGCAGTCAAAGAGGCCTTGGAAAGCTGTTGCCTGTACACGTTATGCTAGTGGAGGAGTGAATAAACAGAGGTATAGTTGAAGCAAGATGCTTTGTGTTGGACAATGTCAAGCTCCCAGCGTTTTCTTGGAGTTACACTCCTCCAGGCAAGAAGAAGGATTCCGTCACCTGACCGACATGTGCCTGGTCTCTAGGCAGTGAGCAGGCAATTTACCTTCTGCATAATTCCCAGCTTCTGTAGCCACATTATTTCATCAGCAGGTTCAATGCAGTTACTGGTCAAAAATCCATTCAACAATGGATACAGCTGACTGCCATTGACCAGTTAAACAGATTCTTTCTTGTTAGTGAAGATCATTGTCTGACACATGGCATTCAAAAGTATACCATTTCATGGTTTGATTTCCTTTTGTTGGAGATGCCCATTGCTTGCTAGTTGTCTGGAGTGATCATGTTACTTGCTACTTGTTATCCCACGCCTGAATGTTGCCCAGGTTTTGCAGGACATAGTGCATAGCTTGGTTCGATATCCAAGGGGTCTGCAGCAAACATCACCACTTCTGATGTTCTGATTAACAGAAGGTCACTGATGAAACAGCTGAGAGATCTGGCCGCAGACCCTGATCTTTGACCTCCACCCCCAGCTGACAATTATCCCAAGAATGGGATTAGGAAGAAAAAAAAACTGACCTCCTGCCTTAAATTGGAATAGAACCTCTGCATTGTTGGGCTTGACACATTCTCCAGTGGTTTTCTCTCTTCCCCTGTACCCTTTCTGCCCTCCCTGTAAATACTGGGGCATAGGTGGGCTTAATCATCATCAATGCCATGGAATTTGCTATATTTTCATGCACAAGTTCAAACAAGACCTCTTTGCTGCACAGAACCTCCAACCTGATATACTGACGACATTTTCTTCCTCTGGACCCATGACGAGGAGTCACTGAAACATCCACACAGTGATATCAATGAGTTTCATCCCACCATCAAGTTCACCCCGGACTACTCTTTAGTATTGGTCTCATTCTTGGGCACATGCATCTCCATCAGGTTCAGGCACCTCAGTACTTCTCTGTACCATAAACCCAAGGAGAACCTTACAATGCTACACTTCTCTAGCTTCCACCCTAAACATATTAAAACAGCCATCCCCTACAAACAACGCATACACAGGATCTGTTCAGATGAGGAGGAACGCGACAGACACCTGAAGGTGCAGAAGGACACCCTCATAAGAACAGGACACGATGCTCAACTCATCAATCACCAGTTCTAACATGCCACAGCGAGAAACCATAATGACTTCCTCAGGAGACAGACTACCAATAGGGTACCCTTCGTTGTCCAGTACTTCCTGGGAGGGGAGAAGCTATGCCATGTTTTTCGTGGCCTAGAACACATTGTCGATGAGGATGAGCATCTCGCCAAGACCTTCCCTATGCCTCCACTTCTCACCTTTAAACAACTGCCAAATCTTAAACAGACCATTGTTCGCAGCAAACAGCCCAGCCTTCAGGACAACATCTACCACAACATCATACAACCCTGCCATAACAAACACAACTAATGTGTCAGAGCATCGACATGGATACCGCCATTACACATGGGGACACCTCCCACCATGTACATAGCAGGTACTCATGTGACTTGAAAATGTGTTGCTGGAAAAGCGCAGCAGGTCAGGCAGCATCCAAGGAACAGGAGAATCGACATTTCGGGCATCAGCCCTTCTTCCTGATGCTGCCTGACCTGCTGCGCTTTTCCAGCAATACATTTTCAGCTCTGATCTCCAGCATCTGCAGTCCTCACTTTCTCCTCATGTGACTTGGCCAACAGTGTCTATCTCATACACTGCAGGCAAGGATGCCCCAGGGCATGGTACACTGGGGAAGCCAAGCAGACGCTACAACAAATGGATGAATGAATACCATGCAACAATCGCCAACCAGGGATGTTCCCTCTCAATCAGGCAACACATCAGCAGTCAGGGACATTCGGCCTCAGATCTTCGGGTGGCCGTCCTCTTAGGCGGACTTTGGGAAACGCAACAATACAGAGTGGCCGAGCAGAGACTGATAGCCAAGTTTGATACCCAAAAGGATGGCCTCAACTGGGACCTGAAGTTCATGTCACACTACAGGTGACCCCACGACACTATACACTCTCACACACTCACGCAAACCCTCTCTCCTACACACACTCTCTCTCTCAGACACACACATACAGTCCTCACACTCACACCCACGAAAACACCCTCTCACAGGCTTATATTCAGTCACACTCACATGCACATACTCTCTCTCTCTCTCTCTCTCTCTCTCGCTCACATGCACGCGCGCATACACAAGTCTATGGGGTGAATTTGCATTTGCACATACATTCTATTTTGCTCAAAACGCACACAATCTGCAGGCAGTCAATCCATGTGACATTTTATAAATTCCTACTTTGGAAATAAAATCAGTCTGACGCAAGGTTGGAATATATATATAGACTCCCTCACACCTTTAATGCATTGTCTGAGCTGAGATGTCATTTTTAAAAATATAAAACCTTAAGTTATCTCAGGAATGTGACTTGAAAGAAGTTCTGGTATTTTAATATAAATGAATCGAAACTTGCAACCCATTCTAAAAGATGGGAGACTTGATAGCAATCTAGGTTTGTTCAATATATCATGTCAGTTGTATGACACTATGATCTTGTGCTATATATTCTGTGTCCTACGATCCTGCCCCACTAGCTACCCGATGAAGGAGCAGCACTCCAAAAGATAGTGCTTCCAAATAAAACTGTTGGGACTATAACCTGGTGTTGTGTGATTTTTAAACTTTGTACACCCCAGTCCAACACTGGCACCTCCACATCATGGATTATACTGTACAGTGTCTGCAAACCGAAGTGCAAAAGTATCATTCCAGTTGGTAGCTCTTTCACTTCGGAGTCACACAATTCTGGGTTCAAGCTCCATTCTGCAATGCATGCCCAGAAATCAAGGCTGATAGTTCGGCACAGTACTAAGGGAGTGCCACATTGCCAGGGGTTGCTGTTTTTCCCAAATGAGAGGACATGTACTGAGATCATGTCAAATGGATGTGAAAGTTCCCCTATTTTGTGGAACAGCAAGAGAGTTATCTCAGTGTCCAGATCAATGTCTATCTTTTACAGAATTGTAGCTAAAGGGCACATGCTTTGAGTAAATTGGCTGTAACTTTCTGGATATTACAACAGTGGCTGAAAAATGCTTGAAGCTATTTTCTTTTAATTAAGCAATTCAGTCTTAACATGAAATTGTGGAAAAGTAAATATTTAAGATATCAATGTTGATATCAAAAAATGTGCAGTTTGTATCGAGTGAAAAACCTGGTTTCTAAAATCAACCTCTGGCTCCAATACCTCAGATAGAACGTCAATACAGTGGAAAACATACCTCTGTATGCCACTCACCATCTTATGCATCTCTATTAGGTCCCTTTTCAACTCCTGCTGCTCCAAGGAAAGAAACCCCATCCTATCCAATCTTTCCTCATAGTGGAGACCCTTCAGCTGGAAAATGTCTTCCTCACCCCTCTCTAGTGCAATCACTAATATCTGGTATCTTTTGCACCCAAGATGATGCCGTACTGTACTTTTCACTGTACTCCTGTACTTGAGTGTACATGACAATAAATTCTAAATCTTAAGTCTTATAATGTGGCGACCACAATTACATGCAGTACCCCAGCATTACAGGCCTAACCAGCATGCTACACAGTTACAGCATAACCTCCCCACTCTTGTACTCTAACCCGTGTAATAATAACTATCCCATTTTTATTCTCAACCACCTTATCCAACTCTCCGCTACCCTCAGGAATCTATGAATATGTACATCAGGGTCCCTCTGATCTTCAGTACTTTCCAGGATTAGGTCACACAGAGTGTAATCTCTTGGCTTGTTACCCCTCCCCAAGTTCCTTACCTTGCACCTTTCCGGATTGAATTCCATCTGCCGCTGCTCAGCCCACTTGATCTTCCTACAGTTTACAGTTAACATCATTAATCACCCAATTGAGTTTTGTCATGAACCTCTTGATCACCTCCCCGACCTGATTTCATACAAATTGGTCATCCAGGTAGACAGAGATACAGTACATGCACTTGATTTATGAAAATAAATTTATTCTTAGCAGAGGCCAGTCTTGATTCAGTGTTTTAACATCAAGTCAGAAGATCATGTGTTCAGATCTCTATTCTAAGACCTGCACATATAATCCACACTTTCACTTTAGTAGAGACTGAAGTAGGAACACAGTCTTTTGAATGATTTGTCAATTAATTCAGGCCTCATTTGCCTTCCTAAGGTAGTATAAAAGATCCGATATCATTACTTGAAGAAGAACACCGGAGTTTTTAAAAACGGTATCTTGGTTAATATTTATCCTTCAACCCGGTGATGGTTGCTGTTTTTATGGGACTTTACTGTGGACAAATCTGATGCTGTTTTCCCAAACGAGACTCAAGGTAGTACTTAATGATCCTTCAGTCAGTCTGGGACAGCATAAAAAAGGTCATTTATCAGCACGGGTTGTTTCCTTATTCCTGACAAACTACAGACTGACACCCAAACACAGTATCACCAAGAGACGTTACAATACAATTCATGTTTGTAACATGTTGAATTACAACATCATTACATGAACAATGTCAACGGAGTGGGTCCAGTATGTTAATATGGGCTTTCTTGATTTAAAAAAACCTCTCTTTCCATGAAAACAAAAAAGGGCTGAAGTTCTGTAAAATGCTGTTTTCAAATGTGCCTGTTGTAACCGTATATGCACTTGCAAGAGTCAGTTAGTTTGGATGGCTGGTTTGCAATACAGAATGATGCCAACATTCAATTCCCACATTCGTTAAGATCACTATTAAGGACTCTCCTTCTCAACCTCTCCCCCTCACCTGAGGTGCGATGACCTTCAGATTAAATCATCACCAGCTGTCTCCCTAATGAGGGGGCAGTCTGATCTGGCAAGACTATGGCAATTTTATACTCTAAGCTTATACACTCATATTATATAAAAAAAGTAAGTTTAAAAAAACGTTTTTAACTCATTTAAATTATAGAGACAGAGACTTACACAAACATGTCCTGCATTACTGCATATGAACTTTGAATTTATAACATGCATCTCATGATGGCAGGACATTGCAAAGAGATTTATAACCATCAAAGCTAATTTTGAAGTGTAGTCACTGTGTATTCTATGTAGCAATTGCAGCAGCCAATTAGCATAGATTTGATCGCACAATGAGATAATGAGGTATGGATACTGGCCAAAACAAGGATTCCTCAGTTCGTCTTACGTGTGGTGCCATAGGATCTTTTACATGCACTGGAAAGGACAGATGACTTAACAGATTATCTGAAAAATAACTCCTTCAACAATACAGCGCTCCCTCAAAGACTTGCACAACAGTCAGCCTGTAGATTGAGATCAGGTCTATTCTGCAAGACTTGAACTCAACCTTTTGATTCAGTGATGAATGTAAAACAAGACATCTCGAAATAGCATCGAGTGATTCTTCCTTCTCAAACTGGAAGGAAACTCAAATAGGTGGTGCACAGCAATGAAAGCTGGGCATATTCCTCTTAAACAAAAATGTAGTAGGTGAGGCAGGCAGGGGGACCCGGGATAACTTTCAAGGATTCTTGATTCCTGCAATTTAGGTTAGATTAGATTAGATGCTCTACAGTATGGAAACAGGCCCTTCGGCCCAACAAGTCCACACCGACCGTCTGAATAGTAACCCACCCAGACCCATTCCCCTACCCCCTATACTTATTCCTGACTAACCCACCTAATGTTATGGGCAATTTAACATGGCCAATTCACCTGACCAGCACATCTTTGGACTGTGGGAGGAAATCCATGCAGACATGGGGAGAATGTGCAAACTCCACACAGTCACCCAAGGTGGGAATTGAACCTAGGTCCCTGGTGCTAACCACTGAGCCACCGTGCCACTCAGTTATGAGGTTCTTGCAAGCTGTGTGGAGGAGAGTGGGGACTACGGAACAGATGAGTGGACTCACCACAGTACTGTGGTACAGGGGAGGAACAAAAAACATAGTTATGACAGAGGACAGTATAATTAGGGATTGGATGCTGTCCTCTGCAGCCATCAATGCAAGTTCTAAAGGCTGTGTTGTGTGCCTGGAGCAGGGGTTCAGGACATCTCCTCGGGGCTGGAGAGGAAGCGCAGGGATCCAGTTGTCATCATCCATCTTGGTACCAACGACACTGATGAGCCTGGAAAGGGGGCCCTACTGAAAGATGGTGAACAGTTGGAAGCTCAATTACAAATCAAGTCCTCCAAGACAATAACCGCAGGATTATTACCTGAGCCATCGGCAAACTGACTCAGGGTAAAGAAATATGTTAAACACATGGCTCAGAGATCGGTGAGGGTGGAATGGATTTCACATTGGCAGCAGAACTTGGGAGCAGCAGGGACCTGTTTCAGGGGGAGGGACTTTGTTTGTACTGTGCAGGGACCAGTGTCCTGGCAAATCAAATAACAAGGGCCATGGGGAAGGCTTCAGATTGGATTGAAAGATGGCAAGGTTTGGGAGAGGGGACACATCCTCTGAAAAAGCAAAAACAGGATACGACAGCATTACGGGGCAGCTGTTTGGTTAGATACGCAGAGTGAGACAGCAAGTGAGAGAGGTCTCTCCAAATTGTCCACATGTAGAAGAAAAACAGTAACATTTAAGGCCAAAGGGGGTTAAATTGTTTTCAACAACACACAATTAATGGCTTTCAGTTCAACGCACACAACACTTGTAACAAAATAAAATAAATGACCTCGATCTGCTGCAAAATGCATTGTTGTAAGAAGTTGTACGTTTCAAATCCACAATTTCAGAGTGGTAGAAACATTTCTACCATTTTCCAGATCTGTAATTTCAGATTTACAACATCTGCAAGAAGCATTTGGGTTCTTGGTTTTCTTTCTTAATGAATGACATTTGTATTATAAAGATGTTTTTTTTTTCTTTTTCAGCAAGAGGAGTTTCCCCTGCAGAAATATCAGTTGCCTCCAAACCGATTGCTGATTTGTGTAGTGTCCTAGCATGGGAGATTTGAAACCAGGCTGTTCAAAGAATAGAAGCCAGCCAAGAACTCCCCTGTGAGACGCTAGCTCTATTTTAGCCTGAGAAAGTTTCATTTTCTGGAGAGGCTTTTGGACACCATACAAACTGTAATCCAAAACCAACACAGGCAACCGGGAACACTGCTGTAAGACGCGAAACAATGACCTCACAGAGGAATGCTGGCCACTGTTAAAAAGACTTACTAAACAAAAGGAGAGAAAACCAAAGTAATGACAAGAGTTTAATTTATGAGTGAGACTTCCTTGTATTTTGCCCTTGTTCTGCAGGTTACTTAACACTGCACGCTATCTCTCACTGAAAAGGGACAGATGGGTGGGTCATTGGAATGCAGCACCAGTATCTGATTGTGGCCTCTCAGTTCTGTGGAGGCATGTTCGAACAGCTATCAGTGGCATTGCCTGTATCAAAGATAGAACTCCCAGTCCCAAAATAAGAACTCCTCTCCCTAGTGCTGGCTTTTGCAACCCTTTGCATCAGCACTCTGAATTTCCTGTCACAGACCCATGGGAATCTTCAGGGGGGAGAAAAAAAAACTTAGCATGCGGCCCAAGTTTATATCCTCAGATAAAGATGCAACTTTGAAATTGCTTAGAACAAAGTACAGGCATTGTTACAAATAAAGCGCATTGCCAAACACCAAAGTGTTTACTGTTATTTTGACAAAAAAGATAATTAGACCCCAAACTTGATTATTTCAGATGTTTCACTGCTCTTGGAGATGTACCTCGGTGATGTCTTGCAGGTTGTTAGTGGAATTGGCCATGGTCAGGATCTGAAATTCTTTGGATTCACTGGAGTGGAGACAGGGAGGAGGAGGAAATAAGATTGCAGGTTAGGGTGGATTAACTATGCTAAATTGCTCATAGTGACTAGGGATGTACAGGTTAGGGTGTATTAGCCATGGGAAATGCAGGGTTACAGGGATAGGGTAGGGGAGTGGATCTGGGTGGGATACTCTACAGAGGGGTGGTGTGGTCTCGATGGGCCAAATGGCCTACTTTCCTAATGTAGGAAATCTACGATTCTATTCTTCTTGAGAGTGGGGATGGAGTGGAGGTTGGAGTATTGACTTGCATCAGTAATATCAGCAAATTCTGGGCAGAAGTCAGCTGAACCAGTGGAAAACAGGGAATTTCAAATAATCAGTGAGATACACCTAAAATTCATTTATACTGGTGTATTCCATCATCCTTTATGTTGCTTCAAGATTCAATGTGCCCAGGTCAAGCCTTGTGCAAAAAGTGGCTATGCTCCCAGGCCAAAAGTCAGTCCAGGAACGGAACATTCAAGTGTATTTAACATTTTGAAAAGGTAAGAGGGAAAGCAAAAGAGGGGAAGTAAATAATAAAGACTGAGATCATTAAAGTAGTGAGAAAGGATCTGCACTCAGAAGATCAAAATGTAGAATTAGTTTGATTGAGGAGGTCGTGTTGCAGCTGTACAGGACATTGGTTAGGCCACGGTTGGAATATTGCGTGCAATTCTGGTCTCCTTCCTATCAGAACGATGTTGTGCAACTTGAAAGGGTTCAGAAAAGATTTGCAAGGACGTTGCCCAGGTTGGAGGATTTGAGCTAGAGGGAGAGGTTGAACAGGCTAGGGTTGTTTTCCCTGGAGCATCGGAGGCTGAGGGGTGACCTCATAGAGGTTTATAAAATCATGAGGGGCATGGATAGAATAAATAGACAAAGTCTTTTCCCTGGGGTGGGGGAGTCCAAAACTAGAGGGCATAGGTTTAGGGTGAGGGGGGAAAGATATAAGAGAGACCTAAAGGGCAACGTTTTCACGCAGAGGGTGGTATATAACTATAAGAAACAGTGAGAGAAATAATTTGCTGGTGGACGTAGTTTATCAGCTGTCAAACTGCCAGGAAGGGTATAAATCAAGACATAACAGTAACCTGTATGTAAAATTACTGCAATTTTAAATCTTCATGGACAAATTAGAAAAAGCAACCTTGGGTATACAGTGCATTTGGGGTATTTCACAGAAAAATGCACTGTGGAACCAATGAGAGAACAGGCAATTCTTGATCTCCTAATGAGATGTGATTAATAAATGATCTCAGGGTGAAGGGTACTCTGAGGAAGATTGATCAGAACAGATGGAATTTTATACGCAATTTGTGAGCAAGAAAACTGTCATGTAAACATTCATAATAGGAATTACAAAAGGTACAAAGACAGAGTTGGCTAAAGTCAACTGAGAAATAGGTGTCTGTGCTCCCATGTATCTGCTGCTTTTGTCCTGAGTGGGTAAACATCATGTGCTGTTGAAGGAGACAGTTGCTCCGATATTTCTTTCATATGGTACACACTGTAGTGCATCAGTGGTGGAGGCAGTGATTACTTACAATTGGACTCTTTTGTCCTCGATGGTGTCTGGACTTGTCAAGGAAAAGAGTCAGTGCTCCATCATAGCTCTGACTTGTGCCTTGTAGATGTGGGGAGTCAGGACTGGTTTATTGATGTCCCACATTTGTGATTACATGAATTAAATTTTAAAGGAAACTTGAATCGAAACCTAACCAGCTTAACTTCAAATGTGTAATTTCCTGTCTATGGTCAGTGTCAAACCCCACAATTTATGGGCTCCACTATATGTTCGTTCTGAACTTTTAGCATTTGCAGTTTCCTTTTGAGAAAGAAAATTGACAATATGTTGACAATGGGCTCATTGCAGCTCAGTCCACATTCAACAAAAGCAGAGAGTCTTAATCACACACCTTAATGCACATAACTCATTCCAAGACGACATTCTGATCTATCCTTGACCTTTCAAAAAATACGAAAAAACATATAATGGTGAATTACACAATCTTGAGGGTTAAAATTAACCTTTCAATAACGGAGGTCCTCTCTCATAAAAACGATACTCGGACGAGTTGAAAATCCAACTAATGCCTTCACATCTTCAGGAGATGCTACTCATCTGACAGTTACGTTTGCTCACTTACAAAGTGACCTCTTGGGGAAGTTTTGTTAATTTGATTGAAGATTTCCTTAAAGCAGGAGTGAGGAAAATAAACATACACCGTAAGTACAATCGTTCCTTATTCTGATTGTGTAACATTTTGACTCATTAAATGTTGCACAAAGTAAAAATTATCAGAATTTATTTTGCCTAAGGGAAGCTGTCAGCCACACACCCCCCTTGCTGACTAAGCTCAGCTGTGCCTCTGGCAGAGGCCAACAGCACAGAACTCAAATAACAAACATTTGTTGTGCTCATGGTAAAAATAAAGAGGCAATGATCTTCTGCGCTGCAAACAGAGAGACGGCAGCAAAATCTGAGGAAATTTCTGAGCAGCAGTCAATGGATCTGAAACGTTAACTCTGATTTCTTAGAGCGGAGCTTTTCAAGCCATTTCAGTTTTTGTCGCTTCCTTTATGGTAGGGCTTCCTCAACTGCCGGTTGCAAGCCAGCCAAAGATTTCAGGGTCGCAACCTCGGAAGGTCAGATCCAAGACAGCTGTTTGGCCTCTTCAAAACGCTCACTTGGTTTGAATCAGGAGGATGTGGGACCAATCAACTGCCGACTGAGACCCGATTCCTGCCTTGTGTTTATCCTGCCCTTTCTTTAATCAGCTGCACCAAGAGCATAGTGGAGGAAGGAAGGAAGGAAGGAGATGGGGCTGATGGTGAACAGAGGGAGGGAGAGATGAGGATGAGTGGAAAGGTGGCATATAAATCGGCTATTGGAGTTGAGATAGGACTAGTTGGTGAACAGAAGGGGAGGGGGGTTTATGCTCTTCCCTGCTGCTATGGTCTTCTCTCTCACACATACACAGATTGACACGCACAAACACAAATTTCAATGGGAGTCATTCTAAATCTGAGGAATGAAAAATGGGTCACAACAGAAATGGTTTGGGAAACACTGCATTATCACATTCCAAACTATTCACCAAAGATCTGCAGACAGCACCTTCCAAACCCACGACCACTTCCATCTAGAAGGATAAGGGCAACAGATACATGGGACCACCACCACCTTCAAGTTCCCCTCCAAACCACTCAATATCTTGAGTTGGAAACATATCACCATTCCTTCACTGATGGGTCAAAATGGCGGAATTCCCTCCATAATGGCGCTGTGGGTCAACCCACAGCAGGTGGACTGCAGTGGTTCAAGAAGACAGTTCACCACCACCATCTCTAAGGATGGGCAATAAATGCTGGGCGGCCAGTGACACGCACATCTGACAAACGAATAATTTCTTATTAAAACTAAGAGGTTTTTCAGTCACACAGCCAGCTTTTGAGTTTGGAGATCATCCTCACTTTAGCTGTGGCTCTGCCTGGAGTGGGAGAGGTTTGAAGATTCTGAGCACAAAACCATATATCCACAGGCTCAATGTGACTAATGCCAAGGGAGTTCCATCTATTATGTCAATAATGAATTATTGAAACCACCTTGCTGAAAAATCAAGAGCATAATCCAATGCATTCAGCACGTGGATATGAAACACTTGCGCTTTGAACATGTGGAGATTTCCACAAGTAGATTAGTGATAATACTTTAACACAATACCCAGCATCTACCATATACATTTTGCTGACACAGCATCTGCAGGGTGCCTGAAATAGTATCTGAAATTTTACAAAGTGAATTGAAGGAGTGTAATCACTAGAAAAAAAATCTGTTCAGAGAGGTTTGTAAGACACCTTCTTTCTCTGACCACTGAACAGTTGTTAATTACCTGTCAGACCATCATAGGCAATTGAATGGCGGAACAGGCTCAAAGGGCCAGATGGCCTACTCCTGCTCCTAGTTGTTACGTTCTAAAAGGGAAAATACACAAAATAAAGTACAAAGGAAAAGCTATTAAAAATAACTGCAAGGGAACTGAAATGACTTGAAAACATGACTCTGCAGAAAAAGGAGAAGTTGAGAAGGAAAGACCAAATGTGAACGTAACGGAACTCCTGAAATAACAGGAGTGGAAATTATGATTGAAACAAAATTTTGCTGAGTCCAAATGCTTGTGTTCCTTGCATCTTTTTAAAATTAGTTTAGTAAAACGCTTGCGTATTTTAACACAATACTGAAACAAAGCAGCACGGGCCCACCAGTCTGCTCCTTTCTTCATCATTCTTCATTATTAGAGTCCCTGCAGTGTGGAAGCAAGCCATTCAACCCATTGAGTCCACACTGACCCTCCAAAGGGCATCCCACCCCCACACCCTATGACCCCACATTTATAATGGCTAATCCACCTAACTTGCACATCTTTTGATTGTGGGAGGAAACTGGAGCACCACAGGACACCCACACAGATATGGGGCGGCGGGGGGTGGGGGGGTGCATGAAAATTCCACACAGTTAGTCGCCCAAGGCTGGAATTGAACCCAGGTCCCTGGCGTTGTCAGCAGCAGTGCTAACCATTAAGCCACCGTGGTGCTGTCAAGTCTAAGGAAGGTTCACGTCCAAGAATAGTCAAATTTGAATGCTCCAGCAGAAAATCTACTCTGATCCATGAGATTAGATTCCCTAAAGTGCAGAAACAGGCCCTTCTGACCAACCTACCCTCCAAAGAGTAACCCATCCAGACCCATTCCCCTACTCCCTACTAATGCACATATCACTACGAGCAATTTAGCCTGGCCAGTTCACCTGAGTTGCACATCTTTGGACTGTGGGAGGAAACCGGAGCACCTGGAGGACACCCACGCAGACACAGGGAGAATGTGCAAACTCCACACAGACAGTCACCAGAGGCTTTAATTGAACTCGGGTCCCTGGCGCTGCAAGGCAGCAGTGCTAACCACTGAGCTGTCCCATGAACAATATCACAGGGTGATGCTATCAGGACTTGAAGCACTGGTGGTGATCGTCAACTGTCAGCTCTTCAGCACTTTTTGTTAAAATACTAAAAGACAGGTAGGCCACTCAAGAAATGGGTGGGGGGTTTTTCAAGTTTTAATTTTATGGGGCTCAGTGTAGGAATGAATAAAACTCCCCCCCCCCCCCCCCCATGCCCTGTCTATCCAACAGCTGCAGGATCCCCATTTTGCAGACAAACAAGACCTCAGTCAATCAAAGATCAATCAGGCCTTCCTGGCACAATCAGTGAAGATTGCAGCCACTTCACTCTGCAGACAGTACAATCAAAGATTACTCATAATAACATAACACTTGTTCTTCAATATCCACAATTAACCCAAGAAAATTCAATTCTGTTCATAGCCAGACATTTGCTAGTTTTAAGAAGATTATCCATTTTGATTAACTACTTTTAACGCAACGCTGGCTGATCTCCCACATTCCATCCTTCATAAATCTGAAGTCATCTAAAAATCTGAAGCGTGTTTCTTAACTTGCACCAAGTCACATTCCTCTGTATCCCTATATTCACTGGCCTATTGGCTCCCTGTCAAATAAGGTCGAGTTTAAAATTCATTTTCAAACCCTGTATGAACTCACCCATCCCCCATCTCAGTAATCTTCAGCTCCACAACACTCTGAGATCAATGCAGCCAACTAATTCTGGCCTCTCTTGAGCATCTGAAGGTTTAATCACCTCACCACTTGGCCTTCAGTTGCCTAGGACCCAACTCTGGAATACCCTCTTTGTGCCTTCCCACTTCCAGGGCACTCCTGAAGACTTAACTCTTTAATCAAGCCTTTGGTCATCTTCCCTATTATTTCACTTAAGTATCATTTTTTGCTCAGAATGCTCCTGTGAAAAATCTCAATATTTCATTATGAGAAAGGGATTGTGTGTTATTTGTAATTAAATTGCTTCACGATGTGTTGGACTTGCTGCTACCACCATCTTTAGATATAGGGACCTACTTGCTCTCATGAGGTAGCAGAAACCCACCTGGTGTTCCAACTAAAAGAGGCTTTTCTCGTGGACAAGACATAGTTTATTTCACATTATGAACCAGTTACAGGTTAAAGTAAAATCATCCATAGCCTTACCAGACCATAGGGCTGCTCTCTCAGAGAGAGACAACTTGTGGTGGCTTAACCTGAGGGCCACCACGTCTCAGGAAGGAGGGACAGGTTGAGAAAGCGAGTCCTTCATGGTGACTTGAGCTGGTGAACCCATGCTGCTGGCATCTCTGCATCACAAATCAGATGTCCAGCCAACTGGGCTCACCAATCCCCTATAACATTGTCGGGGAGACTATGAGGGGGACCAGAGGTTAGGTCTCACTCCTTCAAGATCCTCCACTGTTCTCCCTACATGTATATAACACCATCACAGAGGTGGAGCTTATGGAACTCCTCAGTACTAATCCCATTTGACTCTTACATTTGTACAGCACTTAATGCACATGACCGAACGTTCCTGTTGTTGATGCCAGAATCCCAATTATTATTTCTATAGGCTCACTAGTTAGAAGTGTCAGCATGAAGTTCTCCAAAGACTCCATTTTGCATGGTCAAAACTATACCCAGTACTAGAAAAGAACCTTGACAAGTGTGGTATTTCAATTGACACTAGATACTCAAGGGATACATTAGGTAATTAGCTTGTTCAAACAGCCACATATTGACTTAATCTGTGTTTGATTCCATTCCTGTCATTTTGCTTTTTCAGATTTCCCAAAAGACATCAACAGTCAGATTAGAAATCTTTTTTAAAAAACACACAGACAAATGAAAAGTATTCATTTTTCATGAAGGTTGTTGTTTTAAGCTTTAGGATTTTGAAAAGAATAGGTTTTGTATGTCAGTTGCTAAAAGTTTTGCATTCCACAAGTGTCCAAATTTGATCCCTGCCTTTAGCTGGTTTCAGTTGCCACAGTAGTGTGGTTGGGGCTGGTTTAAGATGGAGGATACAATGAGTCAAAGGTCCCGATCCAATCAGGAAACTCTTGGTCCCAATCCACTGCTCCAAACCTTACTCAGCAGCACCTGTTCAAGACGAAACTATGTGGTGATCTGGTGAGGTGATTCAATATTGCTGGATCCAGCTCTCGAGACACTTGCGGAGAGAACAGCCGCAAGAGGAGTCCAGAAAGTAAACAGCATCTGCCATCCTTCCAGCTGAGAAAGAGGATAGAAATGCAAACAATTCATTCCAGATGGGGTCACGTTCATGTGGGACACCTGCGCCAGGAGCTGAAGAGGACGGTCTTTGAAAAGCTACAAGTGTCATTGTGGGTGCTTGTTTGTCAGCACTGACATTTGCTCCCAGCCACTGTAGACACTAATCATTGAAGGTGATGGGTGACAACTCACAGGAGGTGCTGCCATTTCTCTCTGTTGTTTGCTAGTGACTCCCTGCTGCAACAAAGTCTATGGCCTTTGAGGCACGCCTGTAAGCATCCTCGAAGCAAAGCTTTAGGCACCCTTCAAATTGTCTGGTTACACCTCAGTTATCACACAGCTATTCCATGGGCTTGTGATGGCCTTCCCTCTTGCAGATCAGAAAGTTTAATTCTCTATGACAAACTTCAGCCTTTCAGAGGGTAGTCGAGTCCCTGATTGACCTCCCAAGTTACATCCACAATGAGCCGCAGACAGTGAGAATGAAATTTTTGAGCTTCTTGAGAGCAGTAAGTTGTCCATATTTCACAGCCATAGAAAGAATACGAGAGCCTATATACCATCAGTGTGGTCCCAAGGATCAGTCCGATGCTGTCCCTCATGTTGATCGTGAGCTGGCCAAAAAGATGATCACTGCCTTCCCTGCAAGGGCATTACGTTCAGCAACAAGATACAAGCTTGTCACCTGAGGTAACAGAATTTCCTGAGTACTCATCCCAGTAACAGGCTTACGACGTTCGAAGACCGAAAGAAAGACTGGCAGGAAAAGGGAATGGGGTGGAAGAGGGGCAAGGAAGAGATTATAGTTGAGGCTGAAAAAGTTAAAAAAAGAAACCACAGGAAATATGTTGCAATTACAATGTTCACTGATGTAAGGGTTTTGTCAGTTTTTTTTCCTCCCTTGCCCATTTCATCTGGATTGTTGAGAGGACGAGTCACCACATACACTGTTCTATGGTCACCAAAACCAACTTCTTTGTCTTCTTTGATCTTTATAGTTTACAAAAGGCACAGCTGAAGCTCCACTTTGAAAATCCCAATGCTACATTCTGAGTGATCAAACAGACTGCTAAATTTTAGCAACCTGCAGTTCAATGAGAAACATCAAAAGAAAAAGCAATGAGTGCCGAGGAAAAAAGTAGAGCAGAAATCCAAGCTGTGCTCGACTGAACAGAGTGCAAACTGTCCAAACACACATTTCATTTAGGACTTTTACTCCCAGCAAAGACTTTGATCCTATTTGTCAGAAAAGAAAGTAACTTGTGTCCTCCTGTTATAGTGGATGGACATGTGGAGGCAAGACAGGCATATCCAGAACTGATCTCCAAGTGAGGCCGTATTCTACATTATGATAGTGGAAGAGCTCAAATTGCGAGCCAGGGAAGGCATGGTGAGCAAATAGACTGAGTGAAAATCTAACCTGCAAATTCAAGGGGCAAATGGACATTTGAGGTATAAAGCCATAGAGTATTAGAGGTGCATAGCATGTAAACAAACCCTTTGGTCCAATTCATCCATGCCTACCAGATATCCTTAAATAATCTAGTCCCACTTGCCAGCATTTGGCCCGTATCCCACTAAACCCTTCCTGTTCTTATACCCATCCAGATACCTTTTAATTGTAATCGTAGCTGCCTCCACCACTTCCTCTGGCAGCTCGTGATTACCTGTATTTTTTGAGCGTGTGGAGTCGTGGATAGATTATGACACAATACACAGGAAATAAGCGAACGTGTAGACCATTCAGCCCATCGTGTCTGCCATTCAACATGATCATAGATGACTCTCTATCTCAATGCCATACTCCTCTCTCTTTATTCTCTTTGCCTCTCGGAATCTATTTCTTTCCTAAATATACTCAGGGACTCAGCCCCCCATATCCGTCTGGGATAGATAATTCCAAATGTTCACCACCCTCTGAATGGCAAAAAAAATTCTCTTCATCTCAGTCTGAAGTGACCTACTCTGTATCCAGAGACCGTGACTCCTTGGTTCAAAAACGTGGGTGGCAGAGTTGGGGGGGAATGGGGTACGTGTCCAGAGAAAACCTCACCCCTGAATCCAATCTGTCTGGCTCTGTCAGAATTTTTATACATTTCAATGAGATCCCCTCATTCTTTGTAACTCTGATGAATACAGGTCCACTTGACCAACTCTCTCATCATACAGATAATCCTACCATCACAGAAATTAGTCTGGTGAATCTTAACAAATACATAAGTCATAGCTGTTATTACATTAGCCATTCGTGGGAAGTATGGGGGCTGGGGTTGGCCCACTCAAAGCAGAGAAAGTTCATCGTAATTTTTAATAGAGATTTTTGAATCATGAATGGCTTTGACAGAGGGAATAAGAAGAAACAGCTCAGTGTCAGAGTAGTCATTAGTCAAAAGAGACACATTTAAGTTGATTGTTATAAGAACCAAAGACAATTTTCTTTTGCTACAAGCTATGATGGTCTGGGATATATTCCCTGAGAAAGTAGAGGAAGTAAATTTAAAATAAAAACTTGAAAGGAAAATAATTACAAAATTACAGGAAAAGAGCAGAGGAGTGGGAATAATTGGAGTGTTCTACCAAAGAGCTGACACTGATGCATGATGGCCCATCTGTGAGGTTTTAGTCTAGGACTCTTTGGGTAGAGATTTTTTTTTAAACCATTTTCTCAAAATACCAGAACACCATTCCATAGAAACAACAACTTTTACTTTTACTTCGAGTGGAATGAAACACCTGAAGGCCCGAAATTAGGTAGGACCTTGAGCTATGCAATGAGATATTACAGATGAAGGGCTAATGCTCGAAACATCGATTCTCCTGCTCCTCGGATGCTGCCTGACCTGCTGTACTTTTCCAGCACCACACTCTCGACTCTGATCTCCAGCATCTGCAGTCCTCACATTCTCCCTATGAGATATTACGTCAAATGACCAAAGGTTTGGTCAAAGATGCAGGGTTTAATGTTTTAAAAATAGAGAGGCAGAGTGACATAGGGAGGGAATTCCAGAGCTTATGGGTCAAGCGGTGGAGCAATTATCCCTGGGAACACGCAAGAGGCCAGGATTGCAGGAGTGCAGATAAGCTGTGGGGTGATCGAGATGAGAGACACAGGGATAGGCAAGGCAGTAGAGGAATTTGAAAACAACTCTTTAAAATAATTGGTCAACCAGAGGTAAAGCCGATTAGCAAGCAAAGGGCGAATGCGTGAATGGGTCTTGCTACAAGACGCAGGCAGCAGAGTTTTGGACGATCCCAGATTTCAAGGGGATAGATTGTGGGGTATCAGCTGTGAGTGTGTTGGAATAGCAGAGTCCACAGGCAGCAAAGAAATGATTGAGGGATTTAGCACCCGACAAGTCGAGGCAGCATCAAACTTCAGGGTGATGTCACGGAGATCAGCGACCTTAGTGATGCTCTGAATAGGAGACTGGAAGGTCTTCTTGGGGTCAAATGTGACATCAAACGTTCAATCAAACTGGCTTAACCTGACTGCTGCCAGAGCTACAGATAATAGGGAGTGGCTAGGATATTTTGCATTCATGACAGCTGTTTCTCAGACACCAACACACATTATATTCTAGTGGTCTGATAGCACCTGTGAGATCAATGCTGAATTTTTGTCAATGACACTGCGCCAAATTCTATTGTGACTTGAGCTCAATAACACAAAAGCACAGTCATATGGTTCCTCTCTTTGGCTCAATAGGGTAATCAATGTGGGCAATAAAAGCTCAAATTTAAAAGAAAGAATACAGATGATATTAAAAATGCAAGGCATTCGATGATAAAATGAGTCTTATTTGCATCTACACTCCAGCTTAGGAGAGATCTCGATGCTCCAGAGTGACATTCAGGGTGTATGCACCAAGGTGAAGGATGAATCACATTGAAAATTATATAGGTACTGCTAATCACTGACTGATGGAAGTATGCAGAACAGTCAGACAGTGACTTTAATCAGGATATCTTGCTTTGGCAGTTGAGATTTGGAGCTCAGCTGACAAGGGAGTGAAAGAATGAGTACAAACAGGAAAAGTGAAGATTGCAACCAGATCAGCCTCAACATTATGAAATGGGGAGGCAGAGTGGAATGGCTTGCTCCTAATTTATACATGTGCATGTACCTCTAAGTGTAGGAAAGATCCTGAGCCAGCATGTATTTAAATTGATTATCAAGTACTTACAGGTTAATTGGTGATTGATTATCTTCCTGGTTGATTCTACAAGTGTTTGCTGCTTTTTGTAGTGTAGTTGCTTCAAGGGAAAGGGTGGTGTGGTAGCTGCTGAAGGGTTTTTCTTTGCTGATTTCAAGATTTCAGAGATTGGAAATGCTGTTCTCATTGAAAAGTGCATGCTGTAGCTGTGATAGTAACCTCAGCACGGGACAAAGATAACCTGGCTCCTCTCAGACTGGGGCTGGCATGTTCACTGCAGCTCTCCTTCCAAAGGACATTAACTGATTTACATTCTCTCGCGTCAGACCAGTAAACAGACATACTCACTATCGGTGTAACGCTCGAGTGAGGCTGTAACGAGAGCATCCTGACCAGAATGATTCCATAAATGAATTAGTTTCGCTGCAAGGTTTGGTTACAGATGTTGCAGTGATTCTTGTTGCAAATGAGCTCTGACAGAAGTATTAGATTAATGACAGGTTTAGTAAGATAGACAAAGAAACGGTGATTTCATTAGCTGATGGAACAATGACTGCAGGACAAGGGCTTGAGGCTCTGGGAAAAAGTTAGAGGCGGTTGCAATGAAGAGGTTTCCTTACCTGGCAAGTGGGAGTGACCTGGAACTGGTTGCTTTGGAGGGAATTGGGACTCAAAATAATTTCAAAAGAAAAAACTTGATGGCCACCTGGGGAAAATAAACTTGCAGGGCTCCAGGGATAAAGCAGGGAAATCGATTGCTCTACAGAGAGCTGGCATGGAGTCAATGCGCCAAATGGCCTCCTATTGGGCTGGAATAACTCTATATTGGTGCTGTCAGTCATGATCCAATTTCTGCCATTCAGTAAGATCAAGGCTGATCTGATGTCAACCTTAACTCTATACTGCTTCAAATCCCCGATAATCTTTCATCCCTTTGGTAATCCAGAAAGTATTTCCACCTTAAAAATGTTTAAAGGTTCTGCATTCTACTTCCTTTTGAAGAAGGAAATGCCAAAGACTCTCAACCTTCACAGAAAAAAGCTTCATCTCAGTTTAAAAATAAGGGTCTGCACATTTAAAACAGCCACCACTAGTTCTAGATTCCCCCAAAAGAAACATCCTTTCAACATCCACTCGGTCAACTCCCCTCAGGAAATTAATTCACATTTGACTCTTCCAAATTTTTGAGGATATATGCCTCGCCTTTCCTCATAAGACAATCTGCTCATTTAGGTTTTAGCTCAATCAACCTCTGAACTGCCTCGAACGCATTAACATTTTCCTGTAATTATGGTGACC
This sequence comes from Chiloscyllium punctatum, assembly GCF_047496795.1. NCBI lineage: Eukaryota > Metazoa > Chordata > Chondrichthyes > Orectolobiformes > Hemiscylliidae > Chiloscyllium > Chiloscyllium punctatum. The sequence goes on along the minus strand of NC_092749.1, from coordinate 100,084,022 downwards.
AGTGCTGTACACAGTACTCCTGATATGATCTCAACGTCCTGTATAACTGAAGCATAACATTCCTACTTGCAGACTTAATTCCCCTCACAATAAAAACATAACATTCTAATGGCTTTACTGATTACTTGCTGTACTTGCACATTTACCTTCTGAGATGCACGCACGAGAACAACGCAGATCTCTCTGCATCTCAGAGTTTTTGGTCAAAACTAGGTTCAGACAGGTATAGAGGAACAAATTACTGCAAATGCTGGAGTCTGTACTGAAATCAAAAAACGTCAGAGATCACAGTGGGTCAGGCAGCATCCGTGGAGAGAGAGCAAGCTAATGGTTCAAGTCCAGATGACTCTTCAGAGTTGACATCACTCCATGTCAGCTATGACGAAGAGTCATCGAGACTCGAAACGTTAGCTTGCTCTCTCCCCACGGATGCTGCCTGACCAGCTGTGATCTCCAGCAGCTTTCTTTTGGTTCAGACAGGCATTCTCTGTAGTTCTGTGACCAGCTGGCTCGAGCTTGGCACGATCTATATGGGTGCCTGCCATATTCTCATCGTCACCAGTTTCTCACCAGTGATCCAATTTCAAGGTCCGAGAAAGATTTCTAAAGATATGAGGTGAATGGAGGAAGGGATGTAGTAGAAACAGAGGAATTGTCAAGCATGCGCAGGCGCACGCAAAGGCTGTTTTATCTACAGTGTTAAAGACAGTTGCATATGAAAGATATTTGACTGCAGTTACTTAGGGAAGGGCGAGAAAGAAATTCACCCTATTTTTCTAGGTGTTGTTAGGTAAAAATAGAATGATAAATGGGAAATCCTTCCCAAACCCAAATAGAGGGCAATGTTTGGGTTGGGGGCATGACTTCTGGAAGTGAGAGGCTAGGACTGTTTAGAAAAAATGACATTTAAAGTTGAATCAAGCTTTATCAGTGAAACAGCTTCAATACGAAAGTAGTGTTACAGGTAGACAGGATGGTGAAGAATACGTTTGATATGCTTTCCTTTATTGGTCAGAGCACTGAGTTCTGGAGTTGGGAGGTCATGTTGCGGCTGTACAGGACATCGATTAGGCCATTTTTGGAATACTGCATGCAATTCTGGTCTCCTTCCTATCGGAAGGATGTTATGAAAAGATTTACAAGGATGTTGCCAGGGTTGGAAGATTTGAGCTATAGGGAGAGGCTGAACAGGCTGAGGCTGCTTTCCCTGAAGCGTTGGAAGCTGAGGGGTGACATTATAGAGGTTTATAAGATCATGAGGGGAATGTATAGGGTAAATAGACAAGGTCTTTTCCCTGGGGTCGGGGAGTCCAGAACTAGAGAGCACAGGTTTAGGGTGAGAGGGAAAGATATAAAAGGGACCTAATGGGCAACTTTTTCACGCAGAGGGTGGTACGTGTATGGAATGAACTGCCAGAGGAAGTGGTGGAGGCTGGTACAATTACAGCATTCAAAAGGCATCTGGAGGAGTGTATGAATTGGAAGGGTTGAGAAGGATGTGGGCCAAGTGCTGGCAAATGGGACTAGATTAGGTTAGGATATCTGGTTCGCATGGACGAGTTGGACCGAAGGGTCCGTTTCCGTGTCTGTCTACGACCCTATTTAATGGTGAGCACAATTCAAGAAAAAGAATCACACCACTCATGGCTGCCTGAAATCAATACTTATCACAAGTTAGAGTTTCAAATCCAACCTACTGATATTACTAGAGCTGAGTGAGGTCTCCATGTAGACAAGACAGTTTCAAGTATTGGGGCTAGGTAGGCTGGGTCAAACTGCCCTGGAGCTCCCAGTTAAGGCAGCACATTCAGGTCAGTAACAATGATTATTGCTAAAAGGGAAATTAACAATATCAAGTGCAGGGAACTTCCCTGTAGTGCAAATGAAATTATTTCATTACTTCCTCCATGTCCTAAAACATTAACTGTTTTCATACAGTTTTGATTTTTCTAGACCATAAGTATTAAATGATTCGGAGAGGGGCAAGAGGGAAGGGAGACTTTTGGAGCATGATTGGCGAGGGAAAGGAAATGGACGTCATATATCTGCGAGCCAGTAAACTGTGCCATTACAAACCGCACGCATGATAGCTCTTTTGTATCTTAGCAAGAAATTTCGATAGCAACTGCAGTGTGAGGATTTGGGGTACACCATTTTGGACAGAGATGAGGAGACACTTCGCGTGGTGAGCCTATGGAAATCATTACAACAGCAAGTAGTTGATGCCCAAATATTGGATGTATTCAAGAGGTGGCTACATATAGCATTTGGGGCAAATGGAATCAAAGGTTATGGGAAGAAAGGAGGATTAGGCTACTGAGTTGGACAATCAGCCATGACAGTGATGAATGGCAGAGCTGGCTAAAAGGGATGAATGGCCTCCTCCTGCTCCTATCTTCTACGTTTCTATGTCTGCTCTATTTTTTAAAAGTTAAAAAATTCCTGTGGAGTGGTTGTTATATTGGGAATGGCTCTTATATTGGGTTGCCCCAAGAAAGTCCAAAGTTTTTAAACAAGAAAATGCATTAAACTAAAAACAGTGATAACACACATGACAACTGCAAAAGATCTTTTTGTAAATCTTAATTCTACTGATAAAGCGAGTAACAATTTTCAAATTGCCTTGAAGACTACTTTTAGTCATTGTTTCCCAGAGTTTAACTGAACAAATTTGGGTAAATAACTGAGGGCAGAACAACTGGAAAATAATACAAGTGCAACATAAGAACAATGAGAGGTCAAAGGCAAGGGTGCTTAACTGGAGAACAGGTAAGATCAGGTTAGAATGCTGATCACTCAAGATGGCTCGGCAGTGAAGCTAGCAATAGTTTGACAGAGATCTTTAATTGCGATAATGTTAATTCAAAATAAATATACTCTTGCAAGGTGCAAAGTGAACAAAGAATAGTCTGTGGATAGTTAAGTGATTAAAAGTAAACAGAAACTTGAAAGGAATGTGCAGGATCGTGAAATAAGTTGTGCGATTTTTAAGTTTGTCCACCCCAGTCCAACAGCGGCACCTCCAAATTGTGTAATAAAGTAACATTAAAGAGACTCTAAGAGTCCAAAAATTAGGAGGAATTCAGAGAGTAGGAATGTGGAGACAGAGATTACATGGCCAAAAAAATTACAGATACTTAGAAACTAGAAGAATAATTAAAAGAATTACATTATTATGGGTGAAGAAAGAAGCCCAATGACGGAACTGAATTAATCATAGAATCCCTGCAGTGTGGAAGCAGTCCATTTGGCCCATCGAGTGCATACCGACCCTCTGAAGAGCAGCCCACTCAGAGCCATGCCCGCACCCTATCCCTGTAACTCTACCTTTCCCATGGCTAATCCACCTAGCCTGCACGTCCGTGAACAGTTTGGGCAATTTGACATGGCTAATCCACCTCACCTACACATCTTTAGACTGTGGGAGGAAACTGGAGCACCCAGAGGAAACCCAGGCAGACAAGAGGAGAACATGCAAACTCCACACAGACAGTTGCCAGAGGGTGGAATCAAACCCAGGTCCCTGGCACTTTGAGGCAGTAGTGCTAACCACTAAGCCACCATGTCACCCTAAATGATTGTTATTTATATGACGTACCAATGTGGAGCAGGAGTAGACCATTCAGTCCATCAAGCCTGTTCCAACATTTGATGAGATTGTGACCCATCCAATTGTGGCCTCAATTCTTCTTTCTTGTCAATCCCCATTTCCTTGGGCTCCCTTTTCAATCAAGGATCCATCTAACCCAGTCCAATAAATATCCAACAACACTGCCTTCACTGCTCTCTGGGGAAGTCAATTCCATAGGCTAAATCTCTGATAAAAAAAACTCATCTCTGTGATAAATGGAAAATGCCTATTAATGGACTGAGCCCCAATTTCAGTCACTCCCACAAGGGGCAAATTCCTCTCAGAATCCACTGTGTCAAGTCCCCTCAGAATCTAATATATTTCAATAAAATCACCATCTTCCTTCTAAACTTCAATAGAGAGAGGTCCAGTCTTTTCTCATAGGATAATACCTTCAAACCAAGTTGAGTGAACCTTATTTGAATTGCTTTTAATGCTATTCCATGCCTTCTTAAATAAGGAGATCACAGTATTCCAAAAGTGGCCTCATCCTCTATACTCTCTACTTTCGTAATCCACTTTCCTTGCAACATCCCATTTGCCTTATATGCTAAGTTTTGTGATTCCTGTACCAAGAGACCCAGATCTACCTGTACCCCAGAGCTTTGCATTTTTGCTACATTTGAATAATATATCACTTTTCAATTCTTCCTGCCAAGGTGGACTGGTTATAGATTGCCAACCCAAAAATGACCTATTTGTCTCTTCTCTCTGCTGGCCAATCTATCCCCTATCCATGCTAATATATTACCCCTACACCATCTGTTTTCATGAATGATGCTGTAAGTGAGAAGGAGAGCGTAATTTGAGAAACAGAAGAAACAATGTGGAAATGTAGTTGTAAAATTTAAAGAGAATAAATCACTGAAACTGGATGTTATACATCCGAGGGTGTTAAAATAAATCAGAGATCCCATCCAAAATGGGAAATGACACTGAAGGAAAGAAAGATAAATACGTTAAACATCAATCAAATGTAATGGGTTGATTTAAGATAGCCAGAACAGGTTTGTTAAAGGCAGATTTTGTTTGAAACATCCAAAATATTTTTTTTTTAAGAGGGATAACTGTGTAAACTGAATATTATAGATAAATGATTTTCAGGAAATGTTACATACAAAAAGGTTGCTCCTAAAGATTTGCCAGAGCTATTGAGGCAGTTAATAGCATGTGTGGAAAGTTTGGTAATTGGGGTTGTGGAAGGGAATTGGAGTTAAGTGTAACCAGGCATTAACAGTGAATTTATTTTTGGTTTTGGTATGTTATATAAATGATTTGAATGTGAATATAGGAGGTATGGTTACCAAGTTTGCAGATGACACCAAAACAGGTGGTGTAGTTGACAGTGAAGAAAGTTCTCTCAGAGTACAAGAGGACTTTGATCAGATGAGTCAATGGGCCAAGGAATGACAGATGAAGTCTAACTTAGATAAATGTCATGTGTTGCATTTTGGGAAGGAAAACCAGGGCAGGACTTAAACACTTAACTAGGTCCTGGGGAGTGTTCATTCGAGAGTGTGGTGCTGGAAAAGCACAGCAGGTCAGGCAGCTTCCGAGAAGTAGGAGAATCGACATTTAGGCAAAACCCCTTCATCAGGAATTTTGGGAGTGTCTGGGGAGTGTTGCCAAACAAAGACATTGGGTGCAGGTGCACAGTTCCTTGCAGGTGGTGTCACAGGTAGACAGAGTGGTGAAGGCAGCGTTTGGCATGCTTGCCTTCATTGATCACAACATTTGGTATAGGAATTGGGATGTCATGATGCAACTATACAAGACATTGATAAGGCAACTTTTAGAATACTGTGTACAATTCTGGTTGCCTTTCTGTAGAGAGATGTTGTTAAACTTGAGAGGGTGCAGGAAAGTGTTACAAGGATGTTCCCAGGACTGGAGGTTTGAGCTGTAGGGAGAGGCTGAGTAGGCTGGGGCTTTTTGTCCCTGGAGTGTCAGAGACTGAGGGGTGACCTAATAGAGTTTTATAAAATCATAGACATGGATAGAGTGAATTACAAAGGTCTGTTTCCTAATCTGGAGGAGTCCAGGTTTAAGGTGAGAGAGGAAAGATGTAAAAAGGACCTGAGAAATACATTTTTCAGGCAGAGACTAGTGCATGTATGGAATGAGCTACCAAAGGAAATGGTACAATTATAACATTTTAAAAGGTATCCCGGTGGGTACATGAATAGAAAGGGCTTAAGAGTGATATGGGCCAAATGCTGGCAAATGGGACTAGGTCGGATCGGGATGTTTGGTCAGCGTGCATGAGTTGGACAGAGGGGTCGGTTTCTATGCTATATGATTCTATGATCTTCTATTCGGGGGTACATTCTCAAAATTTACTAATCACCCCAAAACAGGACATTTAATAAGCAGCTGGAAGCATTACAAAAGACCTCAAGATAACAGATAGATAGAAGAAGCAATGCAAGATGCTAGACAATGCATTTTGGAAGATAAACAAGGAACTTGAGTGAACATTCAAATGGAAAGGCAAAAGGTACGGACAAACATGTTTATATTCATATATATAGTTCACTGAAAATGAAAGCAAAAAGATTAAACTATAAACATTGCAAAATAAACAATGGACTATCTTTCAAAAATGCAACTGAGTACAGTGTGGCAGTAGGTCAATGAATGAGTATAGAGTGTGAATGAGTTGGAGAGAACTGGAACTATTGGGACTATTTCCACTGAAGAGGAGAAAGTTGGATGGAATTATACTGATGTTAACAAATTATCAAGACTTTGGAAAAAAGTGAGAAAGGGCACATTATTTCCAATGGTTAGGTACTCAGTGATGTGTGTGTGTCTGTGTGTGGTGCAATCAATGTTGAGGGCGTGGCGCTGGAAAAGCAAAGCAGGTCAGGCAGCATCTGAGGAGCAGGAGAATCGACGTTTCGGGCATAAGCCCTTCATCAGATATGAAATCCCAATTCCTATACCAAAGGTTGTCACCAATGAAGGCAAGCATGCCAAACGCCGCCTTCACCACCTTGTATACCTGTGACTCCACTTGCAAGGAACTGTGCTGCTGGACCCCAGGTCTCTTTGGCAACACTCCCCAGACTCTCCCAAAATTCCTGATGAAGGGCTTATGCCCAAAGCGTTGAACCTCCTGCTCCTCGGATGCTGCCTGACCTGCTGTGCTTTTCCAGCACCACACTCTCGACTCTGATCTCCAGCATCTGCAGTCCTCACTTTCTACGTGGTGCAATCAATATCAAATTGCCAAAGATGAGAAGAGGGATTAGGTTAAACCTTTTTTGTGCAATCCGTTGTTGGGAAATATATTTTGTCTAGGGGAATGGTTGAGGGCAGAGACAGAGACAATCACATCTTGGGAAGACTAAATAAATATTTCAAGCAGAGAAAGTCTCGAGCCCACTGATAAGTGGTCTCAAGACAGTGAAATTAGCTTTGTTGCTTCCTATATCTCCGCCAGATTTTCTCCAATGAATTAAATTGTCATCTTTTTGCTTGAAACAGGTCTTAAGCTTATGACAAACCCTTTGGGAATTATCGATCAGGAAATCCAATTTCAGCTTAACACTTGCAACAAGGGCATAATGACATTTCTAAAAGGCTACAAAATGCAGCTGTCATTGTTTTATGTAATTAACAACGTATGAAATTGTAACAGATGGAAGAAATAAAACAATGTATACCTGTAAAAGTAACTAGTTGTAACTTGAGAAGTTCAAACTCTGCCTGCAAGTATTATTAATTAACTGACAGAAATTACAAAGTTCTTTAGTATCAGGGCAAAGTCTGAGGTAGTCTGTCGTACTTCACTCTTTTCTGTCACCAAATACACATATAATTGAAATACCGATGCACCCTACATCAGTATGTAGCACTCCCACTATCAAAATATCAGAGGCTCCAGAATCTGTGAGATTCAAGTTCACTTAGGGTTTTTTGGATTAGATTAGATTCCCTACAGTGTGGAAACAGGCCTTTTGGCCCAACCAGTCCACACCGCCCCTCCGAAGAATAACCCACCCAGACCCATATCTCTCTGACTGATGCAAATCCTAAAGGGTTCTTAAATATTGAATGCAAGATTTATTTTCTCATTGGTCTCAGTTAACACACATAGACAATTATTTCTGCAGAATAGTGAAACAGAACAGGATGATGACATAGTTAGATTACTTACAGTGTCGAAACAGGCCCTTCGGCCCAACAAGTCCACACCCTCCCTCTGAAGAGCAACCCACCCAGACCCATTCCCCTACATTTACCCCTTCACCTGACACTACGGGCAATTTAGCATGGCCAATTCACCTCACCTGCACATTTTTTGGACTGTGGGAGGAAACCCGAGCACCCAGAGGAACCCCACGCAGACACGGGGAGAATGTGCAAACTCCACACAGACAGTTGCCTCAGGCGGGAACTGAACCCAGGTCTCTGGCGCTGTGAGGCAGCAGTGCTAACCACTGTGCCACCCACAAGATTTTGCAAAAGTGTTAACTTCCACAAGAAAAACACAATCTAATCCATCAGATGGATGAAATAAAAATGCTTTGAAAATGGGTAACTGATTCAGAAGCCACAAAATTAGAAAATTATATACAATGAATTTTGATGGCACAGTTTCATGTGAACAAATATGACAAGTGTAATATCCTAAGCTCCAGGCTTAGGCCTTTGGCCATTTTTAGTGCGTCAGCCATGGTTCGGTCAGTAATAATGGGGGTTTTGCCTTTGGCAGGTTATTTTACCCGATGCAGGAATACTTATGCCATCCTCGGTGTGAAGCAGCAACAGCGTGTAGATAATGTGGTATTGAAGAGCCCAACGGATAGTTATTACAGCTGGCTATTATATACAATTTTTGCATTCAGAGACGCACATACCTGGGCTAGTATAAGGTTATTCAGTTCCAGCAAAAAAGCATGCTTGGGGTTGTTTATCTTGCTTCAAGTGATCTGGAGTCTGAGACCTTTATACCCTCAGATTACATGCTGTGATGGTGGTGATGTCATGAACTTGTTTCTTAAAAGGCATAACGAATACTGACTGAGGTACATAACCCAACAGGTAGCATTGTCAACTCACTCACAAAGCTTGGAGTTCAAATCCCACTTTGGAATCCAAAGCTGATATGCCAGTGAAGTACCAATGGAAATGCTGCACTTTTGGAGGTGCAGTCTTTAAAGGTGAGACATTGAATCCCAGCTCCCTCAGCAGGTGAATGCCTAAGATCCCATATTACTATTTCTAAAAAACACAGCAAGGAGATATTCCCACGGCCCTGACTAATGTTCATCCTTCATACAGCATCACCAGACCACTTTTAAAAGTCCTTATATCAGCTGTCAAAATGTCCAGTGGTCTCAAAAGTGACGTACATCTGCATGTCTTTTTTTCTTTATTAATTGATGGTCTTGCTGTGGGAGTAAAATAAAGCAGCTCAGATTACAGAGCAGGGTGACACTTTGGATCAAACACTGGCAAGTACCACTACAGTTTATGGCAGCAATGTCAAGTGCAACTGGTGTGGCTGGTTGTAAAGTAGCAGTTGGAGAAACTGATACTAATTCTGTCAGGAGGATTACAAACTGAGTTTTTCAATCAGCTTTCACAACATTCAATAGATTTAATGACAGTAACAAGATGTTTTAAACTCAGATCAGTGAATCACGAACAACATGAATATGACTAAAATTATATACCATGCATAGATTTTGCCCAAAATCAATAGTTGGAAGTCTTGATAAAGCAAACCTCCCACAACTTGTGTCTGTACCGACAATAATTTTATTTCAGATCAGTAGTAAATCAACGATGTCTTAAGTGTTTGCTACAGTCCTTTTAGGGAGGTGATAACAGATCTTAACATCTCTAATATGTAATCAGAACGTCATAGCCATCATTCATTAGCGAATGAGACATTCTAATCTTGATAAACACAGGTTCTATAACTGAAAGTACTGACTATCAAAGTAAAACTAAAGGTCACTTCTGTGAAAGACAGTGACTTTAACAAACCGAGAGAAGGAAAGAAGAAATAAGGGAAAAAGAAACAAACCAATCAGTCCAACCTACCCATGTAACACAACCCATCCATTCCTGGTGTCAATCCAGTAAATGTGCTCTGACTGCGCCCAATGCCTATCCTTAAAAAAACCCACCAAAGCTGCCTAACGGATCAAAGTTAAATGAACATAGCTGGTGGTGGGATTTATAGATAGGATGAACAAATCATTGGAAGGAACTGCAGATAATTGAACTGTTGAGGAGAGTTAGGTGGAAGACTGATAATGGAAGCTCGGAGTTTAGAGGTTAGAGTTGTTTGATGCAATAATATCCATGGAACACAAGGTTACCTAAAAACAGGGAGAAGACAGAAACAGTATGACGTTACAAGTCAGTTGCATTTAAAGCTTAAAGCATTTCTAATGTACAAATAATCATTTTCAAATGCTTTTGCTTGTAATGAATCCTTATAAATGAGTGAAAATGACAATATTTTCTTACCTTGTGTCATGTGAAACTTTGCAAAGTAATTTCCGCAGGCAATCCTGTATTATTTTGTTGTGTGTTTTTTTCCTGCAGCCACTTCCTTAAGAAATCCATTCCTCATCCTCTCTTTTACTCAGCCATTACAATCGTGTGATTATATTCTTTATCCCCAAGGGAATTACAGGAAAATTATAGCATGGGCAAGTATTATCTTTTATGCAATACAAAACAGTGCGTAGGCAGACCTTAGCAATATTCAATAACGCTGACAAGACGAGACTATGACAGGCTCAAAGTCCGTGTGCACACCCTAGTTATCCATCTCTACCATCCACAATGCCAACAGCAACACTTCACAGCAGGTTCACACTGTAATCTCCTCCTGTGGAGCTTAAACATCATAAGTCAATTCTCAAGGGCTGAGAGATGGTGTCTGTACATAGTTCAAATTTCAGAGCCTTACAGAGGAGCATTTTTAAACTAGCATTTAATCCATTGAAAAGCTGAGTAAATTAGTGGACAGAAATCAAACTAAGCTCTTGCTCTCAATTTACCATATTAGAATACACACAGCTCACTGTGTTACCACACAAAATATTAAAATCAATCAAAGTTGCATATTGCTTACTTCATTATCAGTTTAAAAACCAAATTGTTTCAGGTTTTGTTCTTTGAGTGAACAAAAGGACAGAAGCCAATGAGAAAAAAAATTTGGGAACACTCTGGATCATTTTAGTGCTTGGTGCATAATGTCTTGTTTAGCACCATGCATAAACTAACACATCACACTATAAAAATGGAACCAAATAAACACAAAAGAAAAATAAGTTGGAGAAAACAAATGAAAAAGAAAAGTATGAACAGAAACACAGTACATGGAATTTTATGGTAAACAAAAGAAGCAGGAGAGATAAGAGCCTCAAAACGAGAAAAACACACATCATCAAAACTAGGCATTTCAAAATTGAAAATCTCCTTCTGGTATTCTAAAATAACTCCCAACAACGAAAAGCATCATTTTGCGCAGCCATATCTTCTGTCCCCAGAAGACGTTTATTTTGTGCCACAAGAATCAGATTGCACAATATCAAGCCTCTGATAGCGTGGGTGGTGAGAACTTTCAAAGGCAGGGATAAGACTGAGAGGTTTTCTTTGATATCAACTAACATATTTACAACATTATGGATGGAACATAATAGAGATCTCAAAGCTTCAAGGCAAAGTCCCAAAGTTCACATGAGCAAAACAGCCAGAATATTTGCAGCAGGAGGAGATTAAGATCAGATTGACATAAAGAGAGATGGAGCAAGAGATGAAAGTCTGCTGCCAGAATAACTAGAGAGGGGCTTGAAGCACTGCGTAATCAAACAAGACCTTAAAGATTTTGGAGTAAGGTCCTACTGTAGCTTTTCATCATTAAAAAGTGACATAATGTCACAAAATGACATAATATATCCTGTTATTCCTAGACTGATAAAGTAGCTTTGGGATAATGCATGTTTTGGCAGTGCGATTTGGATACGACATTGCTGAAGAATTAGGGCACGGGACTTTGGAGAATATTTACCTCAGTTGGCAATAGTGTAATTCTAGTGGGGATCGGTTCATGCACTTCGTCTGCGCATCCGCACATCGAAATTTCCACACTGTTCTGGGCATGTGTCAATGTTCTTGCTGTTCTGCGCACACTCCAGTGTCAGCACATGCACAATGTTTGTTCCACTTTTTGTGCCATTCTGCGTACGCGCCAATGTCAGCTGCCAACACAGCAGCTTTCTGTGAGAAGTATTGCAGCAAACAGCTTTTTTTACATCTTTTTAAATGCACTGTGTTAAATTTACTTTTGTTTTGTTAATCAGTATGATTTCAACTTTCATTCAGGACGTGCGATACTTTGCATTAGACTTTTGGGTGATTTTTGAGTGATACTGAGTGATACTGAGTGATGTTTGTTGCTGGTCTGCCCCAACCTCACTTTTCCCATAGACCCCATTATTTCTATTAAGCGATTTTTTTTGCTGGAACGCAACTAAGGCATTATTGGAGAACCACCTGTATTCCAGGAGCTTCCAATTTCCAACAGTGTTGGAAAGAGGCATGCGGGAGGCTGTGTTGTTACTTGTATTCAACAGTACATAAAATTCATAAAGGGTCCCCCAACAACACGTTCTAAACTCATGATCACTGTCAACTAGAAGGATAAAGTCAACAGATACATGGGAACACCAACCCCCTGTAAATTCCTCTCCAAGCTACTCATCATCCGGACTTTAGAAACATATCAACGTTCCTTCAGTCTCATTGGGTCAAAATCCTGAAACTCCCTTCCCTTACACTATTGTGGGCGTACCCATGACAAACAGACTGCAGTGATTCAAGAAGGCAGCTCACCACCACATTCTCTGGGGAAGTCAGGGATCGGCAGTAAATGCTGGCTCAACCCACAGCCCTTCAATAAACTAAAACAAAACCATTGTAGTGCACTCTGAAGCAAGGGTAAAATGCATTGTGTTTTGGTCTTACTAACATTCTGCTCACAGGTTTTAATTCAGGAAAGGATTGGCAAGGAGATTTTCACTTTCTACATTAATCAAAAAGGTCCAGCACTGCTTATGATTAGATTGTACTCATTGGATAAGTACAAAAATATTTTGTGATTTCTTGCCACAGCTGTGCTACAGCTGTGAATGTTAATTTCCGACAATTTATTTTTGCTCTATTGGATCAGGTAGTTATGAAGGGCTTGTGCCCGAAATGTCAATTCTCCTGCTTCGCGAATACTGCCTGATCTGCTGTGCTTTTCCAGCACCCCACTCTCGACTTTGATCTCCAGCATCTGCAGTCCTCACCTGCTCCCAGTTAGAGATCTCACCCAAAAGTCATTTTCTTCATCGGACCCACTCTCCTCATTAGTCTGAGTGGGTCACAGATATTAGGTGATTTTCTCACAACTGATAACTCTTTCTTGCACATTGGTCTTCGTCATCAGGTAAGAAAGATCTCCAACCACCGTGCAAGGTAGTTTTTAGTTTGCAAGGGTTGGTTCCCTTATAACAGGGTGTGTATTATAATCACCCTTGGCTCCTATCCAGCTCTGGTGGCTTCCCCTAACTTGATAAAAAGTACCATTTCTCAATCTTCCCCTACACGGTCTCAAATGTCTTGATGGTTCTTGAACACTACCTTACTATTACTTCCTTTACCTTGTCTGTCAAATGTCGCCCATCTCTATTTTCAGTATGAAGCTAAAGCCGCACCCAATTGCTTGATCGCGATGTTAATCATCCCGTTGAATAAGATTTTAAACACTTCATAAATGTCATTTGGTGCTCCAAGCCTCAGAAACAACTGATCACTTAACTTTCTTTCAATGACACTATCACACATAACCATTTGTTTCAGTTTCAAAAACCACTGAGTAACTTGTGGGTGAAGCAAGACCTACTCCAATACCTGCAGCTTCCACCAGATCTTTACTCCAGGACATTAAATAATCCTCAAAATTAGACTTTTCTCATGGTATTTTGTGCTCATCAACATGAGCAATTTTAATGCTGGGAACTCAGTAAAGGTACAACACTTTTGCACTGTTTTGGAGACATCAAGTTGTACAGGACAGAAACAGACCCTTCGATCCAACTTGTCCAGGTCGACTAAGTATCCTAAATTAATACCTTCCCATTTGCCAGCATTTGGCCCATATCCCTCTAAACCCTTCCTATTCATGTGCCCATCCAGCTGCCTTTTAAATGGTGCAATTCAACTGGCCTCCACCACTTCCATTGGCAGCTCATTCCATCCATGCACCACCCTGTGTGTGAAAGTTTTGCACCTTTGGTCACTTTTAAATCTTTCCCCTCTCACCCTAAATCCTCTATATTTGGAATCCCCTACCCTCGGGGAAAAAAGACCTTGCCTGTTCACCTTATCCATGCCCCTCATAATCTTATAAACCTCTATTAGGTCACCCCTCAACCTCTGACAATCCAGGGAAAATAGCCCCAGCCTATTCTGCGTCTCCCTATTGCTAAAACCCTCCAACCCCGGCGACATCCTTGTAAATCTTACCTGCATGCTTTCAAGTTTAGCAAACTCTTTCCCATAACAAGGAGACCACAATTGAGCGGGTCTGGTTAATCCGAAATCCAGAAAGTTCTCCCCTCAAGTCAGCATCATGACACATTTGCAATTCTGAAACCAACCAAACTGCAGCTCCACCGAGTGAGATGCTCAGTCCCCAGAAGAACTGGATTGTTATTGTAGAAAGTCCCTTCATGTGCAACCGTCCCAACTCACCTCAGACAAACAGCTCAAGCCTCTAAATCAAAAGTGGAACAATGAATAAAGGCAATTCTGATACACTTAGATGGTAAGATGAATTCAGCACTGAGAACCTACAGTTGAAGGTTACATCGACCTCGACAAATAATGCAATTTTTCAGTGCTCCTACAAGACAGCGGAGGGTACTTGTGGTATTATGGTATTGGATGCCAGACTTGCATGTAATAGTCTCTCAATTGTTAATTTGCACTGAGCCATGGTATACTTCACAGTCATTCCTATTATTAGTAAAATAGTCGGCCTGGAGCCACAAAACGTCCCCTAGATTGAGGACTAGCAGGATATGTATTACCTGTAGTAAGAATAGATGAGTCATACATTTGATTGGCTTCCAACTGTCCTTTTAAGGTGACCAAAGTTTCAAAGAATGGCTTAAGTCAGCAGAAAGAGAGTCTTGCCCATGGGTATGCTTAAAATGCAGGATGATGGATTGCCGTTCCTTCTCTGGATTTATTACAAAATGTGTACTCAGCCAGGATCAAACAAGAACCACACACACCTAAATAATCCATCCATGATCTTTTAATGTTTGAGAAGTATATGGTTTTCCACAGCTGTGTTTCTACAATAGTCCAGCGACAATCAACACACAACTGTAAGGTATAGCAAAAGGTGGATCAAACTACCTGGCTCACTCTTGCATGCTTACTACCTGTTACCTGACATCAAGGTTCCTGCTTGCTGTAACAAGAGCCTATTTTATTGTACTGAGTAGCAGAGTAGGCTCAACAAGATTCCATGCTCGACTGCTGCTCCAACCTTGTGTTCCTGCGTTGAAACCATTCTGACTGTATGCAACAGACACTGTTTGATATGAATTGTGAATATTTATTGTAATTGTAACTGTAGTGACTGTAAGCACTATATTGAAAGAAACTAAATGACGATGAAAAATTTGAAACATTACATAAATCTTAGAAATGTGATGAAGTATTTAAAAACAAGGTTGGCAGTTTATATGCGATGTGGCAAGGGATGAAAAAAAAACACTAGAAAAACCGCTAGAGATGGTGGCGTAGTGTTAATGTCACTGAACCAGAAGCACATTCTTCTGGGGATTTGGGTTCAAATGCCACCACGACAGACTATGAAATTTACATTCAACAATAATCTGAAGTAAAAGGTTAGCCTAATGGTAACAAAACATCAATCTTGCTCACTAATTCTCTTTAGGGAAGGAAATCTCCTGGCCACCGGCAACGTGGTTAACTCTGGTCATTTAGGAATGGGCAATAAATGCTGGCCTAGCCAGTGACATTGTCATCCCTTGAATGAATAAATAAAAACATTGGAAGGGGGTCCAGAGTCAACAGTAAAAAAAGTCTGAAATGAACTACTACAGCGAATCGAAAGGAATGAAGATTTTTAAAAGATGAATTTGAACATCCGGTACTGAAATAAATACTTAGAAATAGGGAAACTCTCCAAGATGAAACCACCAAATTTTGCACAATGCTGGACCTCAGATGGAATGCCAAAATATTTAAGGGAAATATTTTTGCTAGAAACTACTACCTGCATTTCCATTCCATTGTCCAAAGATGTCGCATACTGTTAATTAGCAGGCAAATTCTCAGATTTCAGCCATAGCAATCACTATAATCTAAGGCTGAAAATTTAGACTATGAAGAAATGCAAAACATACAGCTGCAGGCACTTATTACATAGTAACTCCTAACCTTTGCAATCCAGAAAGTCATAGAACATTACACCACAGTACAGGCCATTCAGCCCTCCATGTTGCACCAACTTGTGAAACCAATCTAAAACCCATTTTACCTACACTATTCCATTATGACTCTTCATTATTTTAGGCTGCACGGTGGCACAGTGGTTAGTACTGTTGCCTCACAGCACCAGGGAGCCGGGTTCAATTCCCGCCTCGGGCAACCATCTGTGCGGAGTTTGCACATTCTCCCTGTGCCTGCATGGGTTTCCTCCGGGTGCTCTGGTTTCCTCCCACAGTCCAAAGATGTGCAGGTTAGGTGAACTGGCCATGCTAAATTGCCCGGAGTGTTAGGTGAAGGAGAAAATGTAGGGGTATGGGTCTGGGTGAGTTGCTCTTCGGAGGGTCGGTGTGGACTTGTTGGGCCGAAGGGCCTGTTTCCACATAATTAGATTAGATTATTTACTATCAGCCATGTTTATCCACCATTTAAATGGGCATCATGATGTGTACAAGCTGAACACAATACGACTTCTCACGAATCTGAGCTATTATATGTTAGTTCATTTGGTTCCATCCATTTCTCATGAAATTATCCCTGACAGTTATGCTTATTATTCCACAACAGAAGTGCAAAAGGTATTTTAAGAAGTCAGCAGAGGCACATTTAAGAGTTAATAAGGTGCCTTCGATTCCAGGAATTTACATAACAGATTATACATGGGCTCTGTCTAGTTCCTGCTGTCTGAGAGCTGATAGCTCTCTGCCTTTGTCTGTATTGCCAGTTAAATCCAAGTCTTTGTGTCTTTATCAGAGACAAAGCTTTAACTCTTTCCGGGAAGTTTAATCTTTGTAAAACAGCACCGAAGAGCACAACAGAAACAAAGCAACAAATGCAGAAGGAACTAAAGATATATCAGCCTCAGTAACACAACATAACAAAGGCACCACAGTGGCATTGAGAGCAGTCGTAATACATTGCACCCTGGCAGTTATAAACAAGTGGCCAAATATTTGTAGGAAGAGGTACGCATGAAATGAGCTTAGAAGTGAAAAATGAATGAACAGCAACAAGCAGATTGCTGTTGGGTTTTTAGATAATATCAGCATTCTACACAGGTTAATCCAGGTTACTTTTTCACAAGAATTAATTTCAGCTGTACTGCACACACCAGAAGGTTTTAAAAAAGCATCCCATGAGAAATCAGTGCTGTCAACACCATCCTTCGATCAAAGCCTTTCAAACAAACGCATATCTCTTCCCCCGCCTCTCTCCTCACCTCCTCACCCCCCCCCCCCCCCACTCCAACAGCAGTGAGCCTTCCCCACATGACCACCCTCCCCCAGTACATACAGAGTTCCTTGCCTGACAAGGCTACGAGTTTCTGACCATCCATGAAGGCTGGTCACCAGGGCAAACACGTTGAGGGAGAAGAGAATAACACAAGGAAATAAAACACTTCTGTGAGAGAGTGGGGGCCGAAAGCAGACCAGAACTCGGTCAAACAGCTGCTCACTCACATCAGGGCATCAAAAACAAAAGGCAGCCGCAGCAAGCCAAAACAACAAAAAAAAGAACCTTCTCCCTTTTCGACCAAATACACAGGCAGCTCTGCTTTCAGCTCCCACCCCCCCCCCCCCAGCACCTCAGTCAGTCAGCCAGCACTCACCTGCGTCCCCAGAGGGAAGGGGCTTCACTACTTCCCAGCTCCCAGCACAAAGTGACAACTGCTCTGAGAGAGAGAGAGAGAGAGAGAGACAGCAAGAGGGGGGAGAGACAGAGAGCAAATGAGGTTCCAGCTTCGCTCACTCCGCTCTCTGACCAGCTCATCCCACTGCGCAAGCGCTCCGGCACCCACAACAACTCAAAGAGACAGAGAAAGCAAAACAAAAGTTGAAAGAAAAACAGAGGTCTGCTGGAGAAACTCTTCAGACTCACAGTGGACACGAAACCCTAACTCTCTCTCTCTCTCTCTCTCTTTGCACAGATTTGCTGATTTCTCTTTGCTTTTGTTTCAGATTTCCAGCAGTACTTTACCTTCTTTAAAACAAAAAAAAGTTAAACTTTTGCCCAAACTTTGGGAGACCACGTGGGCTCCTGTTTTGAGTGTGTGTGTGAGATGGGGTGGTGGGACGGAGAGATTATCCTGGCGCCGACTGTTTGTAAACATTGGGATTCCAAAAAAACTATGGGCAACATTTGTTTCTGACTCCCTGGTGAAATAATCAACTCTCTGCACAACTTTTCTTTGCCTCAGCCTGGTGAATAAATTGTCCTTTCCCCCCCCCCCCCCATCATAAATAAAACAGCAGTATGTCCATTCAGAGAAAATCCAGGAAATGTTTCACTTGAAGAAAGGAAGTGTTTGAACAAAATTTGAATATTTGAGTCGATGGCAAAAAGATGATAGAATTTTTGTTATTTAGCCCCTTTATGATAGTTGACATTAGTTGGAGGAATGTATGACATTCTTGAGTTTTAGTTTGGAGGAGGATGTGCCTTAGTAGTAGTGAAACTGAAATCTACCTGAGAATAAGGTCATAGAAATGTACAGCATGGAAACAGACCCTTCAGTCCAACTCATGTGCATTGACCAGATTTTAGATTAGATTACCTACAGTGTGGAAACAGGCCCTTCAGCCCAACAAGTCCACACCGACCATCTGAGGAGCAACCCACCCAGACCCATCCCCCTACACCTAACATTAGGGGCAATTTAGCATAGCCAATTCACCTAACCTGCACATCTTTAGACTGTGGGAGGAAACCCACGCAGACACAGGGAGAATGTGCAAACTCCACACAGACAGTTGCCCGCGGTGGGATTTGAACCCGGGTCTCTGGCGCTCTGAGGCAGCAGTGCTAACCACTGTGCCACCATGAATTAATCTGAATTAATCTAGTCCCATTTGCCAGCACTTGGCTCATATCCCTCTATACCCTTCCTATTCATATACCCATCCAGATGCCTTTTAAATGTTTTAATTCTACCAGCCTTCAATACATCCTCTGGCAGTTCGTTCCATGCACGCACCACCCTCTGAATGAAAAAGCTGCCCCTTACGTCCCTTTTAAATCTTTTCCCTCTCATTTTAAACCTATTCCCTCTAGTTCTGGACTCCCCCACCCTAGAGAAAGACCTTTACTGTTTACCCTATCCATGCCCCTCATGATTTTATAATTTGGAGTGGCAGGTGTTGGACTGGGGTGTATAAAGTTAAAAGTCACACAACACCAGGTTATAGTCCAACAGATTTAATTGGAAGCACTAACTTTCAGAGTGCTGCTCCTTCACAACCACCTGATGTTGTGTGATTTTTAACCATGATTTTATGAACCTCTATAAAGTCACCGCTCAGCCTCTGACGCTCCACGAATGCAGAACCAGGTACATTAATTTTGCTTGTTCACACTTTGGTGTGTAGATCAGGGTGGGGAATTGTTTTTTTTTAGAAAAGTCTTTCTGCTTATTTCTCATATGTACTTTCCCTAAAAGTTGCTAAAAATGCATCACAGAATTCTAAGTTGACATTACGTGAGATGTGATACAGTTCTATTTTGGTGCATTATTTTATGTCAGAGGTTCAATATAATGGCAAGTCTTTTGTGTTCTAATGCACTAAAGCATCTTTAAGTGAGTACTATGTGCATGAGAGAAGTGTTTGGCAAACATTTTATGCTTGAAAAGAAGTTTATTTTTGTTAAGGTTGACATCTCAGTATAATGAGGAGATACCCCGTGGATAAGTATACCATGTGGTGTAGTAATAGAGTTGTGCAGATTCCATTTTAACTCCTTACAGCCCTGCTAAGTATCACTCATCATCGGTGTAACTCATTTACAGAGGGTATGAAGGCATAATAAGCAGGTCATTTCCAATCCAATATGTCACTATCAAAATTGCACACAAGTTAATATACTGATCACAAGTAAAAAATAAAATATTTATTTTATTAAATTACAAGGAAAGTGGTGTAAATACTGATTGTCCCTTTCCGTAAGACACATCTGCAGCCCTACAGAATGATAAGCAAGCTCAGGCAGGAGAAAGGACACTGACAAATTACCAGACAGCCTCTGAGTTGATAGTACGGTTTGAATTACTGCGTTAGTAGAGGAGATTTTTTTATATATAAAAGAGACATCTGGAGGGAACATTTGAGGAGAAAGGCCATAATTTATGTCATTAATTAAATAAATATGTAACAGAATATTTTAGAAGTGAAAATGTAGTGTCGATGCAATTTGTATCATCATATTGTTGTTTATTAACGTCTGGCAAAAGGATGACCAAATACTCCTTAATATGGAGGCTGTACACCTTTAGCATTTTTCTTGGTCTTTAAGATGATTCATGTGGTTTTATTGCATGTGTGACTGAATGCTTTCCTGGATATGCCCACACATCTGGGCAGTCACAGGAACACAGACATTGAAAGCATGTACACCCACTCAATCCACAGAAATGAACTGGGAATTTACCTGCATGCCTTTGCGTTTCATAAATACCACAAAATAATTGATCTTAATGGTCTTTTGGAGGATGTGCTTGATCATAATATGGAGTAATTACTTCCACGATTTTCCCTGTGCTTTAACGTTAAACAATTTCTTATCTAACAAAGAATGGAAACGTGAATATTCCTGGAAAGAAGGGCATGTTGTCATAGTTTTTCACGTGTACTCATCAGGACCAATGCAAGAATGCCAGATTTCAAATGATGCAACTGACATCACTGGAGAAAAGGGTGCTGATTGGTTGGCAAGTCAACTCTTATTGGCCAAGGCTTTGCCATGGAAAAAGTAGCCATGGGAATTAAAGGCTCCCCAGGCTTCTGGGTAATTCAAAAAAATGTTCAAAGCTTGAACACCTTTTAGTTTGTAGAGAACAGAACCCAGCAGGAGAAGGTAAGTGTACCACAAAAGTCATTAGATAACTATAATTTCACTTAACTGAGAAGAATTGTGGAGATTGAATAACCAATTAGAAAACACTGTGAAATGGAGTAGAAGGTCACATGTTTATGTCCACAGTTGCTCAAACCACATTCTTGCCATCATTTTTTACTTTATTCTTTCTCAGGATTACTCATAGCTCGTAAGTTACTAATTCCATGCCTCTGTATGTGTAAACCATAAGTTAAGGGGTCAAACAATATAATTTGAAAAATCTTGAAGTTGTCACACTTGACCTGAGCTGTATTTCCCAAACACAATAAGCATGCTACTGCAGAAGATCTTATGTTTTGGATGTAAAAGTTAAATGAAAGCCCACAGCTGTAAATCACTGTTACTAGTCCCAAGCTGTGCAGCTAGCAAATAAATACTGAATTAAATATTTACACTTGGTTATTGACTGTTTCAGTAAGTTTGCACACTTTCATTTCTGGGATCTTTCATCTGAGCATACAAAAATGTCAGCTAGGGAAAAGAAAACAAACAAGTTCATCTGTAATACTCCAGTCACAATGAACAGCCATTACTATATAAACACGAAAGAACTGCCGATGCTGTGAATGAGAAACAAAAACAGCACAGTGGCTCAGTGGTTAGCACTGCTGCCTCACAGTACCATTGTTTTATTCCAGCCTTGGGCCACTGTCTATGTGGAGTTTGCACGTTCTCCCTGTGTCGTGTGGGTTTCCTCCAGGTGCTCCGGTTTCCTCCCACAGTCCAAAGATGTGTAGGTCAGGTGAATTGGCCATGCTAAATTGACCACAGTGCTTAGGGATGTGTAGGTTAGGTGCATTAGTCAGGAGAAATGTAAAGGGAATGGGTCTCAGAGGGTTACTCTTCGGAGGGGCGGTTTGGACTTGCTGGGCCTAATGGCCTGTTTCCACAGTGTAGTGATTTTAATAAATTGCTGGAAAAGCTCCGCAGGTCTGTCAGCATCTATAAAGAGAAATCAGAGTTAGCATTTTGGATCGGGTCACTCTTCCTCAGACACATCAACTCTGATTTCTCTTCACAGATGCTGCTAAACCTGCTGAGCTTTTCTAGAAATTTCTGTTTTTGCTACTATATTGACACTCTCTGTCCACTCAGAACCATGTAGTCTCTTAGGAGAGGAGAGAAAATAAATTAAAATCCAGGATAATTAAGGGGGGAATGTTAGTACCTTGAAACAATTTAAACTAGTCCAGAAAACCACATTAACTTATGCCACAAGATACCAGCTTCTTAAATTAATTAATCATTCCACAGCCAATTCTCCAATGAAGGAATTCTGTACCTTAGCACTCAACACAACAGTTAGCAATTTGTTCCACAAGCAGAATGATCTCATGGAAAAGAAGAGTCTTCTACATTCAGCCATTATCAATCTGCCCCTAACTCATAACCCCTGACAGTGTTTCTTTCTTCTGTCAGTATCCAGTGATACTTTTAGAAATGGGTTTTAATTAAATGTGATGTTACAGCAAAAGAAAAACTGTAACATTTCAGCTTTGGTACTCTGTGTTTGGAGAAATGCAATTGTACCCTGAATGTACTGGCTGGCTTGCTGTAGTTATCCAATCTCCCCCATTGCCATAATATGTGTGTGTGTCATAAGCATAGAGCCATAGAGTCATGCAGCACAGAAACAGACACTTCTGCCCAACGAGTCCATGCCGAACATAATCCCAAGCTAAACTAGTGCCACCTGCCTGCTCCTGGCCCATATCCCTGCAAACCTTTGCTATGCACGTACTGAAGAAGGGCTTATGCCCGAAATGTTCATTCTCCTGCTCCTCGAATGCTGCCTGGCCTGCTGTGTTTTTCCAGCACCACATTTTTCAACTATGCACGTACTTATCCAAATGTCTTTTAAATGTTGTAATTGTACCACATCCACCACTTCCTCAGGAAGTTCATTCTGCATGAAGACCATTCTCTGTGTAAAACAATTGCCCCTCATGTCTTTTTTTAGATCTGTCTCTGTCATCTTAAAAATGTGTCTGCGCCCCCCCCCCCCCAAGTCTTCAAGTCCCACATCCTATGGAAAAGACACCTATTATTAACCCTATCTATACCCCTCATGATTTTATAAACCTCCATAAGGTCACGTCTCAACCATTTGCACTCCAGTGCCTTTCTTTATAATTCAAACTTTCCATACCTGCCAACTGTGGTCTGTGCCAAACATTAAGCACACAACGTTTGTAGCATGGAGTTACAGTGGTGCAGCTTAATGTGTGTGAATTCTCTGAGCTACACAAGAGCCAGCTGAAAGAAATAGCAAAGAAGTATTAAAAATCCACTAGTCTACAACTTTGAATCATTGGCTGAATTAAAGTAACTTAACGCCATTGTGCAATGGAAATTACAGAAGATGTGAGGCAGAATTTAATCTATTTCCCACTCTCAGAGCGCGAGTAAGAGTCATAACCCTGTTATCAGTACTGGGAATAGAATGTGACAATCTATAGTTCCAGCTGAGTTGCTAATAGGGAGAAGACTCAGCAACAGGTTAAATGTGATCTTCCCAGATCTGCGAGCGAGGGTGGAATGGTATCAGGAATGCCAAAGCTGGACACAAGACTCTGCTAAGTGAGAGGGACAGTTTACTTCAGAGGATGAAATTTGAAATGGGCCAAATGCAGGCAAGTAGGACTAGCTTAGCTTGGGAAACATGATCAGCATGGATGAGTTGGACTGAATGAGTCTGTGTCCATGCTGTATGACTTTATGAGTCTATATTGCAGCCTAATTTCACTTAGAATCAGAATAGCAGAATAGTTGGAGAGATTTTGAAAACTTTGAGGACACACTTTGAATCCAGTATTAATGTTAGTTCGGAATAGAATGTGTAGAATTTCAAAGCTAAAGGAAAAAGGAAGATTAGTGATCAGTATGTGACTGCACTGGTACATCTGGAGTTTGGACAACTGAAAGATAATTTCATTAGGGTTGGATTGTCTTAATCTTGCAAGAGATCTTGCAGTGAGACCACATTTGCTGAGCATCAAGAAACCATCTCTCAAGAAAGCTATTGATGTGTGCGAAAGCTGTAAGATTGACAATCATCATTCGAGCATATTAATGATAGACCAGACAAGTCGTAGTCAAGAGACTTTCCAAGCTTAATGAGAATAATATATTAGAAAAAGGTGAAAAAGATATTTGGAGAAGAGCCAGCAGAAAGATCAAGACTGAGGGGACAGAATGTAAATATTACAGAAGACTTCCCAAGAATAAGAAAGCATGTCCGGCTGAGGACAAATAATTCTCTAATTGTAAGAAGCTGAATCACCGTGCATTTAAATGTTTAGCTAGAAAGAAGCAAGTCAAGGGATAAAGATGGCTGCTGAAGAGATGCTGCCATATTAAAGCAACAGGTTGGCATCATCAGGTCCAAAGGTGGCTTGTGATTGTTAGAATGTTGACAGCAGAAGGAGAACATCAAGCAAATTGCTAGACCAATGTTGATGCTCTGAGCAACCCCATGAGTTTCATGGATCTGTATGAAGTGGCTCAAGCTGAAGCCCTCTAAAGTAGGGTTGAGACTAAATGACAGAGCAACACCCATCACACAGGAAAAACTAAACTGATCTCAACACGCACCCCTGGAAGTATGTTTGCTGGGGGGTAAGCCATAGTGCAGAAGGCGATCATCATTGTTCACCATTACTCTTCACTTTCCATCTCTTAGCCAGTCTCATATTCACCCAGCTACTGCCCCTTTACAATCTTGTGAACAAATCTAATACGTTGCACTCTATGAAATGTCATTTGGAATCCCAGATACATGATATCAATCATAATAAGATCATGAGAAATTAGGAATAGGTATGGTCCAGGACCTGTACCACTATTCATTGCTGAACACGGTCTCAGAGCCACTTTCTTGACTGGTGCCAATAACCCATGACTCCTTTGTCAAACAAAACTCTGTCTACCTCAGCCTTCACTAGATTCAATAATGCCCACTTTGACTGCTCTCTGTAGAAGAGAATTCAAAGACTAATGACCCTCCCAAGAGAAGACATTTCTCCTCCCCTCCATCTTAGAGGAAGTAACCCCCACGTCTAGATTTCCTGAACAGAAAACATACTTTCAGTATCCACATTGTCAAACATGATTTGTGCTTGATAAATCCGGGTTTGGAGGGATATGAGCCGGATGCTGGCAGATGGAACTAGATCGGGTTGGGATATCTGGTCGGCATGGAAGGGTTAGACCGAAGGGTCTGTATCCATGCTGTACATCTCTATGACTCTATGACTATGTTTCTTTCATTAACCAAAAGAGCAATTCAATTTGACCCAGGTTATACACAGTTTTCCCACCATGAGCATTTAACTAACTGGCCTATATTTCTTGGATCCCTCCCTGACTATTTTTTGGGCCAGCACAGTGACTCAGTGGTTAGCACTGCTGCCTCATAGCGCCAGGGACCCGGGATTGATTCCAGCCTCTGGTGACTGTCTGTGTGGAGAGTTTGCACATTCTCCCCGTGTCGGTGTGGGTTTCCTCCGGGTGCTCTGGTTTCCTTCCACAATCTAAAGATGTGCAGGTCAGGTGAATTGACCATGCTACATTGTGCATAGTGTTCAGGGATGTGTTGTTTAGGTGCATTAGTCAAGGGTAAATGTAGGATAGTAGGGTGGGGAACGGGTCTGAGTGTGTTACTCTTCGGAGGGTTAGTGTGGACTTGTTGGGCCGGAGGGCCTGTTTCCACACTGCAGGGATTCTATGATCCTATGAAAGTTAAATTTTATGGATCAAGAATCTATCTATCTCAATCTTAAATATGCACAAGGACTCTGCCTCTGTCGCAAAACACTCTAAAGACTGACAACCCTCTGAGGGAAGAAATTCTTTCTTATTAGAGTCATAAATTGGTACCCCTTTATTCTGAGACTGTGTGCTCTAGACTCTCCCATGAGAGGAAACATCTTCTCAGCATTTACTCCTTTAAGAATCCTATGAGTTTCAATAACATCACTTCTTATTCTTCTAAACTTCAATGAGTGGCATCCTAACCTGTTTAGCCTTTGCTCATAAGACAATCACTCCATACCATGGAGCATCCTCGTTAACATTCTCGGAAATGCGGCACGGTGGCACAGTGGTTAGCACTGCTGCCTCACAGTGCCAGGGACCCAGGTTCAATCCCTGCCTCGGGCAACTGTCTGTGTGGAGTTTGCACATTCTTCTCCGGGTTTCCTCCAGTTTCCTCCCACAGTCCAAAGATGTGCAGGTTAGGTGAATTGGCCATGCTAAGTTGCCTGTAGTGTTAGGTGTAGGGGAATGAGTCTGGGTGGGTTGCTCTTCGGATGGTCGGTGTGGACTTGTTGGGCCGAAGGGCCTGTATCCACACTGTCGGGAATCTAACCTAATCTAAAAAAAAATGCCTCCAGTAATATAATATCCTTTCCTAAATAAGGGAACCAAAATTACTCCCAGCACTACAGATGTGGTCTCACCAGCACTTTGTACAGTTGCAGTAAGACCTCCCTTCTCCTTTACTCCAGCCCCTGTTAAATAATTTTCCATTAGCTTTCCTAATTGCCTGCTGGATAGTGGGTGTTAAGGAGAATCCACTTATCTCAGCAACTGCTTCTTCAGCTGAAGTCAGTGTAAAGCTTGGACTATTCAGCCAAGACAATATGCTGTGCTTTGTAGGTCATTACAACATTGACTGCTGAACAAATTCAAGAAGGTTATAAAGATGTTTTTCCAGGTCTTGAATGTCTTCTAGGTCTTGAATGGATGGGACTGTAAGACCAATGCAGCATCTACTGAGGAGAGTTCCGGCTGCCCTCAACTCCAGACTCGAAGCTAAGATGGAAGAGCTGGAAAATAAGGGAGTAATCAAGAAAGTGACTACCTCCACAGACTGGATTAGCAGCATGGTAGCACTGAAAATAACACTGGAAAATCAAGAGCACATCCAGATCCAAAGGATCTCAATGAAGATTTGAAGTGATCTCCCTCCTCCATGTCAATATTGAAGATATTTTGCTGCAACATGGAAGGGTCTGTGCTACCCTTGAAGTGAAGGATGGTTCCTAGCATATGAAGTGGGATAAAGCAACAGTTTTCTGACTACATTCTGAAAGTCATATGGAGATACAGATGATTGTGCACGCCATTTGATATTTCCACTGCTCCAAAAAGTGAATCCATATGGAGAACACAAGATAATTTGAGATCTTCCCAAAATGGAAGCTACTATAGATAATCTTTTAGTCTAGGGATATAGAACCCTCCCCCTCAATACCAAAGGCTTCAAACTTTCTGAGGTTTCCTAAATAAATCTGCGTCGGCCCATTTCACTGCCCACACCACAGCCTGCACCAGGTGTATCAGGTAGGCATGCCAGCTGTGGTAGTGTGATCCCCCTCCATCCTCCAGAAACCAGGTTGATGTTTACTGTCAACTCCCACATCCTTCTATGTCACCGCTTTCTCTACCGCCCTCTGCCATATCCCCCCTTCACTATTGTAAACTGAAATCAACACAGTCCCATTCTATCAGTAGACAGAGACAACTGGTGGTGCATTTGGACATAGAGTCACTATCCCTCATGTGAGGGGTGAAGTTGAGAATGCAGGACCTTCACAGTAACCTCAGCCAGTGCATAAATTGATCCCATGTTGTCAAAATCACACCCCTCCCCCCAACACCCTCCCACTGGTCTAATGGCTGCTGACAGGATTCTCAGGTTTCTGTCCTCATTGTGTGAAGCAAGACAAGCCAGAAGTACAATGAACCTTTATGCTCTGGCTGAGGGGTTGATGTGCAAAAAAGCAAAGCAGGGACTCAGCGAGCAGCCCTGAGCTGCAGCACGGCCTAATCCATGGCCCTTCCCTGTATCCAAAGTGTCAAAGTGTCCTCCCAACAGCATTCCAGAGACGGTTGCCGGTACATGCCCAATTGCATCACCAAAGGGCAGAAGTGTGCTGTAAGACAATCAGAGACGGGCTGTGATGTTGCAAAAAAGGCTGGCGTGTGTCTCGTGCTACATCCACAGATGTGTAGTGCATGTTGCCAATGCTCTGGATTGTGCCCCATGGTGTTGGTGCTGGGCATTCAATATGGCGGTTTGGAGGAGCAAGCAAAGAGCTGGAGTCACCAAGGTGCCAGCTTGAGTTTCTCATCAGGAATTCTCAGCATCTACTCTCTCTGCGGTGGACGGTGAAGTAGGGACTTGCACTTTAATTAGGTTCTAATGAGCAATAATCACCTTTAATAGGCTTCTCACCACACACTAATGAGAACCTTGCCTTGACATCCAGATGGTAATTGGAAAATGCAACTCGCTGCTCCAAACTTTGACAAAAGTCTGGCTGAATGTCTCAAGCGAGATGATGGGAGTGAGGGGGGATTTTATAGAAACACGTAAAATTATGAAGGGAGTAGATAAGATTGAAGTAGGGAGCTTGTTTCCACTGGCGGGTGAAACTAGAACGAGGGTGCTTAGCCTGAAAATAAGAGGGAGCAGATTTAGGACTGAGTTGAAGAGGAACTTCTTCACTGAGGTAGTGAATCTGTGGAATTCCCTGCCCAGAGAAGCAGTTGAGGCCACCTTATCGAATGTTTCTAAGCTAAATCTAGGTAGATTTTTGAACAACAAAAGAATTAAGGATCACAGTGAGCGAGTGGGTAAAGTGGAGCTGAGTCCACAATAAGATCAGCCATGATCTTATTGAATGGTGGAGCAGGTTCGATGGGCCAGATGGCCTACTCCTGCTCCTAGTCCTTAGGTTCTCACTGCCATAGCCTGTGTAGTTCATGGCCCTATAAGACCTTGACCATTGTTTAGTTACAGAATGATCATTTTCTTTGTGACCGTGTATATTGTGTTACTTGCATAATTCGTAATTCCAAATTATAGTGCAGGCATTTTGTTTATACATATGCAAGGGGTATGTTTGGAGAAATGTGATTGTACCTTTACTCTGCTGGCCAGAATGCAAAGGCCACGTAGCATCTACTCCTGTGATCAGTGCCTTTTGTGCGTAGCCATTACACACACGTCATTTGTAACATTTCTTACTTAGAAGGACCATAAGGATAGCTGCTGTGAGAGATGGAAATACTACACTTCTGAGGTTAAAGAGAACACATGTTTTTGGGCAGTGTTGCACACACTTCATTCTGCATCTTGCCAATTATGCAATCCCTGTGGAATCAATAAAGCATAACAAGGAAATTTGAACATCCAGTTAATATCTAACCCGATGACCTGTTGAGATTGCATATTTTTAATTGTTTGTTGTAAGAAACTGACTAAAACCAGAATTGACAAAACGCTGTTTGTGTAGGCATTTCATATTTCACTTGCAAACAGGGACATTTAAAAGAAACCACTAACAGATATATATCACCCAGTCAGAGTCATAGAAATGTACAGCACAGAGTGTACTTTGGTCCAACTCACCCATGCCGACCAGATATCTCAACCAAATCTAGTCCCGTTTGCCAGCACACGGCCCATATCTCTCTAAAGCCTTCTTATTCATACACTCATCCAGATGCCTTTTAAATGCTGTAATTGTCCCAGCCTCCACCACTTCCTTTGGTAGCTCATTCCATACAAGCACCACCCTCTGCGTGAAAAGGTTGCCCCTTAAGTCTCTTTCATATCTTTCCCCTCTCACCCTAAACCTATGTCCTCTAGTTCTGGACTCCCCCACCCCAGGGAAAAGACCTTGTCTGTTAATCCTATCCATGCCCCTCATGATTTTATAAACCTCTATAAGGTCACCCCCTCAACCTCTGATGCTCCAGGGAAAACAGCCCCAGCCTATTCAGCCTCTCCCTATAGCTCAAATCCTCCAATCCTGGCAACATCCTTGTAAATCTTTTCTGAACTCTTTTAAGTTTCACAACATCCTTCAGAAAGGAAGGAGACCAGAATTGCACGCAGTATTCCAATAGTGGCCTTACCAATGTCCTGTACATCTGCAACATGACATCCCAACTTCTGTACTCAGTACTCTGACCAATAAAGGAAAGCATATCAAACGCCTTCTTCATTATCCTATCTACCTGCGACTCTACTTTCAAGGAACAATGAACCTGCAGTCTAAGGTCTATTTGTTCAGCAACACACCCCAGGACTTTACCATTAATTGTATAAGCCCTGCTAAGATTTGCTTTCCAAAATGCAGCACCTCACCTTTATCTAAATTAAACATCATCTGCCATTCCTCAGCCCATTAGCCAATCTGGTCAAGATCCTGTTGTACTCTGAGATAACCCTCTTCGCTGTCCACTACAACTCCAACTTTGGTGTCATCTGCAAACTTACTAACTATACCTCTTATGCTCGCATCCAAATCATTTATATAAATGACAAAAAGTAGTGGACCTAGCATCGATCCTTGTGGCACACCACTGGTCACAGGCCTCCAATCTGAAAAACAACCCTCCACCACCACCACTCTTCTACATTTGAGTCAATTCTGTATCCAAATGACTAGTTCTCCTTGTATTCCATGAGATCTAACCTTGCTAACCAGTGTCCCATGGGGAACCTTGTCGAACGCCTTACTCAGGTCCATATAGATCACATCTGCCCTCATCAATGCTCCTTGTTACTTCTTCAAAAATTTTAATCAAGTTGGTGAGACATGATTTCCCACACACAAAGCCATGTTGACTATCCCTAATCAGTCCTTGCTTTTCCAAATACATGTAAATCCTGTCCCTCAGGATTCCCTCCAATAACTTGCCCACCACTGAGGTCAGGCTCACGGTCTATAGTTCCCTGGCTTTTCCTTACCTCCTTTCTTAAACAGCGACACCACATCAGCAAACCTCCAGTCTTCCAACAAGTCACCTCACCCGTGACTATTGATGATATAAATATCTCAGCAAGTGGCCCAGCAATCACTTCCCTAGCTTCCCACACCTGATGAGGTCCTGGGGATTTACCTACTTTAATGCATTTCAAGACATCCAGCACTTCCTCCTCTGTAATATGGACATTGTCAAGATGTCACCATCTATTTCCCCACATTCTATATCTTCCAATCCTCTTCCACAGTAAATACTGATGCAAAATACTTGTTTAGTATCTCCACACAAAGCCCGCCTTGCTGATCTCTGAGGAGCCCTATTCTCTTCTTGGTCACCCTTTTGTCCTTACTGTATTTGTAGAATCCCTTTGGATTCTCCTTAACCTTATTTGCCATAGCTATCTCCTGTCCCCTTTTTGCCCTCCTGATTTCCCTCTTAAGTCTACTCCTACTGCCTTTATACTCTTCTGAGGATTCATTCAATCCCTCCTGTCTATACCTGACATATGCTTTTTTTCTTTTTCTGCACCAAAACCTCAATTTCCCAAGTCATCCAGCAATCCCTACACCTGCCAACCTTTCCTTTCATCCTAACAGGAATATACTGTCTCTGGACTCTGTCCTTTTAGGGAGACATTCAATTCTTCCCAACATGGTCCAAAATAATTCTTAGCTGTTGAAGGTGAAACATCTATATTTCTGTTTCTAGCCCAGAAAATTTAACTCCTGAATTGCCTTTCACAGTACAAGGTTTTCTTGAGATTTCTCTCAGCAGCTAAAGCTAGGCAAATCTCCCAGTCTCATTTTTTTCTCCTCATGAATTTAACCTTTCCAATGTCCCATCTGCACTCTGGCACAGTGAACCTTAGAAATGTTTAGCCTTGAACTGCTCTCTCTATTTCCCTCTGGGACCCAGTCAGACCAAAATGTCTGTGATGTTTCAGAAAAGCCTGTAACCTGATAACATAATGGCTTCTTCTTTGCCCTTCCTATCTCAAAACACTAACCATGGAAATGTGAATTAAATGGGTCTTGTATCCAGGTAGAGATGTTAGTTTGCTATATTCAAGAGCCCAACTCTCCTTCATCTTGAATATTTGAAAGCATAACTGATTCTAACATGATATTTTCAACACTTCTTTTCTGGGACTTTGGAGACTCTCAGTCAATCCCTAGGCCACTGCTTTTATTTCTCATGAAAACACCATTCACCTTCTTCCCAGTGAAACAATCTGGGCCCCTTTAATCTCCAAGAATCAAACCAGGTAGGCTTTTCTCAGATAGACTTCATAACAGATCACCTGAACCCCGCATTTTACCTTAAATTAAGGACACCAGCTCAAAACATAACAATCTTAAACCTCACAATTGGACAGCATGGTTGCTCAGTGGTTAGCACTGCTGCCTCACAGCACCTGAGCTCCAAGTTTGATTCCAACTTTGGGTGACTTCTGTGTGGACTTTGCACATTCCCTCCATGTCTGTGTGCGTTTACTCCCAGGTGCTCCAGTTTCTTCCCACAATCCAAAGATGTGCAGGTCATTGGACTGGCCATGCCAAATTGCCCATAGTGTCCAGGGATGCGCAGGCGAGGTGGGTTAGCCATGGAAAATGCAGTGGTAGGGTAGGGTAGGGAAATGGGTCTGGGTGGGATGCTCTTCAGAGGGTTGATGTGGACGCGCTGGGTTGAATAGCGTTCTTCCACACTGGAGGAATTTTACAAATTACGCCACTGCATGCAGCAGGATTTCACCAGAGGGTACAATATCCATTGGTATTGGAGGGATGCTGCTAAAAGTCTTATTTTTATTTTGGCAGTCCTTGTGGTGAAGAGCTAGTGTCCCTATTCCTGAACCAAGAGACCTGGATTAAAGTCCCATCTGCTGCAGAGGTGTGTACCAACATCTCTGAACAGGTTGATTAGGAAAATGGGTTAAATAAAAATAGAAAAATTAGAGGCAGTCCTACCTTGGAGAGGGTACAGAGTTGACATAAAGTCTAATTCAATGCAAATATATTAAACGTTCTGTTCCTCAGACTATTATAAATCAAATACAGAAACTGTAACATGTTAAATCACCTGACCTGTCTGTCAAACATGAACAGAGAAGAAAAGAAAGACTTCAATATCAATTTTGATGGTCACAGGCTACTCCCAAAACATTTTACAGCCAACAAGTTACTTCCCATTTTTATTCATTAAAACTATCTATAAGTACATGCAAAGTTTCTAAATCACATCTGTACTGAAATTAAAAAAACAAAGAAAACATTGGAACTCTGATATTTCTCAGAGCTTCTCCGCAGTTGCAAAAGAAAGCATTCCTATAGGAAAAAAAATATACAGGAAACAATTTATCTTCATTTTGAGGCACTGAGAGAGCCTGTCAATTGTACAAACCCTTGTTATAGTTTGGCAGAAAGACCTCTTTCCCCACTGCGCCTTGGCAGCAGCTAGCTCAAGCTTTAGTGCATCCTTCAGCACGTTATTCCTGAACCTTGGAATGTGCCTATCTGCAACACCAGGT
The DNA here is from genome assembly GCF_047496795.1 of Chiloscyllium punctatum. Classification (NCBI taxonomy): domain Eukaryota; kingdom Metazoa; phylum Chordata; class Chondrichthyes; order Orectolobiformes; family Hemiscylliidae; genus Chiloscyllium; species Chiloscyllium punctatum. The sequence continues at coordinate 100,050,648 of NC_092749.1, read as the reverse complement.
CGAGGTCAACTCTTTACACTGGAATACCAGCATGTTTCGGGCAGACCAAAGGGTGTCTTTCACCAAGTTGACGGTCCTCCGTGCTGATGGTGAGAAGAGAACTGTCCATCAGGTCCTTTGTGCACAATGTCCTTGAAGCAGGACTGTACTGGTGAAGAGACTATCCTTCTGGAATGCACCTTTGCAAAGAATGTCTGAAGAGAGACACAATAGTTTTTATTGAGGTTTGTAACACAGACTCTCTATAGCTACTCCCTAGGACTCACACCAAGCCATTGAATTCCCACGCAGTATCATGTAAAAAGCCAATTGCACTCTATAAGACCCTACAAATAGTAGTGTGATAATGACAAGGTAATCTGCCTTACTTAGGCAGCTTGAAGCATAAATAATGATCACGTCATTGGAAAAAACGTCCCTGTTCCTCTTTGAAGTAGGCCTGTAGAATATTTTGTAATAGGTAACAGCTAAGTAAGTTGAACTGTTGAAACTAAAACCTGAAGATACAGAGTTATGAAAATCAGGGATTATTTGCAAGTCTGCATTACCATGCATTAAATATGAGGGAAATTCGAATGTTGTATTCAAAAGATCTGCAAATGAAGAAGCTGAAAACAAGGTTTTATGTTTTGCAGTTTTGAGGATTTGATTCTGTTGATAAATAAAATCATTCCTCTCTTTCTGTTTTAACTTATTTGTAAAATCAAACCAAAAATCAATGGAGAAAATTAAGTCTTTGGGATTAAGCTATCACACAAACTGGTTTTTGTCTCCAACAATTGCCTGACACAGGAATTCTTATGTTATCGCTTTTAACATAACAAATTGAACATGGATATCATGGTTGGAGAAAGTGAGGACTGTAGATGCTAGAGATCAGAGTGGAGAGTGTGGTGCTGGAAAAGTGCAGCCGGTCAGGCAGCATCTGAGGAGTGGGAGAGTCGACGTTTCGAGCATAAGCTCTTCACTAGAAATGAGGCATTCCTAATGAAAATCTTATGCTCAAAACGTCGACTCTCCTGCTCCTCGGATGCTGCCTGACTGGCTGTGCTTTTCCAGCACCACACTTTTCGACATGGATATCATGGTATTTAAGGGACTGACATATTTATTGCGGTTAACTATTAAATACAGAAATTACATTTCTCAGATGCATATTGTCTGGCTTGTATTAAGAAATTCAGTTGCATTAGAGCTGCATGTTTTCAGTGATGTGTCAGGCATAAGGTGATCCTTCCAGTTAAGATGGAGCATGTGACTTTTATACCCTCTGGTCATGTGCTATGATATGATATGATGTCATGAGCATGTCTTTTAAAAGTATACTGACCATGAGATGTAACACCACATATATAGTTCCTCATGGATTTGCATAATAAAATAACATGACAACAATAGATATTTTCTAACCAACCTGTTGAAAAATGTTATTACACACCTCCAGAGTGGGTGGGACTTTTACTCAGGTCTCCAGGCATAAAGGTGGGACACTACCACTGCACCACAAGAGCCCTAGAATGTAATAAACTCACTGCTGAAACTCAGGATCGAATCAGGGACCTTTAGTCTAATGCTATCCCAATCTACTATTTCAATCCCTGTGATAGCCATACACTTTATACTCATAGAATCCCTATGTTGTGGACGCAGGCCATTTGGTGCAACAAGTCCACACTGACTCTCTGTAGAGCATCCAGCCCAGACCCACTCCCCATCCCTGTAACCCCACATCCACCTTGGACAACCCTACCCATCACTGGGGACTATTGGCAATTTAGCATAACCATTCAATCATTAGGCAGCGGGTGGAAACTGGAGGACCTGGAGGAAACCCATGAAGACAGTTGCCCGAGAGTGGAATCGAACCTGGGTCTCTGGTGCTGTGAGGCAGCAGTGCTAACCACTGAGTTACTCTCCCACCTCATAGAGAAGTAATTTTATGTTAGCTGTAGCCCTGCTGGTAACATATAGTTTCTGATTTAGAAGGTTGTAGATTGTAATCAGACTCCAGAGAATTGATCACAAAAGTCTAGGCTGATAATTCAGTTCAATACAGAAGGAACAATGCACTGTTGGAGGTAACGTCTTTTGAATGAGACATTAAATTGATGTTCTGCCATCACTGTCAGGCAGATGTATAAGATCCTGAAGAAGTGGATGGAGGTCCTGATCACCTGAGCCATATTTATTTCCCCCAACCCTCATTAGGTTAAATTGATATCCTCATCCTACTGTTTGTCAGTGCTTGATACATCATGCATAACAATACAGCATGGTTACATTGTAGCTGTAATGGGTGCTTCGAAAATAATTAATTTGCTGTAAAATGCATTTGGAACATCCCGAGATTTTGGAAAATGTTATATAAATGCATTATTTTTTTTTAAAATGCAAGGACATCACCGTCACAGACAAAAGTTGGCAATATCTCCATCATGTGAGAATATTTGTTGAGTCGCCAAAAAAATCTTGTTACTTGCATGCGAAGGCGATCGTCCGTTTGAGGGTTTTCTGGCTCCCATTGTGAGAAAATGAAGTCTGTGCATCGTATTTTTGTAAGTGACCTAGCATTAACAATGTAAATGCAGGAAGCAACAGAGGAAACTTCATTGCCTATCCATAATTTGAGCTTCATGATGACCAAGTTTAAAAAAAAGGTTTGACTAGTCTCTCCTCACCAGCAGCCTGAATCTAGCCGTTATTATGAGTACTCAGTATGTGTTTCCAGAAAAATAAAATCTGTGTTTGATTCAAAATCACTCTGTGCGCTTGTGTTCTTTCGAGGGTTGGTTTAGGACAAGGTATCAGGATATTCACTGCACATCTGGTGCGACTATATCTAACCAGGGAGTTGTTTTCTTGTACTTATGCTGCCCTCTTGCATTGCTGCAAGAAAGTCTTTTGCATCGTATTGATATCACACTGATGTACTAGGTCACTTCAAAACTCTGTCAAGTTTACATTAGTTCAGTACTTTGCAAACTGACGCTCTAACAAAGATGGCACCTTTCCCAGTTTTTCTGCTGGATCTCTCAAAATTCTGAATGAATGAGAGCAACAGACTACTACAACAATTTGTATTTAATCAATGCATTTGTTTGTGATAAATATCCGAAGGTGTTTCACAGACCTATTACAAACAGAGTTTGACAAGGCACCACCTAGGGAGATGCTAGAGCAGTTGACCAAAGGTTTGGCCAAACAAATAGCTTTCAAGGTGCAACTTAAGTACTCAAGTGAAGTGAAAAGATGAGAGAGTTTTATGGAGGAAATAATAGATGTTGGAGTCTCAACAGCTAAAGAAAGCTCCACGAATGGTGGAACAATGAAAGTTGCAGATGCTCAAGGGGCCAGAATTAGATGAGCTCAGACGTCTTTGAGGAACTGTGTTTTGTAACAATCAGTTTCACTGTTAGTTGCAGACTATTACATAGTACACTTACTCAATTAGAACTGATTGAGCTGGTCGGGTCCTAAAGGACATAACTGCTACAGAGGGACTGTGGCGTGTGGTGAAGGAACCAACAAGAGAAAAAAACACCTCTGACCTCAACCTTACCAATTTGGTTGCACAGATGCATATGTCCATGACAGTATCGGTAAGATTGACCTCAGCACAGTCCTTGGGGAGAGGAAGTCCTACCTTCACATTGAGAATAACCTCCATTGTGTTGTGTGGCACTATCACCGTGCTAAACGCGACAGACTTCGAACAGGTCTACCAACTCAAGTCTGGGCATCCATGAAGCACTGCGAGCCATCAGCCACATCAGAATCCTGCCCTGACATGATCTGCAATCCCATTGCCTGGTAGATCCCCCATTCTATAATTACCGTCAAGCTAAGGGATCAACCCTAGTTCAATGAAGAATGCAGGTGGGCAAGTATGAAGCACCACCAGGCACACTGAAAAATGAGGTGTTAACCTGGTGAAGCTACTAAATAAGACTACTTGCTTGCTGAACATCATAAGCAGGAAGTGACACACACAGCTCAGCAATTCCACAACCAATGTATCAGATCTAGGCTCTTTAGCCTTACTCTAGCCTACCAAATTGCCTTGATCCTTTGCAATTTGCCTACCAGTGCAACAGGTCCACAGCAGATGCCATCTCCCTGGCCCCACACTCATCCCTGGAACATCTGGATAACAAGGGTACCTACATCAGGCTCCTACTTATTGATTACAACTCCGCCTTCAACACCATAATTCCAAACAAACTCATCCCTAAACTCCGAGACCTAGGTCCCGGCTCCCTCCTCTGTAACTGGATGCTCGACTTCCTGACCCATAGACTGCAATCAGTAAGAATAGGTGACAGCCTCTCCCCTACAATAATCCTGAACACTAATGCCCCACAAGGCTGCGTACTTAGTGCCCTACAATACTCCTTATACACTCACGACTGGGTGGCCAAATTCCAACCCCAACCCCATTTACAAGTTTGCTGATGACACCACCGTTGTAGGTCGGATCTCAAATAATGATGGGACAGAATACAGGAAAGAGACTGAGCTCTTAGTGGCATGATGTAAAGACAACAGTCTCTCCATCAACATCAGGAGCTGGTCATTGACTTCAGGAAGTGATGTGGAGGGCCCTGTCTACATCAACGGTGCTGAGGTGGAGATGGTCGAAAGTGTCAAGTTCCTGCGAGTGATACTCACCAACAATCTGTCCTGGTCTACCCGCATTGATGTGATGATCAAGAAAGCACACCAATGTTTTTACTTCCTCAGGAGGCTAAGGAACTTCAGCATGTCGATAAGGACTCTTACCAATTTTTATAGATGCACCATAGAAAGCATCCTATCTGGTTGCATCACAGCGTGATTTGGCAACTGCTCTGCCCAATACTACAAGAGACTACAGAGAGTCATGAACATAGCCCAATCCATTACACAAACTAGCCTTCCATCTATTGACACCATCAATATTTCCCGCTGCCTTGGGAAAGCATCCAACATCATCAAAGACGCCTCCTGAAGTAACCCCACAGAGGACATATCCTGTCACCATGTCACCCTTTATTTATATATGGAGAGTCCTTGACACTGATCTAGTTCCTTCAGAGCTAGTTCTGAGAGTGAACAGGATGTTTGACTCCTCCTGTTCTTAACTGTCAGGCAAGGCTTCCTGATTGGGGCTGTTAATCTGGTTCAATCAGGAAATGCACATTCTATGAGGTCTATCAGGCTGACCTCGTTACCATCATGACATCCCTTCCCCTCTGTCAAGGTTTCCCAGTATAGGTTCTCAGTCTAGTTCAGTTGTTCTTGCACAAACTTAAGGGTTAGAATCCAGAGTGAATTTTGTTAAAGACTGGTTCTGCAATCACTGAAACAGTCGCACTGGCTTCGACCTCCATTAGAACCAGGAGACCATTTAACCAGAGGTTTACTTTGATTGGTTCTGTTTTGGATGTTGCTAAGCAATTTAACTGTTCCAGATGGAGGTGGTGTTTTCAGAGTGTGCACTCTCCTGGATATCGGCCTATTGTTATCACTCAATTTAGTTGCAGTGCGACTCTTTTGCTGTCATGAGTCTGCATTCTGGCAGTAACTACAATGGCTTGACAGCTCAGATCCTGAAGAAACTTTTAACTGTTTGGCCGAGGCTTGGCTTTGTTTTGGGGATTTGCTGTGGGCTGACCTAGAGTCTCTCAGTTCAGGATATGGCCTGAATGAGGCTATGCAATTGCCTTTGCTCAAGTGGTGTCTGCCAAGCTCCGTCAGACTGGTGAGGTTGTCCACTTCCATCAGAATACTCTGTAACTCATCTGCTCCACTTGCTGCATTTTCCAATGATAAAGCCAGTTGTAGTGTCTGTTTGAAGTTCATTTGGGCTTCAGCTAGTAGATGCTTTTGCATGGTTACATCATTAATCCCACATACCAACCGGTCTCTCAGCATCTCATCAAGGGTTAAGCCAAAGTCACATGCCTCTGTCTGTTAGGAGAAAGTGGGGACTGCGGATGCTGGAGATCAGAGCTGAAAATGTATTGCTGGAAAAGCACAGCAGGTCAGGCAGCATCCAAGGAGCAGGAGAATTGACGTTTCGGGCATGACCTGAAGAAGGGCTGATGCCCGAAACGTTGATTCTCCTGCTCCTTGGATGCTGCCTGACCTGCTGCGCTTTTCCAGCCACACATTTTCAGCTCTGCCTCTGTCTGTTATCTTAACTGAGTCAAAAATCTCGATACAGATTGCCCTAGTTCTGAAGTAAAACCGATAAGGTCTCAGAATTAGAGGAGGCTTGAGTTTGTTGTATTCCTGAACCAATTTCACCAACTCTTGAGAGGTTTTAGTATCTGGTGCCTCAAGGAACATTAGGTCAGGGAATGAAAAAGCTCTGGGCCCACAGGCTGTCGGGAGAATTACTCCCTGCTTTTCATCTGCCCCAATGTTATTTACCCAGATAATAATAATGCATTCTTTCCACATACAGGGCTCAGTCTTTGATGGCAGGATCGAACTAGTCAAGCTTCCCAAATAACGGCATGGTGTCAGAAATGCTTACCCCAACTCAAAGGCTACTGTTGCAAGGGAATTTCTTCGGGAGCCTGCTATTGTCTCGTTGCCACTGAAATAAATCCTGGTATCCCATCACCAAGCCACCCTTTATTTACATCTAGAGAGTCCTTGACACTGATCCAGTTCCCTCAGAGCCATCTCCTGGAGTCTCAGAATGTCTGACCCTCCTGTTTTTATCTGTCAACCAGGGCTCCCTGACCGGACCCGGTTAACAGCCCTAATCAGGGAACTCATCCACCTGACTAACCTCATTACATTCACTACATCTCCCACCCCCGTTATACTCTCTCCCACCCTCTTCTGTTAGGCAGAAGATATCAAAGCTTGAATACATATACAAACAGATTCAAGAACAGCTTCTTCCTCATTGTCATCAGAATTTCCAAGAGGCCTCTCAAATATTAATGTTGATCTCTCTCTCTCTCTCTCTCTCTCTCTGCACCTTCTCTCTAGCTATAACAATGTATTCTGCACTCTGTTCTGCTACCCTGATGCACTTTGTCTGGTAAGGTCTGCCAGTGTAGCACACAAAACATTTTCTCATTACAGGTCACAACAATAAATCAAACTCAAACTCAGTCCTGTCACGGTCAGTCATGAATGGTGGTGGGCACTTAAACAACTCACTGGTGGAGCAGGCTATCATCAATGATGGAAGAGCCTAACATATCAGTGCAAAAGGTAAGGCTAAGCAGTTGCAATAATCTTCAGCCGGAAATGTCAAATGAATCTTGCCTTGCACCAGTTGTCCTGGTCATTACAAAAACTAGTCTTCAGCTAATCTGGTTCACTCTAACTGCTAACATGAAATGGTTGGAAACACTGGACACTGCAAAGGCTGTGGACGCTAATGATATTTCAGAATTAATACTGGAGACTTGTGCTCCAGAACTTGTTTCTGCCTTAGCTGTGCTGATCTAGTACAGCTACAACACTGGCATCTACCTGACAATTTGGAAAATTACCCAGTATGTCCTGTACCCAAAAGCAGGACAAATCCAACCCAGCCAATTACTGCCCCATCAGTATACCCTTGGTCATTAGTGATGAAAGGTGCTATCAACAGTGCTTAGATTAGATTAGATTAGATTACTTACAGTGGGGAAACAGGCCCTTCGGCCCAACAAGTCCACACCGACCCGCTGAAGCGCAAGCCACCCATTCCCCTACATTTACCCCTTTTACCTAACACTACGGGCAATTTAGCATGGCCAATTCACCTGACCTGCACATCTTTGGACTGTGGGAGGAAACCGGAGCATGCGGAGGAAACCCACGCAGACACGGCTATCAAGCAGCACCTGCTCAGCAATAACCTGCTCAGTGATGCCCAGTTTGGGCTCCACCTGGGCCATTCAGTCCCTGACCTGTTTCAAACATGAACAAAAGAGCTGAAGTCCAGAGGGGAGTGAGAGTGACAGCCGTGAACATCAAGGCTGCATTTGACCGAGTGTGGCATCAAGGAGCCCTACCAGAACTGGAGTCAACGGGAATGGGGAGAAAGCTCTCCATTGGGTAGAGCTATGCCTGGCAGATAGGAAGATGGTTGTGGTTGTTGGAAGTCAGTCAGCTCAGCTCCAGGACATTTCTGCAGGAATTCCTCAGAGTAGTGTCCTCAGCGACCTTCCTTCCATCATGAAGTCAGAAATAGTAATGTTAGAAGATGATTGTACAATGTTCAGCACCATTCACAGCTCCTCAGATACTGAAGCAGCCCATGTCCACATGCAGCAAGATCTGGACAATATCCAGGCTTGGGCTGAAAAATGACAAGTAATACTCATGCCACAAAATGCCAAGAAATGACCATCTCCAATAAGGTACAATCCACGTACCATCCCTTGACAGTCAATGGCTTATCATCACTGAATCCCCCACTATCAGCATCCTGGGGTTCCTATTGTTCAGAAACTCAACTGGACTTGCCATATAAATACGATGATTACAAGAGCAGGTCAGAGGCTAGAATACTGCAGTGAATAACTCACCTCCTGAGTTTCCAAAGTCTGTCCAGCATCTACAAATCAGGAGTGTGATGGAATACTCCCCACTTGCCTGGATGGGTGGAGCTCCAACAACACTCAAGAAACTTGACACTATCCAGGATGAAGCAGCTGCTTGATTGGCACCTAATGCACAAACATTCAGTCACTCCATTACCTATGGTCAGTAGCAGCAGTGTGTACTATCTCCAAGATACACTGCAGAAATTCGCCAAAGGTCCATAGACAGCAACTTCAAAACCCATGAACCTTCCATTGAGAAGAACAAGAAAGTGTATACATTACCCTCAAGTTCCCCTCCAACCGCTCACCTTCCTGATTTGGAAATATATCACTGTTCCTTGACGGATGTTGGGTCGAAATCCTGGCCTTCTTCCCCAACACCATTGTGGGTCTACTTACACCACAAGGACTGTAGCAGTTCAAGAAGGCAGCTCACCCCCACCTTCTCAAGATCAACCAGAGACAGGAAATAAATGCTGGCCTAGCCAGTAACACCCACATCCCATGAGTGAATTTGTAAAAATGTAGTTATCTTCTCTATCTGTGACTCAAAGCTGACATGAACAAACAATATTGTTCTATGCTTTTGACTTACCATTCCCGAAAAGGTGTATCAATGTCATTCTGTCCCCAACATTTTACCAAGGTAGCATCCCTTCACTGTGTAACATGACTTTGTCTTTGCTTCATCTCATGCCCTTTTAATATTGGAATGTGCCCCTCTGTGCTTTAATTATATCAAGGCTGAACTTCTTGAACATACTCTCTCCAGGTTTCTCAATTCATCCCGATGCCAATTTGTCCACAACGCTACAGCCTGGATCTTATTGCTCACTGGGCCTTGCTCACCCAACACTGACAGTTAATGATCACCCATTTCTCAATGCACTCATTCAAAATCCATCTATCTCGCTGAATTGTTATGGCACATAAGGAGGCCATTCGGCCCATAGTGCCTGTGCCTGTTTATATATCCCTCTAAAACACCACCGCAATGTATTTTTTTCTTGTTGTGAGTCTCCGCTTGTGTTGCAAGGTTTTCTGATCCTTGACTCCTTGCCCACCCATCTCCCCCTGCCACCAAAAAACTGTGCCCCCCAAACAGCTTTCCTAAGACATAGTGGCAGTCCATGTCTCTACCCTCTGGAACATCCTCCTGAAACCTCTTAACCAATGCTCATCAAAACTGGATACAAGCTCAATTCCCAGCATTGACCTTCCTAACCAAGAATATGCACAGTGGCCGAGGGTGTCTAAGCATAATGCTCATGGAAGTCCATGAAAATGAATCAGTTTCAAACTACATCATGATTGGAAACCCTAGGTAAATCCATCAACTTAAACCTTTTTCCACCTAATATTCCATCTATCAATACCAGATCATTGAAGGTAGCAGGACAGGTAGAGAGAGCAGCTAATGTAAGACTCAGTGTCCTTGACTTTATTAACAGGGGCATAGCGAACAAGAGCAAGGAGGTGATGTTAAACTTGTACTGAACACTTGTTAGACCTCAGCTGGAGTCTTGCCTGCAGTTTGTGGAAGCCATACTGTAGGAAAGATGCAAACATATTGGAGAGAGCGCAGAAGTAGTTTAAGAGAATGGCTCAAGGTAAGAGAATCTTCAGCTGTGAGGACAGATTTCAAACTGTTTCCTTGGATAGAAGGATCCAGAGTGAAGATTTGATTGAAATTTCAAAAATCGTGAGTGGGCTGGACTGAGTAGGTAGGGAGACGTTGCTCCTGCTTGCAAAAGTTTCAAGAACAAGGGAGCTTAGGTTTAAAAGTGATGTGAGAGAAGCCTTTTTCACAAGGGACGTAGTTCCATTATGGAATGCATTGCCTGGAAAATGTGGTGGAGGTGGGTTCAACTGCGGCAGTTGGTTTTGTTTTCGACAGTAATTGTCTGCAGGGATACAGGGAGCAGGCAGCAAATTGGTGCCAGATAATAGAGACAGTATAGGCACAATGGGCACCTTCAGCACTGTAAAATTTCTGTGACTCTGTAGATGTTTTCAACCAACCAGTTCAGAGATGCTATCACACACCCTTGGAGCAGGTAGGGACTTGTACCTGGGCCCTCTAGCTCAGCGACAGGGACATTACAACTGAATCACACAAGACTCCTTGTGTACACAGCTGCATACCAACCCGCATGAAAGTCAACTTACAGAATGACCACAACCTGTAGTTATTCAAACACTCGATTATTCTTCATTGTTCGCAATATCAAATATTTAACATAAAGGTGATTTTTCACTCAATGTTGGGCAAATGAATCATTTTTAGACTGTGCCAGCCTAACAGCTGGATGTAAAACTGACCATTTGGAATGTTTATGTTATAGATTAGAACAAAAAGCTTTGAAGTTGACTCTCTGTGTTGTTTCATCAGCTGTTCATGGTAAGTAGAAACAGATGTTAGTCCTGGGACCATAACCCACTGACATAGAAATGTTATTTATTTTTCACAATCGTCAGTCGAAGGCCCAATTCATCTCAGCAATCATCCTGCCACCCCTAACACAGAGGGCACATTCAGTTCAAAGCACCAGAAATGGAATTTGATCAATAATACTTTTTTTTTTGACCTGTGCTTCCCATTGTGCCTGATTAACAGTAACTCATCAACTTGACAGGGCTTATCGTTCCTGCAGAAAAGTAATGGAAGGTGCAGGAAAAAACATTGAATATGAATATAAGGAAAAGCAACTGTGCTGCTCGATACATGCTGCATCTCACTGGCACCTCACTGGGTGGAATTAAGTATTGCCAAATGGGCATCTTACCTAGAGAGCTGGCAAGAGCTCTACATTGCCTCCCTCAGGAAAGATGTGCTATACACAGCTGATTGGCACTAAATGCATTTGCCTTCCTCAGGATCAAGGCACTTGAGGACAGAGGTCCCGCCTGCTGAGAGCTGCCAATCAATCAAGAGGGTGGAAGTTCTTGTTTCCTTGGCAGTGCCATGCCAGTTCCTTTGAACAAGGGTTTTTGAACAAGGCTTTGAACCTATCTCCCCAGCTCTGACAGGACTTTGGACTTCCTGCTTGGTGAGTCCACTGCCCAACACTCGGTCAATACCAGTGGTGCTGGAATGGGCCCCTTAAGTGGGCATTAATCATGATCATCAATTGGCAGCCAGTCATCCATGAGCCATTCCTGAGGGGGATATTAGTATGACAAATGCATAAAGGTAGAAGAGTCCATACCAGCCACTTCTGCTTGACTTAATGCATCTCTAGTCACTAAACTTATCACATCCCATCTGTATGTTGGGTGTCACAGTTCCATCTAACCATCACATCTTCAATTCCGGTTTTTCACACTGCTTGCCCGACTTTCAGTACTGGATGAAGCGAAAATGTCCACATTTATCCCAATCCCTCAACTTATATACTGACAAAACTCTCATGTATGTCATTATAACCTCCAGGTACCTTTTAAACCTTCTAGATGCTACTATTCCAAATCACCCCTAGCTGCTTTTCCATCTTCTAACTTTCATATAGTTGGCTCATTCAAAATTCTACTGCCCATGTCCTACACACACCGAGACCTGTTCACCTCTATCAAGAGCTCCTCCGTTACATGGGAACCAGTCCAACAATATTCTGATCCTTGTTTACAAAACTCCTATGTGACCTTGACAGTTGACATTGACTCATGAAGTCTCATGGCATCAGATCAAACATGGTCAAGGGAACCTTCAGCTGATTACCATCTTCAACCTGGCATGGCTCAAAAGAGCTGACCTTGCAGAGATGAAGCGACAAAGATATCAAGACAGCGTTTGACTGACAACAACATCAAGGAGGCCTAGCAAAACAGGAGTGAATGGGAATCAGGGAGAAAACTCTCTGATGGTTGGAATAATACTTGGCACACATGGGGATGGTTAGTTATGCTTGTTGGAGACCAATCATTTCAGTCCCAGTTCGTCACTGCAAGCATTCCTCAGAGTTGTGTCCTCAGCCCAATTATCTTCAGTTACTCCATCAATGACCCTGCCTCCATGAAGAGGTCAGAGAGGGGGATGTTCTCTGAAGATGGTACAATGTTCAGCATCATGCATATCTCCTCAGATACTGAGGCAGCTTGTGTTCATATGCGCAAAACCCAGAAATGATCAGACTTAGGCTGATGTAAGGTGTGAATGGTACTTACCACTCAAACAAAGGAGAATCTGACTATCACCACATGTCACTGAGCCCCTGGCAGAACCAGCACTGAATCTCCCACTATCAACAATCTGGCGAGGTTACCATTGATCAGAAATTGAAATGAGTGAGTTATGTAAATACTGTGGCGACAGGAGCATGTCAAATGCTAAGAACTCTTTTGCAAATAACTCACTTCCTGACTGTCCATTATCTGTCCATCATCTGCAAGGCACAAGTCAGGAGCATAATAGAATACTCTTCACTTGCCTACAGGGGTTCAGCCCCAACAATACTCGATCCCAGCACCATTCAAAATAAAGCACTCTGTGGCTCATCCATCACATTCCATATGCACACCCCTCACTACAGATACACAGTGACAGTAGTACCACTTCCAAGGTACACTGTGGCATCTCACTGAGGCTCCTCCAATTGCCACTTCTCAACCCATGACCGCTAGCACATATAAGGACAAGGGCAGATGATACATGGGAACACCACCATTTCCAAGTTCATCTCCAAGCCACCCACCATCTTGACTCAGAAGTATATCACTGTTCCTTTAGTGTCACTGGGTCAAAATGCTGGAACCCCCTCCCTAACAGCACTGTGGGTGTACCTACACCTCACGGACCATGGCAGGGCAGGAAGGCAGCTTATCACCGCCTCCTCAAGGGCAATTAAGGATGAACAATAAATGTGTGCTTAGCCACCAATACCAAATCCCATGTGTGAATAATCTAAATAAAACTCCCCATCTCTGTAACCTCTTCCAGTCATTAAACTCAGATAGCTTAGCACTCCTCCATCTTTGGCTTCTTGTACATCTGGTATTATTTGTTCCAACACAGCCGAGGCTTTAAGCCTCCAAATTCCCTCCCTAAATACATCTATTTCTCCCTGCTCCTTTAAGACAATCCTATTATCCAGCTGTGTCTACTACCATAACAGCACATGACTTTGTTCCTGCCTCACCTCACCATATTTCACCTGAGTTGAAACCCTCAGCCGTCCCTTTGTCACCTCTGTTCTAAGGCCGTATTCTCATTTTCCACCCTCCACAAATGTATCAACATCCTCTCTCGCACTGAGTCCAGTTCATCTATCATTTCTGTGTTCACTGCCCAAAACTGGCTCCCGGTTAATCAATGTCTCAATCCCAAAGTTCTCAACTACGTTTCAGAATCCCTCCATGGTCTTGTCCTTGCCTCCCTCTGTAACCTCCTTACAATGCTTGGAGTTATCTGTATTCTTCCAATTCCTCATCCTCTTGAGCTATTGCCCTATCACTGACAGCTATGTGTCCACCTGTTTATGTCCTAAGGTCTGGAATTCCCCCTTTAAACCCTGGAATTCCTCAACTAAACTCTGGAATTCCCTGATTGAATCACTTTGTCTCCCTCTTCCCCTCTTTCCTCCCTGAAATTATTCCTTAAAAATCGAACTCTTTCCTGTCTTCTATTTCCTCACGTGACTCAGTATCAAATTTAGTCTGACTGCCCACCTGTGAAACACTGGGAGCATTTTCCCACATTAAATGGCTGTATCAACTCATAGAGTTGTTGTCACAGAAGGTGTGGAATTCTATCACTAAAATCCTGCGCTATCCTGTTGGGGGGATAGAAAAGGCAGAAAAAAATCCCTTTTCCTAACACTGATATTATTCATTGAGGTGAGATTTTTGCTTCCACTAGCATAGTAAATCTATTTTTTCTTTGACCACAAGCACTTCTGTTCTGCAAGAGGATAAACACTTTCACACATGCGCAACCAAATGGAATTAAGATTGTGGAAAAATTGACACCAGTATGAAAAGTTGTGATGTCAATACTTGGGTCTCCAACCAGCTGGCTTGTCAGAAATGATCAGTAATGAAATCGTGCAGTGAATTCCTGCAGGGCTTCTGGCTATCAAATGATCTTCAGAACAAATCATGCTTGGATGCTTAAAGTTGCTAAATTCACAGCTCAAATGTAATATTTTCAATCCCCCTAAAACTCCATCAAGGAACAAAATATCATTGTCTCATCCAGGCTGGGCTGAGATCAAATTTGAAATAAAAACAGAAAACGCTTCTAAGTATTTGGCAACAGCTGGGCAGTGAGAAACAGCTCACGTTTCAGGTCAATGACAGAGAGTTGATCCTCCAGGGCTAAAGGCAATGGTAATGGGGGGGGGGGGCAAGCAAAAAATGGGCAAGGCTTTCCATTCTTTTTTTACGTACAACAAATATTTCTGAAAGGAGACTAGGGATAAGGTGTCGGGTATGTAGGTTACTGGGTGGGTAGGGTACCAGGGTGAGGGTGGGTGGCACGGTGGTGCTGTGGCTAGCACTGCTACCTCACAGTGCCAGGGTCCCAGATTCAATTTCCACCTTGTGCGACTGACTGTGTAGAGTTTGCATGTTCTCCCTGTATCTGCATGGGTTTGCTCCAGTTTCCTCCCACAGTCCAGTGACGTGCAGGTTGGGGTGAATTGGTCATGGGGAATGCTGCACTGCAGGGATAGAGGAGTGGCTGGGGTGGGATGCTCTTAGGAGGGTCGGTGCTGACCTAATAGGCTGAATGGCCTTTTTCTGTACTGTAGGGATTTTATGACTCTGAGCAGGACTCTTTCAGATGTGCAGAGCTGTAAATCCATTCCGATAGGTCCATAGTGGTATTGAATGATGGGAGAAGGTAAGGCAGATCCCTTTCTCACAGCTATACTAGAAAAGACAAGCATCAAAGGCAGCTGCTGTCAAAGGATAAGAACTTAGGTGCGAGGCTACAGTGCTGAGGAGGATGCTAGATGGGTAGGGAATAAGGTGCCAAGTAGGTCACATACCATTTGGGTATGGTGCCAAGCAGGTGCACGTGAGGTGTTAGGTATGTAGGTTACTGGGTGGGTCAGGTGCCAGGGTGAAGGGGCTTGAGAAGCGATGGAGTATTTAGGTTAGGTCAGGGTGGGAGGGAGATATCGGAGGCTGGGGGAGACTTAGGTCAGGTTGCAGGGGGAGTGGGATTGGCTGATTTCATGGCAGGGCAAGAGAGGTCACATTCAGGGTTGTATCCCAGCTGAGGGAGTAGAGACATTGGGCACTGTGTCAGTGCTGTGAGCAAGCTGGGGCTCAGTTGAATAGCTAGTCGGAACTAGACTAGGAATTTAATAGTCTCACTTTTCCTGAGTAAACATTTGCTTTGCTTTAGTGGCACCCTCTGATTTAAATGGATAACTTTAAAGAGTTACAGGTGAAAGGGAATGGTTTCAATTTCCTGGGTAATTCCCATAGCGTCTGTTACCATGGGGATTGCATCTAGTCCCCATACACGACCCCATCTACTGTATATTGACTGTGACTATCTGGTCACTGGAAAACCTGAGCTAAAGAAACAGATGATGACCCCTTCTATCCTTCCATTTCTCCAGATTTCCACCTACCATAGATCTTCCTTTGCCCATATCTACCTCCATCTCTTGCTCAAATCCTGTCCTGTCTCTAACTTATCCCCATTCTCAGGAAGGATTGTGAAGTGTGCTTTCCCTCTCTCTCTCTCTTCCTCCACAGATGCTGCCTGACCTGCTGAATATTCCCAGCAGCTTTCTGGTTTTTTTTATTTTCAGCACCTGCAGTATTCGGCTTCTCACACAGCGGTTTGTGGTTCGCAAACAGCCCAAGAATTTCCAGTGTGTTGAGACAATCCCACAGCAAAGGGTGTGGGTGGCTCAGCGGTTAGCACTGCTACCTCATTGTACCAAGGACCTGGGTTTGATTCCACCCTTGGGTGACTGTTCTGTGTGGAGTTTGCACGTTCTGCCCATGTCTGTGTGGGTTTCCTCCCACTGTCCAAAACTGTGCAGGTTCGGTGGATTGTGCAGATTAGGTTAGGTAGCCTGGGGAAATGCAGGAATGGAATGGGTCTGGTCGGGATGCTCTTCAGAGGGTCAGAGTGGACTCAAAGGGCTGAATAGTCTGCTTCCACACTGTAGGGATTCTATGATCGCTGTGACCACCTCGTTCTCCTCCTCCCACTGTGGCAGCAGCTGGTATAAGCATCATGGTGTCTCTGTGTTACTAGGATGTGACTGTGTGCTGGTGGTTTTGTTGCTTTCTGAATGGATTTGGCCTTTATGAGGGCCAGCTGCAGTTAGGTTTAATTAATGCTCAGACTTTGTGCAGAAATGGTTGAAAAACTCATGTGTTGCTATTAATAACAACACTGCCTCCTCAAGCAAAGTGCTGATTGAATAGAATAAAGCTGGAAAGGGCACTTGTGGTGCTCTGATAGAGTCCCAACCTGGAGACACAGGTTCAAGTCTTACCTGTTCCAGGAATGTGTCGTATCTGAACAGGTGAATTTAAACAAATTCTGAGAACCAAGCTGTAGGTATGAATGAATTCAGAATCAAAATGTTAAAGGGGATTTCATGCCAACATTCAGGATAGTAACTTGCACTGTGAAGGCAATTGCTTCTGGGAATATTTCATTCAATGTCTCTTCTGAACGGGTCCCTTGCACATAAAAGTAATTTATTTCACATAGATCCTGGGATGAAAGGCCGCAGATGGTGAGGAAACTTCCTTCTCTGAAAACAAAGCCTGTGCTGAGAACTTTGATTCCTCATATGAAGTTATCATTATCAGTTCACAGGCACAATGTTCCCGTCTGACGTGCTGCGGTGTTGCATACACGGGGCATTCTGAATCCTGCTGATGAATGCTGTGGTCTGAGCCACAGAGAACAAAGAATCCTCAGTGATGATTCATCTCGCTACTTAACATCGCTGTGGATAATATCCAGACGGCTGTGAATCTTCCTGGCTCAGCCTGACACCAGGGTAATAGATCACATCAAGAAAATATCCTGAAGACGACTAACAATAATCCAGGGATTACTGCATTTTTATCCCTTTGCTTTCGAAGGAATTAAGAATAAAAACCGCTATGCAGCGAATTGTGCTGTCACTGAAAAAAAAAGAGGTGACTAAAAATAGTTGGTTAATACTGAGGTAGCCTGTTATTATTACTGAAACCACATGCTCAAGTTATCTCAGGTATGTATCTCCTTCTTAAGCTTTGTTCGCAGAATGACTTTCACAGACATCTGTATTCCTTCCTTTCCTGCCTTTTCAGTACTTCCTCTGTCTTCTGCTTTCCTCAAGACATTGCTGGTAAACCTGAATAGGGCATTGACCAGCAGGCTATTTGACTGCAGCAGCATCACAGCCCAGTCAAGGCCCTGCCCTGGTCTTGCGTTGGGATTTCAGAAAGGCTGACAAGACAGACCTCTTCCAGGGTTGTCCTGCTTGGCATCCAGTGGAATAATTGAATGCCAATCCATAGGTGGAATCCTGACTGAGCTGCTCTCTCTAATCCAGGGCAATATGGCAATGGCTTGTGGGTTCTCCGTGCTGTGACCAGCTGGGAATGGGCATGTTGGCGGACTGGGATCTTTCTGTGCTTGTCCTATGCGTGCAGGCACACGTACTACATGAATTTGAAAAATAATTAAACCAAGACAAAGCTCTTTTCAACGTGCGAAAGGTAATTAGTTAAAGTAAGACATGAAACCCTTCATTCCTTGGCACGGTTAGCCAGGGGTGGGCGTCACATTTAATCAAACAAGAGGAAGATGGGTAACATCCTGCTGCTTTCTTGCCATTGTCCCAATTCAGTTGGGACCTCCTACCTCGGCCTCAACCGCTGGGGTTCTCAAATGGGCAATTAATGACCCAATAAGATCCCTTATCCTCCTATTGTTGGTGCTTACCCAGTGATGGGTACCTGCAATGAGGCAATTGGTTTAGCTCAGTTGGCTGGATTGTTGGTTTGGAGAGTAGTGTGGGTTCAATTCCCATCACCGGTTTGAGGTTACGATGAAGGATTCTCCTTCTCACCCTCTTCCATCCCCGAAGGTCTGGTGGCCCTCAGGTGAAATCACCACTAGTCACTTCTCCCTGATGAGAGAGCAGCCCCTGTGGTCTGGTCAGACTATAACAACACAATAACGACTTGCAGTGCAGGTTAGTGAAGTCAAAGGTAAATGAGGGCATGTTTGCTGGTGAGTTATTTTGGGAGTGAGGGGGCACCCTTTGTTCCGAGGGGCTGAGTGCCAGTTTGAAAGATGTGGTATGAGGAAAGTGGGAGGGGCAAGGGGGTAGGAGTAGGGTCACTGTGAACCGCTTCCCCATCTGGAGCCCGCTGATGACCTTTCCGCAGCTCTCACCCTGACATCCATTCCACAATCTCTCAATTGTGCTCGAATCCGTGGTAATGACAGGTCTCAGGTGAGTGTGCCATAGGTAGCTGCCCTAAACAGTGAGGATCTGTCAGCATCTTGATGGGCAGAACATCCACCTTCAGAGTCCGTAATCCCAGGCAAAACCTGCCGCTGCTCATTTTAGTCCTGATTGCCACTCTAGTGGTTGGTGGGCATCATCCCTGTCCCCTCCACTAAATACAGTCAATGTTTTCTTCCACCACACCCTTATTGATATCCTTCCGCTGAAAACAAATGAGTAATGAGAGGACGGCTGTGAACACGCACACTACTTTGTATGTATTGCCCTCTCGCACTTCCATTGTTCTCAATGGGCAGACTGTCTTGGCACATCTCTCACACTCGCTGATTCACAAAGGGAGACTGCTTTCATAAAAAATAAACGCCGTTGTCAAACCGTGACTCATCCATACAGAGTTTTTTTCTTTAAATATTGGTCAGTGGGACTTTGAGCAGATGAACGAATAGTCAAGCCATTGTGTATGACAGGAGGCAAAATTCCACAGGCTGCCATTGTAACTTAACTCCGTCTTAAGACCATAAGACCATACAAGACAGGAGCAGAATTAGGCCATTTGGCCCATCAAGTGCTCCACTATTCGGTCATGATTGATCTGTTTCTCAACCTCTTTCTCTTGCCTTTGTCCTGTAACCTTTGATCACCTGACCAATCAAGAGTCTGTCAAACTCTGTCATAAATAGACCCAGTGACTTGGTCTCCACAGTCCTCTGTGGCAATGAGTTCCACAGATGAACCACCTTCTGGCTGAAGAAATTCCTCCTCATCTCAGTTCTAAAGGGTCATTCCTTCACTCTGAGGCTGTATCCTAGGGTCCTAGTTTCCCTTACTAATGGAAACTTCTTCTCCATGTCCGCTTTATCTAGGACTCTCAGCATTCTGTAAGTTTCAAACCTATCCCCCCATCTTTCTAAACTCCATTGAGAATAGATCCAGAGTCCTCAACCCTTCCTGATATGACAAACTCTTCATCCCTGGGATAGAACTTAGATCATAGAATAAGAGAGTGCAGAACATGCCCTTCGGCCCTTGATATTGCGTTGGCTTGTGAACTAATCTAAGGCCATCCTCCTACACTATCCTATCATTCTTGTAAACCTCTTCTCGACCCCCTCCAAGGCCAGCACATGCTTCCTTAAAAATGGAGTCAAAAACTGCCCACCATGTTCCTAATGCAATCTGACCAGAGCTTTGTAAAGCCTCAGCAGTACATCTCTGCTCTTGTATTCTAGCCTTCATTTACATTGCATTTGTCTTCCTAACTGCCAACTGAACCTGCATGTTAACATTAAGAGAATCCTAAACTAGAACTCCTTTTGTGCTTTAGATTTCCAAAGCCTTTCCCTGTTTAGAAAATAGGCTATGCCTCTATTCTTCTGATCAAAATGCAGAACCCCACACTTCCCCACTTTGTATTCCATCTGCCACTTCTTTGCCTACTTTCCCAGCCTGTCCAGGTCCTTCTGCAACCTCCCCACTTTCTCAACACTACCTGCCCCTCCAACTATCTTTTTGTGTCATCTGAAAACTTAGCAACAATGCCTTCAGTTCCTTTGTCCAAATCGTTAATGTATAACGTATGTAGTTGTCCCAACACACATCCGTTCTGACCTCCACTAGTCACCAGCTGCCATCCTGAAAAAAACTTGTTCATCACTACTCTCGACCTTCTGCCAGTCAGCCAATCCATACCAGTACCTTGCCCTTAACACCATGGGCTTTCATTTAGATTAGATTAGATTACTTACAGTGTGGAAACAGGCCCTTCGGCCCAACACGTCCACACCGCCCCGCCGAAGCGCAACCCACCCATACCCCTACATCTACCCCTTACCTAACACTACGGGCAATTTAGCATGGCCAATCCACCTGACCTGCACATCTTTGGACTGTGGGAGGAAACCGGAGCACCCGGAGGAAACCCACACAGACACGGGGAGAACGTGCAAACTCCACACAGTCAGTCGCCTGAGGCGGGAATTGAACCCAGGTCTCTGGCGCTGTGAGGCAGCAGTGCTAACCACTGTGCCACCACTGTGCAGCCTCCTGTGCACCACCTTGATAAAGGCTTACTGGATATCCAAGTAGATCATATCCATTGGATCTCCTTTAACTAACTTACTCATTAACTCCTCCAAGAATTCCAATGGATTTGTCAGGCATGGTCTCCTCTTAACGAGTCGTGCTGACTCAGTCCTGTTTGACCAACCACTACCAAGTACTCTGCAATCTCACCTTTAATAATGGACTTTAAAATCTTAGTAATGACCGAGGTCAGGCTAACCAGCCTATAATTTCCTGCCTTCTGCCTCTTTCCCTTCTTAAACTGAAATGTTACATTAGCCATTTTCCGAGCCTCTGGAAACCCCCCTGACTCTAGTAATTCCTTAAAGATCACCACTAGTACCTTTACAATCCCCTCAGCTATCTGCTTCTGGGGTGTAGTCCATCTGCTCCAGGTGGTTTATCCATCTTCAGACCTTTCAGCGTCCCTAGCACCTTCTCCTTAGTGATGGCCTTGACACTCACCTCTGGCCCCTGACTCTCTTGATGTTCTGGTGCATTGCTGGTGTGTTCCACAGTGAAGACTGATGCAAAGTACTTGTTTAATTCTTCCACCATTTCTTTGTTCCCCATTACTGCTTCTTAAAACGATCATCCAATTTTTTTCTTTAAAACAAAATTGTAAAAGATTTTCAGATAAAGGGATCATCAGGACAATGGGGCATCCCTCAAACACCTTGTGACCTCAACTATCTAGAAACTGAGAGCACCAGCACCTCCTAGTTCCCCTGCAAGTCATGTACCATCCTGAGTTGGACATGTATTGCCATTGCCATGCAAATACTGGGTCAAAATCCTGGGTCACCGTCTCTAATATGGACTTCTCTTTTACCACATGCACGGGAGTAGTTATAGAAAGTGGCACACAACAATTATAGATCCCTGATGGGTTATGGCTTTGCCAGTATCAGCCACATATTCCAGGAATCAAGAAAGATTTTCGTACCTTCCTCAGTTGGATTCATGATTTGTGTTAATTTTGAGTGTTTCCTTAAACCAGATTACTTTGCGTTAGGTTGCAATAAATAACAATTTATCTCCTATTAGAGAGATAAGACTTAACAGGCTTAGTAAACATCGATCATCATCTTAAATCCAAGATTACAATCAAAAGCTTAAAAGCCTTATACAACCGGCATGAATTTCAACACAAGAGTTACCAAATCAGACTGGCAGATGTATCTTCTATTAGTTTTTTCTTCATTAAACTGTTGTGTTTTTTTCACTTGGTTGTGACATTTAAATGACACCTCTCTCTCCTGACACATTTTTATTGCTGATTTGAAATATCCTCACCCTGTATCTTTTCTTCTGGAGTTCTTTTCAATTATTTGGAACTTTGAAATCACATTCCTGATTATGCACAAGGCAAGGAGCTATTTCATGATGAGTCAAAGTGATCTGACAGAACTTAATGTTGTATGAACATAGAGAAGAACAGGAACAGACCATTCAGCCTCTCGAGTCAGTTCCATCACTCATTGAGATTGTGGCTGATCTGTGGCCTAACTCCATATACTTGCCTTTGACCCATATTTCTTAATACCTTTGCTTACCAAACGAAATCTGTCTCAGATTTAAAACTAACAACTGATTTAGCAAGGAATGCACTGCCAGCAGTGGTAGTAAAATCAGATACATTAGGGATATTTAAGAGACTCTTGGATAGGCACATGAAAGTTAGTAAAATGAAAGGTACGTAGATTAATCTGATCTTAGAATAGGATAGAAGGCTGGCACAACATCGAGGGCCAAATGGTCTGTACTGTGTTGGACTGTTTAACTGTTGTTTGTGGAAGAGAGTTTGAAACATATCCCACCCTTTGTATGTAGAAGTACTACCTTATATATCTCCCCTGAATGGTCTGTCCTTAATTCTCAGACTATGCCCTCTCGTACTAGAATCCCCAACTCGTGGAAATAGTTTATTTTATCTGCCCCACCTTTTTCTGTTAAAATGTTGAAGACTTCAACCAGATTACCCCTTAACTGTGAATTTTGGAGAAAACAGTCCTAATTTGTATAATCTCTCCTCAAACGAAACTCCTGAAGTCCAGGTATCATTTTTGTAAACTAACATTGTACACCCTCCAAGGCCAATATATCCTTCTTAAAGTATGGTGCCCAGATATGCTCAAAATACTGTACTCCAAGTCTAGCCAGGGTTTTGTATCACTGAAGCATAACTTCTGTATCCTTGTACTCCAGTCCTCTGGACATAAAGGTCAGCATTCTATTCTCTTTGCTGATTACTTTCTGTACCTGTATGTGGCATTTTAAAGATCTATGCACTGAACTCCCAGATCTCCTTGAACATCCACTATATTTAACTACATACTGTCTAGAAAGTATCCTGATCCATGCTTTATTGTTCCAAAGTGGATACCTCACCGTTGCTTACATTGAACTCCATCTGCCACAGTTTTGCCCGTTCACCTAGTCTATCCACATTCCTTTGTAATTTTATGCTATTATCTACACTGTCTAAAATGACACTGAATTTCGTATCATCAGCAAAATTGGATAAGTGACTTTCTATGCCAATATTCAAGTCATTAATAAATAATATAAGTGAAAGAAGTGCTAACACAGATCCTTGTCTGGTCACATCCGACCCAATATCCCCACTTTCTGTTGCCCGCCTCTCAATCAATTTCCCAGCCATGTCAATAATTTGTCCTCAATTCCGTGTTGAGAAGATTCAGATAAATGGAGGGAGCTTATCCCACCCAGTCATCTATTACTCTCCACACTTCAAATTTAAGGAAAGAGATTGAGAGTGTCTCACCTGTTGTAAGAGAACATAGGAGGACTGTGAGATAACATTTTGTTCTTGGATGAATTTGGTGGCTTACTGAATTGAATGAAAAGGCATGCAAGACTGAGCATGGAACTTCATCGGATCATTCTGACTATGCTCTGTGGCACTGATGTTACACCAAGTATTAGTTCAATAAGGTTCACTGTTTTCTTACGCATTTTCAGAAGTGAATCAAATTTGACACAAATAAAAGCCAACCTCACCTGGAGAGACCACAGGAGGGAAACTATGAGATGCAATGTTTGGTGTGGCAGAGTGTTTCCAGAGTGTTGGCGAGACTGAGAATACAATTTGGTGCAACAAAGTAGAAAGATACAGTTTTGTGCATTCAAGGGTTTATATATCAGTAAATCCAAAACATGCTGTTTGATATGCTTTGTAGTTTCTTATATATTAGCCCATATAACATATACTACAGAGTTCAGCTGATGAAGGAGCAGCACCCCAAAAGTTTCTGATTTCAAATAAACCTATTGGATTATAACCTGGTGTCGTGTGACTTCTGACCTCATATACCACAGAAAGTTAGGTTCTTGTTGAAACATATATTTGGAAGATTATTTACAGCACTAACAATGTGCTGGGCTACAATATCACAGACTTACACACATGGGTTATTTTCTTCTTAATCATTCACAGGATTAGAATATCACTATGGACTTATTGCCCTTCCCAGAGGGCAGTTAAGAGTCAGCCACATTGTTGTGGATCTGGAGTCACATGTATGCCTGACTAGGTAAGGATGGCAGTTTCCTTTCCTAAAGGACATTAGTGAACCAGATGGGTTTTTCCAACAATCAATTCATGATCATCATTGGACTCTCAATCCCAGATTTTTATTTGAATTCAAATTCCATCATCAGCCGTGGTGGGTTTTGAACCCAGGTCACCACTTATGTCTCTGGGTTAACAATCCAGCAATAATACCATTAGGCCATTACCTCTCAACTGTTGTCACTGTACATTACATACACACAGGTGACTGAAGACTCTATATTGATTCCAATACGCAGAGAAAGAAACGACTGAAGGGCAGGTACTTTCATATTGGAGCATCACATCATGTGGTCAAGTAACTATCTTAAAGGTATCTGTTTGGTCTAGAACCTAAGCAATAGGACAATACTCCCTATGATTTTTGTCCTCTTAGTTTTAATTGATGAAGCATAATGGGAGGTTGATGTTCATTCCCCAATCTCAGTTTCTGGCAGGTGAGTCTGGAGTGTGGGATACTGAAGCTGCCCAACAGTCTGTCACTACTTGAGGCACGCTGGTCTGAGATCATTTCCCACTCTACTGGGTACCTGAAACAGGAATGATCCATTCATTGCCGCTTTGACAAGTGCAAAATTCATTTTCAGCTTGCCAGATGGTGCCAGTGGATGGTGGGCAAATGAGTCACAATGTGAACCTTATGATTTGAATTTCCAACCTCCTCACTAAATAAAATACAAAGCCTCGGGCAAGATAAAGTTCCAATCTTGGAATCATGTGGTTTAGTGGTGGGTTATGTCTGCACGCGAGCTCAAATCCATCAGTCGCATGACTGCAGGTCAGCTGTGACAGATGCATCTTGGATCCCTACTGTCTGACCAGGATGGTGGTTACAAAACAACACGGGAGCAAGTTTCTGTGCGTTTTGCCCATGTCAGGTTTTAGCTGATTTTCAGCCTTAGGCTGAGTCAGCAGTGGGTCCCTTCACTAAAACTGTGGCTGGTTCATTACACAACTTCCTCCTTGACATCTGGCTTTCCTACATTGTTTCCTCTATCTGTGAACTAGACAGCCAGTTTTAGAACCCTCTGTAATTGCCATGTTTTCCCCTGTTACATCATTTGAGCCACGAGGTTGTTTAGCCATTGTACTGTCATCTCTTCAGGTTAGAGTTATCTCTAAGTCCTTCTCTTCCAGGATGGTATGGTGTGAAAATGCTTAACTCCCCTCAGTTTTAACCAATGAAGTATTTAAGTATCAGATTTGATTCAACAATCCATGTGCGCAGGTTTATCTTCATAGAATAAAAACCCTACAATATGGAAGCAGGCCATTTGGCCCAACACACCCACCCAGACCCACTCCCCTATCCTATTACTCTACATATACCCCGGACTAATGCACCTAACCTACACATCCCTGAACACTATGGGTAATTTAGCATGGTCCATTCACCTAACCTGCACATCTTTGGATTGTGGGAGGAAACTGGAACACCCAGTGGAAGCCCACACAGACATGGGGAGAGTGTGCAAACTCCACACAGACAGTCACCCAAGGCTGGAATTAAAACCAGCTCCCTGGTGCTGTGAGGCAGCAGTGCTAACCACTGAGCCACCATGCCGCCCATACACTTCTTTTACACTTCTAAATCTTGTTGGTGTCTAACTCTGCAAATCTTATTCTTTCAATGTTGATATGAAATTAAAATAAACACACAGGTCTGAATGTTCAGCCAGATGGAACGCCTGTCTGTCTGGGGTGTGGGGTGAGTATTGAAGTAGATTTTAATGTGAAAATCTATAGTTGCAAAAGTGATGCTGTCTTCAAATTTTGTGATTTGTTTCAAGTAGGATGTCTGAATCACAAGATGCATATTATAGACTTGGTAGGAAAAAATTTAGGATCCCTATGTTCTTTGAAGATGTATATTACCTTTTTGGAAAAACAAGGTATCCTTTTGGATGTGGTCCTAGAATACCTTTGGGAGTGGTCAAGTGTTTGTTGGGATTGTTACAAGTAAACATGAATGTGCGTACAAAGTTCACAAACTCATTAGGACTGTCAAGCTCATTAGAATTGTTGAGACAACTATCAAGGTAGCCATCAAGGGAGGAGAAATATCAAGAAAGCAGTCAAAGAGAGCATATAAAACTCCTACCCTTTAAATATTTGGAAAAAAATGGTCTGCAGTGCTTAATTATTCAATATGTTCTATTTTCTCTCTGTCTGTTGACACAAGCCTGAGGGCATTATGGGATTAGTACTGCGTGTCTGATTCACAATCTTCCAATATCACAGCAGGTGCCTGTCAGTTCACAATCTGATTGACAGGTCCAAATGGCCATGAAGTCAGACTATGAATCTCAATGCTTATTTTTATAAGGGGGGTTAAAAGAAATTAAATATAATGAATTCTTTTTTTTCAATCAATGTGAGTTTTGTTCTAAGTTAGTGAATTCACCAATAGATGCTTAAGGACATGATTTAACCTTAGCATAGAATTGAGGTCTGCCCATAATTGATATTAGGTGAGTTGGCAAAGTGGGTGCCAGGATAAAAGATGGTGTGTTTGGGTATGGGGGGGGTTGGTATTAACTGGCTCTTAGCTGGCATGAGGCTATGCAGGGGTATGGGAAGTAAAGTGTTAAGATTGGAATCATAGAGTCATAGAGATGTACAGCATGGAATCAGACCCTTCGGCCCAACTTGTCCATACCGATCAGATATCCCAACCTAATCTAGCCCCAGCTGCCAGCACCCGGCCCATATCCCTCCAAACCCTTCCTATTCATATACCCATCCAGATGCCTTTTAAATGTTGCAATTGTACTAGCCTCCACCGCGTCCTCTGGCAGCTCATTCCATACACATACCACCCTCTGCGTGAAAATGTTGCCCCTTAGGTCTCTTTTAAATCTTTCCCTTCTCACCCTAAACCTATGCCCTCTAGTTCTGGACTCCCCCAACCAGGGAAGAGACTTTGTTTATTTATTTTATCCATGCCCTTCATGATTTTATAAACCTCTATAAGAATAGGAACCACAAAAAGGCCATAGAGTTGGGCAGTAGAATAATAGGAGTTATATACGGTCATGGGGGTAGGTAGAGATGCATGGGCTGGCATGGGGAGCATGGGCAGTTGGAGCAGCCATAGGGCTGGGTGGAGACCTGAGAAGACACAGGTTAAAATGGACGGGACTTAAACACAGTGTAGATCTCTGCAGGGGATTGTGTGTGGTTTGGGGGGAAGGGAGAGAATTTGAGGAACAGAGAGGATTAATCCAGTTTTATCCCCTTCATGAAGTTGCTTTCCAAGTTCGGTTATAATTCACTGAAATTGTGGTTTACTCTGGTTGTCACATCCTTAACTCGTTTCGCTAGCACTGCAATTGTTATTCAGAGTTAAAGCTAACAGCTGGCCATGCACTGTGGCTCAGTGGTTAGCACCACTGTCTCAAAGTACAAAGGGTCCAGGTTCAATTCCACCATGAGATGACTGTCTGTGTGGAGTTTGCACATTCTCCCCGTGTCTGAGTGGGGTTCCTCCGGGTGCTCTGGTATCCTCCCACAGTCCAGAGATGAGCAGGTTAGGTGAACTGGCCGGACTAAATTGCCCATAGTGTCCATGGATGTGTATGCTAGAGGGGATTATCCATGGGAACTGCAGGATCCCAGGGACAGGGTAAGGAGAACGGGTCTGGTTGGGATGTTCTTCAGAGTGTCGATGTGGACTCGATGGGGCGAATGGCCTGTTTCCAAGCTCTTGGGATTCTATGATTCACTGACACAAATGCTGACCTGACAATTGGAAGTCTGGGTATGTGAACTGTCCAGGCCCCACTGTTCAGTCCAGGAATTGAAAACGGTCGAATTGTCAGTGAACAGCTACGTGCCTGATGAAGCAGAAAGTGGACATTTCCCTGCAGAACAGTGACAGTAACGTCCTGTGGTGGGAGCAATTAACATCGGAGACCACAAATATCTTCTTTTGCAGCAGCTATGACTCCAGCCACTGGAATGGTTACCGAGTAGTTATTTAGTCGCCTGAGCAATCTGGAGACTTGAGCCAAGGATCTGAGGCTAGAGGTTCAAATCTCTTCCTGGCAGCTGGGGATCTGAAGTCTAGATTAGAGTGGTGCTGGAAAAGCACGGCAGGTCAGGCAGCATCCAAAGAGCAGGAAAATCGATGTTTCGGGCAAAAGCCCTTTTTTGAAGTTCACTTTCATGGAGTAAAGTTCTAGACTGCAAAGTTAATATCAGCAATGGTGAGAGAGGTGGGCATTGCAGGGCCTGGGTGCATCATCTCTCTCTCTCTGACTGCACTTTATCTCCCTCTTCTCTTTTCCTTTCCTCACTATATGTATTGCACTGCTCCTGGTGGGTGGTTCTTTCAATCTTTTGATCGGTAAGATTGACGATTTGGTCGTGGTAAAATAAATGATTAGAAATGGTGACTTCTGTAGTGACTGGCTGCTGTCACAGCTCCTCTGATTCACTAATGTCCTTCAGGGGAATTCATCCGCAATTAAGCATCAGGCATTTATGTGATTCCTGATCTATGGGAATATTGTAAACACTGGATATGAGCAAGCCACTGAGTTACGGCCAGTTAAGGATGAAAAATGAATGCTGCTGTTTAATGCCCATATCCTATGAATTACTTAAATAAACTTGAGTGATTTCTCATTAATCACCTCGTTATCCTTCACTTTAATCAATCAACTGGCCTTTTGATAGTTAAGAAACTTATTCTAATCTAGCATTCAGTGCTGACATCCACTGCTGAATGAGATTTAGAGTCATAGTCATCGAGATGTACAGCACGGAAACAGACCCTTCGGTCCAACTTGTCCATGCTGACAAGATATCCCAACCCAATCTAGACCCATTTGCCAGCACTTGGCCCTTATCCCTCTAAACCCTTCCTATTCATATACCCATCCAGATACCTTTTAGATGTTGCAATTGTACCAGTCTCCACCACTTCTTCTGGCAGCTCATTCCATACACATACCATCCTCTGAGTGAAGAAGTTGCCTCTTAGGTCTCTTTTATATCTTTCCCCTCTCACTCTAAACCTATGCCCTCTAGTTCTGGACTCCCCCACCCGAGAGAAAAGACCCTGTCTATTTACCCTAACCATGCCCCTCATGATTTTATAAATCTTGATGAGGTCACCCCTCAGCCTCTGACGCTCCAGGGGTAACAGCCCCAGCCAATTCAGCCTTTCCCAGTCACTCAAACTCTCTGATTATGTTTGAAGCAAATGGCTGGGAGCATGTTTAGCTGGGACCTAGAGCTGAATTTTCCCAGGAGCTAGCATTGGTGAGGCATTTTGGAAAGGTGCATTTTAGGCAGGGCGAGCTCACTGCCTCCCAAGTACCATTCCCAGAGATGATTAATGGGTTTAATGGCAATACTCTTTCCAAACAATAGTGACAGTTTACACTTATCAATGAAAAAAGGTGCTGTTACATTGACAGAAATACACACTGAAAGTGAACCATACAGATGGAAAGGGCAAATGTCTTGCTATCACACTTCAAGGAGAACCTAACCATTTTGATAATGCTGGCCTTGCTGACGATGCTGGAGTCCTGGGCCTCTGCCACTGCCAATTTTTAGCCATCTGACGCTTGGAGAAAGAACACTTCATCTTCTGCCTTGGGGCCCTCCAACTACAAGGGATCAACTTGTCGACTTCACCAGTTTCCTCATCTCCCCTTCTTCTACCTTCTTCCAATCCAACTCTCCAACTTGGCACTGCCCTCTTGAATTGACCTACTTGTCCATCTTCTGTCCCACCTATCCGCTCCACCCTCCACTCCGACCTATCACCAACACCCTCCTCACCTTCATCTACCTATCGCATTCCCAGCTACCTTTCCCCCAGCCCCACCCCCTCCCATTTATCTCTCAGCCCCTTTCCCCCCCCCCCCCCACCCCACATTTCTGATGAAGGGCTTATGCTTGAAACACTGATTCCCCTGCTCCTTGGATGCTGCCTGACCGGCTGTGCTTTTCCAGCACCATACCTTTTGACTTTGAACTCCAGCATCTGCAGTCCTCACTTTCTCCTCCCTGATAATCATGTCCCATGGATGAAGGAGATAAAGGAGGGGGGTGAGGTGTTCAAACCAGTTCTGTGGGTGTAGAACGAGCCATGACCAAATTTGGACCGCGTTACACAACATTTCATCTATCGCCAGGATTCCTGCTCTCCCCCCCACTCCGTGCCCGGGCAAAAAGGTCAGCAGTGAACCAAACCCTCTTCCATCAAGCTGCCATCCCTGCTCCGAGAGATACCAGCTGCTCTCTGTTCTTAGTAACGCCATCGGGAATGGTGGCCATTGTCGAGACTGCAACCAGTTGCCAGTGAAGATTGTCGCTGGAGCTGGATGAAGAGGTACGTTGAGGTGGGACCAGGGTTGGTTGGTCCTGGTAAGTGGTGGGAGGGGGTTGGATTTGGAGTGGGGAGGTGGGGTGGGGAACGAGACTTAGGGGCTAAAGAATACAAGCTCAGAAATGGTGAAGGGAACTCCAGGTGGAGCTAAACCATTTGTTTTGGTGGGGGCAGGAGGAAGGGGGGAATGTTCCTCTGTTGCATCTAGGGGACTCCCTTTTCCACCAACTCAGGCATGGGACCTCACAGGTTTAGATCTCCCTCCTCCGATCTCTACATTCAAAAAAGAATTCCCTGGCCCTTAAGTGGAGATAAAATCGCAACGGGGCTGGTACAGTTTGGTAGGCATCGGGAAAGACATCCATGGCATTGTGCCCATTTTCATGCCTCCCTACCATCCTTGTGTGGAACATAAAATTCTGCTCCTTAGGTCAATCGGTGATGATCTTGTCCTCCTGATCAAAGCTGAAGATATGGAGAATTCCAGTAACTGCACCTCACAAAATGACTCACTGTCAAACTTAGACTTTATTGCATCTGATGACCTCACAGATAGTTTGACCATCTGCTGTAAAACCAGTCAGGTTTTCATTTTTGCATGTCGCAGAATATGATCAGATTCCCTACAGTGTGGAAACAGGCTCTTTGGCCCAACAAGTCCACACTGACTCTCTGAAGAGTAATCCACTCAGTCCCATTTCCCACTGACTAATGCAGCTTACATTGTGGGCAATTCAGCATGGCCAATTCACCTGGCCTGCACATCTTTTGACTGGGGGAGGAAACCGGAGCTAACCCATGCAGACACGGGGAGAATATGCAAACTCCATACAAACAGTCGCCCGAGGCTGGAATTGAACCTGGGACCCTGGCGCTGTGAGGCAGCAGTGTTAACCACTGAGCCACTGTGCCACCCCAAACATGTGAAAAACTTATAAGGAGCATCATCCTCTACCAGTCATTCCCAACGGGGGCCATATGGCCCTCTTAGGGGCCCTGGCACATTTGAAGGGGGTCACAGGGTAATCAATAATAAATGATTTTCTGTCTATCTGTTTGTGCTGTATCCCTTTTTGAAAGGGGGGCCCTGCAATCTGAGAAGCGCTCCTCAGGTGACCAAAAAAGAGTTGAGAATCACTGCCTTGGGTATACCCACCACCCAGACCATGTTAAACCCAAAGTTCAGTGGTTATTATCTCCAGAGGAGTTACACCCTCCATTTCCTAAGTGGTATCTGAATCGTTAGCAGAAATCAGATTGAAAAGAGTATCTGCATCTCATGACTTATTTGCCACACTGGATGGCAGAGTAGTACTGAATTGCATTTACCAATTCTAACTCATTACTTTTAGCAGTTCAATTTTAGTTGATTGAAGAATCCCACTGGAAAAACTCCTCCATTTTCAATCTTCTTCCTCAGCCTAACGCTGAGCACATTCTTGTGCTGTCCTGTAGGTCTGTAGTAGCAGCATTGACTATTTTCTTCTTGAGATATCGAACCAGTTTCTTTTATCTTGTAACATGCACTTGCACAGAAACATCACCAATTAACTCCCAGATGTCTGTCACATTGGTCTTACAATGCATTCTTTCCTGTCACTCTCTTTTCCGAACACACTGTACTCTTGAATGTTAAAATTCCTTTCCATCATTGTGGTTTTTGTGTTCCTATCAATCTGTAGCTCTGTTCTGTTGCTAAGCCTAGCATTTTAATCCTACCATAACTTGGATACTTCATGTAGAATCACCTCCTCTGTTTCCTATTATCTTTTCATTCCAGATCTCCATTTCTTGCAAGTCACTCTGGGTATTGGCACACTTCCCCATCTATTGACCATGTTCAATTCTGTCCTTAGTCTGAGATCTGCTTTTGTTCCCTGTTTTCCCTACTTGCCTGCTGCCTCAACGTGAAACCCCCAAACTGAAAATGACGGGGAAAGCAACCATGTAAGTGACCACAACTACTTAAAAAAAAGACTTAATAAGAAGGCAAGTCAAACGTTTGCCGAAGTTGAAGAACCACAAGCCGTCTAAACTATTACAAGAGATCCTTTTCTTTGACAAGTAGAATGTTTTACCTTCACTAACCATGGAGTTAAATGGCCACCGAAGTGCTTTGATAGCAACGTAGTTGTACAGAACTGGTTTTGAGTCAAAGTGTGTCAGATTGTGCATTTTTGAAACTTTATTCATAAGAGACTAGCAGAGAGTAAAGCAACTGTTCCTAGTTTCCCTTTAAAGAAGGTAGAGTATACTTAAATCACATGCATCAGTACAGTAGGTATTTCACAAAAGCTTTCGGGACTTGAGTGAGAACAGTGCAAAACATTGCTCTTTGTATTTGGTTAAAAATATAAATGGAACTGATTTGGCATCACGATGCACTGAAGACCCGAAAGTCTGGCATGAAGCTGGAAGGCACCAGCTTATCCATGCTGTTATTCACATGCTGTATCCAATATTAGCCAATCTGTCGTGGGAATGTGCCAAAGATGGTCAAACAAGGAGCAGGGTAAATGGGGAGTCAACTTTCACTAAAGACTAGTATAGAGAGGTATTGGCTTCGGGTACCTTCCATCTTTCTTAACTGCGCAAACTATAGGGGGTACAGAATAAAAGCCATGGATAGGGACAGTTCTGTAGCACTGCTTCAGCGCAGTGATTCATGAGCTTTTAAATAGCAGGCTACTTTTGATTGAATTCACTGCTAGGAACTGCACAGCATGGAAAACAAGAGTTAGTTTATTCTGATAGTTGGCCGAGAAAAATAATAAGAGTTAAATATCTACAAAAGTAACTGTTGTCTTCAAATTTCAACATTCCTCACAAGAAGAACTGGTTTCTTTTTTCAGTGATTTTAAAACCAAGTGCATGAAGCAACCAGTTTCGACATTTTCGGCACAAGCAGAAACTATTACAAGGTATTAAGAGATTACAAATACATACAGTGCAATAAATTAACAGGAGGCTTTATAGAAGCAGTGCATATAGAGCCAAGTTGAAAAGTACTTCCCAACTTGTAAAACAACTTTGATTCTAAATAATACAATACTGAATCACTAGGGAAAAAAAACTTTATTAAGTTTTTTTCTATGTTCACCTGAAATGCACAATGTCACTGGTTCCAAAACAGGGGATAACGTAATTCATTTTGTACAAACTCCACTTTATCCAAATGGCTGTCTTTTACAGAGCTGATGGGAAAGGTCTCTCTCCTTCCCCACTCCATTAGAACGTATTCATTGTGATTGAAGTGTCGGTTCAGTGCAGTGAGAGGGAGATACAGAGATGTAATGTGCTGTTGTAAACATTCAATAGCAAATATCCAATGATTAAACCAAAAGAAAAGGAATTGAAAAGGGCTGAACAAAATTCATTTGGGTTCAGTCTGGAGTAAGGGGTTCATGACTAAACTTTTGATGGCGCTCAGCGTTTGAAGGCAGCAGGACTGGATCTTGACTTTGCACAGAGATAAAAGCAGTGGACAGCAAAATCACTGCTTTGTTTTACATCCATACGATTTTTATTTCCAAAGTCCGCAAAGAAATCTAAAATGGTTCGCAAACTTGCTATCACACAAGATCAAGGGCTACCTGAGAGACTCTTAGCAACCTCTCACTTAGTTACAATTTTATTAGAATATAATCGAAGCACTGAGTGACCATTTGATTCCTCAGTGAAGTACTGAAAAAATACTTTCATCAATAACAATGCGCCACTACTGCTGAGACTATCTGGGCTATGCAAGTGAAAAATAGCTTCCAAACTCCCAGTAAAGGCTTCAGAAGTCATAACGAAAGCATTGGATCTGGGCCTACTATTTTTGTTTACCAATAAGTCCAGAAACAGATCAGTGTCAATTGAAGACAGCTGACATTACTCATTGAGATCAAATCCTTCAATCATAATGTTATCGCAGACTCATTTGTCAAAAATTGTATAGAGGTGGGGAGTAGGGGATACAATACAGGGTCAGTCACAACACCTTTTTATAAATTGCCATTTTTTTGTGAGCTGCAAATTAACGGTGAAAGTTAAATGAATATTTTTTATTTTTACCTTCTTGCAATGTTCCTTTTGAATAAGATGTGAATTTCAAGCATTTTCAGAAGGGGTGAGCTGTGTTTAGACCAGTCCGAACTAATTCCCTTCCGAGTCTGTACGGAGGACATTGATTTCTTTGCTATGAACCTGGTTATTATCTGATCCTTCACAATGTTTTCAACAAGCTAAATTACCCATAGTATTCAGGCATGTGTAGGTTGGTGGCAGTAGTCAGGGGAAATGTAGAGTGGTAGGATTGGGGAATGGGTTATTCTTTGGAGGGTCAGTGTGGACTTGTTGGGCCAAATGACCGAAGCGGTTCTATGATTCTATGAAGATGATTACCTTCTTCCTGCTGTACAAACCGTCATTCATCATTATGAAGCAAAACAACATACATAATGCTTTCTTACAAACCATTTTAAAAGATAAACCTGCTCAGACATCCCTGGTATATGACCACACATGACTTTGGTGTGCACGGTTTGTGTTGCTTACTCTCCAGGATTGTCCTGGAGGTTTTGGGGTTTAAAGATTAATCTCCTGTTAAAAAAAAACTTTTTTGTGTTATTTGCGATTAAAGTAAGGGAGACCTGGGAAAAATAAGCGAATTGCAAGGCTGAAGCTCTTGGAGGTGGGAGGTCATGTAATGATGCTGCCATGAGTTGAAAGCCCTGGCTGAGACCTTAAGTGTTCAAATGCAATCGCAAAGATAAAACCTCTTGTGATTAATAAAGAAATCGACTGTGGAAGTTTCACCTCAGTGTGAATCAACAATCCCCATTCCTAATGGTTAAAAGACACTCAGGGAAACCCAGAAGAATTTGATGTATTTGTTGCACTTTGGGGTGGCACGGTGACTCAGTGGTTAGCACTGCTGCTTCACAGCACCAGGGCCCCAGGTTCAATTCCAGGCCTTGGGTGACTGTTTGTGTGGAGTTTGCACATTCTCCCCATGTCTGCGTGGGTTTCTTCCCACAGTCCAAAGATGTGCAGGTCAGGTGAATTGTTGATACTAAATTGCCCATAGTGTTAGGTCATTTAGTCAGAGGGAAATGGGTCTGGGTGGGTTACTCTTTGGAGGGTTGGTGTGGACTGCGTGGGCCGAAGGGCCTGTTTCCACACTGTAGAGAATCTAATTTAATCAAAGCAAGCCCCTAACGTAGTGTTCTGGGATCAGCCTCAATCATAAAAGAAGGGCAAGGTTCTAACTACCTGTAATCCATAAGTACAAATGTTGATGAACTTATGCTGTTTCCTTCAAGCTCACAAAAAGCGGATGGAGGTGTCAGGCAATTCCCCAGTGAGGAGGGCAGATTCACCCACTTCCAAAGCAACTTCAGTGGGTGCCTGATGCAACCGCTTTTCACTCTGTTTCTCTGGGGCTTCTCTTCAATCTTTCACTGCTGCTGTGATGGGAAATTGGGACTGAGTGTCCTGTCTGTGTGCAAAGGCATTAGCCAGCAGCAGAAATAAAAGTGGCTAATGGATATCTGTAGGTGAGTCACAAAACAGGTGGACAATGGCATATGCTATGGGGGTAAAGATTGAGCCATACTGATTGTCAGCTGTCCTAACCTACAGCCTGAGATACACTAACATGCGGCAGTTATAAATAATGGACAGAACATTTCACAAAATTGCAGCTGCGCATTTCTTTTATTCAACCTTTTGATCTCTAAATAGAAAAATAACACTG
Source organism: Chiloscyllium punctatum (assembly GCF_047496795.1). Lineage (NCBI taxonomy): Eukaryota > Metazoa > Chordata > Chondrichthyes > Orectolobiformes > Hemiscylliidae > Chiloscyllium > Chiloscyllium punctatum. The sequence goes on along the minus strand of NC_092749.1, from coordinate 100,013,921 downwards.
TCTCAGATAAAGCAGAATATTTCCTATGCTATGGTGAAAAGGCTTGGTGATATAGTGGATCATGTTTCCAGTATGGTGTGATTCAGTTCAAACAGGATTCATTATTACTCTGGAAGTCGACTCTGTAATTAACTTTAAATGGGTATGAAGAAAACCAACCAATTTGACAGGTCCCTTTAAACATTATTTTATTATTGGCATGCTAAATGGAAAAGTATCTGGTTGACAAAAATTTGAACCAGATTTATTTGGGATATGTCAAATACAAGAGCACACAGTGTAATGCAGTCAACTCCAGCTCAACACAAACCTGACCCTCTGATCTACTGCTAAATCTCATAACGTAATCTTTGTGTATTACTATTGTACAAACAATCCCTGCTTATTACTATTGTACAAACTTCCCATCTGAGCAGAAAATGTTTCATTGTTGTCTGCATTTTTTTTTTACATCTTTTATTCTCACCAAACTGAGGAATGCAAACTCAAGAGAAGAACACAGGCTGTAGCATCGAATTACTCCCAGGGCTGAGTAGTCCGTGGTCAAGTGCAATGTAAAGCTCCCTTTGCCGGGCTTTGAGACAGTGGCTCAACCCACCACCTGCTCCTCTCAAGGGCAAGGGAGCCAGAGGGGAATGTGAAATGTCTAGATCCCAGTATTGAAGACAAGCCTAACCTACTAGAGGGGTTTTCAAATCCATTTCATTTAGGATCACTTTTCTCCTGACAGTCAGGGCTTGAGGATAAGACAAGTATTCCTCCACATTGCACCACCCGGTCCACTAATTCTACGTTTCTATTTTTAAGAACACTCCACATTTTGAAAACATAAACCACTGCTAAATATCAAGACAAAACAGCGCATCCTCAATCTATAATCATGTTAACTTATAATAACAGCGTTTGGCCAGTCTTCCACTTTTGTTTGCAGTCCAATTCGTGAATAGAGGATTAACTCAGCTGCATCGATTGGAATGTTTAAATTCCCAATGTGATTTGTACAATTCCTGATCCAGATAAAATTCTGACCGAAGCAGACAATTTCTTGGCAAACTAGTGACATTTTTGAAGTATTTAATTGCATGGGATCTAGGGGAAAAGTGCAGGGAAAATTCCTTGTGAAAATCAACACAACATAAATTTTGATCACAATTCACTCCAACAATGGAAGGAAATAACTAGAGCCGTGATTAAAACAGAACTGTCCTAAAAGGTCCAAATTGGAATTCTTTCATATTGGCACTGTGGTCCCTGAAGTGGGATGCATTCCTGTATGACTTTCAAAACATTGTACATGATGTTCATACTAAGAACATGAATGCATGGTGTACTCTGCTGATATATGTGAAACAGGGTTACTCCTTCCAAAAGACCCATTTCTATTGTTATTAATAAGAATTAAGTTGACATTTTGACACGTGTTGATGCAAGGGAGATACTATTTGGCAACTTAGTTATTGATCATCAGGATGATGTTAGCTGGCATTGTTTTAATTATGGAAAAATGCCAGGGCATTCAAAAGGAAGAAATAAAATTGACCATTGCTGGAGAAACTCAGCAGGTCTAGCAGCATCTGTGGACAGAGAAACAGAGTTAATGAATCAAGTCTCTTTTCAAAACTCATATTTTGCATTTACTTACAAAGGAAGAACTTGATTGCAAAAATAAATTGCATTGAATTTAAGCTATTTAACCTGCCATTTCACAGTGATGAATTAATCGAAACAGGGCTATGAGTTGATAATAATTTGCCTAATTAACCTTGGGGGAATAACCCATAAATTAAAACCAGCTTCTTTGTAGGTGAAGTTAAGAGAACTTCCCCGGGCAAAGAGTGGTAGACATTTGGAATTCTCTTATGGGAATGGCATTCAATGAATTGTTAATTTTCAATCCAACATTGAAGATTTAAAGAATATGGGACAAAGGCTGATATGAATTAGGTCACAGCTCAATCATGATCTCTATGAATGCTGCAGCAAACATGAGGAGCTTTTAACGGCTTACTCCTGTTCTGTCAAATATTAGAACATTTGTAGAGGTTTACAAAATTATGATGGGCATAGATAGGATAAATAGAAAAAGTCTTTTCCCTGGGGTCGGGGAGTCCAGAACTAGAAGGCATAGGTTTAGGGCGAGAGGGGAAAGATATAAAAGAGACCTAAGGGGCAACTTTTTCACACAGAGGGTGGAATGAGCTGCCAGAGGATGTGATGGAGGCTAGTACAATTGCAACATTTAAAAGGCATTTGGATGGGTATATGACTAGGAAGGGTTTGGAGGGATAAGGGCCGGGTGCTGGCAGGTGAGACTAGATTGAGTTGGGATATCTGGTCGGCATGGACGGGTTGGACTGAAGGGTCTGTTTCCATGCTGTACATCTCTTTGACTCTATGAATTAGTAGCAGAAGTAGGCCATTTGGCCCTCAAGACTGCTTGACTATCCCAAATGGCAGAGTTCCTCTCAGCTTGAGTTCCCTACCTTTATTCAAGAGAAATTTGATCAGTTAGCTCTATGTTTACTGACATTTAGAAGAATTGAGGTTGGGGGAGAGGTAGAATCTCAAAGAAATGCATTAAATGTCACAGATCTAGACAGGGTAAACCCAGGAAGTATGTCCCTGGTGACCAAGAAATCCAGAACTACGGTTCACAGTTTAAGGCCGTTTAGAACAAAGATGAGGAGAATTTTTTCTCCCAGCCTGGGGAATTCACTACCATAGTGGTGGAGGCCAAAATGTTGAATGCTTTCAAGAAGGAGTTGTTAGCAGTTAGGGGATCAAGGGAAGGGAGAGAACAGGGATAATGAATTGAACAATCAGCCATCATGACATTGAATGGCAGAGCAGGCTATTTTCTGCATTTCTATGTCAACTAACAACAATTCACATCTCCAAATGCAAAGGTTGGTTAATCATATCTGCTGCCCTCCAGCACAAAGCTTTGGAGCCAGGAGATCACATGAGGAAAACTCTGAGGCATTCCAAAGCATTCTGCTCCTCAGGCTCCTGGTTTTCTAATGTATGCTCCCACAAGTAAAAAAGATACTGTTGGAGGAGGCATTCAGAAAGATTGGCCAAACTGCCAAAATATTAGCTGGGTCTGACAGGGTTTAACTAGGAAACATTGCATCACTCACACACGCTGTCAGAATAATGCAAATAATACCCAGCAGATAAACACCCAGTCCCCCAAAACACCGACTCCCTAACGAAGCAGAGTAGCTGTTCATATAATGTGAGCTTGCTCGCCAAGTATTACTGAGGATGGTGTTGAGGGACACCTATCTCAAGCAGCAGATTCTGCTATTGCTTGCCCCGCTGTAAGTTGTTTCAATAATTGATCACAAAACATAAAAAGACATTGATGCAGAGGTTTTTAGCCCCTTCGAGAGCAGGGAATGCTCTATTCCACTGGGGGGAGAATAACCATAAACATAACAGTACAGCTTTTTTTTCTGCATTCTTGGAATGTGGACAGCACTGGGACTTGTTTCTCATTGTATTTGTCCTTGAACTAGGGTTGGTTCAGGGGGCAGCAGTCACCTTGTTGTGGTTTGGAGTCACGTCTAAGTCAGAGATGACAGATTTTCTCTCCTTAAGAACATAGGTGCGTTTTATTTTTAATAATGATCATGCCATGGTCACCATTACTGAGGCACGCCTTCAACGCCTGACTTTATTAATTGAACTTAAACTTTACAGGCTGCCAAGGCGCGGTTTGGGAACCCTCGTAGTGCAGTGGTAGTGTCCCTGCCCCTGGACTATGATCCCCAGGTTCAAGTCCCACCTGCGCCGGAGTTGTGTAATAGCACCTCTGAGCAGGTTGATTTAGCGAAACAGGTTAAATAATGTCTGTGGCATTATCACTACACCACTATCTTCCCCAGCCTAAATGTTAATACCAGATTATCAGATCACCCATTATCTCATTGAATGGCAGAATAGACTGGAGGGGCTGAGTGGCCTACTGCTCTTCCTACATCTTATAGGTTGCCTTATGTTCTACCTAACCCCTTCTGTTGTACTGAGTCTAGGAACAGAGAACAAAAGTGTTTCCTACTCAAACGCGATTCCAACAACAACGATTACCTGAATAAAAGATTTCCACATAAATCTAGACCTACATTTGAAATGGCTGCAAGTTGCTGCAGGATAGCAACTGTCTTCAACTTGAGGGAAGTTAGTAAAAAGCAAAAAGCATTTGAAGTCAGCCAAGAACTGCTTGCATTGAAATAACTGGACCATCATTTCCGACTGCTCAGTTGAGCTGGGAAGTAAATGCTGTGTGAGTTTACCCACTGGGGTGCCACACTTTACTGCTGCACTGGAGATAGGGGCTGAGCAAACAGTGTCGCAGTCTCTTAGTCCAGCAGTGATATGGGAAGCAGAAAGTTACACTCTGAATCAAAGTCGTGTTTTGAGTCATTTGGTGATTACTTCTCACAGGAAGCAGAAAACGCAATGCTGAAGATACTTGGTTATCAAGTCGGTTTCCATTTCAAGGCATCTCCACAGTCCTTTCACATTCATTTACCGTCTTTGATCCTCATGTGTTTCTGCAGAAAGTGCAACTAAACATTGACCTCATCCTTGATGAAACTGAAGAAACCGGAACTGCACATTTAGCACAGTTGTGGTGATTCTTCTTTCAATGGGTTATGAGAGGCCTCAATGATTATTCTATTCAAACATTTCCTGTTAGGTTCTTAAGACCATAAGACACAGGATTAGAAGTAGGCCATTCAGCCCATCAATCCGCTCTGCCAATGAGACTGATCTGATCATCCTCAACTCCACTTGCCTGCCCTTTTCGCCACAGTCCTTCAATCCCTTCCTGATTATAAAAATCTGTCGATCTTAACCTTGAATACACTTAGTTCAAAATCATACACCATCAAGTTTAGACTATAGTAGATCCCCTACAGTGTGGAAACAGGCCCTTCAGCCCAACAAGTCCACACTGACCCTCTGAAGAGTAACCCACTCCGACCCATTTTCCTCTGACTAATGCACCTAACATTACGGGCAATTTAGCATGGATTGTGGGAGGAAACCGGAGCACACGGAGGAAATCCACGCAGACACAGGGAGTATGTGCAAATTCCATGCAGAGAGTCGCCCGAGGCTGGAATCGAAGCTGGGTCCCGGGCGCTATGAGGCAGCAGTGCTAACCACTGAACCAACGTGCCACCCTAAAGAAAGCTGCTCAAGGAGACATTGAGCAGTTATAGTCCAATATGTTTATTTGGAAGTACTGCTCCGAAAGCTAGTGCTTCCAAATAAACCTGCTGGTCTATAACCTGGTGCTGTATGATTTTTAACTTTGCCCACCCCAATCCAACACCAGCGCCTCCACATCTTGAACACACTTCATAACCCAGCCTTGATGGCCTTCTGATGTAAAGATTTCCACCGATTCACTCCCCTCTGAGAGAAGACATTTCTTCTCATCACCGTGTAAAACATGCGACGTCTTATTCTGAGATGAGTCTAAGATTCTCCAACAGGGGGAAACAGCCTCTCCCCATCTCCGCTGTCAAGGCCTCGAAGTATGTTTCAATGAAGTCGCCTCTCATTCTTCTGATTTCCAATGAGTATTGTCCTAATCCAACCAACCTCTCCTCAGAAGACAGTCCCTTACCCTGGATCAGCCGAGTGAGCTTTCACTAGACTGCCTCCAAGGCCAGTGTATCTTTCCTTAAACAAGTATTCTAGCTGTGGTCTGCCGAATGCTGTACAACTTCTTACAAGCCACTGGAAGCAATTTTGTACCTTCCTGCAAGCTGACAGCTTCCCACTGAACATTTTGAATTGCAATAAGTGATTTTAATAGGGTTCTTTCATCAGGTCAACTTTGAAATCTGACACATTTGTATTATTGAGATATCTGAAAGCAACACTCCTCTTATTAATTTTCACAGCCTGATAAATGCAACTCTAGCAACTGTTATCACTGCTCCCTCACAGCGCCAGAACCCAAGTTCAATTCCACCCTCGGGCGACTGTCTGTGTGGAGTTTGCACATTCTCCCTGTGTCTGTGTGGCTTTCCTGTGGTTGCTCCGATTCCCTCCCACAGTCTAAAGATATGCAGACTAGGTGGATTAGCCATGGGAAATGCAGGGTTACAAGGGTAGGGTAGGTGGGTGGATCTGGGTGGGATCCTCTTTGGAGGGTCAGTGTGGACTCAATGGCCGAATGGCCTGCTTTCACACTGTAGGGATTCTATGATATCAGTACTGACTATCTAGATTTAGTAATGCTGTGGATAATACAATATTCAATCAAACATCAATTCATTCAGTCCGTTCTCCTTCATGACAGACAGATGCAGAAATTGAATTGATTGTGAAGCAATTTCTGTAACAACTAAAGTTGGAAGAGATGCATTTACTATAAAGGACTCTCCTTCTCAACCTCTTCCTTGCCTGGGCTGTGGTCACCCTTGAGGTTAAACCACCACCAGTTGTCTGACTGATATGGTAGCAGTCTTATGGTCTGGCAAGGCTATGGTGACTCTAGCTTTTTAACAACCATTATCACACCCTTTGGTTTTTCTCCCTGAGCACCCTCACCTAGTCCACTCATTGTTTCTCCCTCTTTGTCAACAGCATAAAAACCATTGTTTTCCAACCTAAAGAAGAGTCTAGAGTTAAGCAGTATGGAAACAGACCCTTCGGTTCAACTCATCCATGCTGACCTGCTTTACCAAACTAACTAGTCCCACTTGCTATTGAACTCAACGTGTTTCATCTGTTTCTCTCCTCAGCGATGCTGCCAGAGCTGCTGACTTCCTCCAGGACTTTACTTTTTAAAAAATTTCATATCCAGCATCCATCGTATTTTGGTTTTACCATAATCTGCTGCAATTGAACAGATAGGGGCATGATGTTGGAGCCATACAGAAAGCAGAAATACTTCCCAAATAAATAGCATCAGTTTGGTGATCCAGAATTCCCCACACCAGTGAAATGCCACTGGGTTTTAAAGCAAAGGCTTTGAAATAAGGGAAACACTTGTTTATATCTGTCAGCCAAGGTTCCCTGATTGGCCCAGGTTAACAACCCCAATCAGGTTGATTCCAGAATTGCTAATAATATATTTTATGGCATAGGCTAAATTTCTTTTTAAAAACATTTTTATGACTTTGGTTTGGTAGTGTTTGGAATGAGATTGGCCAGGTGGATCACATTGAGGATGAGTTAGAACATGAGAACTGGGAGCAGGAGTAGGCCAACTGACCCCTTGAACCTGCTCCGCCATTCAATAACATCAGCGGACTCAGCTTCACTTACCCGCCCGCATGACCCTTAACTCCTTGACTGTTTAAAAATCTTCCTTTGCCTTAAAAACATTTGAGGCAGCCTCAACTGCTTCCCTGGGCAGGGAATTCCACAGATTCACAACCCTTTGGGTGAAGAAGTTCCTCCTCAACTCAGTCCAAAATCTGCTCCCCCTTATTTTGAGGCTATGCCCCCAGTTCTAGTTTCACCCACCAGGGGATACAATGTCCCTGCTTCAATCTTATCTATTCCCTTCATAATCTCATGTTTCTATAATATACCCCCTCATTCTTCTAAATTCCAATGGGTATTGTCCCAGTCTCCTCATGAGCCAATCCTCTCAATTCTGGAATCAAACTAATTGGGGTTGTTAACCTGGGCCTATCGGGGAGCCCTGGCTGACAGACATAAACAAGGGTCTCCCTGCACACACACAACATGGGTGCTGGGGAGAAAAAAAGCACTACCGCAGTTAGGCGGTAGTGTGGGAAAGGAAACTAAAAGAAAAAATAATAAACAAGGGTCTCTGGGATTCTCCTCCCTCCCGGGACTGGTCCTGAGCCAACTGGTCAGAGTCCATGTACTGTGCACATGTAATAAAGGGCAACTCAGTGATGGGATACCAGTCTCTGTGGACTTATTTCAGGTTTATTATGGGCTCCAACACTAAACAGAGCTGCACCATTCCCCTTACAACACCAAAGCAGTCGTTGCCACTACGGTGTGAATACTGGGCTACCACAATCAGCTGGCCATTCACAGTAAGCCAATAGTTTTTCCAACAGCTCCACATCCAGCCACGTCCTTTTCACACAACGGGACCGTCTCGTTAAACGACTTTCCTCATCGAATCGAACCTTCGGTCGACTCAATGCCAGACGGCCGTAATTCTGAACAACGTCTGAGATGGAAATGCCGCGGTTTACACGCCACAGGCACTCTCCAAACACGTCCCATCACAATTCAAAAGGCAATCACACTGTGTTGAGTTATTTTGCAGAAGACTGCCACTGAATATTTACCCTGGCCAAGCATTCGGGAGTGAGATTCTGGTTGAGGTTTCCTGACTGAAGTTGACACACATACCTAATGCAGGAGATGCTATTCTCCAGACGAGTGAAGCTCCATGGAACTGGAAAGCAAACTATTGCAGCAATTAGCAGGTGAAAACCATTGATAGTTGAAAATAATTACACAAATTGATGGATGTGTGGTGTATCCAAGCCGTTCATTTGCCAATCAAGTCCCCATGTTCAATAGATCGGTCATTTTAATTTCCAGGCATGCTAGCAACATAGTTTCATTTTAAGTTTTCCTTTTTGTACAGAGATCCTACTTTGGGAGCAGATTGCAGTGGAGTGAGGATAAAGGGAGAGGTGAGGTGGGGGTGGGGGGGGGGGAAGGCGGGGAAGTGCAGGGAGAGTCAAGAACGGCTTTTTAAAAAAAAATCAACTTATTCTTCAAATTCTGATTTGAGGACTGATGATGGAGTGTGAAGGAAAGACATGAAAACACACAAGTGCTGTAAAGATATTTACTGAAAGCCAGCACAAGGAGAATAGGACTGAGTAATAATGATAACGCAGTCCATGTAGCTGGTGAGTAAATCCACATACATTACTCATGGCAATCTCTGAAGCTTAATGGCGAGGAAAAGTCTGAAGTGCGTTAAATTTCTTATGCATTGTATCTCCAGAGCAAAAAGAAAGTCACGTTCTTAATGAAAATAGGATTTAACACTGTTCTGTAGCAGTAGGAGTTGGCTTGTAAACTTTGGTGAGGTGAGACACATTATACAACAATTCACCCCTTTCAGATCATGACTTGGAGATTCAGTTATCATTTTAAAAACAAAGGAACCAGTTATATTCAGATCGAGACAACTAACTGTAAGCAGTTTGGTTGAGCCATTTTGTAGCAAATTCATCGACAAATTTATTAACTACAGCAATAGTTAAAGACAACAGCCTTCCTCAGCACGGTCATTCCTCTCTGTGTAAGAAGTGGAAAATAAGTGGAATAAGACAGTACACTTAGACTGGGTGGGGGGGGGGGTAGGAGAGGTGGAGGGGTGGGGTCAAGCATGCAGGTGTGCACAGAGCTGTCAAGTATCCCTGTAAAAATGTGCTGTGAAACTGCAAAGTGGCCTCCTGTGCTGTTTTATAAATATATAAATTAAACATGCTTTATTCTTAAAACTACCTGTACAGACAAAAACTAGAGTATCTTTGCTTCTTCAGCTGCACCATTTGTACCTTAATCAATATTTCCAAATCTAAAACCGTGCAGCAGGATAAAACTGTGATAATAATTATAATTTCTCATATACTCTACTTTTTCGAAAAGAAAAAGAAAATTCCCAATATATACATTTTTATACCATCAATATACACACATGTACCATTGACTATGCAACTGTTCCAACTACAAAATAAAATAGTTTCGTGCAAATATACCTCCTGGAAAAATCAGTCTCGTCAGGAGGGAGTAGTATCTGGATACAAACTGCAGTGACTGTCGAGATTTCAAACTTCACATCTCAGACTTTGCATGAAGGCCATGGCTCAGAGCTAAAATCCCACTTTCCTTTCAGCAGAAGGAATAGCTGGTGAGCAGAAAGATAAGGTGACTCTTGTCGATTCTTGGTATTCAAGCTCTCTGTGGGAAGGGCGAAGGCGGGAGGGTGGGGGAGCGGGTGCAGGATGGAGATTGAGGATGTAGAGGGAAGAAAGTGAGAGGTAAAATCACAGGGCAATATGACCCCTTGCTTCCAGGTACCTGTACACCTTACTCGCTTCAGTAGCAAAATTACCACTAAATCTCTTTCAGTCCCACTCAACCATCTCAGGACAAAATATCTTTTTTCTGATACAAGTGAGAATATATCAACGTGGCAGGTAAGTCATCCAGCCTTACGTTGATTAGCAGCCAATGAATTCAGATAGTTTGTGTGTGTGTGTGTGTGTGTGTGTGTGTGTGTGTGTGTGTGTGTGTATGACTCCACATAAATACATTAAAAATACGTTCACATCAATACAGGTGTCTTTTTTTTCTCTCAAAAATAAGTCGTGTACCAAGTTCTCAGTAAGAGCGGTCGCAGCCAGCCAACAATAAGCCAAGGGCCTTCAGCTCTTTGTATTGCACTGATACCAAGGTGCTTGCTCCCAGGTCATCTTCATTGTCCATCAGTGTTCCCGGCACATGGGGAGGTTCACAAACGTGAAAACATTAAACTCTGTCATGATGGAGAAGCACAGAAACACGGCGTACAGGAACAGAGACACACACCCAAGCTTCTTATCTAGTTTCCATTTGTTCAAATGAACGCCAATTACCTGCACAGGAAACAACAAAACACGTTTTAGAGGTTCTTTTAAAGTGGCACGGCGACTCTGTGGTTAGCACTGCTGCCTCACAGGGTCAGGGACCCGGGCTCGATTCCACCCTCGGGTGACTGTCTGTGAGGAGTCTGCACATTCTCCCCATGTCTACATGGGTTTCCTCTGGGTGCTCTAGTTTCCGCCCACAGTCCAAGGATGTTGCAGGTTTGGTGAATTGGCTGTGCTAAATTGCCTGTAGTGTTCAGGGATGTGTAGGTTAGGTGCATTAGTCAGGGGTAAAGGAAGAATAATAGGGTAGGGGAATGAGTCTGGGTGGGTCACTCTTTGGCGGGTCGGTGTGGACTTTGAGTCATAGGGATGTACAGCACGGAAACAGACCCTTTGATCCAACTCATCCACACTGAACCAACCTAATCTAGTCCCATTTGCGAGCAATTGGCCCATACTCTGTAAACCTTTCCTATTCATATACCTATCTGTTGGGCCAAATGGCATGTTTTCACACTGTAGGGATTGAATGAACACAATCTTCAGTACTTGACACTTCTCTGATTATTTAGTTGTTGTACAATTGAAGGCTCAAAGAATTGGGGCAGATGATGGCCTAGTGGCATCATCACTACATTGCTAATCTAGAAGCTCAGATGACGTCCCAGGGAACCAGGTTCAAATCCTGCTACGGCAGATGGGGGAATTTGAATTCAGTTAAAAAATTAGAAATGATGACTTTGAGTTTGTTGGGAAAAACCCATCTGATTCACTAGTGCCCTTTAGGGAAGGAAACTACCATCCTCACCTGGTTTGGCCTATATGTGACTCTAAGTCCACAGCACTGTGGTTGACTCCTAACCACCCTCTGGGATGGGCAATAAATGCTGACCCAGCCAGTAACATCCTCATCCTGTTAATGAATAATAATGGAACATTAGGAAGAGATTTCATACTTTGATCCTCCTCCATATTCCTTTAGACCATGGCTGATCTACACGCCAACTTTATTTTCCCGTCTATTCTTTGACACGCTAACTTAAATCTTGTTGTACTTGAGAGTTTAGCAGGATGCTACACTTGCTGTGGATTAATGAGGCACCTTGTTTTCTGGTTGTTCTGCTCCCCACCTGAAGGTGTGGGGTCCCAATTAATGGAAGGACAATGCTGCAGCCTAGCTTCATATCATGCTGCCTGTTCATCCTCCACAAGCAGCTTCAGTGGGGGAAAAGGGCAAAGAATATCACAGCTGAACCTAACTGTAAACCCTCAATATGCACATGTTTATGGTCAAGCTTGTGAACACCGATCAGGACCACAGTGCGGAGAGACTTCTCCTGAGCAGCAATGTACAGACTGAAAGAGATTCGTGGATTTGCATATAAATCTATTGAAACCTGGACCTCTACCCTGACTGATTAAACATTTAAGGGCTGTCTTGCATATGTTCAACTCATTCCCATAACCCTTTGACCTTTTCCTTATACATTCTATGTCTAGGATCTTCCTCTCTCACTAGCACCTGATGAGGGAGCAGCGCTCCGAAAGCTAGTGTTTTTAAATAAACCCCGTTGGACTACAGTCATGTGATTTTTGACCCAGACTGGATTGGCTGTGAAGAGCTGCAGTAGCATGTCTGATGATAAGTAACTTGGTAAGCTAGGAGTGTAAATATATTAAAAATACACGAATAATTGTTGGTTGGTGAGAGGTCCTAATTAACCTAAAATCAGATGAGCAAACTTTTTACAGAAAGTATGAAGGAAAATGCTTGCAATCCTTTAATTTTAGAATGGCAGATTTTAAAATGAAGTACCAAAGAATAAATTTGATCCCAGTTGTTTTTTTTCCTATTCATTCATGGGATGTGTGTGCCTCTAGCTAGGCCAGCATTTATTGCCCAGAGACCAGTTAAGAGTCAACCACATTGCTGTGGGTCTGGAGTCACATGTAGGCCAGACCAGGTAAGGATGGCAATTTCCTTCTCTGAAGGACATTACTGAACCAGATGGGTTTTTCCCCTAACTATGGTTTCACGGTCAGCCTTAGACACTCAATTCCAGATTCTTTATTCATTTTAAACTCCACCATCTGCTGTGGCAGGATTTGAACTTGGGTCCCTGAAACATTAGCTCAGTTTCTGGATTAGATTCCCCTACAGTACGGAAACAGGCCCTTCAGCCCAACAAGTCCATACCGACCCTCTGGAGAGTAACCCATCCAGATCCATTCCCCTAACTAATGCACCTAACACTATGGGCAATTTAACACAGCCGATTCACCTGGCCTGCAGAGTACCCAGAGGAAACCCACACAGACACAGGGAGAACGTGCAAACTCCACACAGACAGCTGCCCAAGGCTGGAATTGAACCCAGGTCCCCAGCCCTATGAGGCAGCAGTGCTAACCACTGAGCCACCATGCCACCCCAAGTCTATTGATAATCTATTGATAGTATCATTAGTCCTTTGGCTGCCCATTGAATTAAATCCCTCCCCATGAATTAATGGTTTTCCTAAACAGCATTTTTGGTAACATGTGATTGCTCGGCTGAAGAATGTTTACAGATTTAAGGACAACAATATTCATTGAAATAAAAATTAATGCCCGTTAATTTTTCACATTATGGCTGAAAAACCACCTGATTTTAGTTTCAAAGGTTCAAGCATGAAGACAATGAGTTCATAATATTTAATAGCTTTCTAGGTCACTAAATGACCAAGTTTTGGTGGCAGTGAAACATTAGTAGTGTTCTTCCAAAGGATTTATACTTGATGTGGACGTTCTAACAATTAGACGTGATAAGAGACCCCGCTGTGTAATTTCCATCCATTTAAAATTCACAATCACACTTACACGCTGCAGGAAGCAACCGAACTTTTGCAGCATAACATTATCAAACTCCTTCACATCATCATAGCGCCACGATGCAAAATGGCACTGGAGTTTTTGTAACAGGCAGATAAACTGCCAGGACACTCAGTACAAGTAAAGAACAGGATTTCTTTTCCTGGTCTTTCTGCCGAGATAACATGTTGTTTTCAAGTCCTTGAGACAGACTTATCTGGAATAAAATGTCTGCTTGCAGACAGATCCAGGCTAGGAGGCTAATGATGAAGATTGTATCAAGTTAGACCGTTAATTTGAATATCTGTGTGGGTGGACTGAATTTAATTCATGTTGGTCATGATTTCAACTCAGATTGGTTGAAACAGAATCTCCATTTAGTTGAAAGCACTTTAAGCTGACTTGAAAGAAGGGAGGAAAGCAGACATTGTGTGAAGAGCAAATAGTGAAACTATGTTCCTGTAAGAAATAGGGGAAGCTGTAAGTTTTTAATAGTGCACCAAAGGGTATGTGGAAAAATAATGCAGGTTTGAGGAAAGAATGTTCTCGCAGACTCAGAATGCACCCTTTGCCTCTTACAGAAAATCAACAAAGCCAGATGTTATGAGGTTTGTAACATACAGCCATGGAGTTATGGTAACAACATTGGATAAACCCCAAGGGTAATTCATCACTGGCTCAGTGATGGCATCAGAATGGCAGTATACAATGGCAACGACTGAGTCCATTACTTACTGTTACGAAAACAGAAGCTAGCAGCAATCCTACCGAATACACAAGGCCCCGGCTGTTCAACGCTAACTACAGAAAGGAAAAGAGAATATTTTATGACCTTGTTAGAAAAATGCACAGTGTTCGTGTTAGACTACTTTCAAGTGATTTCTGCTGAGTGGAGCAAGATGTAAATGTTACGGTTTAAGCTCCAGCTCATCAACTAATCTGTCACTTTCTTTGTTTTCACACTGTCACCTTCTATCGACTCTCATAGACAACGGAACAGCTGTTCCAATTCTGGATGTAGGTTTGCCCAACCTGACCTGCAAATCTTCTCAAACCTTGCGAGTTATTCCAATGTCTCAAAGCAATAGATCAGAGAACCAATTGCCCATGATTTTGTAATAAGTGTTCTCTATATTCAAAATATCTTCCAATATGTGACCATCTTGGAAATCTCTGGCAATGACTCATAGTTGCACAGGTCCTGGCTTTCCCTGGTTATTGGTACATTCTTCATGTATGAGCTTGGACAGCAAGTATTGGCATGCTACTTCATGTGGGTGTGGGGAGTAATCTCAATGATGCTTGATGTCATTCTGTCCTAAATCCATTGTTAAGGAATATTGCAGTATCAGAAGGATCGCTATCCTTGGAAACCAATACCTACAATTAAGGGCACTCCCAGCCTTGACATTATATAAACCCATTTTTGCTTTATTGTTTCTGACTCTGATAATTAAGGAATGGATATCTCTTTCTCGTGGATACAATGGAATTGCTGGACATCCCATTCTTACAGGGGCCACCTCAATATCGTAACATTCACAGTTATCAGTCCGCATTATATACCACGTCCCTGTAGCAATCCAGATGGATAAAATCGGCTAATTTTCCAAAGAGTGCTGACCTACTTTGTTTTTAATGTTGAGAAAGAGCTCCCCATTTCTGACGGGAGATTCCAATCACGGTTCCTTCAGAAATGTGGAGCGTACTTTAGGCCTGACAGATCCTGTGAAGTGCAGGATTGTCAGGGAAAGTCAAGCCAAGTCCCCTTTTTGACGGCATCAATTGATGGATTCTGTGCTTTACATGTCCATCATCACAGATAGTCACTTTGACAGCTCTGGATGTAGGTTTGCTCGCTGAGCTGGAAGGTTCGTTTTCAGATGTTCTGTCACCGTACTAGGTTACATCATCAGTGAGAGTCTCCGGTGAAGCACCGGTGTTATTTCCCGCTTCCCTAAACACATAAATAGAAAGCAGGACATAACACCAGTGCTTTGCCGGAGGCTGACTGATGATGTTACCTAGTATGGTGACGAAACGTCTGAAAACAAACCTTCCACCTCAGCGAGCAAACCTACATCCAGAGCTGTCAAAGTGGCTATCTGTGATGATGGACATGTAAAGCACAGAATCCATCAATTGATGCCGTCAAAAAGGGGACTTGGCTTGACTTTCCCTGACAATCCTGCACTTCACAGGATCTGTCAGGTCTAAAGTACGCTCCACATTTCTGAAGGAACCCTGATTGGAATCTCCCGTCAGAAATGGGGAGCTCTTTCTCAACATTAAAAACAAAGTAGGTCAGCACTCTGGAAAATTAGCCGATTTTATCCATCTGGATTGCTACAGGGGCGTGGTATATAATGCAGACTGATAACTTCCAGCTCAGCGAGCAAACTTATATCCAGAGCCTCAACCAGAGCTACAAATCTTCTCAAAATTCATTAATTCTGACAGCTCCTGGGAAAGGCTAACTGCACAACTGTGAGTTTAGGGTGCCAGTCGTATCAGGTGCCAGGACTGTAGGGTGCTGGATGGGTAAGGTAAAAGGTAAGTGTGGTGCAAGTTGTCAGGTCTGGTGGCAAGAGGAATTAGGTCCAGAGGTGAGAGTGGGTGTAGGGTACATGGTTGTGGGGCAGGACTGTATCAGGGTCTGGAGCTTGTAGGGGGTTAGTGTGACAGATTCAGGGTTAAGCTGGGTTTTAAATGGTCCAACATTTCCGGGGTGAAAATTTATTTAACTGCAGGGGAACCCTCGGATTGAAATGGATGATTTTGGAAGGTCCCTAGGTGCAGGAGAATTGGCCAGAGGATTCTTCGATGCTCTGGACTCTTCCCTCGGAGTCTGCGATGTTGGGCTTTCCTCCATCTAAGCTTCAGAAATGACTAACTGCCTTGGATTTTCCAATGGTCAGTGCTTCCGTACGTTATGAGGAAGGGTTACAGGACCCGAAATGTTAACGCGAATTTCACTCCACAGATGCTGAGATTTTCCAGCAATTTCTGGTTTTGCTTCAGATTTCCAGCATCTGCAGTTCTTCTGGTTTTCTTTCTGTCGAGTGCTTAAGCCTGTGTTTGTCTGACCTATCCCTCAATGAGTCTGAAATTCCAGCTATGCGGCAGCTCTTTGAGAGTTCGGTTAACAGCTTTACCGATCCGGCCAAAGACATTCTCAGATGTCTGTGCAGGTGAATTGTTGGTTAGTATCCCAGGTGACCTGCCAAATGAACTGGTGCTAATTGGAAAGTCTTAGTTAGTTTCAGTGACCGGCTGGGGTGTCCAGACACTTGTCAAATGATGATATTCTGTGTCTCTGGTTTGGGAGCAGGTAGCAAGGAAAGGAGGAGATGGGAGACTGGGATGGGACCATTCGCTGCTGACGATTAGCCACTGCCCTTAGACCACCGAGGTCGCTTAGCCACCGCCCATTGGCCACTGAAGACGATTCCGCAAATAAGCAGATTCACTGCTGATGATTAGCCACTGCCCTTTGCCCTTCTTTTAAGCTTGTTTTCTTTTCCGATTTACCCTCAAATCTTCAAAATGGAAACAGAAATTATTAGTAAACGTGGGAATACGAAGTTTTACCACGATGATTTTATATATGTTTTTGATAAACTATCCAAGAGTGATTCGAGTTTTAAGTTTTGGCGATGTGAACAAAGGGGCCGGTGTAATGGACGGATCCACACCAAGAGTGGCACTGTGATAAAAACAACAAATGGACACACACATTCTCCTTCCGCAGCAAGTGTCCAAGTTACGAAAGTGAAAACAAGTTTAAAACGTCGTGCAGAAGAATCGCAGGAAGTACCTAGTGTTCTTATTAACAAATGTGTAGCTGATGTCCCTCAGTCACTCCTAGCATCTTTACCGACGACAAGCAGCATGAAGAAAATAATTCGACGATAAAGGAATGATATTAGTTTAGCGCCACCAAACCCTACTGATCTTCAGCATTTGGTGATTCCAATTAGATACAAAGTATATAAGCCGGATAATGGAGCAGAAGAAAAATAGACGTGGCAGTAGCCGAAGGGCACCTTTGTTTCCCCATGATATGTGGTCGGTCTATGAGACAATAATAAACGATGAATATCGCACAAATAATCACGCTGAAGCCGCTCATCAGAGAATTGCTTTTGAACTCGGAGCTCACCGTATGGAAATTTATTGGAATGTTAATGAAAGTGCAAAAGGGGCGTGATTTATATATGGAACAGCTGATAGTTGGTTACCCACCACAAATAAAACTAAAAGAAATCGAGAAGCAAACGATTGAATTTAAAAAATTGTTCTTGAATACGGTGAAAGAGATTGTTTGGAATATCTTAGAGGAATAGTGCATAACTATCAAATGAACTAAAAAAATTCATTGTTTAATATTAATGTGAGATTTTACTGCCATTATAAAGATTTTTAAAATATATTTCCTTTTTCTGGTTAAAGTTTGTAACTCATTTTTATATATAAACCAATAAAATGATATTTATTTTACCTCTTTTTTTATCAATATGTAGTATGTAGTTGTATAAATAAAGGGGACTGAGAAGTATGAAAGAACAGGCAGGAGGGAAAACAATTCGTACATATATATATATTTCCGGTGGTGAATAGTCTCCAGAGGTCAAACAACCCCACTGGAGAAACGCTGGTGGAGAACTGGCAGTGGCTAATCATCGGTGGTGAATCTGCCGTGGTGAATCATCACCAACCCTGGGAGACTTGTGGGTGGCACAGTGGTTAGCACTGCTGCCTCACAGCGCCAGAGACCCGGGTTCAATTCCCGACTCAGGCGACTGACTGTGTGGAGTTTGCACATTCTCCCCGTGTCTGCGTGGGTTTCCTCCGGGTGCTCCGGTTTCCTCCCACAATCCAAAGAATGTGCAGGTCAGGTGAATTGGCCATGCTAAACTGCCTGTAGTGTTAGGTAAAGGAGTAAATGTAGGGGAATGGGTGGGTTGCGCTTCGGCGGGTCGGTGTGGACTTGTTGGGCCGAAGGGCCTGTTTCCACACTGTAAGTAATCTAATCTAACTTGTACTGTCTCATTCACCTCCAACTGTGCTGCTCGTGTATCCATCAAATGTATTTCCATGGTGCTTCAATTTCCCTCCTTTGTCATCTTCAGTAATCTTTAGTTGTTCAGCATCTAACATTTCTGAATAATCCAAATTGTTCAAGATGGATCAAGAGCAAAAACCATTAGGTGGGGGTTGTCAGGTGCAGTCGTGGAGTCTTGGAGGGATTTTAATGTTGAAGGTGTTAATGGAAGGAAAGACACTCACACTGAAAAAAGACTGTGTAGTTTTGCAAAGGTCGAAATGGAAAGAGACTGTTGGAATATGAGAATCATTGTCAAGATTAGAGTGGTGCTGGAAAAGCACAGCAGGTCAGGCAGCATCCGAGGAGCAGGAAAATCGACGTTTCGGGCAAAAGCCCTTCATCTGGAGGATCATTGCCAAGGCTGGCTTTAATTGTGTGAACTATTGGATTGAGTTATGAGTCGGGAAGCGGGGAGGACAACACGTTTAGTGCAACGTCAGGGAGTCCAAGAAACAAATACTACATTTTGGGCACTGTGTATCACTTCAGAAAGTTGGTAAATAAAGTCAGGCTAAAGAGGTGAAGACTGCAATATGTTTACACTCAATAACTGCGCAGGGGTTCAGCTGAAGACTTACGTATGAGCCGTAATTCACCACAATTGTTTTTATAGTCCAGGGTAGGCCAAGCCCCATCAAGATGTCGAAGACATTGCTTCCTATAGAATTAGATACTGCCATATCTCCCATGCCTGTGAAGA
Organism: Chiloscyllium punctatum; assembly: GCF_047496795.1. NCBI lineage: Eukaryota > Metazoa > Chordata > Chondrichthyes > Orectolobiformes > Hemiscylliidae > Chiloscyllium > Chiloscyllium punctatum. Next base: position 99,994,654 of record NC_092749.1, on the reverse strand, counting down.
TCAGAAGAAGTCATTCGTTATCCAACACCTTATTCACTCTTTTGCTGTTACCTCATACCTTTTGGACATGTTGAGTGCTGAACCAGTCAATGATTGCAATATTTCTTTCACTTCCCCTTATTCAGGTCTAACCCATGGACAGAGAATACACACCATCCATTTTTACTCAAAACGTACATTTTCTTGTGCAGATCATGGTTTGCTATTGGAGTGAAGCCTCCATCTTGGCTTTGTAAGATTCCAGCTTCCTCCTGTAAGTACACAATATCTCCTGGATTGATGCCTTGTGCAAATCTAACAATTTTGCAGTGAGATTGCAATTCTAGATCATTATGTGCATTAGGAATAACAATCAGCACAGACTCCCAGCATCTTACTCAACTCCGTTCCCCAACCCCAGAATAATTGAACATCTCTTTAAATGACCCTCTGCTTCCTTTTCTTTAGCCAGTTAAGGTCTTCTGACTTTACAGTAAAGAGCAGAGAAGCTTTTGTTTGTCATTTCTGCCGTATACAACTAATTCAGTAAAAAACGAGACAGCGTTCCTCCAGGACCAAGGTGCTGCGTGGACAGCACAAACTACACGATCATACACAGGGCAGCATAAAGTGCATAAGAAGTGCAAAACACGCAAGTGACAGTGTAATAATAAGAATGACAATTAATAAACATTGTTCTAGCAGCAATTTGAAGTTGTGCAAAGAATTTCAGATGGGAACAATCCGATCATAAGCTAAGGAGTCTGATGGCTTGGGGGAAGAGACTGTTGCACAGTCTGACCATGAGAGACTGAATGCTCCAGTATCTTCCGACAGATGGCAGGAGGGAGAAACGTTTGAAAAAGGGGTGTGTGGGGTCCCCCACAATGCTCTTAGCCTTTCGGATGCAGCATGTGGTGTAAGTGTCTGTAATGGAGGGGAGAGAGACCCTGATGATCCTCTCAGCTGTCCTCACTATCGTTAATGCTCCATTCTCCAATATCATCCCCTCCGGAACCTCAGCCTTCAGCTCACGTCTATGTAACCTGAACCTCCACTGTGTCTATTTGTGTGAAACAGGCTGCTGTTTTAGACATGAATGCACTGCTTTTGATTCCTGTTATTTTTACTTCTCTTGATACCTTGTCTTTTTGGACTCTGCCAGTGCGTCAACAAACACGGCCACTCTCTACATTCCCCTCCAGAATATCGAATTACTTTGAAAGAAAATTGGTGCCATTGACAAGCTTTTTCTGAACCGTTTTGCTGATGTTGTGAATTTCAGGGAACCTTGCCAACATTAATCCCAGTCCCTGCTTTCTGAAAGAATAACTTCGCGCAAAAGCAGCTCTCCTCGCTACCTGAGCCAAGAATCCTTGGCTTTCCTATTTTCCCTTGTCCCCGTCTGAGCTCAGAAGTCACACAACACCAGGTTATAGTCCGACAGGTTTATTTGAAATCACAAGCTTTCAGAGTGCTGCTCCTTCATCGGGTGAAACATTACCAGTCTCTGCTTCTGGACCACCTTTACCCGGTGTGGTAATCGGTTCTCTTTTCTCAGATACTGTCCCCTCCATTTCAAAATCACCATCTTGCCCTGCTCCTTCTGAAACGACTCCTGGCTCTCCAGTCATTGCAAACAATTTCCATTTGTGACATCGTCTTCAAAGTCTTCGCGTGTTCCCAAACCAATGCACGTCACTGCTTCCAGTTCCATATCTGAATTTCTCCAATCACGTTTCCACTTCAGTAAGAGCACTGGTAGAATCCATATCAAAGTCACACAAATTCACGCAATATGGCCATGAACTTGGAGTAGGTTTCTTCCTCGTCCTTTCTGTAGCCTTCTGCAAAATTGATCCCACCATTCACCTCAGAAGCTTCTTCCTTGCTCTGTAAACCAGTGGGACTGCCTTATCTTTATTCTAATTCTTTTTGTCAAACGTTGCCTGAACATCTCCAGAGCTGGCCTCTCTTCTCAGCTCTGTACCATTGTGTCTCAGTCTGCTGAAGGATCCATGCTTGGTCCCTTTGACTTCCATCTACTCGAAGCCCTGGTCCAGATGTAAAGACCGAATTTCCATTGAGATGACCTTTTTTCAATATGGCGCACAGATGATGGAAGCAGAAGATCTGGTGGAAACAGAGCTTGCTGCCTGCTTGCTTTTGAGATTTGGCGCCTTATCCACACATGAATATGTAATGAGCTGAGAAGAGCAAAGACGTGTAAGAGAACTGAACCTGCTCCCTCCTGATTTAAAGCCCCACCCCTGACACACACAGCCTGAAAACCAGGGAAACCCACTCCTTCAAGTCTGCAATGTCATCTGCATTTTTAATCTCCAGCTCATCCATTGTTTCAGGTTGAACCAGGCAATTTGCAACCTATTGGAGCCCCCAAGCGGAACTTTTGACAACATTTCCTCCCCATGATGAAGACTGCATACTTCTACCTTCCACTTACCTAGTCTTCCAGGCTCAGCCTGTCTGCGAACGAATACCTCGTCCACATTTTTCTCCTCTAGACTTCACTATTCCTGGACGTCCTCCAACCTCTGTCGACCCTTCGCTGATCTCAGCTAGTCCCATTCATTTATCATCTTTATGCTTACTGACTTACGTTGGCTACTGTTGCACGTTTACAATTCTCACTTCCCCGTCTAAGTTCCTTCCGGGCTTTGCACCTCCCTATGCTCGATCCTTCTCTTGAGGCCAAACAATCTCTGCATACCTGTAACTTGGGCGGATTGGGCATTCTTCATGCATTTCATCCCTTCAGCCCATCTCGGTGCTCGACTATGGGATTATCTACTTCTTCACTGCATCCCTCTAAGACCCTTTTTAGAATCCTCTTTGACTAAGTGTTCAGTCAGCTCTGCTTACACGCTTGGCTTTGGATTATCTGTGATCTTTTCCTTGATAATATTCTTGTGCAGTGTTTTCTGATGTATTCCGCATGTCAAAGGTGCTATAAAAACACAAAATTCTCATTGCGTGGTCTATTGTTCATGTCTCTTTTGATTACATCTGTAACAACTAGCTATTGAACAGCATAACAATTCCATGGTCACGCTCATACAATGACATTAATACATCAACCGTTGCTAATGTGGCACAGTGGCTCAGTGGTTAGCACTGCTGCCTCACAGCACCAGGGACCGAGCAGTTCGATTCCAGCCTCAGGTGACTATCTCATTCAACTCAATGAGATTTGCTTTCTTACATTCTCCCTGGGTTTCCTCTGAGTGCTCTAGTTTCCTCCCACAGTCTAAAGATATGCAGGTTAGATAAATCAGCCATGGTAAATTGCCCACAGTGTTCAGGGATGTGTAGGTGCATTAGTCAGGGGTAAGTATAGGGTAGGGGGACTGGGTCTGGGTGCGTGATTCTTTGGAGGGTCGGTGTGGACTTGTTGGGCCGAATGGCCTGTTTCCACACTGTAGGGATTCTGTACATTCTTTTGTAGTGTTTCTTGAACACTGAATCTCTCAAGGTGTTTCTTTCTGCTGAAGTTCACAAAATTTATAGATGCTGGAGTTAGGCCAAAGTAGTGATTGGGTTGCCAAAAAAAATGGAAGATGGATGGTCTGCATGAAGTACATTTCAGGGAATCAGAGAGAAAAGGGAGAAACCTCATGGTGTAGATAGATTTGAAAGGTGGAACAACCCACATTGACACAAACAAAGTATATGCCCAATCTGAAATGACAGGACTTCCCTGATTAATTCTTTGATTAGATTCCCCACAGTGTGGAAACAGGCCCTTCGGCCCAACAAGTCCACATCAACTCCGGAGAGTAACCCACCCAGACCCATTTCCCTACGCTATATTTACCCCTGACTAACGCACCTAACACTATGGGCAATTTAGCATGGCCAATCCACCTGACCTGCACATCTTTGGAATGTGGGTGGAAATCGGAGCACCCAGAGGAAACCCACACAGACATGGGGTGAATGTGCAAACTCCACACAGACAGTCGCCCGAGGCTGGGTCCCTGGTGCTGTGAGGCAGCAGTGCTAACCACTGAGCCACTGTGCCACCCCAAATGACGATACTCTAGTATTTGAGAAACTTGTTTGGCTTATATTTGAATCTGCCTCTCGGATCTTTTCCCATGTACCTTTGCCAGTGGCAAGATCTTTTTTCTCTTTTTTCTTTTTCTTAATCTCCTGTTTATATTTCTTTTTCTTTCTTTAAGTTTTCCTTTTATTTTCTTTACCCCCACATTACCGTCTAACTGCGGTAGTGCTTATATTTACCCCCAGCACCCATGTTGTGTGTGAGCAAGTGTAAGACACAGTGAGAGACAACAGGTCATAGAGTCATAGAGATGTACAGCATGGAAACAGACCCTTCGGTCCAACCCGTCCATGCCGACCAGATATCCCAATCCAATCTAGTCCCACCTGCCAGCACCCGGCCCATATCCCTCCAAACCCTTCCTATTCATATACCCATCCAGGTGCCTTTTAAATTTTGCAATTGTACTAGCCTCCACCACATCCTCTGACAGTTCATTCCATACAAGCACCACCCTCTGCGTGAAAAGGTTGCCCCTTAAGTCTCTTTCATATCTTTCCCTCTCACCCTAAACCTATGCCCTCTAGTTCTGGCCTCCCCCACCCCCAGGGAAAAGACTTGGTCTATTTACCCTATCCATGCCCCTCATGATTTTATAAACCTCTATAAGGTCACCCCTCAGCCTCCGACGCTCCAGGGAAAACAGCCCCAGCCTGTTCAGCCTCTCCCTATAGCTCAAATCCTCCAACCCTGGCAACATCCTTGTAAATCGTTTCTGAATGCTTTCAAGTTTCACAACATCTTTCCGATAGGAAGGAGACCAGAATTGCATGCAATATTCCAACTGTGGCCTTAACCAATGCCCTGTACAGCCATAACTTGACCTCCCAAGTCCTGTACTCAATACTCTGACCAATAAAGGAAAGCATACCAACTGTGGCCTTAACCAATGTCCTGTACAGCCGTAACATGACCTCCCAAGTCCTGTACTCAATACTCTGACCAATAAAGGAAAGCATACCAGACACCTTCTTCACTATCCTATCTATCTGTGACTCTACTTTCAAGGAGCTATGAACTTGCACTCCAAGCTTTCTTTGTTCAACAACACTTCCTAGGACCATACCATTAAGTGTATAAGTCCTAATAAGATTTGCTTTCCCAAAATGCAGCACCTCGCATTTATCTGAATTAAACTCCATCTGCCACTTCTCAGCCCATTGGCCCATCTGATCAAGATCCCATTGTAATCTGAGGTAACCCTCTTCGCTGTCCACTATACCTCCAATTTTGGTGTCATCTGCAAACTTACTAACTATACGTCTTATGCTCACATCCAAATCATTTATATAAATGACGGAAAACAGTGGACCCAGCACCGATCCTTGTGGCACTCCACTGGTCACAGGCCTCCAGTCTGAAAAACAACCCTCCACCACCACCCTCTGTCTTCTACCTTTCAGCCAGTTCTGACTCCCATGGGGAACCTTGTCGAATGCCTTACTGAAGTCCATATAGATCTGTACAAATCTTTATTCAATTTCCACCACCAGAAAGAAAGGAAACATTCAAGTGGGCAGTGACAAGCAATGCTCTTCTCAGAGGGCGTTTTGTGATCAAACAGGGAAGGGGAGGGCAGGGATTAAATCAAAATAGAGTTGGAGGGGGAAATAAAACACTCCACTCCCCGTGGTGCCCACCTCTCCCTGAAAATCTCAAGGCAAAATCTTTTTATTTTATCTTTCTGCCTTAGGGGACTATTTAGGGATGTATGAACAGGCCTTGGTGCTGATATCCAAAGTTTAAATCAATGTTGCCATTAAACCTGCACACACCCTGGCTTTAGATACGGACAGGTCTCAGCGCTCTGATTTAGAATTGTCCTGCAACATGACAGGAGCTAAAAGTTGGACTGTTTTAAAAGTACACAAAACTTAGATAGGATGCAGCAATATTCACCCAAATGGATTCGAATTGGGTGGATTTTGTGAGCCAGATGATCATGATCCTTGGCTGTGAGCATTAATTCAGTGAAAATTGACAACAGCGCGGCAGTGGGTCATCTTCTGTGTGTGCTGTTGAAGATGGAAACGAAGGAGCAGTGGTTTGGATCAAACCCACAACCGGACTGTGCTGGAGAGAACTTGAGGCTGGCTTTGGGGATTAGAAATGTTCCGTCCTCTCTGCAGGATATTCCTTATTTTGATCAACATGAATAAACAAGTGCAAGAAAGGAAGAGCTGAAATGTGTTGCTGGAAAAGCGCAGCAGGTCAGGAAGCATCCAAGGAACAGGAGAATTGACGTTTCGGGCATCAGCCCTTCTTCAGGAAATGATTTCCTGAAGAAGGGCTGATGCTCGACACGTCGATTCTTCTGCTCCTTGGATGCTGCCTGACCTGCTGCGCTTTTCCAGCAACACATTTTCAGCTCTGATCTCCAGCATCTGCAGTCCTCACTTTCTCCTCTAAGAAAGGAAGAACGTTGCAATGTACAACAAGGGCAGCACCTTGTAATACGTGGATGGAGAAGGAGCTGTCTGATTCCACCAAATTATATCAAAGATAAGCAGCTTGTTGTACAATTCAGGTTTGAACATTTAAATCAACAATCAATGGCAATATATTACTCTTAGTGTTGATCTCTGTACTCTGCTTACCTTGCCGGGCAACTATAAGGCTGGCCATGCAATCTGGTACACTTGTCCCAGCTGCCAGGAAGGTGATTCCCATTATAACATCCGGAATTCCGAGCGTGTACCCAATTATCGTGACCTAGACAAGAGCACATTACTCTCGGTAACTGAACACAGGATTCTGAACCCTTTATGTTTTGGCGTTTGCACTAAGATAACTACCAGAGAATTTAAAAACCACACAACACCAGGTTATAGTCCAACAGGTCTATTTGGAAGCACTAGTATTGGGAGTGCTGCTCGTTTATCACTTGACAAAGGAGCAGCGCTCTGAAAGCTAGTCCTTCCAAATAAGCCTGTTGGACTATAACCTAGTGTTGTGTGATTTTGAACTTTGTCTGCGCCAGTCCAACACCAGCACCTCCACATCATACCAGAGAATCCTTTTATGGATTCATTTTGGTTATTCACATTATATTCGCTTCTTCTGTCTTTGTGCCTCCCAGTACTCCATACAAAAGTTTTGGCTCCCTGCATTATTCTTGCATTAGAGAGGTGCAACGTAATTGCCATTGGGGAAAAACTTTGCTGCTTTCTTGCCTTACTTATGGTCTGCATCATGATGCTCGGTGAGTCCCCTCACTGCTGCAGACTGGACACTTTCTCATGTTGACCGCATGACTATTGATTGTCCAGTCTTAACCCAAGTCCAAACGGTGTGAGAGCCCCATGACACAAAACTGCCTGAAACTGTTCATCTGACCCCACGGGAGGAGCTGGGATGTGAAACAGAAAGTGATGTATCATTGCACTAAACTAGACCAAAGCTTGAACAAGACTTCTCTGGAGCGAACCTATGCTATGTCTTGCCTGGGACCCCTTGATACTGATATAGGAAGAATTCCTGAGCACTAACATCTGAGTGAGCAGAACAAATTAGTAACAATATCAAGCATGACAGATGTCTTTTTAAGCTAAGATCCATCCCTAATTGCAATGATGTTGATGCTTTCAACCCAGTACTGTATTTATGAATCTTAAAATCTTTCGAATTAATTCTCAAAGTGGAGTTCATAAACATCCCACATCTATAGAGCCAATTTGCCAAAGAAAATCGCATCTATTGCTCCAGAAAGGTCGAAGGGCGAATTGAGAGAACAGTGGCTATAAAACGTTGGCCGATATTTGGTAATCGGATAAATGTGACATATTTTAGCTTGCGGGCCAGTGCGGTCACTCACATAGGTGGTCCCGGTAGCATAATAGAGAGGACAGAAGGCCAGCCTACAGCTGTGTCCAGTTTGTATCACTGGGTCTGACCTCACAGAGACGGCTTAAATAGCCAGGGTCTGGACCACCCCACGGGCAAGTGCATCACTCAGAGCACCTGGCTGAAGCCTTTTGGACGCCTTCCCACATTTTCTCCCAGATTGTTCTGTCTTGTGATATTTCCGAGACTACCAGGACACCTACTCCTTAAAACAGCTGTTAACAAAACACACACACACATAAACATACACATACACATACTATCATACACACATACACACACACATATATACACACGTACAATCACACACACATACATACACACATACACACACACATACAATCAATCACACACATATACACACACATACAATCACACACACACATACAATCACACACACACATAACACACACATACACATACATACAATCACACACACACATACAATCACACACATATACACACACACATACACATACAATCTCACACACACACATACAATCTCACACATATGCACACACACATACAATCACTGACACACATACATACGCATACAATCACACACACATATACACACACACATAATCACACACGCGCATACACACACATAATCACACACACATACAATCACACACACATATAACACACACATACACATACATACAATCACACACACACATACAATCTCACACATATGCACACACACATACAATCACAGACACACATACACACGCATACAATCACACACACATATACACACACACATAATCACACACGCGCATACACACACATAATCACACACACACATACAATCACACACACATATAACACACACATACACATACATACAATCACACACATACATACAATCACACACACACATACAATCACACACATATATACACACATACAATCACACACACACATACACACATACAATTACACACACACATACACACATACAATCACACACACACATACAATCACACACATATACACACACACATACAATCACACACATACACACACACATATACACACATACAATCACTCACATATACACACACATGTACACACACACACATATACATACACATACACACACGCATACAATCACACACTCATACAAACAATCACACAAACACATATACACACACATACAAGCGCACACACATATATACACACACATACAATCACACACACATACACACACATATACACACGCACACATATACACACGCACATACACACATACACACATTTACACACATACACTCACACACACACATAACGCACATACACACATATACACACATATACACACATACACACATTTACACACACATATACACACATGCACATACACACACATATACACACACATATACACACACACACACACACACACACACACACACATACAGAGTAAAACATCTGTGTCACTTCAAATAGCTATTTTCCAAACCATGGGGTGACTGCATGACTTCACTTACAGGAAATTCACTGAGGAAAAAGGACAATGAAGTATGATAATATTTCACATTCTCCTGTGATCTTGTTTCTTCCAGCATGGACATCTTGCAAGTTCAGGACTGAACTCTGCTGCATCAAGGAGAGTCGCGAGTGTGGTGCTGGAAAAGCACAGCAGGTCAGGCAGCATCCGAGGAGCAGGAGAATCGACGTTTTGGGCAAAAGCCCTTCAACAGGAATCGGACTTATGCCTGAAACGTTGATTTTCCAGCTCCTCGGATGCCGCCCCTGACCTGCTGTGCTTTTCCAGCATCCCAGTCTCGACTCTGATCTCCTGCATCGGCAGTCCTCACTTTCTCCCTGCCTCAGAGGAGCATCTCCCAAAGTGGCACAGCTCAGAGGATGCGTGACACCTCTTTAATGGGATGTGGACACCTCGGGCAAAACCAAGGCTTGCCAGCCTCAATTTCCTTTGAACTGAGAGACTTGCTCAGCTATTTCAGAGCACAGTCAAAGAGTCAACCGCTTAGTTGTCCATGGGGAGTCACATGTAGGACAAACCAGGTGAGTTTGACAGATTTTCTTCCCGAAAGGAAATCACTGATGGATGTTCATGACACTTCATGGGTGTTAGTGATAATCTGTGTTAGACAATAGACAATAGGTGCAGGAGTAGGCCATTCTGCCCTTCGAGCCTGCAGCACCATTCAATATGTTCATGGCTGATAATCCTTTATCGGTATCCTGTTCCTGCCTTATCTCCATAATCCTTGATTCCACAATCCTTGAGAGCTCTATCCAACTCTTTCTTAAATGAATCCAGAGACTGGGCCTCCACTGCCCTCTGGGGCAGAGCATTCCACACAGCCACCACTCTCTGGGTGAAGAAGTTTCTCCTCATCTCTGTCCAAAATGGTCTACCCCGTATTTTTAAGCTGTGTCCTCTGGCTTGTCACTCACCCATCAACGGAAACATGTTTCCTGCCTCCAGAGTGTCCAATCCTTTCATAATCTTATATGTCTCAATCAGATCCCCTCTCAGTCTTCTAAACTCAAGGGTATACAAGCCCAGTCGCTCCAGTCTTTCAGCGTAAGGTAGTCCCGCCATTCCAGGAATTGACCTCGTGAACCTACGCTGCACTCCCTCAATAGCCAGAATGTCTTTCCTCAAATTTGGAGACCAGAACTGCACACAATACTCCAGGTGTGGTCTCACCAGGGCCCTGTACAGCTGCAGAAGAACCTCTTTGCTTCTATATTCAATCCCTCTTGTTATGAAGGCTAGCATGCTATTAGCCTTAAACGATAGCCTCATCAATGATAATTTTCCCAGAGCAATAGCCCAGTGCCTCTGCATGGCTAATCCAGCAATATTACCAATACGCCACCACCATGCACATGTACATTTAAGGCTGAGCTAGATGGATTCCTGAACACTAAGGGCTGAGGGGGGGAGAACCACAGGAACATGGACGTTAGGAATGTTTGCTGAGCCATGATCCCATTGAAAGGTGGAACAGGCTTGAGGGGCCAAATGGTCTACTCCTGTTTCCATTTCTCATGGTCTTGTGCATACCTAGTGGTTTTATGCACAATTGAAATGACCACACTCTGCACATTCCTGAAAAAGTATCCACTCTCCCAAGGTCGTTTCTCCGAGTTGGGATTTCTCATCCCACCCATTCACTGGCTGGCCAATCTTTGAATTTTCCTCCTGCCCTTATATTCACCTCTCGTTGCTCTGTTGTTGCGTACTTGTGACAACGGAAGGAAGTGAAAGGTCAAGAGCAGATTATTCCAATTGTTTCACTGTAAGGTATATGATGGTCATCGGAAAAAAATAAACAACTGTTTAAATAACTGCCTATAAATGTGCTAATTAAATAAATTTGCTCTATTGTGACAAAAAAGTACAAGAAATACTCAAAAACGTAACTGAGGTTAGTGCATGCTTTTAGGAATGTAACGTTACCAGATGGAAATCTGCCCTGATGCACAATGTCGATGTGTGCGAATAAATAAGACTTTAACACCATAAGAAACAGGAAAAGGAGTTGGCTGTTCAGCCCCTCCATCCTACTCCGCCATTCAACAGGAGTGTGCCTGATCCAACATTCCTCACGTCCACTTTCCTGTCCTTTCCCCACAACCCGGGATTCCCCTCCTGACCAGGGATCTGACTTTGCTGGGGTCCAGTGTTCAACACACTGCACCCATCAGTCTCGGAGACGACAGTGGTCCCTGGGAGATAGTGAGAGAATGAGGGAATATTTGAAGGTGGACACAGATGGTTCACTGACACAACAACTGGAAAAAATTGTTTACCCGATCACAGGCAATGCTGATGTTGTCACAAAATGGGGAGCTTATTCCCGTAGCAAGGACTTGAATGATCTGGCTGACATGACAACCGACTATTGGGCTGTGGTCATTTTGGTGGCCAAACTGGCTCTGAACGTAGGGGATTCAAACAAAGGTAACAAGAAGTATGTTTGTCCTTTTAACTATCGAGGGAATGGGAAGGATGTTTTTGTTCTGTGCTTATGCGACGATCTGAATAGAGCATTCCAATCGAATGAATGAGCTGGATGGTGTCCAGGAACTCATGGAAAAAAAAACAACTGAACTGATCTCTTTATAATGATGTCCCTCATATATTTCTTTTTTGTATTTTTCTTTCCCCTCTCCTGCTCTTATGGAGACAATGAGTCACAATACGTATGGTTATAAACTGGACCCCAGTACATTCTCCACACGTGCACTAAGATAGTGAGTGATGGTAAGTTAATGGCAGGGTCACCTGGTGAACAAAAGTAGGGTTCCAGGCTGACTCCCTGGGTCCAGACCTGCAGGCCGAGCGAAGGCTCCAGCTCTGCGACTAGGCCCAGGTGCCCGAAGGAGCAGTAGTGTCGACGGAAGGGACGGTGGAGGACTGCGATGACTGGAGTCTAGAGGAGCGTCGGGTGGGGCTATAGAACCCAGGCATCATCCCCAGGTCCGTGGTTCCAGCTTGTCGGTGGTGGCCCATAACCGAGACCCCAGAGCCTTTTACAGAGACCCAGGACCCCGTATCAGAGACCCCGGTCAATGTCAAACAGTGACTGGAGCAGCAGGAGAGGAGGGATAAGCAGAACAGAGAAAGATGAACGCTACAGCAGTAAAATCTTGCATTATATTCAGTGTTTCAAGATGGCGCTGGAGGGTGGCGACGCATTGCGTACGACATGCGAAAATAACACTTCCCATTGTATTTTTTAATGTATGTGCGCCAATAAATTTAAATTCAATGAACTCAGAGAGGCCACACCAAATCTTGTCCTTGCTGAGGGTTTGCACATGCACCTTCGTAGGGGGGAGAGTCCACTACAAAGCATAGAGCCATGTCTGATTATTTTGTGACTGGAGTTGGGAAAAGGAAGCGAACTGACATTGCCTGTGCTAACCAAATACAGGGAGCTCGCCTGGACCAAGATTTGAACCGGCAACTCTCAGTGGAGTGTCTTCATTCCTCAGGACAGCTGTCAAAGAGTCTCCAGCTTGCAGTAACTCTAAATGAAAACTTGAAAAGGTTCAAGAGAGCAGGAGACAGGGGCCGGGGTGGGGTGGGGGGTGGGGGGATGCTGCCTGTTTTTGCACCAGTCCTTTGTGAAACGTGCACTTACCATCCACACCATCATGTACGAGAAAACTGCGATCCACAAGGTGGCTGAGACAAACGTGAACATGAAGTATTTCTCCCAACGAGGCTTGGCACAGTTTGGAATTGTGAAGTACATCAGAAAGCACAGCGGCCATGCAATCGCCCACTTTACCACATCCCACATTCCCACTGTGGAGACAGAGACAAAAAGACATTCATCACCCAATTGCCATTTTAATCGGTATCACGGCACTCATTACAATCCATCTTGAAATGCTTGCCCCTTCCTTGTCCTGACTTCTACTCATATCGTTCAACTGCTTCTCCTTCTCACTGCATGGGAACACAATGTCTTGTGGTTTGGCTACATCTCCTAGAGTCATAGAGATGTACAGCATGGAAATAGACCCTTCGGGCCAACCCGTCCGTGCCGACCAGATATCCCAACCCAATCTAGTCCCAATTGCTAGCACTTGACCCATATCTCGCCAAACCCTTCCTATTCATATACCCATCCAGATGCCTTTTAAATGCTGCAATTGTTCCAGCCTCCACCACTTCCTCTGGCATACATTCACCACCCTCTGTGAAAATGTTGCCCCTTAGGTCTCTTTGAAATCTTTCACCTCTCACCCTAAACTTATCTTCTCTCATTCTAGACTCCCCGACCCCAGGGAAAAGACCTTGTCTATTTATCCTATCCATGCCCCTCATGATTTTATAAACCTCTATAAGGTCACCCCTCAGCCTCTGATACTCCAAGGAAAACAGCCCCAGCCTGTTCAGCCTCTCCCTATAGCTCAAACCTTCCAATGGCGACAACATACTTATAAATCTTTTCTGAACCCTTTCAGGTTTCACAACATCCTTCCGAGAAGGGAGCATTGAGGGTGGAAGTGTTGAGGGAGTGTTGAGGGTGGAAGTGTTGAGGGAGCTGCTGCAGGCTATGTGTCTAAATGTCCAGTGTGAAGTGCCCTTAGAAAGTGAAAGAGTGGATCTATTCCCAGCTGTTCACAGGGGAGATAAACTGGGAGGTGGAGCATATTAACTTACATTCCCTAACTATTAATCAAGAGCTAGCTGGAAGCAGCAAACAGATCACTGTGGAAAGTATTGATTTTATGAAGTAACTGTCTTCGTTAGAAGTGTTTCGCAATCTGCATAGACTAATAACTGGGGTGATGACTGCCAACAAAATCCAACATCAGTCTTGAACTGAAAACATAAATAATTCATATCTTCTTTTTGTAAACGGAAGACTTTCTTTTCATTTCCTATTGAAGGGCTTTTCTCTTTCAAAACTGAAATGTGCCAAATGACTGTGACTTGTGGCGATAATGAACAAAAGTATTTTTAAGTCTAGACTCTCTGGGTATTGTTATCGCTGGCAACATTGGTGCATTCTGCCCATTCTCCGTTGCCCCCCTGAGAAGGTGATGGCAGTGGTGTGCTTCCTTCTTGAACAGCCACCGTCCAAGGGGTGAGGCGTCTTTCCCCAGTGTTGTCCAGAATTCTGACCCAGGGGTGGCAAGGGAAGCGAGATGATCAATGTTTGCGTCAGGATGCTTAAGTGACTTTGATGGGGAAACTAGAAGCGATGGGTTTTTCATACAGCTGTGGCTCTTGTCCTTCTCCTGTGGATAATGCAGGAATCTCAGCTGCTCCCTACACCTCAGAATTCACCAGACACAACTCCTTTTGCTTTCTCCTGAATCTAAATTTCCTGTGCGTGCTCAGGCACTGATAACCAGAACCCGGCTTCCTGACTGGTAATACTTCCCACTGTTGTTTGGTTTTTGTTAAGCCCTGCCTTTGCACTGTCGATTGAGAATTAATGATTCGATTAGGTTCTGGGAACACCTCAGCTTTATCCATTGAAGGGAACCAATATCTTCCAGGCTTGTAATGGCCAGGCACGAACACAGCAAAGGTAACAGCCTGAGTTGGAAAATGCAGTTAAGCTGAGGAACTTGCTAACTAACAGCTTTCAGTCAACATTTGAAACATTACATGACCACAAACCTTGGAAGGATTTTAAATTGTGTAGAGTTCTAAAAGGACATTGACAAGTTGGGCAGTCAGATGGCAGATGAAGTTCATTGCAGAGAAAAGTGAAGTGATGCATATTAAGCAGCTGGACAGACAAGATACCGTAAGGAGTGCAATTCTAAAGGAGGTATAGGAGCAGAGGTACCTGGGTACATCGGCGCACAGATTGCTGAAGGTAGCAGGGTAAGTGGAGAGAACAGTGAATAAAACATATCGAATCCTGGGATTTATTAATAGGGGCATAGATTTCAAATTCAAGGAGATCACACTGTATAAGACACTTGTTAGACCTCAGGAGAAAGTGAGGACTGCAGATGCCAGAGATCTAATTGTATTCTAATTGAATACAATACAGTATTCTAGTTGAATTCAGTACTCTAACTGAGGTCTGACAAGTCGAGAGTGTGGTGCTGGAAAAGCACAGCAAGTCAGGCAGCAACCTGAGCAGGAGAATTGTCGTTTCGAGCATAAGCCCTTCCTCAGGAAGGTGGGCTTATTGCTGATGAAGGGCGTAAGCCCGAAACGTCGATTCTCCTGCTCCTCGGATGCTGCCTGACCTGCTGCGCTTTTCCAGCACCACACTCTCGACTTGTCAGACCTCAATTAGAGTTCTGTATTCAGTCAATGCGCCACACTATAAGATGGATGTGAACACATTGGAGAGATTGCAGAAGAGATTTACAAGAATGGTTCCAAGTATGAGAACCTTCTGTTATGGGGTTAGATTGAAGACTTTGGGAATATTCTCCTTGGAGAGAAGATGGCTGAGATGAGATCTGATTGAGGTTTTCAAAATCATGGGTGGGTTGGATAGAGTAGCTAGGGGAGAAATTGTTCCTGATTGTAAAAGGAACAAGTGGGTGTATGATTTGCAAAAGAAGACAATGCAATACCAGAAAAAGCTTCTTCACCGAATGTGTGACTTAGATCTGGAATGCATCGCCTGCAAGTGTGGTGGAGGCAGGTTCAATTTTGGCATTTGAGATTATTTAAAGAGACACACTGAGCAAGGAAAGGTGGGGGGGAAATGGCATTAAATCATAATGCTGGTTTGAAGAGCCAGTGTAGATAATGACGGGTTGAATGGCCTCCCACTGCACCATTATCAATTTGCAATTTGGCCATTAACAATTTCCTACAAAGTTGTAGGTGAATAATTTCTGGCTCCCCACAAATACATTTGAATGTTAGCCCAGAGAGAACATTAACTTAATGAGATGAAATTGTAATGCAACCCATGGCTTACGGACGGTAGATTTGTGTGCATGTATGTTATTTCAACAATGGTGTTCACATATGTGCAGGATCCTGGTATGCATCAAACTAGTTCTTGTTTCTCCGATATCACAACAGTGATGGCACCTCAAAGAGTAACTCTTCGACTGTACTGTGATGTATTTAAAAGGGTTGCTAGAAATGCAGCTCTTGCTTGCATCAATAGGTTACAGAAATTTCCACAGCAACATATATTTACTTATACCTTTTAGCTGTACTGTCTGACACTCAGGAGCATATGTGGAAGTTAAACAAAGCCTGCAGTAAACTGTCAATCATCGCTAACTGGTGCATTCTCTATGGTATTGCTTTGACCAATTAGAGTCCACTTGCAAACTAATTATCCCTCTCCTTTCAATAATATAAATAATGTACACATTGGCTTACTCCTTAAATTGGTATTCTTGCAAATGGTCCTGATAAAGACAAATCAAAAAGCTTCAACAAATGTCTTTTATTCAGCAACTTTGGTGTTCCCAGATGACTATAAAACCTTTGCCACAATGAAACATCCCAAGGTGCTTTGCAGGAATGGTATCAAAATGAAGTATAACACTAAGCCACGTAAGAGGAGACTAGGTCAGATTGCACAAAGTTTGGTCAAGATAGATTTTAAGGAAGGAGGTGATGAGATAGATAAGTGTAAGGAGGGACTTTGCAAACAAGGGGATGGCCACCAAGCAATTAAAATTAGGAATACACAAGAGTCTGGTATTAGAGACACAGAAACCTCAGGTGTTGGGTTGGTGGAGATTCCAAAGAAGGGGACTGTGCTCAGACATGGAGGAATCTGAAAGCATATATGCATTCGAATACAAGTTAATACAAACATATTTACATGTTTCAGTGCTACTACCGCAGAGCATGATTTCAACACACCATAATAGAAGATTAAAACTGCAGCATGCGACGACAATTCCAAAGAACACAGTAACAGAATGTAATGGCAAAGGGTGTTCTGGGGCAGGTTGCAGTCGCGCAGCAAGTACCAGCAGAGGGAACTCAAGAGCAGATACTGTTCAATGTACACCGAGCAGCCTCAGAACAATATACTAACTGTCCTTCACTGAATTAGGGACAAACAGTAATAAAGCAAACCACAGAGCCAGGACACTTCACAGAGAATGGTGCCTTAGAATAGACACAGAGTATCCCAGTCCCTCTCCTTTTTTTAAGATTCCCTACAATGTGGAAACAGGTCCTTCGGCCCAACAAGTCCACACCGACCCTCCGAAGAGTAACCCGCCCAGACCCATTCTCCTCTGTCTAAAGACCCTAACACTATGGGCAATTTAGTCTGGCCAATTCAATTGACCTGCACATCTTTGGGCTGTGGGAGGAAACCCACACAGAATGTGCGAACTTTACGCAGACAATCAGCCAAGACTGCAATCGAACTGGGACATCCTGAACACTGTGGGCAATTTACCGTGGCTAATTCACCTAACCTACACATCTTTGGACTGTGGGAGGAAACCAGAGCAAACCCTGCACAAACATGGGGAGAATGTGAAAACTCCACACAGTCACCCGAGGCAGGAATCGAACTGGGGTCCCTAGCCCTGTGAGGCAGCCGTGCTAACAGCTGAGCCACCGTGTCACCCCTTTTCCAAGGCCCAATGGGACTTACATCCACCACCAGCCCATCTAAAAAGCAGAAAGGCTCACATTTACATGTAGTGTCTTTAGCAACATCTGGGCATTACAAAGCAAATTGCCGTTTGAAATGAAGTCTCTTATGTAAGACGTAATATACAGCAGCTGATTTGCCTACAGCATGGTCCCACTGATATCAATGCGACAATGTGTTTTAATCATGCTGATCAAGGGATAAATATTGGCCAGCACACGGGAGAGAAACTTCCTGTTCTTTTTCAAAATAGACAAAGTCTTTTCCCTGGGGTCGGGGAGTGCAGAACAAGAGGGCATAGGTTTAGGGTGAGAGGGGAAATATATAAAAGGGATCTAAGGGGCAACTTATTCACACAGAGGATGGTACGTGTATGGAATGAGCTTCCACAGGAAGTGGTGGAGACTGGTACAATTACAACATTTAAGAGGCATTTGGATGGGTATACGAATAGGAAGGGTTTGGAGGGATATGGGCCGGGTGCTGGCAGGTGGGACTAGATTGGGGTGGGATATTTAGTCAGCATGGACGGGTTGGACCGAAGGATCTATTTCGATGCTGTACATCTCTATGACTCTATGGATATCTTACATGCAATGGAGAGAGGGCAGATGTTGGCTCCTGCAAAAGCACAGCACAGCTATTAGCACTGCACTGGGACTTGACCCAACAACTCTCTGACTCAGAGATAAGAACACTGCCAACACGATCAACATGGACAACTCACCCGGCAAGTGGAATGGTACATACGGCCCCTCGCCTTCCTCCTCCTCCTCCTCCTCTTCATCGTTCTCATTGTTCTGATTGTCCTCATTCTCGTTTTCATTCTCCCTTTCATTTCTGGCCTCAGTTCTGTCCTCTTCCCTCCTTTGCCCGTTGATGCTCCTCTCAGTGGAGTTGCTTGGCCCCGTTCCATTCTCGATGTTGTGCTTCGAAGGCATTTTAATGGAAACCTCGGGTTCGCCATTGGAGACGGTCTTGCTGATTAGCCTTTGCCTCTGAAAAATGAGAACGGGGATTGTGGGATTGTGGTTATCACCAGTGAGGGCAGGATGCTGACTGAGAGCTAACAACCTGAACCTATGCTTTCCTGAAGAACCAGTAGAACTAGTGAATTCTGAAAGGAGAATGAAAACAATTAAGTTAGCAACCCCAAAAAATCACAGTGGGTTGTTAGGGTGGGGGAGAACAAACGTGAGCAGTCACTGAGTCATCGAGATGTACAGCATGAAAACAGACCCTTCGGTCCAACCCGTCCATGCCGAACAGATATCCCAACCCAATCTAGTCCCACCTGCCAGCACCCTCCAAACCCTTCCTATTCATATACCCATCCAGGTGCCTTTTAAATGTTGCAGTTGTACCAGCCTCCACCACTTCCCCTGGCAGCTCATTCCATACACGTACCACCCTCTGCGTGGAAAAGTTGCCCCTTAGGTCCCTTTCAGATCTTTCCCATCTCACCCTGAACCTATGCCCTCTAGTTCTGGACTCCCCCTCCACAAAAAAAGAGACCTTGTCTATTTACCCTATCCGTGCCCCTCATGATTTTGGAAACCTCTCCAGTCATTTTGGTTTACAGAAGATCAAGTCAAATCAGACTTTTGGAGTCTTCAACATGCCGTTGTTTTAGTGAATATCAAATTGAAAGTTGTCATCTCTTGGTTACAATGGGGTAGGATTTTTACTTTGGTATAGTGTCCACTACTTACAGGAGCCTCACTGACAATACATCCACATTGGGCAAAAGGTGATAACCACTTACCATCAGAAGGAACCACAACACGTGTTGGCTAGAAAGAAGGTGGATGTTCAGTCACATTAATTGTTGCACTTTAAAGCAGATGAATTGATTAGGGTCTGTAACAAAGCCCTGAGCCTCTTTATCAATACTCCCATGGGTTGCTAAGGGAACCATGTCAGGCTCATGGGAAAGGGCAGTGCAGGAAAATGTCGAAGTTGAACAATGGAGGTATGACATTAGATTGGCATTCAGAAACTGCACCCAAAGGGGAAATCAGGACAAAGTTTCACTGGACTTGCCCTCAGTCATCTGAACAGGGAGGTTATTCTCCTATGGGGTGCAGCAAATTATAACTTGTCTCTGGTTGTTCCATGGGCCTTTTCTTATTTCAAGCTTTTTTATGTTCTTAAATAAAAACAAATTACTGCAGATGCTGGAATCTGAAATCAAAAGAGAAAATGCTGGAAAATCTCAGCAGGTCTGGCAGCATCTGTAAGGAGAGAAAACAGCTGACATTTCGAGTCTAACTGACCCTTTGTCAAAGCTGTGACAAAGCTGTCAGTTTTGACAAAGGGTCAGTTAGACTCGAAACGTCAGCTCTTTTCTCTCCTTACAGATGCTGCCAGACCTGCTGAGATTTTCCAGCATTTTCTCTTTTGGTTTTTTTATGTTCTTACTGGATTCACTCTTCCTGCCTGTTTCATTGCATAAAAAAAGTCTCAGGAATAAGGTGCACACTGGATTAAGGCAATCCTTGACAAAATGGAACACTGATAAATAAAATACTAATTCAATCCGGGAGTTCTTTATGGGAAAGCAGCACTGGCTTCTATCAAGATAAGCAGTGGCTCAGTGGTTAGCGCTGCTTCATCACAGCACCAGGGTCCCAGGTTCAATTCCAGCCTCAGTTGACTGTTTGTGTGGAGTTTGTACATTCTCCCCATATCTACATGGATTTGCTCTGACTTCCTTCCACAGTTCAGGTGAACTGGCCATGTTAAGTTGGGTACATTACACAGATGGGGGTGAATTGCTCTTTGGAGGGTCAGTGTGAACTTGTTGGGCCAAAGGGCCTATTTCCACACTGTAGGTAATCTAAAATTCTTCACTTAAAGCTTTCCTGCTTATTGTTAAATCATAGTACTTTAATTATGAACCCCCTCTATCCATTTCAAATCTCTCTACTTGGTGATCCATGGAAGAGGTTTCTTCTATTGGTCTCAGGGGCCACCTGCTTCACAAACAGGATCCAGGGCAATTTTCTTTACAGTCCTGTGTTCTCTACCTGGTGTTCCCTGGTTCTCTAAGTCAACAGTTAGACAACTGGGAAAGCAGCAGAGTGAGATAACTGGACAAACACTTCGCCATCTTATATTCTCAAAGTCTTTGATGAGAGAGGGGAGCTGGGAATCAAGCCCCACTACCCCACAAGCAGTACCAAAAGCAAACATGGCTCATTCAATTACCATAAATGGTCAATGGGGGGTCTTGCTCTTTTTAACTGGAACATAACAAGACTTTCACCAGGATTTTCCTGGGTGGTGTTGTAGAACAGACAGAGAGAGAGAGAGAGACCCAGGAGGTTAGGTTTTTCATTCTTTGAAATTTGTGTCACAAATAGACACGGTGAATAAGAAGGTGTTTCGCACGCTTGCTCTCATTGCTCAGACATTTGAGTAGAGAAATTGGAACGTCAAATTGAGGTTGTATCGGACATTGTTAAGACCCCTTCGAGAGTGCTGTTTGTAGTGCTGATCATCCTGTTATGGGAGGGTTCAGAAAAGATTTACCAAGGTGTTGCCAGGAATGGAGAGTTTGAGTTATAAAAGTAGCCTGGAGAGACTGGGACTTTTTTCACTGGAGTGTAGGAAGTTGAGGGGTGACCTTATAGAGGTTTATAAAATCATGAGGGGCATGGCCAAGGTCTTTTCCCGAGGATGCAGGATTTCAAGACTAGGGGGCATATTTTTAAGGTGAAAGAAAAAAGACAGTAACAACATTTAAAAGACATTTGGATAAGTTAGTCAATAGATTCAGAGTCATCGAGATGTACAGCACAGAAACAGACCCTTTGGTCCAACTTGTCCATGCTGATCAGATATCCTAAATTAATCTAGTCCCATTTGCCAGGATTTGGCCCATATCCCTCTAAACTGTCCCTATTGCTGTACCCATCCAGATGAAGAGGCAAGTTATGGAGGAATATGGGCCAAATGCAGCCAGTTGGGACTAGTTTAGTTTGGGAACATAACTGGCGTGGACTAGTTGGACCGAATGGTCTGTTTCTGTGCTGAATGACCGTGACATGTTTATTACAGGCAAACATATGTTTCATTCTGGTTATCAATAAGTATGTGAATAAATATCTCCCCTTAATCTCACAAACATGCATTCACATACAAACAGTGCAAAGACATATGTGACTCCTTCGGGCCAGTATGGATAAGGAAAATATTAGACCAAAACGGGGAAAGAAAACACAACATCCCTCTGGTCAAGGGGCAAATTCAGTTCTGAAAATGGGCTGATTTCTCACAATTGAATTCCCGACAAGATCCGAATGCCGACAGTCACAGAATATTGGAAGGTCTTCAGACTAGATTTTGGATTTAGCTGAGAAATAATCAGGAGCCCTGACATAGTCATTGAGTGATGGAAACAGACCCTTTGGTCCACCCAGTCCATGCTAAACATAATCTCAAACTCAACTAATCCCACCTGCCTACTCCTGGCCCACGTCCCTCCAAACCTTTCCTATTCATGTACCCATCCAAAAGCCTTTTAAATATTGTAACTTGTACCCGGATCCACCAGTTCCTCAGGAAGTTCATTCCACACACGAACCACCCTCTGTGTAAAAACATTTGCTCCTCATGTCTTTGTTAAATCTTACCTAGTCTCAAAATCCCCCATCCTGGGAAAAGGCAGCTACCATTAATTCTATCTATAGCCCTCATTATTTTATGAACATTTTTCTCTCCCAACTACTTCACATTAGAAATATACAGAGTGCTGCTTTTAGCTCTAGGTTCTGACTGAGACAGTTCTACATCATCGTAAAACCTCTCCAGCAATAGCCCACAGCTTCTAAATGTGTACTGAAAAGAAAACCAATTACCTCAGTCCAGAATCTGTTGCTTAGGGGGTTGCATAGATCCATTAGAGGTTACCAGGTTCATTGGTTCAACATTTAAAGTAATAAAACTCCACCCTTACCTCTTTCTAAAAAAAAACCAAATTGCTGGATTCTGTTTTCCGAAGTCACTTGTTCTTTTTTGTAAACAGCAAATCTACCAAAGTAACCTTTAACCTTTTGACATTCCAGTTCCATAAGACCAATAAAAAATAGGAGTGGAAGTAAGGCCATTCGGCCCATCAAGTCTACTCCGCCATTCAATCATGGCTGATGGGCATTTCAACGCTACTTACCCGCACTCTCCCCATATCCCTTAATTCCTTGAGAGATTAAGAATTTATCAATCTCTGCCTTGAAGGCATTTAAAGTCCCGGCTTCCACTGCGCTCCGTGGCAGTGAATTCCACAGGCCCACCACTCTCTGACTGAAGAAATGTCTCCTCATTTCCATTTTAAATTGACCCCCTCTAATTCTAAGGCTATGCCCATGAGTCCTAGCATCTCCACCTGACCTGAATCCCAGTTCCAAGCGGTCACATGATAGAACCTTGGTAACCCAGTAACATTTGATCATGTCAATAGTCCAGTTCTCATAATCCATAAATATATGTGTGTTCTCAACAAAGATGTCATCTCAGAGCAGGATTCCAACAAGGGTGGCACGGTGGCACAGTGGTTAGCACTGCTGCCTCACAGTGCCAGAGACCTGGGTTCAACTCCTGCCTCAGGCGACTCTCTGTGTGGAGTTTGCACATTCTCCCC
Organism: Chiloscyllium punctatum; assembly: GCF_047496795.1. Classification (NCBI taxonomy): domain Eukaryota; kingdom Metazoa; phylum Chordata; class Chondrichthyes; order Orectolobiformes; family Hemiscylliidae; genus Chiloscyllium; species Chiloscyllium punctatum. The sequence continues at coordinate 99,971,043 of NC_092749.1, read as the reverse complement.
GTGTCTGCGTGGGTTTCCTCCGGATGCTCCAGTTTCCTCCCACAGTCCAAAGATGTGCAGGTTAGATGAATTGGCCATGCTAAATTGCCCGTAGTGTTAGGTAAGGGGTAAATGTAGGGGCATGGGTGGGTTGTGCTTCGGCGGGTCTGTGTGGACTTGTTGGGCTGAAGGGCCTGTTTCCACACTGTAATGTAATCTAATCTAATCTAAAAAGGGCCTGGGCCTGAATTTTATTGTGAGCATCAGTACCACGATATGGCAGCAAAACATAGGTCCTGGGCTGGAAGCCCTGATGCTGTAGGCCCAATCATAAGACCAGCAGATCTGAACCCCCTAGCTCACCACAGGATGTGGTTACCTCTGGGGCAGTTAAGGTCACCTCAGGAACTCGGCTTGATAAGTCCATGGAAGTAAGATGAGTTCTGGCAGCTGAGGGTTGGAGGAGAAATGCTCCTGAGGGGATGGTTGGCATCACAGGGATTGTCATCGCTGTCCCCTCTGTGTACCCCTTAGTTTGGACAGTCACCCTGGTTGCTGTAGGGAAACCTCCTCCATTCAGTTGTCAGCCTCCATTATGTGGTGGTTCTTTAAGATGGCCATTAACTGGCTGCCCAGCCCCTCAGAATGCCAGGGTCCCATTCTCCTATTAACTCACCTCCTCCCGCTCCCCCCCCCCCCCCCCCCCCCCCCCCCCCACCCCGCCCTCCCACCTACCAGCACTACCCATCTCTGTTCCTACCAGGAGTCACGATCGGGCTCAATTCTCAGTAAAACAAAAAAGGCAAGATTAAAGGTCAGACTTCTTTAAAGAAGGAAAGCATGTCACAGAATCCCAAAAATGCAGTTAGAGACCACTTGGCCTATCGAGTCAGCACCAAACAACCAAATAGCATTGTGGCCTGTACCCATATTAGCCAGGGCCCATCCACCTAGCCTACACACCACTGGACACTATGGGGCAATTTAGCACGATCTGCACATCTTTGGACTGTGGGAGGAAACCCACACAGTCATGGGGAGAATGTGCAAACTCCTCACAGTCACCTGAGGTGGGAATCAAACTCGAATCCCCTGGTGCTCTGAGGCAGCAGTGTTAACCACTGTGAGTGAAAATGACAGAAGCGAAGAACCATAGCATCATGTCTGGACTGTTGGTATTAAGCTTTTACCAATTAGGCCATGATTTAACCTGACAATTCAAGGGGATATTGAACACCTTGAGTTTGTGTGGTGATAATGGCACGCACAGTTCATCCCCTTTGACCTGTTAACACATGGATCGAGCCCTCTGTCCCGTTGTAGCTGACCGATGGGAGTAATGTACCTCATTGATGAGCATGCGACTAGCCATGCTGAGCCGGGTCTTGGGTCCAAAGTGACTGGTTATCATGATCCTTAAACTGGCCTCAGAGAAAGACAGCTGATGTGGATAAGCTGACAGCAGCTCGTCCACCATAAGCACCGAGGAGTTACGGCAGAAGTTGGCTGTGAAAGAAAGATAACAACTTTAAGCCTCACGGTTAAAACTCTTGCCAATAATTGTACAAATAGCTGGATAGCACAGTTCAAACAGCCAGCACAAACACTGGGCTCCCTGTGGGATTTTATGTATCCATTGTACCATTGACTTTGGGCAATTGACAAATTGACATTGACATTGGGCAATTGACATTGAAAGCTTTGGGCTTTCTTCAGGTTTTTGATTCCAGTGGTTTAGTAATCTCAATCAGTCAACTCACTCCCCAGAACTTTCATCACAGTCCTGCCATTTGTTTATATCGCCAGCCTTTTGAAAATTCCTATTGATTCTGTTTTTATGAGTGTTTCGGTCAGTGCGTTCTGGATCACAACAATTCACTGAGCAAATTAAGTTCTCATCTACCCTTGAAATTTTGGACAACTATTGCAAATCCTCTTGCTACTGACTAAGTGTCTCCCACCCCCTTATTCTTGACTCTCCCCTCTCATTTTAGTCAGGATGACTGACCTCCACTTACCCACTACACTTTCCAAGATCGCCTTTCCAGTAAAACCTCTCTCCTGTTCCCAGATTCCTTTTCCACCCTGTCAGTTCAACAGACATTGCTTGTTGCCTTGCTTGCGAGAGTGCTCCCAATGTTCCAGACAACTCTAACTTTCTAACTGTTGGCAACATGGCACTATGCCACTTGCAAACTGACCCATCAATCCCAAACTGACCCATCAATCCCAAACAGCAACTATTTCACCTTAAATCTCCCATTGCAACATACCATTGCTTTCCAGTCATAGAGTCATACAGCACGGAAACAGGCCCTTCGGTCCAACCAGTCCACGTCGACCATGTTCCCAAACTAAACTAGGCCCATCTGCCTGTGCTTGGCCCACATACCTTCAAATACTTCTTCTTCATGAGCTGATCCAAATGTCTTTTAGATGTTGTAATTGTACCTGCATCCACCACTTCCCCTGGAAGTTCATTCCATACACAAATCACTCTCTGTGTAAAAAATGTTGCCCCTGTCTCTTCTAAATCTTTCTCCTCTCACCTTAAAAATATGCCCTCTAGTCTTGAAATCCCCCACCCCAGGGAAAAGACACCCACCATTCACCTGTACCCCTCACAATTTTATAAGCCCCTCCAAGGTCACCCCTCAACCGCCTACGGTCCAGTGCAAACATCCCCAGCCTTATAACTCAAACCTCTTCCATTCTATGACAGAAGCGAAGAACCACAGCATCACGTCTGGACTGTTGGTATTAAGCTTTTACCAATTAGGCCATGATTTAACCTGACCGTTCAAGGGGACATGAACACCTTGAGTTTGTGTGATAACAATGGCATCCCCTTCTAGGCAGCATCCTGATAAATCTCTTCTGTATCCTCTCCAGCTTAACAATATCCTTCCTATAACAAGGTGAGCCTGAAAAATCGTTCAACAAATCTTCCACATTGAAGTCCTTCTGTGTGGCTTCCATCTGATTTATAAATCTGAAACCGTGACTGACATTCTGCGTAACTGCAACCAATTGTCGGTTAACATTGTCTTTCCTCTTTGTGGTGCTCAGGGTCACCCCACTCTGCGGTTATCCAGCCCTATCAGCCTGCCCCTGTCTGGCTTAACACCTGCCCACCCACCCAAACCCAGCCCAGTGCATCTCCTGTGTTTCTCAGCTCTGTTGTGTCCAGTTGCTTCGAGAATTCCCCATGGATCCATTCTGTCCTGTTTAGCATCAACATCACATCACTTGGCACCATCATTGGCATTGCATGTTGTCAGTACCCAGCTCCACCTCTCTGTCAGTCACCACCTTCTGGTGACCAGCTCAGTGTTGGCAGACTGCGTCAGTGACATTACATCACAATCGAGTCAAAGTTGAATCCTGGTGTGCTTTGGGAAGATCAGAGCGTTTAGCTCTCATCACAGATCGCGTTCCCTTTCCATCGATTCCATCACTGATTCATCAGCCACTTGCTCAGATTGTGCAAAATTCCCAGCAGCCAGCGCAATCCACCGTCAATTCCCAAACCCACATCTTGCCAGATGCTGCCACTGCTCCTACAGTGTGCAAGCAGGCCATTCAGCCCATCGGCTCCACCAACCACCAAACAGCACCCACTCAGACCCAACCTATCCCTGTAACCTTGCATTTCCCAAGGCTAATTCACTAATCCCTAGTGTGCAAACAGGCCATTCAGCCCATTGTCTCCATCGACCCTCCAAATAGCACCCACTCAGACCCAACCTCTCCCTGTAGCCCTTGCATTTACCAAGGCTAATCCACCAAGCCTGCATGTCCCTAGACACTAGGGCCAATTTAACAAAGCCAATCCACCCAATCCGCCCATCTTTGGGAGGAAACCCACGCAGACACGAAGGGAATGTGCAAATTCCATGCAGGTAGTCGCTCGAGGGTGGCATTGAACCCAGATCCCTGGCGCTGTGAAGCAGCAGTGCTAATGGGCTTGGGGCATCAATGAAAAAGGCACAGGTAATTGTTCTTTTACTATGCCCCCTCACCTCCCATCTGAAGCCAGTCCTGTTCCGGTTTTGTGGAACTGCCAATTAATCAATTCTCTCTGCTGTCTCCCTCCATTCCACCAAACTTCTCTTTCGGAGAGGTGGAGTATGGTGACAATGGGACTGCAGTTATAATCCAGAACCCCAGGCTAATGCTCTGGGGACATGGGATCAAATCTTACCATGGCAGATAATGAAATGTGAATTCAATAAAATCTGAGATTAAAAAGCCAGCCCAATGGTGACTGTGTGTCCATCGCCAATTGCCATAAAATCCATCTAGTCCACTAATGTCCTTTAGGGAACAAAATTGGCCATCTTCATCAGGTCAGGCCTGCCTTACATTTATCTGCAGATCCACAGCAATGTGGTTGACTCTTGCATTGTTCATACAGGCACAAACTGCTTTTTAAAGGCAGAACTGCACAGGTTCCTATTTTCCGATACAATGTCTTATGCACAAACTACATGATGTACAATATTTCTGACTTCTTTTTCATTTGCTTTTTTTTGCAAAAAGATCACTAAACAAAAACTCTCTTCCAAGAATGTGTGTGTGTGTGTGTGTGTATACCCATGAGTGTGTGTGTGCGTGTCCCTGTGCATGTGTCCATGTTTGTGTGTGCGCGTGTGTCCATGTTTGGCTATGTGCGTGTGAGTGCATGTCTGTCTGTGTGTGCATGTATGTGTGTCCGTCTTTACGTGTGTGTGTGCATGTGTGTGTGTGTGTCCGTCTTTGTGAGTGTATGTGCACGTGTCTGTGTATGTGTCTGCTGCGTGTGTGTGTCTGTATCTGTGTGTATGTGTCCGTGTCTGTCCTTTGTATGTGTGTGTGTGTTTGTGTGCGTGCATGTCTGTCTGTGTGTGTGTGTCCGTGTTTGTGTGTGCGTGCGTGTGTGTGTGTGCTGTGTCCATGTTTGTATGGGTGTGTCCATGTTTGTGTGTGCGTGCGCGTGCATGTTTGTGTGTCTGTGTGTGTGTGTGTGTGTGTGCTGTGTCCATGTTTGTATGGGTGTGTCCATGTTTGTGTGTGTGTGCACGTGCATGTCTGTACATGTGTGTGTGTGTGTCTGTGTGTGTGTGTGTGCTGTGTCCATGTTTGTATGGGTGTGTCCATGTTTGTGAGTGCGTGCGCGTGCATGTCTGTATGTGTGTGTGTGTGTGTGTGTGTGTGTGTGCTGTGTCCATGTTTGTATGGGTGTGTCCATGTTTGTGTGTGCATGCGCGTGCATGTCTGTATGTGTGTGTGTGTGTGCTGTGTCCATGTTTGTATGGGTGTGTCCATGTTTGTGTGTGCATGCGCGTGCATGTCTGTATGTGTGTGTGTGTGTGTGTGCTGTGTCCATGTTTGTATGGGTGTGTCCATGTTTGTGTGTGCGTGCGCGTGCATGTCTGTATGTCTGTACATGTGTGTGTGTGCTGTGTGTGTGTGTGTGTGTGTGTGTGCGCTGTGTCCATGTTTGTATGGGTGTGTTTGTGTGTGCGTGCGCGTGCATGTCTGTATGTCTGTATGTGTGTGTCTGTGTGTGTGTGTGTGTGTGTGTGTGTGTGTGTGTGTGCTGTGTCCATGTTTGTATGGGTGTGTTTGTGTGTGCGTGCGCGTGCATGTCTGTATGTGTGTGTGTGTGTGTGTGTGTGTGTGTGTGTGTGTGCTGTGTCCATGTTTGTATGGGTGTGTCCATATTTGTGTGTGCGTGCGCGTGCATGTCTGTATGTGTGTGTGTGTGTGTGCTGTGTCCATGTTTGTATGGGTGTGTCCATGTTTGTGTGTGCGTGCGCGTGCATGTCTGTATGTGTGTGTGTGTGTGTGTGTGTGTGTGTGTGTGTGCTGTGTCCATGTTTGTATGGGTGTGTTTGTGTGTGCGTGCGCGTGCATGTCTGTATGTATGTGTGTGTGTGTGTGTGTGTGTGTGTGTGTGCTGTGTCCATGTTTGTATGGGTGTGTCCATATTTGTGTGTGCGTGCGCGTGCATGTCTGTATGTGTGTGTGTGTGTGTGCTGTGTCCATGTTTGTATGGGTGTGTCCATGTTTGTGTGTGCGTGCGCGTGCATGTCTGTATGTGTGTGTATGTGTGTGTGTGCTGTGTCCATGTTTGTATGGGTGTGTCCATGTTTGTATGGGTGTGTCCATGTTTGTGTGTGTGTGCGCGTGCATGTCTGTATGTGTGTGTGTGTGTGTGTGCTGTGTCCATGTTTGTATGGGTGTGTCCATGTTTGTGTGCGTGCGCGTGCATGTCTGTATGTGTGTGTGTGTGTGTGTGCGTGCGTGTCTGTTTGTGTGCATGCTGGCGTCTGTCTCTGTGTGTGTTTGTATTCATGTGCTTGTTCAGACTCTGAATTGCGTTACTGAGGGACAATTGGCAACATGGGGAAGAGAACCCCCCCCCCTGCCACATGACATGCCTGGTTACTGCAGCTCCCGGTTCTCCAAGTAGAGCTGACTTCATTTCTCTGGCCCCATTTTCCACAGTCAAAGTTAATGTCTGTATCCTGTTGGGTGGTTGACTCTTAACTGCCCTTCGGACATCTGGGGGAATGGGCAAAAGGTGTTGGTCTAGCCAACAATATTCACATCCCATAAAGTCAAGTAATTGCACATATTAAGCATCTCCTGATAAAGTGCATCCTTTAGTGTGAGGGACAAGGTTGAAAATGAGACATCGTTGAACATGAAATTTACCAAGAGGTTGCCTCCAGTACATAGAATCTGAACTGAATTGAATTGAATTTATTGTCACGTGTACCGAGGCACAGTGAAAAGCTTTGTCTTGCGAGCAATACAGGCAGATCACAGAGTTAAGTAGCATGGATAGTAAATAATAGGTAATTTGAACCGTACCTTTCTTCAGTAAGACCACAGTTGCGTCACAGTTGCTGTTATCATCCATTTCGGTGTTATTTGCATTTCCATTCACCATGTTCACAGAAGTCTTCTTCCATTTATTTTCAAAATAAATCTGCATCACGCTGTTGAACCTGACACCCATTAGAGCAGCCATTAGATATCTTTAAAGGCAGAAGCTTACACCTGGAAACTAATTCAAATGCGTGTTTCCACAACCCTTGTGAAGTGATACCGTGCATATTTCATTGTTGTGAAACAGCGGGGAGGGTTTCATGGAGATATTACATGACTCTCTTCTTCTGAATGAAATGGGATGGTGTTGTTGGCCAGTTTTTGCAGGGTGGCGCACTGTACAGTGTGTTGTAGTCAGCCCAATTCCCAAATAGTTAACCCTATGTCTCACTCTGAGTGCCCTAATGTCTCAACCTTGCTTCACCTCCCAATCCCTCAGGGGATAATGTCAAAGCTCTGGACCATTTCCTAACCGTAAGTCACAGCCAGTGGGCTTCACGCATCAGTGAAATGCAACATTTCCTACAGGCAAACCTTTGACCAGGAGTGGATTAAGAATTACATTGGAAAGCAAATTGAAATCGTCAGTCAGGCCTATAGTGTGATTCATTTGCACATGCTGCAGCTATATACATTCACACATAGGGTCCTGATCTTTGTGGGCAACAGGAATACGTTCACACATTTTTTTAATTGAAAAGGGCTGTGGAGACACCCAAACCCATGGCCTTGCCCAGACCAACCTTGTCAGGTTAGAGTTTAATCAGTTAACTAAGACTGACATGGCCAATCCTGCACATCTTTGGACTGTGGGAGGAAACCCATGCAGACACAGAGAGAATGTGAAAACTCCACACAGACAGTCGCCTGAGGCTAGAGTCGAACCCAGGTCTCTGTTGCGGTGAGGCGCAGTGCTAGCCACTGAGCCACTGTGCAGCTATTAATTATCTGAGTACATAAACCCGCACCTATGCCTCCAGGGTGTGAAGGATTGAGTAGGCGATAACCTCTATCCACAAAGAAAAGTGCCTTGGTTCTTATAACCTCTTAGAAGCAAAGAGGTGCTTCTGCAGCTGTACAGGGCCCTGGTGAGACCACACCTGGAGTACTGTGTGCAGTTCTGGTCTCCAAATTTGAGGAAAGACATTCTGGCTATTGAGGGAGTGCAGCGTAAGTTCACTAGGTCAATTCCTGGAATGGCGGGATTACCTTACACTGAAAGACTGAAGCGACTGGGCTTGTATACCCTTGAGTTTAGAAGACTGAGAGGGGATCTGATTGAGACATATAAGATTATGAAAGGATTGGATACTCTGGCAGCAGGAAACATGTTTCCGCTGATGGATGAGTGCCGAACCAGAGGACACAGCTTAAAAATACAGGGTAGACCATTTAGAACAGAGATGAGGAGAAACTTCTTCACCCAGAGAGTGGTGGCTGTGTGGAATGCTCTGCCCCAGAGGGCAGTGGAGGCCCAGTCTCTGGATTCATTTAAGAAAGAGTTGGATAGAGTTCTCAAGGATAGTGGAATCAAGGGCTATGGAGATAAGGCAGGAACAGGATACTGATTAAGGATGATCAGCCATGATCATATTGAATGGCGGTGCAGGCTCGAAGGGTAGAATGGCCTACTCCTGCACCTATTGTCTATTGTCTTATCTCACTGACTGCCTTAGATCGGGATTGACAAATCAACTGACTGTACGTGTATAAAGCAAATAACCAAGACCTGGTTTGCTTGTGCAAGTCGTTTCATCTCTGACTTAATAGATGACTGGTAGCGACATGACAGATATTATTGACTTTCTTCTTCTGTACAATGTGGTCACCAATGGTCAGGCCAGCAATTGTTACCCATCCCTATTTGAACCCAAACTGAATACTCGCGGGGCCATTTCAGTGGACAGTTAAGATACAAAGTCAAATACAAAGAGTGCTTGCAGAGTGCTCCCACCACAATAATGCTCGATTCAGCGGAATATCCCCATCACAGCTCCAGCTGTGGAAAAATCTGTACTCACTTCATAATCACAATGTAGATGGCATACATCGATATCAACACCAGAGATTCCCACCTGAATGGAGGAAATAAAAACATGCCCGGGTTTAATCGCTCAAACACTGCACCGTGCTAACCTCAAAATAAACAGCCATTTCTAAAGGTCAGTGACACAAGAAAACTTCAAATAATGATTGGTGTGTGTGGGGTGTTGATGGGGAATTAGAGAGTGTCAGTGAGGGAGTATTGGTGAGGAGTGAGGGCCGGTGAGGGAAAGGTACAGATGAGGGGACAGGGAGAGGAGTAAGGGATATTGCTGCATGGGGAGGGGGTGAGGAGGACTGATGGGGGCGGAGGGAGAGATAGAATGGATGAGGGGCGAAGGAGATGGGAATATTGGTGAGGGGGGAAGGGAGTGAGCAGTACTGATGACGAGGGTGAAGTGGAAGTGTATTTTACAGCTAGATGAGATTGATTGCATTTGGAAAGGTATATGTTGTTGCGTACACACAAAAAACTAAAATGGAGCAAATATATTCTTAAATCTATTTCCGAAATAGGATAGTTTCTTTTTTTTCTGCATCTTCGTAAGAACAGTCTATGTTTTCCATTTCTTGTGAATTGGTGTGCTCGATTAGTAAGGAACACTGAACTGTGGAAGAGAAATTTTGGCACTCACCAAGATACTTTTTCATCATAAATAATCTGGGGAAAAACAAAATGAAAAAGATTTAATTTGTGCAGGAGCTATACCATTTCGCATTATATCAAATTCAAGCAGAGAATAAATTCCAGATTAAACTAAGCAAGGCTTCGGCAACAATAATTAGTAACTAACTAAAGGAAAGGAACAACTTTAAGCAACACACTGCAGTCAGGGTTTTTGAAGGTCGCTGCTGCGATTAGATTTTTTGGTTGCTGTACCAGGTTCACATGTAGGGTGGGGGTAGGTTGCTCCCCCCCGGGTTCCCATGTAGAGAGGGTGTAGGTTACTCCCTCCGTGTTCACATGTAGACAGGGTGTAGGTTACTCCCCCCGTGTTCACATGTAGAGAGGGTGTAGGTTACTCCCCCCCGTGTTCACATGTAGAGAGGGTGTAGGTTACTCCCCCCGTGTTCACATGTAGAGAGGGTGTAGGTTACTCCCCCCGTGTTCACATGTAGGGTGGGTGTAGGTTACTCCCCCCCGTGTTCACATGTAGGGTGGGTGTAGGTTACTCCCCCCATGTTCACATGTAGGGTGGGTGTAGGTTACTCCCCCCATGTTCACATGTAGGGTGGGTGTAGGTTACTCCCCCCATGTTCACATGTAGAGAGGGTGTAGGTTACTCCCTCCGTGTTCCCATGTAGAGAGGGTGTAGGTCACTCCCCCGTGTTCACATGTTGAGAGGGTGTAGGACACCACCCTCCTGTGTTCACATGTAGAGAGGGTGTAGGTCACTCCCCCGTGTTCACATGTAGAGAGGGTGTAGGTCACTCCCCCGTGCTCACATGTAGAGAGGGTGTAGGACACTCCCCCGTGTTCCCATGTAGAGAGGGTGTAGGACACTACCCCGTGTTCACATGTAGAGAGGTTGTAGGTTACTCCCTCCGTGTTCCCATGTAGAGAGGGTGTAGGATACTACCCCGTGTTCACATGTAGAGAGGGTGTAGGTTACTCCCCCGTGTTCACATGTAGAGAGGGTGCAGGACACTACCCCGTGTTCACATGTAGAGAGGGTGTAGGTTACTCCCCCGTGTTCCCATGTAGAGAGGGTGTAGGTTACTCCCCCGTGTTCACATGTAGAGAGGGTGTAGGGCACTCTCCCCTTGTTCACCTTTGGAGAGGGTGTAGGTTACTCCCCATGTTCACATGTAGAGAGGGTATAGGTTACTACCTAGTGTTCCCATGGAGAGAGGGTGTAGGACACTCCCTCCGTGTTCACATGTGGAGAGGGTGTAGGACACTCCCCCGTGTTCACATGTAGATAGGGTGTAGGACACTCCCCCGTGTTCACATGTAGAGAGGGTATAGGTTACTCCCCACTTGTTCCCATGTAGAGAGGGTGTAGGTTACTCCCCCTCGTGTTCACATGTCGAGAAGGTGTAAGTTACTCCCCTGTGTTCACATGTAGAGAGGGTGTTGGTTAATTCCGCATGTTCACATGTAGAGAGGGTGTAGGACACTCCCCCGTGTTCACATGTAGAGAGGGTGTGAGACACTCCCCCGTGTTCACATGTAGAGAGGGTGTAGGGCACTCCTCCGTGTTCAAATGTAAAGAGCGTTTGGGACACTCCCTCATGTTCACATGTAGAGAGGGTGTAGGGCACTCCCCCCTTGTTCACTTTTGGAGAGGGTGTAGGTTACACCCCCCGTGTTCACATGTGGAGAGGGTGTAGGTTACACCACCCGTGTTCACATGTGGAGAGGGTGTAGGTTACACCCCCCGTGTTCACATGTGGAGAGCGTGTAGGTTACACCCCCCGTGTTCACATGTGGAGAGGGTGTAGGTTACACCCCCCGTGTTCACATGTAGAGAAGGTATAGGTTACTCCCCCTGTGTTCACATGTAGAGAGGGTGTAGGTTACTCCCCCGTGTTCACATGTAGAGAGGGTGTTGGTTACTCCCCATGTTCACATGTAGGAAGGGGGTAGGGCACTCCCTCCTTGTTCACTTTTGGAGAGGGTGTTGGTTACTCCCTATGTTCACATATAGAGAGGATGCTGGTTACTCCCCCGTGTTCACATGTAGAGAGGGTGTAGGACACTCCCCGTGTTTCCATGTAGAGAGGGTGTAGGACACTCCCCCGTGTTCACATGTGGAGAGGGTGTAGGTAACAACCCCGGGTTCACATGGAGAGAGGGTATAGGTTACTCCCCCCTTGTTCACATGTAGAGAGGGTGTAGGTTACTCCCCCTGTGTTCCCATGCAGAGAGGGTGTAGGTTACTCCCCCCTTGTTCACATGTAGAGAGGGTGTAGGTTACACCCCCTTGTTCACTCGTAGAGAGGGTGTAGTTTACTCCCTTCATGTTCCCATGTAGAGAGGGTGTAGGTTACTTCCCATGTTCCGATGTACAGAGGGTGTAGGTTACTCCCCCGTGTTCACATGTAGAGAGGGGGTAGGACTCTCCCCCGTGTTCACATGTAGAGAGGGTGTAGGACTCTCCCCCGTGTTCACATGTAGGGAGGGTGTAGGTCACCCCCCCGTGTTCCCATGTAGAGAGGGTGTAGAACATTCCCCCGTGTTCCCATGTAGAGGGTGTAGGACACTCCCCTGTGTTCACATGTAGAGAGGGTGTAGAACATTCCCCCGTGTTCCCATGTAGAGGGTGTAGGACACTCCCCCGTGTTCACATGTAGGGAGGGTGTAGGTTAAGTCCCCCATGTTCACATGTAGAGAGGGTAGGACACTCCCCCGTGTTCACATGTAGAGGGTGTAGGACACTCCCCCCCGTGTTCACATGTAGAGAGGGTGTAGGACACTCCCCCCCGTGTTCACATGTAGAGAGGGTGTAGGACACTCCCCCGTGTTCACATGTAGAGGGTGTAGGACACTCCCCCGTGTTCACATGCAGAGAGGGTGTAGGACACTCCCCCGTGTTCACATGTAGAGAGGGTGTAGGACACTCCCCCGTGTTCACATGTAGAGGGTGTAGGACACTCCCCCGTGTTCACATGTAGGGAGGGTGTAGGACACTCCCCCCCGTGTTCACATGTAGGGAGGGTGTAGGACACTCCCCCGTGTTGATATGAACCGAGTGGGTCTGACACTTACGTTTTAAACTCACATCACCATCATGAAACCTTGCATGGTAATTCCTAACATGTACTGGATTAGTGGTGCTGGAAGAGCACAGCAGTTCAGGCAGCATCCAACGAGCAGCGAAATCGACGTTTCGGGCAAAAGCCCTGCATCAGGAATAAAGGCAGTGAGCCTGAAGCGTGGAGAGATAAGCTAGAGGTGGGTGGGGGTGGGGAGAGAGTAGCATAGAGTACAATGGGTGAGTGGGGGAGGAGATGAAGGTGATAGGTCAAGGAGGAGAGGGTGGAGTGGATAGGTGGAAAAGGAGATAGGCAGGTCGGACAAGTCAAGGAGACAGTGCTGAGCTGGAAGTTTGGAACTAGGGTGAGGTGGGGGAAGGGGAAATGAGGAAGCTGTTGAAGTTCACATTGATGCCCTGGGGTTGAAGTGTTCTGAGGCGGAAGATGAGGCGTTCTTCCTCCAGGCGTCAGGTTTTTACCTCAATTCCTGACTTGTGTCTGGCGAGGCCACAAATGATGTGATCAGTGAGTCACGGTGCGCTGCTTTGGTTTGATTTGACCTTTCGGCCGATCCTGGGGTCAGTGCCTTTTATAACCCCAACAGTCAGGCAGCAGAGGGAGTGTGGAAGTGAGTGAATCCTGTTGTGTTGTGTATTAGCTTTACCATCAGCTAGTAAATGCAGATTCATGTCAAAATACAGCAGTCATTTTTCTGGCACATTAATGCATTGGTTTGTCATGTACCTGTTGTCATTCTCTGATGTGTGTGCATGCAAGAGCACCCTGCCAAAGCACAGTGCCTGTCTCTCTGATGTTGTTCGCCTTGGCTGTGGGGGATATGCTTTCACCTCAATGTCATAAATTTGTGGGTTTGATTCCACTCCACTGTCTTCAGCTCAAAGGCCAGGCAGAATAACTCAGTGTGGTCCTAAGAGAGGGCTGCAGTGTCCGAGTTGTTGTAGTTTACCCAAGACATTAAACTGAGGATCCCTTTACCCTCTCATTAAGGTCTCATGAAGAGCAAGGCTGTTCTCCCAGGTACACTGACGCATCTTTATCTCTCAAACAGCATCGGCTAAACAGATGGTCCGGGCACCATGTGGGATCGCACTGTGCTCCCTAGCAAGCAAAGAACAGTTTTCGTTGATGATTAAATACTCTGGGAAAGCCTGAGGATGGGAAAGCCACTATATAAATGAAAACTCCATGTTTTGTTTTGTGGATAATGGACCTTAGCAGATGAAAGGGCTCATGCTGACTCTCCACAAACAGCTAATCATTTAGGACGGCTCAGTGGTTAGCACTGCTGCCTCACAGCACCAGGGACCTGGGTTCGATTCCACCTTCAGGCAACTGTGTGTTGGAGCTTGCACATTCTCCCCATGTCTGTGTTGGGGTCCTCTGCTTTCCTCCCACTGTCCAATGATGGGCAGATTCGGTGCAATCGCCATGACAAATGCAGGATTATAGAGATAAGGTCTGGTTGGGATGCTCTTCAGAAGGTTGGTATGGACTAGATGGGTTAAATGTCTTGCTTCCACACTGTAGGGATTCTATGATTCTAACCTCATTATACCTAGCCACAAAATCTGGGTCAAATCAATAAGTGGTAGCAATTAGCTCCACAACTAATAGGAATTGATTTTCTCTTATTCTGTTCATTGTTTTTCTGGTTTAACCATTGCAGTTTGAATTTCAAAGTGATCATTTAAATCCTTCACTTGTCCATTTATTTATTTTTATTCAAACACGGGATGTGGGTGTCATTGGTTGCTCAGCATTTATTGCCCGTCCCTAGTTGCCCTTGAGAAGGTGATGGTGAGCTGCCATCTTGAGCAGCGGCAGTCCACCTGCCATTGATTGACCCACAATGCCCTTAGGGAGGCAATTCCAGGATTTTGACCCAATGACACTGAAGGAACAGCAAAATGTTTCTACGTCAGGATAGTGAGGGGAACTTGAAGGTGGTGGTGTTCCCATGTATCTGCCTCCTTTGTCCTTCTAGATGGACGAGGTTGTGGGTCTGGAAGGTGCTATCTGAGGATTTTTGGCAAATATTTGCAGTGCATCTTGTAGATAGTACACACTGAGCATCAGTAGTGGAGAGAGTGGATATGGTGCCAATTAAGCTGGCTGCTTTGTCCTGGACAGTGTCAAACTTCTTGAGTGTTGTTGGAGATGCACCCATCCAGGCAAGTGGCAGTGTTCCATCACACTCCTGCCTTGTGCCTTGTAGATGGTGGACAGGATATTTTTGTGGCGGGGAGTTGGAGGGGAGGTGAGTTACGCACTGTCGACCAATATGTGTCTTTTCTAGGTGCTGCTAGACCTGGTTTTCTCCAGCACTTCCTGTGTTTGTTTCAGATTTCCAGCATCCATCATATTTTGATTTTATTTGAGGGCAAACACCAAGTTGGTCTTGACTTCATTCCTGATGAAAGGCTTTTGCCTGAAACGTCGATTCTCCTGCTCCTCAGATGCTGCCTTTTCCAGGACCATTCTCTCGACTCTAATCTCCAGCATCTGCAGTTCTCACTTTCGCCTTTACTGCAAGTGGACAGATACAAGGAGCTCTTGCCACAATTGTGCCAAATTTTGATGGGACTGCACTTGGAGTGCAGTTTTGATCTTTGTATCTATTGAAGGATTTACATACTGTGGAGATGGGGCACTGAAGGTTCATTACCTTGGCTCCTGACACAGTTGGGCTTGCCCAATGCTGAGAAGCTGAGCAAACTGGACCAGTGCTCACTGGAATTTAGAAGAATTCGAGGTGCTCTGATTGAAATGGAGAAGGTTCTGAAAGCTAAGCAAGACACTGAGAGGTTGTTAGGGCAACTATTGGGGGATCTGGAACACAGAGGCACAGGCTCAGGATAAGCAGGTCAATCATCGAGGATCGAGATGAGGGAAGATTTCTTCATTCAGTGGGAATGTGAATCTTTGGCGTTCTATGTCCATGGATGCTCCATGATAGAACATATTCAAGATTAAGATACTTGCTATTTGGTCTCCCAAGGACTCATGGGATATGAACAGTGGACAGAAATGCGTTGAGGCTGGAGGTCAGCCATATTGTATTGGAGCAGACTTAAGAGGTTGTTGGCTTACACCATTTCCCACTTTTCACGATCTTAGATACAGACAAGAATTAAATGGCACACATTTAGTAGCATCTACACTATGGAACGTTAAAAAAGTGAAGGACTATACCAGGGTTCAGAGGATTAGCTGTCAAGGACACAGTTGCGCAAATATGGCTTCTATTTTCTTGACCACATGAACATTGAGGGGTATAGAACATGATTGTATACCTTCAAAAAAAAACTGCTACTTCTTCTGACTGGGGATATTAACAATTAGGAAAATACTGCTTAATTCTGACACTAGGTCATTCAAGGGTAAGCCTAGGAAGCACATATTCACACAAATGCACAGTGGAAATTCAGAATTCTCTCCCACAAAAGGCTGTATATCTTGGGGGACAGGCTGGGCTATCAACAGAATTTCGGGTAACTGACAATATCAAGAGATATGGAGCAAAGCAGAGTAAATGGCGTTGATGTGTGGATCAGCTATAATCTAAGTCATTGATGTAGCTCAGAGCCCAGAGGGACTGAAATGGCCTCCTGCTGTACTTGAGTACCTTTATGAGGACCTCAAATATATTTTCAGTTGAAAGCGTTTAAGAGCGCATGATTTTCACTTCCTCACGGAAAACTGGACCTTTTTCTGAGTAAAGACATCAATACGCAATGTCTCCTTTATGTCAGTTCGTTGCATATTCTATTCTTTAGTGTGGAAGGCATGATTAAAATGCAGCATGTTCACCTTTATAGATCAGCTGAGGAACTGTCAATCACTCCTGTGTCGAGACTGATCTGCAATAGTGCAGTCAAGATTGAAAGCTAACAAAATGAATGAGCCCCAATTTCCAGCAACAACAGAACAATCTTGCAGACATGGAGAATAACCACCAGATGGCACTCAAACTCTAGGGTGCAGTCAACAAATTTGAGCTTTTAACCCCTTCAGCTCCTGTGCTTTTGTAGATCTTTCAACGGGTTTGGCAGGTGCTATAGAAGATTGCGGAATCAAAGTTTCCGAGTCCCTTACTTCCCTAACGCTGTCTGAGCTGATCTGCTGCCAAAACCTTCACCCACAGCCTTGCGGCCTTCATGCCTGACTTCCAGCTGAGGCCCTCCCAATATAACACTGCAGTTGGAAACGCTGCAGTCTGTATCATAACACAAGTGAAGTCCCATTTACACATTCCCCTCTGTGCTTGTTGACCAACACTGGGTGCCAAATTGGCTGCAGCTGCTTTCCTCTCAGGCCTCCATTCCCTTCCTACCCCTTGTAACCTCCTCCAGTCCCACAACCCTCGTCCCAGTTCTGGCTTCATAGATATCCCTCACGTGAATTACTCCAGCACTGGTTGTCTTGCCTTCAGCTGCCCAGGTCCTGAGCTCTGGAATTACCTTCTTCAATCTCACTGTCTTCGCATCACTTTCCTCATTTTGGACATCCCTCAAAACTTGCCTTATTGGCCAAGCATTCGTGTTGTAAAATTCTCTGTCAATCTTTGCAACAGATAATACGAACTGGCTGGGTAATTGCAGGGTAAAAGAGGTTTATCTAGTTTGTCTACCATTATCCTGACACTCACATTATTTATTCACTCATGGGATGTGGGCATTGCTAACTGGGCCCAGCATTTATTGCCCATCCCTAGTTGCCCCTTGAGAAGGTGGTGGTGAGCTGCCTTCTTGAACCGCTGCCGTCCACGTGCTGTAGGTGGACCCACAATGTCCTGAGGGAGGGAACTCCAGGATTTCAACCCAGCGACAGTCAAGGAACGGTGAGATATTTCCAAGTCAGAATGGTGAGTGATGTGGAGGGGAACCCACAGATTAGATTAGATTAGATTCCCTACAGTGTGGAAACAGGCCCTTCGGCCCAACAAGTCCACATCGACCCGCCGAAGAGCAACCCACCCAGACCCATTCCTCTACATTTACCCCTTTTACCTAACACTACGGGCGATTTAACATGGCCAATTCACCTGACCTGCACATTTTTGGACTGTGGGAGGAAACCGGAGCACCCGGACGAAACCCACGCAGACACAGCGAATGTGCAAACTCCACACAGTCGCCTGAGGAGGGAACTGAACCAGTGCTAACCACTGTGCCACCGTGCCACCCATGGATCTGCTGCCCTTGCCCTTCCAGGCGGAAGTGGTCGTGGGTTTGGAAGGTGCTGTCTGAGGAGCTGCGGTCGATTTCTGCAGGGCATCTTGTAGATGGTACACACTGCTGCTACTGAGTGTCAGTAGTGGAGGCAGTGGGTGCTGAATGGATGGTTGGGCCTAGGTCACTAGGATGTGATGCCAACCAAGCGGGCCGCTTTGTCGGGGCTGGTGTCAAGCAGAGCAATAATCTACCCAATGATGCCCAGTTTGGGTTCCACCATGATCACTCAGCTGCCAGTCTCAGCTTTGGTTCAAAAGAGATGAATTGCAGAGTGAGAGTGAGGTGAGAATGACAGCCCTTGACATCAAGTGTGGCATGAAGGGCCTGAGCGAAACTGGAATTGATGGGCATCAAGGACAAAGTCTCCACTGGCTGGGGTTGGAGTCATACCAGGCACTTTGGAAGATGGATGTGGTTGTTGGAGGTCAGTCATCTCAGGTCCAGGATATCTCTGCAGTAGTTCCTCAGAATAACTCCCTAGGCCCAACCATCTTCAGCTGCTTCATCAATGACCTTCCCTCGATCATGAGGTCAGAAATGGGGATGTTCATCAACAATTGCACAATGTTCAGCACCATTCACGACTCCTCAGACACTGAAGCAGTCCATGTTCAAATACAATAAGATCAGGACAATAGCCAGGCTTAGATCGTACAGTGTGGAAACAGGCCATTTGGCCCAACAAGTCCACACCGACCCTCCAAAGAGCATCCCACCCAGACCCATTCCCCCTCACCAAATCTACATTTCCCTGAACACTGTGGGCAATTTAGCCTGACCAATCCAACATCGTTGGACTGTGGGAGGAAACCAGAGCACCCGGAGGAAACCCCACGCAGACACGGGGAGAATGTGCAAACTCCACACAGTCACCCGAGGTGGGAATCGAACCCAGGTCCCTGGTGCTGTGAAGCAGCAGTGCTAACCACTGAGCCACTGTGAGGCTTGTGCAGACAAGTGACATGTACTATTCATGTCAATAAATGCCAGGTAATCGCCATCTCCAGCAAGAAAGAATCAAACTACTGCACCTTGACAATTTGAAGGCATTACCATCACTGAATCCCACACAGTCAACTCCCTGAGGGTTCCCATCAACCTGAAACTGATCAAGCCTAGCCATAATATTATAATGGCCATAAGAGCAGGTCAGAGGCTGGGAACCCTGCAGCAGGTAACGCACCTCCTGACTCCTCAAAGCCTGTCCCTCATCTACAAGGAACAAGTCAGGAATGAGACGGAATATTTCCCACTCCCTGAGGAGGCTGAGGAAATTCGACATGTCCATAGGCACTCTTGCCAACTTTTACAGATGCACCATAGAAAACATCCTTTCTGGGTACATAATGGCTTGATATGGCAACTGCTTTGCCCAGGACCAGAAGAAACTGCAGAAGGTTGTGTACATAGCCCAGACCGTCTGGCAAGCCAACCCCCTATCCATGGTCTCCATCTACAAGTCTCGCTACCGCAGAAGGGCTGCCAATATCATCAAAGACCCCTCCCACCCCAGTAATGCTCTCCCATAACATCTTCCATCAAACAGAAGATACAGAAGGAGAAAGTGAGGACTGCAGATGCTGGAGATCAGAGTCGGGAGTGTGGTGCTGGAAAAGCACAGTGGGTCAGGCAGCATCCAAGGAGCTGTAGAGTCGACGTTTCGGGCATCAGCCCTTCATCCTCGGACTAATACCTGAGATGTCCATTCTCCTGCTCCTCAGATGCTGCCTGACCTGCTGTGCTTTTCCAGAAGATACTGAAGCCTGAACACACGCACCAACAGGTTCAAGACCAGCTTCTTCCCTGCCGTTATTAGACTGCTGATTGAATCTCCCTAACTTCAAATCAAATGTCGAACTTCCTTTGTGTACTTCCTGTGCAGATGTAACCTTGTGTACCTCACTCTGTCTGAGCACCCTATGCTCTTTGTTGCTGCCCGCACAGTTCGCAAAACAAAACTTGTCACTGCACTTCGGTACATGTCACGACAATAAATCAAATCAAATCAACCAGTTAATGTACATGGTTAATTGAAGAAAGATACAGCCCCATGCTGAGTGCTTAAAGATCTGGAGTTATTGATCCAGGAGACTGGAGACAGGACAGCCCCTTCTCACCTGGTTATACCCCACATCCCTCCCAACGCTCGGAAGCATCTCCTGACACTTTTCCCACCTTTTGAGACAAACCCAATAATATTCTTACCAAAATGAGCGCCATCACCGATAAGGTGTAGTAAGTGGAATCTCTGATCAATGACCACCACGTCAATGGCACAACCTGTCAGCAGATACAGCAGAGAGAACATGTTACTTACTATCCAAACAAGTCAAATCTCAACACTGTAAGCAATGGCTCCCTGAACTGGGAGAACACAAGGTGGTTTGCTGAGTAACATGGCACTCATGTTCTTGAACAGAATTGCCTGTAAGATTACACGTAACACCTTCTTAAATGGAGAAACCCTAAACACACTCGTTGTTATGTCTGTGAGTTACACCTAAAGTTGAATTGAAGGTAAAATCAGTGCAGTCTTATTCTGTCATTGGAAAGTTAACAATCCCACAACACCAGGTTGTAGGCTAAAAGGTTTATTTGGAAGCACTAGCTTTCGGGGCGCGGCTCCTTCATCAGGTGGTTGTGGAGAATAAGATTGTGACATGCAGAATTCATAGCAAAAGTTTACAGTGTGATGTAACTGAAATTATATATTGAAAATGACCAGGGTTGTTTGTTAAGACTCTCATCTTTTAGAATGACCATGTTGGTTTCAGTTCTTTCATATGTAAATGGAAAAACATTTTTTTAAAGGTTACATTCTCAAGTTCGCAATTTACATATGAAAGAACTGAAACCAACATGGTCATTCTAAAAGATGAGAGTCTTAACAAACAACCCAGGTCATTTTCAATACATAATTTCAGTTACATCACACTGTAAACTTTTGCTTTAAATTCTGTGTCTTCCAATGTTATTCTCCACAACCACCTGATGAAGGAGCGGCGCTCCGAAAGCTAGTGCTTCCAATTAAACCTGTTGGACTATAACCTGATGTTGTGGGATTGTTAACTTTGTCCACCCCAGTCCGACACCAGCTCCTCAACATCATGACTCTCATTAGAGTTGAATGTGAGGGTCACCGTGCCTCAAGTCAGGGGTACGGCTGAGAATGTGGGGTCTTCATGGTAACCCCTGTCAGTGCAGGAACTCAACCATCGGCATCACAAACCAGCCATCCAGCCAACTGAGCTAACCAACTCTCAACGATAAATTATATAATTGATGTCACATTGCATTTCCTATGTTTGACTGAGAATATGAAGCAGAAGGCAACATGAAAAGTGTAACTAGCCAGGCTGAAGAACATCAGAGCTGGTGGGAAAGAGAGGACGGTTGCAGAGGGAGGTCTCTCAAACGAAGGTGACCAGTGGCAGACATTGGGAAGTTGGGGTTGGTGAAAGTTACCGCTAGCCCTCGCTCCTGATCCAAGTCTCCATGCAACTCCCAATCCATGAAACCCATCTCTGAAACCCCTCTCATTATTTAATAGCAGTCTAGGACCACCATGATGCTTAGCCTCTGGAGGTTGGGGGTATATGTATGTGTGTGCACATCATGTCTATCCTGTGTGTGTGTCTGCACGCTTGTGTGTGTACATGTGCGCCTGTCTATGATTAGATTAGGTTAGATTACTTACAGGGTGGAAACAGGCCCTTCGGCCCAACAAGTCCACATCGACCCTCTGAAGAGCAACCCACCCAGATCCATTCTTCTACATTTACCCCTTCACCTAATACTATGGGCAATTTAGCATGGCTAATCCACCTAACCTGCACATTTCTGAATTGTGGGAGGAAACCGGGGCACCCGGAGGAAACCCACACAGACACAGGGAGAATGTGCAAACTCCACACAGACATTTGCCTGAGGCGGAGAATTGAACCTGGGTCTCTGGCGTTGTGAGGCAGCAGTGCTAAGCACTGTGCCATCGTGCCGTGCTTCCATACATCTGTGTTTCTGCATGTGTATGCCTGCCTGTGTTTCCAAGTGTATTTTGTGTGCCTGTTTCCATGTGTAGCTTGTGTGTCTGTGTTTCCGTGTGCATGTTTATGTATGTGTCTTGGTGTTTGTGTGAGTGTCTGTGCTTGTGTGTGTGTCTCTGTATTTCTGCATGTGTGTGTGCGTGTGTGTGTCTAAATGTGTTTCTGTCTATGTGTCTCTGTATTTCTGTGCGTGTCTCTCTGTATTTCTGTGTATATCTCTCTATTTCTGTGTGTGTCTCTCTGTATTTCTGTGTATATCTCTCTATTTCTGTGTGTGTCTCTCTGTATTTCTGTGTATATCTCTGTATTTCTGTGCGTCTCTGTATTTCTGCGTATATCTCTGCATTTCTGTGCGTCTCTGTATTTCTGTGTATATCTCTGTATTTCTGTGCGTGTGCCTGCATTTCTGTGTGTGTCTCTGTATTTCTGTGTATATCTCTGTATTTCTGTGTGTCTCTGTATTTCTGCGTATATCTCTGCATTTCTGTGCGTCTCTGTATTTCTGTGTATATCTCTGTATTTCTGTGCGTGTCTCTCTGTATTTCTGTGTATATCTCTGTATTTCTGTGTGTGTCTCTCTGTATTTCTGTGTATATCTCTGTATTTCTGTGCGTCTCTGTATTTCTGCGTATATCTCTGCATTTCTGTGCGTCTCTGTATTTCTGTGTATATCTCTGTATTTCTGTGCGTGTGCCTGCATTTCTGTGTGTGTCTCTGTATTTCTGTGTATATCTCTGTATTTCTGTGTATATCTCTGTATTTCTGTGCGTGTGCCTGCATTTCTGTGTGTGTCTCTGTATTTCTGTGTATATCTCTGTATTTCTGTGTGTCTCTGTATTTCTGCGTATATCTCTGCATTTCTGTGCGTCTCTGTATTTCTGTGTATATCTCTGTATTTCTGTGCGTGTCTCTCTGTATTTCTGTGTATATCTCTCTATTTCTGTGTGTGTCTCTCTGTATTTCTGTGTATATCTCTCTATTTCTGTGTGTGTCTCTCTGTATTTCTGTGTATATCTCTGTATTTCTGTGCGTCTCTGTATTTCTGCGTATATCTCTGCATTTCTGTGCGTCTCTGTATTTCTGTGTATATCTCTGTATTTCTGTGCGTGTGCCTGCATTTCTGTGTGTGTCTCTGTATTTCTGTGTATATCTCTGTATTTCTGTGTGTCTCTGTATTTCTGCGTATATCTCTGCATTTCTGTGCGTCTCTGTATTTCTGTGTATATCTCTGTATTTCTGTGCGTGTCTCTCTGTATTTCTGTGTATATCTCTGTATTTCTGTGTGTGTCTCTCTGTATTTCTGTGTATATCTCTGTATTTCTGTGCGTCTCTGTATTTCTGCGTATATCTCTGCATTTCTGTGCGTCTCTGTATTTCTGTGTATATCTCTGTATTTCTGTGCGTGTGCCTGCATTTCTGTGTGTGTCTCTGTATTTCTGTGTATATCTCTGTATTTCTGTGTATATCTCTGTATTTCTGTGCGTGTGCCTGCATTTCTGTGTGTGTCTCTGTATTTCTGTGTATATCTCTGTATTTCTGTGTGTCTCTGTATTTCTGCGTATATCTCTGCATTTCTGTGCGTCTCTGTATTTCTGTGTATATCTCTGTATTTCTGTGCGTGTCTCTCTGTATTTCTGTGTATATCTCTGTATTTCTGTGCGTCTCTGTATTTCTGTGTGTGTCTCTGTATTTCTGTGTGTCTCTATATTTCTGTGTGTGTCTCTATATTTCTGTGTATATCTCTGTATTTCTGTGTGTGTCTGTATTTCTGTGTATATCTCTATTTCTATGCGTGTGTCTCTGCATTTCTATGCGTGTCTGTGTGTGCATGTGTCTCTGTATTTGTGTGTATGCGTCTGTATTTCTGTGCGTGTCTCTCTCTCTCTGTATGTTTCTGTATTTGAGTCTGTGTGTCTCTGTATTTCTGTACGTCTCTGTATTTGTGTGTGTGTGTGTGTCTGTATTTCTGTGTGTGTGTGTGCGTGTGTGTTCCTCTGAAAGCAGTCATAGCCTTCTCATTGGCAATGCTGGGCATAACAGCAGCTAGCCTCTGATTGGCCAGCATTCCCAGGGTCTCGAGTCCAAGGGGCAGCCTGAATGACCTCCCAGAGAATTATCGCCCAATCTTGGGTTCTTTCCTAAATATTCTCTTTATTGAGAAACCCTGAAACTACCCAGCTACCAGTGTTAATAAATTGAAAAAATTCTAGACAAAAAATAGTTTTAGACACTATGACATGGATCTAAATGTCAGAGAATTGCAGTGGGACATTGATTTGGTGTAATGTAAACTGCAGACTGACAGGACTTTTTTATTCTTGAGATGGAGCTGTTGCTAAAAAGACCAGAATTGGATGCCCATATCTAAGAGCCCCTGTGTGGATATAACATTAATGACTTGTGTTGCACCATTCAGTTGTCAGATTTTAACAGGAATCTTCTTGGAAATTACGGGAGTAGGTGTGAGCAGTGACAGCAGCAGATGTAAGGTGAGGTTGCAACCAATCCTGAAGTGATTGATTTTTGCCCTCGGAATTGGTACAATTTCGGACAAAGTAACAGTCGTAAACCATTGAAATTGTGTCACACGCCCCACTCAATTTCCGATTGCTTGTAGCTCTGTGTGTGGTGTCAGAGGAAATGAATAATGATTGAGACCATATTGAAAATAAGGTTCTCTACAGTCACTCTAGAAGGCAGTAAAACAAGCATAGAAGTTGCTGGAGAAACTCAGCAGACCTGGGGAAGGGTTACACCTGAAATGCCGACTTCTCCACCCCCCCACCTCCGCCCCCCCCCCCCCCCCCCCCCCCCCCCCCCCCCCACCCCCCACCCTCTTCCCATGCTGCCTGGCTTGCTGTATTCTTCCAGCTTCCTGCCTGTCTATTTTGGATTCCAGCACCTGCAATTTATTTGTCTCTAGCATCAGGTTCTGAGCAGATTGGAAGTGTTAACGCTGTTTCTCTTTCCACACTTGCTGCCAGACCTGCTGGGCTCCTCTAGCAATCTCTGTGTGTTTTAGATTTCCAGCACTGCAGTATTTTGCCTTGGGGAGGGGGGGAGGTAAAAAAACCCACTAAACTCCCATGTAAAGACAATAGCCCAGTACGCTCCAGAAGGGAAACTTTATGTTGACAAAGCAACAATTTAGCGACTCACTGGGAGACAGATGCTACATAAAATACCTGTTCCTTTCAAAAACTCAACAGCATTAGAACAAAGAATTTTTACAGCCCAGGAACAGGCCCATCGGCCCTCCAAGCCTGAGCCGATCCAAATCCACTGTCTAAATGTGTCGCTCAATTCCTAAGGTATCCTTCTGCTCCCTACCTACTCAGGCATCTGTCCAGACGCATCTTAAATTAATCTAAATGAAATCTAAATGTTTTGAATGGTTTGCCACCAGTAGTTCAATGACATATGACAGGGGGAGGTGAAGGCTGTTTGATTGATTTCAATGCTGGCCCCAAATTGTTCTAATGGGTTTCAGTCCTGCTCAGCAAGCGCTCAGATTAATTCCTCAAGTCTTCAGCTCTACCCACAAAGCAGTCTCATTGACTGATTAAAACCCGCATCTGATTCGAGGGGAAGCAAGCTGACTTCACTCAGGACAGGACAGACTTGCGACATGGTAACATTGGCATCACTTAGCTGAGCGGTTTATGGAGTCGATGAATGAGGATGTCGGATCCATGCCTCCCATGAACAGGGATCACCCTTTGCCTGTCTCGTCGGCGGGAATGAGTTCTGGGTTCTCTGCTGCTGGCGTTTGAGACCACGGCCACATGGTGAAGCCTAGCAGGGGAGTGATGAAGCTGTTCAATGGGTCGTAGGTTCATCACCTAAAGGCCTCAATCAGTGGCATGGTGTGGAGGGAAATCCACAAGCCTTCTTGGCCTTGCAGAGATGGGAGTAGGTGCAGGCCATTCAGCCTGCCATTCAATACTATCAAGGACTTCAATACCTCTCATCCACATTATCCCCATAACTCGGTATGCCACTGAAAATCAGAAATCTATTCAACTCTACCCTAAACATATTCAAGACTGAGCTTCCAAAGCCCTGTGTGCTAAAGAATTCTGACCGTTTGAACAAAAATGTTTCTTCCCATCTCAGACCCAAGGGGCACTGCCTTAATTTTTAAATTGCGCCTCCTCATTCCAGAGCAGGAGACACAGCTTACCCGCAGTTACCCAGTCTGTGCCTTTAAGTATTTTGTAGGTTTCAATTAGATCATCTCTCATTCTTCAAAACTCTAGAGAACCCAGACCCAGTTTGCACCAGCCCCTCTTCAAAATCAGTGGAGGTCCCACTTGGCAGCCTCCTGCCTGAATACATGCCCTCTTTCCAAACGTGCCTCAGGGAGGGCACTGCATTTTGCCCTCTATCTTGATTTAGAGTCTTGGAGACGTACAACTTGGAAACAGACCCTTCGCTCTGACCATAATCCCAAACTAAACGAGCCTTATCTCCCTGCTTCTGGCCCATAACCCTCCTGGGGATGGCATGGTGGCTCAGTGGTTAGCACTGCGACCCCACAGCACCAGGGACCCAGGTTCAATTCTAGCCTCGGGTGACCGTGTGGAGTTTGCACATTCTCCCCGTGTCTGCGTGGGTTTCCTCTGGGTGCTCCAGTTTCCTCCCACAATCCAAAGATGTGCAGGTTAGGTGGATTGGCCAGGCTAAATTGCCCACAGTGTTCAGGGATATGTAGGTTAGGGGTAAAAGTTGAGAAATGGGGCATGGATTTGGATGGGATACTTTTTGGAGGGTCAGTGTGGAATTGTCGGGCCGAAGGGCCTGTTTCCACACTGTAGGGGTTCTTAAAAAAAGGAACTATAAACACTACTATTCCAATGCAAGACCCTATCTCCAGGGCTATGAGGGACTTGGGTCTTCACAGTCTATTCTAGAGTTGCAAATGGTGGCGCAGTGGTTAACGCTGCTGCCTCACAGCTCCAGGGACCCAGGTTCAATTGGGTGACTGTCTGTGTGGAGTTTGCTCATTCTCCCTGTGTCTGTGTGGGTTTCCTTCAACAATCCAAAGATGTGCAGGTCAGGTGACTTGTCCATGCTGAATTGCCCATCGTGTTAGGTGCATTAGTCAGGGGGAATGGGTCTGGGTGGGTTACTCTCCGGAGGGTTGGTGTGGACTTGTTTGGCCGAAGGGTCTGTTTCCACATTGTAGGGAATCAACATTCCTACTGGGCGGCACGATGGCTCAGTGGTTAGCACTGCGGCCTCACAGCACCAGGGTCCTGGGTCCGATTCCAGCCTCGGGTGACTGTCTGTGTGGAGTTTGCACGTTGTCCCCGTGTCTGCGTGGGTTTCCTCCGGGTGCTCCGGTTTCCTCCCACAATCCAAAGAATGTGCAGGTCAGGTGAATTGGCCATGCTAAATTGCCCATAGTATTAGGTGCATTAATCAGGGGTAAATGTAGGGGAATAGGTCTGGGTGTTGGTGTGGACTTGTTGAGCTGAAAGGTCTGTTTCCACACTGTAGATATTCTATGAGATTAATACAAACAGTCTTTACAAAAATCTTCTCAGGTGTCCCACTGACTGGGAACAGAATGGCTCCTCTCAAGCAAACAGCCAGGATGATAACTCCATATTCAGAACTGAACCCAGTTTAAAAGTAAGAATTGTGTGACACACAGATATCATAAAATGTAACAACTGAATGGGGGAGAAAACACACTTAAAATTAGATTACCCAAAGCAGTGTCATATCTCTTCAGTAATTCAAACAGTTTGCATTATATAATTATCTGCAAGTGCATACTTAAAATATATTTGTAACATTCTGTAGTCAAATCTGCTTTATATAGATTCTAGTCATTTCCAATGATTACTGAAATCTTTGTTTGGCAACTACAAGGCAATCTCATTACCAATAAAAAATAAGTCAGAAGAAGCAGATATAGACTGAAAAGGAGAAATAACTGGAGAGCTTTGGGGAGACAGTAGGAGAATGGGGTCAATTGGATAGGTATTTCAAACAGATCAGACAGCTTCAATGGGCTCAATGGCCTCTTTTGGGGCTGTCTGATTCATTTCTGTTTTAAGAGGATAACTAACACTGAACGTCAAGGTCATAAACAGTCTGCAAAAGCCAACAAAAGGGATAATATGTCTTGGAAATGGTTGAACTGTAGTTCTGTGATCCCTGTGGGAGGATTGTCTTATCTCACTTCAACACAAATGCCTCATGCATTTTCCGAAAAGCATCTAAGGCAGCTGCAAACGATAAAAAGGCTGTTCTGGACAGTGCTGCCTCCCTCGCTGCACCTCTCCCCTTGCCAAACCCAATGGTTCAACATGCAACATCCCAATCCCCAAAACTCGCCACACTTTCCCGCATAAAAATTGGGCAAATGCTCCCATCTGTTATAGACTCATGGAGATGAACAGCATAGAAACAGACTCTTCGATCCAACTCGTCCATGCTGACCAGATATCCTAAATAAATCTCGTCCCAATTGCCAGCACATGGCTCATATCCCTCCAAAACTTTGGAATTCATGTACCCATCTAAGTGCCTTCTAAACGTTGTCCAGCCTCCACCACTGCCTCAATCCATACATGCATCACCCTCTGCATGAAAAAATTGCCTCTCCAGTCCCTTTTATATCTTTCCCCTCTCACCTTTAACCTATGCCCTCTAGTTTTGTACTCCCCTACCCTGTGGAAAAGACCTTGTCTATTTACCCTACCATGCCCCTCATGATTTTATGATAAGGTCACCCCTCAGCCTCCGATGCTCCAGGGAAAACAGCCCCAGCCTATTCAGCCTCTCCCTGTAGCTCTTTCTTTCCTACTGTCATCCTGAATGAAATGCTTCATCCTTCAGTTGCCTCCTCTCCCTGTGAGTAATTTTAGTTGGGTGTACGTGACCTTTCGTAGTTAATAAAAGAATTCAGTGCTAGGGGCCAGGTAACGTAATGGAACACCATTTACGCAGACAGTACAAAAGACTAGCTACAGACCCAGCTAAAAGATTGTGAGAAGCCAGGTACGTTTGGCAAGGAAGCAACAGACTAATGTTAGAGTCCAGTTTCTAAAAGAAAGGCCGCATTATGTATAACACCTTCCACAAGCACTGGATGCCTCAAAGCACTTTGCACTCAAAAGGAAGTCCCTCTGAAGTTTGATCACTGTAATGGCAGAACCGCAGCAAGTTCCCACAAACAGTAACATCACATGATCACCAGTGAAGCTGTATACCATGATGCTCGTTGAGGGCTATATATTGGTCACAACTTGATTTCTCTTCTCTGAAATACGGCCATGTAAGTCTGAGCAGGCAGATAGATCTGCCATCCAAAAGACAACACCTCTAACAATGCAGCACACCTGCAGTATTGCATTACTGTTACAGCCCTGACTTCCATGTCCAAGATGTGGAGTGGGCTTAAGTCCAGAATTTTGTGACTCTGAGGTGAGAGTGCTCCCAAGTAACATCGTAATTTGCTACCTCCCCTGAACTGGAAAGGAACCAATGACCTAAAACACTTCGACTCTCCTTGTGTGGAATGTCCTCAGGTATTTCTGAGGAGTTGGTTGTGAGGTCACATTGTTACAAAATTTTAGATTACAGTTTAAGAACCAAAGAATCAGACTGAGAAGAAAACAAGTCCAATGACTTAACTCCCTTGGAAATTTTAAGAGATCTGTTCTCTCTCACCAGTAGAGGAACCCTGTGCCTCCAAACCAACGACCCAATTTTGGCTGCCAAAATAAAGCTTGTCCAAAGAATCAAACAACAAAGGAGATTTTCTGACAGAAGGAATTCTGGGATACATATTCAGTACTACCTCCTGCCTCAGAGGTAGGGACATTACCACTGCACCACAAGACCCTTCTGGCTTCCATGTCTATTAATGGCAGTTAGCAACGTGTATTCCCCATTCCCAAGTGCCACTGGGATTTTGTCATAGAGTTCAATTGAGGGGTCTGGAATTTTGACATATTAAGGATGGCTTTCAGATTTAATCTTTTAAAAACGCTTAGTATTTAAATGGTTTTACATTCTACATATATGTTTTCCAATATAATTTGCAGAATTAAAGTCTCCCTTATGTTCATAGAGCAGACCGCCAATATTTTCTGCTCCCCCGTATAACCAGTTTTAGAAAAACACATGCCTTTGTCCCCAATTTGGCCCCCCTGTCCATGCTGGAAGAAGGGCATGATGGGCTGAATGGCCTCCTTCCATAATGTGACCATTCTATGATTGTGAAATGGGAAACTCAGTTAGATCTATCCCATGACTTTGCCCCATAGCCTTGCAAAGACTTTTCTCTCTGGATAATTATCTGATACGCTTTTGCAAGTTACAACTGACTCTAACTCTACTGTGCTCTCTGCTGAACAGTATGTTCTAGATCCGCACTAATTGCATTAAAAGTAAATTTCCTCATGCCACCTCTGCTTCTTTTGCCACTCACTTTAAATCAGTGTCTTCTGTTTCTAGATCCCTCTGCTAATGGGAACAACTCCTTCCCATCCATCCTGTCCAGATCCATCATAATTCTGAATGTCGCTTATCAAATCTCCTGTGTCGCAAAGTGTGGATGCTGGAAAAACACAGCAGGTCAGGCAGCATCTGAGGAGCAGGAGAATTGACGTTTCGGGCAAAAGCCGTTCATCAGGAAAGCCCTGATGAAGGGCTTATGCCTGAAACGTCGAATCTCCTGCTCCTCAGATGCTGCCTGACCTGCTGTGCTTTTCCAGCACCCTCACTCGACTCTGACCTCCAGCATCTGCAGTCCTCACTTTCTCCTTTTCAAATCTCCTCTCAACCAATATATTTGTACAGCGCGTAGTATTTGTAAAGTTCCCAGAGAGTAAGGGCAATTAAGTTCCATGAGGAAATCCAATGTTTATCAACCAGAAATGCAGTCTCGCCTCTATATTGTTTGAAAAGTTTATAGAAGTTTGTAAAATCATGAAGGGTGTAGATAAGGTAAATGTCAGGTGTCTTTTCCTGAGGGTGGGGGATTTCAAGACTAGGGGCATATTTTTAAGGTGAGAGGAGAAAGATTTAAAAAAGACGTGAGGGTCAACTTCTTTTACACACAGTGGTTCCTGTGTGGAATGATCTTCCAGAGGAAGTGGTGGATGTGTGTATGGTTACACTTAGAGAGAGATTTGGATAAATACATGAATAAGAAATGTTTAAAGGGAAATGGGCCTAGCGCAGGCAGGCAGGACTAGTTTAGTTTGGGATTATGGTCAGCATGGACTGGTTGGACCGAAGGGTCTGTTTTCGTGTTTTGTGACTCTAAAAATGCTTAAGGTGCAGGTCATTGAAAAATGATTCCCAATCTTAAAGGCGAAAAGGAGGGAAGGAATGTAGTATCATGGCAGAGATTCCAGAGCGTACAGTCCTGTACCTTTAAGAGATGTTACATGACATGACAATATACAATATTCCAGTATAAAGGTGCCCTCCTTGCCTTCAGTCACTGTGTCTGCGGGATGGAGTCTCTCAGTTGTAAATGTGTATAATGTACAGTAAAATCAACAAGCATACAACACAGACTATTATATTGTAGCCTTTTAAAGAGTTAACGTTGAAAGTAACTTTCAGACGTCTGAATCAAACATCAGATTAAAACATATTGTAAACTATAAATGGCTCCACAGTTCATTTTAATATGTATGTAAAGCACAAATGTTACTCAATGACAACATTTAGGAACTACAGTTCGAAACCCCCTCTTGAAATGCCCTTCGAGTCATTGGCAGCTGGCCGGCTGTGTAATTCTGCACGGACTGTTTGCTGACTCCCTCCATTTGGTCTCTGTCCACCTCAAACCCTGAGCCCACACTCAGGCTCATCCCTTTCGAACTTTCTCGGGCGGTTCTGTGAAATGAGTTGCTGAATGAAGCACTTGTTTGAAATTTCTCTGCTCTCCAGATGCTCCGAATGCTTCTGTAGTGGAAGGATGAATATGTTTGCACCGAAGTTTTATCTATTTGAAGGAAATACCATCAGAACCTTTCCAGTCCATGTTTGGGAATATTGTATTGTGGCACGGTGGCTCAGTGGTTAGCACCGCTGCCTCACAGCGCCAGGGACCCGGGTTTGATTGGCTGCATGGAGTTTGTACGTTCTCCCCGTGTCTGCGTGGGTTTCCTCCCACAGTCCAAAGATGTTCAGGTGAGGTGAATTGGCCATGCTAAATTGCCCGTAGTATCCAGGGAAGTGCAGGCCAGGTGGGAAACACAGAATTACAGGGATAGGGTAGGGGGTGGGTCTAGGTGGGATACTTTTCAGAGGGTTGCGTGGACTCGATGGGTCGAATGGCCTTCTTCCACACTGTAGGAATTCTACGACAAATGTGAACAATAACTCAGTGACCCTCTGTTATAGAATCAGAATTAGCTTTATTGTCACATTGACTCACACGAGCACAGTGAAAAGTTCACAAATTGTCACCCCCAGCACCAACTTACCTACAAAGATACCTAGTTACAGATTCTTAAGTACAAATTCTGAGGGGAAAAGAAATGAGAAAAATAATGAAATGGAAGTTCAGAATAATAGTCCTTCCAACCCAGTCCACATCTAACCTCCAGACTGCTCCGGGCTCCCCCTTGAGGGTGGAAGTCCACACGGAGGCCACTCTGGGCTGAGAGACAGCCATGCCAGGCTGGGAGACAGTCACACCAGACGTTTCATCCATCTGCAGTGTCTTTCACTCGCTCCCTTTCCCAGTCCTGACATAGAGCAGAAAGTCATTGACTGCACACTTCTGATGGATTTCTGATCGGTCACTAAAGGATTCTGCCACACCACCTCAGTGAATAACAGCAGGTGAGAGAGAGACTGGGGCAAGCAGCACCCCTCAACCCCCACACTTCTCCAATTCCTCCCTGCCACCCCCATTCCCCTCCCCACACCACATCAACAGAAAGCAACAACTGCAGTTTCTTTGGAAGACATGGGGACACGTCCAAGTGAATGAGTGAGTTACAAATAAAAGTAATGCCAACTTTCACAGTCTTTTCAGTGCAAAAATCCCTTTGTTTTGTTTAAATTGTTGTGAATCTGAAATAGATTGGCCGTAGCCGGCAGTGAGACTTGTCAGAAGACTTTACAGAACTCTGATTGAGAAAATGCCAGTTGTCACCATCGCTTGTCTGCTGTTATTTCCATCCTAGATACAGGCTATTTTCCAGACTGAGGCTTTCACAGTCGACTGTCACCAGGTGAATGCACCCATAGGGCAGCTCCCTCATTAGAGAAACAGAGAGATGACTGATGGTGGTTTAACCTGAGGGTTACCTTGCCTCAGATGAGTGTTGAGAAGGCGAATCCTTCATGGTAACCTCAGCTCTTGTGGGAATTGAACCCACGCTGCTGGCATTATTCACCCACTGTCCAGCCAGGCAAGCTAACCAACCCTCGGCATTGGGGGTGGCACAGTGGTTAGCACTGCCGCCTCACAGCACCCAGGTTTGATTCCAACCTTGGGCAACTGTCTGTCTGGAGTTTGCGCATTCTCCCCGTGTCTGCATGGGTTTCCTCTGGGTGCTCTGGCTTCGTCCCACAATCCAAAGATGTGCAGGTTAGGTGGATTGGCCACGCTAAATTGCCCATAGTGTTCAGGGATACGTAGGTTAGAGGCATTAGTCAGGGGTAAATGTAGAGTAATAGAGTAGGGGAATGGGTCTGGGTGGGTTACTCTTCGGAGGGTTGCTGTGGACTTGTTGGACCGAAGGGCCTGTTTCTGCTCTGCAGGGATTCTATGATTCTATGATGATTCATTACAACAACAATGGAGCATGACAAACTTCAGTCTTGATAGCTTGTAGGTAGATTGCAACTATCTGCAGGAACACGATGTCTTCCACAGTAGAGCCATTTGGAGATCACCAAGAATTGAATTGCCCAGTCTCCAGTCAATGATGGGACCTCAGCTCGCAGTACTGGAGGAAGGCAGTGGTTTGTACCTGCTGGGTGTCTCAGGTAGGTCGTCACCTCTGGCTGGACAAATCCTGGGAGATGTCAGCAGGTGACCCATCTTCAGTTGCATCATTCCTGGGACTCCTGCCAAGGCAGCCCTGCCCTCCTAAGGCTTCTCAACCCATCCTGGTTTCTAATCTTTGAAAATTTGGTGCCTCTCCTCATATCGTAAGATCAAGATATTATTAAGTTATAGAGTCATAGAGATGTACAGCACGGAAACAGACCCTTCGGTCCAACTCATTCATTCCGACCAGATATCCCAATCTAATCTAGTCCCATTTGCCACCACTTGGCCCATATCCCTCCAAACCCTTCCTATTCATATACCCATCCAGATGCCTTTTAAATATTGCAATTGTACCAGCCTCCATCACTTCCTCTGGCAGCTCATTCCATACCCATACCACCCTCTGTGTGAAAACACTGCCCCTTAGGTCTCTTTTATATCTTTCCCCTCTCACCCTAAACCTATGCCCTCTAGTTCTGGACTCACCCACCCCAGGGAAAAGACATTGTCTATTTACCCTATTCATGCCCCTTATGATTTTATAAACCTCTATGAGGTCACCCCTTAGCCTTCGATGCTCCAGGGAAACAGCCCCGGCCTGTTCAGCCTCTCCCTATAGTTCAAATCCTCCAACACTGGTAACATCCTTATAAATCTTTTCCGAATCCTTTCAAGTTTCACAACAGCCTTCTGATAGGAAGGAGACCAGAATTGCATGCAATATTCCAACAGTGGCCTAACCAATGCCCTGTACAGCCGCAACATGACCTCCCAACTCCTATACTCAATGCTCTGACCAATAAAGGAAAGCATACCAAACGCCTTCTTCCCTATCTTATCTACCTGCGACTCTACTTTCAAGGAACTATGAACCTGCACTCCAAGGTCTGTTTGTTCAGCAACACTCCCTCGGATCTTTCCATTAAATGTATAAGTCCTGCTGGGTTTGGTTTCCCAAAATACAGCACCTCGCATTTATCTGAATTAAACTCCATCTGCCACTTCTCAGCCCATTGACCCATCTGATCAAGATCTCATTGTAATCTGAGGTAACCCTCTTCGCTGTCCACTACACCTCCAATTTTGGTGTCATTTGGAGAGGGTTCAAAATTAAGATTTACCAGGATGTTACCAGGCATGGAGGGTTTGAGTTATAATGATAGATTGAAACGTTTTTTTCACTGGAGCATAGCAGGTTGAGGTTTATAAAATCATGAGGGGGATAGAGAAAGTGAATGGCAGGTGTCTCTTCCTTAGAGTTGGGGATTTCAAGACTAAGAAGCATATTTTACGGTGAGAGAAAACTTTAAAAGGACATGAGGGGCAACATTTTTCTTACCCAGAGAGTGGGTTCACATACGGAATGATCTTGCAGAGGAAGTGGTGGATGCAGGTTCAGTTACAATGTTTAAAAGACACATGAATAAGGACATGAATAAGAAACATTTCGAGGGTATCGGAGGCTGAGGGGTTGGCCATATTGAGGTTAATAAAATCATGGGGGTCAGAGGTAAGGTGAATAGCCAGAGTCTTTTTCCAAGGGTGGGGGAGTCCAAAACTAGAGGGCATAGATTTAAGGTGAGAGGGAAAAGATTTAAAAGGGATGTAATGGGAACTTTTTTCTGCCGAGGATGGTGCGTGTATGGAATGAGCTACCAGAGGAAGTGATGGAGGCTGGTAGAATCACAGCATTTAAAAGGCATTTGGACATGAATAGGAAGGATGTAGAGGGATATGAGCCAAACGCAGGCAAATGGCAGTATTTCAATTTGGGAAACTTGGTTGGCATATACGAGTTGATACAAAGGGCCTGGTTCCATGCTGTCTGACTCTATTCTGGATTAGTGGTGCTGGGAAAGCACAGCAGTTCAGGTAGCATCCGAGGAGCAGTAAAATTGATGTTCGGGCAAAAGCCCTTTATCAGGAATACCATTAAACTCCATCAGTATTCCTGATGAAGCGCTTTTTCTCGAAACGTCGATTGTACTGCTCCTCGGTTGCTGCCTGAACTGCTGTGCTTTTCCAGCACCACTCTAATCTAAACTCTGGTTTCCAGCATCCGCAGTCATTGTTTTTACCTGTCTGACTCTATGTCCTATCTGGGCTTGAGGACTTTGTACTGACCTTCAGCAATGGCAACATGAGGAGAAGCATTTTTATGCAATAGTGGTTTCGATTCAAAATGCAGTCCTGGACTTGTTGGGCTGAATGGTCTCTTGTGCTGTAACTGTTCAGTGGTTCTACGTTGAAGGTATATACCCACCCTGTGTGGATGAGATTAAGTGTACAACAGGGAGCAAGGACACTTGTGGTGCTTTGGTAGAGTCATCACCTTTAGGAGAAAGTGAGGACTGCAAATGCTGGAGGTCAGAGTAGAGTGTGGTGCTGGAAAAGCACAGCGGGTCAGGCAGCATCCGAAGAACTTACGCTTGAAACGTCAATTCTCCTGATGAAGAGCTAATGTCCGAAAGGTTGATTCTCCTGCTTCTCGGATGCTGCCTGTCCTGCTGTGTTCTTCCAACACCACACCCTCGACTCATTACCTTTAGCGGCAAGGTCTGGCTTGGGTTATACCTCTCCCCAGTGTCTTATGGTCTTTTCTTTGTTAAAGATGAGAAATAAATCAAGGGAAAGCCTAATGTAGGTACTTGCAGAAGCAGCTTCATGCTTGCCTTCAGTTCTGATATAATGGGGGTGAACAGGATGCATGAATGGACTACTTTTGGAATACTGCATTCACTTCTGCTCTCCCTGCTACAGGAAAGATGATGTGAAACTTGAAAGGGTTCAGAAAATACTTACAAGGATGTTGCCAGGGTAGGAGGGTTTCAGCTATAGGGTGAGGCTGAATAGGCTGGGGCTGTTTTCCCTGGAACGTTGGAGGCTGAGGGGTGACCTTATGGATGGTTATAGCTGTGGTCTATTTCCCAGGATTGGTGGAGTCCAGAACTAGAGGGCATAGGTTTCAGGTGAGAGGGGAAAGATTTAAGAGAGACATAAGGTGCAACTTTTTTCTGTAGAGGGTGGCACATGCATGGAATGAGCTGCCAGAGGAAGTGGTGGAGGCTGGTACAATTACAGCATTTAAAAGGCATCTGGACGGGTACATGAATAGGAAAGATCAGCGGGATATGGCCAAATGCTGGCCAATGGGACTAGAGTAATGTGGGATATCTGGTCAGCATGGCTGAGATGGACTGACGCGTCTGTTTCCGTGCTGTAAAACTCTATGACTGAAGCAGACTGTCTACTTCAATGTAATAGTATTGGAATCAATAGATCTGAGATGTGGGTGTGTGTGGGTGTTAGTGTGTGTGGGTGTGTAGCTGTGAGTGTGTGTGGTGTTAGGAGTGTGTGATGGTGTGCGTGTTAGTGTGTGGGTGTGTTGGTGGTACTGCATGTAGTTGTGAGTGTGTGGGTGCAAGTCTGTGTGGTTGTTTGGGTGTTAGCATGTGGGTGTTAGCGTGTGTGGGTGTGAGTGTGTTGGCGTTAGTGTGTGTGGGTGTGAGTGTATGCAGGGGCTAGTGTGTGTATGTGAGTATGTGTGGGTGAGTGGTATTCGTATGTGTGTGAGTGTGAGTGAGTGAGAGAGTGTCTGTGGGTGAGTGATATTATTATATGTGTGTGTGAGAATGTGTGAGGGTGTGTGGTGCAAGTGTGTGTGTGGGTGTGTGAGTGTTATTATTGCACGTGTGTGAGAGAATGTGTGAGGGTGTGTGTGGGTAAGTGATATTATTGTATGTGTGTGACAGAATGTGTGAGGGTGTGTGGTGCGAGTGTGTGTGTGTATGGGTGAGTGTTCTTATTGCATGTGTGTGTGTGGGTAAATGATATTATTGTATGTGTGTGTGAGAATGTGTGAGGGTGTGTGGTGCAAGTGTGTGTGAGTGTTATTATTGCATGTGTGTGTGTGAGAATGTGTGAGGGTGTGTGTGGGTAAGTGATATTATTGTATGTGTGTGGGAGAATGTGTGAGGGTGTGTGGTGCGAGTGTGTGTGTGTATGGGTGAGTGTTATTATTGTATGTGTGTGTGAGAATGTGTGAGGGTGTGTGGTGCAAGTGCGTGTATGTGGGTGAGTGTTATTGTTGTATGTGTGTGAGAATGTGTGAGGGTGGTGGTGCAAGTGTGTGTGTGTGGGTGAGTGACATTATTGTATGTGTGTGCGTGTGAGAATGTGTGATGTGACTGTGTGTGTGGGTGTATGATGTTAGTGTATATGTGTGTGAGGGTGTGTGGTGCGAGTGTGTGTGTGTGTGAGTCTGCCTTGAAGATCTCTCAACTGAGCTTTCTTTTCACTGTCAGGCAGAGATGGACAGTCGGTGTACACACAGCAAACCTCTTCTGCTCCACTCTCTCTCTGACTTTCACAGCAACAAATCAGGAACTCAACAGACTGCCCAGGCCTGAGCCTGTCCACTGCACGTGAGGTGCTGTGCGGAGCTTGGCATCAGGTGCTTTGAGCTAGGCTGCACATGATTGAATTCGAAATAAATTGTAAAATGTCACATTAAATTTGACTCATTAAACCATAACTACTGGTTTGATTTATGAGCCACATTTAATGCGCAATGTTTTATTACCACTGCTGCAGAGCCTTAAATGATGTTCTCCCGAGAGTGTGGCCGAGCATTGAAATCCCTTGCTTGGGAAAGTAAGAGAAAACCAGCAGCTGGATTTACTCTCAGTATTACAGCACATGAAGTTCAAATGGTAGCATGACTATGATATTTTATAACACTGTCAATTACTGAGATAAAATGATAATCACATGTGATTAAGTCACCCAAAAAAGCTCAATGTGTCACAGGGTGAGAGGCTCACAACAAGGTGGTAAATGAGGGCAAGGAGGAAACTATGTGAAACACTTTATAAAGAGAGAACCAGGAAAAGTGACAGAAAAATCAAAGAGAGCAAAAAGAACAAGCAATAATTCAACAGAATCAATGGGAATTCAGGGATGTCAACTGAAAACGTCCATGTTTGATTAGGATAAATCAAATGGTACTGAGGAATTTGAAGATAAGGCAGAGACTCCCCATCTCTACATCTTGGAGAGTAAGTGGAGCTGGGCAAGGACAGAGATGGCCATATGGGAGGTCCATTTGGGTTGCCCAATTATAGACTAGCTGAAGGCTGGCACCAGGGATGACAGTGATTGAGATTGAGAACCCAATTCCAGAGCTTGGGGGCTTAGGGGGCTGAAAGCACAACACCCCTAGAGACGGTGTGAGTCAGTTCAGGATGGTAAAGAGTCCTGCATTAGAGGAATGCTGATATCACAAATGTTTGCAAGTTTGGAGGAGATCACAGAGATAGGGTAAGACATAAGACCATAAGACATAGGAGTGGAAGTAAGGCCATTCGGCCCATCGGGTCCACTCCGCCATTCAATCATGGCTGATGGGCATTTCAACTCCACTTACCCGCATTCTCCCCGTAGCCCTTAATTCCCCGAGACAACAAGAATCTATCAATCTCTGCCTTGAAGACATCTAGTGTCCCGACCTCCACTGCACTCTGCGGCAATGAATTCCACAGGCCCACCACTCTCTGGCTGAAGAAATGTCTCCGCATTTCTGTTCTGAATTTACCCCTCTAATTCTAAGGCTGTATCCACGGGTCCTAGTCTCCTCGCCTAACTGAAACAATTTCCTAGCATCCACCCTTTCCAAGCCATGTATTATCTTGTACGTCTCTATTAAGTCTCCCCTTAATCTTCTAAACTCCAATGAATACAATCCCAGGATCCTCAGCCGTTCCTCATATGTTAGACCAACCATTCCAGGGATCATCAGTGTGAATCTCCGCTGGACATGTTCCAGTGCCAGTATGTCCTTCCTGAGGTGTGGGGACCAAAACTGGACACAGTACTCCAAATGGGGCCTAACCAGAGCTTTATAAAGTCTCAGTAGCACAATGGTGCTTTTATATTCCAACCCTAAGCGTGGTCCCTAACCTAACATTGGGCTCGGATGAATTGCTTCAAATTGAAACAGCAAACTTTGCTGCAGAAAAGACTAAAGTTGGAATGAGGTTCTGGAATCACTTGAACAACATAAACATCTTCAGGAAACATCCAACACTGAGCACAGCGTTATGACTATAATAACCCAATTACAATGTTATAAACACACCCATCTGTTCCACTAATGTGAGAGGTTGTATCATCAGCTCACTGAGGTGTGAGGAATGTCCCCTGGAATCTCTGCTTACACAGCAGGAAAGATCAAACATTGGCAAAGAAATCTCTTCACACCGTCCTTCGGTTTCTGCTAATTTTGAATTTTCGTTGCAAAAAAGAGAGTGGCCTCTGAATCATGCTGCAGACTTTACTGGAGATAGAGGGCTGATTTTAGCTACAAAGGCAGAAAGCAATTACCCAACTCACTGGGTCCAACCTGGTAAAAGGTATCTTGCAGTGGGCACAGGTTGGCCTCCCTCCTTCATGTCTACTGTCTACAGGACATAAGAAAGGAGTGTATGATGGAATCACTCTCGACTGACCAGCTCTGTCTTTGTCGAAGTTGATTCTGAAACAGAGATTCCAGTTTGACCCTTTCCTCAGTGGCACAGTGGTTAGCACTGCTGCCTCACAGCACCTAAGACCCGGGTTCAATTCCCACCTCAGGTGGCTGACTGTGTGGAGTTTGCATGTTCTCCCCGTGTCTGCGTGGGTTTCCTCCCACAATCCAAAGATGTGCAGGTCAGGTGAATTGGCCATGCTAAATTGCCCATAGTGTTAGGTAAGGGGTAAATGTAGGGGTATGGGCGGGTTGCACTTCAGCGGGTCGGTGTGGATTGTTGGGCCAAAGGGCCTGTTTCCACACTGTAATGTAATCTAATCATACCTCATATTCTCCATACTAACTCGATGCTATACCATAACCTCCTGCTCGTCCACATGCTTCCCCCCCCCCTCAACATTCATAACATCGCTGCAGTCACTCACCCAGTACCCACAATGCACAGCCCCTCAGAAGTCACGTGGAGAATAAACAATAAATTATTCAAGCAATTTGACATGGCTCTCACACAACTAATAGTGACAAAATTCTCATCCACTGTATTAGAACAGTTTTTGTTATTTTTCCACCAAATAAAGATCATCTTTCACCTAGAGAACCAAAAATAATACGCAGAGTGGACAAATGGTTCTGAAGTCTGGTTCCAATATTTTGAAGATTTCTCAATGACGGGGTTGGCATGATAACTCTACTTGTCTCTTCGACAGTTCCTTGGGGTCAAAGATGGCTTGCTTCCCCTTTGCTGTTGTGTATCTAATATTGAACCCTCATACCCTGCGACAGGAGCAGGGTAGGACGTGTTTGGTGAGGTGGGTCAGTGGGGTGCCTGAATTTCTGCATCCTCCTTTTGCTGCTTGCTCCTGGAATCCACCAGTGCTTGTTGGAGATGCTCCAATCCGCTGGCAAACTGGGTGGCTGCTTCTTCTTCAAATTGGTCAGTCTTGGGCTTGAGATTCCTAAGAGTCAACAGAGGTGGGGAGGGAGGGTTGCTTTTTTCTTTCACTGAGGTTTAGAGAACATCCATGAAGTGTTTTCTCTTCCTTTCTGGAGAACAGCTTTCAATGACAAAGTTCAGAACAGAGAGCTTGTTCTGGAATCTCAATGGGGAGAATGTAACACAGGCTGAAACGTTAAGTCAAGCTGTCTCTTACTGATTTTAATTCAAAATACTTAAGTGTATTTGAGACAAGAAAGTAAATAAAAGTCAGTTTTGCAGTTACTAGCGGTGTTCCACAAGGATCTGTTTTGGGACCTTTGCTGTTTGTCATTTTTATAAATGACCTGGAGGAAGGGTTAGAAGGTTGGGTGAGCAAGTTTGCGGATGATATGAAAGTCGGTGGAGTTGTAGACAGTGAGGAAGGATGTGTCAGGTTACAGTGGGATATAGAGAAGCTGCAGAGCTGGGCAGAAAGGTGGCAAATGGAGTTCAATGTGGGTAAGTCTGAGGTGATTCACTTTGGTATGAGTAACAAAACGATGGGGTACTGGGCTAATGGTCGGATACTTGGTAGTGTGGATGAGCAGAGGGATCTTGGTGTCCATGTACACAGATCTCTGAAAGTTGCCACCCAGGTAAATAGTGCGGTGAAGAAGGCATATGGCGTACTGGCTTTTATTGGTAGAGGAATTGAGTTCTGGAGTCCTGAGGTCATGTTGCAGTTGTATAAGACTCTGGTGCGGCCGCATCTGGAGTATTGTGTGCAGTTTTGATTGCCATACTATAGGAAGGATGTGGAGGCACTGGAACGGGTGCAGAAGAGATTTACCAGGATGTTGCCTGGTATGGTAGGAAGATCGTATGAGGAAAGGCTGAGGCACTTGGGGCTGTTTTCATTGGAGAAAAGAAGGTTTGGGGTGACTTGATAGAGGTGTACAAGATGATTAGGGGTTTAGATAGGATTGACCATGAGAACCTTTTTCCATGTATGGAGTCAGCTATTACGAGGGGGCATAGTTTTAAATTAAGGGGTGGTAGGTATAGGACAGATGTTAGGGGTAGATTCTTTACTCAGCGAGTCGTGAGTTCATGGAATGCCCTGCCAGTAGCAGTGGTGGACTCTCCCTCTTTATGGGCATTTAAACGGGCATTGGATAGGCATATGGAGGATAGTGGGCTAGTGTAGGTGAGGTGGGCTTGGATCGGCACAACATCGAGGTCCAAAAGGCCGGTACTGCGCTGTATTTTTCTATGTTCTATGTTCTATGTACCTGCATGTGCCTCTTTAGCCTGGGAGTTCCCTGAAGGATTGGTCCTCAGCCTGATTTATATGCTTTGTCTTTAACAACATCAATGTCATCAACAACATTCGGTTAGATTCCAAAGATCTGCTGGTGACATCCAACTGTTCCTCACCACCACCTCTTTTGTCGCTTCCACTGACTCTCTGCTCAGACAGCTTGGAGAACATCTCGTCTTGGATAAACTGAAATTTCATCCAATTAAATCCAAATTTTACTTCCAAGCCACTGTCTTAACATCAGAAGAATTGCAACCTCAGTGACCTGTTACTGTTAGCTGAGCTTCCAATCCTTGAACCTCCATTAAAAAGAGCTCTTCCTTCCCCTCACTTATCACCAATTTTACTTCACCCCTTTTATCACTGAATCCTATCGCATAATGTCCTTGTGGTTCAGTGATAACCTCCTTATGTCTAGTCCAGGAGACCAGGGGTTCAGGTCTCACTTGCTCCAGAGGTGAATCTCTGAACACACTGATCAGAAAACATCTGTCACTGAAACATTTATTTTCAACTTTATTATTTGAATATTAATTACTCATGAATGGGAAATGTTTGGAGAGATCTGGGCCAAGTGCATACAGGTGGGACTAGTTTAGTTTGGGATTATACTCAGTATAGGGTCTGTTTCTGTGCTGTCTGACGCTATGATTCTTATCTAGGGGGACCTCCCATTCTCTGTCCTCTAAACTTAAACTCAATTCAAAACTTTGTTGCCTACATTATGTGCAGTGCTAGGTCCACTAACATCGGCTAAAACTAATAATCAAATTTATTTACAGAACATATAATTATATAGATGCAGAAGGATATTATAGATAAGATAAAAATAATTATATCACAATATAATGTCTGACTTAGATATTACTTGAAATTACTTGCTTTGAAAACCAAATTAATACCATATAAAATTTTAGGATCTTTTCCAGAGAGTTTTAAATGATACTTTGAAGCTTATAACATCAGTGTACTCAGCACAGAACTCTGACTCATCAGAATCTTGCATCAACAAATGAATTAACCCCAGGATTTGGGGTGGCATGGTGGCTCAGTGGTTAGCACTGCAGCCTCACAGTGCTAGGGACCTCGGTTTGATTCCAGCTTTGGGTGGCTATCAGTGTGGAGTTTGCACATTCTCCCCGTGTCTGCGTGGGTTTCCTCCTGCAGTCCAAAGATGCGCAGGTTAGGTGGATTGGCCATGTTAAATCGCCCTTGGTGTCCAGGGATATGTAGGTTAGGTGGATTAGCCTTG
Organism: Chiloscyllium punctatum; assembly: GCF_047496795.1. Taxonomy (NCBI): domain Eukaryota; kingdom Metazoa; phylum Chordata; class Chondrichthyes; order Orectolobiformes; family Hemiscylliidae; genus Chiloscyllium; species Chiloscyllium punctatum. The sequence continues at coordinate 99,927,144 of NC_092749.1, read as the reverse complement.
GGAAATATAGGGACAGGGTAGATCTAGGTGGGATGCCCTCCAAAGGGTCAGTGTGGACTTGATGGACTGAATGGCCTGCTTCCACACTGTAGGGATTCTATAAAAATCCCCACCAGTATTATATAAATCTGAAGGTCAATCTTTTTTCCCATGAGCAGATAATTATGCCATCATCAATTTTAAAACTTGAGTTGAAAACCTCTTAAAATTATTGCAAATTGCTTATATATTTCCACACCTGATTTGTATAACAAATAGATTGGCTCTGACAATTGTGAGCATTTAGAAGTTCTTGTACTCTGTTAGCCCGTTTAAGGACCCAAGGTACTAGTCTGCGCCAACGTGATTTGATTAGATCTTAACTTAAGCTGGTCTATTAACTAAAATTGATTGACTCTCTTAGAAGTAACAGATAGCTTGAGGTTATCTTTGTGTATTTTCTTGTTTCCCTGACACAAGCACAGAAATCCTTTGCGGGTGGCAGCTCAAAAACATCTAGTTTAAGTTCACAAACTGGTCATTCTAAAACATCAGATGGAAAGGATCAAATAGAGATTCTGAAGCACTTTGGAACTCTGCTTCCAATGTAGTAGGCTCACCTCTTTACCAGAACATCTTACCATGATTAAGTAATAATTGATATATAATCTAGTGTGTGACACTGCACTTTGATGTCAAGAGAAGTCAAGTTTCTAGGACTGATGATCATCAACAATCTATCCTGGTCCGCCCACATCGACACTACGGTCAAGAACGCATAACAATGCCTCTACCTCCTCAGGAGGCTATGGAAGTTCGGCATGTCCATAAGGACCCTTACCAATTTTTATAGATGCACCATCGAAAGTGTTCTACCCAGATGCATTATGGCTTGGTATGGCAACTGCTCTGCCCAGGACCATAAGAAACTACAGAGAGTTGTGAACTTATCCCAGTCCATCTTGCAAGCCAACCCTCCATCCATTGATTCCATCTACACCTCTCGCTGCCTCGGGAAAGCAGCTAATGTCATCAAAGACCCCTCCCACCCCGGTTATAATCTCTTCCAACCTCTTCTGTCGGGCGGAAGATACAAAAGCTTAAACACGTGTACCAACAGAGTCAAGAACAGCTTCTTCCCCGCTGTTATTAGACTTCTGAATGGTCCTCTTAAATCTTAAATTTAAAGTTGATCTTGCTCTCTGTTCACCTTTTCTACAGCTGTAACATTGTATTCTTTGCTCTGTTCTATTACCCAAATGCACTTTGTATGGCATGATCTGCCTGTACTGCACACAAAACAAAACTTTTCACTGTACGTAGGTACATGTGACAGCAAGGGACAAACACACTGCAGAGAACAGGAAAAAAAAGGCCGCCTCACTTTAAATTATAAACAGTAGGACGCACCTTGATGATAGAATTAATCTGAGTTGATGATTTTGGATTCCAACTCCATTCATGATCTGGACACAGAGTCTTAAGTTCAAGTCTCTATTGTTGAGTTGTTGATTTTATTCATGGTTACCTGGGAAGAAGGCTGATAGGGGCATGCAACATTCACAGAAATACCTCAACTGCCTCAGGATTTTGAGACAGTTTTTCTTCCACGTAGGCCAGACCAAGTTAGGGCAGCAGAATTCTGTGTGACTCAGTGGTTAGCACTGCTGCCTCACCGTACCAGGGACCTGAGTTCGATTCTAGCCTCGGGCTGTCTACATGGAATTTGCATATTCTCCCCATATCTGCATGGGTTTCTGCTGGATGCTCCAGTTTCCTCCCACAGTCTAAAGATGAGCAGGTTAGGTGGTATGGCCATGGAAAATAGAGGGCTGGGGGTTGTGTCCAGTTGGGATGCTCTTTGGAGGGTTGTATTATACTCAGTGGGCTGAATGGCCTGCTCCCTCACTGTAGGGATTCTATGATTTTCTTCCTTAAAACGCATTAATAATCCAAATGGTTTTTGATAACAATTGATGATCATAGGGGCAATGGGCCTGGGTGGGTTGCTCTTCAGAGGGTCGGTGTGGACTTGTTGGGCCGAAGGGCCTGTTTCCACACTATGACTCTATGATTTCATGGCATTAACTGAAATTAGCTTACAATTGCAGATCAACGTTAATTGAATGCAAACTCTACCGGCTGCCAGGGTGAAATTTGAATCTTAGCCTGTGGAATATTAATCCAGTGACAGTATTGTTGTACCATCATCCCCATATACCCTCAGCAAAAGCAGCTCACCGAGTCTCCTTGGATAGTTCCTTCACAATTGTAACCTTTCCCACCAGAAAGGTCAAACAGCGGACTCATGGGAAATCCTGCAAGCCCTCCTCCAAGCCAAATTGCATCCTGACCTTCACAGTGTAGAAACTGGAATCCCTATCCCTGTGGTACCTACCCTCATTACAGAGATACAAGAAATGCTGGCCAAGTCAGAAGCTCATACAGAAATAGCTACAAGACTGTGAGAGCTAAACTCTACACACTCCACAATGGTTCAACAAACCTTGTTCTGACAAAACAATCGGTCTTTATTAGCAAGGAAACTGCATGCAGAGTGGCTGAACTTGGAAAAGAGAGAGCTGATCACAGCTTGTTCGCACTTACAGAGAGAAAAGCAGCAATACTTATGCTTAAAATTTATCGATAGCTATCAATAACTATCACCAGAGGTTAGTCATCCATTAGACCGGTACATTGAATTATGATCTGTGTTATTACTTCAGAGATTTATCATATTGACCTCCTAAAACCTAGTGCCACGTATGTCATCTCATAACTATGTCCTTGTTGGGGGCTGAAAGGATTTTGTGTAATGTCCTTATTCGGGCTTAGTCAGTATCCCAAAATTTATGTGGAACCAGCCTGATGAAGCTCTGCCTAGGTCTACCAAGGTTAAGGAAGTTATGTGGATTCAGTCTACCTCAAGTCCTGCTGAGGTTAGCAATGCTTTGACCTTTGTTATAGTCTTAACTTGTGTTGTGCCAGGCAGTGCTGGGGTTGTACAAAGGTCAGTCAAAGAATATGTAACAACCAGAGATTGGCCAGTTTTCCCATCATGCAACTATCTGTTTCACACAATTCCACACTCACACCTCATGATTTAGTTTACCTGGGAGCAGGCTCACCAAAAATCAGTTGGCGACAACATGAGGAATAAAGCAAAATAAAACAGTGCGAATTTTCATTGGAAAGTTGTACATCTGAAAATTGTCAATTTATATCTTTCAAGGAGACCTCCCTATTGCATTTCTGCATGACCTAGGACTCTGGGGTCATAGTGTGGCAAGATTTATTCAACACCACTGCATTTGACAATCACAAAAACAAAATGGCTGCTTGTATCGTTACATCCAATTGCCTCCAAGAAAATAGCAGGAGGAATAGGCCCTTTGAGCCGGGTCTTTCTTTCACTAAGATCACATTTGATCTTCTACCTCAAGTACGCTCGTGTGCACTGCCTTTATCGCGTCCAAAAATCAATCAATTCCTGACTTTGAAGATGCTCAATGATTGAGAACCTCCAGTGCTCTGGAATAGAACATTTCAAAGCTTCGCAAGCCTTTAACTGAAATTTCTCCTCATTGCAGTCCTAAAGGGCTCCTTGGAGGTTGTGATCTGATGCTCTAGATACCCCAGTCAAGGGTAATGCCCTGCTGGTATCTGCCCTGTCAAGTCCCTTCAGAATTTTATATCAGCCAAAGTATTTAATCTAGCATGGATCTATTTGCGAAGGATCACGGAAATGCTATAAAGATCATCCCATTGGTTCATGTCTAAATATTAAAGGTCAAATCATTGATGAGTTGTACATTGCTTTAAGGTAAAATAATTTCCACTGGTACTCTGTAGTATCTAGTGAGAGTGTAAAGGTGTCTCAGATATACTGCCCTCATCCCTGAGTGAGTAATCTAGGCGATGTGTTAAAGCAACGTTATTTTTAAAGTGGAAATGCAACTGCATTGGACTGATCAAAATCATGTCAAAACAGCAGTATATATATATATATTAAAAAAATGGGACTGTCACAATTTTAAAACTTGGGTACAGAACCTGAAAGCTGTGCTGTGCCCAACACATGGCCAGCAAGACAGGAAATCTAACCAACACAAAGATGCAACCCAGCTTTTATCAGTGATCCGGTATCAGCCTCCAATTCCCTGGCGATGTCCCTGGCCTGTGGAGACCGCAGCGGAATTGGGGATTAAGAGTTTGCCAAGCTGGTTATTTGAAGTGATCGATTTGACCAGCTTTGAGGTGGGTGATGCATATCAATCACTCATGTAACATTCTCTCATTTGGTCACCGTTGGTTGTATGACAGCAGCGACTCAGTTGCTAGTAATGATGAATCAGAAGGTTCAAAGTCCCACAACGGGTCAAAACACTTAAGCTGACACTTCAGGGATCATTGAAGGAATGCTTTCTTTTGGGTGAGATGTTAAACCAAGGTCCCATATGCCCCTCTTAGGTGGGAAGGATCCACGGCACTGTTTTGAAGAAAGGGTAGGAGAGTGAGATCCACGGTTCCACCTGCATTTATCCCCCGATTAGATTCCCTACAGTATGGAAATCGGCCCTTCAGCCCAACAAGTCCACACCGACCGACCTAGTCCCATTTCCCTACCCTATATTTACCCTTGACTAATGGACTGAACAGTATGGGTAATTTAGCACGGCCAATTCACCTAGCCTACACATTTTTGGATTGTGGGAGGAAACCAGAGCACCTAGAGGAAACCTACGCAGACACAGGGAGAATGTGCAAACTCCACACAGACAGTCACCCAAGGCAGGAAGTGAACCCAGGTCCCTAATGCGGTGAGGCAGCAGTGCTAACCACTGAGCCATCGTGCCACCCCATGGCAGCATCACACAAAATAAAACACACACCCTGGTCATTGCAACAGCGCTGTTTACATCCCAGACATGGGAGAGGTGGGTGGGCGAATTCCTTTAAAGAGCTTGCGTCGATATTCAACAGCCTCAAGACTGCTTCTAGCCTGTATCTGGGGAGTGGCGGAGTCCACGCCATCCCAGCCCCCAGAGGGCGATCCCAACTGGTGGGGCAGTCTCTCCTAAGGCAGGAAACTTCCTGAGATGCATCAATCAACTAGGGAGTGAACAGCCGGGCCTTAGTTTAGCATTTACACTGGGTCAATTTTCACTTCCACTGATCCAAACAGTTTATTGCTTCAAAATCGACACAGGCCATCCTCTGAAACTATTACTGCCTCATTTTAACATGGATCCATTTCGGTTTAGAAGCTAGTAATGCCGGTTCCTGTCAATCCTTGGAGAAAGCAGTCCAAATGTGATCTGGAAGACCACCTCTTGCCAGGTCTGACACACAAGGTGGGCATCTCCAAGACCCTCGGAATAAACAGCTGGCTCTTGTTCATTGTGAATGGTCATAGAGTCATACAGCATGGAAACAGGCCCTTTGGTCCTACCAATCCACACTGACCATGTTCCCAAACTAAACTAGTCCCACCTGCCTGCACTTGGCCCATATCCCTCCAGACTTTTCCTATCCAGGTACTCATCCAAATGGACCTGCATCCACTATTTCCTCTGGCAGTTCATTCCACACATGAACCACTCTCTGTGTCAAGAAGTTGCCCATTATCTACTTTAAATCCTTCTCCTGTCACCTTAAAAATTTGCCCCCTAGTTTTCAACCCCTCTACTCTCGGGAAAATACCCTTGTCATTCACCTTATCCATGTTGCTCTATAAGGTCAAGCCTCATCCTTCTACACTCCAGTGAAGAAAGACCTAGCCTTGTGGGTGGCACGGTGGCATAGTATTCAGCACTGCTATCTCGCGGCGCTAGAGAGCCGGGTTCAATTCCCGCCTCAGGTGACTGACTGCATGGAGTTTCCACGTTGTCTGCGTGGGTTTCCTCTGGGTGCTCCGGTTTCCTCTCACAGTCACAAAGATGTGCAGGTCAGGTGAATTGGCCATGCTAACATTTCCTGTAGCTTTAGGTGTAGGGGTATGGGTGGGTTTTGCTTCGGCAGGTTGGTGTGGACTTGGGCTGAAGGGCCTTTTTCCTCACTGTAAGTAATCTAATCTAATCTTTCCGGTCTATTTTTACAACTCAAACCGTCCATTCCCAGCAACATCCTGGTCATTTTTTTCTGAACTGTCTCCAGTAACAGTAGACCAGAACTGTACCACAGTCCTCCAGAAGAAGCCTCACCCAACATCCTGGACGACCTCAATATGACATCCCTGTACTCTGAGCACTGGAGGCGAACATGCTAAACACCTTCTTAAAGACCCTAACCATCTGGGATGCAAATTTCAAAGAATTATGAACATGAACCTCCTGAAGACCTCCTCGTGGGTCTGCTCCTGGGCCTGGCCAAAGTGGCCATCAACAGGTCGAGGCAGCGGGCCATGGAGGAGGTCGTTAGGGCCTGCCCCTCTTCCACGGTTACGTTAGAGCCCGGGTGTCCTTGGAGAAGGAGCACGCGGTGTCCACCAACACCTTGGAGTTGTTCAGGGAGAGGTGGGCGCCGCAGGGAGTGGAGTGTATTATTTCCCCCTCCAACTCTATTTTGATTTAGTCCCTACTCTCCTCTTCACTGTTTTGATCACACAGCATTGCCCTTTGATGTGAAGGGCAGTGCTTGTCACTGGCCACTCGGGTGTTTCCTATCTTCCTGGTGGTGGAAATTAAATAAAGATTCATGCACCTTGTGTTTCTCACTGTGTCTCACACCTACACACACACACACCATGGGTGATGGGAAAAAATAAGCACTACCGCATTTAGGCGGTAGTGTGGGGGTTAAAGAGAAATAAAACAGGAGTGTGATCACACAGCATTGCCCTTTGATGTGAAGGGCAGTGTTTGTTACTGGCCATTCGGGTGTTTTGCCTATAAAGAAAACAAAATGAACATGAACCTCCTAGGTCTCTCTAATGAAGACTGCTTGCCAGGATCCCATTGGTGAGCTTTAACAACCCCATACCATCAAATTGTTGCAATCCCCAGCTCTCAGACTGCACTCCAAACCAGAGATGAATGGCACTGTCATGAAAGGGAGTCGTACAAAACAGCCCAACATGTAACCACTTCCAGCCCCTTCCCTTTTAAATAGGTGTGAATGTTTTTCAGAGGGTTTAACAGGCTGCAGTCACCACCTTAGCTTCTGTCAGCACCACACTCTACCAGGAAACTCTAGAAGGAGTTATCCATGTTTGGTCAACACACAAATTGACCAGAAGTCAAATCAGGGACAGAGTGTGAGTGGGTGCACACTGAAAGTTTGGATATTTATGAAAAGCCACAACAATTAATGGCTTTGCGGCATAAGACTGAGAATTTTATCATCAACTTTCTCCCCTCTCCTGAAGACACTCCAGGAGTGCTACTGGGGCACACTTTTGGTTTGCAAAGTTGCAGGAGGACATGCTTGATAAATGTGTTGCTGGAAAAGCGCAGCAGGTCAGGCAGCATCCAAGGAGCAGGAGAATCGACATTTCGGGCATGAGCCCTTCTTCAGGAATGAGGAAGGTGTGCCAAGCAGGCTAAGATAAAAGGTAGGGAGGAGCGTTGGGAATGCGATAGGTCGAAGGAGGTTAAGGTGAGGGTGATAGGTTGGAGAAGGGGGTGGGGGGGGGCGGAGAGGTCAGGAAGAAGATTGCAGGTCAAGAAGGCGGTGCTGAGTCCGAGGGTTGGGACTGAGATAAGGTGGGGGGAGGGGAAATGAGGAAGCTGGAGAAATCTGCATTCATCCCTTGTGGTTGGAGAGTTCCTAGGTGGAAGATGAGGCGCTCTTCCTCCAGACATCGTGTTGCCATGGTCTCACGATGGAGGAGGCCAAGGACCTGCATGTCCTTGGCGGAGTGGGAGGGGGAGTTAAAGTGTTCAGCCACGGGGCGGTTGGGTTGGTTGGTGCGGGTGTCCCAGAGGTGTTCTCTGAAACGTTCCGCAAGTAGGTGGCCTCTCTCCCCAATATAGATGATTGTTTTAATGCCAATGCAGGCCCAAGGGATTAAATGGTCAACATCTGCTCCTGTTTTGTATGTCCTTAATCAGTGAATGTTATTCAGAGAGCTGAAGTCACTGGAGTGACCCATTTTGAGCCTGGATAGAGAATGCCAAAAGAAACTCTTGCTGATTGGCCTGCCTTTAATCTAGACGCCAATCACAGGATTCCTGCCAGCCAGGAAAAAACTAGCTCACTCAGCAGAGAGCAGGCAATAAACCTGGGAATCTTCCTGCTCTGTATGTCTCAACAAATTACCCCGATGAGCTATCAGAGCCCTTCTCTTCCACTTTATGCCCAGAGTGTGATGATACAAATGTTTCCAAAGGATTTTGGTGGTGTTGCCTTACCGTAAACATTTTAAAGAGTCATGGCAGACTAGGTCAGCAATAGATACATTTGCAGAGGCCATTTTGTCGCTGATTACACACCTGCTTGGGAATCAAAAGCTTATGGGCGGCACAGTGGTTAGCACTGCTGCCTCACAGCGCCAAAGACCTGGGTTCAATTCCCGCCTCAGGCAACTGTCTGTGTGGAGTTTGCACAAGCTCCTGTGTCTGCGTAGATTTGCTCCGGTTTCCTCCCACAATCCAAGAATGTACAGGTTAGGTGAATAGGCCATGCTCAATTGCCTGTAGTGTTAGGTGAAGGGGTAAATGTAGAGGAATGGGTCTGGGTGGGTTGCTCTTCGGAGGGTCGGTGAGGACTTGTTGGACGGAAGAGCCTGTTTTCACACTGTAAGTAATCTAATCTAATCTTAAAAAAAATTTTGACTGCAGAGATGGGAACCCATAATCTGGTTGACACATGCCACACTGAGGGAGTGCAGCACTGTCACAGCCCCATCTTTGAGATGGAACATCAAACTAAAGCTTTCATTGCTTGTAAGTTAAACTCGCTGAGCATGAAGTTTCTCAGCGAGCTAATTTACATATTTATCATCAACCTGAGCTACAAGTCTTCTCAAAAATCACTTTCATTGCTCTTTTAGGTGGGCAGAAGAGATCCCACTACACTACTCAAGAAGAACAGATTATTTCTCAAGGTCTCCATGGCAATATTTAGCTCCCAACAAATGGCATTATAAAACAGATCATGTGGTTGTTATCCCATTGCTGTTTGTGGATACCTTTAGCGCACGCGCACACACACACAGTTTCTCAACCGTGGCTACATCTCATAAAGATCTCACTGGTTGTAAAGAACTTGGAGAGAGACTTAAAAAAATAAAAAGAATTCATGTTTTTCAGTCTGTAAGCATGTAGTGAACCTTTCTCTGTAAGACAGCAGGAAAATGAACCCCCACCAACATTACCTGGATGACCATGTCTTTTTATAGAGAGCATATCTTTAAACTGGAGAGGTTTCAGAAGTGATTTACCAGGTTGTTGCCGGGAACAGAGGCTTGGAGCTATAAAGAGAGACTGGATAGACTGGGACTTTTTCACTGGAGCGTAAGAGATGAAGGGGTGACCTTATAGAGGTTTATAAAGTCATGAGGGGCACAGATAAGGTGAATGGCAAATGTCCTTTCCCTAGGATGGGGGATTTCAAGACCGGGGGCATATTTTTAAGGTGAGAGGAGAAAGGTTTAAAGAAGACATGAGGGACAAGGAGTGGCTTGTGTGTAGTATGAACTTCCAGAGGAAGTGGTGGATGTGGGTACAGTTACATTTGGATAAGTACATGAGTAGGAAAGGTTTGGAGGGATATGGGCCAAGTGCAGGCAGGTGGGTCTAGCTTAGATTGGGTTTATGGTTGGCACGGACTGGTTGGACCGAAGGGTCTGTTTCCTTACTGTAGGACTCTAACTCAATAAATCATCTGTGTGACTAGCAGTCTCCAAACATTAGGGAGAGAAAAGAGTTGTTGTTAGCTGCAACATAACAACAAGTATATTGTTAATCAGAAATAAATTAGGTTGTATAACATATGCTGTCTAGCATAGAACATCACAGCGTCAAACTCTAAATCTATGTTTCCTACCAATTAATTGCAAATCAGATTAGATGCAACTAATCCAGATAATTAGAGATATTATTAAATCAGTCCCTCAAGCACAACTTCCTACCTCTACTTGTGATGAGCAGCAGGAGCCTGAAGCAATCTGTTTGACAATTTATTTCAGATATGCAATTTAAAGAAAACGCAAATACCTTTACTCAAATTGTTTCAACTCTTCAGCTTAATAATACAGCACTGGAATCATTTGGGATCCTATTTATCTAACCGGAACTCAAGAAAGCCACATTCCTTTCGAGTTTGACAAAGTGAATTACCTATTTTGCACAGAAAACCAAAGGGTCAATACTTCAGTCCAAAAGTGCATTATCATATAAAGTGTCAGTTATCAAACACATCCAAGTAGCAACTAATTAACACTCAACCTCACATCAATGGCTGACCATGAGCGGTTTCAGCTTCCCAATGTGAGAAAAAATGCAGCAGCTGTTGGCCAGTCCTGGGCTCTGACACTGCAACAAATTCAACAGCTGCAAAGTGGTAGGATGCGAGTCGATCACAATTCATGTAAAAGCCACACGAATAACAGTAATTGTGAATTTCCGGTGAACTCAACTGGTTCACACACATCTTGACCATCGACAAACACGCAACTCCAGCAACAGTCAAGACCTGAACCCTGTGTTTCTGTGTAATTCCACTGAACTCAAAGAGATATTTTCTGTAAGTTTATTGTGGCAAATTGAGACAAACATGGGGCTATAGTTTTCAGAACATTAAAAAAAAACAGGTGTAGGGTATGTTGGCCCACTGAGCATGACCAGCCATTAATAAGATCATGACTAATCTAATGTGCCCTTAAATTCAGTTTTCTTCCTGTCCCTGGAACTCTGGACTCCTTAGTCAATCAGCAATCAGCCAATTTTGTTATGACTGAGATGGGAGAAATACAGAGTCTTTCTCTTGTCCCACTATTCCATGGCTCACACCATAAATGTAATACTCTCTCTATCCAAGTAATCATCCAATGTCCCTCATGAAAGCCTCAAATGAATGTGACTCCATCACATATCCAGGCAGTACCCAAACGATTCGCTAGGTAATTTTCCCTGACAGCACTCTTGCTCGTTTGCACATCACTTTGAATCAATGCCCTTGTGTTCTTTTTTTCCCTGTTATGAGTGGAAACAGCTTCTCCCCATCTACTCTAGCTCAAACCTCAACCCGATCTCCTCTCAGACCCCTTCTCTCCAAGGGCTACTGGGATAAATATAAAGCAGGTAATCCTATGTACAGGCCGCGAGGTACCCTTTGACTGAACTGTTTTCGCTTCTTTCTTCCTCTTCATCAGCTAACTATTCAGCTATGATCTATGTGGGCGGGATGGCATAGTGGTATTATTGATGGGCCTGTTAATCCAGAGACTCTCAGGACCTCGGTTCAAATCCCACCATAGAACATGTTGGAATTTGAATTTAATAAAAATCTGGAATTAATGACCATGAATTCATTATCAGTTGTTGGGAGGAGAAAACCCATTCTGGTTCTCTTCCTTTCGGGAAGGAATTTGCCATCCTTATCTGGTCTGGCCCACATGTGACTCCTGACATGCAGCAATGTGGTAGACATCTAACTGCCCTCTAGACCATAAATACTGGCCTAGCCAGTGACATCCTCATTCTGTGAATGAATGAAAAATAAACATATATTCTTATTAAATCAGAACTACCGAGAGTATGATAGAATCAACACCAGCCAAGATTCCTCTTCCCAATAGTTATCATATGGGCTGTGCACATTGGGAAAGTACAAATTTTGGCTTTGTTCTGACAACCCCATAGAAAAGCACAATTATTTGCAAATATTAGCTAACCCTAGTGAATTATGTTCTCATGCAAAAACTGACATAATTGGATACAAAATTGGCTGGACAGTAGGAGACAGAGGGTGTTGGTAGAGGGTTGTTGTTCACACTGAAGGCCTGTGACCACAGGTGTGTTGCAAGGCTCAGTGGTGGGTCCACTGTTGTTTGCCATTTATATAAACAATTTGGATGAGAATACAGGAGATATGGCTTGTAAGTTTGCAGATGAAGCCAAAAATTGGTGGTGTGGTTGACAGTGAAGAAGGTTATCTAAGACAACCACATCTTTTTTCAACCAGGCCAGTGGGCCAAGGATTGGCAGATGGAGTCTAATTCAGATAAATGTGAGGTTTTGCATTTTGGTGAAGCAAAACTGGGGAGGTCTTACACAGTTAATGGTAGGGGCCTGGGGAGTGTTGTCAAACAGAGAGACCTAGTGATGCAGGTACATAGCTCCCCGAAAGTGGTGTAAAGTATGGACCAGGGGTTGAGGAAAGCATTTGGCATGCTTGTCTTCATCACAGCATGATGTACAGGAGTTAGGATGTCATGTTACAGCTGTACAAGACATTGGTAAGGTCGCATTTGGAGTACTGCAACAATTCTGGTCACCCTGCTATAGGAGGAATGTTATTAAAGTGAAAAGGGTGCAAAAAATATTTACAACGATGGTATCGAGAATGGAATGTTTTGAGTTATGAGGAGAGGCTGGATAGGCTGGGACTTTTTTCCCTGGTGCATAGGAGGCTGAGGGGTGACCTTGTAGAGGTTTATAAAACCATGAGGACATGGATAAGGTGACTAACCAAAGTCTTATCCTCAGCGTAGGGAAGTTCAAAACTAGAGGTGATAGGTTCAAGAGTCAAGAGTGTGGTGCTGGAAAAGCACAGCAGGTCAGGCAGCATCTTAAGAGCAGGAGAATTGATGTTTCGGGCAAGAGCCCTTCATCAGGAATGAAGCTTGTGAGCTGAGGGGGTAGAGAGATAAATGGTAGGGGTGGGTGGGCTGGGGGAGAAGGTAGCTGAGAGTGCGATAGGTGGGTGGAGGTAGGGGTAATGGTGATAGATCAGACAGGAGGGTGGAGCAGATAGGTGGGAAGGAAGATGGACAAGTCATGAGTGCGGACAGGTAAGACAGGTCATGAGGGCGTCGGTTTAAGGTGAGAGAGGAAATATTTAAAAAGGGCCTAGGGGCAACCTTTTCATGCAGAGGGTAGTGTATGAAGGGAACGAGCTGCCAGATGAAGTGGTTGAGGAGGGTACAATTGGACAGATACATGAATAGGAAAGGTTTAGAGGGATATGGGCCAAACACAGGCAAATGGGACTAGTTCAGTTGAGGAAACCTGGTCAGCAAAGATGAATTGGGCTGAAGGGTTTGTTTCTGTGCTGTATTCCTCTATAGCTCTCTATTCAACAAGGTAGAGTATTGGGGACGGTGTTCCACTGAAAGTTCTCTGCATCGGGGCACGATAAGGGTCAGGACCTGAAGCTGTTGTCTCATTTTTGCAAGATCCTTTCCATGGTTATTTCTCACTGTTAGTTATCTTGGTTCCATTACTTTTCTGATAATTGCTTGAAAGTGATGGTCAAACTGAATTGCTCGGGATCATTTCCTGTAGACTTAATTCGTATCTCAGCTTTTACAATCCATTTTCTGGTTATAAGTACTGTTCCTCATTGATTATCTTATTAATATTTTTAATGAACTGAAGTATAGTTTATCAGGTGGAGAACCTTACGGTCTGTTAATTCCTTCTGATGTCTTCATTTACATAATTTGAAGGTTTCAAAGCTTGAAAGTAATATCAAACTGAGTGCCTTTTTTGCAAGTTATTAACATAATTAATTTTATGGTTTTAATGATTGCTGCAAAATAATTAACTGAACAGCCCAGACCATTTCCTGCATTTTGATAATGGCTCTGTATTCAAACCGGGAGTTGATTGAAATCAGTTGCCTTGTAAATGGCAACACTGCTGTAGACGGACACTCCAAATGCCAAATGATTCAGATTTTTACTGTAACTGCCAAGAACATTTTGGGAACCGGAAGAAGAGCTTGCATTTTAAAATAAAAATTGTCCATGGGATTTGGACATCGCTGGCTGGGCCCAGCATTTATCGCTCATCCTTAGTTGCCCTTGAGAAGGTGGTAGTGAACCGCCTTCTTGAACCGCTGCAGTCCGTGTGCTATTAGGGAAGGAATGGCGATATATTTCCAAGTCAGGATGGTGAATGGCTTGGAGGGGAGGTTGCAGGCCAATGGTGATCCCATGGATCTGCTGCCCTTGTCCTTCTCGGCGGAAGTGGTCGTCAGTTTGGAAGGTGCTGTCTGAGGAGCCTTTGTCGCTTGTGCATCGATAGCACACACTGCTGCTATTGGCCACTATTTTTGGAAGGGAGTGAAAGTTTGTGGGTGGGGTGAAAATGAAGTGGGCTGCTTTGTCCTGGATGGTGGCAAGTTTCTTGAGTGTTCTTGGAGTTGCACTCATCCAGGCACATGGGGAGTATCCCAGCACACTCCTGTCCTTTCACTCGATGGCGAAATCCTGGATGTAGGTCAAATGTTAAGACTGATTTTTTTTTCAGCTGCTGTTTTGGCGATTTGTGCTTCTTTTTTAGTTGTTTCAAAATGCAATGGTCAACAGGGGCATGGCGTGGCATGTGCTGAAGGGATTTTTACTGACTTCAAACTTTATGCATGACCCAATTGCTCCCTGCTATTTCTGCCACAGCTGAACAGGACAGCTTGGAGAAACAAGAAGATCAATACAGAACAGGGTCAAAAAGTGTGGTGCTGGAAAAGCACAGCCAGTCAGGCAGCATCTGAAGAGCAGCAGAGTTGATGCTTTGAGCATAAGCTCTTCGTCAAGAATGTGAGGCGGCCCAAGGGGCCTGAGAGATAATAGGAAGGGCGGGGCAGGCTGTTGGAAGAGGGAGTAGGTCGAGAAATTAAAGCTCTGAGTTATAGTCCCTGCCACTTTGGTTGTGCGGAGGACAGTTCTCCTAACTCACTGAAGAAAATCATGCGCAATGTTGGACACTTCAGTAAGGACATCCTCACCGACACTTTTCAACTGCTGGAGCCGCAAGTGCAATGCTAGAGCAGAGCACTGAAAACCTTGAGCTGACTCCCTCCACCGCTGTGTCACCTCTTCACGCAGCACAGATCTGAGACACTGACCTTTCTAACTATGATGGACCCCTAAAGGGATGCAGGTTATCTTTTTTTTTCTTTTTTTTTCTTTTTTTTTCGGAAATCCCCTGTTTATTTTTTTTTTGCAGGTTAGCTTTAAGTGGTGCTCATGGTTTTCACCTACTTCTGTTGCATCCAGCCAATTAACAATGCAATTAATGTTGGCCGCATGCCGAAATCATTGGAATGAACAGGCCGCATGAAATTGATAAGGTATCTGCATTTCAATCAATAGGTGCCTTTTAAATCTCATGCCGGCGCCTGGGTCTATCAAATCTGGTCTCGGTGATTTGCAACTCCTGTTACAGACACAAATCCCTGCATGTTCTAAATAGATTGCATTGGTTCTGCTGAAGGAATGTGACAATTTGTACCTCTATGTAACCTAAACCTTTCATCTGACAGGGTAAAAATATCACATCCTGAGGTTGCACTGGATGTGATATTTTTACCGTGTCAGATGAAAGGTTTAGGTTACATAGAGGTACAAATTGTCACATTCCATCTCCAGATCCAATACAATCTCAGGTCACCTCCAAGAGTTTTGCATCGTTACTGGTGCCCTTCGAAGTACAAGCAGAATGTTTAAACCTCATGAGTGGAGTTTAACAGCCTCGCTGGAATAAGCTTCAATTTTAAGGTGCAGGATTATCTTCATTTGATTTAAATGGAATTATCAAGGTGAAAGACCAATATTTGTGGTGCAGCTCCCACTATAAAGGCAATGCAACCGACAGCATTCTTTTAAAATATCTTTACCAGTTGGGTGTTTCCATCATATCGGTCAAGGCAAACCAAATAGGACAGTTGGCACTTTCCTTCTGGAACCCACTTGGTTTTGTTTTTCTATTGCTTTCACTGGAAAGAAGATTCCAGCAAATGACATTCAGTCCACTCTATCCAATTCTCCCTTCCTTGTGTCCTTGTTGAGGTGACATTATTGCCCAGATGTTAAAGATGATCCCCTGGCGAGTGAGGTCATAAATGACAGAAGAATCTGAATAGGAAGCCATGCTTGCAGGAATGGATAATGAAATTTGAAGGATCACTGGCTCGAGTGGAATTTGACTTTAAGGAAGAAGAGAAGGACTCACATTCACATCGTGCTGCTGATCATTCTTCAATTGTTGAAGTGCAATCAGTGTAAGAAAATTCAACAGCGCTGAATGCAGACTGTCTTAGTCCCACAGTCAGCCAAGATATAAGGACTAAATATTTCATTTCTCAGGGAGATATAGTGCACTGAGATCTTTCAAGCTCTTCCAGGAAACGCCTCATTTGATCCAAAGTGCAGGGTCTGTGGCATTCCTCTCAGGGACTCATGGGAATGCCAATTTACTATGTGCTCAAGTTCCGGAAAACAACCTTATGAGTCAGGCTGAGCAGACAGCTACAAATGGAAGGAATCCATCATGTTCCTAACTTCTGCTGGATTGGAGTTCATTCCTTGAATCACATTTCTCTTTCATGTTCCCACATTCTCAGGAAGCATGTACTGGCCCTGGAGAGGGTTCAGAGGAGGTTCACGAGAATGGACCCAAATATAAAAAGCTTAACATATGAGAAATTTTTGTGGACTCTGGATCCATACCTGATGGCTTAGAAGGATGAGGGGGGATCTGATTGAAACATTCAGAATACTGAATGGCCTGGACAGAGTGGATGTTGAGACTTTTAGATTAGATTTCTTACAGTGTGGAAACAGGCCCTTCGGCCCAACAAGTCCACACCAACCCTCCGAAGGGCAACCCACCCAGACCCATTCCCCTACATTTACCCATCACCTAACACTACGGGTAATTTAGCATAGCCAATGCACCTAACTTGCACATCTTTAGACTATGGGAGGAAACCGGAGCACCCGGAGGAAACCCACGCAGACACGGGGAGAATGTGCAAACTCCACACAGACAATTGCCCGATGTGGGATTTGAACCCGGGTCTCTGGCGCTGTGAGGCAGCAGTGCTAACCACTGTTTCCATTGGTAGGAAAGACTAGGACCCGAGGGCACAGCATTAGAGTAAAGGGAACATTTTTTTGAACGGAGATAAGGAGAAACTTCTTCAGCCAGAAAATGGTCAATATATGGAATTCATTGCCGTAGAAGGTTGTGGAGGCCAGGTCATTAAGTATGCTTAAGACAAAGATAGATAAGGTTCTTGATTGTCAAGGGGATCAAGGGGATTAAGGAGAAAGGGATCCATGATTAAATGGCGGACCAGACTCGATGGGCTGAATGGCCTAATTTCTACTACTATGTCTTATGGTCATATAGTCATTCCTTTTGAAATCCTTATGTGTTCACTCTAATTAACATTTTGTCAATTTTCTGGTAAAGTGATCCATGTTATGTTAAAATTCTCTTGTTTTATGTTGACAAAACATAACATTATCTTCTTTTGCCTGTGCCCAAGTTCTTAAATGGAAAGTAAAATTCAAAGGGAGGCCACTTCCAACACCACAGCAGTTTGTTCAGTTTTGGTTCATGGCTATCTCTCTATCCATGTGGTCACTGCTCCTTTAACATCACCTTCCTCACTGGTAGGACATTATTAAGATGCTCTCTGAAAACCCGCCCACACACCGTCTCCCGCTTTCCCTTCTTCACTTCTTCAGAAAATTAAATAGTTCAAACTTTCACTTGGGTTCAATATTGTGGTTTGAAGTCCCTGCTCAAATGTGTCACAAAATTAGTCTTTATGTTAATCAAGGAGCAGCAGAATTCACTCTGACAGATTGAAAATCATTTACACTGACACTGCAAACCTTTTGGGTCTTCGAAGGAATTAATGAAAATGGTGAAAAGCTGAAAATAAAAAGTGCGGCCTAAAATATAACAGAATATCACAAACTGCCTTTCACTATTTTGATGATATAATGCTAACAAGTCTAACACAACAGTCAGGCAGGATACACAATACTTGAACAACAGTCATAGCACTTTTACAAACATCCTAAATCAAAAAGGACCATCCCTACGATGGAACTGTTCTCCCTCGTGGACTATAAAATTCCACTGTTTGGACAACTTCCATCTGGGTCAAGAGTCATTGCAGGGAAACACTTATTGCTGCCATTTCTGCATGATCAGTTTATATTTGCAAGCAACTGCGTTCGCATTTTCAAGAGGATCCAAACAAATTTCTGCCTTCCACTGCCAATGTACCTGTACCTGTGTGCAATGGTGTGTCAAAACATATCTGGATGGGTTTAAAATCAGGCCATTAGATCCCTTAAGCTTCATTCAATACAGTCAGAGCAACCTTCGACCTCAATTCCACTGTCCTACCACCCATAAGACCAAAGGACAGAGGAGCAGGAGTAGGCCATTTGGCCAATCGAGTTTACTCATGAGTTCAGTAAAAGATCCCAGCTGATTCAATGATCCCCAATTGCACTTACTGGCCTTTTACCCATCATCCTTAATTCCCTTATTTATAAAGAATCTATCTCAGTTGTTTATATATTTAAAGTACCAGCCTGGACAGCCCTCTGCAGCAAAGAATTTACTACCTAGTGAGACAAAATTCCTCCTCGTCTCTATTAAATGGGTGAGCCCTTACTCTGAGATTATTCCCTCTGGTCCTAGACTCTCCCACAATAGGGAAACAACCTCTCACTACCTACATGCCAAGTCCCCTAAGAAGTTTGCATGGTTCAGTCGGGTGTCCTCTCATTCTTCTAAAATCCAATGAGTACAAGCCCACCCCCCAGCCCTACCTTGCTTCCCACCTTCCTCGATTTCCCGATAAGTCAAACGTCTATCCATCTCAGTGTTGGAGGTACACAATCATGGAGCATCCATGATCCTCTGGGATAAAGGATTCCAAAGATTCACAATCCTTACTGAGGAAATTTCTGTTCACTTCTGTCCTAAACAATTGATCTTTTATCCTGATATTACATCCCTGCATCCAAGCAACTTCCAAATGTGAAATTTGCTCAGCTTAGGGAAGGTTGGGCACCAAATAAAATTAGAGTCGAGAGTGTGGTGCTGGAAAAGCACAGCAGGTCAGGCAGCATCTGAGGAGCAGGAGAATCAATGTTTCGGGCAAGAGCCCTTCATCCTCATTCCTGATGAAGACCTTTTGCCCGAAACGTCAATTGTCCTGCTCCTCGGATGCTGCCTGTACTGCTGTGCTTTCCCAATGGCACACTCTCAACTCTAATCTCCAGCATCTGAAGTTCTCACTTTCACCAAATTAAGTTAACCTAGCTGGGGACTTCCAAGGTTCTGACAGGCAGATCTGCAGTCCAATGTGATGGCAGTGTCTCCAACTTCCACTGAAATGCTGGCAGTTGTTAATACTGAACATAAGGTAAGCATTCGCTCCATCTAGTGTGAATCCTGCCTGGCGTCTCTTGATGTTAAAACACTTCTGAGTTCAATCAGTGACAGCTTTGATCTAGAGTCCAGATTGCTTAAACATATTGTGAACATTACTGGGGAAACAGTGGTGGATTTGCTGTTCCTTTTCACATTGTCATTATTCACAACGAACAAGCCAATAGTACATATGTTGCCTCCTCTTCCTCTAGAAAGGGAGAGAAATAGAAGCTCTTCTATCTGTACTTGGACGTAAAATATTAAATAGAACAGCAGTCTCAGTCGTTTCCTGGTGTTGGCCCTTTTATAGTACTCGGTGCCAGGGCATGCCACCCAAACAATTGCCAATGAGGTGTCCATGTGCCCAGGAGCTTCAGTACTTTGATGCCACTCATTGACTACAGTGCAATACTTTATGGATGGTTGTGGAAAGGTTTGCTTACCAGTCCTGAGAAAAGCCCACACACTCCAATAATGCAGAGAATGTTGAATACTGCAGAGCCCACAATCGTTCCGACCCCGACATCCCCCTTTGTGATGAACACTCCTGAGAAATAGAAAGGGAAGGTTAAGTAGGGAGAGCTGTAGTACCTCTGGACACACAGTAAAAATGTAACAGCACAAACAGTAAACCCAAAAGGGTTTATACGCAAAGTATTTGGCCATAATCAAGCACTGAGTGTATACTGAAAATTGCAAGTTTGCGATGTACACGTTCAGTGTGTGAGCTACCTTGACATTACCAGGCCTCAATAATGAGCCTCCACAAAACTAATAGCCCAACACCATCACTCAATTGCTCCAGAATTCTTCAGAAAGCATCTGAATAAATGGACAATTTGTTGAGATATTGTTTCGCTAAAGCATTAACTTTGAACGGCCAGCTTTCAAATCATGCGCTGATTCACAATTCTTCAGCTATGATTTTCAAAAGTTTGTTTAAAAAAATTGACTTAGAGAATATGTCAAAAAACAGGTAACACTGAATAAAAATCATTCCAGTCTCTATACCATTGTACATGAGGAACAAAGGAAGTGTTGTCAGCAGTTAGTGGACACGTGATAATCAGGTTAGACAATGCAGAAGTGAAGTTTTTAAGTAAGATGTAAATTTTATATAGAATAATGAGTTTCAATTTTAAATCTGTACATTTTAAATTTGACAATGTCAGATCAAAGTCTAATATATAAAAACAAGAATTGTAAGTACGACTTCAAAATTAGGAAGTGGGAAGGCAAAGTTACTTGGAGATTTGGATAAATATTTTGGAAGACAAAATATCAGAAAAGGTGGGGCAAGTGCAATGAAGTCAGGCCAATTGGATAGCTCATGGGGCTGCGACCAGAAGGAAGGGTCGAATGGCCTCATTCTGTCCGTATGCATGAATAATTGACCATGTAGAACCAAATGGACCATGAAGATGGCAGGTTCATTTCCTGGAGAAACAAGCAGCCAGGAGTTGAAGCTGAGACCTTCCTGGTCCATGTTGTGTTAACAGATAGAAGCCAGAGTGACAGATATGGCACTATAATTGGTGCCATTGCCCCGTTATTGTAAGAGATCCAGCTCCTAATTATTAACCAGGGACTTGTGGCAGATGCTAACTGCATCTGGATGTCAGTGGTGATACCCAAATGAACAAATATCCTCCAATGCCTTTCAAAAAATTAACTGGTGGGTGGGACATCGAAAGAATTGAACAATGCACCAGCACACGACACACCATTGAGCTTGGAGAAAAGATGAGAATATTCTGTTTCACGCAGACAGAAACACTATACAGCTGAGTTCATAAGCAGACTACGGTTCAATTTGAAGATCCCTCAAATGTTAGGGGGTGAATTATATCGAATCCATTCACAGAATATAAACATACTTTGTCCATAATTTGTGTAATTTTTTGTGTAAAGTGAGCCCGACAAATAAAATAAAATCACTTTAGAGTGAAAGGATAAATAAAATCATAGAACCCTTGCTGATTATTTTTCACCATTTTGATTTTTAACTTTTTTTTAAAATTATTTTTGGTCTGGAGCTGTTAACTGTGGGCTGAGAGCTGAAAGATGACCTTTGGACTGTGAGAACAAGCTGTTGCTTGTTCATGAGGCCAGAACTGGAAGTTAACTACAGATGGTTCCAAGTTTAAAAGGTGCCCTGTAGACACTTCAAGCACAGGGAGGCCTTATACTTAAGCAGATGTTGAATGTTAACTGAGACCTTACAGGCAGACAACAAAAAGAGTTGCCAGAGTTTGAATTGGTTTTTGGACTGTATTTGAACTGTAATTGGATCACAAAGATTGTGCCTGTGAAAGCCACGGGACAAAGGTTTGATTTCTCCCTGTTTGTACTCTCATTATCAATGTGTTGAAAGTTTAAAGAATAGAATCAAAGTTCTACGAATTGAATGAACGTTCCTTAGAGCCTTTTGGAAGAGATTTGCATGCACCGGTGTCATCAGAAACCAAGCAAGATATAATTTTATATGCTGATGATGTTACAGATTGGGAAGTCTGCTGAATTGTACTGGCCTGTTACATCTCCCTTTTGATTTATCCCTTAACCCTTTTGGTTTGTCTTTCAGTCTTTGTGAGAGTGTGAGGCTAGAATTAAAAAGGACTAGGTTTAAATCTTAGACATTAATTAGATTACCTTGTGGTTTGACTTTGCTCTGCAATTATTATTAATAAATTGTCTTCCAACGCCTTTCATAAAAAATGTCTGGTGGTTGGGATATAGAAAGAATTGAACACTGTATTATTAATAAATTGTTGAGTCTTTTGTTTAGCCTGGTTATCTTGTATGGATTATTCACAAAAATTGGGACTGTTTATTTAAAATGTCTGGCTAGGAATCATTGGGGTCAGTTCCGAGGGTGTTTGAAGGTTTTAATTTTACTATGTTGTGAATACAGCGGTAGGGAGGCTGATTTGATTCAGCTGTCTGTGTCGTAACACAGGGCCATACTTTAAAGATACAAACCTTGTTATTGCTATCAAAAAGGAAGCCTATTCTGGTAGACCCAGAATTAAGCAACAAAAGCTAAATGTAAGCATGTAGGTGGTAAGGAGGTATGGTATGTTGTCCTTAATATTGGGAGGATTTGGATAAAAGTGTTGAGATGTCTTGCTGCATTCATACAGGGCCTTGGTGAGACCAGCCTTGGAGTAACATATGCAGTTTTGGTTTCCTTATCAGAGGAAGGATGTTCTGGCTATGGAGAGAATAAACAGAGGCTTACCAGACTGATTCCTGGGATGGATTAGTGGTGCTGGAAGAGCACAGCAGTTCAGGCAGCATCCGAGGAGCAGCAAAATCGACGTTTCGGGCAAAAGCCCTTCATCAAAAGCCCTGATGAAGGGCTTTTGCCCGAAACGTCAATTTTACAGCTCCTCAGATGCTGCCTGAACTGCTGTGCTCTTCCAGCACCACTAATCCAGAATCTGGTTTCCAGCATCTGTGGTCATTGTTTTTATCTACCTGATTCCTGGGATGGCATGGCTGACATAAGACGAGAGGTTGGATTGGTTCGGACGACATTCGAATAATGATGGGGCATTCTCATAGAAACCTATAAAGTTCTCAAAGGTCTGGGCACCATACATGCCGGAAAGGTGTTCCTATTGACCAGGGCCGACAGTCTAAGGATATCGGGAAGGTCATCCAGGACTGAGATGAGGACAGATTTCTTCATCCAGAGAGTGGTGAGCCTGGGGAATTCTCTGCCACACAAAACAGTTAAGGTCACAACATTTGAAGTTTTCAAGAAGCAGTTAGTTATAGTTCTCCTGGCTAAAGGGATCAAGATCTTAGGGATCTGAGGAAAGAAACACAATATTAAGTTGATAACAAGCCACCATCATATCAAATGGCAGACCAGGCTAGAAGGGCCAAATGGCCTACTCCTGTTCCTATTTTCAATGTTTCTATGTAAAGCCTGTGACTTAGCAGGAACAGTGGCAATGTGGATGCATAGTTGGCTGAGTGACAGGGCATGGGAGTAGCTGTGAACAACTGTTTTTCAGACTGGTGTAGTGTGTACAGTGAGAATCACCAGGGTCGGTATTAAGACCATTGCTTTACGTATGTGAATAATAATATTCTATACCTGTATTCGTGACATAGACTTGGGGGTGTGTAGGGCACCATTTCAAAGTGTGCTCATGGCACAGAACTTGAAAGTATAGTATACTGTGAAGAGGACAGTGATGGACTTCAAGAGACTAAGGCAGGCTGGTACATTGGCTGATTGTAGCAGATGACTGGCAGCATGGTGTCTCCATGGTTAGTACTGCTGCCCTACAGCACCAGGAATCTGGGTTCAATTCTAGCCTTGGGTGACTATCTGTTTGCACATTCCCTCTGTGTCAATGTGGGTGAGCTCCTATTTCCTCCCACAGTGCAAAAATGTGCAGATTAGCTGGATTGGCCACGTTAAATTGCCCATACAGGCCAGGGTTCTGCAAGCTAGGTGGGTTAGCAATGAGATATATAGCAGAGGTGGGGTCAATGGGATGCTTTTTGGAGGGTCAGTTTTGGCTCAATGGGCCGAATGGCCTGCTTCCACACCGAAGAAATTCTACGACAAAGAGAAATGTGAAGTGACACATTTTGGTGGAAGGAATGAGGCGAGGCAATGGAGAGAATTCTAAATGGGGTGCAGAAATGGAGGAATCTGGGGGTGCAGAAGTTGTTTGTAAGTGGCAGGACAGGTTGAGAAAGTTGTTAAAAAGCCACCCAGATCCTGAGCTTCATAAATGGAAGAACAGAATCCAAAGCATATTACGGTGAATGCTTATAAATCACTGGATTAGCCTCTACAGGAATAATATGTCCAATTTTGTGCATCACATTTTTTGCACAATGTGTTGCAGTGGGGGTGAGGAAAGGATTGATGACAATGAGGGACTTGAGTTACACAGTTGATGGACTGTTCGCGTTAGGGAACAGAAGATTGAAAGGAGCAGATGTTCAAAGCTTCGAGGAATTTGGAGAGAGATGTCAATAGGGAGATGAGGGAGATACGAAACACAAACTTCACGTCAGTTCTTACTGTGGAGAAAGACATAGAAGCTAGGCAACACAGGAAAATAAATATTGATGTCTTGAAAACAGTTCACATTACATAAGAGGGGGTGCTGGAAGTCTTAAAAACATAAAGGTGGATAAATCTCCAGGACCAGATCTGGTGTATATTGTGGAAAGTTAGGGACGAAATTGCAGGGCCTCCAGCAAAGATATTTGTATCATCAATAGTCACGGGTGAGGTGCTAGAGGACTGGAAGGTGGCTAATATTTTGACTTTATTTAAGAAAGGCTGTAGGGAGGACCCTGGGAACTACAGACCAGTGAGTCTGGTGGGTACGTTGTTGGAGAGGATTCTGAGAGATAGGTTTTACATGTCTTTGGAGGGGCGAGGACTGATTAGGGATAATCAGCATGGCTTTGTGTGTGGGGGAAATTGTGTCTCACAAACCTGATTGAGCTTTTTGAGAATGTAACCGAAAGGATAGATGAGGGCAGAGTGGTAGATGTTAGCTACATAGATTCTAGAGAAGTCTTTGACAAGATTCCGCATGATAGACTGATCAGTAAAATTATACCACATCGGATTCAGGAAGAGCTTGCCAATTGTACACAAAATTAGCTTTGTTAGAGAATGGTGGTTGAGGGTTGTTTTTCAGACTAGAAGCCTTTGACCAGTGGTGTTCTGCAGGCATTGGTGCTGGGTCCACTGTTGTTTGTCACTGTATCATCGACAGTGAAAGAGGTTATCTAACATTACAAAGGATCTTGATCAATTGGGCCAGTAGGCTGAGGAATGGTAGATGGAATTTAATTTGGATAAATGTGTGATAATGCATTTTAGTAAAACAAACAAGAGCAGGGCTTATATATTTAATGGTAGGGCCCTTGGTAGTCAAATAGAGAGACCAAGGGGTTTAGGTACGTCGTTCTTTGCAAGTTGTGTCGCAGGTAGACAGGGTGGTTAAGAAGGTGTTTAACACAATTGCCCTCATTGCTCAGACGATTGAATAGAAGAGTTAAGACGTCATGTTGAAGTTCTGCAGGACGTTAGTGAGGCCACTTTTGGATTACCGTGTACATTTATCTGCAATAGGAAGGACATTATTAAATTGGAGAGAATTCATAGAGTCATACAGCACGGAGACAAACCCTTCGGTCCAACCAGTCCATGCCGAATGTAATCCCAACTAAACTAGTTCCACCTGCTTGCTCCTTGTCCATATCTCTCTGAACCTTTTCCATTCATGTTCTTATCCAAATGTCTTTTAAATGTCGCAATTCCTAAGATATTGCCAGGAGTGAAGGATTGAGTTATAAGGAGAGGCTGGATAAGCTGGGAAGTTTTCCACTGAAGCATGGGAGGTTGAGGGGTGACCTTATAGAGGTTTATAAAATCATGAGGGGCATCGATAACGTGAACAGCCAAGGTCTTTTCCCTATGGTAGGTAAGTTCAAAACTAGGGGGCATACTTTTAAGGTGAGAGGAGAAACATTTAAAAAGGACCTGAGGGGCGAATGTTTCACACAGAGAGTGTATGTAGAATGAACTGCCAGATAAAATGCAGATACAGCAACAACACTAGAAAGACATTTGGACAGGTACAAGAATAGGAAAGGTTTAGGGGGATATGGGCCAAATGCAGGTAAGTGGGACTAGCTTAGACTGGGGAACTTGGTTGGCATGAATGAGTTGGACCGAAGAGTCTGTTCCCGTGCCGTATGACTCTATAATTGTTCCCATTAGTGGAAGGATGGAGATCCAGAGGATACTTAAATGGAACATCACCACAGTCCCAGAGGACCGTAAGCTGCTTTCTCATTTGAGAGAGATGATTGGAATTGAACCTGCACTGTTGTTGTCAACACCAATCAAGGAGTGTTTTTTATTCACTCATACGACATGGGTGTTGCTGGCTGGGCCAGCATTTATTCCCCTCTCCCCAGTTACCCTTGAGAAGGTGGTGGTAAGCTGGTTTCTTATACCCCTGCAGTCCATTTGCTGTAGGTAAGACCCACAATGTTGGTTCAGGTGGATTTCCAGCTCTATGACCCAGAAACACTAAAGGACGGGCATTATATTTCCAAGTCTGGGTGGGGTGCAGCTTGGGGGAAATTTGCAGGCAGTGGTGTTCCCACTTATCCCATGGATTAGCAAAAGAAATAAAGGTGATGAGAGGTAAAATCTTAGTTTTAAAAAACCCAACAAGTTGTCAGGAGAAGCAAGAATCAATTACAACTTTCAAAAGAAAGTTGGATAATTATCCGAATAAACGAGAAATAGCAGGGCCTCGGGAATAAAGGTAGGAGAGTAGATCAAGTGAATTGGCCTTATAGACAGCTGGCACAGCCAAGAACAAAGAGGAATGACATTCTGTGCAATAACTGCCCTACGATATTGAGAGAGTTCTGGGTTCTAGAGGAACACTTTAGTAAGAGTCGCCTAATTCTCAAAGGCTTCTTGTGGAACACCAGCAAAGATTTAGATAACCTCGAGATCTCAAGTCTCAAGATTTTGTTATTATGCTTTAAACACAGAACATAGAACAGTACAGCACAGTACAGGCCGTTTGGTCCTCGATGTTGTGCTGGCTGTTTATCCTACTCTAAGATCAGACTAACCTATGTAGCCTACATTCCATGTGCCTATCCAAGAAAATGAAGCCACATGCAAAATTGCATTTCTGCAAAAAAAAACTAGTGTCAAAACAATTTTGTTGGAGAAATGACGAACAAGACAGGGATGAACAAATCAGGAATAACAAAGCGCAGCTTTGCTTTCTTGCACTTGACTTCACTCAGTTACCTATGATGGAGGTGAAGAGCTCAGGGGCTGAGCTTCCAGCTGCCATGAATGTAGCTCCGGCCACATCTTCACTGAGGTGTAGGCGCTGCAGAAGAGAAAGCACAGTAAGAAACAGTCATGGTCAGTCATCACCATGACAATTACCAATAGTGTTTACCCATCCTGAACCGATGCTCATTATTCTGATCTGGCAGTCGGTCCATATTCCCCATTTAATCTCCTTCCACAATCCCACTTGTAATACTAGCACTGGATGTTTCCGTTTTGAGCCAGATGTAAATATGGCTGGATCTGTGTTTTTTGATATGAATTCATTAGAAGCTGTAGCAAAAGGTTGCTTAAAGGGATAATGTCAGGAAAGAAAATGCATCGTCAAACATTTCTTTAAAATTCCGGGGACATGGAAGAGGTTACTTAATGTCATTATGGCGATTTCACATGGGGGTGATACAACTTGCAGACTGTGTCAAACAAATGGGAAACAAGTCTCTTTGAGATTTGTTTTAATGCCGAGTAATGAGACAAAGGCATTTATCCTACCTAACAGCTGGAGAGGAATCAGGTTTCCTGGGTTAATAGTGTTGCTCCAAGCAATCCAATTGCTGAGCTCCCTGATAAATTCAACAATCTGTCCCCAATGACTTAACCAAACAGACCCTGAAAGCAACTACGAACCTCTGAAAGAGGAGCGATGTATTTTTTCAGAATGCAACAGAAACCAAACAGTTACCTTGCTCAACAAGAGCAAAAACAAAATACTGCGGATGCTGAAGATCTGAAATAAAAACTGGAGCAACTCAGCACATCTCACAATATCTGTGCAGAGAGAGAAACCAAGTTAATGTCTTTAGACCTTTCTTGGAAACCTCTTTTTTGCATGGGTTTTATGGCTGCTTCCACATATATATTTGAAGGCAGAGGATTAGCAGTAAAATGAAGCAGCTCCTTTCTGCTCATCCCTAACCTGTCTCCCATATTACAGTGGGCAGGACAAGCACAGTCAGTCCTCGTAAAGCCACTTCCTGTTCTTACACCAATACCTTTGACATCTCCTGAGGATCTGACTACACCCTCAACATCCCCTCTCTTGACCTTTCCACTAACCCGAAATTGTCAGACTGCTCATCTGATATCCAGCAGAACTTGCCTCAATTCAGTGTTGGGAAGGCCAAAGGCCATTGCCTTTGGTTCCCGTCACACACTCCACTCCCTCACCATCAATTCCATCCCTCTCCGCAACACTGTTTCCGGCTGAAGAAGCCTGTTGGTAAGCCCGGTGTCACACTCAGCTCTGTGATTAGCGTCCACACTGAGATGTCCTGTTCCACCTCTAACTGTGACTGAGTTTAACTCTGCCTCTGCTCTTCTGCTAAAGTCCACATCCATGTCTTTGTCATCTCGACTTAACTATTCCAAATGTTGGATTAGTGGTGCTGGAAGAGCACAGCAGTTCAGGCAGCATCCAACGAGCAACGAAATCGACGTTTCGGGCAAAAGCCCTTCATCAGGAAGCCCTTCCTGATGAAGGGCTTTTGCCCGAAATGTCGATTTCGCTGCTCGTTGGATGCTGCCTGAACTGCTGTGCTCTTCCAGCACCACTAATCCAGTATTTGGTTTTCAGCATCTGCAGTCATTGTTTTTACCTTATTCCAAGTGTTGGTCTCCCACATTCTACCTTCCATAAACCTCAGAGATATCCACATTTCTGTAATTGGGATCCCTTGAACATATTAGTCATTCCATCATTGATGGTCCTGTCCTCAGCTGCCTGGGCCCAAAGCACTGGAATTTTAAGACCTCCACTTCTTCTGCTCCTCCCTCACCTCCTTAACAACCTACCTTTGACCAAACCTTTGGTCATCCAATCTAATCTCTCCAAAAATGGCTTGATTTCACATATTTTTCATAATGCATCTGTGAAGTTCCATATCAATGCATATAATCCACATAATAAAAGCAGTCAGTCAATTAGGTTTGGATTTTAAAAATCTGGAACTAATAATGGCCATGAATCCATTGTCAATTGTCAGAAAACTCCATCTGGTTCACTAATATTCCTTAAGGAGGGAAACTGTCATCCTTACCTTTTCCGGCAATGTGACTGTCTCTTAACTGCCATCTGGGGAATTAGGGATGGGCAATAAATGTTGGCCTAGTCAGTGATGTCCACATCCCATGAATGAGTAAAAAAAATTAGTGCAAAGTAAGATTCCTCAGGTTTTATTGAATTGCTTAACACTCAGCTCTCTGTTAAACTTATTTTCTTATTTACTTGATGAGTGATAATGCAATGAAGTGAGAGTTGTGAAGTTTCAGGAAATGTTGGGGATAACACCATGTTCACAACATTTAAGTTTAATACACAGAAAATCATAACTTGTTTGTATTAATAAACATTCCTGAAGAAGGGCTTATGCCCGAAACGTCGATTCTCCTGCTCCTTGGATGCTGCCTGACCTGCTGCGCTTTTCCAGCAACATGTTTTTCAGCTCTGATCTCCAGCATCTGCAGTCCTCACTTTCTCCTGTATTAATAAACATTGAGTCATTCGCTTGGGATTGCCGAATTAAATTCCACCGAGACGTACGGTCCATACAGATGGAGTGTGGTAACCTTTTACCCCCTCAGTTGGAGCTGGACTGAGATCCAGGCAGCGTGCTTACATTTCCAAATTCATTAATGGACTCATTAATCCACTTTCTAAATAACCTGCTTTAATACATGACTGCAACAGATGGGAACTGAACCCAGGCCTCCTGGCTCAGAGATATGGACAAAAACACTGCAGCACAACAGCCCTGCACTCAAGGTTGGAAAATATTTTCTAATTAACCTGTTCAGAGATTCACCTCCAGAGCACAAGTGACTTGAACCTGGTCTCTTAGCCAAGATGTGATTTGATTTATTTATTGCCATGTGTATCTTGTTTCAGCATACACTGAAAAGTGTTGTAGAGTGTGGCCAATTTCTTAAAACACAGGGTAAAAAAACAAAACAGCACAATCGCTCAGTGGTTAGCATTGCTGCCTCACAGCACCAGGGACCCAGGTTCAGTTCCTGCCTTGGGCAATTATCTATGTGGAATTTGCACATTCTCCCCATGTTTGTGCTGGTTTGATCCGGTTTGCTCCCAAAGTTGAAAGATGTGCAGGCCAGGTGAATTGGCCTGCTAAATTGCCCACAGAGTCCAGGATGTGTAGGTTAGGGGAGCATTAATCAGGGGTAAATATAGGATAATAAGTTAGGGGAATGGGTCTGGGAGGGTCCGTGTGGACTTGTTAGGCCAAAGGGCCTGTTTCCACACTGTAGGGAATCTATGAAAACATGGAATATAAAAGCCAAAACATAAAGAAAAATGTGTCCAACTTCACAGTCCTTCTTGTTAAGTGCTTATCCATGTGCCATGGGTCAGGAGGCTAATACGAGTCCCCATTGCCACAGAAACTAAAGTTGCCCCCTCTTTGGCATGATCACACCTCCACTGTCACCCTTGCTGCTGAATTCTCAGTGGACGTCGCCAATGCAGACACTGTTAATGCTGCCGGGTACCGTACTGTCCCAAACTCAATTCCACTGCGGCCATGAGTCCATTACAGGCTCATCACACTGATGCAGCCACGTGATAATGATGCCAGGTCTCGTAGTGAGTGCAAACTCATACCACCGCCACATCCATGAAACAACACTGGCACAGACATTGCCGGGAATCCAAACCCGTCTCCACCGCAGCATCCATGAGTCGGTGCTGGGACCACCTTGACAATGCAGAAGCTGCTGGGAACCTGAACCCACCTCTGACTTCGCTGCCACAGGTTTGCAATGCCAAGCCCACTCCAATACCTCCTACTGATCCCACTCCAGTCACCCCTGCCGGGTCCACTCCAGTTCACGGTGCGGGGCTCACTTCAGTTTGTGCTGCCGGCCCCACTCCAGTTCATGCCACGGGGGCCATTCCAATCCACGCTGCAGGACCCACTCCAGTCCACGCTACCAGGCCCACTCCAGTCCATGTTCTGCTGGGCCCACTCCAGTCTGTGCTCTGCCAGGCCCACTCCAGTCTGTGCTCTGCCAGGCCCACTCCAGTCCATGTTCTGCTGGGCCCACTCCAGTCCACGCTACCGGGCCCATTCCAGTCCCTGCTCTGCCGGGTCCACTCCAGTCTGTGCTGCTGGGCCCACTCCAGTCCCTGCTCTGCCGGGCCCACTACAGTCCGTGCTGCCGGGCCCACTCCAGTCCCTGCTCTGCCGGGCCCACTCCAGTCCGTGCTGCTGGGCCCACTCCAGTCCCTGCTCTGCCGGCCTGCTACAGTCTGTGCTGCCACGTCCACTCCAGTCCACGCTCTGTCAGGTCCACTCCAGTCCGTGTTACCGGGCCCATTCCAGTCCGTGTTGGTGGGCCCAATCCAGTCCCTGCTCTGCCAGTTCCATTCCAGTCCATGCTACCGGGCCCACTCCAGTCTGTGCTACTGGGCCCACTCCAGTCCATGCTGCCAGGCCCACTCCAGTCTGTGCTCTGCCACGTCCACTCCAGTCCACGGTCTGCTGGGCCCACTCCAGTCCATGCTGCCAGGCCCACTCCAGTCTGTGCTCTGCCACGTCCACTCCAGTCCACGGTCTGCTGGGCCCACTCCAGTCCGTGCTACTGGGCCCACTCCAGTCCCTGCTCTGCCGGGCCCACTCCAGTCCCTGCACTGCCAGGCCCATTCCAATCCGTGCTCTGCCGGGCTGACTCCAGTCCCTGCTCTGCCACGCCCACTCCAGTCCATGTTCTGCTGGGCCCACTCCAGTCCCTGCTTTACCGGGCCCACTCTAGTCCGTGCTGCTGGGCCCACTCCAGTCCCTGCACTGCCGGGCGCACTCCACTACGTGCTGCTGGGCCCACTCCAGTCCCTGCTCTGCCAGGTCCACTCCAGTCCGTGTGGCCGCGCCCACTCCAGTCTGTGCTACCGGGCCCACTCCAGTCCGTGCTGCTGGGCCCAATCCAGTCCCTGCTCTGCCAGTTCCACTCCAGTCCGTGCTACCGGGCCCACTCCAGTCTGTGCTACTGGGCCCACTCCAGTCCATGCTGCCAGGTCCACTCCAGTCCATGGTCTGCCGGGCCCACTCCAGTCCATGCTCTGCCGGGCCCACTCCAGTCCCTGCACTGCCGGGCCCACTCCACTGCGTGCTGCTGGGCCCACTCCAGTCCCTGCTCTGCCGGGCCCACTACAGTCCATGCTGCCACGTCCACTCCAGTCCACGCTCTGCCAGGTCCACTCCAGTCCATGCTACTGGGCCCAATCCAGTCCATGTTCTGCCAGGTGTACTCCAGTCCCTGCTCTGCCAGGTCCACTCCAGTCCACGCTACCGCGCCCACTCCAGTCCGTGCTACCGGGCTCACTCCAGTCCATGCTGCTGGTCCCACTCCAGTCTGCATTCTGCCAGGCCCACTCCAGTCCCCACTCTGCTGGGCCCACTCCAGTCCCTGCTCTGCCAGGTCCACTCCAGTCCGTGCTGCCGCGCCAACTCAAGCCTGTGCCAAAGAGCCCACTCCAGTCCCTGCTCTGCCGGGTCCACTACAGTCCGTGCTGCCACGTCCACTCCAGTCCACACTCTGTAAGGTCCACTCCAGTCCGTGCTACCGGGCCCATTCCAGTCCGTGCTGCTGGGCCCAATCCAGTCCATGTTCTGCCGGGTCCACTCCACTCCCTGCTCTGCCAGGTCCACTCCAGTCCCTGCTCTGCCAGATCCACTCCAGTCCGTGCTGCTGGGCCCACTCCAGTCCGTGCTCTGCCAGGCAAACTCCGGTGCATGCTGCCAGGTCCACTCCAGTCCCTCCACTGCCGGGCCCACTCCAGTCCATGTTCTGCTGGGCCCACTCCAGTCCATGCTCTGCCAGGTCCAACCCAGTCCACGCTCTGCCAGGTCCAACCCAGTCCATGTTCTGCCGCGCCCACTCCAGTCCCTGCTCTGCCGGGCCCACTCCAGTCCGTGTTCTGCCGGGCCCACTCCAGTCCCTCCACTGCCGGGCCCACTCCAGTCCCTGCTCTGCCGGGCCCACTCCAGTCCGTGTTCTGCCGGGCCCACTCCAGTCCCTCCACTGCCGGGCCCACTCCAGTCCCTGCTCTGCCGCGCCCATTCCAGTCCATGTTCTGCCGGGCCCATTCCAGTCCATGTTCTGCTGGGCCCACTCCAGTCCCTGTTCTGCCAGGCCCACTCCAGTCCGTGCTGCTGGGCTCACTCCAGTCCGCGCTCTGCCGGGCCCACTCCAGTCCATGTTCTGCCAGGCCCACTCCAGTCCCTGCTGCTGGGCCCACTCCAGTCCGTGCTGCTGGGCTCACTCCAGTCCGCGCTCTGCGGGCCCTCTCCAGTCCATGTTCTGCCGGGCCCATTCCAGTCCATGTTCTGCCGGGCCCACTCCAGTCCCTGTTCTGCCAGGCCCACTCCAGTCTGTTCTGCTGGGCCCACTCCAGTCCATGTTCTGCCAGGCCCACTCCAGTCCCTGCTGCTGGGCCCACTCCAGTCTGTGCTGCTGGGCCCACTCCAGTCTGTGCTGCTGGGCCCACTCCAGTCCATGTTCTGCTGGGCCCACTCTAGTCAATGCTGTCGGGCCCACTCCAGTCCGTGCTGTCGGGCCCATTTGCTGCCACCGATGTCTTTGCTGCGACTGAGCTCTTCACGAAGAGGTAAATGAAATAAAGTCAAGAGGTAGGGACATTACCACTGTGCCACAGGAGCACCTGTAGTCACAGTGTGTCCTTGGATTTTGTTCTTGAATGAAATATCTAGTCATTTTCTTCAATCATCAGTTCAGAGATGTTAGTTACATGTGTATTTTCCCGATCAACCTGTTCACAAGTGTTAGCTTACACCTCTTAAATGGGTGGCTCTTAAACATGGGACTCCTAGGTCAGAGGTGGGATACTACCACTGTGCCATGAGACTCCCAGTTAAAGTTGAAATAAAAATATCCTTTTCCTGCCAGGAGGTGTGCCTGGCAGATTTGGAAACAGGGTAAAAACAATGACTGCAGATGCTGGAAACCAGATTCTGGATTAGTGGTGCTGGAAGAG
This sequence comes from Chiloscyllium punctatum, assembly GCF_047496795.1. Lineage (NCBI taxonomy): Eukaryota > Metazoa > Chordata > Chondrichthyes > Orectolobiformes > Hemiscylliidae > Chiloscyllium > Chiloscyllium punctatum. Next base: position 99,892,931 of record NC_092749.1, on the reverse strand, counting down.
CACAGCAGTTCAGGCAGCGTCCAAGTAGCTTCGAAATCGACGTTTCGGGCAAAAGCCCTTCATCAGGAATAAAGGCAGTGAGCCTGAAGCGTGGAGAGATAAGCTAGAGGAAGGTGGGGGCGGGGAGAAAGTAGCGTAGAGTACAATGGGTGAGTGGGGAGGGGATGAAGGTGATAGGTCAGGGGGGTTCAGTGAAATAAGATTGGTTTAGCGAATCGGTGACATCTTGTGTCAGGAGGTCGAAAATGCTGCATTTTTGGACATAAGGCCTTCCAAATTCCCAACTGTGAGCCAAAGGGCTTCAAGCTAATTAAATACTTTTGTCCTGGAAACACAGTTTACGTGTAGGAGAACGCAGTCACCCACACACAATAGTATGGTTCCATTAATGTAACTTGTATTTATTGATCACCTCCAGATAATACGTCTGCCTGACAGCATCGATAGAAAGAAAAACAGTTGACATTGAGTCCAGTGATGGTCCTTCAGAACCTGACACAAAATGTTAACTCTGCTTTTTTCACTTCAGACCTGCTGAATTTCTCTAGCACTTTCTGTTTTTGTTTCAGATTTCCAGCACCCACAGTTCTTTGCTTCATTAAGTGGGTGACACGGTAGCTCAGTGGTTAGCACTGCTGCCTCATAGCACCAGGGACCTGGGTTCGATTCCTGCCTTGGGCAACTGTCTGTGTGGAGTTTGCACATTCTCCCCGTGTCTGCGTAGGTTTCCTCCGGGTGCTCCGGTTTCCTCCCACAGTCCAAACATGTGCAGGTTAGGTGAATTGGCCATGCTAAATTGTCCATACTGTTAGGTGCATTAGTCAGGGGTAAATATAGAGGGGTGTGTTGCTTTCTGGAGGGTCGGTGTGGACTTAATGGTCTGTTTCCATACTGTAGGGAATCTAATCTAAAACAGCCTTAAGTGCCTCACAAAAGAGTTATCAAGGAATTCAAATGATGCCAAGTGATATTGGGACAGGCAGGCAAAAGGTTGGTTGAATAGATAGGTTTTCTGGAACAGCTTCAAGGAGATGAGAAAGGCAGGGAGATATAAAGTGGGAGGGACAGCGTCCAGGGCCCAGGAAACTAAAGACAGTTCTACACACAAAGGATGGCAGATATTTGGAACTTTCTTCCACAAACTGTACAAAAAAAACCCAAAAGATTTGTGGATGTAAGGCAGGTGTATGGAGTTAGGCCACAGGTCAGCCATGATCTCACGGAATGGTAGTATGGGCTTGAAGGGTTGAATGACCAACTCTTGCTCAGTATTGTGGGATGTTGTAGCTGAGAGTGCAGACAAGGCCTTGGATTTGTACCACAGCTGACAGTGCGTCAATCTCTCAGTATAGCACTGAAGTGACAGCGTCTATCCAAAACGTGTCATCACAGACAGGAGCCAAGAATTATAATTCAAACCAATAGGTACCTCTTCTAATATTAATAAAACTCGAGTAAGAAATGAATCCTTGCAATTAATAAATGAACTGAAATGGGATATTGAAGTTAATGCAAGAGGAAATAATTTGCTGGTCGGTTGAAACAAGGCAGGGGAATAAAAGAGGTCTTCATTCATAGGATGTGGGTGTCACTATCAAGGCCAGTATACATTTCCCATTCTGAATTACCCCCAAGACAAGCTGTGCTAGTGCAATAGGCAAAATGCTCTCCCCTTGCCCTGTACAATCAATGATCAGATATGGATTGCCAAGCATTGATCTCTGATTTCCGAATCCCATCCCTGTTGACAGCGACACTGTGTGGATTAATCCCACAGGAGTGTGGGGAACCAGGGTTATGACAGTCTTACAAACCTTTTATAAAACATGGTTACTTATAACGCTGACCAAGGTGTGTGAAAAGGCTGTGGGCTGTGGTATGATAACACACACACACACACACACACGCACACACACGCGCATACACACACTTGCACATGCACACGCATGAACACGCACACACACAGGTGCACACACACATACACACATGCATGAACACGCACACATGCGTGCACACACACATGCGCACACACACATTAAAATATAAGGAGGGAAGAAATTGTGAAGTGAAAATAAAATTAATTCGGTCTAAGATACTGGGATCACAACATTCGAACTTATTTCTAACCTGTTAAAGTAAACCACCCGAAAAAATAGTCAGTGTTCTGAATTATGATCATTGACTGAATCTTTAGTTAAATATAGAAAGTTTCAGACTCGATTGAGTCATACAGCATGGAAGCAGACCCTTCAGTCCAACCAATCCATGCCAACTATAATCCCAAATTTATCTTGTCCCACCTGCCTGTACTTGGCCCATATCCCTCCAGACATTTCTTATTCATGTACTTATTCAAACGTTTTTTAAATGTTGTAACTGTATTCCCATCCACCACTTCCTCTCATTCCACATACGGACCAATCTCTGGTTAAACAAAATTGCCCCTCATGTCCTTTTAAAATCCTTTTCCTCTCACCATCCAAATAAGCTCTTGAAATTGCCCAGCGTAGGTAAAGACACTTGTCAGTCACCTTATCTATGCTCCTCATGATTTGAATAACAGCACCTCTCGACCTCCTACACTCCAGTGAGAAAAGTCCCAGCCTCTCTCTATAACGCAAACCTTGCATTCCAGCAACATTCTGGTAACAGGATGGGAACAGGAGGAGCCCACAATCTTGTTCTGCCCTTCAGTTAGATCATGCCTGATCTGTAATGTAACTCCATCTATCCTCCTTGGTTCTGTAAATCCTTACGTTAAAAAAAACTACATATTCCAGATTTTGATTTTTCAATTGACCTACAGCCCCACCAGATTATGATGCCAGAAATGAAATGCTTAAGGTTAGCAACAGGCTCAACTCAGAGCCAACAGCAGCTGAGTTATCATTTAAAGTGAAGGGAAGCAACACAAACCTGCATCTAAACAGTGAGACACTAAACAGTGGTTTATAGAAACCAGTATGGACAATTGGTATGGACAAAGCAATATGAGTAATTGGCCAATTCTGCGAAAATAGACCGAAAACAAGGATGCGTTGACAGCGTCGGCTCAGGTAGTGCATAAAGAATCTTATGTGAAACATAGTTAAAAATCACACAATATTAGGTTGTAGTTCAACAGGTTTAATTGGAAGCACTAGCTTTTGGAGCACCGCTCCTTCATCAGGTGGTTGGCAGTCCTATGAAAGCTAGTGATTCCAATTAAACCTGTTGGACTATAACCTGGTGCTGTGTGATTTTTAACTTTGTCCACCCCAGTCCAACACCGGCATCTCCATATGTGGAACATAAACACCAGCGCAGCCCTGTTAGTCTGAATGCACTACGTTCTGTGTTGCGAAATATATGCAACTTAATATGATCCCCGTTCACTGGTGACCTTCAGGTCAGATCACGAATATCAATTTTCTCAGTGTCAATTCTGACAAAAAGAGTCTTATCATGCGAGGATTTACAAACAACAATCATAAAGTCTTCAGGCAACTCTTCGTCTTTTAAAGCTTTGAAAGCACAATGGCCCATATTAATGTAAGTAAATTAGGCAAGAATACACTATTCTCCTGATGGATGGTCGCTAATGCTGCCTGTCATGGTTGGGAAATAATATTTCACATCTAATTAACTGCATACCTCTTCTTTCCAACTGATTTGGTCCTCATCCATCAAGTTGTGCGGCCCCTTTCATTCTGGCTCTGCCCTGCTTATACCTCACCTCCTCCAAAAGGTCTGTTCTGGAGATGTTTACATCCCTCTGTGTTTATACCCACAGTTTGCATTCTCCATGCTGTGCCCCTTGTTTGCGGCCTTTGTCATTTTTCACCCTTCGTGAGGTGCTGGCTCCACAATGTCTTTTGGGAGATAGTTTGAAAGGGGTAATTTTTAAAAAGATTTGTTTTAAAATAATTTTAATATGTACACACAGCTGTGGGCTCTGTGGGTGCAACTGGAATGTAGGGGCAGGGACAGGCCGGGGATTCCGGGCACACGCTCAATCGTTAAGATGATAAGATGGAGGAGCTCACGTAGGCCATTCAGCCCATTGAATCTGCTTCACCAATCAATCAGATTATGGCTGATCTGATAATCGTAGAAACCCTAAAAATACAGAGATAGACGATTTGGCCTGCACCTCTGAAGAGCACCCCACCCAGACCCACACCGCCACCTCTGCGTGGGGCTTTTACCATGGCTAACCCACCTAGCCTGCACAACCTTGCACACTTCAGGGTAATTTTGTTCCTCATGGCCAATCCACCTAACCTGCACAGCTTTGGACTGTGGGAGGAAACCCAGGCAGATAGTGCAAACTTCACATAGACAGTTGCCCAAGGGTAGAAACTGAACCCATGTCCCTGGCACTGTGAGGCAGCAGTGCTAACCACTGAGCCACTGTGCTGCCCTACTCCAATTTCCTGCCTTTTGCCCATAACCCTTGAACCCCTTATCGATTAAAAATTGGTCTATCTCAGCTTTGACACTCAGCACTACCTCAGCACTTAACCATCTAGCCTTGCATGGAACTGGTGGAGGCTGGTACAACTACAGCATTTAAAAGACATCTGGATGGGTACATGAATAGGAAAGGTTTAGAGGGATATGGGCCAAATACCAGCAAATGGGACAAGGTTAGTTTAGGATACGTGGCCAAGTTGCACCAAAGGGACTGTTTCCGTGCTGAACCTCGCTATGACAACCCACTGTGGTGTGAAATTCCACAGATTCACTACCCTCCAAGAGAACAAATTCCTCCTCATCTCTACCTTAAATGTGTGCCCTTATTCTGAGATGATGTCCTCTGATCCTGGGCTCTCTGGATAGTTAACTGGAGCTGCATTTTTAATCTGCCAACCTTCTTACGCCAAATCGAGACAACTCGGACTGGCAGGAATGCTACAACCTGATTGGCTGACCATTATCTCCTTAACCGGCACATGGTTGCCTTTTGTATTCTTTTCCATCACTGAATATTCGAAGACAGTTCACTCAAAATACTGATGTTTGTCATTAGCATTGAGTACAGGAGTTGGGACATCATGTCACAGTTGCATAAGACATTGGTAAGGCTACACTGGAGTACTGCATACAATTCTGGTCACCCCTGCCAGAGGAAGAAAGTTAGCAAAAACGTTTGACAAGAATGTTACCGAGACTGGAAGGTTTGAGTTATAAGGAAAGGCTGGATAGGCTAGAACGTTGGGTGGATGAAATGTGACGAATCATGAGAGGCATGGATAGGATAGACAGACAAGGTCTTTTCCCCAGAGTAAGGGAGTCAAAAACTAGAGGGCATAGGTTTAAGCTGAGAAGGGAAAGATTTAAAAGGGACCTGAGAGACAACCTTTTCACACAGAGGGTGGTGCGTGTATGGAACGAGCTGCCAATGGAAGGTACAATTATAACATTTAAGTTATAATTGTTCCGCCTCGGAACACTTCAACCCCAGGGCATCAATGTGGACTTCAACAGCTTCCTCATTTCCCCTTCCCCCACCTCATCCTAGTTTCAAACTTCCAGCTCAGTTACTGTCTCCGTGACTTGTCCGACCTGCCTATCTTCTTTTCCACCTATCCACTCCACCCTCTCCTCCTTGGCCTATCACCTTCATCTCCTCCCCCACTCACCCATTGTACTCTATGCTACTCTCTCCCCACCCCCACCCTCCTCTAGCTTATCTCTCCACGCTTCAGGCTCACTGCCTTTATTCCTGATGAAGGGCTTTTGCCCGAAACGTCAATTTCACTGCTTGTTGGATGCTGCCTGAACTGCTGTGCTCTTCCAGCACCACTAATCCAGTATAACATTTAAAAGTCATTTGGACAGGTACACAAATAGGAAAGGTTTAGAGGGATATGGGGCCAAATGCAAGAAAATGGGATTTGTTCAGTTTGTGAACCTGGGCATAGATGGGTTGGGCCAAAGGGTCTCTTTCCATGCTGTATGACTCTGTTAAACCAACATTGCCTAGCTGTGAAATGCTGTCACTCAATGGAGCTGAGTAAGGACATTGCTGGCTATTGAAGGGCTGCTGGAAAAGAGAAGTGACATACATCTGTAGGCACAGGTTAAACCGGGGGCAAGAGGCTTTGGCAGTTTTTCTGTAGAAAGCGATGAGCAAAATGGACGACACACTGGTTTTCACACAGCGCTGCTGATTGTCTTACATCCCAGTGAGTTCTGGGCACAGCTTAAAGCTGCTGGATTACATCAGGATGCACAGCATCTCCCCTGATAATCTTCTCTCTGCTGTCTTACTGGAGGCACTAACCCAGTTATTTCAGTCATAGCGAACAAACAACTGCAGGGACCGGAGATCTGAAACCCAGCAAGTCGGCCTGCATCATGGAAAGGAAAACAGAGATAACGTTCTCGAGTGTTGTACTCCTTCTTTAGCAGTTAGCGTTAAAAATCATACAACACCAGGTTATAGTCCCCAACTATTATTCCCTACAGTGTGGAAACAGGCTCTTCAGCGCAACAAGTCCACACCGACCCTCTGAAGAGTAACCCTCCCAGGCCCATTTCCCTCTGACTAATGCACCTAACACTCTGGACAATTTAATATGGCCAATTCACCTAACCGGCACGTCTTTGGACTGTAGGAGGAAACCCATGCAGAGAATGTGCAAACTCCACACAGACAGTTGCCCACGGCTGGAATTGAACCTGGGATGCTGGTACTGTGAGGCAGTAGTGCTAACCACTGAGCCACCGTGCCGCCCTTAGGTGAAGGAGCAGCGCTCCGAAAGCTAGTACTTCCAAATAAACCTGTTGAGACTATAGCCTGGTGTTGTGTGATTTTTTTTTAACTTTGTCCATCCCTGTCCAATACTGGCACCTCCACATCAGCAGTTAAAGCAGCAAGGAAAAGCTGATGACAAGGATTGGGGGTGAGGGGGGAGGGTGGGAGAGAAGTGCGCAAATAAGTGGAGAGGGAGTCCACAGAAAGCGAGAAATGGTGAGGCAGACAAAGGGATTGTTGATGGTCAGCCAGGGAAAAAGAGAGGTGATATTGAGGACTATAACGAGTTTGAAGATAGATTGTCTGCACTAAAGGCAATCCATTCATGACAGGACCTGGGGTATGGGGGTAGGTTAAGGACAAGGAATCGGGGTGTTTGCGCTCTGAAATTGTTAAACTCGATATTGAGTGCTGAAGGCTGTTAGATTTCTAAGTGGAGGCTGATGCTTTATTTCTCCTGCCTGCATTGAGTTTCACTGAAGCACTCCAGCAAGCCTAATACAGTAATATTTATTTCAGGCTGTTTTGAAGAATTACACAGCGTCATTTCAGGGCCATAATTAACATTAAAGAAATTGGAAAAAGTCAGAAAGACCTTTCCATTAACTGCGATGGGGGAGGGTAGACCACCAATCTGTCTGGGGGCTCTGTACAGAATGGCAGAGCTGGTGTGATTTTTAATAAAGGCCAGAACATTATGTTGTTTAAATTAAAATGTTTGACTCTCTTGCTGAAATGTAGGTGCATGTTTCTTTCAGGGAACACTGAATGTCTGAATGTCATTAATTCAAAGGTCAATTGCAATTTGGGCTGCAGATTTCTCGGCTTTCCAATGTCTGACTTGGTTTCTTTGCATTCTTTTATAAAAAGACAGAAGAAAATAAAAATCACTGAAAATCACTGGAGCAGCTGAAATATGGTGACAGATTTCTGCCTCAGTTCTATATAAATAATTCTGCATAATATGTACACACTGCTGTGGGCTCTGTGGGTGCAACTGGAATGTAGAGGCAGGGACAGGCCGGGGATTCCTGGCACACGTTCAATTGTTAAGAGCATAAGATGTAGGAGCTCATGTAGGCCACTCAGCCCATTGAATCTGCTTCACCAATCAATCAGATTATGGCTGATCTGATAACCTTAGAAACCCTAAAAACATTTATGATGGAAGATGTAACAGTTAAACATCCACACTTGCAGTTCTGCTTGGCTGTGACACAATTAGATGGCGCTGTTACAGGAGTTTCAATGTTAAATGTAGCATCCAGCCTGTCACATCAAGCTCAGTGGTAAATAGTCAGTGCTGTGCAAGGGTTTGAAATCTGAAGTAGCATAATTTTGTATGCCTTTTTGCGAAAATCTTCTGCATATTTTTCCTCTGCTTTCAATAGATTTATACAACATATGTTCTTTTCATATGTTGTTCACTCTTTGTCGGTGATGCATGTTTGTGGACATGGTATCAATCAAGCAGACTGCTTTGACCTGGAGGGTGCCAAGCTTCTTGGGTATTGACAGAGCTGTACCCAGTCAGGTGAGGATATTCTATCTCATTCCTGACTTGTGCCTTGTAGATGATGGACAGGCTTTGGGGAGTCAGGAGGTGGGTTACTCACTGCAGGATTCCTAGCGTCTGATCTGCTCTTACAGTCACGGTGTTTACTTGGCCAGTTCAAATCAGTTTCTGGTCAACAGTACCTCCTAGGATGGTGACAGTGTGGTATTCAGTGATGGTAATGCCATTGAATGTCAAAGGGCGATGTTTAAATTGTCTTCTACTGGAGATGTTCACTGTTGGCACTTGTATGGCATGAATGTTACTTGTCGCTGTTCAGTCCAAGCCTGGATATTGTCACTTGAACACTGGAGAAGGTTCAGAAAATATTTACAAGGATATTATCAAGAGTGGAAGGTTTGAATTATAAGGAGAGGCTGGATAGGCTGGGACCTTTTCCACTGGAGCGTAGGAGGTTGAGGGGTGTCCTTGTGCAGGTTTATAAAATCATGAGGGGTACAGATAAGGTGAATAGCAAAGGTCTTTTCCCTAGGTTGAGGGAGTTCAAAACTAGGGTGCATAGTTTTAAGGTGAGAGGAAAAAGTTTTGAAAAGGACACAAGGGGCAACGTTTTTACACAGAGGGTGGTTCGTATGTGGAATGAACTGCCAGAGGAAGTCGTGGATGTAAGTACAATGTCAATGTTTGAAAGGCATTTGGATAAGTACACCAGTAGGAAAACTTTGGAAGGAAATGGGCCAAACGCAGGCAAGTGGGACTAATTTAATTTGGGAGCATGGTCGGCTTGGACTAGTTAGACCGAAGGGTCTATTTCCGTGCTGTATGACTGATTCAGCACCTAAGGTTACACAAATAGCGCTGAATATTGGGTATGCTGAGGATATATGATGTGATAGTGGTGTGTTAGAGTTGAATTGGAGTCTGAGTTGCTCTGGCAACATGAATTTTACTTGAGGCCTGAAGCTGTGGAGAGTGACAGTACAGGCTCCAACATTTTCCCATTACATGGCTGACCAGGGATCTCTCCTGCTCCTGTCACCTCCACTGATGCGTGTTCAAAGGATTTACAGGTTTTACTGTGTTATGAATGGGATTCGAACTGGGAGCTTCTCTCTCCAAAGCAGGGACCATAAGACATAGGAGCAGAAATTAGGCCATTCAGCCCATTGAGTCTGCTCCACCATTCAATCATGGCTGATACGTTTCTCAATTCCATTCTTCTGCCTTCTCCCGTAACCCTTGATCCTCTTACTACTCAAGAAACTATCTCTCTCAGTCTTAAATATACTCAATATATTTGTCATGATGATGGGGTGTACAATCAGATGAAATGTACTGCTATCAGAGTATTGTAGCATTGCTGGTGTCATTTTTGGCTCAATACTCATTGTAAAATGGTGACCGCAATTTCCCTTCCCACATGGTTAAAGATGCCCTCCAACGCATCTCGTCCACATCCCGCACCTCCGCCCTCAGACCCCACCCCTCCAACCGTTACAAGGACAGAACCCACCCTGGTGCTCCCCTTCCACCCTACCAACCTTCGCATAAATCAAATCATCCGCAGACATTTCCGCCACCGCCAAACAGACCCCACCACCAGGGATATATTTCCCTCCCCACCCCTTTCCGCCTTCCGCAAAGACTGTTCCCTCCGTGACTACCTGGTCAGGTCCACGCCCCCAATAACCCACCCTCCCATCCTGGCATCTTCCCCTGCCACCGCAGGAACTGCAAAACCTGTGCCCACACCTTCTCCCTCACCTCCATCCAAGGCCGTAAAGGAGCCTTCCACATCCATCAAAGTTTTAACTGCACATCCACTAATATCATTTATTGTATCCGTTGCTCCCGATGCGGTGTCCTCTACACTGGGGAGACTGGGCGCCTCCTAGCAGAGCACTTTAGGGAACATCTCCGGGACACCCGCACCAATCAACCACACCACCCTGTGGCCCAACATTTCAACTCCCCCTCCCACTCTGCCGAGGACATGGAGGTCCTGGGCCTCCTTCACAGCCGCTCTCTCACCACCGGACGCCTGGAGGAAGAACGCCTCATCTTCCGCCTTGGAACACTTCAACCCCAGGGCATCAATGTGGACTTCAACAGTTTCCTCATTTCCCCTTCCCACACTCACACTAGTTCCAAACTTCGAGCTCAGCATTGTCTCCATGACTTGTCCGGACTTGTCCTACCTGCCTATCTTCTTTTCCACCTATCCACTCCACCCTCTCCTCCCTGACCTACCACCTTCATCCCCTCCCCACTCACCTATTGTACTCTATGCTACTTTCTCCCCACCCCCACCCTCCTCTAGCTTATCTCTCCATGCTTCAGGCTCTCTGCCTGCATTCCTAATGAAGGGCTTTTGCCCGAAACGTCAATTTTACTGCTCCTTGGGTGCTGCCTGAACTGTTGTGCTCTTCCAGCACCACTAATCCAGAATCTGGTTTCCAGCATCTTACCTTATAAAATGGTGAACCAGGCAGCTTCTAACATAGGTGCAAATTACTGCAGGTATTGGAACCTGAACTGAAAACAACGAATGCTGGAGATCACAGCGGGTCAGACGTCTAGGTGACTCTTCATCAGAGCTGGCAGCTTCTAGGTGATGAGACATCAGCTCTCAGCTCTCTTCTCTGATCCAGAAGATGACCCAATTACTGACCACTTAAATGTCTGAGTAGCACTTAATTTGATGGGCTGTCTCTAAAAGAGCTTTCCCAGGCAGTGAGCAAGACCGACTCCAGGTTCCATTAAGCCCTGCCCATTGTGTCTGAGGTCGTGCTGTAGTATTTATAATCCCCACCGGAGGACGGAAGGGTGCACTTACAAGGTGACTTTTTTTAGATTAGATTCCCTACAGTGCGGAAACAGACCCTTCGGCCCAACAAGTCCACACCGACCCTCTGAAGAGTAACCCACCCAGACCCATTTCCCTCTGACTAATGCACCTAATACTATGGGCAATTTTGCGTGGCTAATTCATCTGACCTGCACATGTTTGGACTGTGGGAGGAAACCGGAGCACCCGGAGGAAACCCACGCAGACACGGGGAGAATGTGCCATCTCCACACAGACAGTCGGCCAAGGCTGGAATCGAACCTGGGACCCTGGAGGCAGCAGTGCTAACCACTGAGCAACTGTGCCACCCCACCATGGCCTTTTCCATTATGAACATGGGTATCCAAAACTATGTGCAGTTGTAAGTTGTTTTTAAAATCTTCATGGATAAGAATAGATTGATGGGTAAACTAAGATTATCTGCAATGGACACCAAAAAATGTTTTTAAAGAAATCTTCACTATCACAAAGACATTGGAAGAACAACCATTATTTTGAATATGTCTGCCCAATTCCCTCCATTATTGCTTCCCTTCCAGTGCAAATATAAGCTCTGATGGTCTAAAATATTAAGTCAAGGCAATCGAGCTGTCTCTATTGAGATCACCTTTGCTCAATGCTGCATGTTTTTAGTTTGCAATTCACAGAAAGGATTAATCAGTCAGAGCACAAAGCCATTATTTTGTACTCATCTGTTATCGGTAATTATCAATTACAAATTCAATACACAGTGAAAACATTACACACAGTCTGACAATAACTGTAAACACTTGCACAATGCCTTACTCTCTGAGAATCAGCATGGATAATAGGCAGCACCTACCTCACAGATTTTGTCTAATGAAGGAACGAAGTAGTCATCGCAGACAATTGCCAGAGCGTAGAACATGTACATGGTCTGTGGGAGAAAGAAAGAGGTTGAAAGGAATTGTTTAAACCACATGTGTTGTATCTTCCACTGAAACAATGATATTGTACAGATACAGTTATGTAAGAGTTGGGCATGTCTCCTGAACAAACCTCTTCCGAACAGAACAATTTGTTCTTTAATCACGCTTAGTGGTAAGAAATGGTTAGCTGTAAGAAATGGTTAGCTATCAGATGTCATTAGTTATTGCATTTTCATCAGTCAAAATGAAACACTTTACTTCAGAGTGTAAATGACAGCTCCAATTAATAAACAATTAATTTTGGCGGAACAGACTCGATGGGTCTATTCTATGACCCTACAAGCTTGGACTTAAGGGGAGATGATTGTGTAGTGGTATTGTTACTGGATGAACAGGCCACTGGGTTCAAACCTCGCCACTGCAAACTTGATGGAATTTACACATAATTAATCAACAAAAATATGGAATTTGAAGCTAGTCTCGGTAATGAGGAGCACGAGCATGAAGCGATCATCCAAAATTGCAAAAACTCATGTGGTTCACTAATCCGTGAGGGAAGAAAAGTTGGCATTATCTGATTAGGCTTACAAGTGAATCTGGAAATGCAGCAATGTTGTTGTCTCTTAACTGCCCTCGGAAATGGCTGAGAAATCAATTAGGGATAGGCAACAAACACCTGTCAGCAACACTTTAACAAGATAGACCATCACTGTGAGTACGGTACCTGTTCACTTTGAGAGATACCACCTCACGTTGAAACATTTGCAATACTACATGGAGCTCACCCAACGAAATGGCTTTATGTTAAACTCACCCTTGTTCCACAACCCTAAGTATTCTTGCCTAACAAAATGCCAGCGATCTCAATTTTAATACCTTGTTGACCCTTGATCTCAGCTTCCCTCCCTGGCTGAAGTCCAGATTTCCACTGCCTTGGTGTGAAGTATTGCTTCCTGCCACCAAACGCCCTGGCTCCAAGACAAACCTCAAACTTCATCTGCTCAAACTCTCCTGTGGATAACACAGTCCCAGATCATATGGTTAAATAGAAAGATGTTACATTAAACATAGGATCAAGCCTGATATTCTAAAACAGGCCTGAATTTTGGGTTCTGTCTTTAACTTTTCTATATCACTTAATTATTGTTATGCTTCTTGGCACTCAGATTCATAGAGTACAGCACGGAAACAGACCCTTCGGTCCAACTCGTCCATGCCGACCAGATATCCTAAATTAATCTGATCCCACTTGCCAGCACTTGGCCCATATCCCTCTAACCCCTTCCTATTTATATACCCATCGAGATGCCTGTTGGATGTTGTAATTATACCAGCCTCCACCACTTCCTCAGGCAGTTCGTTCCATACACGCACCACCCTCTGCGTTAAAAGGTTGCCCCTCAGGCCCCTTTTAAATCTTTCCCCTCTCAGCTTAAACCTATGCCTTCTAGTTTTGGACTCCCCTACACTGGGAAAAAGACTTGGCTATTTATCCTATTTATGCCCCTCACGGTTTTATCAACTTCTATAAGGTCATCCCTTAAGGTATCTATTTTTATTTTGACAGGACCATGGTATTGAGTGAGAATTTTCTGGGGATATGCATTGTTGTGATAGGATAACTATGCTGTATGACCTACTTCCCAGCACGAAAAGAAAAATTCTTGTCATAGCCTATATTTCAGCTGCTCTGCTTAGGGTTAACCTCGCTGAAACATTGAAAAATTAATTATGGCTCCTCCCTAATTAAAATCAATGACATTTACAAATGAATTAATATCATCCTGATCACTGCTGTCACTTAGACTGAAAAATAATTGTGTTGGTGGACCTTGGCAACCCAACAATAATACTTGTATAAGTATTAATGCTAATCTGAATTTCTATAATGCTAATTTATATGTTTGTATATTTGGATACCTGATTGTCCTTGAGTGTATTGCAGTACAGTATGATTTATTGAATTGTATGAACAAATCAGTGTGGAGGTTTGAGAGAGAGGGAGAACAGAATGAAAAACAATTCCAGACTCTTAATTGTTCATCGCCACATGGATGCAATTAGTGAGGGACGGGTCAAGAATTTTCTTTTCAATGTATTGATCATCGAAATAGGTCATGGGCTTTCATAGTTAGGGAATTACAAAGGGCCAGCTCAATAAAAATCTACTGATACCTAAAGTAATGATCCAGTTCCATACACAGTTCAACACTGGTTCGCCATTTAATCTGGGAATATCTTCACATTGCATTGTACGCCCTTCCATCTTGAATTCAGAAAACTCCTTTATCACAAGGGATCAATTCTGATGAAGTAGCCAGTGAAATATAGGTCAGTTTTAACTACATTCCCATTTTATTGCCTGTAGTCTTGAAGTCCTCAGATGGGATTGTACTTCCCTCGCCTTTTCATTTGTCTAGCTCATAATATTTGCTATATCTAACCAGCATTACTTTAACATGGTCTGATCCTGAATGAGATTGGTGACATATCGATGCTCCATTCACAAGACTGAATGACCATAGCAAGGCGACAATGCATATGATTGGCTCAAGTGTTATGCTAATCTGAATTTCTATAATGCTAATTTATATGTTTGCATTATTGTATTCCTGCTGTCCTTGGAAGTAATGCCACATTTGCTTGCCACATGGATTTTGAAAAGCTTTGATTTGTTATCTATGTGGTGTTTATTATAATTCAAGCATGTAGGAGGGTATGTCAGAAGCAATACCAGGAACACCTAAAAATGGGGTGTCAAGTGATAGATCTAAGTGATCCCACAACCAATGGATCTGCAGTCCTGCCAGATCTAGTCGTGAATAAACAACTCACTGGAGGAAGAGAAGGCTCCACAAGTAGCCCCACCCTCAATGACAAGGGAGTCAGCACAAAAAAAGGCTGACGTTTTTTAAAAATCCCGACAGCCCAACAACTCCATACAACAACAATCCGCCCTATCACCCCACACCCACCCCTGACTAATGCATCTAACCTACACATCCCTGAACACTATGGGCAATTTAGCATGGCCAATTCACCTAACCTGCACATCTTTGAACTATGGGAGGAAACTGGAGCAAACGCACGCAGACATAGAGAGAATGTGCAAACTCCACACAAACAGTCGCCCAAGATTGGAATTGAATCCAGGTTCCTGGTGCTGTGAGGCAGCAGTGCTAACTACTGAGCCATCTTACCACAACATTCTTCAGCCAGACATGTCAAGCAGATGATGCATTTCTGCTGCCTCCAGAGATCCCAGATACCAGTCTCCAGACAATTTAATTCAGTCCACATGATAGCAAATAACAATGGGAGGCACTGGATAGTGCAAAGACAATGGGCCCTGACAGCATTCCAGCAATAGTAATGAAGGCTTGTGTTCCAGAACTTGCTGCTCCCCTAGCCAAGCTCTTCCAGTACAGTTACAACATTGACACCTACACGACAATGTGGAAAGTTTCCTGGGTACTTCCCGTACACAAAAAGCAGGACAAATCCAACCTGGCCAATTACCGCCCCATCAGTTTACTCTTGGACATCAAATGGAAGGTGTCATCAACAGAGCTATCCAGCGGCACCTGCTCAGTGAGGCCCAGTTTGGGTTCCGCCAGGAGCACTCAGCTCCTGACCTCATTCCAGCCTTGGTTCAAACATGGACAAAGGAACTGGATTCCAAAGGTGAGGTGAGAGTGATTGGACTTAATATCAAGGTCACAGCTGACTGAGTTTAGGTATCAAGAAGCCCTAGTAAAATTGATGTCAATGGGAATCAGGGAGAAAACTCTCCACTTGGTGCAGTCATACCTGTCACATCGCAAGATGGTTGTGGTTGTTGGAGGTCAGTCATCTTAGCTCCAGGATATTTCTGCAGGAATTCCTCAGGGTGGTGCCCTGGGCTCAACTATCTTCAGTTGCTTCACCTTCCCTCCATCGTAAGGTCAAAAGGGGGTGGGGGGGGGGGGGGGGGGGGGGGTTGTTCGCTGATGATTGCACAATGTTCAGCATCATCCATGACCCCTCAGGCCATGTCTAAAATGCAACAAGACTTAGCCAATATCTAGGGTTGGGCTGACACATGGCCAGTAGCATTCATGCCACACAATTACCAAGCAAACATCTCCAACAAGACAGAATCTAACCCTTGTCTCTTGACATTCAATGACATTACCATTGAATCCCCCACTATCAGCATCCTGGAGGCTTATAATGTATCAGAAACTGAACTAGATGAGCCATAAAAATACTGTGACCACAACAGCAGGTCAGACGTGAGGAAGTTGCAGCAACTAACTCACTCCTTGACTCCCTAAAGCCTATCCACCACACACACACGGCATGAGTCAGGATGCTCAACTGGCATCACATCCACAAACATCCATTCCCTCCACTACCAATGCTCAGTAGCAGCTGTGCATACCAACTACAAAATGCTTTGCAGGAGTTCACTAAGGTAGCACCTTAGACAGCACCTTCCAAACCTACGACCACTACCGTTCAGGAGGACAAGGGGAACAGGTACGTGAGAACACTAATGTCTGCAAATTCCTTGTTGCTGGTTGAAAATCCTGGAACTCAAAAAGTGTGGCACTGGAAAAGCACAGCTAGTCAGGCAGCATCCGAGGAGCAGGAGAGTAGACGTTTTGAGCGCAGGCTCTTCATCAGGAAGAGCTTATGCTCAAAACGTCAACTCTCCTGCTCCTCGGATGCTGCCTGACCTGCTGTGCTTTTCCAGCACCACACTTGACTTTGATCTCTAGCATCTGCAGTCCTCATTTTTGCAAAATCCTGGAACTCCTTCCCTAACAACATTGTAGGTCATCTACACCAAATGGTCTACAGTGGTTGAAAGCATTTTCTCAAGGACAACAATGGCTAGGTAATAGATGCATGCCCAGCCAGTAATCACCTGAATGAATTTTAAAAACTCCGTGAATGTTAATAATTTGAAGGTATAACTAGTTTGCTCAATGATATTATTTGCGTGAGTAAATTGAGAATTCAAGATGGTTTTGCCTTTTGAAATGCAGTAGGTATTCCACACTCCTTCATTGTCAAGAATAGTGACTAATCTTCCTTTCTATGCAAATAAATCTCAATTATTTTCAACACTGAACATACTGTGCTAGGCTTTGCTGTTTGTAACAAGTTGTAACAGCTACTGGCTGCAGTGTTCTCTAATTTGCCTCTCAGTTTCCTGTGGTCTTGCTTCAATCATAAGCCCAATGTACTCCTGTGCTGAGAATGGGAAAATCCAGGGCATTGGTCACCAACAGTGCTGTCATAGGAATTGTCACTGCACTGTCTTAGATTTTCAGATGGCAGTCAGAGCGGGCGGAACACAAAGCAAATGCAGAGTAGTTCTCATTCCATTGGACTCCAAAGTAATGCATTTGAACCTACATAGCTCATTGTGCCAAAGTTAATTGGGGATCCTATTCAGTTATAGGACCCACCCGATGCTTCACAGGTAAATGTATTCTTGCACAGGTATGGGATGCCTCTGGTTTGTTTGCTGGATACAGCAAAACTCAGATGTTTATTTGTTTTCTTAATATGCTATAGAACTGCGTTAGAGACTGTGTAAGTATATAAAGATATTTTATGAATAGGGTACATTTTTGAAACTTAAAAATACTGCCTCCAAGGCACTGTGTGGAAAGATCACTGTCTAAGGTTAAATGAAGATCCATTCAGTTTCCAGACCCCCTCGGTGCCTCAAATACATATAATTATAATCTTGTATAAGTAAGAAATGGCTTTGGTTTGTTTGTTAGACTCCAATGTTTCTTCATACGCTACTGTACAGAACTGAACTGCTCTACTGACAATGTATGTAAAGAAATTTTTATGAACAAAGTATTGTTTCAAAATAAATATAAAATCCCAGCATAGGGCTAACCATTTCTCTACAAAGGTCACCCTTGGTGACTGGATAGTGACTGCTTAGTCCTGTTTGATGGTATGTGCCATAGATTCAGGAGCTGTGTTTTATGTTTCCTAGCAGGGTGATGGAAACTGAGTGGACTGTTATCTCCTGTACCCTGCTGTCTCAGCTCACCCAATTACGTGTCAGATAATATTGCCAGGAATGAAATCAAATAGAGGTGCCAAGTTGGGGAAAAGGCTGTTGGTGATTCATTTGCTACAAGCTCAACAGATTGTCAAAAGGCTATTCAAAATGGCAGGCAGGCCGCTGATTCTAACACCCACTTGCCTTCTGTAGTTTCAGAGACAGATATGATAATATCTCATTGCTGACTTGAATTGAATTTATTGTCATGTGTACCGAAGCACAGTGAAAAGCTTTATCTTGCGAGCAATAAAGGCAGATCATAGAGTTAAGTAGCGTAGATAAGTAAATAATAGGTAAACAGCAGCAAAAACAAAAACACAGGTACAGGCAAATGCTAAGAGTTTGTGAGTCCATTCAGAATTCTAACAACAGTAGGGTAGAAACTTTCAAAACCAGCTGGTGCGTGTGTTCAGGCTTCTGTATCTTCTCCCCAGTGGGACAGGTTGTGGAAAAGGGTGGGATGTATCTTTGGAAACCATTGTCCCCCAATATTTGTTTGGGTGGGGTGGCTGACCTGTATTGTGGTAAAATTCAGTCTGACTACAGCCAGGCATGAACTAAATCAATTTGAGTAGCTGTCAGAGAGAAGACAACTTTATTGCATCTGACTGAACTGAAATCGAGAGCTTGCAAAGTTGCAAGACAACTGGCTAACTTCATGCTTGGAGCAGCCCAGTACAATGTATGGACAGAATTCATAATCGACTATATGTTTTTTGTTTGGAATAGTCTTGAGTCTAACACAATGTACGGTATTCCATGACCATTAATTGCAGTCCGATACTATTATGGTGGTAAATTATCACAGTCAGAATTGTGGAGATGTTAATTGCACAGAGTTACAATGCTGAATACTGAGAGTGAAAAGTGTATGTGATTGCAAGCCTGTTGGGTTGCTCATTAATGATAGAATGGGGAGATCTTGGAGTGCAATGGCCACCATCTAGATCATAATGTCCGGCAGATGGAGTACAATGTTAATAAATGTGAATTAATCCATTTTGGTCGGAGTAACAGTAAAAAAGGACTTTTATTTGAATGGTTAAAAAAATTACAGCATGCTGCTGTGCAGAGGGACCTGGGTGTCCTCATGCATGAGTTACAGAAGGTTGGTCTGCAGGTACAACAGGTAATTAAGAAGGCAAATGGAGTTTTGTCCTTCATTGCTAAAGGGATTGAGTTTAAAAGCAGGGAGGTTATGTTGCAGCTGTACACGGTGCTGGTAAAGCCACACCTGGATTACTGCGTGCAGTTTTAGTCTCCTTACTTGAGAAAGGATGGACTGGCACAAGGGGGGATGCAGAGCAGATTCACTGGGTTGATTCTGGAGTTGAGGGGATTGGTTTATGAGGAGAGACCGAGTAGACTGGGATTATATACATTGGAATTCAGAAGAATGGGGGGGTGGTCTTATAGAAACATATTATGAAGGGATTAGATAAGATAAATTTAGAGAGGATGTTTCCACTGGCACAGCCTCAAAATTAGCAGGAGCAGATTAGGACTGAATTAGCAGGAGCAGATTAGAAAGAACTTCTTCACCCAGAGGGTTGTGAATCTGTGGAATTCCCTGCCCAGTGAAGTCGTTGAGGCTTCCTCATTGAATGCTTTTAAAGCAAAGATAATTTTTTGAACAGCAAATGAAGTAAGTATTACGGTGAGAGGGCGGGTAAGTGGACCTGAGGCCATGAAACGATCAGCCTTGATCTTATTGAATGGCAGAGCAGGCTCAAAGGGCCAGATGGCCTACTCCTGCTCCTCGTTCTTATGCAAGCTCCAAGTTCAAGTCCCACTTCAGAGGTTGCTGGCTAAGGAAGGTGCAATTCTAACACGGTCGAGTAGACTGATTGTATGTCTGTAATCCTTCCAATACACACAATGCTGGGGTAGTAAGAACAGGAGAGATTCCTGATTAACCATCCTTCAGAAGGCAATGCACGACTCCTTAATGAAGCAGCCCATGTTCAAGTGCAGCAAAACACAGCAATATGCAAATGGGTTGTAACATTCACACCAGGAAATACCAGGCAAGGACCATCTCCAACAAGAGAGAATCTAATCACTGTCTGTTTACATTCAATGGCATTACTACCGCTGAATCCCCTATTACCAACATACTTCTTATTAACCAGAAACTGAACTGGACTGACCATACGAATACTATAGCCACAAGGCAGGTCACAGATAGGAATTCTGCAGTGAGTAACTCACCTCCTGACTCCCAACAACAGCCCCTCCTCCCCCAATCTCTCCCCAAAACAAATCCTGTCCATTATCGACAAGGCACAAGGCAGGAAGCTCCAATAACACTCATGAAGCTTGACACAATACAGGACAAAGCATCCCGCTTGCTTGACATCACATCCACAATCATTCATTCCCTCCATCACCAATACTCAGTAGCAGCAGTATGGACTATCTGCAGAATAGTCTAAAACTCCTTAGACAGCACCTTCCAAAACCCTCCACCATTTCCATCGCAAAGGACACGGTCAGCAAATTCATGGGAACACCACCACCTGCAAGTTCCCCTTCAAGCCAGTCATCATCCTGACTTAGAAAAACATTGCTATTTCTTCACTTCACTGGTCAAAACCCTGTTACTCCCTTCTAAGGCATTGTGGATGTTCTTACACCTTGAGGGCTGCAGCTGTTCAAGACAGCAGCTCGCCACCACCTTCATAAGGAGAACTTGAATACTGCGTGCAATTCTGGTCTCTATGTCATAGGAAAGATGTTGTGAAACTTGAAAGGGTTCAGAAAAGATTTACAAGGGTGTTGCCAGGGTTGGAGGATTTAAGCTATGGGGAGAGGCTGAACAGGCTGGAGCTGTTTTCCCTGGAACGCAGAGGCTGAGGGGTGACCTTATAGAGGTTTATAAAATCACAGAGGGGCATGGATAGGATAAATAGACAAGGTCTTTTCCCCAAGGTAGGGGAGTACAAAACTCAAGGGCATAAGGTGAGAAGGGAAAGATTTAAAAGGGAGCTAAGGGACAACTTTTTCACTCAGAGGGTGGCGTGTGTATGGAATGAGCTGCCAGAGGAAGTGGTGTTGGCTGGTACAATTACAACATTTGAAAGGCATCTGGATGGGTGTATGAATAGACTGGGTTTAGAGGAATATGGGCAAAGTGCTGGCAAATGGGATTAGATTAATTTAGGATGCCTGGTCATTGTGGATGAGTTGGACCAAATGGTCCGTTTCTGTGCTGTACACCTCCATGACTCCGTAACTGCAGATGGGGAAAAATAGTGCTGTATTGCCAGGGATGTTCACATCCCAAGAGTAAATAATAAATGTATTTTGCCAAGTAAAACCGTGGACTGATCCAATGGAAAGCCGGAGTTGCCAATAATCTGAGGCCATGGCTACCGAGGAGAGAGGAGAAAAGGGAGAGGGTGCCTGGAAGCCCAGCAAAGTCAGGGCAAGTCTTGAAATAAGAGCTGGTTCAATCCTTGGTTAGGATTGGAACTGGAAGGGATAAGTTTGTGCAGGAAGTGAAATTACTTCATACTATGCTGGATCATGGAAACTCCATCGACACAATGTGCTCACCAGGCACGAATTGAGCAAGAGTATGTTTAGGCAGGTAACGTCCATCCTTTTTGCTGGTTGGATTTTGAGTAGAGGTTACCCTGAACTTTCCCTGGGGACTGAATAAGATGAATAGATTTTTTTTCTTTGTTAATATTAATAAAAAGTCCACAGAAGCACGTAATGTACTTTTCTTACGACTTGCTTGCTTATGTACACATTTCAGTTTGAATCTGTCACACACTGTACAACAGCCTCTTCAAACCAACATTCCTAATTAATGCCTACTGGCACCAACAGAGGCTGTGTTGACACTGGATGTTGTATCTGTTTAGAACTGGATTAAACAGTTGTGAGGCACTCAATAAACATAAATGTAGCAGCCTGCAAAGTCTCACTTAGCTGGATTCAAGTCAAATCCAGGACAGGACTCCATACAAGATCAGACCTTTTCCAAAGCACTACTGTCAGTGATAGCATCTTTTGGATGTGGCGTTAACTCACATGTCCTCTCAAGTGAGCGAGGACAGTTCCACAGTGCTACTTCACAAAATATAGTTCGCCCACTTTCCTGGACAATGCTATCCTGCAGCGAACATCATGTTGAAAAAATCTGGTCACTACCATATTGCTGACTGTGGGACTGCACTGTTGGTAAAATTGTCATATTTCCCAAATTTACTGAAGGAGTTGCTTATCACTAGTTATTGGTGGACTGTGCTGTGCTTGGGGATGTTTTGTGGTTTGTGAAAGGTGCTATGTAAATGCAAGTCTTTGTTTCTATCTGTTGAAATTCTATCAGACACCATGTTGAGAATTCAGTGAGCCTGAATGCCTGGAATGCATCTGAATTGATGGCAATGAGCTTGTTCAGCCACATCTAAACGGCAAATTAAATCCAAACCATCTAGATGTCTCTATCTGAGTGCGAGAGACGAGTTGAGGTAAGTGAAATTTCAGGTCACTTTGAGCTTGACTGAAAGACTTGAGAATGTACCTGGGGAAATCCTGTAGAGAACAGTGGCTGCAAATGTAAATCAAGATCCAAAAAAAAGGCAGGAAAACACCAGCGAGAACAAACGCTGTGACAAGGGCAAATCGTAAAGAAATCCCAAAGGAAATCCATTCTCCTACCTTAAGTTTTCACTGTGAACCAGACTTCTCATTCAAAGTCTATTCATTGTGAGGATATGAAATGCAATCATGTAATACCTGCACAGCCTTAATCAAGAGTTCTCTTTACATCTCTACAGATATTCTGCCCAAAGCACATCTTTTGAGAAAATTTAAGCAATCTTACACCAGTGGAAACAGATTTTCCCTGTTTAACAGTTACGATCCAAACCAGACCCCCTCAAATATATATTACAAAGATAGTCTAGACCCTAACATTTTCTTATTTTAAAGGTAAGCATTAGATGTGGTGTTCCACATGCAATTCTATTGGTCAAATTACCAGATTTGAAGCAAAGCACACTTTATTCATCCACCCCAGTTAAAATACAACAAAAGAAAAAAGAAAGAATTGTCTTAGCTGTAACTCTATTGGAAAACTTAACAGAATAATAGATTCGCTAGCTACTAAACAGTAACCCTTCCAATATAGTGACATTCCATAACCAAACCTGTGGCAAAAGGCAAGTTCAGAAAACAGATTGTCTCACATGCAAATCCAGTAGCTCTGGGGGAAAAACATCAAGACAACTCTGAGAGAATGTATCAGGGAGAGATGAGGTGTAGCAACAGACCCAGCAGCAACTGCTACTATTGAAAAGCACAAACACTAACAATCCTGGTGCTGTGACAGCTTGACCACACCCATTCAGGCTGCTTCTATTGTTCCAACCTCTATAAAAAAAACCCAAGGCCTCATAAGCTGTTTACTTTATGAATTTTCAATAAACATCTTGGCATCTCTGACTTGAAATCTTTCTTTCAGAAAAAGTACAAAATAGATCTCTTAAACCCACAGCATTGTTACATAGGCCTTTATAATCCCATATAATTTTGCATACTTCTATAAATCCCACCTTAAACTTGTTTCCTTTAAGCAGAACAATCCTCACTTCTCCTCAATGTCGTCCCCCAAATCTCAAGCCATTCTGATTTGGACATGCATTGCCATTCCATCAATAGGTCCAAAGTCTCAGGAATTGCTTATTAAAACAATTCCAAGTCAGTGGGTGAAGTATGAAAGGAGACACACCTACTTGAGAATGGTTTTGTTCACAAAATGCAATACTTACGTATGTCTGTTCCTTAGCTAGCAAAAACCCTGTCTCTCAGCAGTCTCTCTTCATAGCCTTTTCAAGATCTGAATTAACTAATTCACTTAAAAGCCTGTCCTTGGGGCCCTCCTATGGTACAGAGGTAGTGTCCCTACCCCTGAACTGGGAGGCCTGGGTTCAGGTCCCCCTGGACTACCGGTGTGTAATAATATCTTTGAACAGGTTGATTTTAAAAATAAAAGCCAGGAAACTTTCCCATTTTTTAAGAAAAAAACTGTCCTTGGGGCCCCCTTGTGGTGCAGTGGTAGTGTCTGGGAGTTCCAGGTTCAAGAACCACCTGCTGCAGAGGTCGGTAATAATATTTCTGAACAGGTTGATTGGAAAAATAGGTTATTTTTTAAAAAAAATCTTTTAGAGGGGGACAATATCAAAACCACAAAATTAATCTTAAATATTTTAAGTTAAATTTAAGCTAATTTTAATTACTTAATACAAATGATGTATGGGTTGCTGATTTTAGGCCTGTCTGCTGGCCTACCATTTTCTGGAGACCTGGATGGGATTGGGCTAGTCACTGGTCTTATACTGTCCCTCTGCCTGGAAGATGCATGGCAATATGGAGTGAAGCTGGGGGAAGGGATGGAGTGTAATCCAGCCCAGCTAGCAAATGTTTCCCCACATGTAGCAGACCTCTGACCTCCAGCCTAAGCCTGATGCTGGGGCTCAGAAATCTACAGGTATATTATTGCTCCAGGCAAATGGGGGGGCATGGTGGCTCAGTGGTTAGCACTGCTGCCTTACAGTGCTAGGGACCCGAATTCAGCTCCAGGCGACTGTGTGGAGTTTGCACGTTCTCCTCTTGTCTGTGTGGGTTTCCTCCCACATTCCAAAGATCTGCAGGTTAGGTGGACTGACCATATTAAGTTGCCCTGCAACGTCTAGGGATGCACAGGCTGGATGGATTAGCCACGGGAAATGTGAGGATGTGGATCTCTGGAGGGACAGGGAGGTGTGCTCTTCAGAGGGTCGGTGCAGACTTGATGGGCTGAATGGCCTCTTTGTAGGGATTCCATGAATCCCTTTGAGCTGGAATGTGTGTGCTGAGCCAAAGCTATGGTGTGTTTTGGAGTAATTGCCTTTAGCCCTGTACTGAGGAAAAGACAGAATTATTCAGAATAGAAGTTTTACTGTTTACCCATCACCGTCACTTTGTAGGAATGGGGGACTAACCTCAGCCTCCACCACAACGTCCCAGTTGCTGCTATAGACGGCTTTCCCACATTATTTAGTTTAGGGAATGGAGATATACACTCGGGAGACTAACTGACAAGCTGCCAGAACTGGTGCAGCTCTATTCCAGCACAAGGAGCAAGCTGCGGAGGATGGTGAATGAAAAATGTAACCTATTTGGATGTACATCACTGTGAAAAATAAACGCAGCCCCACATATCCAGATAGGTTTACAAACTGCGTCACTCTCTACAATCATCCATCTCCCAGCTGACATTGCCTCAAGGTTGACAGCTCTGTTAAAAATGTGCTAAGAAACACACAAATGAAACAAGTTGAAGTAAAGGTCATCCCTGCATCACTGTGTTGACAGCCTGCATGTATTAATCAATATATTACAGCTGTTCAGAGCTATCCCACTGATATGTCACAATTCAGCTAGGGATGTCTCCAAATGCAAGTCAATAGCTGATCACTTGAAACTGGGCTAAAATATTACCTCCCTCATATCAACAGGAGTTGGCAGTCCTCATTGAATCAACAGCCTTGTGTTTAAACTTACATTGAGGAGACATGCAGATGTGCTGGACTGACCACCGTCCAGTGGTGGCAGATGAAAGCACTCACTTAACAGAATATCCTTTGAATCCAGCTGTTCTGACGATTTCCAAATGTGCCCTTCACCATTCTTTTGAAGAGGTTTATTCCCATTTATTAGTGGATACCCCCCACCCCGATCAATGGTTCTCAGCCAACAGAAACCAATTTACTCTCATCTTGGAACAACAAACTCTTTCAGAAGTTTGGATAAGTGCACTAAATGACACCAGAGGTCCTGGTCAGTGGTGGGGAAGGCTGGTCCTGGTCAGTGATGGTGAATGCTGGTCTTGGTCAGTGATGGGGAATGCTGGTCCTGGGCAGTGGTGGGGAATGCTGGTCTTGGGCAGTGGCTGAGAACACTGGTCTTGGTCAGTGGTGGGGAAGGCTGGTCCTGGTCAGTGGTGGGGAAGGCTGGTCTTGGTCAGTGGTGGGGAAGGCTGGTCTTGGTCAGTTGTAGGGAAGGCTGGTCTTGGGCAGTGGTGGGGAAGGCTGGGTCTTGGTCAGTGGTGGGGAAGGCTGGTCCTGGTCAGTGGTGGGGAAGGCTGGTCTTGGTCAGTGGTGGGGAAGGCTGGTCTTGGTCAGTGGTGGGGAAGGCTGGTCTTGGTCAGTGGTGGGGAACGCTGGTCTTGGGCAGTGGTGGGGAAGGCTGGTCTTGGTCAGTTGTAGGGAATGCTGGTCTTGGTCAGTGGTGGGGAACGCTGGTCTTGGTCAGTGGTGGGGAACGCCGGTCTTGGTCAGTGGTGGGGAAGGCTGGTCTTGGTCAGTTGTAGGGAATGCTGGTCTTGGTCAGTGGTGGGGAACGCTGGTCCTGGTCAGTGGTGGGGAAGGCTGGTCCTGGTCAGTGGTGGGGAAGGCTGGTCTTGGTCAGTTGTAGGGAATGCTGGTCTTGGTCAGTGGTGGGGAACGCCGGTCTTGGTCAGTGGTGGGGAAGGCTGGTCTTGGTCAGTTGTAGGGAATGCTGGTCTTGGTCAGTGGTGGGGAACGCTGGTCCTGGTCAGTGGTGGGGAAGGCTGGTCCTGGTCAGTGGTGGGGAAGGCTAGTCTTGGTCAGTTGTAGGGAATGCTGGTCTTGGTCAGTGGTGGGGAACGCCGGTCTTGGTCAGTGGTGGGGAAGGCTGGTCTTGGTCAGTGGTGGGGAACGCTGGTCTTGGGCAGTGGTGGGGAAGGCTGGTCTTAGTCAGTGGTGGGGAACGCTGGTCTTGGTCAGTGGTGGGGAATGCTGGTCTTGGTCAGTGGTGGGGAAGGCTGGTCTTGGGCAGTGGTGGGGAAGGCTGGTCCTGGTCAATGGTGGGGAAGGCTGGTCCTGGTCAATGGTGTGGAACGCTGGTCTTGGTCAGTGGTGGGGAAGGCTGGTCCTGATCAGTGGTGGGGAAGGCTGGGTCTTGGTCAGTGGTGGGGAAGGCTGGTCTTGGTCAATGGTGGGGAACGCTGGTCTTGGTCAGTTGTGGAGAGGGCTGGTCTTGGGCAGTGGTTGAGAACGCTGGTCTTGGTCAGTGGTGGTGAAGGCTGGTCTTGGTCAGTGGTGAAGAAGACTGGTCCTGGTCAGTGGTGGGGAAGGTTGGTCCTGGTCAGTGGTGGGGAAGACTGGTCTTGGTCAGTGGTGGGGAAGACTGGTCCTGGTCAGTGGTTGAGAACGCTGGTCTTGTTCAGTGGTGGAGAATGCAGGTCTTGGTCAGTGGTGGGGAAGACTGGTCTAGATCAGTGGAGAAGAATGCTGGTCTTGGTCAGTTGTCAACAATGCTGGTCGTGGTCAGTGGTGGAGAAAGCTGATCTTGGTCAGAACTGGATAAGGCTGGTGTTAGTCAGAACTGGAGAAGGCTGCTCTTGGTCAGTGGTATAGAATGCTGGTCTTGGTTAGTGGTGGGGAATGCTGGTCTTGGTCAGATGTGGAGAAGGCTGGTCCTGGTCAGTGGTGGAGAAGGCTGGGGTCCTGGTCAGTGGTGGAGAAGGCTGGGGTCCTGGTCAGTGGTGGAGAAGGGTGGTCTTGGTTGTTGGTAGGGAAGGGTGGTCTTGGTTAGAAGTGGGGAAGGCTGGTCTTGGTCAATGGTGGAGAACGCTGGTCTTGGTCAGTGGCCAAGAAGGCTAGTCTTGGTCAGTGGTGAGGAAGGCTGGTTTTGGTCAGTGCTAAAGAAGGCTGGTCCTGGTCCGTGGTGGGGAACGCTGGTCTTGGTCAGAACTGAAGAAGGCTGGTCTTGGTCAGAACTGGAGAAGGCTGCTCCTGGTCAGTGGTGGGGAAGGCTGGTCTTGGTCAGTGGTGGAGAAGGCTGGTCCTGGTCAGAGGTGGAGAAGGCTGGTCTTGGTTTTATAAACTTCCAGAAGGTCACCTCTCAGTCTCTGGCACTCCAAGGAAAAAGCAGCAGCTTATTCAGCTTCTCCCTATGGCTCAAACCATCCAACCTTGGCAACATTTTTGTAAATCTTTTGTGAACCCTTTCAGGTTTCACAACATCTTTCCTATAGCAGGGAGACCAGAATTGAATGCAGTTTTCTAAAAGTGGCCAAAACAATATCGTGTACAGGCGCAACATGACTTCCCAACTCCTATTCTCAATGCACTGACCATTAATGGCAAACTGCTGTTTCATTATGGCTCCACTTTCAAGGAACCATGAACCTGCACTCCAATCTCTCTTTGATCGTGAGGGACGCTTGGATATATTTTGGACGCTGGAGGAATGGGAAGGTCATAATCAAACAGCACTGCTCACCATTGTTCCTAAAAGAAGTGCCATTGTTTCCAGGGAATAATCCCCTCCCCCCACATTACTCCTGAATGGTGGAGGCTAACTGGTAGGTTTATAAACAATCTCTTCAATCAACAAGAATTGGTGAGTGCATACTCTGTACTTTGTTCCATTACAACATAAGAGCAATAACGACGAAATAACAACCGTGTGATGGAAAACTGCATGACTTGAAATTTAAACTTGTCTTTGGACTCTTCTTGCCTATGGAACAGCAGGCACTACATTCTAATATCATTGATCTTGTAGCAGAGAGGAGATATTAAATAATCAAGGGTCAAAAAGAGGACGTGACACAAGTACAATAAACTATCACTAGAGAAAACATGCCAGAGAAACTAATGGGACTCAAAACTGATAAGTCCCCTGGACCTTATGAGGTGCATCCTAGGATATTAAAGGATGTAGCTAAAAATTTAATGCACTTGTAGTAATCCTTCAAGAATCCTTAGACTCCCAGAGGATTGGAAAACTGTCAAAGCAATACCTTCATTTCAAAAGGGGAGACATAAAAACAGGAAACTATAGGCCAATTAGTCTGGGAAAATTTGGTGTCTGTTATAAAGGATGAGGAGAAGAGTACTTAGGAATATGTAACCTGATTAAGCAGAGTCAGCATGGTTTCATGAAGGGGAAATCATGCCGAACAAATTTATTTGAATTCTTTGAGGAGGCAACAAGATAAAGGGGAAGCATTGGATGTCATGTATGCAGATTTTCTAAAGGTATTTGATGTCACACATTAGGCTACTTAATAAGATAATAGTGCCTGGTGGTGGTGGTAAATTAGCATGAACAGAGGATTGGCCAACCAGTAGAAGACAGAGTTGGGATAAGGAGGAACTTTCAGGTTGATAACCTGTGGAGTGCTACAGGGATCAGTGCTGAGGCCACAATTATTCACAATACATAAAAACTTTCCTTGTTCAAGTCATGAATTCACAATCACCAAGTTGGTGGATGACACAAAAAACAGCTGGGAAAGCAAGTAACAAGGATGGCATGGAGTCTGCAGACAAATATAGGCAGGTTAAGCGCATGGAAGAAGCTTGGCAGATGGAATATAATGGAGACAATGTGAGGTTCTGCACTTTGACAGGGAGAATAGAGGAGCTGAATTTTATTTAATAGAAACACTGCAGAGGGATTTAGGAGTCTGTATAAATCATAAAAAAAGCTAGCACACAAGTTCAGTTGGTAATAGGGAAGGCAAATGAAATATTGACTATATCTCAAAGGGAATGCAATATAAAATAGGGAAGACTTGTTAAAACTGTACACACACAAGGCAGTTCACAGCTTGAACAGCATGAACAGTTTTGGACTTCTTATTGACTGAAAGATGTACAGGCATTGGAAGCAGCATTCACTGGGGCAATCCCTCGTACAGAGAGACAGGTTTATGAGCAGATGTTGAGTAGGCTGGGTCTGTACTCATTGTTGTTCAGAAGAATGAGAGGTTATTGAAACATACAAGATTTTTAGGGAGCTTAACAGGGTAGATATGAAAAGGTTGTTTCCCCTCGTGGGAGAATGTAGGATCCAAGGGTGCAATCTCATAACAAGGGGCTGCATATTTATGTTGGAGATGAGGAGGAATTTCTTCTTTCAAAGAGTAGTGAATCTATGGAATTCCTTACCACACAGGGCTGTTGAGATTGGCTCATTTTCAAGGCTGAGATTGACAAATTTTTAATCAGTAAAGGGGTCAAGAGTTAGGGAAAAGCAGGAAAGGGGTGTTGAGGATTCGGATCCACCCTAATCTCATTTAATATTGAAGCAGAGTCAATGGGCTGAATGGCTGACATCTGATCCTAATTCTAATCATCTTGTGGAACATTGTGATGGTGCTAGATCTTCAAATGAGCTTTCTGACAGACCCACTCCCCAACTCTACAAACATTGGCTTTTCAAGTAGATTCAATTCCCTTTCGAAAATTATAGGTCGACCCTGCTTCCATTTCCCTTTTAGACTGGATATTCCAGATTGTGGATAAGGTAATTGCTTCACCATTCATACTGCCATCAACTACAGTCTGCGAGTGGAGGTAAGGAGTTCTAGTCTGGAGTTTGGATAGAACAGATGCATCAGTATTAGTTTTCTAAGGTCTCAGTAATTATGCCTGATCAAATGTGGTTGTGCTTATTGCACAAAGCCATCTTATTCTCTATGTACAATGTCTCTTTTGTAGATGACCTACAGTGGCATATTCACTACCACTAGATCCAAACCAAAAGGTGAATTGGTGGCAGTGAACTAACTCGAACAACCGTCCCCCATGTCATCTACTTTTAGAGGGCCAAATACCACAAACAAGCCAGCAGTGGTCTTCTGGGAAAATACTGCAAAATGACAATTCAGAGAGTTTAAGAAAATATGTCCGCCCATCTTCTGCCAAACCTTTCAGGGATTTGGGATTCGGGATCTGTGTCAGGATTGGGACTCTCTCACAAACAAGCATTCAACCAGTGGAGTCAACTGTATTTTTATTTGCATCTCCAACATAAATATGCAGCCCCTTGTTATGAGATTGCACCCTTGGATCCTACATTCTCCCACGAGGGGAAACAACCTTTTCATATCTACCCTGTTAAGCTCCCTAAAAATTAATTGCATCAAAGTGAGAAAATACTTCTGGGGAGAAAATTCCCACCACTTGATTCATTGGAAGAGGTATTATTGACTTAGGATATCGAGCTATCATTTTGCCTTCAAGTATTGATATTGAGCTACTGTGTGGTCTTACATTGCCATTGTACAGAACTGAAAAACTAGCCTTTATCTTCAGCTCAGAGCCTATGGGAGAATTTTAAAGGCAGTCCTTTCACACGACAACCAATAATGACCACTGTTGCAAGCTTCTGAACTCTGAGGGATTCTCATTGATGCTCACTGCTCCTGTTTTCTGAGTACCACGTGTCAGGGTTTCCCTATACCATGCATTAACCAGTAGACCCACCCCAACCCTTTGTAACCCAAACCTGATATAGGGGTTAAGTTTGGAATTTCCCACCCACACAGTAACGTGGGCCCAATGAACCACTTGGACTTTGTGAACTCGGCTGACTAATGTCCAAGGGATTTGGATGGGAAGGGGTTAAAACCAAATCAGGTAGGCAGAGAGGGGAGAAATCTGGGAGAAAATACATCCTGGAGGGGGTGGAGGGGAGAGGGACAGAAAGAGCCAAATTACAGCACAGACCCAGGATAAATGTTCAACCTCGGGCCACAAAGTAACTGCAGATCGCAAGCACTCTGAAGAACTTTTAAAAGGTCTTATTTGAGAATGTAGTTCTCTTCTCCTGCAGCTCACAGTCCAGAGGGTTTGTAGTTAACCTCCCCTGTGAAACATTTAAGAAGCCCATTAAATACCATCTCTTTGAAGTGGATACATTTGTGTTATCTTTGAATCTTGAGTTACAGGTGACAGCAGTGGCTCCATTTCCTGTTTGTAAATGCATATAGAAATGTCAACACTTCTCTGCCTTGCATCAATCAATGTCACTGGACCAGGCTTTGTACTCCAATGCTTTCTAGCTGCTAATTGATGTGCTGAAAAAAACGGGAACAATATAATTTTCAGAGACCTCCTTTTCCAAGTCATCGCCTCAACAATCTACCCTTGCAGTGTTTTTACAAAGGCCTCGAAGACATAATGGAGCACTAACATTCGAAATAGACGCAGGGTAGACCTTCAGCCTGCTCCACCATTCAATACGATCATCCAGTCCCATCTCCTCAGTAAAGAGCTCAGTAAAATTTCCAATGGAATCTGATTCAGACTGTGTTCCCGATCACAACATCCACCATCACTAAACCATTTTGCCTTCTTTCTCCTCGAGTCGTCATGCCAGTTATTTTCAATGTGACATCTGCCTTTTTTTTAAAACACATTAATGTTGTTAATTGTTCTGTTATAAACAGCGAAACACTATTGTCATCCAAGAACATGAAGAAAGTCAAGTGCATACACAATCATAGAATCTTGACAGTGTGGAAGCAGGCCAGCCAGGCCATTAATTTTGCACCAACCCTCCAAACAACATCCCACTCAACACCACCACCTCCCCCCCCCCCCCCCCCCCCCCCTCCGACTCCCAATCCCTGTAGCCCTGTATTTTTCATGGCCACTCCACTGAATCTGCACATGTCAGGACTGTGGAAGGAACCCAGAGCATCCGAAGTAAACCCATGTGATATGGGCACAATGCAAAATTCCAGACGACAGTTGCGGAATCAAACCCGAGTCCCCTGCAGCTATGAGGCAGCAGTGCTAATCACTGAACCACCGTGCTACCCCTTGTTGGATTGTCTTCCACAAAGCTGATACCCTGGATCAGAGCAGAACACGTTTCCACGTGCTAGCAGAAGTATTTGTTATGTTGCAGCAAATATCAGACTCAGTCAATGCAGACTTTTTTCATCAATATAGCTCAAGCATCGCCAGGACACCTGTAC
Organism: Chiloscyllium punctatum; assembly: GCF_047496795.1. Classification (NCBI taxonomy): domain Eukaryota; kingdom Metazoa; phylum Chordata; class Chondrichthyes; order Orectolobiformes; family Hemiscylliidae; genus Chiloscyllium; species Chiloscyllium punctatum. The sequence continues at coordinate 99,860,059 of NC_092749.1, read as the reverse complement.
AAATTAATAACAGGGAACAAATGTCTGGAAGGCCATCCATCATGTTGAACTGACATCCAAGAATTCAACAGGGTACAACAAAACATGTCTCCACCAACACGGAACTACTGATGTAGGTACTGAAAAGGAAATGGTCTTTTAGATTAGATTCCCTACAGTATGAAAACAGGCCCCTCAGCCAAACACCGACCCTCCAAAAAGCAACCCATCCAGACCCATTCCCCTACAATTACCCCTGACTAATGCACCTAACACTAGTTTAGCATGGCCAATTCACCTAACCTGCACACAGACACGGTGAGAATGGGCAAACTCACACAGTCACCTGAAGCTGGAATCAAACCCAGGTCCTTGGTGCTGTGAGACAGCAGTGCTAACCACTGAGTTACCATGCCGCCCCACATGGTCAAAGGCACAATAGACCCACTCACCAGAGAAAGAACAGACTGTTGCCAATGACATGGTGGTGGATGTAGGAGAGAATGTCAAAAAAGAGACACCTAAACTATTCAAGGTGCTCAACATAAGACAGTTCCCCCAGTCTGAACAGCAGGCTGCTTAGAGAAGCAAAGCTAGATGAAACAACTCTACCGAGACCGGTATCCTGTCACCAAGTCACACTTCATTGACATGTGGAGAGTCTTTGACACCGATCCACCTCTGTCAGAGCGAACAGGACTTCTGACACCTCCTGTTCTTGTCTGCCAGCCAGGGCTCTCTGATTGTACCAGATTAACAGCCGCAATCAGAGAACTCATATTCTATGAGGTCCCCACGCCACACCCCCACCACAGCTGGCAATCACTGCAGCGGAGATTGCCGAAACACGAGCCACAATCTTCCAATCCTCCTTACATATGGGAAAGGTGGAGCAGAGACATACTGTAAACAGCCCCCCTGTGTGTTATGTGCACACACACACACACACACAAAAATGCTAGCAATAATAATGAATTCTTTCCGGCCATGAAGAAGTTTTCTGAAGCAGTCTTGTGCTGTCCCTGATGCCTAATGTTAACCTTTGCCCTTTCCTTTCATCGTTGCTCCCCACTGTCTCGCTGCAGCACCTAAATCCCCAGGGTGGAATTATTTTTAACAGACAGACTGAGGATAATTAATAGCAGATGCCAGCACAGCTTCAAATTCCCTGCTTCGTTGACGGCTGGTTCTGACGGGAACATAAATCCATGCTCGCTGGAGCTATAGCATTTAAACAAAAGCAGGTTCAGCCAACCTACATCGAGTAGGGCGATGACCTATCCAAATAGATATTCAAAGTACATGTTGACTCAAAGGCTACTCATTACACTCTGTAGCTAAAAGGGTCAGCAATTACCTGATAGAATGCCAGAACTCAACAAAACCAATTGGACTAACTCGTTCAGATAAGCCCAATGTGTTGCCCAGTTATAGGAAGGATGTTATCAAGCTGGAAAGAGTTCAGAAGAGAGTTATCAGGATGTTGTTGGGTAGGGAAGGTTTGAGTTATAAAGAAAGGTTGGGACTTTTTTCGCTGGAGTGTAGGAGGTCGAGAGGCAACCTGATAAAAGTTTATAAAATAATGAGGGGTATAGATAAAGTTAAGGGTAATTGTCTTTTCCCTTGGATGGGGGATTTCAAGACTATGGGGCAGATTTTTAAAGGGAGAGGACAAAGATTCAAAAAAGACATGAGGGGCAAATTTCTTTCGACAGAGGGAGGTTCGGGTATGGAATGAACTTCCAGAGGGAGTGGTGGATGCGGGTGCAGTTACAACATTTAAAAGCACATGTAGAGAAGCACATGAATAAGAAATGTTTAGAGGGATATGGGCCAAGCGCAGGCAGGCAGCTGGGACTAGTTTGGGATTATGGTCATCATGGATTGGTTGAACCAAAGATTCTGTTTCCGTGCTGTATGATTCTATGCCATATGTCGTTTCTAATGTAGCAAGGCTGATTTTATTTAGGATGGGGTTAACCATGGAAGGGATGTCTGCACCCCTGCATCATCCAGTATTCTCTTAATCTTAGGCTTGGTTTGTCCCCAGGCCCCTGATAAGGGGTGATCTGCTTGCTAACCCTCATCTGTTCTACTCTCCCAGTAAAATGGACCAATGTTTTAATCATACTTATATTATGCGACTACAGGATACTTGAGAGTGCTGCTTCTCTCTCAGTCTCTGACTCAGACTCTTCTCTCTGACTCACCTGGACTCAAATCGATAACTCTGCTTTCTCTCCACAGATGCTGCCTGACTTGCTGAGTTTCTCCAGTAATTTGTGTGTTTCAGAAAAATAAAGTCTGTTCTTTAGAAACAAATGGAAACCGGTGCCTTTCTTTAAAATATTTCATTACTGTAAACAATGTTTTATTTTAATCAGTACAACTGTCTGAGCTACTTAAAGGTTTCCTAAATATGCACTGAAAGCACTCATAGTCAAACATGTCTCAATATTTACTTTTGCGAGAGAATCCACTATGAGGGCCTTTTACTATCGCCACTGCAAGAAGTTATTTTTCAAGAGGAATCTCTCTGCCTGGCCAAGAGTTGGTGTTCAAGGTTATGTGGCCATTGGAGGAACTAGTGAATTTCCAATGGCAATGCTGGAATATCTCGAATCTTAATGAGCAACGTCTGCTTATGAGATGAGTATCTCATTGCAAACAGTTGTGAACACAGCCCAGACCATCCCGCAAGCCAACCTTCCATCCATTGACTCCACCTACACCTCTTATTGCCTCAGGAAGGCAGCTGACATGAAAGACCCCTCCCACCCCAGTTATAATCTCTACCAACCTCTTCCATCAGGCAGAAGATACAAAAGCTTAAACACATGTACCAACAGGTTCAAGAACAGCTTCTTCTCCACTGTTACTAGACTTGTGAATGGAGCTTTCAAATTTCTCGATCTTACTTTTTGTGAACCTTCTTTGCAGCCGTAACTTTGTATTCCTCAATCATCCTATGTTATGATCTGCCTGCAAAACAAAACGTTTCACTGTACCTAGGTACATGTGACAATAATCAATCAAATCGAATCAAATCTCAGGAAGTGGACTCCTGTTTTCTTTAAACAAACATGAGCAGGCTAATGGAAATGGCCATCATTCTTTTCCCTGGCCAAATTATTCGCTGCTCATTGAAGCTAAAATTGGGGAAGTCTCTAACGAGCAAATGAAGAGGGAAGTGGGTGGTGGCGAGGTTTGGAGAAATAAGCTGAGGCACTACTTCCATTCTGGGAAGCTTCCGAGCTGGGGATCCAGAGCAAAATCACAAGGGGCACGGAGAAAGTAGATTGGGAGAAACTATTCCCGTTTGTGAAAGGACTGAGAGTGAGAAAGCATGGACTTAAAGCCATTTCTAAAAGAATAGAAAAGGTGATATGAGAGAAAGCAGTTTCGTGCCGTGAGTGGTTAGGACCTGGAATGGACAACTCAAGAGTGTGCTGGAGTCAGCTCCAATCAATGTGTAATTCCCTTTGGAACGTTGTTATTGAAATGAACAACATGCAGTGTTGAGGGGAGGAGGCAGGAGAATGGCACAAAGAGAAGCACTCAGTCGGAGAGCTAGTATAGACATGATAGGCTGAACAGCCTCTTTTTCACTGTTACAATTACAATTCTCAAGTTTCTCCTGAAAATCTGAAACAAAGGAACAGCAGTCTGGCTGAGACAACAAGTTCCTGTGGCATGGCACGGCCACATTCTTCAGCAGGTCAGAGGCTAGGGATACTACGGTGAGTAACTCACTTCCTGACTCCCAAAAGCCTGTCCAAGTCAGGAATATGATGGAATACCCTCCCACTTGCCTGAATGAGTGCAGCCCCAAACAACACTCAAGAAGTTTGACACCATCCAGGACAAAGCAGTCCACTTGATTGGCACCACGTCCACAAGCATCGACCCCCTCAACCACCGACGCTCAGTAGCAGCAGTGTGTACCATTTACAAGATGCACTGCAGAACTTCACCAAAGATCCTCAGGCAACAGCTTCCAAACCCATGACCACTTCCATCTGGAAGGACAAGGGCAGCAGAACAAGGGAAAACCATCCCCTGCAAGTTCTCCTGCAAGATACACACCATCTTGACTTGGAAATATATTGCTGTTCCTTCAGCATTGCTGGGTCAAAATCCTGAAAGTCTCCCTCTAGTAGCTCTGTGGGTCTATCTACACCAAAAAGATGGTAATGTTTGAAGAAGACAGCTTATTACCACTTTCTCAAGAGCAACTGGAGAAGGACCTGCTAGCAAACCTTTCATAGCCTTAATAAATGAAGTAAAAGGGTTATCAAATTGGGCTGGAGATATTGGCAGTAATGATGCCACAAAAAGTTGGTGATGTGGGGTAGTTGGGTTCTCAGGGAGCTTGAAACGGGATAATACTCAAAGGGAACAAAAATAGAAGTTGCTGGAAAAGCTCAGCAGGTCTGGCAACATCTGTGGAGAGAAAGCAGAGTTGGCGTTTCGGGTCGTTGACCCTTCCTCAGAACTGAACCTCCATTCTAGGGAAGGGCCACCAATTTAAAAAAAAAGGGGTAGGCCATTTAGAACAGAGTTGAGGAGAAACTTCTTCACCCAGAGAGTGGTGGATATATGGAATGCTCTGCCCCAGAAGGCAGTGGAGGTCAAGAAAGAGATGGATAGAGCTCTGAGAGATCGTGGAATCAAGGGTTATGGGGATAAGGCAGGAACAGGACACTGATTGTGAATGATCAGCCATGATCATAATGAATGGTGTTGCTGGCTCGAAGGGCCGAATGGCCTCCTCCTGCACCTATTATCTATTGTCAATTGGATCTGAAATGTTCACTCTCATTTCTCTCCAGAGATGCTGCCAGACTTGCTGAGATTTTCCAACAACTTCTGTTTTTGATTCTGATTTACAGCATCTGCAGTTCTTTCAGTCTTTAATACTCAAGGGACCTCTATCCACCACTTCATGCCAACTAAAGCCTCCTGGATAAATTCTCACCAATTCTCCGAATAGTTTCAATTTATACAAATATAAGCTAGCCTCAATCGATCTGTATGACTTTCAATGTACTGCATGCTAATACTAGGCTTGAATAGTACAGCCCTTTTATACCTTGCGTTCATCTGTAGTTTAAAAGGAAGGGAACAATAATCATGAGCTCCGTACTGCTTTACATTTTACATCATCCTGCCAAGTACACAATTAGATCAGCGTTGTGTAATTACCCGATGGAAGATAAATGTGCAATAATTTATTTCCTTCAGTTGAAAATTTCCCAGATTCTTTCAATAGCCATCAGGAGGTTGATGCTGATTCCTGTAGACACCCAGCCATTCCATTTGGGATGCCAACTCCAATTACAGGTGAAGTTTGACAGCTATGCTTCATGGATCATATATGTGCATCACTATACCTGGCTTGCTGTGTAAAGCTCAGTTTGTGAGTGACACACACCAACTTCCCATCATGCCTTTCCTGTTAGCTTCCCAATTTGTGTTGTGTACTTTTCATTGAGTGTGCTACTCCAAGGTACTCCTTCACAGATTCTTGACATCCTGCTCCCAATGGTTCCATTGAATATAGGAGTTGGGAGGTCATGTTGTGGCTGTACAGCCACTTTTGGAATACTGCATTCAGTTCTGGTCTCCCTACTATAGGAAGGATGTTGTTAAACTTGAAAGGGTGCAGAAAAGATTCACAAGGATGTTGCCAGGGTTGGAGGGCTTGAGCTATAGGGAGAGGTTGAAGTTTATAGAGGTTTATAAAATCATAAGAGACATTGATAGAGTGTAGAGCCAAGGTCTTTTCCCTGGGGTGGGGTGGGGGGGCATCCAAAACTAGAGGGCATAGGTTTAAGGTGAGAGGGGAAGGATTTAAAAAGGACCTAAGGAGCAATGTTTTCATGCACAGGGTGGTACTTGTGTGGAATGAGCTGCCAGAGGAAGCGGTGGAGGCTGGCACAATTATAGCATTTAAAAGACATCTGGATGGGTATATGAATTGGAAGGATTTAGAGGGATATGGGCCAAGTGTTTGCAAATGGGACTAGATTAGGTTAGGATATCTGGTCGGCATGGACGAGTTGGACCGAAGGGTCTGTTTCTGTGCTGCACATCTCTATGACTCTATTTACCATTTGCACCTCTTTTGGTGTTTCAAATTCAGCCCTGTGCAGTGCTCAAACAATCTTGGGCCCCCTTTTTGCTCCCCATCTCTAGAACCCCAGAAACATTCCCAATCCCCCTTCTTTCTCGCATTCTTGACTCTTGATTTCCTCTCGGTATTCCCACATCCCAAGTGCCTCTCCTAATGTTCCAAGCTGCTGTTCCATATTCCCAGTATTACCAACCCATTCAAGGACTCCCAGCACCCTGGCACCACGTGCCCATCCTCCCATTACCCTGTAACTCTGCCAGACCTTTGCCTCTTCCACACACCTCCAAACGCCAACACAAATCCGGGCTTCTCTGACCCCAAAATCTGAGGCTGATGGTTACAACACTTCCTTTCAGGGAGGGGGAGGGGAGTTCAATTCAAATTCTGTTTCTGCTGAGGAATCAAGAACTTTTCGTGACAGCGAGAGCAATGGACTTAGACTACATTGGCTTGTCCAAGTTTTGTCCTGTTACGTTACAGTTTTAAAATCGGTGTGAGAGTTTCTCTGATTAGTTTGCCCTTGCAGCAGCTGCCCTTGACCCCACTGTGAGCTTCTCTTTGTGTCTATGTTCCTGTGCCTCCAAAGGCTCGGCTTCTGATGCCAGCTCCTGCTCGGGAATCTCAAATTTTCACCTCGTTCCAAGCAGCAAAGTCCTGGAGGACACGTACAGCCGAACACAATAATTCATGAGATGTGCTTGAGCGAGCTCCCACAACCAGCCAGGCCATCTGATCTTTGCCATCAGCATGGCAACTGGCTGCTTCACTCCAATTTGCTAGTGGTGAGGGTGTGATCACCCCCAGCCAATTTGGTATTCCCTGTCAGTCATGCTCTTGCCTCCGAGACAGACAGCTATGAGCTCGACTCCCGCTCCAGAGACTCAATGGCATGACCTGGGCTGACATTTGAGTGAGTGGTGCCCTCCCCTTTGTTAAATCCGAAGCCTTGCAGATGCAAAAAGAGCTTTCTCCTTTCAAGAAGAACAGAGATTTATACCTAATGCATTACTTATCCTTCAGCCAATGTCACTGACACTAATCATCCGATCAACCACCTCATTGTTAGTGCAAGATTTCCCCTCAATCAGCCGCTGCTTCTGCCTACAAAACAGCAGTGTCCCTTCAAATGTACTTCAGTCGCTGTGAAACCCTTTGGGATGACTGAAGCCACGATAATCCTTTACAAGGGAATGTTTTACTTTCTCTTGGTCCATTGTAAAACATCACAATTCGCTTCTTAGCAACATGCTCAGCCCCTCGTAGTTCCGACGCTGAGATTCCTCTTTGACACTGGCTTGCTCTGTGTGGGCACTGTGTGAGGATGGTAACAATGACATTTTGTTATTAATCAATATCTGGTCGAAAGCCAGCCTTTACAATGCTGAATTCACTATCCTTCCTCTTTCCCCACCTATCCCACCCCCTTACTCTAGCAGAATTTATAGGATGACTTAAGTATTGTTGGAGATTCTTGTTTCATCAGGACACACACAAGAATAGCAAAACTCCAAAGGGATATCAACAATTCATACAACTGAAGGAAAGGGTGCTGATTGGTCCTGATGGGGTCAAGGTGTTGCCATGGAGAATGCACCTGTTCTCCTCCATGCTGTTGCCTAGTTTGAACACAAAAAATAGGTAGGCAGGTTTCTTTGTCCTGTGTCTGAAGACATTAGCACGGCTAAATCCAACCTTACTGGTCCCTAGGGCGGTGACATTGTCCACAGATTGTCTTCGAGTTGCCCTTTTAAAGCTCAGACCTGTGCTAGGGACTGGCAACTAAATGGAGAGCACAGCATCTTGTGTCCAGCTAAGGCCTGTCCACGAACAGTGTTTTTGAGGGGAGCGATTTGATGTTCACAACTTGCAGATCTGAAGACACAGGCCAACCAACATGCAATGATCGCTCAGCGTGTAGGGGCAAGCTACTGGTCCATCCACCAGCCCATCTGACTCTTTCCCCATGACCTAACGACGACGCGTGCCATCTCCTAACAGGCAGGACTGCTCCTGGACATCTCTCAAAGACACGCAACAACGTCCTGATCCACACAGCGCCCACTGTGGAATGCTCCAGTGTGGCTCACTGCCTTCTGCACGCCACTCAGAGTTCAGCCCAACATCAGATGGACCCCCACCTTCTCAAAAGCATGGCTCAGTGGTTAGCGCTGCTGCCTCACAGTGCCAGGGACTCGGGTTCAATTCACGCCTCGGGCAACTGCCTGAGTGGAGTTTGCACATTCTCCTCGTGTCTGTGCAGGTTTCCTCCGCATGCTCTGGTTTCCTCCCACAATCCAAAGATGTGCAGGTTAGGGTAGATTGGCTAGGCTAAATTGCCCATTGTGTTCAGCGATGTGTAGGTTAGGCGCATTAGTCAGGGGTAAATATAGGACGATAGGATAGGAGAATGGGTCTGGGTGGGCTACTCTTGGGACTTGATGGACGGAAGGGCCTGTTTCCGCACTATCGGGATTCTAGGATGCTATGAATTATCAGAACGGCCTTGACATCTGCAGTCCTTGATAAACCAGCAACATCTCTGAATGGCTGGAGAAAGACCTCATTGCACATGGACCCAGTCTGGATCTATCAGAGGCTGCTGGCTGTTCCTTTCTGCAGAATAATCAGTCTCATCAGGGCTGGTACCACAGAGATAGTGCTCTGGCGGACAGATTGTGGATTTAATGGACAAGGAGGCTGGCACACTGCCTCTCTCTCTTCCCTTTCTTCACGACCAGAGAACAGACTGGTGAAAGCAGAAAACAAACATGCTGTTAAGAGTCAATCCCTTGCCACCAAAGGGTTGCTTGGAATTTTTGGCATCAGTTACAAACCAGCATTGGACCTCAGTGGCCAAAGTCATCAAACAGCGAGTTGACTGCCAATTCTACTTTGTTTGTTCCAAATTGATGTTCTGTGTGAACTTTTTCTTCGAATGTTTGCCACTTTGACTCCTTTCAGAGTGCTTTACAACTGACCTCCAATTCTCACAAGTATTGCTAGTGAGCAGAGGACAGGAATCAATTCTCATTCTCCTGACGTTCCAACATTGTCCCTTCACTGTTGGGCCTGGTCAAAGGGAATGGCTGCCCTTTTTCCCCAATAGGTGCCAATTGTTTCATTTTGAATAACGCACAGTCAATGAGATTTGTTCTGACAAAGACCGTATTAGACCATTAGACATAGGAGCAGACATTAGGCCATTCTGCCCATCGAATCTGCTCTGTCATTCAAACATGGCTGATAAGTTTCTCAACCCCATTCTCCCCCTTTCTCCCCATAACCCTTGATCCCCTTGATACTCATGAACCTATCTATCTCAGTCTTAGGTATCCACAATGGCCTGGCCTCCACAGCCTTCTGTGGCAATGAATTCCACAGATTTACCACACTCTGGATGAAGAAGTTTCTCCTTATCTCCATTCTAAAAGGTCTTCCCTTTACTCTGAGGCTGTGCACTCGGGTCCTAGCCTCTCCTACCAGCGGAAACATCTTCCCAAGATCCACTCTGTCCAAGGCATTCAGTAGTCTTTGTGTTTCAATTAGATTCACCCCCCTTATCCTTCTAAAATCCATTGAGTATAGAGCCAGAGTCCTCAAACGTTCCTCAGATGTTAAGCTTTTCATTCCTGGGACCATTCTCATGAACCTCCTCTAAACACGCTCCATGGTCAGTACATCCTTCCTGAGATAAATGGGCCCTAAACTGCACACAATACTCAAACATGGTCTGACCAGCCTTATAGCCTCAGAAGTACATCCCCACGTTTATATTCAAGTCCTCTCGAAATAAATGCCATCATTGCACTTGCCTTCCTAACTACTGACCCAACCTGTAAGTTTACCTTGAGAGAATCCTGAACTAGAACTCCCAAGTCTCTTTGCAGTTCAGATTTCTGAATTTTGTCCCCATTTAGAAAATAGTCCATGCCTCTATTCTTCCTACCAGAGTGCATGACCTCATATTTTCCTACATTGTATTTCATCTGCCATTTCTTTGTCCAATCTCCTAATCTGTCCAAATCCTGCAGCCTTCCTGCCTCCTCAATGCTACCTGTCCCTCCACCTATCTTTGTATCATCTGCAAACTTAGCCAGAATGCCATCAGTTCCTTCATCTAGATGGTTAATGTATAAAGGCAACTACAGAGGCATGAGGGAGGAGCTGTGTAGAATTGACTGGGAGAGGAGCTGAGCCGGAAACACAGTGGAACAGCATGGCAGGGGTTTCTGGGAGTAATCCAGGAGACACAGCAGAGATTCATCTTGAGGAAAAAGAAGCGTGGTACAGGGAGGATGAGGCAACCGTGGCTGACGAGGGAGGTCAGAGAGAGCACAAAGGCAAGTGTGAAACATATAATGTAATGAAGGGCAGTGGGGGACTAGAGGATTGGGAAGCTTTCAAAGATCAACAGAGGGCAACAAAAAAAGAAATAATGTTCAATGTAAAGCAACTGGAACAGCAGGTCCCACCAACTGTCCCCAATATTCACCTCTGCCTTCAGCACAGTTGTTTGATGTCAGAACTCCTGGTTGTAGAGTGGAGATTCAGTTGTCAGTGAAAGTGGAGAGTGGCATTAGTTTAACAAGCTTCCTGGATCATGGGTGTACAGCATTCACCTCAACTTTGGTGTAGGGAAGCAGGATATATTCTCCTGCCTGGCTCCTATTACATGGGGTTCAAGTGGACAAATCATTGAAGGGCAGTTTATGAAAGCAGTTGAGTCTGAGAGTGCAAAAGCAGGAAGTGACTTTAAAGTTGTAAAACCCCTGGGTCTTTTGCGACATTGCACTGGATGGGCGCCTCCCCTCCCCCAGGGATTCCACACCAACCAACCTGAAACAGCTGAGGTTCAGACCGCTACCCCACCAAAGGCAGGAAGTCCCACCCTCGAGAGCTGTCGATCAATCAGATTGACTAGCAGCTCGTGAGGTCTCAGCAGTGCCAGACCCCAGTAGTGGGCACTGCCGGGATTACGTGGAGACCCACACAGATCAAAGGTCCAGCCAGGTCCTGGGCTTTTAGGGTGGGGAAGGATTGGGCATTATGGGTGGAGAAATGGTGACAGAGGGTTTGGTTCTGCAGGCCTTGTGGGGGGGGGGGGGGGGGGGGGGGGGGAGAAGCAAAGGGGGAAGGGTTTTTCACTAATGCACACAGAGCAGTTCTCATCAATGGGCTCCCCCATCCTAACCCCATTTTCACCAAATTTGTTAAAAAAACACAGGGTTCCCATTCCCAACCTCCCTGCTCCTGATCAGCATTGCATGGCAGTGAAGGTGAATTGAGGGCCTCAACGAGTCAACAATTTGCCTTCAATAGAGTGAGGGGGCGATGGGTGAGTGAACACTTTACCCACCGGGCACATGATGAGGATGGGCTGGAAGGTGCAGGGTTAGCCCCCTCCACCAACATAATTTACATGACTCTATCCCCCCGAAATCGCTGTGTGCCCAATTGACGCAAGGACCCCAATCGGAGACAGAAGGCACAGGAATGAAAAGAAAAATGTTGTTGCAGTGCGGGCGGTGATACACGGCCTCAGAACGTCGAAGAGGCAGGGCCAATTGAGGTCTTCGACAGAAAGTTGGATCACCACCTGAGCAGAAAATAATTGCTGGCCCACAAAGTGAGGAGCTACAGGAATCTGACATGGTCCGATTGGTGGAAACCTCCTGCTGTGAGGTTTGAGGATAAAGCTGTTCAGAGGCATGAACCTGGAAAGCTTCACTGGCTGAGACGATGAAGATGGTTGGAACTAGAAAAATGCCAAGACCCTGAAGTCTTGGTGAATCTGTGCTGCTCACACTTTGATTTTTTATTTATTTATTTGACGTCCGTCTTGTTTGCAATTGACGGATTTGGAGCTTTGACAAACGTTTCTCTTGTATTCCACATCTCTCCGAAGGATAAATTTGATATTTGTCAGGATTGGCATTCGGGACTTGAATCAATTCTCTAATTGCTCTGGGCCTAGGTGGGATGGGAGGACGAGGGCAGCTAAGGTGAAGTGGGGACCGGGCATCTCCATTCTGTTCTTGCAGATGACTCTGACTGTTCCACACTGTCGGAAGCCAGCAAGGTCATTCTTTAAATACGTAGATCCCCCTCAGATTACATTTTCTTCCATTCACAAGAATGTGGGTGTAACTGGCTAGATAGGAATTTATTGCCCATCCCTACTTGCCCAGAGGGCAGTGAAGAGTCAACCACATTGCTGTGGATCTGGAGTGACATGTAGGCCTGACCAGGTAAAGATGGCAGTTTCCTTCCCTGAAGGGTATTAGTGAACCAAATGGATTTTTCTGATAGTTGGCAAAGGTTTCATGGTCATCATTAGACTCTAAATTCCAGTCTGTTTTTTTTTAATTGAGTTCAAATTCCACCCTGTACCATGGCAAGATTTGAATCCAGTTCCATTACTGGGTCCGTGGATTAGTAATCTAGCAATAGTATTAGGCCACTAGCACCTGGCTGCTTTTGTTATCTGAGGCCTTAGCAAAGAAGCTTTGTACATGAGGGCAAAACCAGTACGGTCAGCTCCCAACAACTAGACTGACCTTCAGAGACCAGAGACTGGGCAGACATTTGGAGCCTGCTGCTTTAGGCTTAACTGTGGGTGAGTAGGCCGCACTGCGACAGTCCCTCACCCGTGATCTTCCCTGAATGAGTGGCCAGACATTGGACTCGCTGTTGCTCAGTGGACTCTCAATCCAGAGTGCCAGGTAATGTTCCAAGGACCTGGGTTCGAATTGCACCATGGCAAATTTAAAACAAAAACTATCTGGAACTGAGTGTCTAATGATGACCGTGAATCGACTGAGAGGGGAAAGCCCATCTGGTTCACTAATGTCCTTTACTGAAGGAAAATGCCATCCTCATTGACTCCAGACCCACAGCAATGTAGTTGACACTTAACTGCCCTTTAGGCAACTGGGGATGGGCAACAAATCATGGTCTAGCAAGTAAGGCCCTCAATCCATGAATGAATTAAAAAAAGGCAGCTGTTTCCAAGAGTAAGGAACGGAGAAAATGATTTAAAATGGAGGCACCATCTGCATCACCAGCGTTTTTCAAAACTTTTAATTTAAGAAGTAGCCTTTACCACCTAATCGAGGGGGAATTATACCCCTCTGCAGGTTGGCCTACAGCTGCTGCCTCACTCGGGTGAGCAAAACTAGTCTCCTGCACTTCCTGGGCGTGCTGGACCCCTCAGTCTGTCCCCACCCCTCCACACCGTGAGGCCACTTCCACTTGGCCAAACCGTCCCTTGCCTCCTTCTGGATCATGGAGGTCAACATTCAGGGAAGTTCCAGTCAGGCTTCGATAGTGGGCCTTCACCTTAGCTGGGTGGCTAGCTACAGGCTGGTTGGTGCTGCCAATCCTAGCCCACATGAACTCAAGCTACTTAGGAGAATCGGGCCTGGGGGTTGTGGAGGTGGGGTGGCGGTGATATGGGGCTGGGAAAATCAATGGGCAAAACTTTGTCCACTCTAGGCCTCGTGTGGGGGAGAGGAGGGTTAAGATATCTAGCCACAGATGTTTAGAAACCCCTATTGTGAAGGGTGCTCTTCAGGACTTGGAAGAGGTGTGCACAGCTGGAGACGCTTTGCTTTACACATGGACTCGGTTAAATCCGAGCTGGGAATATCCAAACGCTGACTGTACAAGAGTGCTTCAACAATACGTAATTATCTTCCACTTAAACATGAGCCAAAAATCAGCAATCATCACATTCGCTGGAATACATACAGATGGGCTTCCTGCAGCTACAGACAATAAGCTTTAATTTTTTAATGTCATGCCTGATTGTGATGAAACAGTTTCAAATGGAAGGCACCGAGCAGCACAGTTTAATTATTTTGCGACATAAGTAGAGTGAGGCACAAAGGCTCCTCTGTTGGGTGGAAAGGTAAATTGTGAAGTGTAAATTGATGAAAAGCAGCCACAATCAGCAAGTCCAGGGGATTGTTGTGAGAGAGAGAGAGAGAGAGAGAGAGAGAAATGAAATGCTAAAATGTGTGGCAGATTGATCATTCCTAGTCTATGCACAGTTTGGCCTAGTTCATAGGCTCCATTTGCCAAGAATCCAGCCTGGGATTAGTGACAAGGCTAACAGGGCAACACTCAGATGCTTGGAGATACTGGGGACTGCAGATGCTGGCAAGTCAAGAGGCAGTAAAGTGCGGAGTTGGACAAAGCACAACACGTCGAGCAGTATCAGAGTCAGGGAGCTTTCATCGGGACGGGTGAGGAGGAAGGGGGCTGAGAAATAAATTGGGAGGTGGGGGAGTGGTGGTGCTGGGGAAAGGTACGTAGAATGGCAATCGGTGGATGCAGGTTGGAGGTGATTTTAGGTCAGTGGGTAGGGTGGAGCAGACGGGTGGGAAGGAAGACGGACGGGTTAGATCGGGTCAAGAGGGCGGGGTGGAGAGGGAGGTATGGACCTGGGATGAGGTTGCAGGGTGGGGGGATTTGGAAGCTGGTGAATTCTACGTTAAAGCCACTGGGTTGTAACCTCCTGAGGTGGAAGATGAGGCGTTCTTCCTCCAGTTCAGATGCCCCTGAATTCACTTCCTTACGTTTTAGAAAGAGTGGGAAGTTGAACCACATCAGTGCTAACTGGGGGTGCGTTCAGCATCCTGACTGGGTCAGATCATCTGCTGTCAGCATACCTCTGAGCAGACTGATTAGGAAAATATCTGCTAAATACAGCTGCCCCACACCTCAGTCCAGTTGCTTAACCCCTCACAAATCGCAACTGGTGGTTGGACACCCAACATAATAAATTTTAAATCTTCCTCTTTGCATTCAGATTCTCGTCAATGCTTCTTTCGCTACTTCCATCTTGTAGTAACTTGGGCCTTCTCTTCACCATCTCTCCACCGCCAACCCCAAACCTTCAGCTCATCATTGATGGAGAATCATCTCTGGAGTTCCCATCTGCTCCTCCGTATCTCCTCCCACCGTGAAGACTTTTCCGAAAGCACGTCTCTTTTCCAGAGTCTGCAGATGTGCTATCTGTACTTCTCCCCATTCCTCTGGACATGTTTTGTATGGTTCCCTCTTGTGGCTAGTTTATCTTCATTAAAAGGCACTGCACATGTTCATTAGATTAGATTAGATTAGATTACTTACAGTGTGGAAACAGGCCCTTCGGCCCAACAAGTCCACACCGCACCCGCCGAAGCGCAACCCACCCATATCCCTATATCTACACCTTATCTAACACTATGGGCAATTTAGCATGGCCAATTCACCTGACCTGCACATCTTTGGAGTGTGGGAGGAAACCGGAGCACCCGGAGGAAACCCACGCAGACACGGGGAGAACATGTTCTTGCCATTGGGAGTACTGTCTCATCACTGACTCAAGTCTCACGTTAGAATTACCAATTGGATGAATTATCAAAAGGTCAACTAATATTTGTGGCACCCAAATGAATAACTGACCTCAGAAGACAAGAAAATCTATCACCAAAAAAGACAATTAGCTTTGCTGTCATTTGATGGAGGATGCTGTGAAACTTGAAAGGGCGCTGAAAAGATTTACAAGGATGTTGCTAGGGTTGGAGGGAGAGGGAGAGGCTGAACAGGCTGGGGCAGTTTCCCCTGCAGGACCGGAGGCCTATAGAGGTTTATAAAATCGTGGATAGGATAAATAGACAAGGTCTTTTTTTCTACGGTTGGGAGGGGAGTCTAAAACCAGACGGCATACGTTTAAGGTGAGAGGGGAAAGATTTAAAAAGGACCCAAAGGGCAACTTTTTCATGTAGAGGGTGGTGCGTGTATGGGATGAACTGCCAGAGGAAGTGGTGGAGGCTGGTACAGTTACAACATTTAAAAGGCATCTGGATGGGCACATGAATAGGAAGGGTTTAGAGGGATATGCGCCAGGTACTGACAAATGGGACTAAGTCAGATTGGGATGTCTGGTTGGCATGGATGAGTTGGACTGAAAGGTCTGTTTCTGTACTGTATGATGCTCTGATTGATCCAATTTTCCTCATCTTCAGACCCAGTCCCTCTGATTGCCCAACGATCTGAACTCTCTGTTTCTCACAAGACAACAGGAAAGCTAAAGCAGAAGGATTTTACCTTTCACTGTAACTCTCAGCAGTAATCTTTCAAAGGGTCTGATCAGCCAGAGTCTCCATTGAATCGTTCTTGAAAAGGTCTCGGAATAAAAATGATGAGATGAGATTTCAAGAGGATTCTGCAAATAGCAGCCACGGTTGTACTACGCCAAGGCACCGTTTTCAGACTCTGCTCTAAACTCCAGTCTGAAGCAACTGACCCCCATCCCTCTCCCTGGTCCCAGTCTGTGATTGAACCGGTCCATTCACAATCTTAGTGCCACATTTGATCCCAAGGTGAGCTTCTGTCCTCATATTTACGCCACCAATCCGACTGCCTATTTCCAACTCCACAACATCCTCCGACTTTCATAAAATGTCAAGTCATCAAGGGAAGTGTCACTGAATGGGAATAATCAAAGTGTCAATCATGTAAAACTCCTGGCCTTTAAACTTTTGAGAAAATGGTTTACAGTGTTTTAAAAAAAGTCTCTGCTTGCCAGTTAAGTCTGTTCACATAAATTCGAGGGCTACCATTAAAAAGATCCATACAAGCATGACTGATTCCACAACCTAATGTTAGCGCAGTGGGCTGCCTGTCAGTTTACAGTTTGACTGACAGCTCTAAGACTTATAAAGTCTCTGAAGTGGATCGGTGAATACAAATGCTTGTTTTTATATGGATCAAGCAGTTGAAGGATGTGAAATGTAGTGAAGGAGTTCTTAAATCAATGAATGTTTTTAGACAAAAAATTGAATTCTCAGCGGACATTTAGAACATTGCATTATTTCATCTCAGCAAAGGTTCTAAAGTTTGTTCATGTGTGAGTTGGCACAGTAGGTATAAGGGTAAATAGTGATGGGTGGGGGTTCATGAGTTGGTATGACTTGGAGGTAAGAGGCTATAAAGGGCCTTATAAGGTGGTGAGGTGGAGGTTGGAAGTGGTATGGGGTAGGAGGGATGATGGCCGTTAATTTTTATTTCATAGATTTCCTGTCGACTGTGACCAAGTCTCGGCCCTGCTGCCCCCATGTGGTTGCCTCCGATGTCTACACCGAGGCGACCAATTCCAACTCTGGCCTGGAACAGAACTCCATATGTCTGGGGCATGCTCACTGGAGTCTAGATGGCAGAGGCAGGAATTTTCAACGCTGTACGCCCAAGTGCGGGATCAGACATTCAGAGCAAAACCTTTGAATTGCAGTAAATTGTCAACTGAACATTTGCAAAGGTTGCAAGTAAATAACTGCTGGCAAGGAGAAGCTTCAGATTTGGAGGAAACTTTCAGTGTAAGAACTTAGTTACTCATCCAAAATCATTGGTTCAGAAAGTCATGGAAAGCAGGTTCATTTGCTTTGGTCAACTTTGATTCCATCCAAATCAAACACCAGCAACAAAACCTTTTGTTTTTAGCCCCCTGTTGAAGTGTCACTGAGTTGCGAACATAATCCTTTGCAATCAAAGGGATCAACACCTCCTAAATACTTGCATTGGGCAACACTAGCTTTCAACACTAGAATAGAGACAAAGAGACTGCAGATGCTGGAATCCAAGGTAGACGGGCAGGAGGCTGGAAGAACACAGCAAACCAGACAGCACCAGGAGGTGGAGAAGTCGACGATTCCACCCAAAACTTTAACATTAGAATGATGGTGACAAAAGGAAGCTACGACTTACACAGAGCAGATGGAGAGCGATAGCCCCATGTCTTCTTTCCTCGTTTGTAAAGATGTCATTGGGGAATTCACGAAGAGCTGCAAAAGAATGAAAAAAAGGTGAATTCATTTCACTTAAACCCTGTGGAAAAGCAAACAGCACTAATTCACTGATTTCGAAGGAGAGGGCCCGAAGGGTAACGCAAGGCTGAAAGCTCCAGCTCTCATGTGGTTTAGGATTGATGGAGTCTCTGTCTGCCACTCTGCCCCTTTCCCTCTCCCTGCCCATTCAGAAACCCCTTCTCACTCGGTCACTGATCGAGGAAGGAAGAGCCACTGAACTGACACACCATGGAACGCACTCTCTGCCATCATGAAAGCACAAAACAGAGTCAGGAAAATTAGGGGCCAGCCATATACATAACCAGCTCACATTCTGTTGCACAAGCCCATGAAACGCTGCATTTCAGAGGGAGCAGGCCTTAATCAGGTGAGATCCATCAATTGGTGACTTAGAGTGGAATCCCTACAGTGTGGAAACAGGCCCTACAGCCCAACAAGTCCACGCCAACCCTCCAAAGAGTATCCCACTTAGACCCATTCCCCAACCTATTACTCTTTCTTTACCCCTGACTAATACACCTTACCTACACATCCCTGAACACTATAGGCAATTTAGCATGGTCAATTCACCCTAACCTGCATATCGTTGGACTGTGGGAGGAAACCAGAGCACCCAGACGAAACCCAAGCAGACACAGGGAGAATGTGCAAACTCCAGACAGACAGTTGCTTGAGGTGGGAATTGAACCCAGGTCCCTGGCACTGTGAGGCAGCAGTGCTAACCACTGAGCCACCGTGCTGCCCTTTGTGGATACATCTCTGCTGCAGCCTCACAAACTCACACCATTAAGAATACACTCCCTCCCGCCAAATTGACGGAGGACCTCTATAGAGCCCCAAAAGAAAACTGATTTGAGTCGACTGCTCCTGGCTGAAATTTTTAGATTACTTACAGTGTGGAAACAGGCCCTTCAGCCCAACAAGTCCACACCGACTCTCCAAAGAGTAACCCACTCAGACCCATTCCCCTATATTTACCCCTTCACCTAACACTATGGGCAATTTAGCATGGCCAATTCACCTAACCTGCACATCTTTGGACTGGGTGAGGAAACCCACGCAGACACGGGGAGAATGTGCAAACTCCACACAGACAGTTGCCTGAGGTGGGAATTGAACCCAGGTCGCTGGCGCTGTGAGGTAGCAGTGCTAACCACTGTGCCACCGTGCCACCCTATGTCTGCCAGCTAGCTCTTAGCACTTTCTTGGCACACAGTAACCTGTATCCTTGGCTGAACATTGAAAGGGATGTAGATATTGATTATTGATCACCTTTCAATACTCAGGAACACATTTAAAATGGTAAGTACAATTAAACATGTCCCAAAGAACTGAACTCTCCCCCACTGCCAATCTTTATCCAGCTCCACCCCCCATTTTGTTTTTGATGGTTATGACTTATTTCTTGGCCTTTCGAGCTGTCGCACAGAGAATGTATTTCCAACGTGGAATGGGTGGAAGGCCGGTTGGTGTGTCGCTGGGTGCCAGTGCCTGGGAGGTGGAGCGGCAACTCCACAAAGTGCCTCATTCATCAGGGATGAAGGCTGCATTCCACCACAAACCATGCTAGGCAGAAACAGAACTCTGAAAATAGCAGAAGAACCAATGCCCTCAAGGCACTTAGAGAGGGGTGGGCACAGCAGGGGCTACAAGAATACAAGACCACAAGAAACAGGAACAGGAGGAGGCTATTCAGCCCCTTGAGTCTACTCCACCATTCAACAAGATGACATTCTCCTTGTGTGTTCTCTTTCCCTTTCCCCATAATCCTGGACTCCCCTTCTCATTAAGAATCTTAAATATATCCAAGGACTCTGCCACCAAATCTCTCTGTGGTAAGGAATTCCAAACACTCAACCACTGAGAGAAAAAAAATCCTGCTTATCTCAATCTTAAATTGGTGCCACTTTATTCTGAGACTGTGCCCTCTGTTCCCAGACTCTCCCATGGAGGGGAAGCACCTTCTCAGCATTTACGTTGTCAAGCCCCTTAAGAAACCTGTATGTTACAATGAGATCACCTCTCACTCCTTGAAAACTACAGTGAGTAGATTCCCAACATTGGTTGGATTTTAGTTCATAGGACAATCCCTCCATACTCGGGCAGGGGGACATCCTAATGAACCTCTTCTAAACTGCCTCCAATGAAATAATATCTTTGCTAAAGTTACCTGATGAAGGAGCGGCGCTCTGAAAGCTAGTGCCTCCAAATACACCTGTTGGACTATAACCTGGTGTTGTGTGATGTTTAACTTTGTCCATGCCCGTCCATTACCGGCTCCCCCCCACATCATGGCTACCGTCTTTGCTAAAGTGAGGGGACCAAAACTGCTCACAGTACTCCAGGAGTGATGGAACGTTTCACATCCCCCTTCATAACCATTTTCAATTCATCTCTCCCTGGTTCTCTGCACCTTTTTGGTTTCAGTTATTGTTCACTGCGCCTCTAAAGAGAAAGGAAAAATAAATGGAGAGAACCTAACTGTACGTTGTTCCTTGGGTGATCTCAAGACTGACCAAAAGTGCTGGAGATCCAATTGAGCGCATACATTATTTATAGCATGAGTCCTTTTGTTAATATTTACTGAGGATAGGAAGTCAAGATGATGGAAATCAAATGGCAATGGGGTGTGAGCGGGCTGAGTCCAGGAGACAAACATTTCAACTGAAGACAGTTTCTGAGGGACGAATGGAACAAAGAGACTGAGAATTGCTGCAGTGATTCTCTCTCTCTCTCTCTCTCAGCGTCATAAACCACTCAAATTAAACAGCTTGGAAACGATAAAATAAAATGCAATTATATTTATTGTCGCTCATAATAGTTTATATGATGACTGTTTCACGTCTAATGTTTATTAAAACAGTGGCTCCATCATGAATCGCAACATTCCAGTTCACGTATGGTGCCGGCCAGTCCGGAGAGGCTTACAAAACAAAAAGTAACTACGTTTTCTCAAACAAAAATCAAATCTCCAAGGTGCCGCAGTGAGCAAACCTGGGAGAGGAAATAAAATCGAACCGTTAGAAAATTGAGCTGAGACAATTTTGAACGCGTTTGCTGACATGCTTGGGAACAAAGGAATTGATGAGCGATAGTGACGCTGTTGCTGGGAACGTGGTCATTGTTTCTGGGGTTGGGGGGGGTGCCTGGAAACTGCCGGGAGGTGCCAGTTTCCACTGAGCGGTCCTCCCCCTCCCCTCACTGGGTGATCAAAATGACCATTGCTCCTGAGTGACCACTCTGTGAACCACTGAACAGCCACCCTTCTCCAGACGGCAAACTTCATCGGACTCCCCTCGTGATGTCCTCGTCTTGCCATTTTCCTTCCTCTCCCACCAATATATTTCCCCCCTCTCCCCACAATCAAGACCCTTTCTCAACCCGTTGTCAACAGGCTGAGAAAATTCATGTCTGTTCAAGTTCCACTTGGCGTGGGAAGGCAGCGGCCTTGGAGGATTCATACGGTGGGGATTGGAGTGAGGATGGGTTGAAGACAGGCTATCGTGATAAAAGCTTAAATACAGGTCAAGGTCCACAACAGTTATGCACTGTTACAGAAACCTTTCAGTGTGCAAGTAGGCCATTCGACCCATTGAGTCCACACCAACGCTCCAAACAGCATCCCACCCACAGCCACCCTCCTGACCTATAACCTCATATTTCCAATGACTAACCCATTTAGCAATTTAGCACAGTCAATCCACCTAACCTTGCACATTTTTGGACTGTGGGAGGGAACTGGAGCACCCAGAGGAAACCCACGCAGACACAGGGCGAATGTGCAAACGCCACACAGACAGTCGCCCGAGGCTGGAATCAAACCCGGGTCCCTGGCGCTCCCTAAATGCAGACCCCCCCACTCTGCTTTCCAAAGCCACAGCTGCTATCTCTCACAGACCTGTTTCCTGCCATTCCCATCCACACTGGGAGTGCAGCCACCACCTGGAAATGACTCTGTCAGGAACGGAGACTGTTCCTATCTCCCGGAAGGTGGTGATGTTGCTGTTTATGTGGAAAGGAAATGGGAAAGGAGTGGAGGGGCAAAGTAGGCAGTTAAAGAGATATAAAGGGGGATAGTAATGGCAATAGGTACAGACTGACTTTAAAGAAGTCCTGTCCATTGTGAACCAGAGTCCATATGAGGGGCAGATGCTGTTCCATCAGAAGTAAAACTGAACAAACCAGTTTAATCTGGTATGGGTTTCATTATTTCATGACAAACAAAAATAAATGCCCCTCTCATCTCCACATATCTTGAACTGAACTCATTTCCACATACCTCGATACTGTCCTATTCCCCCCGGTTCAGGAACTCCCTACATATGCTTGGGACACCACCCACATCCTCCACCTGCTCCAAGACCTTTGTTTCCCCGGCCCCCAATGCCTCATCTTCACCATGGACATCCAGTCCCTATACAGCTCCATCCACCATGACAAGGGCCTCCAAGCCCTCTATTTTCTCCTCTTCCGGCATCCCCACCAGTACCCTTCCACTGACACTCTCATTTGTTTGGCTGAACTGGTCCTCACCCTCAATAATTTCTCCTTTGAATCCTCCCACCTCCTCCAGATGAAAGGGATAGCCATGGGCACCCACATAGGCCCCGGCTATGCCTACCTCTCTGTCAGTTACGTGGAACAGTCCATCTTCCACAGTCACATCGGCACCACTCCCCACCTTTTCCTCCATTACACTGTTGACTGTATCAGTGCCACCTCGTGCTTCCACAAAGAGGTTGAGCAGTTCATCAACTTCACCAACACGTTCCACCCCAACCTTAAGTTCACCTGGACCTTCTCGGACACCTCCCTCCCCTTCCTGGACCTCTCCACCTCGATCAACACAGACATCTTCTACAAACCCACCGACTCCCACAGCTACCTGGACTACACCTCTTCTCACCCTACCTCCTGTAAAAATGCTATCCCTTATTCCCAATTCCTTTGCCTCCGTCGTATCTACTCCCAGGACGACCAGTTCCACCACAGAACACACCAGATGACCTCCTTCTTTCAAGACCACAAGTTCCCCTCCCACTTGGTTGATGATGCCCTCCAGCACATCTCATTCACTTCCCGCACCTCCACCCTCGAACCCCACCCCTCTAACAGCAACAAGGACAGAGCCCCGCTCCTCAACTTCCACCCCACCAACCTCCGCATACATTGTATCATCCTCCGCTATTTCCGCCACCTACAAACAGACCCCACCAGCAGTGATATATTTCCCTCCTCAACCCCATCTGCTTTCTGTAAAGACCACTCCCTCCGCGACTCCCTTGTCAGGTCCAGGCTCCCCACCAACCCACCCTCCCGTCCTGGCACCTTCCCCTGCCACCGCGGTAATTGCAAAACCTGCGCCCGCACCTCGCCCCTCACCTTCATCCAAGGCCCCAAAGGAGCCTTCCACAATCATCAGAGCTTTACCTGCACTTCCACACATGTCATTTACTGTATCCATTGCTCCCAATGTGGTCTCCTCTACTGGGGACACAGGATGCCTACTCGCAGAGTGCTTCAGAGAACATAATTGGGACACCCACATCAACCAATCCCTACGCCCCATGGCCAAACATTTCAACTGCCCCTCCCACTCCACCAAGGACTTGCAGGTTCTGGGCCTCCTACATCGCCACTCCCTAACCACCCGACGCCTGGAGGAAAAATGTCTCATCTTCCCCCTTGGGACCCTCCAACCCCATGGCATCAATGTCGACTTCACCAGTTTCCTCATTTCCCCTCCTCCCACCTTATCCCAGTTCCAAACTTCCAACTCGGCACTGCCCTCATGAACTGTCCTACCTGTCCATCTTCCTTCCCACCTATCCACCCCAACCTCCTCTCCGACCTATCACCATTACCCCCACCTCCATCCACTTATTGCACTCTCAGCTCCTTTCCCTCCAGCCCCACCCTCCTCCCTTTATCTCTCCACTCTCTTGGCTCACAAGCCTCATTCTTGATGAAGGGCCTTTGGCTGAAACGTCAACTCTCCTGTTCCTCGGATGCTACCTGACCTGCTGTGCTTTTCCAGCACAACACTTTCGACTCTAATCACCAGCATCTGCAGTCTTGACTTTAGCCTTTGAATCATCTTTGTCCAGTGCCCTTTAGGGAAGGGAAAGTGCCATCCTTCCCTGGTCTGGCCAACCACCTGACTCCAGACCCTGGGCAATATGGTTGACTCCTAACTGCCCTCTGCAATGGCTGAGGATGGCACTCAGTGGTCACTGAAAGGTAATAAGATTTGGGCAATGCCCACATCTGGTGGATGAAATAATTTGAAAAGGTTGCTCAACCTTTTGTGTTACCCCTGGGTTGGCACGGTGGCTCAGTTGATAGCACTGCTGCCTCACAGCGCCAGGAATCCACAAGATGAGATGGACAGCAGGGTTTTGGATGATCTCAGTTTTACAGAGGGTGGAGTGCTGCAGACCAGGAAGATATTGGAATGGTGAAGACTGGAGCTAATGAAGGCATGTGTGAAAGCTTCAAGAGCAGATGAGCTGAGACAGGAGCAAAGGGACCTGGGTTCAATTCCAGCCTCGGGTGACTGTGTGGAGTTTGCACATTCTCCCCGTGTCTGGGTGCTCCAGTTTCCTCCCGCAATCCAAAGGTGTGCAGGTCAGGTGGATTGGCCAGGCTAAATTGCCTGTAGTTTTCAGGGATGTGTAGGTTAGGTGTATTATTCAGGGTTCAATATAAGATAATAGGGTGGAGGAGTGGGTCTGGGTGGGTTGCTGTTCGAAGGGTTGGTGTGGACTTGTTGGGCCGAAGGGTCTGTTTCCACACTGTAGGGATTCTATGATGATTCTCCAAAACAGAAGGTAATTTCCATGGTAGCACTCAGAAGACAAGCCCTCAGGACATTCATCAATGTAGCACTTTTTCCTCTCAGTTCCTTTGACCATTTGTTCGGGAAATCACGGGAGCTATCTTTAAAAAGCTGAGAGTTAAGAATCATTGTCCAAAGTGAGGTGGATTGGCCACGCTAAATTGCCCACAGTTTCCAGAGAAGTGCAGGCTGGTGGATTAGCCATGGGGAAACATAGGGTTACAGTGATAGGGTAGGGGTCATGGGATGCTCTTCAAAAGGTCAGTGGGGACCTGATGGGCCGAATAACCTGCTTCCACCCCCGTACAGAATCTATGACTGGCAAGGGTGGCAATTGTGGGTGATCAATGGTGTTTGGGGGCTGGGGACAGCGTTTGAGGGTGGGATATTTTGAAATTTGCAGGCAAACATCCGACCAGAGTTGGCCACTGTATCCGCGCCTCCACTCATGTTTATTTTTGATTGCGTGCCTTTTCTCGGAGTCTTAGCTTTTTCGTTATTAAAAGAGAGATAGAAGCAATAAATCTTTTGAGCTGCTCATGACGAGTGAGAGTACAAATCATTGCTGCATTACCCAATGGATAATGAACTCGGAGTGATTTATAAACACAATGAAGAGTTATGGAAGACTTGATTACAAAAGCAATGTCTCCTTAACTTTATTTCCTTGAATTACCAGCACTCTGAAGGCACAAGCGACATAAGAAGAGAGAAAAAAAATGACGGGTATTCCAGCTCACTGGCAGGTTCTAAACACTGCCTGTGCAGGCCAAAGAAGATACCATCGGTTTTATTAAAACCGTTTTGTTTTCCTCCACTTCACACTCCCGCTGGCTGCAATTATCACTTACTCTTCTCCATGTTTTTTAAGATCATATCTCCCTGACAGAGGAGTGCTGACAGAGTTGATAAAGCCTATGTGCTGTGCTAATGACACATCCAAACCAGGGATGTTCCATATGCTGAGCTGATCTCCAAAACTAAACAGAGATAAAGCATCCCAGCTTAGTGCCTCACACCCAATCACTATTCTGCAGTGTCCATTAAAAACCGACTAATATTGGATGGAGACTGTTATATATTATACCAATGTGCTGGTCTCTCTTGTGTCAAACATCAACCAGTGAAGGATTAGAGTCATAGAATCCCGACAGTGTGGAAGCAAGCCATTCGGCCCATTGAGTCCACACCGCCCTCCAAATTGCACCCCCCCCCCCACCCTATCCCTGTAGCCCTGCATTTCCCATGGATAGGAGAAAGTGAGGACTGCAGATGCTGGAGATCAGAGCTGAAAATGTGTTGCTGGAAAAGCACAGCAGGTCAGGCAGCATCCAAGGAGCAGGAGAATCGACGTTTCAGGCATGAGCCCTTCTTCAGGAATGAGGAAAGTGTGCCAAGCAGGCTAAGATAAATGGTAGGGAGGAGGGACTTGGGGGAGGGGCGTTGGAAATGCGATAGGTGGAAGGAGGTTAAGGTGAGGGTGATAGGCCAGAGTGGGGGTGGGGGCGGAGAGGTCAGGAAGAAGATTGCAGGTTAGGAAGGTGGTGCTGAATTCGAGGGTTGGGACTGAGACAAGGTGGGAGGAAGGGAAATGAGGAAACTGGAGAAAACTGAGTTCATTCTTTGTGGTTGGAGGGTTCCTAGGCGGAAGATGAGGCACTCTTCCTCCAGCCGTCGTGTTGCTATGGTCTGGCAATGGAGGAGTCCAAGGACCTGCATGTCCTTGGTGGAGTGGGAGGGGGAGTTGAAGTGTTGAGCCACGGGGTGGTTGGGTTGGTTGGTCTGGGTGTCCCAGAGGTGTTCTCTGATATGTTCCGCAGGTATGCGGCCTGTCTCCCCAACATCGGGTGCAGCAGATGCAGTAAATGATGTGTGTGGAGGTGCAGGTGAATTTGTGGTGGATATGGAAGGATCCCTTGGGGCCTTGGAGGGAAGTAAGGGGGGAGGTGTGGGCGCAAGTTTTGCATTTCTTGCGGTTGCAGGGGAAGGTGCCGGGAGTGGAGGTTGGGTTGGTGGGGGGTGTGGACCTGACGAGGGAGTCACGGAGGGAGTGGTCTTTTCAGAACGCTGATAGGGGAGGGGAGGGAAATATATCCCTGGTGGTGGGGTCTGTTTGGAGGTGGCGGAAATGACAACGGATGATACGCTGTACATGGAGGTTGGTGGGGTGGTAGGTGAGGACCAGTGGGGTTCTGTCCTGGTGGCGGTTGGAGCAGCGGGGCTCAAGAGCGGAGGAGCGGGAAGTGGAGAAGATGCGGTGGAGAGCATCGTTGACCACGTCTGGGGGAAATTGCGGCCCTTGAAGAAGGAGGCCATCTGGGTTGTACGGTTTTGGAACTGGTCCTCCTGGGAGCAGATGCGGCGGAGACGAAGGAATTGGGAATATGGGATGTCGTTTTTACAGGGGGCAGGGTGGGAGGAGGTGTAGTCTAGGTAGCAGTGAGAGTCAGTCAGTTTATAATAAATGTCCATGTTGATTCAGTCGCCCGAGATAGAAATGGAGAGGTCTAGGAAGGGGAGGGAGGAGTCTGAGACGGTCCAGGTAAATTTGAGGTTGGGGTGGAAAGTGTTAGTAAAGTGAATGAACTGTTCAACCTCCTCATGGGAGCACGAGGTAGCGCCGATACAGTCATCGATGTAGCGGAGGAAAAGGTGGAGGGTGGTGCCAGTGTAGCTGCAGAAGATGGACTGTTCCACATATCCTACGAAGAGGCAGGCATAGCTGGGGCCCATGTGGGTGTCCATGGCTACTCCTTTGGTTTGGAGGAAGTGGGAGGTTTGGAAAGAGAAGTTGTTCAGGGTGAGGACCAGTTCAGTCAGTCGAAGGAGGGTGTCAGTGGAAGGGAACTGGTTGGTACGGCGGGAAAGGAAGAAGCGGAGGGCTTTGAGTCCTTCGTGACGGGGATGGAGGTGTACAGGGACTGGATGTCCATGGTGAAGGTAAGGCGTTGGGGACCGGGGAAGCGAAAATCATGGAGGAGGTGGAGGGCATGGGTGGTGTCCCGAATGTAGGTGGGGAGTTCTTGGACTAAGGGGGACAGGACCGTGTTGAGGTATGCAGAGATGAGTTCGGTGTGTTTCCCATGGATAATCAACCTAACCTACACATCCCTGAACACTATGGGTAATTTAGCGCAGCCAATCCACCTAACCTGCACATCTTTGGATTGTGGGAGGAAACCAGAGCACCCAGAGGAAACCCACACAGACCCGGGGAGAATGTGCATCTCCACACAGACAGTCGCCCGAGGCTGGAATCGAACCCGGGTCCCTGGTGCTGAGGCAGCAGTACTGGCATACCTCCAGCACCGGAAGCAGGCTTTCAAATATATGCAGAAAGTGCTAGAAGCATCTCGCCAAAGAGTAACTCCTCAATCTCACTCCTGTGTGCAGCTAGAACAGAGAACCAGAATCAATGCAACACAGGAGGTCACTTGGCCAGTTGTGTCTGTACCATACCTCTAAGTGAGCAAGGTCACACATCCCCACTCTGCCACCTTTTGCTGAAATGGCCTCCAAATCCTGTCTCTTCATTTAGTTATTCAAAGTCCCCTTTGGAGGCCTCAATTGAATCGTCCTTCCACCACACTCTCAGGCAGAGACTTCCCGATCCTGACCACTGGCCCAAACAACATTTTGACTTTAAAATCTTTACTCTTGCTTTCAAATCTCTCCATGGCCTCAGCTCTCCAAAATCTGCAACTCCTTCCAGTCCCACAACCGTTCAGATATCAACGTTCAGTTCTGGCCTCACAAACCTCCCTGATATTAATTGGACTGACATTGACCCACTGGGTGTAACCTTGCCTTCAGGTCTCTGGGCTTGAAGGCCTGAATTTCCTCCTTCAGGCTCCCTAAAGCTTGCCTTCTTTCTTTGCTTGTTAATAAACTGCCTCTTTGACCAACCTTTTGGTCACCTGATGATGTCATTAGATGGTCATTTTTTGTTTTATGGTGCTTATGAAGTGCCTGGCACATTTTCTTGCAATAAGGATGCTGCATAAGCTGTTGTTGGTGAAGATCTATTCTGCTCACTGCACAGAAGGTTTTCCTGAACTGAATATAGCCCTGAGGGGTGTACGGCTACATTACCCCCACCTCCATCCACCTAGCGCCCTCTCAGCTACCAGTTCCACCCTCCTCCCATTTACATCTCCACCCCCAAGGCTCCCAGCCTCATTTCTTATGAGGGCCTTTCGCCTGGAACATCGATCTTCCTGTTCCTCGGATGCTGCCTGACCTGCTGTGCTTTTCCAGCGCCACACTCTCAACTCTAATCTCCAGCATCTGCAGTCCTCACTTTCGCTTAGTGTGGCTATATTACGTTGACTCAAATATTCCAACAGGGATCCACCTGAAAATCCAACATCACGGAGGGTGGTTAGAAGCACAAGATAAAATTCTTATTCCTTACTGCAAAACAAAAATAAATCTGCTGCTGTGCTACCTAACAGAAGAGTAAAATGGCTTTAATCTATACATCTTTATGGATGACTCAGTGGTAAACACTGCTGCACCAGGGACCTGGGTTCGATTCCACCCTGGGGTGCCAGTGTGGAGTTTGCACATTCTCCCCGTGTCTGTGTGGGATTCCTCTGGATGCTCCAGTTTCCTCCCACAGTCCAAAGATGGGCAGGTTAGGTGGATTGGCCATGCTAAGTTGCTCACAGTATCCAGGCATGTGCAGGCTAGGTACATTAGCCATGGGAAAGGCAGGGTTAGGATGGAAGACTAGGCCTGGTTGGATGCTCTTTGGAGGGTCAGTGTAGACTTAATGGACTGAATGGATTAGTGGTGCTGGAAGAGCACAGCAGTTCAGGCAGCATCCAAGTAGCTTCGAAATCGACGTTTCGGGCAAAAGCTCTTCCAGCACCACTAATCCAGAATCTGGTTTCCAGCATCTGCAGTCATTGTTTTTACCACCTTAATGGACTCTTTTCACACCATAGGGATCATGTCCAACATAACAGAGACCTGATAGCAAATTGGCCAGGAATAACTTTGCTCTCTGAATACTAACTATCACCGTCTGTAGATGCACAGATCTCGGTTAAAGGTTAATCCCTGCCCTTAGATACAGGGAGGGTCCCAATTTGTTTCTGTATAAGTTCATCGACCTCAGTTTAAAAAAAGCAATGTAACAGGCTGTGGTTTTGTTACATAAAGTGAATACAGCTCAGTTACACAGAACCTTCGTCACAAAATGGCTACCATTTTAGGTACGATAAGGGCGTTAATTGGCTTTTAGATAAGCAGGTGAATGTTCAAGGAATGGAGGGATAGGGACCAAGGACAGGCAGAAGGGGATTAGCTTACTTTGACGTCATGTTTGGCACAACATCGTGGACCGAATGGCCTGTTCCTGTGCTTTACTGTTCTATGTCCTACTGCTTTATAAGAGATGTAATAGGCCAATTGCGCACATTTTACTAATCACCTTATCAAATCAGATTTTAATTGTGCTTCATTGCTTTTCAAACTGGGCAATCCGCGTTGTTCAAAAAGTACAGGAAGACGCATAATTTATTAGATCCAGTGACACAACACTCTGCTTTTGTGGGGATGAAGGGAAATCTGACACCAGAGCTTTCATGCAGTGTGTTAGGTCCCCAGTTTTGATAAAAAAAAAGGTTCCATCAATATGGCTCAAAAACACCAAGCACCGATCAAATGGGCCGTATGTTTGATTTCACAGTATAAACTTCTAAAATAGGTCTCGTGTGAACATGACAGAACTGGAATACACCATATTGTGAGGTGGTTTGCACATGTTGGGAGGAAGGGGACAAACAAGCATCAACTTAAGCTGAATTATTCGAGACAGACTGTGGACCTCAGTGTGGCCTAGTGAAGTACTCTTTAAGCAATGACTCAAAAGCAGCTTAACCTACTTCCGCTTTCCTGCGTGACGCGCAATGCAAACATGCCACAGTCATTTCAGCTCAAAATGCACCCCCTGCTGCCGCCCCATCAACAGTCCTGGAGAGCTGTGTTCTCAGCTTCACCCAGCACAACGTCACTGCCCATCTGCAGGCTGGCATTGAGCACGCAGCAGCTTGACAATTGAGTCGCTGACAGCTGTGTGCCCCATCGCACACGAACTGCAACATAATAAGCACAAGAGTGTGAGGAACAAATCGAGTAGGATTCACTGAATAAGCAAAGGATGTGTGGTTCAAGAAGATGGCTTACCACTACATTCTCAAGGGCAACTAGGGACGGGCAATAAATGAAACAAATACCTAACCATTCCAATCCCATTTTCCAGCGCTTGCTTTGCATGGCTTGGCCTTCTTAGTTTCTCGACGCATGACACTGAGGAGCTGGTGCTTGTGTTAGCTGTCAAACCCATTGTTTCTGAAATGGATTCAGTACACAGAACGACTCCCTCACTGTATCAGGCGATGCAGTTGCTAAGGACACTGTGCTTTCACCTACACTGATTACCTCCTTCCTTTTCAGAAACATTTTTTTTAACCACTCATCAAGGTTTGGCCATCTTTGGCAAGTCTGGCATTCGATACCATCCCAATTGCCTTTGAAAGGCGGTGATAGTGAACTGTCTTCTTGAACTGCCGCAGTCCATCTGGTTGTGGATACGCCCCTATAAGTGTCATTGCGGAGGGAGCTTCAGTATGTTGGCCCAGCAACAACGAAGGAACGGCAATATCTTATGTTGAGAGGCTTAGAGAGGAACTTGCAGGTGGTGGTGTTCCCAAGCATTTGCTGCCCTTGTCTTTCTAAGTGGCAGAGGTGCCAAAGGAGTTTCTGCAGTGCATCTATTAAAGGGTACAATGTCCTCAGCACTGCCCTCAGTTGATCATTTTTTGCCAACTCTTCCTCAGTGTTCTCTTAGATCGTCCCCATCCTTCACCTTCCACTGCCTTCAGCAATGCTCATGCACAAAGTTGATGATCACTCCTATCTCATCGACCTTCATTTGCTTCAGTCACCCGCCATCTCAAATTTGATGTCATCACTCTTGTGTTGAAATCCCTTGTGGCCACACCTACTGTTACCTCCTCCAGAACTTGCGATGCCAAGACATGCAAGACAAATGCTGGAAAATGGTACTGGAACAGTAACGTGTTTGTTTCATCTGTTGCCCGTCCCGAGTTGCCCCTTGAGAAAGTGGGGGTGAGCTGCCTTCTTGAACCGCTGCAAGTCCACCTGCTGTGGGTTGACCCACAATGCCCTTCGGTAGGGAATTCCAGGATTTTGACCCAGCGACAGTGAACGATATATTTCCAAGTCAGGATGGCGAGTAGCCTGGAGGGGAACATGGAAGCGGTAATGTTACCAAGTATCTGCTGTCCTTGTCCTCCTAGATGGAAGTGGTCATGGGTTTGGAAGGTATTGTTAATGATTCTTGATGAATGTCTGTAGTGCGCCTTGTAGATAGTATACAATGTGGCTACTGAGTGTGGGTGGTGGAGGGAGTGGATACTTGTGGATGTGGTGCTAGTCAAATGGACTGCTTTGTCCTGGACGGTGTCAAGATTCTTGACTGTTGTTGGGGCTGCACTCATCCAGGCAGTTGGGGAGCATTCAATCACACACCGGACTTGTGCCTTGTAGATGGTGAACATTTTTTCGGGAGTCAGGAAATGAATTACTCACTGTAGTATTTGTGACCTGTAGAGGCTTGATGGGCCAAAAGACCTTTTTCTGTGCTGTAGACCTCCATAACGCTATGATTATGACTTCAATTCAAGCCAACCAATCTTCCAATGTCCCAGAATGCTAACCACCTGAGGATTATTGGACAGGCAACAAGACAATCAGGGGGCCCATTGCCTTCTGTCAATAGAATATCAGCATGGTGGCTCAGTGGTTAGCATGACTACCTCACAGCACCAGGGACCCAGGTTCAATTCCAGCCTCGAGTGACTGGGTGGAGTTTGCACATTCTCCCCGTGTCTATGTGGGTTTCCTCTGGGTGCCTTGGTTTCCTCCCACAATCCAAAGATGTGTAGGTTAGGGTGAATTGGCCATGCTAAATTGCCCATAGTGTTTGGGGACGTGTAGGTCAGGTGTAAATGTAAAGTAATAGGGTAGGGGGAATGGGTCTGGGTGGGTTACTCTTCAGAGGGTTGGTGTGGACTCGTTGGGCTGAAGGGCCTGTTTCCACACTATATGGATTCTATGAATTAAATGCTTCCTGTATGGGCTAAGGAGATATTTACCGTCTTCTTCCAAATGTCAATTATAATTGAACATTACTGAAGAGTAATAGTTATAACACTGGTTACACAATCCAAAGAATGCAAGCATTAAATCCAAGCTTTGGCAGTGAAGAATTTGAATAAATGATTTATTTTCAAAGTCTGATACCTGCAAAAGTGACAACAAAGTCAGTGAGTTGTCGAACCTCAATTGGTTCAGGAATGTGCTTGGGGGACAGAAACCTGCCATTCTCACCCGGTCTGGCCAACGTGACTTCAATCCAGAGGGGGAAGAGTCAGAGGGTCAGAAGAGATGTACAGCACGGAAACAGACCCTTCAGTCCAACTTGTCCATGCTGACCAGATATATACTGAATTAATCTAGTCCTATTTGTCAGCATTTGGACCACATCCCTCTGTACCCTTCCTATTCACATACCCATCCAGATGCCTTTTAAATGCTGTAATTATACCAGTCTCCACCACTTCCTCTAGCAGCTCATTCCATACACGTACCACCCTCTACATGAAAACATTGCCCCTTAGGTCCCTTTTATATCTTTCCCCTCTTACCTTAAACCTATGCCCTCTAGTTCCCGACCCCAGGGAAAAGACCTTGGCTATACACCCCATCTATGGCCCTCAACAATTTATAAGCCTCTGTAAGGTCACCCCTCATCCTCCAACACTCCAGGGAAAACAGTTCCAGCCTTTTCAATCTGTTCCTATAGGACAAAACCTACAACCCTGGCAACATCCTCGTAAACCTTTTCTGAACCTTTCAAGTTTCACAACATCCTTCCGATAGGAGGGAAACCACAAGTGCACGCTGTTTTCCAAAAGTGGCCTAACCAATGTCCTGTACAGCCGCAACATGACCCCCCAACACTTACACTTGATGCTCTGTCCAATAAAGGAAAACATACAAAATGCCTTCTTCACTGTCCTGTCTATCTGCGACTCTACTTTCAAGGAGCTATGAACCTACACTTCTAGGTCTCTTTGTTCAGCCCCGGGACCTTACCATTAAGTGCATAAGTCTTGCTCTGATTTGCCTTTCCAAAATACAGCACCTTGCATTTATCTAAATTAAACTCCATCTGCCATTCGTTGGCCCATTGGCCCATCTGGTCAAGATCCTGTTGTAATCTGGGGTAACCTTTTTCGCTGTCCACTACGTCTCCAATTTTGGTGTCATCTGCAAACTTACTAACCATACCTCCTACGTTCACCACCATTCTCTGTCTTCTACCTTTGAGCCAGCTCTGTATCCAAATAGCTAGGTCTCTCTGCAGTCTATGTGATCTAACCTTGCTAACCATGAGGAACCTTGTCAAATGCCTTAGTGAAGTCTATACAGATCACATCTACTGCTCTGCCCTCATCAATCCTCTTCGTTACTTCTTCAAAAAACTCAATCAAGTTAGTAAGTTACAATTTCCCACACACAAAGCCATGTTGACTATCCCTAATCAGTCCTTGCCTTTCTAAGTACATGTAAATTCTGTCCCTCAGGATTCTTTCCAACAACTTGCCAACCACCAATGTCAGGCTCACTGGTCTATAGTTCCCTGGCTTTTCCTTACCCCTTTTCTTAAATAGTGGCACTACGTTAGCCAACCTCCAGTTTTGATCTTAACCAATTTTATCAAACGAGGGTTGAGAATAAATGTTGGCCTCGCCAATGATGTCTACATTGCAAGAGCAAAGAATGAAAATAAAGTTAAAAATCTGCAATTAATATCATGGGATTATGAACAACTGGGTCAACCAAATTCAGACTTTACTTCATGAGGTTATAATTGTTTTTAAGCATTAGCCATATTTGGCAATTCACAATCAGACCAATTCTCGTCCCCGTGAAAGTTGCAAACTTGTGATCTTTCATGCAATGTGTTGAATTTTGTGAAACCACAACGCGAAGTGAGAGTCCACATAGCTGGTATCATCACCACGAGAGTTCTGTGACAGAACTTTTGTAAGTTCTGCAAATGAAAGGAAGCTTGACTTTTCCCCTACTTTCTGCAATGTCGGCTTTTGTGGTTTCAGAAAATTTCAACACGCGTTACTCAGGGTCACTGGCTTGCACATCTCACAAAAAGATAGACTAAATACGATCACTGACAAAAAAAATCATTATCATTTTCAGTAACAAGATCTGATGTATTTGAGCCAGCTGAGATTAGCACAGGGATTATAAATGGCCGAATTATGGAAAGTGGAAAAAAGTCCAAGCCTTTCACAGAATGGAAATGAAATTGACCTTATTTAGCCACCAGATGTTAATGATTTGACCAGATCCCACGTGAGGTTCTGCAAGTTATCACATCTCCAAAGCGGATACTCCGAGTTGTCAAGTTTTGGAGTGAGGAGGGATGAAACTCCCCCCTTTCTTTATTCACTTGCCCCCTTGGATGGTTACGACATTTGTAAATGTTGCAATCCTGTTGCTATAAAGTCTGTGTCTCATGAACCTGCTCCACAACCACCTGATAAAGAAGCAGCACTCCAAAAGCTAGTAAATCCAAATCAACCTGTTGGACTTTAACCCGGTGTTGTGTGATTTTTAACATTTATAAAGGATCCCTTCCTTTGTGGATATCATTCTCCTGGACATAAAAACCAATTTAACCAAACTTTCTTGAGTCAAGCTAACAAAAGAGTTTATTAGTACCAAATTTGGAAGAAATAATAACATAGCACACACAAATGCAAAAAAAAGATAAAGATTAAGACAAATATGTAAGTCAGTCGCTGAATCATTTATGAAGAGTGGATGGAAGAACGTTGTGGTGGTTTTGGTGGCTGTTGCCTCTAGCAGGTGAATAGTTGATTGTTGAATAGTTGATTGAAATCTTTGGTTTGGCTGGTTAATTGAAATGATTGTGTCTTCATTCCTTTTGACAGTGGCTAGGCCATCTTTTAGCTTTGTTCACCTGTGCTGCATGAGCGTCTATTGGATGCTCTCAAAACTGGGACCCTCACAGCCCACTAGTCCATACACTAGGATATCAGGCCACTAACACACACAGACCAGGGTTGAAGCTCACATTTTATACCGGTCTTTGTGTGTTTTTGAAAGGGGGAAAATATAAATCTGACTCCCAACCAGACTGGTGTCTTTTTTTGCATCAGTTTCACAGTCTGAGAGAACCTCCAGGAGTGTGTCATGCATCTTCTCTCTTTGAAACATCCTTGACGCACGCAGGTGAGACATTCTATGGTTCCTCTCCAGGCAGCCACTGGACATACATCTGACTATCTCAGTCCGCCTTTAAAAGAAACAGAACTGAGACTGTCCTTCAGTGATGCTTGGTTGTGATCTGTGATTGTGACACCAGTGATCTTTATTAAAATGCTATTGATCCTGCTATCCTTTATTGCACACTCCCAAACCTCGTATTTTAATTGTTTCTGCTTCTACTTCCTGATGGTGGCCATTGGCAGTGCTGTTTCCTGCATAAAGCCAGTGACACTGATTGAAGTAAAACAATGATCAGCTGTCACTCGCCATTATCTAGGAGACTTCCTAGTTGCTTGACTATAGTAGAATGGTTATCACACAGAAGAAAGTAATTCAATGTGATGTGTCCATGCTGAATTTTTCCTCAGTTAACCCCACTCCTCTACTTTTTCCCCCCCGAGGCTGTGCATTCTTTTCTACCTTCAGGTAATTATCCAATTCGCTCAGTAAGCTACAATTGAAGCTGCCTTCATCACACCCTCAGACAATACATTCCACATCCTAACCAGTCACTGTGAATTTCGTGCAGCTGCTCTTTTGCCTTTCAACTTAAAGCACTATCCTCTGGTCTTCCACCTCAAGGGGCTGATTGGTCTACTCCAGCTCCTACTTTCCTTTCTGCTCTTGGGAGCATTTCCCCTAACCTGCTCTGCACAGGCCCTCATGGTTTTTAACAACTCCATCAAATCTCCTCTTTACCTTATGCTTCTCAAAGGAGGAGTGCACATGTTTCTCCAATCTATCCAAGGAACTGAAGTCCCTGCCCCCTGTAACAATTGTCATAAATCCTTCCCTCACCTTCACACCCTTTTTTTTAAGATTAGATTCCCTTCGGCCCAACAAGTCCACACCGACCCTCTGAAGGGTAACCCACCCAAGCCTATTCCCCAAACTAATGCACCTAATACTATGGTCAATTTAGCATGGCCAATTCACCTGACCTGCACACAGGGAGAATGTTCAAATGCCACACAGACGGTCGCGCAAGGTGGGAATCGAACCTGGGTCCCTGGCACTGTGAGGCTGCAGTGCTAACCACTGAGCCACTGTGCTACCCTGCCTTCCAAATGTGCGGTGCCCAGAAGTGGATACAATACTCTAGTGTGTTATAATGATTATTCATAACCTTTCTTTTGTGTATTGCAGCAACAAAATATTTGTAAATATTCCACATACCACATTATTTACTTTCTCAATCTGCCCTGCACCTATATCCTAGCTCCATATGCTCCCCTTTCATTTGTATCCTTGATATTATTTTACACATTCTGAATTTTTTGCCATATTCTTCATTTGGTACAGACTGTCTAATATCAGAGGGTCCAACCTAGATCCCACCCTTATCTTACTTGCTTAAAAGTACCCACTTTGGAG
This sequence comes from Chiloscyllium punctatum, assembly GCF_047496795.1. Taxonomy (NCBI): domain Eukaryota; kingdom Metazoa; phylum Chordata; class Chondrichthyes; order Orectolobiformes; family Hemiscylliidae; genus Chiloscyllium; species Chiloscyllium punctatum. The sequence continues at coordinate 99,822,471 of NC_092749.1, read as the reverse complement.
GCAAATTAGGGAACAGGTTTCTTTCCTTAATTAAAAGTCAAATACTGCAGATGCTGGAAATCTGAAACAAATGCAGAATACTGGAGAAACTCAGCAGGTCTGGGGCATCGGTGGAGGGAGGAACAGAGTTAACGTTTCGAGTCCATTATGCCTCTTCTTCAGTTTCTCCAGCATTGCCTGTGTTTGTTTCAGGTTTCTTGGTCTACCTCAGGAGAGAAAGAAGTAGTGAAGGAGACAGCAAGAGAGAGCATGAGAGAGAGAGAGAGAAAGAGAGTGATCAAGAGAGTGAGAGTGAGCGAGAGAGTGAGTGAGAGAACAAGCGAGAGAGAGAGAGTGCGAGAGGTCAAAAGTCTTATCTTTATGGTCATGTTAATACATGTTGCTTTCTGACTCCAATTCGGATTTTACATAGACAATAGGTATCAAGTGTTACTTTAAGAATATCTACCAGAGGTTTAGTGTGCACCTGTAATCCAGGGTGGCACAAATCATTTTACTGCCATCATCCCTCACAGGGCAACATGCCATGCTGTGAGGATGGTAGCATCGTTCCTGCCAGGAAAAGGAATGATTGGGGAGAAATGAAGGATAGTCAGTGAACCCAGTTTCACACACTTGTTGATGACCATGAATCAAACATGCACAGTGAGGGAAGCGATGGCCTAATTGTATTATCGCTGGACTGTTCATCCAGAGACCCAGGGAATGTTCCGGGGACCTGGGTCTGAATCCTGCCATGGCAGATGGTGGAATTTGAACTCAATTTAAAAAAAACTGGAATTAAGAGTCTAACAATGGCCACAGATCCATTGTTGATTGTTGGAAAAACCCAGCTGATTCTCTAATTCCCTGTAGGGAAGGAAATCTGCCATTCTTGGAGAAAGTGAGGATCGCAGGTGCTGGAAATCAGAGTTGACAGTGTGGTGCTGGAAAAGCACAGGAGGTCAGGCAGCATCCGAGGAGCAGGAGAATCAACATTTCGGGCAAAAGCCTTCCTGATGAATCTGCCATCCTTACCTGGTTTGGCCTACATGTGACTCCAGACCCACAGTGATGTGGTTGACTCTTAACTGCCCTCTGGGCAATTAGGAATGGGCAATAAATGCTGCCTCATCAGGGATGCCCCCATGAATGAAGAAGAAAAAAAGGTACAATTACAAGTCAAAGGTCTGCCCGAACCTGTACGTGGGTTCCACAAAATCTCTGCCATTGCATTGTTTCAGATAACCCTTGCACCCCCACAACAAAGCCATTCATTAATTTTTAATTGATGAGAATGCACTTGTGAAAGAAACATTACAAAATCCAGAACCGTATGGTTTGTGACCGGAAATTCTTTCATCTCCAAGCATACACACACACCTAAAGAAAAATAACTCAAGAGTAACAGACTAAGAAAAAGGGAGTCAACATCAATGACTTTGAACACAGCTTATTTTAGCCCTTTCATTTTATTTTGATTCTTCACTTTATATTTTTCCTGGGTTTTTTTTGTGGTAGGGGTGCCTTTAGATGACAATTCGCAGTCACTTTTACTATTTCCGTTTGCTCCAAACCACCATGGAGATGTTTGAACCCACCTTCTACTGAGTGGAACCAGACCAGAACAAACAGTCCAGCAACGCAACCTCGACATGCAGTATCACCCAAATGGCTGATATTTTGACAGCTGTGCAGTTCAGAGAACGAACAAGCAATGAGAGAAGTTTGCTGCACAATTGTTATTTCATGGGTGATCTGTAAGAACTCCTCAGTCTCGAGACTTTGCAAACAATTGTCTCCTATTACCACGGGCCGCTGGAAATAAATGCTGACCTGCTAATGAGGTCAAAATAATTTCTTGCTGCTTTGTTGGGTACAGGCTTCAAGTTATCAGCCCCTGTCACATGGGAATGGCAATTTTAATCAGAAAAGACTCGCATTGCGACAGATGCCCATTCTGAAGTTAAACACTGTTCACCTCTCCCTGAAATGTTAATTGCAACTGGTTTAGTTCAAAGTGATATTAAAGAATAAAACTGGAGGGATGTCTTCAGTGTCCCATCAGAAGACTGATTTGAAAGCAGGGTTGGAATTTATTCAGTACAAATCACGTTGCTTGATGTTGGAAAATTACTTGGGATAATTTCTGGATCCTGCTTAATATGATTGCAAAATTCTGTCACCTTGGGCACTTTCCCACTTGGTAAAACTCACAGAGATGAGCGCGAAGAATGTTCGAAGATGCGCATATTATTACAGTTTAAACCTGTTCAGGACACTAAACTAAAATAAAAAGCTCGCCACTTGCAACTTTACGGCTTCTTTTTGCTACCAAACATTCTCCAACTCCCTGATCCTAAAGCCAATTGGCTCAATGGTTAACCCTGCTGTCTCATAACACCAGGGTCTTTGGTTTGATTCCAGCCTCGGGTGACTGTCTGTGTTGAGTTTGCACATTCTCCCTGTGTCTGTGTGGGTTTCCTCCCACAGTCCAAAGATGTGTGGGTCAGGTGAATTGGCCATGCTAAATTGCCCGTAGTGTTAAGTACATTAGTCAGAGGGAAATGGGTCTGGGTGGGTTACTCTTTGGAGGGTTGGTGTGGACTGGTTGAGTCAGAGGGCCTGTTTCCACACTGTAGGGAATCTAATCTAAGAGGCAATTAAAACAATTGGAATGTCTTGTAAAGCAATGTGTTACTCAACTCTCATTTCTCAAATGTCGACCAAGAGTCACTCAGAGGCTGGGATTTTTTTTTGGCCACAACAGGCCTCTTGCAGTCAGGTGTGGATCTCGACTCGAGAGGGTTCCAAATTGTGCTGAGATAGAATTCGGGGTACAACAAGAGAGCTATCTCAGTCCTCATAATCCAACAAGCATTCTGCACTCAATGTGCCTCAATACCCCTGGGATGGTGAGGAGGGGGAGCTAATCAGTCAGGATTTCTCTCCTGGTTGTTATCCAAGAACCTTAACCCATTGGCCTTGTGCCCAGAGCCTAATTCTGGTGGAGATGGCAGGGTCAGGTACTGCCTGATTAAACAGCCCCTTCCCCCACTCCCCAAGTTCATCATCAATGAGAGCAAGAGATCCTTCCCTGCTGTAGCCTTCATTTACTAATGGAATTCCTGCTCAAACACACTACCCTGCTTTCCAGAAGGTTCCAGGTCCAGGTGAATGGGCATCAGCAGCCAAGTGGCTGTTCTTACTGCTGCAGTCTGGATGTTTGTCATTGACAACCTCTTCCAATAGGGCTGTCATCACTTCAGTTCCCAATGGACTCATAGAACCCCTGCAATGCAGAAACAGGCATGATGGCTCAGTGGTTAGCACTGCTGCCTCCCAGCACCAGGGACCCAGGTTCGATTCCAGCCTAGACCAACTGTCTGTGTGGAGTTTGCACATTCTCTCCATGTCTGCCTGGGTTTCCTCCCACAATCCAAAGATGTGCAGATCAGGTGAATTGGCTGTGCTCAATTGCCCATATTGTTCAGGGATGTGCATTAGTTAGGCGTCAATGTAGAGTGATAGGGGAATGGGCCTGGGTGGGTTACTCTTTGGAGGGTCAGTGTGGACTTGTTGGGCCAAATGGCCTGTTTCCACACTGTAGGGATTCTATGAGTACTTTAGAAGCTAAAATGATGCCAACTCTAATTGAAGAGGTTGACAATACTAACCATCCAGACTGAGCCAGTAAGAACAGCCATTTGGCTGCTGATGCCCATTCAACTGGACCTGGCATCCTATGGAAAGCAGGGTAGCATGTTCTAGCAGGAATTCCATTGGTAAGTGAAGGCCCACAGCAGGGATGAAGGTCCTGCTCTCATTGGCGGTGAACTGGGGAGGGACTATTTAATCAGGCAGTACCTGACTTTGCCGTCTACCAGACTTAGAGGCTCTGGGCATGGTTGACCTTCCCACCCAGCTTCCAATTGATGCCCTTAAGTAGCCAAAAAAAGGAGGATTTTATTAGGCTGGGGAGTCATGGAAAGACTACCCTGTGCCAAGGAGTGGTCTTCAGGAAGTGCAGATGTTGTGATGGCAACAGGTTGTCAGAGAGTGTCTCCATCATCAGGTGTCCTCTTAGTCTCCCGGCAACAGTGGCACTGCCAACCACTTCTGGTGAGGCTGTCCACCAGACCCTTGTTCCCCACGCCCCCAACTGGCCCTCCCCTGGCTCATTTTGAGGGGTGGGTGGGGGCGGATGGTTGTGGCCTGCTGATGGGTCATGAAGAAACGACACAGAGGCTGGTGTCCTGTCGCCAAGTCACTCTTTATTTACTTGTGCACTGTACACTGGCTGTGGCCAGCCAGCTCAGAGTCAGTGGCCTGAACTGAGGAGATTCTAATCTCCTGGTTCTATTGGTCAGCCAGGGCTTTCCAGATTGGGTTGTTAACCTGGGCCAATCAACAATCCCATAGCCAATGGGGTCAACCTGGCTCCCATCACGACAGGTCATCTCCTCAGAAATCTTTTCCATCTCACTGAGATGACTTCCAGCTTCCTGAACCATAATCAGGATTGAGATCGTAGAACTAAAACTTTACCCATAATTCCAGTTCGGATCTACTTTTGAACTTGCGCCTGCCCATCGCAATCCTGGCTCATGACCCCTCAACCCCCACCAAGGTCATGGCTGCATTCAAATACTGCATTGTATTTACGCTTATTAGAAATCAGAGTTAGCTCTGGGGCAGATTAACCAAATGTGCGGTTGCGGCAATGGTTGCCCTCAGGTACAACGTCAAGCTTTCAACTCAGAGGAAGATTTTCTTCACAGTTTGGACAATCCTTTTGGTGGGAATTAAAGTCATTTTACTTACAGGGAATAGAGCTGCCAAACTATCAGCTGGATTTATGGCCAGATGCCGTACTGTAGTTACAATATTAATTGGCTAAGAGAATTTAGTGTTTAGACATGAAATACAGAGAAAGACATCAAAGCTCTTCAATCAGCTTCTCTCAGTTCAAGGGTGGCTCAGTGGTTAGTATTGCTGCCTTACAGCACCAGGGACTCAGGTTCAATTCCAACTTTGGGTGACTGTGTGGAGTTCGTACATTCTCCCCGTGTCTGCGTGGGTTTCCACTGGGTGCAGCAGTTTATACCCACAGTCAGTTTGATGGATTGGCCTGTTATGTACAGACTAAATTGTCCCATTGCGCACAGGCTAGGTGAGTGAGCATTGGAAAATGAGTGGCTAGGGTGTTATGTTGGGTGGGATGCTCCTGGGCAAGTTGGCGCAGATTCGAACGGGCCAACTAGCCTCTTTCCTCACCATAGGGATTCCATAAGACAGAAGTGAAAGTCAGACTTGTTGTCACACTTACACCTGTATGTGGGAGACTGGACAAGGAACATCAACGTTATGTCTGACCATGAACATGTTACAACCAGGCTGATCCTCACCTGGCAATGGGACACATGCATGAGGAGTAGGAGGTTAACATTAAGGGAAAGAATGTGTGTTCAGTCCTATTGTTTCTCCCCACTGGCCCAGGGGGACTGACCTATTATCTTTCTGTATAGAAGCACAATCTGATCGAGACCTGGAGAGCGTGCATTATAAATAGCGTTTGCAATTTACTGGTGAAAGCTCACCCAGGGAACCTCAGAAGGGGTATGGAGTCAGGGCAGCTTGCATGATTTATTACCCAATTATTTGTGTGAATAAGCTGAACTCCAGGCACTGATACGGCATAATCTTACAAGACCACCGCACAGCCTTCCTCTGAAAGTCATTTTCACACGCCTGTAAATTATTCGAACATTGCCAGAAGGTTTTTTAATGAAAGAAAACACAAAATCAATTTTGGAAGATACACGGTAATTTTTCATTCGTGTGATTTGTATTTGCTTAATGCACACAGATAGGCCAAACAATGAGCATTGATTCATCACCATCTCTCGACCAAGTTATGATTTGGCAATACAATGCCCCAAAGTCACCATCCAACTGGAGACATTTTAAGACTTGCGATGAAATGTTATAATTTTATAGGAACGGAATTTCAGCAAAATATCCACAAAAGGGCCGGAAACCAACATTAGGATTTTCAGATGTGCCATTATAACTTTGATATGCCAAATCCATTTCAAATACAGGCCATTTTGTTACAACCCGAATGACGAATTGGGGACGCTGTTTCTAAAGTGTGAACTTCTAAAAGGTGTGCTGGCTATAAATTTAAGTGCTGTTTCTCAAGCGTGATTTTTCTATCACGTGGGGTTGCACAAGAATGCATTATAGACTGGATCTGATCGTCCAGCACTTTTTAGGAGACATTACATTGTGTCACGGTTGGAGCCAGAGGAAGAGGTGACTACTCAACCCTCTTTACAAGTCAAGATTGCAGTGCTCAAATCTAGTACTGTACACTGGCCTTTGCCCCATGTTCCCTAATATGCTATGAATTATAAAACTCTACAAGCTTCAGTTTTAAAATTAACAACTGATCCAGCATCAATTACCATTTGTGCAAGAGAATTTTAAACTTCTATCTGTTGGCTGAAGAAGTATTTTCTAATTTCACTCCTCAAAGATCTGTCTTTTCTAAAAAAACACACAACTATCCAAAATGAGACATGGTCTCTCCCAATCAAACCCCATGGTCGTCCATCTTAACACCTTGGGAACGTTCCTCAATTCACCTCATTAAGCTCTAAATTCCAAAGTGGGACAACCCCATTGTTGTTCAATCTCTCCATGGAATGTAAACCTTTGTGTCTGGGGGCTAAACCTTCGCAAAGTCAGGAAGAGTTGGTGGAGGTTTACAAATAGTGGACAGACATCCTGTCCCCAATTCCGAAATTCTGTCACTGGGAGAAAAGGTCATAATTCACACATGAGGTACCACCCAAGCTCAACAGGACCATTCCAACTTAGTGATGACTTCAAACAGGCTCCCCTATTGGGTGTTGCAGGGGCTTTAAGTTGTAAATTGTTGGAATAATTCTTTAATTGCTCACAGGATAAGGACGGTGTTGGCTGGGCCAGCATTTATTGCCCATTGCTAAGTACCCAGAGGACTGTTAGGAGTCAACCACGTTGGTGTGGGTCTAGTGTCGCATATAGACCCAAACCAGGTAAGGATGGCCGTTTCCATCCCTAAAGGACATTAGTGAACCACTAGATTTTTCCAACAATTTCTTGGTCGCCATTAGATTTCCAACTCCAGATGTTTTATTAATTTCAAATTTTACCATCTGTCATGATGGGATTATGTCTTTACTTGGACAGTGGTTAAAATGTGGGAGTCACTACCACAACTCAGTGAGGTGAGTAGTCTGGAGCAATTAAAGGGGAAGCTGGATAAACACAAGGGGAAAAGGATTTGCCGGTAGGAAGAGATGAAGGTGTGACAGGAGGTCCGTATGGATCATAAACACCAGTCTGGAGCTGCTGGGCCGAATGGCCTACTTCTGTGCTATCTCCTTTGTGATTTCATGTAACGGTCATTCAAAAATTGACATAGAAAAAATAAAAAGGCCACATAATATCTTATCAGTTTACCTCCACAGATGGCACTCGCCCTTTGAGAGTCATGGTATGGTGAGGGGTGATGGGAAATCAGTCTGACTCAGCAGCACTGCTCTGGCTGAGGTCAACTTACTCCAGTGCAATCCCGGGGTGGTACAGTTCAGTGCCCTCAATAGTTAAAATGCAAGGAAGAGTTAGGTTCCTAATAGGGACTATATCATCTCACACATCCAAGAATAATGTCAGCGCAGATGGTAGTTCCTGTTTGAGTCCTAACTTCCTCCCATCATTTTCTGAAGTGATGCAGACAGTCACTTGTTTTAGTAAACCTTGACCTTCCTTAACTTCAGGCAAGTGCGTTTGGTCCAGCCAAGTGCTCTCCCTAGGCATCCACATGCAAACATTCTCCAGCAGGGGTCACTGCAGAGCCATTGGAGTGATTTGGAACAATGCAATCGTTTCTCATCAATGGTGACTCCATTTGATTCCAACTGACTCTACACATCCCAAAAATTTGGAACCTGCAACTGTCCAGTCTCGAATGATGAGTGATGGCCACGGAGTGGCAGGAGGGAGGGGTGGTTGCTTTTGCAAATGAGGCAGCCAACACCATTGAGAATTGGAATGTTTCTTTGAAGCAAAATTGGACAAACTGGATCAAACTTGGTCACGCTGCCATGGTGTTATCACTGGCTCAGCGGGCAGCACCTCGTTCTCTTAAGTTGTGACTTCAAGCCTCGATCTGGAAATTTGAGAACAAAGTTTAATCTGTCGACTTGATGCTGCAGCAGTGACGGTGGGGGTGGGGGGGTGGGGATGGAGACGTTGCCTTTCACTTGAGATGATCAACCATCTCTTGGGTGGGATTGAAAGATCTAGTTCTTCTCAAGATCTTGACAGTCCTTCAAGATCCCCGGGCAATATTCACCCATCAAGCAATGTGTGGATATTTATTGTAAGGACCTTCTTGTGTAGAAATACTGGACACACCACTCCCTTACATTAGGATAACGGTTACACACCACAAGGTATTTCACTGGCTGTGGAGTGACTGAGACTTTCTGTGGTTGTGAAAGGTTCTACACAAATGCAGGTTCTCGTTTTCTTCGCTCTCTTCGATAATTTGGGAAGCTTTCAATGTGATCTGGAAAGTTTCTCACATTTAGCGTTCAGGCAGGTACACAGGGCAGGATTTCTTTTTCAGCTTATGATTTGCACTGGGGTTAGTTAGCTCAGTTGGCTGCATGGCTGGTTTGTGATGCAGCTTGATACCAAAAGAGGGGGTTCAAATCCCACACTGGTTGAGGTTACCATGAAGGACTCTCCTGCTCAACCTCTCGCTTCACCAGAGATGTGGTGACCCTCAGGTTAAGCCACCATGAGCTGTCTCTCTCTAATCAGGAAGTAGGACTAGAGCAACTGTCTCTGTGGAGGAGGGCGAATGGGAATCGGGAGGGCTGCAAAACTGACCTCTGAGATTAGTGCTGGATTATTCCTCTCTCTCCGTGCCATTTCATAAAACGAATCGTTAATTGGGGAGGAGAGGGGTTGCTAAGGTGTCGGGTTGGGAGATGGCTACTTGCCCTTAAGTAGAGACAAAAAAAAACGCAGATGCTGGAATCCAAACTGGACAGACAGGAGGCTAGAAGAACAACAGCAAGCCAGGCAGCTCAGGAGAAGTCAACGTTTTGGATACAACTTCCCGAGGCTGCCTGGCCTGCTGTGTTCTTCCAGCCTCCTGTTTGTCTACTTGCTCTTGAGTAGCAATTAGTCGAGATTCTGAAAAGATGAGAGGAAGTGGCTGTGTTGAATTTCTCATTCTCTGGCAGCCAAATTCTAGACAGCTCTTTCTTTCATGGAACGTGGGCACTGCGTAAAACATAGAACATTACAGGCCCTTTGGCCCTTGATGTTATGCTGACCTGTGAAACCAATCTGAAGCCCATCTAACCTACACTATTCTATTCTCGTCCATATGCCTGTCCAATGACTATTTAAATGCCCTTAAAGTTGGCGAGTCTATTACTGTTACAGGCAGTGCGTTCCACACTCCTACTACTCTCTGAGTAAAGAAACTACCTCTGACATCTGTCCTATATCTATTTCTTACCCCCCCCCCCCCCCCCCGTTTAATGCTATGTCCCTTCATGCTAGCCATCACCATCTGAGGAAGAAGGCTCTCACTGTCCACCCTATCTAACCCTCTGATTATCTCATATGTCTCAATTAAGTCATGTCTCAACCTTCTTCCTCTCTCTAATGAAAACAGCCTCAAGTCCCTCAACCTTTCCTCATAGAGCCTTCCCTTCATACTAGGCAACATCCTTGTAAATCTCCTCTGCACCCTTTCCAATGCTTCCACATCCTTCCTATAGTGTGGTGACCAGAACTGCACGCAATACTCCAAGTGCGGCCACACCAGAGTTTTGTACAGCTGCAGCATGACAAAACTCTGGTGCGGCCGCACTTGGAGTATTGCATACAGTTCTGGTCACTGCAATATAGGGAGGATGTGGAAGCTTTGGAAAGGGTTCAGAGGAGATTTACAAGGATGTTGCCTGGTATGGAGGGAACGTCTTGCCCAGTTCTTGCCCATGTCTAGTCTCCCTCAAATGGCTTGTAATTTCAGAGGGCAGTTAAGAGTCTTCCACATTGGGTCAGGACTTACATGTGGGGTGGGGTTGAGGTGGAGAGGCAGATGTTAACGCGAGGAAGCACATTGGAATTCCTCTGGGAAGTGTGGACAATCCTAGCTCTCTTATGTGTTTCTCCAACACTCTTCTCACTAACTTACTGACTGAACCTTCCTTGTCTAGGTTTATGGAGGGCCACAGAAACCCAGCTGTCTCAGGGTTGGCTTGGTGGGACCTCCGCCCTGCCAGCTACCAGAGCATCACAACGCTCATTCTGATATGGTGGCATCAACTCACGTCAAGGTACTCAATGCACTGGGCTAAAATAAATACATCGCTGCCTGTAATTTAAAATTGACATCCTCATTTTCACAATGCTCCTCAAACTTCCTTGTTCCAGACGGACAACACCCTGAGAGATCTGTGCTTTTCCAATTCCGATCTCTTGTTCATACCCACTTTGAATCACTCCGTCATTGGCACCTGTGCCAACACCTGGCCAGACTCTGCAATACCCTCCCCAGCTGTCAGCCTTTATACTCTTTTCCGTTAAGGTGCTCCTTAAGACCTACCTTATGCACTGAGCTTCTAACTGTCTGCTGTGAAATTATGTCATGTGACTTAACAAGACCACCAGCACCAGTGAACTAAATGGGCTGCACGGTGGCTCAATGGTTAGCACTGCTGCCTCATAGGGCCAGGGACCCAGGTTCGATTCTACTTTCTGGTGGAGTTTGCACGTTCTCCCTGTGTCTGCATGGGTTTCCTCCCACAGTTCAAAAGTGTGTAGGTAAAGTGGATTGGCCAAGGGTAATATGGGGTGGGTCTGGATGGGATGCTTTTTGGAGGGTATGTGTAGGCTGAATGGCCTGCTTCCACACTGTAGGGATTCTGTGAAATAAAAGGGAGGATAAACACAGCTGCAAATCAACATTTTACTGGGCACTGAGTTTAATTTCCTATCTTTCACATTCCAGGACAGTCACATCACATCTTTCTAACATTTTATGTCAATAATGCAAAGCTGGGGATGAATGTTAGTTCATTTCCGAAGGCTTTGCACAAACCAGGTCACATTCCAACTAAACAAGGTACAATCAAGGACAGAACCCACCTCTCATTCTTTACTTCAACCTAAAATTGCCACAGAAGGTCTTACAAAGGTTCCTTTTAATTGACTCTCAAAAAAGCATGCAACGATTAGAGGGTAAGACATTGTCAGGCTTTTATTGAATATTGATGTTTGATTAAGTGAGCGCTCCAGCAGGACAAGCAGTGTATTCAGTTGATTAAGGAAGAAGACTCCTGCAGAAATTGTACTTGCAATAATCAACAGTAAATCTGAGTAGAGTTCTTCAGAGGCACACGCTCTCTGACTGGGGCCATTTGTATCTCCAGCTTTCACCATTCGGAACTCCTCATTGAAGTCATGCAGCAACAGCAAATTCCAATTCTTGATTCTTTAAGTGTTCAATTTTCAAGCAGTCTTGTTAGGACAGAACTCGTTAGATTGAAAAGACAATACACATTGGGTGTTGCAGTGGGTTAAAATACCTCTTCACAAGATGTGGGGGAACCAGTGTTGGACTGGGGTGGTCAAAGTTAAAAATCACACAACACCAGGTTTAGTCCAACAGGTTTATTTGGAAGCACTAGTGTACTACCTGATGAAGGAGCAGTGCTCCAAAAGCTGGTGCTTCCAATTAAACCTGTTGGACTATAACCTGGTGTTGTGTGACTTTTAACTCTCTTCATAAGATGGGATGTTAACGATAAGATTTTTAAGTTAAATAGCCTTCCGTCTAGATCCGATCAGCTATGAAGCTGCAAAGCACAATTTTGCCCGCAATTAGCTTCTTTTTGGCAAGGTTGACTGTTTGCTGTCTGTTAATCATTTCAATTGCCAGCTACTGCTCAGAATCCAACACCATCATTAATTTGTGTAGGAATACAGAGGTCACTACCATGGAGCTGTTTGCATCTTTGGGAAACCTAATGGTTCTCCAACCCAAGATGAAGATGATAATGAATGCTTATATCGCACATTCATCAACTTCCTCATACATCTAAGAGCTATTTAATATTGTGCCAACTGGCAAGGCTGACCACTAGCACATTTCCGTTATTTTTAAACAAATACCAACCATACATCCCAATTGCACGAGAACAGCCAATTGTTAAAATTTGTTCTCAGGAATCCCAACAGTGTGGAAGCAGGCCATTCAGCCCATTGAGTCCACACTGACTCTCTGAAGAGCATCCCACCCAGACTCACCCTGCATTTCCCATGGCTAATCCATCCTAACCTGCACATCTTTGGATTGTGGAAGGAACTGGAGGAAACCCGCACAGCCACAAAGGGTACATGCAAGCTCCACACAGACAGTTGCCCAAGGCTGGAATTGAACCTGGGTGCTTGGCACTGTGAGACAGCAGTGCCAACAATGAGCCACCAATACTTGATTGCCTAGCTTTTTGCTCTTAGAAGTTGGCAGTGCCCAATTTTCTTAAATTGCTGCAATATTTACAATAACCCTGCCCCTGTGAAAGTATTAGGTTCAGTTTGGAGCAAGAGGTTCCTGTATCAGACTGGTCACGGGAACCAAATTCAAGCTCAGTCCAGGCAAACTGATTATAATCAACGCTGCACAAGACAGTATTGCATCAAACAGACTATAGGGTGCAAAATCATTAGAGAGGACAGAGAAAAAGATTTACAAGAATGATTCCAGAAACAAGGAAGCCTATTCGCTGGAGAAGTCAGGACCGTTGTCATTGACGAGAAACTTGACAGCAGATTTGATTGAGGTGTTCAAACTCTCGAAGGGTCTGGACTCGATAGACAGGGAGGAACCATTCTCATTGGTGGAAGGATCAAGAAAGTCAATTTGAGGCACCTGTCAAAGGAAGCAATGGTGACTGGGGAAAACCTAGTTTCACACAACAAATGATTAGCATGTAGAATGCACTACCTGAGAATGAAGTAGAAGCAAATCCGAACATGAATCTCAAAAGGGATTCAGTTTCACTCAGATTCTGAAAAGAATAAATTTGCAGGACAATGGAGGAAAGGCAGCCGAGTGGGGACTAGGTGAGTTGAAGTTGCAGAGAGCTGGCAGGGATACGATGGGTTGAAAAGCTTTCTCCTTTATTGCAACCATTCTCTGATTATGATCGACAAAACGCTGGAACTGGCTCCAATTATTAACGCCATGATGCAGCAATAACCAAGCGGTGATAATAATTTTATAGCTAGCAGATGTGAAAGGAACAGAGAAACATATCGGAATATCAAGCCCCCAATATGAAAACCCCGTGACATGGTTTCTTAAGACCGACACCACAGACACAAGATGGGTTGAACGTTGGCTTATATGTTAGGTCATGAGGCATAAATCACGAAGATCAGATTCTTGTTAAGATAGATTCTATAAGTTTATTAACATTGCCACAATATTACAGACTTACTCTGGGCTCTGTATCAAATTTTGACTGAACTGACTGAACACACTGCACTGACTCCATAGTGCAGAGAGGGTGGCTAAAGGCAAGGTGGGTACTGGAACATCACGTGACACAGCATCTTAAAAGCACATTGCCTGCCTGGTCTTTGAATTTGTGCAATAACAAAACAGACTTGGTCATCTAAAACCTAACTCCACATAAAACCAGACAAGCGCATAATGGGAATGGGTGGAGATAACAAAACATCAGGCTTAAACCAAACTGCATTCCCCGTGCCCATTGGCACCACCGTCTCCTATCTTGGAAAGGGTAAAATTAGTGCCATGGACTGTGTTTCTGAGGTAGAGCAGGAGTTTTTCTGTGACGTTGTTGCATCATGCTTGATCCCGGGTCATTCAAACTGGAAAGCTTTTCATTTCACAACAACTGACATCCGTCACTGAGGTGAGCACTTAGATCTCAATCAGGGCAGAGAGGTGCTCGAAAGGGAGAGGGGTTTGATTAATCGCACACTACAGTAAACATTACAGTACAACAAATTGAACTCCTCAGCCATGACATTGCTAATTCATCATAACATTCTGCTGCACCTTCAGATAAACTCAGCCAAAACCTCACTAAATTTGATGCGTATGTTGATGCTGTAGGAGTTTTGTGTTGGAGGAAGGGGAGCTGTTGGTTTATTGATGTGCAGAGAATTCCAGAGCTATGAAGTTTGCACGCGCAGCAAATTTTCAAATCACTTTACAACCAAACCTGTGTGTACGTCACACCATTGCAAAGAATGAATGAAAAATGACAAAATATCGATAACGGCACCAGTTTGGGAGAAGGGAAAGAGATCTCAGAATGATTGAAATTGATATGAAAATTTTACAAATAATTGAATTTAATTTGGCTTTATCACTGAACAATAGTCTCCCATTGTAAGAAATGTCACACAACTGAATTCTTCCTTTGTGTCTACAATCCTATAATAAACACTTTCGAGGGCATTAGGTGCTGAGGAGAGTTGGGGAACAGATTGACTCGATGTTCTATGATAGAGAAAAAAAATAAAGTTAACACCCCTCCACAGCCACCACCCAACCACCGCTGATGCCAAAAATGCACTCAGCCGACCAACAGACTCCACATGGTCCATCCGTGCCATCCCAATTCACCTCATGATCACCAAACACCCTCACTGTCTCTCAGACACAACCATCCCCACCACCCGCCCCCCCAAACAGCCCAACATACACAACTACCCTCACACCTCCTCCAACAGCCCAACATACACAACAAACCCCCACACCCTCTCCAACAGCCCCTCATACACAACTACCCTCACACCTCCTCCAACAGCCCAACATACACAACAAACCCCCACACCCTCTCCAACAGCCCCTCATACACAACTACCCTCACACCTCATCCAACAGCCCCTCATACACAACAAACCCCCACACCCTCTCCAACAGTCTCTCATACACAACTACCCTCACACCCCCTCCAACAGCCCCTCATACACAACAAACCCCCACACCCTCTCCAACAGTCTCTCATACACAACTACCCTCACACCCCCTCCAACAGCCCCTCATACACAACAAACCCCCACACCCTCTCCAAAAGCCCCTCATACACAACTACCCTCACACCTCATCCAACAGCCCCTCATACACAACTACCCCCACACCATCTCCAACAGCCCCTCAAACACAACTACCCCCCACACCCTCTCCAAAAGCCCCTCATACACAACTACCCTCACACCCTCGCCAAAAGCCCCTCATACACAACTACCCCCACACCCTCTCCAACAGCCCCTCAAACACAACTACCCCCCACACCCTCTCCAAAAGCCCCTCATACACAACTACCCCCACACCCTCTCCAAAAGCCCCTCATACAAAACTACCCCCACACCCTCTCCAACAGCCCTTCATACAAAACTACCCCCACACCCTCTCCAACAGCCCCTCAAACACAACTACCCCCACACCCTCTCCAAAAGCCCCTCATACACAACTACCCCCACACCCCCTCCAACAGCCCTTCATACACAACTACCCCCACACCCTCTCCAAAAGCCCCTCATACACAACTACCCCCACACCCTTTCCAAACGCCCCCATACACAACTACCCCCACACCCTCGCTAAAAGCCCCTCATACACAACTACCCCCACACCCTCTCCAACAGCCCCTCATACACAACTACCCCCACACCCCCTCCAACAGCCCTTCATACACAACTACCCCCACACCCTCTCCAAAAGCCCCTCATACACAACTACCCCCACACCCTTTCCAAACGCCCCCATACACAACTACCCCCACACCCTCGCCAAAAGCCCCTCATACACAACTACCCCCACACCCTTTCCAAACGCCCCCATACACAACTACCCCCACACCCTCTCCAACAGTCTCTCATACTCAACTACCCCCACACCCTCTCCAAAAGCCCCTCATACACAACTACCCTCACACCTTCTCCAACAGCCCCTCATACACAACTACCCCCACACCCTCTCCAACAGCCCCTCATACACAACTACCCCCCACACCCCCTCCAACAGCCCCTCATACACAACTACCCCCACACCCCCTCCAACAGCCCCTCATACACAACTACCCCCACACCCCCTCCAACAGCCCCTCATACACAACTACCCCCACACCCTCTCCAAAAGCCCCTCATACGCAACTACCCCCCACACCCTCTCCAACAGCCCCTCATACACAACTACCCCCACACCCTCTCCAAAAGCCCCTCATACACAACTACCCCCACACCCTCTCCAAAAGCCCCTCATACGCAACTACCCCCCACACCCTCTCCAAAAGCCCCTCATACACAACTACCCCCACACCCTCTCCAAAAGCCCCTCATACACAACTACCCCCACACCCTCTCCAAAAGCCCCTCATACGCAACTACCCCCCACACGCTCTCCAAAAGCCCCTCATACGCAACTACCCCCCAGACCCTCTCCAAAAGCCCCTCATACACAACTACCCCCACACCCTCTCCAAAAGCCCCACATACACAACTACCCCCACACCCTCTCCAAAAGCCCCTCATACACAACTACCCCCACACCCTCTCCAACAGCCCCTCATACACAACTACCCCCCACACCCTCTCCAAAAGCCCCTCATACACAACTACCCCCCACACCCTCTCCAACAGTCTCTCCAACAGCCCCTCATATGCAACTACCCCCCACACCCTCTCCAAAAACTCCTCATACACAACTACCCCCCAACACCCATCCATCAGCCCCTCATACACAACACCCACACCCTCCAACAGCTCCGCATAACTACCTCCACACCCTCCAATAGCCCCTCATACACAACTACCCCCACACCCTCTCCAACAGCCCCTCACACAGAACTACCCCCACACCCTCTCCAACAGCCCCTCACACACAACTACCCCCCCACACTCCCTCCAACAGTCTCTCATACACAACTACCCCCACACCCTCTCCAACAGCCCCTCACACAGAACTACCCCCACACGCTCTCCAACAGCCCCGCACACAACTACCCCCACAGCCTCTCCAACAGCCTCTCATATACAACAACCCCCCACACTCCCTCCAACAGTCTCTCATACACAACTACACCCTAGACCCTCCAACAGCCTCGAGGACCCAACTACCCCACATCCTCCAACAGCCCCTCATACACAACCACCCCTACAGCCTCATGTGGTCCGCCTCATGCCTTTTCTCAGGAGCGATTTCTCACATCCACAGCGAGATGTGCTGTCAGTCACGATTGATATCTCGTTTTAACCTGAAGATGTTGTTCAAGCAGCCTTCGATGATCAAATTCTCTCCTGTTTGCAGAGTTCCTTTCCTAAAACCAGCACAGGTTATGGGTGGTATTCACGTTTGCTTTATTCCGTTCAGAGGGAGGTCTGCAAACTAAATTAAGAATGTAACATGTTTCCAGGCTTTCCTTTTGTAAATCCACACACAGCTTCACCAGCTGTAAATGAGTATTCCATTACACACAGCAGGATAATTCTGATAGGTGAAGGTGAGGCCTATTGAAGGGCTTTTGCTCAAAACGTCGATTCTCCTGCTCCTCAGATGCTGCCTGACCAGCTGTACTTTTCCAGCGCCACACTCTCAAGGGAAGTTCTGTTATATCAGTCTTTAAATAGCACACACTCTTCTGTTTTTTTTCGTGTATTCTCCATAACCTATTTTGTGATTTATATGCTGTTCGTCATCAAGGACATTAATATGCCCACATCAGAATCCTATAGAACTCATTACACCCAACACAAATGTGAAAGAAATTCCCAAATAGATCCACAGTTCGCATCCTCAATACAATTTTCTTTGCAAACTTTCTTGCAACAGACCAGGGGGTTGGGGATAAGCAGATGATATCAACAATACTGATCGGAGTGCTACACTGTTGTAGATGCTGGCTTTCAAAGAGATGTCAAGTTAAAGTCCCTGCTACTCTCAGGTAAAAAAGAAATTCCACAGCGTCAGTCAAAAAGCAGTGGAGTTCTTCCTGAACTATCGACAATGTTTATGCAGCAATGCAGATCACAAAGGCGGATTCTCAGCAAGTCTACAGCACGTGAACTGGCTGCCATGTTTCCTACACTCCAAAAGTGAACGCACTTTGAAAATACGTTGTTAGCTATAAAGCGTTTTGAGAGAGTCGGAAGTTGTGAAGGTTGCAATATGAATGCAAGTCTTCCTTGTTCTTTCTGATCACCAAAGGATCTCCCAGGAATATTTCACTAATGAAGCTACCTCTGTTTCTTCAAGCATCTATGGTGCTCAGTAATTGACACTGCTGCGTCACAGCACCAGGTTCGATCCCAGCCTCGGGCGACTGGCTACATGGAATTTGCACGCTCTCCCCGTGTCTGCGTGGGTTTCCTCCGGGAGCTCCGGTTTCCTCTCACAGTCCAAAGATGCGCAAGTTAGGTGAATTGGTCATGGGAAGTTGCCCATAGCATCCAGAGATGTGCAAGTTAGGTTGGTTAGCCATGGGAAATGCAGGGTTACAGGGACAGGGTGAGGGGGTGGGATTGATGGGCCAAATGGCCTGCTTCCACATTGTAGGGATTCTACGAAAACATTTCTTTCTCCTCAGCCACCCTAAAATTTCCCAATGTCATCCATCTAAGTCAATCCGTGCAGGGAATCTTCTGGGAACTCAGTTACCTTATCATGTGACAACAAAAAAAATCACACTGCTATCCAACAAATGTTCTTTTCTCATCACTAATCTTCGACCCCTATGTTCCAACTTACTTAGTTTTGATCTCTCTCTTTTCAACACCACTGAGGTAACACTTCTCCAAGTGTTTCTCTTGATCCTTATAAGCTTCAAATGTGCCATTCTTTCACTTTCCTGGAAGCAAGAGGAATCCCATTGTTTTGTCTTCCACTCATCCTTTCCCCCAGTATGATATGTTTCATCTTTGCCTTGCTCCTATAATGCAGATGGTTTAAAATTCCAAGCTTGCATTACGGCAACTCTATTTCAATTCAAAATATCACTTCTCCTCTTCAATTTGAGCAATTTAGTCATTTAGTTAGGGCATGCAATTCAAAATAAATGTATCAGTTACCAATGTTTAATGTGTCCAAGAATACCATTATTACATGAACATGAATGGGAATATCAGAGACGGTTTATAATTTCTGGTGGAGTCAAACTTTCCACTTCTTGGGCAACAAACCACTTTTAGTCATTCCCAGAAGAGATGGTAGTTTGTCGCAATAAATGACAGATTATTCTTAGAGCACAACATTGAAGAACTAATGCTATTTTCATTGCTAATGGTCACTTAGTAGCATCAAATGCAATACCTACTTCATACTGTATTATTTATCAGACTATTGAAGTCTTCTGTCAAAAGAATAATAAATAATACAATGACTGGCTTACAGGAGAGGGGAGATCATTTGTAGAGAATTAACTGTGCGGCGCACCAGTCAATGGTGACTATTTACTAATGATAGACCTTGCAATACTCTGAATCTTCCAATTCACTTTTCCAATTATATCCCACTCAAGAACAAAGTCAGCACCTTTTTTTTGGCTCCTGAGAAAAAAAAGCTAAGTTGCGAAATCCCCAAAACCTGAGAACGATAACAGGAAATGTGCAATTTTAACAAAAATGCAATACTTAAAAATTGTTTTTGATTAACAACACTTAAAAGTGTAAGCTCATAAATAGATTAATCCCTGTATCTACAGCATCCTACCCATCACTTAGAAATCTTGATGTAGAAGATACTATTCACTAAAGATAATCGTGTTAGGAGTCACCAATTTCTTGCAGCTAAAATTAAGGATCCAATTCAAAGGGTTAACTATTCTCTCTTTTCGACACCGGTTCACTTCCTCCAGTGATTTTTCCTCTTTTTATTCCAGATTTTAGATTTAATGCAGCCAAATAAAATCATGTTCTATCAAAGGTTGAGGCATTCAATCAGAATCTTTTTTATTGGATATATTTCTGCTCTTTATTTGAAATATATTAACGTAAAGAATGTTGTGGCTTTTGAACAGTCAAATACTTCCATTTGATATTCACCCACAAACCCCACTGCCAATATCAAGCTACAGCCCTTACGTTACACCATAGCCAGAGGCAGAATACTGCCACAACCCTGCACCTCTCGGTAATTAAAGACCGTGGATGCTGTAAATCAGAAACAAAAATTGAAATTGCTGGGAAAGCTCAGCAGGCCTGGCCGAATCTGGGGAGAGAATCTTGGGGCAGCACGGTGGCTCAGTGGTTAGCACTGCTGCCTCACAGCACCAGGCTCCCATGTTCGATCCCAGCTTCGGGTGTCTGTGTGGAGTTTGCACATTCTTCCTGTGTCTGCGTGGGTTTCCTCCGGTTTCCACCCACAGTCACAGAGATGTGCAGGTCAGGTGAATTGGCCATGATGTTAGGTGCATTAGTCAGAGGGAAATGGATCTGGATGGGTTACTCTTCGGAGGGTCGATGTGGACTGGTTGGGCCGAAGGGCCTGACTCCACACTGTAGGGAATCTCAAAAAAGTGACCCTTTCTCAGAACTCTGTTATTGTCAGTCTGGGTCAGAACCATTATACCTGGTTGTGTGCTCAGTTCACACCAGTGATTTGTGCACAAAATCTAGTCTGACATTGTAGTTCAGAACTGTGGAAGAGCTGCACTGTCAGAGGATTAAACTAAACCTCTGTCTTCCCTCCTGGCACTGGAAGAAATTCCATGGCATTATGATTAGATTCCCTACAGTATGGAGACAGGCCCTTCAGCCCAACAAGTCCACACCGACCCTCTGAAGAGTAACCCACCCAGACCCATGCCCCTACCCTATATTTCCCTCTGACTAATGCACCTAACACTATGGGCAATTTAGCACGGCCAATTCACCCGGCCTGCACGTCTTTGGATTGTGGGAGGAAGTCAGCGCAGACACGGGGAGAACATGCAAACTCCACCCAGACAGTCGCCCGGGGCTGGAATCGAACCCCAGTCCCTGGCGCTGTGAGGCATCAGTGCTAACTGCTGAGCTACTGTGCCACCCCAGTTGTGATGAAGGACAATGAAATTCTCTCTGGTATCTTAGCCAATATTTATACCGCAACCAACTTCCCTAAAACAGATTATCTGGTTGTTTTGTTGTGGTTATTTGTGGCAACTTGCTTATGTACACCTTGACTATTTTCCTTTCTCATATTATGGGGATTACCTCGTGATATTAGATTCCCTACAGAATTGAAATGTGTCACTCGGCACAGTGGCTCAGTGGTTAGCACTGCTGCCTCACAGCTCCAGCGACCCAGGTTCGATTCCAGCCTTGGGCGACTGTCTGTGTGGAGTTTGCACATTCTCCCCGTGTCTGCGTGGGTTTCATCCCACAATCCAAAGATGTGCACGTTAGGTGAATTGGCCGTGCTAAATTGCCCATAGTGTTCAGGGATGTGCAGGTTAGGTGCATTAGTCAGTGGAAATGTAAAGTAATAGGGGAGGGGAATAGGTTTGGGTGGGTTACTCTTCAGAGGGTCGGTGTGGACTTGTTGGGCCGAAGGGCCTGTTTCCACACTGTAGGGATTCTATGAAATCTACACTGACCCTCCGAAGAGTAACCCACCCATACCCTATATTTACTACTGACTAATGCACCTAACACTATGGGTAATTTGACATGGCCAATCCACCCTAACCCCCACATCTTTGGATTGTGGGAGGAAACCAGAGCACCCAGAGGAAGCCCACGCTGACATGGGGAGAATGTGCAAACTCCACACAGACAGTATTATCACTCGATTACTAATCTGAGGAATAGGGCTTGAATCCTGCAACATCCGACAGTAGAATTTAATTTCAATTTTCAAAGAACAGAATTAAGAGTCTTATGATGACCACAAATCCGTTGCTAATCGTCAGGAAAAATAATCCATCTGGTTCACTAATGTCCTTTAGTGAAGGAAACTGCCAGCCTTACCTAAAAACTGAAAGAACTGCAGATGCTGTAAGGCAGAAACGAAAACAGAAATAGCTGGAAAAGCTCAGCAGGTTGGGCAGCATCTGTGGAGTGAAATCAGAGTTAACGTTTCAGGTCGATTGACCTTTCCTCAGAAGCTCTGCTGCTACCATCCTAACCTGTGGCTTACTCTTAACTGCCCTCTGGGCAATTAGCGATGGGCATTAAACGCTGGCCCAGCCAGTGACACCCCATCCCGTGAATGAATTTTTAAAAAATTGCAGCAGTGACTACTATTGATAGAAGTACTTCATTTCACTCTGGGACATTCTGAAGTTATGTAAAGTAGTTTATGAATGCAAATCACTCTTCCTTTGCCATTGCTTCAAGTTTAATGCAGGAGTTTCTGGGAATTGTACAATTGTCCACCTCAGCCATTCCCATGATTGCAAACTTTAAAAAAAACTCATCCTGGGCAAGTGGGCATCAGTGTCAAGGCTGACATTTATTACACAATGCCCATCCAGTGCTGCCCTTGTGAGGTGAGGTGACCTAATTTGCGGGTTCCAGGGTTTTGACCCAGCATTGCAGAAGGAACTTAGCGTCAAAAGCAATGTAGAACTGTGTTGCAGAATGTGTTGTAAGCCCAGGGCCCACTATGTGAGAATTCACACCTAAGTCTAAACCAACAGTAATGTTTAGAGTGAATCATAAAGATGTTGTTTCATTTGACTATTCCTCCAGCTTCCTCAACTATACAACCTTTTCATAACCGAGTGGTATTCTGTGTAACATTCAGCTCGAGATGACCTTTGGTCAGCATTTAATAAAAAAAACAATAATATACAACACTTAGCTTTACAATATCACAGTAATTATCATCCAGTGCATCACAGCAATGATCAGAAGTGCATTCTATCACTCTAATAGCTCCATACCCAACATTGCTTGCTTGACTCTCCTTCCTGCAAATATTTTAGTGTTGGGTGACGCACTTACTTCCTGACACCCTCTCCCTTGCCCTCATGCTCTGCCGCCTTGTTAAGAACCTACACCTTCCGAACATGCGTCTATCAAAATAAACGTGTCCGATTTCACAAGAGGAACAATGTCATGCTGTACCCAAGTACTGTTATATAATCAACCTCTGCGTGTCACATTCCGTACCAGTGTCAAACACTCAGCTCAACCTATTTTTACAGCTCTCCCCCGCCCCACTCTGAGCAAACTGCCTTAACTGAAGTCATGACATAAAATGGCAAGTACTTATTCTGCCTGCTAAAGCAGCAACTCGACAGAAAGGAATTGAGGATAAAGGTTTTCCACATTCACTCAGCAATGAACTCACTCTGCACTAAACACAACGAAAGGGGAAGATCGTTTAATGGGTTTCAACACTCATCTTCAGACAGGCAAGGCCAGGTCAAGTAGATTTTAGATTTAGACAGTTAAAAAATCAGACAACACCAGGTTATAGTCCAATAGTTTTATTTGGAAGCACTAGCTTTTGGAGCACTGTTCCTTCATCAGGTCCACAACCACCTAATGAGGGAGCAGTGCTCCGAAAGCTAGTGCTTCCAAATAAACCTGTTGGACTATAACCTAGTGTTGTGTGATTTTTAACTTTGTCCACCCCAGTCCAACATCGGTGTGTCCAAACCATGACTTAGATTCAGACTTTATTGTCACGTGTACTCAAGAAACAAAGTACAGGAATACAGTGAAAAGTTTTCAATGCCAACTGTATGGTGCCATCTTAGCTCCCAGTAAGCTAGGTACAAAAACCGAAGAACCAGATAGAAAGAAATAAGGGACGAAGTTAAAAGTTAAACATTACAGTCCATCTTCATATTAAGTTGAACAACAAAGAAATCAAGTTAAAAGTTGAACTTTAAAGTCCTTCTGAGAATTAAGTCAAAAAATAAAGAACGAAAGCCAAAAGTTCAACCATTGCAGTCTTCCTTAAGTGTTTACCGCTGACCACATTTCCTAAAAGGGCTCAATCGCCTCCACTTTGGCACGCTTTCCCTGAACTTGCTCAATCTCCCCAGCTCTCATCGTCGCTGCAGATGTCAACGGACCATGCATTTCTAAAAATCTCAATCAATCAAGCAACAGCCTGAGTGACTCAGTCTGGAGGGTGAAAGTGTTTTGAGTGAAGGGACCAAGACTTTGTTTGACAGTGGTTTGTTCTGTCAATGCAACAATTGCCATGACAAGTCTGCTGCTCTTTCACCAATGTCCATAACCAGTGAGGAGAATTAACTTTCTTGCAAGTTGTTCCACGTAAAAACCTCCTACCTATAAATGTGTAGGGGTAGGACAGGGCAGCAATGGGTACTGCCAGTCCTTTGACATATAGTCAGAGAGATGTACAGCACGGAAACAGACCGTTTGGTCCAAACAGTCCATGCCGACCAGATATCCCAGCCCAATCTAGTCCCATCTGCCAGCACCCTGCCCATATCCCTCCAAACCCCTCCTATTCATGTATCCATCCAAATGCCTTTTTAAATGTTGCAATTGTACCAGCCTCCACCACTTCCTCTGGCAGCTCATTCCATACATGTACGGACTATCCAAGAGAGTGCCAGCAGCCAACAGTGAGAACGAACTTCTTTCTTTCCTCTGGCAACACCTGGGTATCATAGCACCTATGATGGATGCCCAGATTTGCCAACTCAGTGGTCTTCGCCAACTCACAATCTCCACAGCGCATGACATGGCACATCTACCAACTGAGCCACGATAGTGCTCCAAATCTTGAAGTGAAAATTAAAGACAAACAAAGCTCTGAAGAAAAAACTAAAGCTGTAAGGAAATATTTGAGAATTACCTTTCATCTCCCTAACAGTGCCTAAATATAGGAGCTCCCAAATGAAAAATTCATGAGATACCAGCATCGATTCATCAAAGGGCAGGATACTTACATGAAATAGGTAGACATCAAACAACCATAAGACACAAACCTAGTTTATTAGCATGTTCTAGGGAAAATTGCACTGATTATTTATTATTTGAGGCAGCTGGTGGCAGTCAGCCAGCTTTTAAATCTTTCCAAAGCTCCGAAGGAGATGTCTGCACTGACCCGGTCGGTTTTTTCCGAACGTTACAGGGAGAAACATTTGCATCTTCAACAGATTTTAACCAAAAAAATTACGCACAAGTGAAGACAGCAATCAGTATCCCACTGCACAAGCTCCAGTGAAGATAGGAATTTCTGCTCTCTCCCACCCATGGCAGGCAAGGACACAAGTTCGCTTGTAAATTTTAACTTGGACTGTGTGCCAAGGAGGTCATTTTGACCCCTGGTGTGTCTGCTGCTGAAGCGGCTCTTCAGCATTCAGGTCTTTACTTGGGAAGGTGCACAGAGGTGAATAGCATTCATCACTCAAATTTCATCAGCTCCCCCAGTTCCTCTTAACGATCAGTTCACTCGTAGCATGTCGAAACCAAACACTCCTTTCTTATCTGCAGCTCAAGCCAATAGCTAAGTGTAAAGTCACAGTCCAATTCAATGTTACTGAAGATGAATGTCCAAGTGCCAAATACCATTATCACTTCGGTGCAGAAAAGAACATTTTTCCATTTGTATGCAGTGGGACCATATGTAGTGGTGTAACCCATGTGGAGATCTAGTTGTGTGATTTGTGGAAAACACCAGATGCTAAAGAGTTGAAGTCATGTCTGTCTTAATGGCTTTTATATTAATGCTGCTACAATCAAATGTACCAATCCACTAATTTAACATATGCATTGACCTACAATGAATGGTATTGTACAAGTCGACCCCATTTTCTTGACCTTAAAAATAATACCTTGATATGTTGTCAGTACATAAATCAACCCAGACAAAACATGCTGTGCTCGCATTATAAGCCTCACAATTGAATGATTTACTTATTGGTGTCTTACCACTGGGAGCAATATGTTCCCAAGATGCATGAGGTGGGTAGGGGTGATTATAGAGAGTTATAGAGATGTACAGCACAGAAACAGACCCTTTGGTCCAACTCATCCATGCCGACCAGATATCCCAAATTAGTCTAGTCCCATTTGCTAGCAATTGTCCCATATCCCTCTAAATCCTTCCTATTCATATACCCATCCAGATGCCTTTTAAATGTTGCAATTGTACTAGCTTCCACCACTTCCTCTGGCAGCTTACTCAATACACACACCACCCTCTGTGTGAAAAAGTTGCCCTTAGGTGCCTTTTATGTCTTTCCCCTCTCACCCTAAGCCTATGCCTTCTCGTTCTGGACTTCCCCACCCCAAGGAAAAGACATTGATTATTTACCCTATCCATGGCACTCATGATTTTATAAACCTCTATAAGGTCATCCCTCAACCTCTGACGGTCCAGGGAAAACAACCCCAGCCTATTCACCCTCTCCCTACAGCTGAAACCTTTCGATCCTGGCAACATTCTTGTAAATCTTTTCTGAATGTTTTCAAATTTTGCAACATCTTTCCGATAGGTAGGAGACCAGAATTGCACGCAATGTTCCACAAGTGGCCTCACCAATATCCTGTACAGCCGCAACATGGCCTCCCAACTCCTATACTCAATGCTCTGATCAATAAAGGAAAGTATACCAAATGCCTTTTTCACTATCCTATCTATCTGAGGCTCCACTTTCAAGGAGCTATGAAGCTGCACTCCAAGGTCTCTTTGTTCAGCAACACTCCCCAGGATCTTACCATTAAGTGTATAAGTCCTGCTCTGATTTTCCAAAACACAACACCTCACATTTATCTAAATTAAATTCCAAATAAACCTGTTGGACTATAACCTGGGGTCGTGTGATTTCTGACTTTGTACCCCCCAGTCCGATACCAGCATCTCCACATCACCTCAACTGTGTTATTGGAGAAGGTTAATCAATATTCCGAAGAGTGACAGGTCTTCTGACTAAGGGATGTCCAGCAGCTCAATTCAACACCAGCTTGCCATGCCATTACAAAGGACAAGCTGTTGAAAATACTAACTTTGTCCACATGCATACACAATCATGCTCTCTCTGGGTCATCACACTGACCCTAAGATCATTGTGGGAACACCATCAGAAAGGATTACTTTGGTTCGAAGAGAGCAGCACTGCAACCTCTCAACCATATACAATAAATCATAGAATCCCTACTGTGTGGAAGCAGGCCATTCAGCCCACTGAGTCTACACTGACCCTCCAAGGAACAACCCACCTTATCACTATAACATGCAGTTCCCATGGCTAATGCACCTAGCCTGAAAATCCCAGGACACCATTGCCAATCCACCTAACTTGCACATCTTCGGACTGTGAGAGGAAACTGGAGCGCATCCATGCAGACACAGGGAGAATGTGCAAAGACAGTCAGTTGTCCGAGGCTGGAATCGAATCCAGGTCCCTGGCGCTGTGAGGGAGCAGTGCTAACCACTGTGCCACCCAGATAAATGCAGCCCGTAATCAGAGAACAAGGAAGAAAATTCCTCTTTCCCTCCCACCGTCCAACGGACAATGAGGTGAACATCTCTCGCCCAGTTCCGAACCGCTGAGGTGACACAATAATGTTTCAACTTCTGATGCTTTTCCTGCTGCTAAAATTCACAGAAAGCTTGATCAAATATTTCTCCTTCCAACAACGTGGAAGTTGTTACTCCTCTCTGGAAATGAAGCCTCACGATTCCCTGCATTGTTACAAAAGTTAACAATGGTAAAATTCCCACATTTACCTATTTTCTAAAGACCCAGGTTTTCAGAAAACATGGGCCACGTTCTCAACTTAACAAAAGTTACGACCAATTACAAGTAGTTAGGCTCCAGCCACAGGAAATCGATCACGGACAACTGGTATCCAATTTGACAAATTAAAACTCTAATCCCCTTATAAACTTCTCATTAGATGCACAGAGGAAGGACAAAAACGCACGAGTTACGGACAGAGAGAAAAACTGGGAAAGCAGTTCAGGGTCTGTCCTCACAGGATCCTTGTCTGATCAAAATGCAGCCCCTCAATTGTCCTTCTCCTGATGCTTCCACTGGTTTACAAGAGCCATGGAATCCCACTTGTGGAAAGGTCTCTGACTTATTGTTTCAAAATCACAGTTTATAGCATCTGCCGGATGAAAGCTAATGTGATTTTCTTCAGGCCTGAAGTGGCTTTAAGCAGGGAACAGAGAGATCCCCTGGCATGGTGGTGACTTGAAGGCTCCCTCATTGTGCTGTTCCCAACTACTCTTGAACCTGAGAATCGATCGCATTGTTGTTGGTAAATTGAAGGCCTTTGACATTGATAACTGGTTACTTATCCACAGACCAAAGTCATCCTGTTATAGGAAGGACATTATTCGATTGGAGAGGGTTCAGAAAAGATTTTACATTGCTGGAAATGGAGTTATAAGGAAAGACTGAGTAGGCTGGGTCTTTTTTCACTGGAGCGTCGAGGGTTGAGCTTATAAAATCATAAGGGGTATAGATAAGGTGAATGGGAAATGTCTTTTCCATAGGATCAGGGATTTCATGGCTAGGTGACATACTTTTAAACTGAGAGGAGAAAGATTTAAAAAAGACATGAGGGGCAATTTTTTTTAACACAGAGAGTGGGTGGTGGATGGAATGAATTTCCAGAGGAAGTGATGGATGCAGTTAGGGTTACAACGTTTAAAAGACATTTAGATAAGCACACGAAGAGGAAAGGTTTGGAGGGATATGGGCCAAGATGGGACTAGTTTAGTTCAGGATTATGGTCGGCATGGACTAGTTGGACCGAAGGGTCTCTTTCTGTGCTGTATGACTCTTTGACTCTAACCCCTCGAGTCCAGTTTGACTGCAAAGCATACTTTAACACATTCATAACAAGGGTCAGGTCACTTGTTTTCGAATCATGCAACAATTCTTGGTTTTAAAGCAGTTCTTCCCTCATTTCAGAAACAAAACCAGAAATTGCTGGAAAAGCTCAGCAGGTCTGGCACCATCTGTGGCGAGAAAGCCGAGTTAATGTTTCTGTTTGAGTGACCCTTCCTCAGAATGTCTCTCATTTCAGCCCACCATTAAAATTCCAAAAAAAAAAGCAAAGACATGGTTTTTACAAATTAAGTAAGAAACAGGAACTCCTATTTTGACAGCTGGCATGCGCGTGATTTTTAAAAAATGAAATCCTGCTTTGTCCTCTGCAAAATCAGACAGTGACCCAAAACTGAGCAAGTACCAATTCTAAACAAGAAGCAGTGTTTGCCATGAGGAACACTGAGCTCACTTGCAGAGTCCACTTTGGTGCTTTCTTGAGATTCCACATCACGGGTCTGTCACGCAATCATCTGCTATTCAAGAATTTCAATGAGGAACAAAACTGCGTGCACTTCCTACATTTGAAACATGAAGAGTGCTGCACAAGCAAAAACCTCCTGTGAATAATGTGACAAGTGTTATTTTCCTTAACTCTACACTGTCACACAGTTCTAGATAAAAGGAAAATTGATGAGCACTTTTTTTTTCCCCAGGCTTTTCATAAGGGATGAATTTTACTGCAGCTGTATAAATCTCAAGTGCTGAGGGTGGCGCCACTACAATCATAGGAGATACGGGTTGGGGGATCAGAGAGGGAATGAGAAAGAGAGAGGATGAAAGACTGTTTGGGCGAGAGAGGAGGAAAAGGAGGTCGGGGACACAGAGGGATCAGTGGACAGAGGGGCTATTTGAATTTGAATTAGCTTTATTGTCTCAGGTATTCACATTACTACAGTGAAATGTTAGCGAGTTTTGCCAAGATTTGTAGCTCAGGTTGAGGTTCTGGAGGTAGGTTTGCTCGCTGAGCTGGAAGGTTCGTTTCCAGACATTTTGTCATCATATTGGGTAACATCATCAGTGAGCTCCCGGACGTAGCTTCACCGGAGACCCTCACTGATGATGTGACCCAATATAGTGATGAAACGTCTGAAAATGAACCTTCCAGTGAAAAGTGTACAAGTCACCATTTATGGCTCCATCTTAGGTATAAAGAACATAAAACATAGGAGCAGAAATTAGGCCATTCTGTTCCACCATTCAATCATGGCTGATAAGTTTCTCAACCCATTCTCCCACTTTCTCCCTGTAACCCTTGATCCCCAAAGATACAAATTCTCAAGTACAAATTGTTAGGAAAAAACATAGAAAAACAAAGAAATCAAAAGCCCAGTATTACAGACCTTCAAAAGTACAAAATCATGGTAATACATTAGAAAAATAAAGAAATAAAATGTTCAGAATAACAGCCCTTCCTCAATAAAAAAAATAAAAAATACAAATTTAAGACTAAGTTCATCTTAGTCCATTTCATGGTCTGGGCTTGAGGACCTGAGCTCCCCTGCTTTTCTCTCCCTAACTCCTTGGAATCCAGGAATTAATGGAGACTCTGGTGTGACAAGAATTCCACATTACCTATTTTTGGGAAGGTTTACTACGTTAATTGCAAATTCGGAGGTGGAGGTATTCCTGTGATCAAGGACGCCCAAGGAGGGGGATACAGGGTGGAACTCCTGGTCCTCCCCCACTGCCCAAAGGCTGCCAGCCAATCAGTGACTGGAATCTGAGCACAGCTCAGCAGCACCACTGGGAAGGCAGTGGCAGTTACTGGAAGTGCACGGGTCCAAGGCCAGGGGTCTCAGGTCTCAGGTCACAGGTCAGTGATGGTAGTATGGGGTTTTCAGGAGTGGGCACAGCCACGACACATACACACTCACGGTGAGGTCTCCTTTCAGCTTTACTGAGGGATGAAGCTTCCACCCAGTGCTGGGTAAATATCTGCACAGGGTTGATAAGATGCAGCAGCCATCATTAGCTGCCCACTTGAGGGGGGATGTCAATTGGCGCTGGGGCAAAAAGAACTCTCGCGGCCTGGATTAATCGAGGCATAGGTGAGAAGGTGGCAAATTCCCTATTCTCCACCTTGATTAAATGTGTCCCCCCCACCATGCTGCCAAACGCAACTTGGGGAAGACCTTAATTGTATGAAAGAGAAGAGTGAGGGAACATGAAAGAGTGTCTGAGGACAGGGAGATTGAGAGGGACTGTGAGGACAGTTTACGTGAGAGAAGCAAGTGAGAACGACAGTAAAGAATAAGGGGGAAAAGAGAGAGAGAGAGGGTAAAAGAATGAAGAGGAGAAGGTGAGAGGGAACAGATACTGAGAATGCGAAAGAAACTCAGCAGATCTAGCAGTAGTTATAGGGAGAGAAAGAAAGTTTCGAGTCTGTTATAACTGAAGAGTCATACCAGACTCAAAACATTAACTCTGTTCTTCTCTCCACAGAAATTGCGAGACTTATTGAGTTTCTTTAGCATTCTCTGCATTTATTTCAGATTGTCCTGCCTCTGCAGTTTCTTCCATTTAATAAGGGAAGAAGAAAAGTGTATGAAGATACAGAAAGAGTGAATTAATTAGAGATATCAAGAATGGAAACAAGCATAAACGCAAGAAGTAAAATAATCAAAGTTTGCAGAAGCTCAAATAAATTGCCAAAGGAACTTTGGGCATTCTTTGTGTAAGGGACAGGGAATGAGGAAATGACAGAGAGCCTCATTCAGATGGTAATACCGTAAGTGAGATAGA
Organism: Chiloscyllium punctatum; assembly: GCF_047496795.1. Lineage (NCBI taxonomy): Eukaryota > Metazoa > Chordata > Chondrichthyes > Orectolobiformes > Hemiscylliidae > Chiloscyllium > Chiloscyllium punctatum. The sequence goes on along the minus strand of NC_092749.1, from coordinate 99,790,882 downwards.
ATGAGACAGTTGGATACTGTGTGAGAGGCAGAACAAGAAGGAGGGAGAGTGAGAATCAGTCATTGAAATGGAGATCCTTGCAGCACAGATGGAAGCCAGTCAGGCTAAGTTAGCTCTTTGAACAAAGCAAAAGCGAGGACTGCAGATGCTGGAGATCAGAGTCAAGATCAGAGTGGTGCTGGAAAAGCACAGCAGGTCAGACAGCATCCGAGGAGCAGGAAAATCGACGTTTCGGGCAAAAGCCCTTCATCAGGAAGGGCTTCTCCTCTTCATTCTTTTACCCTCTCTCTCTCTCTCTTTTCCCCCTCATTCTTTAATGTCGTTCTCACTTGCCTCTCTCACGCAAACTATCCTCTCATTCCCTCTCAATCTCCCTCTCCTCAGACACTCTTTCACGCTCCCTCACTCTTCTCTTGCATACAATTAAGAATTGAAAGGTCTTCCCCAAGTTGCATTCCTGATGAAGGGCTTTTGCCCGAAACGTCGATTTTCCTGCTTCTCGGACGCTGCCTGACCTGCTGTGCTTTTCCAGCACCATTCTAATCTTGTCTTTGAACAAAGCAACTATCTTTCTTTTTTCTTTATTCTTTCATGGGAGGTTAATATTTGTGGCTTGTTCCCAATCACACTGCAAGTGCGTGGCTTGCTCAGCCAATACATTCACGAAAAACAACTAACTGAGCTGGTGTTTGAGGGACCAGGGTGGATTCTTGATGATGTAAGGCATGGAGATTTACATAAGAATACTTGCGAATATACTTCTATTCAATTTTGGAATGGGGTTGCTGACCATCTCTAATTGCCCAGACAGCAGTGAGGTGTCACATGTAGGCCAAACCAGGCAAGGATGGCAGATTTCCTTCCCTAAAGGACACTGGTGAACCACATGGGTTTTTACGACAATAGAGAGTGGTTAATTTAGATTGCTATTCTAAATTTATAAAAGTCAAATTCATCTTTTGAACCCATGTTCTCAAAACATTAGTCTGGGTCTCTGGATTACGAGTCTAGAGATGCCATGTCTCCAAGTACTAACTAAATATCACATAGCTTTTGTTGGCTTGATAGGGGGGTGCTCCATCTTACTTCCAACATGCAGTTCTGGAACTACTCAGAAATGCTTGAGGAAGTATGCCAAGTTTGTTTAGACCCTTCTGGTCCATTAGAAAGGGCATCATGCTAAACCTCTCAAGGGTCTGCTATACCCCAGTGAGTGTACTGTGTTGAATTCTGCACACCACACATTAAAAGGACAGGCCACGACGTGGAGAAGTTGCAGAGGTGCTTTACCGGAGGAATAGGGGACTTCAGTCAGTGGCATAGACGTTAAAAACTGGGACAGTTCTCCTCGGAGCACAGAAAGGCAAGTCGAGATTCAGAGGTTCAAAGGGATAGAGATTAAAGGGAAATAAATTGCTCCCACTGTCAGCTAGATCTGTAACTAGAGATTTAAGAGAATTGGCAATGGAGAGGGAATCAGTCACTGTCTGTTTGAACTTGAGTTCTGATCTGGAATACACTGCCCAATGAGAACAGATTCAATCGTGATTTTTCAAAAGAGAAATAGGTAGTAAGGGTTAAACAGAAAAATTTTGCAGGATTATGGGGAGAGAGTAGGTGAATGGAACTAACTGGTAGCCATAGTGTCATAGCGATGTACAACACAGAAATAAACTCTTCAGTCCAAACTGTCCATACTGACCAGATTTCCTAAATGAATCTATTCTATTGCCAGCATTTAAACCATATCCCTCTAAACCCTTCCTAAACATATACTGATCAGATGCCTTTTAAATTCTGTAGTTGTATCAGCCTCCACCACTTCCTCTGGCAGCTCACTCCATACATGCACCACTCTCTGTGTGAAAATATTGTCCCTTTTTATATCTTTCCTCTCTCACTTTAAACCTATGCCTTCTAGCTCCATCCCCCACCCTGAGGAGAAAGACCTTGGCATTCCCCCCAACCATACCACCCCGTGATCTTTCCCTTTCAGATCTCTTTCAGCCAGAGTCCACAGGAGGAAATCCTGTAAATTCTGCAGCAAATGATTCACCTCCTGTCTCCCCAAAGCTGCTCCACTATCTACAAGGCACAAGTCAGGAGTGTGATGGAATACTCATTGGGATGGGTGAAGCTCTGACAACACTCATGAAGCCTGATACCATTCAATTCAAAGCATCTGCTTGCCTGGCTTCCCATCTAATGCCTTCAGCATTTAGTCCCTCCAACTCTACTCCATAAACAAGACACAGTGCAACAGCTCATTCAGAATCCTTATGCAACACCTTCCAACCTGACACATATGCAATACCTATGACTTAGAAGATTAGATTCCCTACAGTGTGGAACCAGGCCATCAGCCCAACAAGTCCAAACTGACCCTCCAAAGAGTAACCCACCCAGGCCCATTTTCCTCTGACTAACACTATGGGCAATTTAGCCTGGCCAATCGACCTGACCTGCACATCTTTGGATTGTGGGAGGAAACCAGAGCACCCGGAGGAAACCCACAGAGACATGGGGAGAATGTGCAAACTCCACACAGTCACCCAAGGCTGGAATCGAACCTAGGACCCTGGTGCTGTGAGGCTGTAGTGCTAAACAATGAGCCACCGTGCCACCAAGCTCCACTCAGAACCACACATCATCCTGATTTGGAATATTGCTTGCTGTATTTTCTTAAATGCAAGTGATAATAAATTGCTATTCTATTCTAGCTTTGATTATTTAGATTAACACGGATAGTACCAACCATCTACTCACAGTAAAAAAAAATGTATTAAATTTGGTGCAGTTGCCTCAGGGATTCCTTCAGCTACGTTAATTAATGGCCCACACTTCTTCCTCAATGCAAGAACCACACAAGCATAAAGTGTTATCTAATTGTGCAGTCATTACACAGCTGAACACTTGCTCCAATTGCTCCAATGTTTAATGTGCAGTATGGATAATTCAAGCTAAGAAACCAGCTCAAATTATTAAACTGTGCAAATGGAGAATGTAGTCTGGATTAATGGAGGTCACACCCTTAAAAGCGTGACCTTTTTAAATCTTCTGAGCCAAAAAGAGTCCGACTGTTTGCACGCTAGATCCACCTGTTGTGACAGGGATGCAACCAACTAGCTAGACTTGCACGCTGTAACAGTGAAGCTTGTGGGCAAATCGGGCGCAGTGTAACATGTATTGAACTCAGCCCTGGGAGGGATTGCTGGGCCACATGCTTTTGAGAATAACACAAAGAACTGCGGATAGTCAAAATCTGAAACAAAAATAGAAATCACTGCAGAAACTCAGCAGGTCTGGCAGCACTTGTGCAGAGAGAAACGGCATGAAAGTTTCGGGTCCAGTGACCCTTCTTCCTCAACCACACAGAAGCAATCTTTCTCGCTGGACGCTTTCTCACCCAGGCACGACATATGTCGAAGAACATCAGGACGTGTACCACAGCCTCCTTACGGTGATGATGAGGTATGTTTGCAAGGTGCTAGGATCAGGGTCTGCAGAAACTCGAATAAATCGCCAAAGGGCATTCTCTGCTTAAGGGACACTGGAATGAGGAAATGGTAGAGAGCCTGATTCAGATGGTAATATCAAAAGTGAGATAGAATGGGATAATTGGATACCGAGAATGAGAAGAAGAGAGTGAGAATCAATCATTGAAAGGGTAACACTTGCAACACAGATGGAAGCCAATCAGGCTAAGTTGGCTCTTTGAACAAAGCAATTATGTTTCTTTTTCTTTATTCTTTCAAGGGAGGTTAACACTTGGTGTTTGTCCCCGATCCTACTGGAAGCGAGTGGCTTGCTTGGCCAATACAAGAGTTTGCTGTGGGTCTGGAGTCACATGTGGCCCAGACCAGAGGCCTGCTTTTGCCCACAACCCTCGAATTTGCTCATCTTCAATGGCTATCCAGCTTACTTCCAAATTTATTCATGCAATCAAGCTCCACCAGCTTTTCCGATAGAACGTTCTAGAGCCCAACAACTGTGCCTGAAAATATTTCTCCTCATCTCCCTGCTGCTTTGACAGTTAATAAATCTATAGCTATTAACCCACACACCAGAGGGTTTCTCTCTTTAACCTCACAAAACCTCTGATCACGTAGGAAACCTTCTCTTTCTTTCAAGGAGACTCTGACCATTTCCAATCTCCGAGAGTGAATGAGGAAGAGTGAACCAGGGAAAGAAAGTAACCACGAGGAGGAGTAGAGTGAAACAGGACCATCACGTCCTCCAGATACTCGATCTTGGATGCCATCCATATTTCCACAATCAATCTCTTGTGTTTTGGCCATTACTGTCACCTCCTCCAGCATCAGTTTTGGGAGACAGGAAGAATGTTTTCCCCTTGATGGAGGGTTCAATAACCACGGAGTCATAGATTTAAGGTCAGGAGTAGAAAGTTTGGAAGGGATGTGAGGAGAGTCTTTTTCATCCAAGAGGGTGGGGGGATTCTGCAACTCACTGCCTGTAGGGGTGATACAGACAGAAACCATCCATAAACAGTGACAAAGTATTTAGATGGGCACTTGCGATGCCAAGGTATACAAGGCTATGGGCCAGATGCTGGAGAATGGGGTTAGAATAGTAAGGTAGCTGTTTTTGACCAGCAAAGACACAATGGACTAAAGGGTCTTCTTCTGTGTTAGACTTATAGATATGAACAGCACGGAAACAGACCTTTCGGTCCAACCCGTCCATGCCGACCAGATATCCCAACCCAATCTAGTCCCACCTGCCAGCACCTGACCCATATTCCTCCAAACCCTTCCTATTCATATACCCATCCAGATGTCTTTCAAATGCTGTAATTGTACCAGCCTCCACCACTCCCTCTGGCAGCTCATTCCATACACGTACCACCCTCTGAGTGATTTTTCCTAGATGCACTTCGATGTCCAGAGATACATGAGCTCAAACAGTGAAGGCAGTAACTGTGTAGATTTGCTGCTGTGTCAGTTAGCACTGTAAGTTTCTTTCTCTCTCTCCCTCACTGACCACGTGTTCTAGAGTCATACAGCATGGAAACAGACCCTTCGGCCCAGCCAGTCCATGCTGAACATAATCCCAACCTAAACTAGTCCCACCCACCTGCTCCTGGCCCATATCCCTCCAAACCTTTCCTATTCATGTACTTATCCAAATGTCTTTTATACATTGTAATTGTGCCCAGATCCACCACTTTCTTATTCCACAAATGAGCCACCCTTTGCGTAAAGGATCTTGCAGATCTCTCTGACTCCATGATAAATTGAACCACTTCAACTATTGTAAACTCCCAATCTCCAGACAGAGGATGGTCTGAGTTGGGAGTGCTGGACTGGGGTATCTGACCAACCACAGTTGGAGAGATTGGGGTAAGAACAGAATCAGACATTACTGGATATGACGTTCACAAACTACTCCACCTTCAATAATGAACACCATACCTGACAGTCAGGAAAACAGAGAAAGATTTTCTTTTAAGGTGTGGCTTTCAAGGACATCAACCAACTCAAAAGCACTTTTACAGCCAAGGGAAAACGATTATTGTGTACTCATTGTTATAATGAAAGGAATCGTGACAGCTAATTAGCATAAAGAGTAACGTGACCCTGACCAGAGAATATTGGTCTCTGCGATGTTGATGGTGGGGTTAATATCCAGTTCACCAGGGAAGGTGCGGGGGGAACAGTCCCCAACCCAGCCCTTCTTTGAACTAACATCCCAAGAGCTTGAATGTAGGTCTGAGCAGTCAGATGGAGCCTCAGTTGAATGTCTCATCTGAAAGACAGCCCCACCTAAGGTGCGACATTCTCTCTAAAAACAGAGAACAGCACAGGAGCAGGCCCTTCGGCCCAGCATGTCTGTGTTGACCACGATGCCATTCTAAGCTAGTCCCATCTGCCTGCACATATTCCTCTATTCCCTGTCCGTAATTGTGTCTATCTGAATGCCTCTTCAACGTATCTGCTTCTACCAACTCCCTGGCAGCGCATTCCAGACACTCACCATCCTCCATGTAAAAAACCTCCCTCAGGCGCCCCCTTTCAACATTTTCCCTCTCGCCAGTCCACTGGGTATGTCAGCCTTTCCCTCCAGAGTGGGACTTAAGCATTGAACCCTGTGATTCCGAGGCTATAGTGCCAACAACTGAGCGAGAGCTGACAAGCTAATAATATGAAACAAGTGTCCACCCACTAATACATCTTCCTGTGTTATTGCTGGTGTAAGGGTCTGAAAGGGTTCAGACTGCCTTTAGCACCATCACCGCTGTGAGAATGTCACTTGAACTTCAGAGGAGTTTCACTCGAGACACCAACACTCCATAAAAAAAGAATTTAAAATCAGCAAAGTTGGTTCGGACACAGTCTGTTCCTTCATGCAAGCCATTGACATAAGATTGTAAACAGCACTGATCCCCGTAGTACTGCGTAGCTGCTGTCTGCCAAGCTAAAAAGAACCCATTTATCTTGACTGTATAAAGGTGAAGTCCCTGTAGTCATGCCAGACCATGAGGCTGCTCTCTCACTTGCTGCTTTAGCCTGAGTGTCACCACACCTCAGGTGAGGCGAGACGTTGAGAGGGAGAGTTCCTCACAGTAAACTCAGCTGGTGCAGGAATTGAACCCACACTGTTGTCATTGCAAACCAGCCAACTGAGCTAAACTTCCCCATGTCTTACTGAATGTCTTTTTGGAAATCCATTTACTAGTACTGTTTTACTACTGGCGACTGCAGCATTGCCCTGTTAACAAGTGGATAGTTAGAACTGTGCATGATCTCTGAGCTAGAAGCTTGGTCCCATCTCCTCCAGATGGAACATTTCTGATTGGAGGTTGAGTTAAAATATCTGGAATGTGCAGAATGTTTCTATGGAAACATGACAAGTACTCATCAGGCTCTATCTGTTCTCATTCAAAGTTCAGTTTGACCAGTCTCAGCACATATTGGTTTGAAAAGAGTTTACGTCCATTGAATCTTGCTGAGACGTTAGACTGACCAAGGTCCTGGTTTTATTGTTTGCGAACTCTTAGGAGCAGTTTGTGAGAAATTTATCACTGCTCTAACTGGACTGAGGAATTGTACCTCAGTTTACCAGACTACTTACAAACAGCCAACTATGCTTCAGCAAGAACTTGGGAGAGCTCTAGTATCCAATGCAATGGGATTTTAAGAAGAATTGGCCATCTCAATACACCTGCCTCAGTTTGTGCATCTGACATAGGTTCATATCAATTGGTTTTGATCTGGCCTGGACAGCCAACAATTCCTTATATCTACAGTCTCTCTCATATGCTGTTCCTGATATTCCGGGAGCCATAGTCCACAATGGTTCTTGTGGATCACTCTCCCTGTTTGGGAGAGAGAGAGGGACACAGAGAGAGACTACAAGGGGAGAGAGAGAGACAAAGAGAAAGGGAGAGAGAGAAAGGAAGGAAGAGGGACAGAATGAGAAAGAGAGAAAGGGAGACAGAAAGAGAGAGGGGGAGTGAGAGAGGGAGGGAGGGGGAGAGGGAGGGAGAAAAGGAGAGAGGGACAGCAATAAGGGAGAGTGAGGGAGAGAGAAGGGAGAGAGAGAGAGAGAGAGAGAGAGAGAGATGGTTACATTGCTTGAGGGAATAAGGAGCAAGTACAGTCCATTCAGCCAGCTCCAACATCCAACTAGATCCTGCCTGACCTATCATTTTCCTGCACAATCTTTCATATCTAGAAACCTTTCAATCACCATCTTGAATCTCCTCAGGGTTCAAGCTTCTGACGCACAGAATTCCTAAGAATCACTCAGGCCAAAGTGGCCTGCCAATTATTCTGATTAGATTAGATTAGATTAGATTAGATTAGATTACTTACAGTGTGGAAACAGGCCCTTCGGCCCAACAAGTCCACACCGCCCCGCCGAAGCGCAACCCACCCATACCCCTACATCTCCCCCTTACCTAACACTACGGGCAATTTAGCATGGCCAATTCACCTGACCGGCACATCTTTGGACTGTGGGAGGAAACCGGAGCACCCGGAGGAAGCCCACGCAGACACGGGGAGAACATGCAAGCTCCACACAGTCAGTCGCCTGAGGCGGGAATTGAACCCGGGTCTCTTGCGCTGTGAGGCAGCAGTGCTAACCACTGTGCCACCGTGCTGCCCTGATGTTGTGTTGCCCACTTGGTCAGGGGCACCACTCTACATCCAAGGGAGCAGATAGACTTCCACAAACTCCCATAACTGGCACAGAGATTGGATTCACAACACTGGCATCATTCCACACCATACTCTAACCAACTGGGGAGCCCATCTGCACCCATCGCAGCGCCTGCCCAGTTTTACACTGACGCACCCCACCCGAACACAGCATTTACAAATACTTACCCAATTGTGTTTGATAGTTGTCCCAGTCCAGTGACTGGGTTTAGAAAGGTTGCTGCATTGAAACACAGGACTGCAGATTCACAGATGGTGGGGTTAGGTCAGAATTAAAGGCTTGATTTTACTAAATGTGTAATGGGGGAGGGTAGGGCTGCTGGCAAAAAGCCTGGTAAAAATGGCAAGGCATTGGATGCCATGCCCAAAGACTTCTTGTTGCCATACCAGCAGCAGGAAGTTTGGCACTGATAGGTGTCACCCACCAAGAGTCCAACAGTAGTAGACTCGTCAATGTTAGGGGCATTTAAATTGTCATTGGATAAATATATGGATGGTAATTGAATAGTGTAGGATAGATGGGCTTCAGATTGGTTTCACAGGTCGGCACAACATCGAGGGCCGAAGGGCCTGTACTGCACTGGGATGTTCTATGTTGGGAGACTCTCATGTGCATCGGGAGACCACTCGGGGACATGCAGGGACCTCCTGGTGACTCTGAGGCGATGGGACCCTCATTCCTATGGCAGAGGGCCCCACTGAGACAACGGTCATTTGCGGAACGTTCCAGTCCTTCTGTACTGCAGACATCTTATCCAGCAGAGCTATCATGGGGTCGGCATACATGTGTCTGCTGAAAGTTTCCTTTTCACATGCTGTTCATTAGGCATTGCTGACAGATGATGACTCACTGAATACCTCAGTCAGTGTTGACAGCAAAATCCTGCAGTTTGTGAAGGATGGGCTTGAAGTGACAGGCCATTGCTCGGATGACAGGCCTTTCCATTCCAATTACTGCAGCACCCTGGTGAGCACCATAAAACATCGTGCGCTGTGAGTGACCCAGGGCCCTGAACAGTCTCAGACACCTGACTCATAGATTGATAATCACTAGGGGACAGGGCACCTTCTATTCTTACACATGCCCGGGATGCAGATGTTGTTGGCACAGTTGGCATTTATTGCTGATTCTGTTATCTCCTCGACGATTAGCTGTGGCGGGCCATTTACAATGAAGTTTAACCCTCTCACTGCAACGAGAGCACTGGTTGGAGGGCACGGGAGGTGTGGCTTGCTGTGAATATATCGCAAAGTCAGCCTGGAAGGCAGGCCGTACAAATGTAGCCACCGCACGAAACAGAACAAATTTTCAAGTGCTGACTTGTCCACAGTGCACAGTTCAGACTAAAGGCTTACTCTAGCTTTCTGTGTACCATTCTAATGTCGAACTGAGCGCAGAGACAGAGAGCCACTGGGTCCCTATCAGAAGCAGACAAGGAAGAGGCTGGAAGAACACAGCACGCCAGGCAGCATCAGGAGATGGAGAAGTCAATGCCGAGTGTAACCCCTTCTTCAAGACTGGGGGGGGGGAGTGGGTGCAGGGGGTGGGTGTAAGGGGAGCGGTGGATCAAAGGGGTGGGGCGGGCAGGGTGGTGAAGTGGGGATAGGTGAAGACACGTAGAGGGTATGGCCTGGTTGGTCAGTGGGAGGAATGAATCCAGTTGGTAGCTGGAAGGAAGGGTCAGTTAGAGGAATGAAAGGGCGGGGGAGGGACTGGGAAGGGAGTCGGGGATGGGAAGGGAGGCTACTTGAAATTGGAGAACATAATGTTGATGACGTCCGGGCTATAGGCGGAAGATGAGTTGTTGTTCCTCCCCTCTGCAATCTGATTCACTGTGACAATGGAAGAGGCCAAGAATGGCCATGTGGGAAGGGGAATTGAAATGGGTGGTGACTGGGAGGTCTGGTCGACCCAAAGGAGCAGCCAGCAGGTCAGGAACATTGTACACCTAACTGCACCAGGTTTCACAAGGGTAAGCTGAGCAGGGTACCCAATCGCTGCTGGCTTGGTACAAGGGCCCCAACGGAATGAATGAGCGGTGGTGAGAGGGGAAATTGTGAGCTACGATTGCAGACCTTCCCCTTGGCGCCTTGCTCTAATGGCTGTGATACCAAGGGCACAATACGATTAGCCCAGCTGGAGTCTGGCTGAAGACACAGAGAGTGGGGAAGTCCTGGCAGTCACACAATTGCCATCCACCCAGCGTGTTCCCAACTCTGAGTCAACGCATGAGATGCCAGCTCACACTGGCCCCAGTTACCCACCTCACCCATGGCAGGTAACCAGTTAATGCCCACTTAGAGTTAAGTTGGTGATGCCACTGGGATTTTCCTGATCGCCATCGCAAACTCCAACATTAGGCCGGAGTGGAGGAGAGGTGTTGGAGAGGCTTGGGCAGTAGCTGTTTAACCATCAGCCACACCCAGCCCTGGGTCCAACAGAGGATTGGAAGGCACACAGCAATGGCTTCAGACCGTGCCATGGGGAGACAGTCACCACTCCCTCATCCTCCAAGCAGATTGGATGACCCCCTCATACCCAGTTCTTGGGCCTGACCAAGTTGGCAATGAATGGCCCAGGCAGCTGGACCAGACATTCATCGCCATTGTCTTCTTCTCCTCCATGGTCATGCCCACCACAACCAGTTGAGTGCCAGCGTATCAAGGCTTTTTGCGACTGGCGGACACCGCAGGAGCTCACTGCCAGCTCCAATAATGCTGTCTTAGTTCAATTTAGTAGGTTTTGGTCAAAGTTTGCTTTTGCTTCCCTGCCCCTTTAAGAAAGGATCATTCATTTATTTGTTTATCTAGGTGTACTCAAAGGATGTACAAATCCATCAAGGTCACACACAATTTAATAAGGCTTTCAAGAATAGCATAGGAAACTCAAGTTAATAAATAAAAACTCCCTCTCACTAAGGGATCGTTTCCAAGCTCAACATGCAGTCACGGATGGGAAAGGCGCTAGGGTGGCTGTAATAGTTTCTTTTCTGATTCTACCACAAGGGAATGATCACTTGAGACATGCAAACTGGCATTAGCCTAAGTCTATGTATATATTTGCAATCCAACACTTCTGATAGATTTAACAAAAAAAATTACTGATTCTCTTCAAGATATGAAATGATTTCCGTTGCTTCCCAAATGCCATAGAGCCACAGGAAAGACTACACTGTCCATTAACCAGTCTCAAAAGTGTTTAACCTTTCAATTGTCCATTCCTTTCACTGTGCTATTCTCTTTAATTTTTGCACATTTCTCTCGACAGGGTTTTCCACACATTCACCTCTGCAAGGGAACTCTTAACCTGTATTTTAATTCCAGTGGAGTTGGTTAGCTCAATTGGCCGGATAACTGGTTAGTTTGCAATACAGAGTGATGTTAGCAGCATGGATTCAATTCCTATGCCAGCTGAGGTTACCATGAAGGACTTTTCCTATAAACCTCTCCCCTCGCCTGGCTAAACCACCAACAGTATCTTTCTCTCCAGTGAGAGAGCAGCCCGATGGTCTGGTAGGACTATCCTCTCTTAACCTAACTTCATGCTCCGACCTTGACTCTCGTGTCCTAACTTAGTCCTGGTTAGCAAAGGTATATTGATCTCAGATTTTAAAAAAAATTCAGCTTTGGAGGGCAGGAATTCCACATTTCTCTAACCCCAAAGACATGTTTTTCAACTTCTCTGCAAAATGGCCTGGCTTTGATCTTACGGATCTTTCCATGCGTCCACGTAAATGCGTTGACTTTAAACTGTTCCCCTTCCTATTTTTAAACAGCAGCTCGCATCCCCTGGTTGTTTATTATAGAACCAGGGCCCAATTAACTCATCCCCTCAAGGGTCTTGAATACCAAAGTTATGTCTCCCCTGAGAATTTTCTTTGCCAAAATAAGCAGACCTAAGCTCATCAAGTTCCCTGTCTTAAATTGGGCATCAATTTGTCTGTTCTTTTCTTTAAATGTCCGGATATTCATGCAAGTTTACTGGTGAAAATTGCAAATAGTACTCAAAGTGAGGTGATAGCATTACAAACATGTCCACACCTCCTGATGCTTGAAAGACAAAGCAAATCACTAAAATCTGGTTGGCCTACCTTAAACCCACCGGATACTGCATTTTTATTTGACTGATTTACCTAGCAATGCTGTCAGATTCATCCAGTGGCCTGTAGCTTTCATGCATTCGGTTCATATTTTTATTGTTTATTTTCCATCTTTAGTCTCAACTATTTTCTATCAATGTCATTCACACATATCAACCTGTCTACTTAGCCTATCCAATCATTTTGTACTTTTCTGCAGGTTTGTATACGGTGTGCCCCTCAATTGGGTGATTTGAAACAATTTAAATATAGTAACCTAGAATATATCTGATGGTAGATTTTAGAGTAAGCACTCTATAAAATTTGTAGCAGTCTTACTGATCAAACAATATCTTCTCTGAGCGCAGACTGTGGAGGTAATACATGTTGCATTGATTTGACGTGATTCCATCTGGGACTCAAAAAGATCACACATGGTCCTACTTTCATCCTGCAGAGGCATAGCAAGATCAAACTGAGCCCAACTACTCCAGAAGCAGTTTAGATGTGGTCATAGAAATGTACGAACACTGAAAGGGAGCCTTGAACTAACTGCTGTGCTAACAGAAAGAGATGGCCCGACATCTGTTTTGCCAGATGGCCTCATTACAAATGTTGGCCTGGTCTCCAGAATTCGAATAACAGAACCAATTCATGTGGTGACACGTGGTGACTTAGATTTGACTGAGTGACATCTTTATGAGTGCACTCTTTCTTTGATCTTATTCCAATCCCTCCGCACATTTATTTGGATGTGATTCAGTGATCTGAGGTGGAGTAAAGTTTCTGTACTTAAAAAGCACTGTCTGATGGACTCTTTATTAAGGTCATAAGAGTCACCTTTCCTTTTCAAAGCAGGCTTCTAAATGGCTGCATTCTTTCACGAGCATTTCTACATTTGTCATGGTTATTGTTTGGCTGATTGGCTCCACACATAGTGAATGGACAGAGAGCTGGAACTGGAGGCATGATACAGCATTGGTTAGAGATTCCTGAATCCGTCAAATGGCTCATTAAAGCCTTGTAGCCCCATCCCCAGTGAACCAGAACCCTCAAGGAGCTGACCTGACACCATCAAAACTGCGGGGAGAGGGGATATGACAAGTCTGCTCTCACCATGGAGCGAGGAGAAAGTGAGGACTGCCGATGATGGAGAATCAGAGTCGGAAGGTGTGGTGCTGGAAAAGCACAGCATCCGAGAAGCAGGAGGATCAACGTTTCGGACATAAGTCCTTCATCAGGATTGTTGGAGGTGAGGGGTAGGGGTGAGGAAGGAGAGGGGAAGGGGGCTGAGGGATAGGGTGGGGTGGGGTTGAGGTAGCTGGGAAGGTGATAGGTAAATTAGATGGGGGGGGGGGGTTAGGTGGCTTCGACCTATCACCATCACCCCCACCACCTGCATCTACCGAGCTTATGCACGAATCATCGACTCTCCTGCTCCTCGGATGCTGCCTGACTGGCTGTGCTTTTCCAGTGCCACACTTTGATTCACAATGGAGCTACCCACGTCATGGCTGCAGACTGCCTTGTCCAGTGGAAATTGTCAAAAACAGAAAAAAAATGTGCGGGATTCTTTGAATTGGTTCTGTCATTCTTAAAATGTCAGCCCAAATGGTGAAATTCCAGGTTTACAGCTCAGGCATGAGCAAATATGAAGATTTAACTCGATGGCATTATTACCAATAAGGGTTATCACTTCAAATAATTTTGAAATGTGAGAATAAGGCATTGAAGGGTCTGCTGACTCGAAGACATCAATTTCCAACACAGCGCAGCCTGTGCACTCCACAATGGTATAAAATGCTGCACCAGCCAATTCCTTTGATGGGAATTGAGTTTCATCAAACCCAAACCCGACACCATTCGCTTTAGCTGCCTCCTCTAACTCCAGAAGCATTTGTGATAATCGTTCAGGAGCATTTGAATCTTCAGATTGAAAAAGGAAAGCCATCTCCCACGCCAACAAATTCCTACTTTGTTGCTGTGCTATCTCGAGAAATTTCAAGGAAGGGCAGCACGGTGGCTCAGTGGCTAGCACTGCTGCCTCACAGCACCAGGGAACCCAGGGTTCGATTCCAGCCTCAGGTGACTGTCTGTGTGGAGTTTGTACATTCAGTCTGTGTGGGTTTCTTCCCACAGTCCAAAGATGTGCAGGTTAGGTGAATTGGCCATGCTAAATTGCCCACAGTGTTCAGGGATGTCAAGGTTAGGTGCATTAGTCTGGGGCAAATGTAGGGGAATGGGTCTGGGTGGGTTATTCCTTGGAGGATTGATGTGGGCTGAAGGACCTGTTTCCACATTATAGGGATTTTATTCCATTGTATAATTGGGCATTGAATTGGGAGAAGTAACTCTCAGTTTTGAATAGTGCACTACTGTGCACAGAGGGAAGGAAACCTCAGCTAAAGGTGTAGGGTCTGGACAGCTGAAGGTCAAGCCAGTGACAATGAAACAGTTTAAAGAGGAATGCCTGAGAGAAGTTACATAGACTTGACTTTGCCCACTTGTAAATTGATTTTGGTCTCTCGTATTCGGTGCTGAGATCATCAACCATGCTTTAGTTGCCTCCAGACTCAGCTATTCAAATGATTTCAGGGCGGGCTCATATCATATACCATATATATCTAAACTGTATACCCTAGCTTGCACCAAGTCCCGTTCACTTACAGAAATATTTCTATCATCTCTAACTATGGGTGAGGTACCTGATGACTGGAGACTGGCTCATGTTGTACCTTTCGAGAGTGTGGTACTGGAAAAGCACAGCAGGTCAGGCAACATCCGAGGAGCTGGAGAATCGATGTTTCGGGCATTAGGCCTTCATCAGGACTTTTGGGCATAAGTCCTTCCTGATAAAGGGCTTATGCCTGAAATATCGATTTTTCTGCTCCTTGGATGCTGCCTGACCTGCTGTGCTTTTCCAGCACCACACTCTCGACTCTAATCTCCAGCATCTGCAGACCTCACTTTCTCCTAATATTGTGCCTTTGTTTAAGAAAGGTTGCAAGGAGAAACCAGGGAACTACAGACCTGTGAATCTGACTTTGGTTGTGGGTAAATTGTTGGAAGTGGTTATACAAGATAGGGTTTAATGGACATTTAGAGAGGCAAAAATTGATTAAGGAAAATCACGTCTCACAAACTTAGTTGAATTATTTTGAGGAAGTTACCAAAAAGGTTGATGATGGTAGAGTGGTAAACATTGTTTATTGGATTTTAGTAAAGCCTTTGACAAGGTTCCACATGGTAAACTAATTAGTAAAGTTAGGTCAGGTGGGATTCTGGGTGGGCTTGCTAATTGGATACATAATTGGCTTTATGACAGGAGACAGAGAGTAATAGTGGAGGGTTGCTTTTCAGACTGGAGGCCTGTGACCAGCGGTCATCCACAGGGATTGGTTCTGGGTCCTCTTTTGTTTGCCATTTATGTAAATGATTCGGATGAGAATATAGAAGGCATGCGGACAACACCAAAATTGGTGCCATTGTAGACAGCGAATCAGGTTTTCTAAGGTTACAAAAGGAACTTGATCAAATGGATCAATGGGCTGAAAAATGGCAGATGAAGTTCAATCTGGATAAATGTGAGGTATTCTATTTTGATTCAGCAAACAAGGGTAGGGCTTATACAGTAAATGGTAGGGCCTTGGGTATTGTTCAGTCCTTTGAGTATAGGAGTTGGTAAGTCATGTTGAGGTTGTACAGGACATTGGTGAGGCCTCTTCTGGAGTACTGTTTCCAGTTCCGGATGCCCTGTTTTAGGAAGGATATTATTAAGCGTGGGAGGGTTTAGAAGACATTTATCAGGATGTTGCCAGGTATGGAAGGTTTGAGTTATAAAGAAAGGCTGGATGGGCTGGGACTTTTTTCATTGGAGCTTAAGACGTTGAGAAGTGATCTGATAGAAGTTCATAAAATAATGAAAGGTGTAGATAGAGTTAATGGTAGTTATCTTTTCCCTAGGATGGGGAATTTCAAGACTAGGGGGGGGGCACAGTGAGAGGAGAAAATTTTAAAAAGATATAAGAGGCAAATATTTTACACAGAGGGTGGTTCATGTATGGAATTAACTTCCTGAGGAAGCGGTAGATCTGGGTACAATTACAAGGTATAAAAGACATTTCGATAAGTACATGACTAGGAAAGGTTTGGAGGGATATGGGCCAGGAGCAGACAGGTGAGGCTAGTTTAGTTTGGGATAATGGTCAGCATGGGCTGGTTGGACCGAAGGGTCTGTTTCTGTGCTGTATGACTCTATGAATCACTATCTGTGTGTTTGCCAAACTGCACTGGCTCCAAAACTGTTCATGCTTCAATTGGAAAATTCTTGCCCTCATTTTCTAATCTTTAGCCTCTTCTCAAAGTCATGTTGCTCCTCCTGGCACTCAGTGTTAAACTGTTCTACGTTGTTGGTTAAGCTTTCAGCTGACTGGACCCTAAACCTGGATTCTCCTTCCCTTTATGTCAAGGAATGCAAGGTTCCAAACTGAAGAGCTGGCACAGTTCAGCTGATGTGAATCAGTTATAGATCCCCCTCGGGTCCAAACCCTCCATGACCAAAAGTGGAAATATCCCAGCCTTTCGCCTCAACAGTAACGTCACAAAGCCATCGCACTGTGTGGTGTCTGAGAAGTCAACTTTGTTAGTGGATGAATCATTGTGAGACAAAGATCTGTGTTGTTGGATTTTATTCACAGAAATCACATTAAATCTTTGAGGGCCACCATGGTGGTTTCAATGGCACATTAGATACAGCTCCAAAAGACTAAAGGGATCAAGGAATATGGGAGAAAGTGGGAAGAGGGGACTGAGTTGGATGGTCAGCCAGGATCATATTGACTGGTGGGCCAGGCTTGAAGGGCTGAATGGTATATTCCTGCTCCTATTTTCCATAATTTGATGACACAAACGAGCATAGACTAAACAACAAAAACAAGTAACTGCTTTCTAACAGTTTGGAAGTATGGAAAGTAAGAAAGGGGTTAATAGTGATTGAGGGAAAAGGAAAGTCAACTCTGTCCAATTACTCCACCAAGTAGATTCTGTTTTAGTCCTGGGTTTGACCCAGTTCTCAGTTACTCCCTTCACCAACTCATCTTTATGCATCAGGCAACCTCTTGTGGAAACTGGACTCAGTCCAGAAGTGCCTCTGAACTGGCTCCAAACTTTGCTACAAAAGGTGACAGCCCATTCTCAAACTCAGTGAAACATTAAGTTGGACTCATCGCTCCATTTCTCAATTTCAGACCACCTTTCCCGACAGGGAGATTGGATATAAGGGGAAAGTGACATAAAGCATTGATGTCAGCAGAAGTACTCCACGTCACATGCAAAAGAAAAGCACATTTCCGCACTGCTGTCAGAAAAGCATTTCGATCTGTCGGAATGACAGAATTGTTCACTGACTAAGTGCAAGGAGTCCACACAGAAGGCGGGGAAAGGTCGAGGGGAGTTACATAGAAATGGTAGGGGACTATCCCTCTTATCATGCTCTCACCTTCTCCACCCTGACCCTTCTGCTGCTTGGGCCTCCTGCTGGTGGGCACCGCCATTGTTGGCCGGCGAACACCAAGGCAACCCATTAATTGGCCACCCTCTGCAAAACCCACCTCGAGTGCGCACCTGACCCTCGGGCTCCCACACTTGTGGCCAAATCTAGCCCCGAGATTCCCAGAAACGATCCAACAACAGCTTGCTACTCGCATGGATCCCAGGGATTTTCTCAGAAGCGTGATAAAAATGGGACGCACGAGGGATTGTTAGGCCCGAAGACCAAAGGTGTGGTCAGTTTTAAAGGTGAAAAGTCAGGTAGAGAGGTAATGAGACAGAGGCAACAAGTCCCAGAGCATGGGGCCTCGGAAGCTGACCAATGATCTAGCGATTATAACTACAGCTGCTCAAGTAGAGTACAGTAACTATTTGTCGTTTCTACCATATGCAGCTGGTACAATAAAAATGAGACAGCATTCCTCCAGGACCAAGGTGCTACATGAACACACAGTCTACATGAGAGTACAGTCAGACACAGGGCAGCATAAAGTGCACAAGAAAGTGCAAAACATGCAAGACAGCACAGTAATCCCTGACAAGACAAGGGTCCAGAATTAGAGTGGTGCAGACATCCCCGCTGGTTGTGGGTCTGGAGTAGAACACAGACTCGGTGGGAGTGTGGGGGCTGGGTGGGAATACGGAGAATCATAGGCTAGTATTCCAGCATGACTCAGATGGGCTTAATGGCCTCCCATGTCTGGTCTTACACTTAAGCTCACCCCATAGCTCTAAAATCTGAGTAACATCTTGATTTCTATCGACGCCTCCCTTCCAACGAATGCAGGAAGATATTAAGGCAAATCAGATTTTAGGCAAAACACATGCTGTCTCACTAATCAGTGACAAGAGTCCGAGAGTCACATCTTTGGACACATTCCAGGGAGGGTTTTGTCTATATCTGCTGGTCAATAATTGGTGTTGAAGCTGCCTGATTATCCTTTCATTGGTTATTTTTGTAGCAGAGCATGAAATGGACTCCCTCATAATCTATCTCGATAACCTACGGATTGGTTTTTACATCCACACTATTTCGGATGCATCTCGTTCATTGGTAAATTTGGAAGGATTCAATTCATTTTGAGAATAGCTTTGTTGGCTCAATGAGTTATTGTGCACAAGTTAACTCCTTTACTGATCCAGTCTTTTATGGGTTACCGTTATGATGCTGTTTGGCAATGGAATTCTTTTTTTACTAATAGGCCCGTGAGCAGTTAAGTCTGGACTTCCATCTATTGAGTCAAGCCAGCCATTAGCCTGACCATAGAGTCATAGAGTGCAGAAGAAAGGATGTTGCCTGGACTCAATGGTCTGAGTTATAGGGAGAGGTTGGACAAGCTAAGACATTTTTCTTTAGAGTGTAGGAGACTGAGAGGGGACCATATAGAAGTGCATAAGAATATGAGAGGTATGGATAGGGTGAATGCACTCAATCTTTTTCCCAGTGTTGGGGAATCAAGGACGAGAGGGGACCTGTTTAATTTTAGAGGGGAAAGAAGAAAAGGGAACCTGAGGGGCAACATTTTTAAACCGAGGGTGGTACGGAATGAGCTGCCAGTGGAAGTGATTGAGGCAGGTACATTAACAGGCATTTAAAAGGCATTTGGACAAATATATAGATATGAAAGGTTTAGAAGAATATGGGCTAAGTGCAGGGAAATGGGATTAGCGTGGACGGACATTTTGGTCGGCATGGACTAGTTTAGGCCGAAGGGCCTGTCTCCATGCTGTAGGATTCTATGACTCTGTGATGCTATGAATTGCCCAGAGAGCAGTTTAAGAGACAAATTCACTGCTGTAGGTCTGGAGTCACATGTAGGCCAGACCATGTTAGGATGGCAGTAAAGGTGTTGATGAAGGGCTTAGATCTATCAGCAAGGCTGACGAAGGGCTTAGACCTATCAGCAAGACCGACCAAGGGCTTAGACCTATCAGCAAGTCCAACCAAGGGCTTAGACCTATCAGCAAGACCAACCAAGGGCTTAGACCTATCAGCAAGGCCGATCAAGGGCTTAGACCTACCAGCAAGCTCAATGTAGGGCTTAGATCTATCAGCAGGAATGACCAAGGGCTTAGACCTATCAGCAAGGCCAACCAATGGCTTAGGCCTATCAGCAAGGCTGACCAAGGGCATAGACCTATCAGCAAGGCTGACCAAGGATCTAGATCTTCCAGCAAGACTAATGAAGGACTTAGCTCTATTAGTAAGGCTAATGAAGGGCTTAGATCTAATAGCAAGGCTGATTAGGGTTTCAATCTAATAGCAGGGTTGCTGCAGAGGGTTCAGGGATAGAAAGGGCATGTGGCTAGGAAATCACCCACCAAATTAAAAAATGCTGCTAGGTGATCACCTTCCCTGTGATGACCCCATGTTAAATGGGAAAGGCTGGAAAAGAGATTAGGAGGGAGTGCACGCGACTAACTCCTACACAAGATTCGGACACTATAAGAGCCTCACAGTTAACGCAGGGCTCTGTGCTGAGATCACCGACAGATTGGAGAACCCTGACTAATCTCTGTGGGAGCTCATGTTTAATAAAGATCACCTCATCAGAATTCCGAATGAGATTCTCCATGAATAACAAGACGCTTTTGCAATCGCCCGAAAACTGTTGACTTGCCCCGTGCTGTGCTGACATCGCCCCAAGTCTTGGCTGTGCGGCACATCCAGGAGAGTGCAGTGAGTGTTAAAACCACAAGAGCATTCAACAACAGCAGCAGCCTCACATTTCACAGGCCACTGAGGGAGCTGGATGACTCGCTCACCACGGATGACTGACCGAATCTCCCGTGCAGCTTTAATGCCAACGCACAATGCGTGTCCTTGGGAACAAATTACTGCAGATGCTGGAATCTGTACGGAAAACAAGCACGCCTTTGGGAATTGCTGCTCTATTCCTTCCTGTGTCATTGATGATTGATCTAATTTGGTAAAACAGCACAGGTAACATCTTGAACTGCAGCTGTAAGCCATACCGACCGCTATGGCGACCACACTACCCTGAAGAGACCTCGTTCAATGCCTTGTTGTTTGTGCAATGACATTGTTTTCGGAAAGGTGCAAATGTGTGATACAGTGAGAGTCATGAGCTTAAAAATGTGTTGCTGGAAAAGCGCAGCAGGTCAGGCAGCATCCAAGGAGCAGGAGAATCGACGTTTCGGGCATAAGCCCTTCTTCAGGAATGAGGAGGGGCTCATGCCCGAACCGTAGATTCTCCTGCTCCTTGGATGCTGCCTGACCTGCTGCGCTTTTCCAGCAAGACATTTTTAAGCTCTGATCTCCAGCATCTGCAGTCCTCACTTTCTCCACAGTGAGAGGCATGTCATGTAGACAGAGATAGAGAGAGAGAGAGAGAGAGAGAGAGATAGAGAGAGAGAGATGCTTCTTTTTCTGACTGCTATAGCGCAGTGAGCAGGATATGGAAACCTGTTCCAGCAAACATCAGAAAACTGGGAGTGGAACTCACTGTTTCCTTGCCCATCTCCCCCGCCAGTTGAGAGACATACAGCCTCAGAAGATATGTACCTTTGTAATCCCTCAGATGAAGTCCAGTTCATTACTGTTTGATCAGCAACGTCCTGCCACTCCCCCCAACCCCTTCACCTCCTCAACCATTATCATTCCAAATAGCGATTGTATTAATGACATAAATTCTGATCACACACTGTCCTACTACACACCCCAGGTTGTCCACATCTCTCCCCTACCCAGGATTCCTGCAAGCCTGCCATCTATTGACTATCTATACCCCTGACAAGACAGCATCGGTCATGGTATTAATAAAATCCACAAACGCTCTTTGAATATCATCAGGACAAATCTCGATACCGAAGGAAACGCAAAACAACATTCATTCTGAATGAGAGGAGAGTACTGACTGGTTGGCGAACGGACTCGGATTGATTCAGGCACTGCCACGGAGAATGTGCCAGTTGATGGCAAGTGACAGTTCACTGCCGAGCTTTGCTTGAATTTTAAAACAGGGCAGGCTGACTCCCAGTTATTCATGGAAGTGCCCTGAGAAATGAACTAGGAAATGGCTGCCACCTGTTATGTTGAGTTGAAACAGGTGGAGACAAGTGTTCTGTCTACAAAGACACGTGTGTGCTAGAAGCTACGTACATTAATAGACAGGGCCTTGTTTTTTGAAGAATACAGTCTGACTGCCAATCAATCAGGACTCTCCTTTCCTATTATTGTATAAATTGTTGTTTTCCCTGTACATTGGTATTTCGTGTGAATTTGTTGTCATGAGAGGAGGTCAAAAAGCTTCGATAAAATGTGTCTTTTTCCAGCAATATTCAAGAATCTGATTTCCTGCAGCAGTGCATGGCAGTACCTACCTCACACATGATATTGATTAGGGTTTCGCTAGGAGGGAATAAGTCTTGCTGTTGGGTTCAAGTGGGCACAAGTTGTCCCTAACATATCCATTATCCTTTCTCGATCCAAATCATCGCCCCACTTTACTCGGAGGGTAAGCTATTTAATGCAAGATGGCAAATTTTCACAGGATCTTTGATCATGAGGGCACCACATTCAAGCCAAGCCTTCCACCCAATCCTTGTACAGATCCCAGTGCTGTTCCCCCATCAGCATTCATAGGAGTATAGAGAATAGGTGCAGGAGCAGGCCATTCGGCCTTTCGAGACTGCCCACCATTCAATATGAGCATGGCTGATTATGCAATCTCAGTATCCCCTCCCGTTTTCTCCCCATACCCCTTGACCCCTTTAGCTGCAAAGGCCATGACCAGCTCCCTCCTGAATATATTGAACAAACTGACCCCAACAGCTTTTTTTGGGCCAGAATTCCCAACTCTCTGAATGAAGAAATTGTTCCTCACCTCAGTCCTGAATAGCTTACTCCTTATTCTTAGACAGTTACCCCGAGTTCTGGACTTCCCCAACATTGGGAACATTCTTCCTGCATCTAGCCTGTCCAGTTCCATCAGGATTTTATTTGTTTCTATGAGATCCCCCTCACTCTTCTCAATTCCAGTGAGGACAAGCCCAGTCGATCCAGTCTTTCCTCATATGTCAGTCCTGCCATCCCGGGAATCAGGCTGGTGAACCTTCGCTGGACTCCCTCAATAACAAGAATGACCTTCCTCAGACTAGGAGATCAAAACTGTACATAATACACAAGGTGTGGCCTCACCATGGCCCTGTCTAACTGCAGCAAGCCATTCCCACTCCGATACTTAAATCCTCTCACTATGAAGGCCAGCATGCCATAAGCACCTACATGCTAACCTTCAGCGACTGTTCCACCATGACACCCAGCTCTTGTCGCCTTTTGCTAGACTGTCACCATTCGGATAATAATCTGCCTTCCTGTTTATGCCATCAAAGTGGGTAACCTCACATTTATCTGCTCACTGGATCTTGACTCATCTGTACATGAGTGATACAGAGGAACTTTGAATATCCAGCATTCGATTATCCGGCAAGATCGCAAGGTCCCAGTACTCGGCTAAACTATGTTATCCGGCATTCGGCTATCCGGAATTCAATTCCCCGCCTGTGTCCTTCAACTAATCGAGGTTCCTCTGTAGCTGTCACTGTTGGATGGCATGGTTTCGACTCGATCTGGATTGGGAAGGCGCGTCTCTTTCTCTGTTAAGATGAAGATGCAGATTTTCACTGTACACCACGACCTTGATTTACACAAGAAGATTAATGTTGTTATGACCACAGATTTATCGAGCTGTAATCCTCAGTTTACAGCTGGGTACTGACAGTCAGTATACATAATGCGACATTAAACAGTCAGTAAATAATGAGTCAGGTCTTATTTGAAGCATAGACCCAATTAAGCAGAAGATAGCATAATTTAGGGCGACAACTCGGTATAATTCTGTGCCTGGGACTGAGTTTTTGCGATGGACTATTGAACTTCTTTTAACAAATGGAAATTCAATGTGAAGGCTCCAATTTAATGTGAGAAGCCGTCGTGGTATTCAACTGATTCAGGACAATAAAAGTGCATTGACACCATTAGTACATACATGTGCATGATCAGAAAGGCTTATTCCTCCATTAATCGGGTTTATGAGATACCATGACAGGGAAGATTCCAGTTTGTTGACCACAGTTGGCTTTACAAAGGGATAGAAGAATGTGGAAATTGTGAGTCTTGCTTCAGTGGTAACGCTCAGGTCTCTGAATCAGAAGGCTGTGGGTCCCATGGATTTAGACACAAAATCCCTAGAGAAGTACTGAAGGATTGAATTGGGAAAGGTTTCCGTGTGGTAACAGAACACCAAGGAAAATGTTCTTAATGGTCATGGGACATCTCAAAGCACTCTGCAGCCACTTTCCTAAGTGTGGTCATTCTTGGACAAGTGGGCAAGAGATGGAAGCAAGCAATCTGGTTAACTCAATGTGATGTTTGAAACTTGATTCGGGGTTGGTAAGGACTTCAGTGGCCTGAGTAAGCCTGTGGTCATGGGGACAAGGGAGTTACAAAATCGTGAGATACAAAATGATCATTGAGGCCTTTCCAAAGTGCAGTGAGAGGGAGATTGACAGTTTTATGGTGAGTAAGCTGCCTGAAAGTGTGGATTGGGAGTGCGAGGGGGTTTTATGTGAGGTAGTTGGGAGGCAATGTTGGGCTTTGTAAGCACGGCTATTGAAGGTGAATTTACGCCTGTAGATAACACACCTGAAGGGCTGGAAAAGAAGGGGAAATAAATGCTCTCATTAGGGAGTGAAGTACATTTATATGTGCAGGCAGATTAAGGTAAGATTTCTGTGAGAGTGACAGAAAGTAGGAGTCAGAAAGGTTCCTGCAAATCCATCTCTGCTGAAGAGGCCCCTCTCTGCAATTCCCATTTTGGCCCAGCAGGGGGCGCGTTAGGTGGCAACAGAGGGGAGAAACATTACTTTGGGACATTGACCAGTTGAATGTCAGTCCCTCAACCTGACTCTGACACACCCATTCACCCACCAATGCCCATGCATCCGCCACATTGCCCTCTCCCAGTATTCATCACCATCAGAGTGGACGAGCCATTGGCAAGCCCGAAACAATAAACAGAAAAACAGCTCAGCTCATGAAATGTCAATCAACCACTAAACTTGTTCACCTCACACCTCTTAACCTTGTGCGAGTAACTACACTCACATTGAAAAACCGCTTCCAAGAGAAGAATAACTTACTACATGGCAATAAAAGCATCAATCAAACAAAGCCTGACTCCCGCTGAGTCAACAGTGCCTGCTGTTAGCTAAGGACGTTTCTCATTCTTGGAACTCAGCCAAGAATTCATAGTGACACCATCTGGAAAGATAGATTTTAAGAACAGTTTCTTTATTAAATTCGAACTGATTCTGTTGATACAGTTGCTAACTCAACTCGGCTCAGTTCAAGGACAGTTAGAGATGGAAACAATATTGTCCCTGGGAATGTCACACTGAGCTTATGAAGGTATGGAAAGAAGTCTTGTGCTCACGGCCAATCAACTTAAGTGATGGAAACTTACCCACCACTGCATGAGCACCTCACAGTTTCGCTCTTCCTTTTCAATATCTGATGGGCAATGGATCTCTCAACTGCCAAACACTCATGTGCCCCAGCACGTGTGGACATTGACAATTTGATTCTGCCACTCTCCCAGTCCCTGACATGAGCTCATTTTCCTTAAGGTCGAGTTAGTTGGACCATTTTCCTTGTTTCTGGCCTTCCCCATTCCCCACCATTACCCTTTTTTAAAAAAGCTATTGAAAGACTGACACACCATCTGACTGCGTGAGTTACAATGTCCACTCAAACACACCATCACAGGTGTTTGAAAATGCTGACCCTTAGGGTCACTATAGCACAGGATGAGCTCATAGAGTCCGTGCTGGCTGTCCCTAGAATGAGTGCTATTCCCCTGCTCTCTCCCAGTAGGCCCACAAGTTTATTTTTCTCAAGTGCCCCATCCAAAATCATTGATCACCTCTACTACCAATGACTGATTCATTTTGATTTGATTCATTATTGTCACACATACCTAAGTGAAAAGTTTTGTTTTGTGTACAGCAGATCATAACACACAAAGACTCAAAGGATCACAGGGTGATAGAACTGAGCGAGGAACACAGAGTTACAGCTGCCAAGAAGGTGTACAAAAAACAAGATCAACATGAGATTTGAAATTTGCAAAGTCTAATAACAGCAGGGAAGAAGCATTTTTTGAGTCTGTTGGTATGTGTGATTAAGCTTTTGTATCTTCTGCCTGACTGGAAGAGATTATAACTGGGGTAGGAGGGGTCTTGGATGATATTTCCATGGCAACGAGAAACGTAGATGGGATCAATGGATGGAAGGTTGGTTTGTGCGATGGTCTGGGTTGTGTTCACATATCTCTGTAGTTTCTTATGATCCTGGGCAGAGCAATGCCATACCAGGCCATGATGTATCCAGATAGGATGCTTTCTATGATGCATCTGTAAAAGTTGGTGGATGTGCCGAATTTCTTTAGCCTCCTCAGGCCTGATGGCACAAGTAGACACAAAACAGCACACCTAGAAGACAAGCCCCTGGAACCACAAGTTTGAAAATAACAACTGCAACAATTACGCAGGACGCCCGTGCAAAACGCTTTCATTTTTAAAAATCACTCTGCTGTATCCTGCTGGAATTTTGTTTTCCATGGATTACAGGGCTTGGTGAGAAACCATTCAGCACACATTAGCCTGGCACAGTACAATGGAAACTTCAGATGGAAAAAAAAAGATCCTGGAAGTTGAAACACACACAGAGAGGCCTTTGTGCCAAGGTCTCCAGATCTCATAGCTGCAACCCTCGCCTCAGAGAAAGGGCATTATTTTGAGATGGAAAATGTTAGCCAGACAAATTTCACGGAACGACTTATTTATTTATTTTTCATCACAACAAAGGTCCTGATTCACATAGCTCTTGCTGAGTCGCGAGTGAGCGAGAGAGAGAGAGAGAGAAAAATTTTTGCTATGATTGTTCTCGGAATGAGGTCGCTCTTGTTTCAATTGACAGCAGCAGAGAGCTCCAGGAGTATCTGGACAAGATCAGCAATCTGTGATTGGGTCACAGGTGACCAAAAGTAACCTGTGTTGAGAGCAAACCGACCCTTGAGGTGCTGCGAGTGCTCACAGTGACAAGGACTGCAGTTTAGAGACTTCATTCATCCAGGATTCAGGGATACGAGGGGCTCAGAGTTTTGCAAGAGCACTCTTTGCCCATAAATGAATGGACAGCTTCCACCTACTCGATTTTAAACACGTACGCTACACAAGAGGAAGCCGTTTGCACCCAAGCGTACTTTCCCCTGCCATTTGGCATCAACTCCTGTATGTTGTTAGACAATGGGAAAGCTGGGAGCATTGGAAATCCAGCTGTCTGATGGAGATGGAAGGGGTGAAATTTAGAGAGAAGCTGTGTTTGTCAAAAGCTGATCGTGAACTCGGCGCATCCAAAGCCCCCGAGAGCCATATTTTCAAAACGTGACCCGGGCTGTAATGGAGGGATGAAGATGCAGACTGGACATGTCAGTAAATGCCTATTCCCTGCTTTCTGAGTTAGTGGCTGATTTGCTGGATATTATCAACCATAAGGCTCTTGTGATAGAATCCCTACAGTCCATAAACAGGCCATTTGGCCCATCAATTCTGCACCAATCCCCTGAAGGACATCCCACACCAACCCAGTCTCCTATTTTTGAGAAGATTTGTAGCTCAGGTTGAGGTTCTGGATGAAGGTTTACTCACTGAGCTGGAAGGTCAGCTTCTAGCTCAGCGAGCAAACCTACATCCAGTCCCCTATCCTAACCCCATATTTACCATGACCAATTCACCTAGCCAACACATCCCTAGACACAAGGGGGCAATTTAGCACTACAAGAGTGGGTAGCTCACTGGGTGAAGACATGTCTCCTTCCCTCAGTCCTAAAATATTCTTTCCTACATCCTTAGACTGTGAACTCCCCAGTTCATCAGGGATATCCTTCCTAGGTTTGCCCTGTCTAGTCTTGTTCGAATTCCACACCTCAGGACCTGTGCC
Organism: Chiloscyllium punctatum; assembly: GCF_047496795.1. NCBI lineage: Eukaryota > Metazoa > Chordata > Chondrichthyes > Orectolobiformes > Hemiscylliidae > Chiloscyllium > Chiloscyllium punctatum. The sequence continues at coordinate 99,763,049 of NC_092749.1, read as the reverse complement.
TCAGAGAAGCTGAGTTCAAGTCCCACTTTGGGATCTGATCACCAAATACTACAGGAGACAGTGAGGTCTGCAGATGCTGGAGATCAGAGTTGAGAGTGTATTGCTGGAAAAGCACACCAGGTCAGACAGCATCCGAGGAGCAGGAGAATAGAGATTTTTCGGGCCAGAGCCCTTCATCACAAAACGTCGATTTTCCTGTTCCTCGGATGCTGCCTGACCTGCTGTACTTTTCCAGCAACACACTCTCAACACCAAACACTACAGCCAATATTCCAGGACAGTACTGAGGGAGTGCTGTATTCTTGAAATATTCTTGCTGTCTTTTAGATGAGATGTTAAATCACGGCTCCAGGTGTAAAAGGTGGTGGGAGTCCATTTCAAAGAAACATAAGAGAGATATCCTCAATATCCTACTCAACATCAATCCCTCAATCAACATCACAAGAAACAAATTACCTGGTCATTATTACATTCTACAATTCAAAAAGGTAGCTCACCACCACCTTCTCAAGGGCAACTAGGGATGGGCAATAAATGCTGGGCCCAGCCAGCGACACCCACATCCTGTTAAAAAAAAAGCCCATTCAAGGGAGCTTGCTAACTGCAAATTGGTTCCTGTCTTTTCTATGCACAGCACTGACTAAATTCAAAACCTATAAAGAATTTTAAGACGTCCAGTGTAAATATAAATTGCAAATCTTTTGCTTTTGCTTTTTAGTACTTGCTGATGTGTGTACTTTGGAATGCTAGTGAAGTGAAGATATGTACGTTTTTAGAATGTCTTCATTATACAAGTTATCGAAGAAAACATACTATGAAATATGGCTTTGTACACATAAGCATTTATTTTAAGTCAAGGAAAGGAGAGAGACTTTTCACAATCCGTGGAAAATTCCTTTCTGGAAGAACACAAGTTTGCTTTGGAAAAGGAGGAACTCTCTTATCACAGAACCAAATGCATCATGTACCCCAATTCCTCAGCAATCCCACAGGGATTATTCCTGCCTGAGTCAGAAATGTCAAGGGGCCAGTGCACAGGAGATATGGTCATTAGTTTTCAAATGAAAACTGTCAAACTCAATATACTGCCAACTGAGAGGATGTGGTCAGATGTATGTGTGCCCAAAGTAGGGCTACCTCATGTTACTGCCATCTCTAGACACAGTGCCGTTACAGAGATTCACATTAGCGGTTGACATTATGCACAGCAACAAGTGGTCCCACCAATTTCAAGAAAGCAATGTGTAAAACGAGACAAACAAATGCGTGAGGACCAGGCTGTTCAAGCCTGCCCTGCTATTCAATAAGATCGTGACTGAACTCCTTTAGACCTCAACACCGTTTCACTGCCTACCCTTTGACTCCTTCGTTGGTTAAAAATATTACCTACCTCGGTTTTAAAAATATTTAATGATCCTGCTCATTTTGATTTGATTTGATTTATTATTGCCACATGTAGCGAGATACAGTAAAAAGTTTTAGCTTGTGTTCTATCCAGACAAATCATACCTTATACAAGTACATCAGGCTAATAGAACAGAATGCGGAATATAAGTGTTACAGCTACAGAGAAGGTGCAGAGAAAGATTAACTCTAATAGACGAGAGGTCCGTTCATAAATCTAAACAGCCAGGAGGAAGCTGTTCTTAAATCGGTTGGTAGGTGCTTTCAAACTTTTGTATCTTGATGTGTCTCTCAAGAGAAAAACAAATGCTTCTTCGTCAATCTTAAACGGGAGACACCTTTAAGTTACATTAGAACCCCATTAGCTTTAGTCTCTGGCACACTGGCAAGCAGTGTTGCCTCATAGTACCAGGGACCTGGGTTCAATCCAGCCTAGGATGACAGTCTGTGTGGAATTTGCACAATTTCCCCATGTCTGTGTGAGTTTCCTCTGGTTTCCTCTCACAGTCCAAAGATGTGCACATTAGGTGGATTAGCCATGCTAAATTTTATTGGTAGAGGAATTGAGTTCCGGAGTCCTGAGGTCATGTTGCAGTTGTATAAGACTCTGGTGCGGCCGCATCTGGAATATTGTGTGCAGTTTTGGTCGCCATACCATAGGAAGGATGTGGAGGCACTGGAACGGGTGCAGAGGAAGTTTACCAGGATGTTGCCTGGTATGGTAGGAAGATCCTATGAGGAAAGGCTGAGGCACTTGGGGTTGTTTTCATTGGAGAAAAGAAGGTTTAGGGGTGACTTGATAGAGGTGTACAAGATGATTAGGGGGTTAGATAGGGTTGACAGTGAGAACCTTTTTCCACGTATGGAGTCAGCTATTACAAGGGGGCATAGCTTTAAATTAAGGGGGGGTAGATATAGGACTGATGTTAGGGGTAGGTTCTTCACTCAGCGAGTCTTAAGTTCATGGAATGCCCTGTCAGTAGCAGTGGTGGACTCTCCCTCTTTATGGGTATTTAAGCGGGCATTGGATAGGTATATGGAGGATAGTGGGTTAGTGTAGGTTAGGTGGGCTTTGATCGGCGCAACATCGAGGGCCGAAGGGCCTGCACTGCGCTGTATTCTTCTATGTTCTATGTTCTATGTTCTAAATTGTCCAGGGATGTGGAGGTTGGGTGGATTAGAAATGGGTGGAATGCTCTTCAGGGGGTTGGTGTGGACTCAATGGGCCAAATAGCCTGTTTCCACAATGTAGGAATGCTATGATTCCTCTCAGCCTACGTCCTGTCGAATCTCCTTCAGGATCCATGCCTTTCAATAAGGTTACCCTCATTCTACTGAACTCCACAGTATACAGGCCCATTCTAAGGAAGCTATCCTCACAGGATAATCCCCTCATACCAGGAATCAGCCACATGAACTTTCTGTGACTGTTTTTAATGTAACTAAATTCTTTCATAAACAAGGAGACCATAACTGTGCTCCAGATGTGGTCTCCCCAATGCAGCAAAATTACACAACAGCTCAATGAACATAAGTATTAAAACATTTCAGCAATAAAGTTAATCTCTCAACAATGTAATCCACAGAACTAAATTTGAAGGGGGACACCTCTTCTTGCTACCGTATAGGTGAGAAACTAGAACAAAATCATTCATAAATTAGCCATCTGCTATTTCCTTGATTGTTTTGATCAGTTGTAAATTAACTTCCACCCAATAAAACCTATTGAGCAAGCAGCCAAGATATAAACTTCCCTTAATAACTTTTCTGCCAACTACTGTAGCTCTACAACTGACCTCTCAATCAATGTGCTTTTGCAAAATCCCCCAAATCACCTTGTTTGGTTAGTTGTTTTTAAATGAGAAGTTCTGCTAATTTTCAAATTAATTAACGATGCTTCCAGGTTCCTCGGGTCAGACTGCGTTATGATAGCGAAACAATTAATAACATGGTCGAATTTTTTTTAAAAATAATTTCTTGCCTTGTTCAGACTCTGCTTTACTGATCCTGTGTTATAAATATGTAAGAAATTACATGCCAGTGTGCTGTCTGATCATTTGACCCTGCCTCCCAAAAGAACATATTATGAAGCAGATCAAACTGTTGCTTCATCACCAGATTGCCAGATTGTGAGCACAAGGGCTAGCGTGAATTGGAGTGAGTTACAGCATCTGAGGCAAGCTTTCACCTTCAGAGTAATGAAAGGTTCTGTTAAGTATTTGTGTTGTTCAGCCTCTGCCAGGCAGCTCAGCGGAAGGTGAGCCTCTGGACAACCTGCAAGAGTCGAACTGCAAGGGTTCAACAGCTTTTGAGGACTTCAGCTCAAACCGTAGGCCAGTAATTGCTCAATCCTAGCATCTGTACTACAACTATCGAATCTTCCTAAAGCATCTTGAAGTCAGACAGATGGAAACAAACTGCCTTCCTTTTTGTATCTCATTCCCATGTAGACACGGAGGAGGCTTGAAGATCACAGCAAATCAGGCAACAGTAGGCGGTAGAGAGGGTGGCATGATGGCTCAGTGGTTAGCACTGCTGCCTCACAGCACCAGGGTCCCAGGTTCAATTCCACCCCTGGGTGACTGTCTATGTGGAGTTAGCACGTTCTCCCGATGTCTGCGTGGGTATCTTCCAGGTGCTCCGAAGATGTGCAGGTCGGGTGAATTGGCCATGGTAAATTGCCCATAGTGTTAGGTGCATTAGTCAGAGGGTCTGGGTGGGTTACTCTTTGGAGGGTCAGTGGTGGACTTGTTGGGCTGAAGGGCCTGTTTCCACAATGTAGGGAATCTAATCTAATCTAAATCAGGAGCTGAAGGGTTATACCTGAAAACATCGACTTCTCCACCTCTCGATGCTGTGTTCTTCTCCTGATGTCTATCTTGGATTCCAGCATCTGCAGGTGTTTTTGTCTCTTATTCTTGTATGGCATGGTGTTCTCAATGGAAGGGAGGAAGGATATTTAGGAGCAGGAATAAAGGCTGTTTGGCTTATCAGCGTAGCTTTTAACTTGGATGTGAGCTGGGTCAGTCTTTATTACTTATCCCTAATTGCCACATGAGTGGCTAGGGCCATTTCAGGGGGCAATTAAGAGTCAACCATGCTGCTTTGTGGGCTACACCAGGTAAGGGCAGCAGATTTCCTTCCCTCAGGGGTCATTAGGGAACCAGATGAACTTTTATAACATTGTTAGGTGGTTGCCATTAGACTCGCGTTTATGCCAGACTGTTTTCTGTTGAAGGAGAAAGTGAGGACTGCAGATGCTGGAGATCAGAGCTGAAAATGTGTTGCTGGAAAAGTGCAGCAGGTCAGGCAGCATCCAAGGAACAGGAGAATCGACGTTTCGGGCATGAACATCTTCAGCATTCCTGAAGAAGGGCTCATGCCCGAAACGTCGATTCCCCTGCTCCTTGGATGCTGCCTGACCTGCTGCGCTTTTCAAGCAACCCATTTTCAGCTCTGTTTTCTGTTGAGGCCAAATTCCCGCAATCTGTCATGGTGGTATCTGAACCCTCAACCCCGGGACATATGCCTGGTGTTCTGGATTACCAGTCCAGAGTCATTACAACTACATTGCCTGCCTCTCACCTCAGAACTACTTAATCTGACTTATTTGAGCAAAAATTGTGCAGAACTAAAATCCTACTGGTCTCACTAAAGTAACCTTTCATTGTAATTCTTGCTAAACTCAATAATGCTGTGATACTCTGTGACGTTAGTTTGACGTAGCAATCTGTATTAGCACAGCAGGTCAGGCAGCATCTGAGGAGGAGGAACATCAACGTTTCGGGCAAAAGCCTGTCATTAAGAATGATGCTGCCTGACCTGCTGTGTTTTTCCAGCACCACTCTAATCTTGACTCTAATCTCCAGCATCTGCAGTTCCCATTTTTTTGTTCCATTCAATTTCAGAGTGACCGCTCCACATTGGGAGTCTCCTTTATAGAAGTGATGTTGAGATCGGGCAATGGAAGTGCACTGTTTAAATGGCTGGGTCCAGTTGTGCCAGTGTTGGGATTAGCTTTAATTAAGTTGTGTTCTCAGACATCATTTAGTGGGGCCCCTCCGCTCTCGTCCATTTGTTAACCTCTTGTACATCTGATAGTAAAGTTTAAGACTTTGTACCCAAAGTAGGGGTACAGTGTGTTGGTCGCTATCTTCTGAAAGCTGTGCAGCAGATGTGTGAACAGGAACAAAGCGAGCTGAAGGTGACGGTGGGAACTTTTCCACTCTCTGGTGGCCTGGTGCACTGACCTCAGTGAGACCTCTCTGTTCCTGCAAACTTGGGAAGGTGTACAGTCAGGATCAGCGCAGAAGTGCCAGGCAAATGTGCAGAGAAACAACCGAGTTCCTCGCTCCAGACCGCAAACCCCACCCCACCCCCCTCGGCTTTCGTTTATGCCAGAGTTCTCACACAGAGAGAAAGAGTGCACCAATGGTGCGAGGTCCCCAGGAAGATGTGTGAAAATGTCACTCGCAGGGAGGTCTTGCGAGAGGCCTCACAATTAATACGCCTCCTGGTAAGTTTTCTCAGAAGGCAGCTAGCAATGAGCCTCCCACTCAGAAGTAATCTCCTTTTCCGAAACATGTCCTGCAGCAAGCAGAGCCCCTAATGTTCTCCCAGCGTGTAACTGTACAGAAACAGCCCTCCTCTGTTACACTCATTAGCTGGCATTTACCAGGTGCATACACTGAATGACCCTCATGGCAACATTTAACCACATTGGCAATTATACCGTTGCCATAGTTTCCTAGTTGAGCACCAAGTGGGAATGGGATGCAATATTATTTGTTTTGGAGGGAGAGGTTCTTTTTCATAGCTTACTCCTCGAAAGTCCTTTTTACATTAAGTAGCATGTATGGCTGATTTAACCCAACACACCGTACACGTAATCCTTCTTACACATACAGAATCCTTGCAGAGTGGAAACAGGCCATTCAGCCCATCGAGCCCACACCAATCTTCGAAGAGCGTTTTCCTACCAATTGCTGCAACCCTGTACTGCCCACAGCAAACCCACCTGGTCTGAACATCCCTGGACGCTCTGCAGTAATTTCCTATCCACCTGACCTGCACGTCTTTGGAGTGTGGGAGGAAACCGGAGCAAACCCACGCAGACACGGGAAGAATGTGCAACCTTCACACACACAGACAGTCACCTGAGGGTGGAATCAAACCTGGGTCCCTGGCATTGTGAGGCAGCGGTGCTAACCACTGAGCCACCTGGGCCACCCCTGGGTCTAGACTGGGGGGAAAGAAAACATTGGCAGGAGTCGCCCGGATGAGGAGTGAGCATGTTTCTTTATGGGGAGGAATATTCAACAAGATGTTGACCCTCAGGCTTTTGACCTTGATGGAAGGATCCCAGTGACCAGCACAAACTCTGTAGCCACTATGGTCTTGGCCCGACCTTCCTATGGCAGCTACAGAGCAGGAGCATTTGGTGCGCGTGGTGGATGCGGGGTAGATTATAACCCCTAAATCTCAAAGGTTGCTCCCAGTCCCACCTCCAAATCTATCTCTGCCCAGCCTCAGATCCACGGTGCGCAAGAGGGCAAGTCCAGTCACACAGCGATAACACAGTAACGGGAATGCTGCAAAAACACCGCAGTTCCAGCAGCAGAAAGCAGCACAGCTAACATACAAAGTCGGAGCAGATATCAGCCATTCAGCCCCTCGAGCCTGCTCTACATGGAAAATCTATTTGAGTTTTACATTCAACAACTCCATCTATTTCTGATCATTGAGTCAATCAATTTTTTCCTTCAGAACTGATGTCAGTTCATTTCCACAAAGAATCGTTCCACCTGTTTTCTCTCTCTCTCTCTCTCACACAGAGGCTGCCAGACCTGCTGAGTTTCTCCAGCACTTCTGTTTTCTCCATATTTCTGATCTCCAGCATCAGTATATTTTGCTTTTGTAATGCGACAGAAACACTTTACATTTCAGGTGATTGTAGACGGTGCATGAGGTGTGCTTACAAGTATTCCATTTTATACACAGCCAAACATATGGACTTCCCTTGACCTTCAGTGAGACGAAAGGATAACCAGATTTTAGTTGAGGGCAATATTCGCCATTTAGGCAGAGTTTTGGTTGCTAGGGTGCTAAAGACATGAATTTCCTCTTTATTGTGATTGATATCATACAGATTCAAGTTAATTGGTCTAAATTGTAGGGAGCTGAAAATGTATTGCTGGAAAAGAGCAGCAGGTCAGGCACCATCCAAGGAACAGGAGAATCGACGTTTCGGGCATTCCTGAAGAAGGGCCGATGCCCAAAACGTCGATTCTTCTGCTCCTTGGATGCTGCCTGACCTGCTGCGCTTTTCCAGCAACACATTTTCAGCTCTGATCTCCAGCATCTGCAGTCCTCACTTTCTCCTCCTAAATTGTAGGGATCAGATACAAAAAAAATCCAAAAGCATTTGCAAACAGAAGACAAAGATCAAAAAGGCAAGGAAGGTTTGTAACGGTTATCGGAAGCTCAGCTGGATCACATCTGGACCACTGCATACAGGTCACTGCACAAAAGCATAGCAAGTATATAATGGCCTTGAAATGGGTGCATTGTAGATTCACCATGATCTTACCGGAGCTGGATTAGGAGGAGAGATGACATTTACTCTTATAGAATTGTTACAGTGCAAATGGAGGCCATTCGTTCCATCATGTCTGAACCAGCTCTAAGATGAGCAACTGAACACCACCACCTGCAAGTTCTGCCCCAGACTGCTCACCATCCTGACTTAGAATATATATTGCTGTTCCTTCACTGTCACTGGGTCAAAATCTTGGAAATCCCTCCCTAACAGCATTGTGGGTGAACCCAGAGCATGTGGATTGCAGTAGGTCAAGAAGGCAGCTCACCACCAAGGATAGTGTGGGATGGGCAGTAAATGCTGCCTACATCCCAAGAATGAAGAAATAAAACATTCATTTGCTCCAGTGAAAGTTGAGAATTCACGTTTTTCGTGCTATGAGCACAATGTAGTGTACATCTAGATTGTTCATTCAAATATAAATTGGCTTGAATCTCCATTGTGCAACATCAGTTAAGAGAAGCAGTTAACCAACTCTCAGCCTATTAACATTCAACAGTTTTTTTTCAAATCCAGAACATGTAGTTCAATCCAAGCAAAGCTCAAAGTATCATGCCCTTCCTGCTGGACTTAAAAGGCATAGGCTTTATCAGTTGGTCCTTCGATCCTAAATGTACATTCTCCTGAAATGAGAAACCATAACTTGGAGAAGCCGGTGTTGGACGGGGGGTGGTCAAGGTTAAAAATCACACAACACCAGGTTACAGTCCAACAGGTTCATTTGGAAGCACTAGCTTTTGGAGCGCTGCTCCTTCATCAGGTGGTTGTGGAGCATATGAGTATATGGAGTATACCCCACAACCACCTGATGAAGGAGCAGCACTCTGAAAGCTACTGCTTCCAAATGAACCTGTTGGTCTATAACCTGGTGTTGTGAGATTTTTAGCTTTGAAATGAGAAAGTCAGACTTGGTTCATACTGCTTTATGCTTCTGAGAATGTTGTTCATGTGCTTTATTTGGATCAAATAAGGGATTTTTGTTGATAAAGATTATTTGATGTTGTCATTGACAGATGTAGAAGTGTTTTAATCCTCACTGTTGATGTCCTGTGCATTGTAAAGCATACAATTGACTCTTGAGGTATTGCAGTTTTTTTGTAAGATTGATTGTATATAAATATAAAAATGCATGACTTGTAAAACCATCTCCTAAGACAATTTGAACTCATTTATAAAATGAGTTGTCAGACTTTTAAAATGCAGAATGGAATTGAAGAGTTGAAGAAAGAGTAACTGAAACACAAGCAGAAGGGGATGTATGTATGGAATGAGATGCCAGAGGAAGTGGTGAAGGTTGGTACAATTACATTTAAAAGCCCTCCAAAAGTCAGTGTATACCATCTACAAGATGCACTGCAGAACTTCACCAAAGATCCCTAGACAGCGCCTTCCAAACCCATAACCACTTCCATCTAGAGGGACAAGGGCAACAGGTATATGGGAACACCACCACCTGCAAGTTCCCCTTCAAGCCACCTACCATCCTGACTTGAAAATAGATCGCCAATCCTTCACTGTCGCTGGGTCAATATCCTGGAACTCCCTCCCTAACAGCATTGAGGGTGCTACACTTCAAGGGCTACGGTGGTTCAAGAAGGTAACTCATCCCCACCTTCTCAAGGACAGCTAGGGACAGGCAATAAATGCTGGCCCAGCCAGCAATGCCCATGTGCCACAAGCGAATAAAACAAAAGGAGGAGTAACATGGTGGTGGGGCAAGTATGATGGTAGTGTGGGGCAAATTCACGATATGTATTGAACTCAGTCGAGCTAAATCCTTCCTTCAGGTAAAAGCCAAACCTGACAGTGAATGATGATGGTATTTAGAACATAGAATAGTACAGCATAGTACAAGCCTCTCAGCCCACGATATTACACTAAGTATTTATCTTAATCTAAGATCAACCTAACCTACACTCCCCTCAATTTACTGCCATCCATATGTTTGTCCAGCAGTCGCTTAAATGTCCCTAAAGTCTCTGACTCTACTCCCACCGCTGGCAGTGTATTCCACTCACCCACCACTCTCTGAGTAAAGAACCTACCTCTGACATCTCCCCTATACCTTCCTCCAATCACTTCAAAATTAAACCCCTCGTGACAGCCATTTGTGCCCTGGGGAAAAGGTCCCTGTCTATCTACTCTATCTATGCCTCTCATTACCTCATACACCTCTATCACCTCTCTTCCTTCTCCTCTCCAGTGCGAAAAACCTCAGCTCACTCAACCCGTCTTCATAAGATAAGCCTTTCAACCCAGGCAGCATCCTGGTAAACCTCCTCCACACCCTCTCTAAAGCATCTACATCCTTCCTATAGTGAGGTGACCATTTAACTTCAAAATATCTTCAGATTTTCTGCTACAGTGCGTAGTAAATAAAGGGTGACTTGGTGGTAAGTTACCAGTCTCTGTGCAGTTATTTCAGATTTGAAACCATGCTCCCGGAATACTAAGCTGGGGGGGATTGTTAGATTACCAGTCCAGTAGTAGTACATGGCACCACCACCTGTATTGAAACAGCAGATTCAATACAGTCTGCCACTGTTCCACACAGCGAAGGTGACAAAATTAATCGGATACCCCGCAGGAAACACTGAGGAACACATCTTATTAAGATGCTTTTGAAGCGAGTGAAAGCTCAGTGAATTGGGTGAGCACATCACTTCTGGTTCTCATTATCACGCACTCATCCACTTTCTACGAAGACCATGTTGAGACAAGTCAGTCAATTCTCAAGAAAGCTGTGAGCAACCATTGTGTTTATTGCTGTTTCCAACTGCTTCCGCCTCTCAATTATAAATATTGTGGATCAACCAGCACAGACAGAAAACGACACAGCTCTGGAGCAGGTGGGATTGAACCTGGGCCTTCTAACCCAAAAGTAATGACACTCATTGCACCACAAGAGCACAACCTCTAGATTGGGTTTTGAATGCAACTGCATCAATGCTTCGACCATGCCTGTGGAATGAATATACTCCTTTTGTACTGATTTAGGTGCTTAGTGTTTTTGTACCTTGTTGCTGACATTTCTTTTGAACGCTGTCAATATTTGTGTTCCCTCATTCACGCCTTAGTTTCCTAATGCCTCAGTGCCAAGGTTTGTTTACCCTGGGTTCCGTGGCCTATGTGAAACTGAGCTGACACTTCCACAATCGCTTTGCTTACGGTAGGGACTGGTCTCATCGAGACAGCAATATAAGTGAGTATGCTGCACTGAACAATCCTATCCTGTGCTCCCACGGTGTTTAAACTGCTCCCCTCGGTGCAGCCCCATTACGGCCTGGTTTGCTGAATTCGGCTCTGCTTCTCAATTGAAGGCAAGTGATGATTCCAAACTTCCTTTTGGACATTATCTTTCATCGGCTTCACCCGTACTGGTTAATTCAAAGCCAATCCATTGTTGGTTTGAGGTTTTTTAAGAGGGCCGCAAGTTACAAAGGCAACAAGCCAACTCTGCCAAACATTGACTGGATAGGCAGTAGGCCATTCAACCCTTCTAGTCTGCTCCGCCATTCACAAAGGTCGTACCTGATCTGCCTTTGGCCTCCCCATCTCACACCCAAGATGCCCTTGTGAATCAATAATCTAACTTAAACCTGGACTAATTTCAAGGAGTGAGCTGTCACTGCTTTCTGGGGAAGACAATTTAACAAACAAAATAACCTTCTCTGAGAAACAAAATATTCTCCCCATCTCAGTTCGAAAGGGGAGACCCTTAATTCTTAAACTGCTGCCTTGATCTAGCCTCCTCCACGGTAGCTGGCGTGCAAATAGGTTGATTTAAAACTCCACTCTCAAAAAGAATGAGACAAGAAGTAAGCCTCAAAAGGTTAAAAGAAATGTATATGGAAAAAAAAACAAAGCGCGGGAGAAAGTGAGGGCTGCAGATGCTGGAGATCAGAGTCGAGAGTGTGGTGCTGGAAAAGCACAGCAGGTCAGGCAGCATCCGAGGAGCAGGGGAATTGACATTTCAGGCATAAGCCCTTTATCAGGAAACAAAGCCCAGTGTGGCTTGTGAGGAATGTAATGGCGCTAATTTAATTGGGGAGAAAGGCATTGTGGACCTTCTAAATCCATTCTGGGGACATGGACATCGCTCGGCCAGTATTCATTGCCTTTGAGAGGGGGAGGTGAAAGAGCTGCCTTCTTGAACCATTGGATTCCATTTGAGATGGATCTCATGAAACCAGGCAAAATCTCACCTTGCTGTAAAAGGCAACAGAAATAAAGAACAAAGGAGTATTTATATTGCAATTTTCCAGACTACTGCATGCGTCTCAAGGTGAATTTCAAACTCGATGACAGACCTCTGCAGTGTGGTGATGGCCGAGTGTAGGAAATGCAGAGACCAATTTGCACACACTAGCAACGTGGTAATGATCAGGTCATCGGATAAATATTGGCCAAGAATCCAAGGAGAACGTGTCTACACTTCTTTGAACGAGAGCCAAGGGATCTTTTACACCCAAACACCGAGCAGACAGGAGCGGCCTCAGTTTAGTATCCAAGCACTGCAGACAGAGCAGCACTCCTGCCGCAAGTCTCTCTCTTGGATTTAACTAGAAATTTAGCTCAAAGCTTGTGATTTTGGGGCAAGAGTGCGGCGAACCCCACCACTGACAACACCCTGACCCACAAGATTCGGGAGGGTTGCTCTGGAAGAGAAGGTGACGCCCATGGTTTTTCTTTCCCTGCTGGTTGCTGGGAAATTTATACCTCGTCGACAGATAACTGGCTTAGGAGCATTGGAACCAGGTTGATGCAAGGTGAGCCTTCAAGTGACATTTGAATATACAGTACAACCTTGATTATCTGAATGAGACGGGTGGGGAGTATTTTGTTTGGATAACTAATCTGGTCGTAAACTGTAATTTGTAATTTGAGTGCTGATTAGCAAACATGCCTCGGTTACCCGGCAACACACGCACGAGAATTCCTAGAAGCATGGCATTCCAACTGGAACTCCCTCAACAAACACATTGACTTGGATCCCATTTACCACCCCCTGAGAAAAAGAACAGGAAATGACATCACCACCGGATGTGCCACAAGGATCGGTGCTGGGTCCTCTACTTTTTGTCATTTACATAACTGATTTGGATGCGAGCATAAGAGGTACAGTTAGTAAGTCTGCAGATGACACCAAAACTGGAGGTGTAGTGGACTGCGAAGAGGGTTACCTCAGATTACAACCAGATGGTCCAATAGTCTGAGAAGTGGCAGATGGAATTAGGTACAGATAAATGCGAGGTGCTGCATTTTGGGAAAGCAAATCTTAGCAGGACTTATACACTTAATGGTAAGGTCCTAGGGAGTGTTGCTGAACAAGGAGACCTTGGAGTGCAGGTTCCTAGCTCCTTGAAAGTGGAGTCACAGGTAGATAGCATAGTGAAGAAAGCATTTCGTATGCTTTCCTTTATTGGCCAGAGTATTGACTTCAGGAGTTGGGAGGTCATGTTGCGGCTGTACAGGACATTGGTTAGGCCACTGTTGGAATATTGCGTGCAATCCTGGTCTCCTTCCTATTGGAAAGATGTTGTGAAACTTGAAAAGGTTCAGAAAAGATTTACAAAGATGTTGCCAGGGTTGGAGGATTTAAGCTATAGGGAGAGGCTGAACAGGCACAGTGACAGTGGTTAGCACTGCTGCCTCACAGTACCAGAGACCCGGGTTCAATTCCCCCCTCAGGCGACTGACTGTGTGGAGTTTGCACATTCTCCCAGTGTCTGTGTGGGTTTCCTCTGGGTGCTCTGGTTTCATCCCACAGTCCAAAAAATGTGCAGGTTAGGTAAATTGGCCATGCTAAATTGTCTGTAGTGGTAGGGGTAGGGGAATGGGTCTGGGTGGGTTGCGCTTCAGCGGGTCGGTGTGGACTTGCTGGGCCGAGAGGCCTGTTTCCACACTCTAAGTAATCTAAGGCTGGGCTGTTTTCCCTGGAGCATTGGAGACTGATGGGTGACTTTACAGAGGTTTATAAAATTATGAAAGGCATGGATAGGGTAAATAGTCAAAGTCTTTTCCCTGGGGTCAGGGAGTCCAGAACTAGAGGGCATAGGTGTAGGGTGAGAGGGGAAAGATATAAAAGAGACCTAAGGGGCAACTTATTCACACAGAGGGTGGTACGGGTATGGAATGAGCTGCCAGAGGAAGTGGTGGAGGCTGGTACAATTGCAACACTTAAGAGGCATTTGGATGGCTATATGAATAGGAAGGGTTTGGAGAGATATGGGCCGAGTGCTGGCAGGTGGGATTAGGTTGGGTTGGGATATCTGGTCGGCATGGACGAGTTGGACCGAAGGGTCTGTTTCCATGCTGTACATCTCTATGACTCTGTTTAAAAAATGACATCACCACAGGAAATGACATCATCAGCCCAAGGAAACCTAAACACATAAATAAAAAGCAGACCGTACTGCCAGTGCTTCACCAAAGGCTCACTGATGATGTTACCTCGTATGGTGACGAAACGTTTGAAAACAAACCTTCCAGCTCAGTGAGCAAACTTACCTCCAGAATGCTATAATGCCGTTTAACTGATAATTGAATGCTGAGTTGCCTAATTGCATTTTTATAGGACCTTGAGATCTTGTCCAGATAATCTGAAATTTGAATTATTGATGTTTGGATAATCGAGGTTCCCCTATATCATTAAAGTGGAGTATGCTGCAGATTCAAGGGAAAAGCCAATCATCAGGTTTTTCAACGAGTCAGCACAGACATGGCAGACCAAAATGACCTCCTCTGCTGTAAGATGGTGTGAGATGTGAAAGAGAGAGAGACAGGAGGAAGGATAGAGAGAGAGAAAGAGAGAGGGAGGAGTGAGGGGATGAGATAGCGAGAGAGAGAGGAGGATGAGAGAGTGAGGGGTGAAGTGGGGAAGGGGTGACGGGCATGGAGAATGAGGGAGAGAAAAGAGAGGGCCAGAGGAGGGGGCTAAAGAGACAGGAGAGAGGGAGGAGAGATGGGGAGAACAGTGAGAGGCAACGGAAATAGAGGGGGTAGAGAGAAAAGGGAAAGTGAGGGTGGGAGGGAGGAAAGAGGTGGCATGGTGGGCGGCACGGTGGCACAGTGGTTAGCACTGCTGCCTCACAGCGCCAGAGACCCGGGTTCAATTCCCGCCTCAGGCGACTGACTGTGTGGAGTTTGCACATTCTCCCCGTGTCTGCGTGGGTTTCCTCCGGGTGCTCCGGTTTCCTCCCACTATCCAAAGATGTGCAGGTTAGGTGAATTGGCCAGGCTAAATTGTCTGTCGTGTAGCTAAGGGGTAGGGGTATGGGTGGGTTGCGCTTCAGCGGGGCAGTGTGGACTTGTTGGGCCGAAGGGCCTGTTTCCACACTGTAAGTAATCTAATCTAGGTGGGGAAAGAAGAGAAAAAGGGGTAGGTAGAGTGCAAGTGAGAGAGAGAATGGGAGGCTCGGAAAGAGAGAGAGAGAATGAGAGTACGTTGGTGGAGGAGCACAATAAAGAGAGAGAGAATCCAGAAAGGTATATGAACAGTCACAAGTCAGGAGTGTTGAGAGAACTGAGCAATGCAGAGTGACAGTCAACAGAGTCAACTGTCAGATTACATGATGAAAAGAGGAGAGAAAGTTGTGATTGTATTGAACAGAGAACTGATTCAATCACACCTTCAGAGCAATGTCTAGCTGTGGTTGCCAAGGGACGACAGAAACGCTCAGCACTGGAAATAATGAAAAGACTCATGAGATTAATGGCCTGTACTGGAGGCTCGGAGCTGGGAGGTGAGGCTGGAGACAGTTCCAGCTTTTGAACCTGGAAAGGAGGCACCTTACTGCAATGATCTTGTATATAAGACAGTGAGTGTCACAGTAAAGACGTAATCTGGAATATGACAGCAAAATGGAAGACCACTCAGAATAGGTTACTGCAGAGCTACTCTCAGATTATTCTGGTTTGCACACACGTACACACACACACACAGGCACACACACACATACAGAGGCACACATACACACACAGGAACATAACACATACAGAGACACGCGCACACACACACATATACACACAGACACACACACACAGAGGCGCACACACACATACATACACACACACACACACACACACACACAGACACAGGCACACACACACAGACACAGGCAAAGACACATAAACATACAGAGACAGACACACAAACATACACACACAGACACACACACACATACAGAGGCACACATACATACACACAGGAACATACACATACACACAGACACACACACAGGCACATATACACAGACACACACACAGACACCGAGGCACGCACACACAGGCACACACACACACACACACACACACACACACACACACACACACACAGACATAGACACACACACACAGGCATACATGTGTGCACGCGCACACACACAGGCACACGTACACACACATACAGAGAGACACACACACATATACACACACAGACACAGGTACACACACACATACAGCCAGACATCCACACACACACACATGTACATGCAGGTACACACACACATGCACACATATACACACACACAAACAGGCACACACACACACATATACGCATGCAGACATACACAGACACAGGCATGCACACACACACAGGCAAATACACACTGACATACACACACACACAGAGGCATACATACACACACACACAAACAGGCACAGACATGCACACACACACAGGCACACACATACAGCCACGCACACACACAGGCATATACACACACACACACACACCCAGGCACACATACACACACACACATACACACACAGGCACAGGCACACACAGACACAGACACACAGACGTCCACATGCAGATACAGACACCCAGACATCCAAACAACCACAAACACACATCCAGATATACACATACACACACACGCACACAGACATATACATGCACACACAGACACAGACATCCACACACACTGACTTATGCCCATACACGCATACAGACATATACAGATGCACACTGACACAGACATACACAGACACACGTACAGACACACACACTTTTCATACTGACACAAACATACACATGCACACAGACACACATACACTCGGCATGATCTTCCATGTGCGATAAACCCAAGTCATTTCTGACACAAGTAAACATGTGAAATATGAGGTGAGTTGAGTCATCAAATCATTGCAGAATAGAAAGTGGCCAGTCGGCCCATTGAATTGATGCCAGCTTGTTTATGGAACAATCCAGTCAGCTCCACTTGGCGGATGAGTTACACCAAGTACAACTGTGTCACTCATCTTTGTGATCCTGAGCCAGAGAGACAAGCAACCAGTTCAAATGAAAATATGCTAGTGCGGGCAAAAGGCAACACGAGAAAGTGTGGAGGAAATGAACAGGAGGGAAGTCAAGGCAAATAAATAATGAGAATTAGACAAGAGAAAGCTGAGAGACAGAGAGGAGGGTTAGATAAATAGAAAGATAGACATGGGAAGACTAGCCAGTGAACTGTGGTCAGTTTTGAGCTTTTTAGTTAAACAAGGAATTATTTGGGTCAAAGGAGGATCAGAGAACGTTCACTAGCTTCATTCCAGAGATAAAGGGGTTGCCTTATGAGGGATGGCTGTGCAGGTTGGGTTAACGCTCAGTTTAGAAGAATAAGGGATGAAACATGCAAGAGTCTAAGAGTGCACGTGAAGATGCTGAGAAGCTGCTTTTCTCTTATGGGTGAATCTCGCACCAGGGGTACAGCCTGGGAATAAGAGCAGTCTCATTCAAGATGGGACCAAGGAGGAATTTCTTCCCTCAGGGAGGTCACTAATCCTTGGAATTCCCTTTCAAGGTCATCAGTGGAGGCCATTTAATATATTCAAGATTGGCTTTGACAGTGTTTGTATTATAGGGGAGTAGAGGGTGGATTGGAGAACTAGCAGAGAAGTGGAGTGGTGGCCAAATGTTGACCTTATTGAACAGTGGAGCTGACTCAAGGCACTAAATGGTCTGCTCCTGCTCTTTTATTGCTGAGGTTCTTGATCATGTAGTTCCTCCCTGTCCATTTGTGATTCAAGGTCCCGGAGCCCAACACTACCAGCAACAAAATCCCATCCACTAGGAGCCCAGCTAGTCTGCACCTTCTGTCCATTGGTGGCTCCCAGCTGCTCAATTATCTCCCACCATCACCCCCCCCCCCCCTCTCCCCTTTGCCCCCAAAGATGTGAGGAGATATGGATGCTCCATCATCATTCCGTGCAGACACTTTCCCCCACGTCACCGCAGGACACGAACTGACAAAAACAAACAGCAAATTGCTTGCTTGGTTGTTTCGAGACATCTTGAAAGGTGCCAAACAGGATCAAATCCGGCCTGGGTTTTCACATGGACCTCACCTCGTTGTGTCACGTGCACAGTGGGGCGCACACCTGAATGCACGGATTTGCGCCAAGCCATTGGCATCAACTGAACTCTGGCAGGTCCAGAATGTAGGAAAAAGGGTGGCTGATCCCCTCACTAGAGATTATATTAAAATCTTGACTGGACTGCAGCCCCGGCTGGACTTACACACACTCACGTAATCATGGAAAGCTGGGGGGCCATCGCCATCTGACAGCTGTTGCTATGACAACCGTGATAGCGGAGATATTATCAGGAGCACCGGGAGCCGTGGCTCTGGCCCAAGTGATTCTAACAATTTTTGGCAACTTTACACCTCAGTGATGTCGAACATCATGACACGGTACAGCTCCGTCCTGCTTTCCCTCAGTCCACCCCGACTCGATCTCTCTCACATCATTCCGGCAATAAAGTGAACGTCACACCTCGAGTGGAGTCAGGGTAAACAAAACGATTCGAAAAGCTTGCCGATGGAAAGCAAGGAGAACTGGAAAGCAGCAGCTAATTGCTCAGTGAACAATTGTGGCTGATTGAATCCACTTCAGTGGTTGGAAAATGAAACGATCAGCACACAGTGTGAAAGCAAATCAACACTGGCATTCATTCGATAGAAATCATCGCCAGACCGAGCACACTGCGAGAAGGAGTCACAATTCGCTTGCTCACGAGGCTATTTTGCAATGCACTGCTCTAGCTTCTTGAGTCACAAGGTTTGGAGTCTGACTCTCACTCCAGATATTGAACTCAAACGATTAGACCAGGGTGTAGGTTGCACTATAGGTCGCTGGCATCTTTCGTATGTGACCGAACGCTTGAGTGGTTAGCACTGCTGCCAAACAGCGCGGGAGTCCTGGATTCGATTCCGCCTTTGGGTGACTGTGTGGAGTTTGCACATTCTCCCCCTAGTCTGCATGGATCCACTCCGGGTGCTCCGGTTTCCTCCCACAATCCAAAGATGCGCAGGTTAGGGTGGATTGGCCATGCGAAATTGACCATAGTGTCCAAGGATGTGTAGGTAGGCTATGTGGATTAGCCATGGGAAATGTAGGGATATAGGGGATGGGGAAGTGAGTGGGATGCTCTTTGGAGGGTTGGTGTGGACTCTGTGGCCTGATTTCACACCACAGGGATTCTATGATTAAGATGAACACTGCTGAGGTGGATACTAAATCTCTCAGAATACTATTTCAAAGAAGTGTCCCTGCTAATGGGTATCCCATATCAACAGAAACATTGCTGCTTACATTATCATTACAGAATCATTATCACATTGCTGCTTACAGGAGCTTTCTGTGTATAAATTGGTTGTTACATTTCCTACACTACAACTGACTCCTCGAATGTTTCATTGACGCTAAAACACTTTGAGGTCTGGGGATCATACAAGATGCTGTAGAAATGCAAGTCTTTTCCCTGCTGCATTATTATTTAGTGAAGGCAATTCCCTGAAGCCAAGAGATTGTTCTCTCACTTACTGAATCTAAACTGATTAGTCTGTCACACATTCCGTGGAGGGAATGTAAAATCTTCTTTAAAACAATCATATCCTTCTCAACAAATCCGCTTCTATTCAATTCAGTCCCTTATCCCAGCAAGGCAGAGGAACCTTTTTTTTATCCAAACTCCAGTTATCTGAATTTTGGATTGTCCGAACAAGATCGCAAGGTCCCAATGCTTGGCTAAACTGTGTTATCTGGCATTCGGTTATCCAAACATTCGATTATCCAAACAAAATACTCCCTGTCTGTGCCATTCGGATAACTGAGCTTCCTCTGTACTCCCTGACTTTACCCAACTCTAAATTCCTCCCCTTCTAAAATCCCACGGTGATGATCCCACATACATGGAAACAGAGGAGCTAAAGTAATCCTTTTGGCCCTTCGAAACAGCTCCCAAATTCACTCAGATCGTGGCTGATCGTCCAACTTAGTAACGTGTTGCTGCTCTCTCCCCATACCCTTTATCCCTAGGAGCTGTATACAATGCGTTCTTGGAAACATTCAATATTTTGGCTTCAAACATTTCCTGCGCCAGAGAATTCCTCACCAGTCTCTGAGGGAAGATATTTCTCTTCATTTCAGTCCTAAGTGAGCTACCCTGTATCTTCAGATGGTGACCCCTGATTCTAGACTCCCTGGTCATTGGGAACATCCTTCTTGTGTTGACCTAGTCTGGTCCTGTGAGAATGCCGCGATTTCTGTGAGACTCCTCCCTCACGCTCCTCAACTCCAGCGAATACTGTCCTGATCCAAGCAGTCTCTCCTCACGCATCAATCCTGCCATCCCGGGAATCAGGCTGGCAAATCTTTGCTGCACATCACCAGAACCTCCTGCCTCAGATGAGGAGTCCAAAACTACACACAGCACTTCAGGTGAGGTCTCACTCAGGCCTTGTACATCTGCGGCAAGACGTCCTCAAGAGGGTTGGAATATAAAAGCAGAGATGTACTACTTAGACTTTATAAAGCTCTGGTTAGGCCCCATTTGGAGTACTGTGTCCAGTTTTGGTCCCCACACCTCAGGAAGGACATACTGGCACTGGAACGTGTCCAGCGGAGATTCACACGGATGATCCCTGGAATGACAAGTCTAGCATATGAGGAACGGCTGAGGATACTGGGATTGTATTCGCTGGAGTTTAGAAGATTAAGGGGAGATCTAATAGAGACGTACAAAATAATACATGGCTTTGAAAAGGTGGATGCTAGAAAATTGTTTCTGTTAGGCGAGGAGACTAGGACCCGTGGACACAGCCTTAGAATTAGAGGGGGTCATTTCAGAACAGAAATGCGGAGACATTTCTTCACCCAGAGAGTGGTGGGCCTGTGAAATTCATTGCCACGGAGTGCAGTGGAAGCCGGGACGCTAAATGTCTTCAAGGCCGAGATTGATAGGTTCTTGTTGTCTAGAGGAATTAAGGGCTACGGGGAGAACGCTGGCAAGTGGAGCTGAAATGCGCATCAGCCATGATTGAATGGCGGAGTGGACTCGATGGGCCGAATGGCCTTACTTCCACTCCTATGTCTTATGGTCTTATGGTCCTTGGCCCTGTACTCAAATCCTCTCAGTTTTGCCTTTTTCACTTCCTGCTACACCAGCGTGTGCACTCTCAGCTTTCATTCATCAACAAGCTCCCCAGTATGACAATGAGCAAGGCTCTCATTGCGCTGACCTGGGTTTTGAGTCCTGTCAGAACAAAATACAGAGGAGAACCCAGTTTGCTGATTGCCCTTTACTTACATTCAGTGACATGAACGTCAGACAGATTGCAATGTTCCCAGCCTGGCTTTCTCGTCTCCACATTACCCGGGCAATATTTAAATGAGATTCTACATTGTTTCGCTGCCAATTTGGTTGACGCGGTCGTCAATCAAAAGCAGGAAAATGTGCCCTTTCAGAAGGCCCCAAACAATAAACTCCAAATTAAATTAAAGCCCAAAGGGAACTCATAAAACATTATTCCGTGTCGGTGTCAGTCCCTCTGGTACCCAGTTGGGAGGCAAAGCTCGAAGCATCTTGGGAAACAATGTGTCTATTGACTCCCTGGTCCCAAGACAAATCAAGGGCTGGTAAGGGGCAGATGGGAAGGACATTCACAGGAACTGATGGGCCCCACTAACCATCTACAAACCCACACCATTCTGTCCTTTAATTCAGGATCAGTGAATGCGCGCAAGGAACCTTGTTGATATCCAATTCCTGTGAATTTGGGAATAGATGTTACTGAGATTGAACATGAGTAGGCCATTTGGCCCTTTAAGCCTCCTCCACTGTTCAACGAGATCACGGCTGATCTATTCATGGACTCAGCTCCACTTACCCACCCTCTTACTGAAACCCTTAATTCCTTAACTGTTCAAAACAAAACTATCTTAGCTTTAAAAGCATTCAATGAAGAAGCCTCAACTACTTCACTAGGCATTGGACAAGTAGGTGGCTCTTGTGGTGGGGTGGTAGTATCCTTATCTATCAACCAGGAGGCCAGGGTTCAAGTCCCATCTACTCCAGAGGTTGGAGGTAAATTTTCTGCACAAGTTGATTAGTAACTACTTACGAGCAGCACGGTAGCTCAGTGGTTAGCACTGCTGCCTCACAGCGTCAGGGACCTGGGTTCGATTCCAGCCTTGGGTGACTGACTGGATGGAGTTTTAACATTCACCCTGTGTCTGTGCGGGTTTCCTCCCACAATCCAAAGATGTGCAGGTCAGGTGAATTGGCCATGCTAAATTGCCCATAGTTTTCAGCGATGTGTCAGTTAGGGGTAAACGTAGGGGAATGGGTCTGGGTGGGATACTCTTCGGAGGGTCGGTGTGGACTTATTGGGCCAAAAGGCCTGTTTCCACACTGTAGGGATTCTAATCAATGAATGAAGCAAATAAATCTGCATTGTTTCTCTTTCGTCTTAATTTGAAAGCTGAGCTCCGAGAACTCTGTGACATTTTAGTCAGTGTTACACTTCGCTAAGGATCCAACTCAAATAATAAATGGGGGATAAGTTCAACCCATAACCAGGAGCTGGGTTTTTGGGCCAAGTGGGGTTGCTATGGGAACTTGCATCTAATACGATGCCAGGGTTGGATTGATGAGAGGCCTGAAGGGATTGGAAATCCCGTTTGGCAAAGGTCAATTTGCTGAGGCAAGAAAAACAGCACAAACTGAAAGCCCACCTCGTCCATGTGCTTGGGAACATTGGCATCAGTAGAGGCTGCCCTGATCTTTTAAAAGTGAAGCAGAACAAGTGCGCCATTGAGGAGATTTTTAAAACAGATTCAGCATCGGACTCTTTCCCTGGACACTGCTCTGCGACCAATGCAGTTTCCATCAGCCAAGCTATGTCAACAATAGTGGGGCTCAACGGCATCCTTCAGTATTGACTTGGTCCACAATTACAATCTTTATGTCTTTTTTTAAAAGAAGGCAGCCTTGCTTCAATCAAAATGCTTCTTATTTTGAACAACACCTGCAGATAAATGCTGAGAGGTTGCATTTTAGGTTTTAATGGCTGAAAAGTGATTTGTTTTCCAATGTTTCAGACGGTGTTTATAATGGAGCCCAGTTACAGGGAGACTATGTTATTTCGATGGTGAATTGAGGTCGGATCAGTCTAAGATGTCCTCTCATCCATTGAGGCCATTCTGCCTCCTACTATTAGTGGGGGTGAGGGGGTGGCGGGTGGTTTTGCCTGCAGAGGGGTGTCACTTTGACCATCTGTCACAAACCTTTCAGTATTGATCTCTTGTAGTTGTAGCAGAAGCTTAGCTCCTGCCTGTGCCACGGTGTTGATTCCCAGTCACTTCACCTCCCACCCAATGCACAAGGAGGTGGATCAATGGGCAAATGTCTTTCATTACACAGCAACGCCACAAGAGGGCAGCATCATGAAGTCTGGGGACAGGAGGGTGTGGAGAAATTGGAGAGTCATGTGCTGAAACCACCCAGAGAAAACCATCAAGAAAAATTCACAGGATCTTTCCCGAACATTTTAGGGTGGCAAGGTGGCTCAGTGGTTAGTATTGCTGCCTCACAGCACCAGGCACCCGGGTTCAACTGCAGTCTTAGGTGACTGTCTGTGTGGAGTTTGCACATTCTCCCCATGCCTGCGCTGGTTTCCTCTGGGTGCTCTGGTTTCCTCCTAGAGTCAAAAAGTGCAGCTTAGGGTGGATTGACCATGCTAAATTGCCCATAGTGTCCAGGGATGTGTAGCTTAGGTGCATTAGCCAGGGAAAATGTAGAGTAATAGTGTGGGGGAGTGGGTCTGGGTGGAATACTTTTCAGAGGGTCAGTGTGGACATTGGGCCAAATGGCCTGTTTCCACACTGTAGGGATTCTATGATTCTGTGATCTGGGAGGTTCACTGAGGACTATTAGATGTAGCCCTTCCATTGGCACAAGTGTGTCACAATGCTGGGCACCAGGAGTTGACATTTAAGGTAAAAGTCACAATAGTCCTAAAAGACTGCTGTTAAATCGGAACCCGAGGGTTAATCTCACCTGAAACATGATAAGGAGGCAGGACTTTTACTGTGACCTCAGCGAATACCGGAATTGAACCCACACTGATGGCATCACACTCCTTGACAAACCAGCTGTCTGACCAACTGAGCTAATTAGCTAGTGAATGCATAGTTCGTGCCGCCCCTTAACTAGATTGAGTCATGACCTCAGCATTCACAGTACTGAAGGGATCTTGCTTGTTATAGTTAAATCTCCTCCTCTGCATACTTGCTCTGCCTCACTTTAAAATGGTCAAGGGACAAAGTCAGTGCACCATGTACTGATGCCAACTTTCCCGAGCTTAGGGTTTCAGCATTTTTCCAAGTCTCAGCAATTTGATCTTTGCCAAATGGGATTTCCAATCACTTCAATCCTCTCATCAATTCAACTCTGGCTGCACATTATAAATGAGTTCTCATAGCAACGCTTGGCAGTGATCCTGAAGAGCCTAACCCCTGTACAGCAGCTACATCAGTGCATTGCCCCAATTATATGCCTCTGTGGTGTGGGAATTGTTTTTGCTTTTGTGCACTATGAGTGAAGATCTATTTAACTCTGTCCCCTCCACGCTTCTGGCACTGTCCTTACATTCTCCACTGAACTCTCACTGTTCCCCTACTCCATGCTCAGCAAGAACAGAGGTGTTGGGACTGCAGGATGAAACGTGCGGCATTGAGTCTTTCTCCTGCTTCAGGTATAGCAGGAATAAGAGACACCTGAGGATGAGAGTCCTTGATATCCACGATATGTGCGTTGATACCAAGATCCTTGTATATAATGCAGCATCCCTCCAACCCTTCTGTATTACCTCCCAAACCTGGACGACACCTCAAGACACTCAAGAAGTATTGGAGGCTGAGGGGTGACCTTATAGAGGTTTACAAAATCATGAGGGGCATGGATAGGATAAATAGGCAAAGTCTTTTTCCTGGGGTCAGGGAGGCCAGAACTAGAGTGCATAGGTTTAGGGTGAGAGGGGAAAGATATAAAAGAGACCTAAGGGGCAACGTTTTCACACAGAGGGTGGTACAGGTATGGAATGAGCTGCCAGAGGAAGTGGTGGATCTGGGCACAATTACAATGTATAAAAGACAGTTGGATAAGTACACAAATAGGAAAGGTTTGGAGGGATATGGGCCAGGTGCAGGTGAGTGGGACTAGTTTAGGTTGGGATTATGTTCAGCATGGACTGGCTGGGCCGAAGGGTCTGTTTCCATGCTGTATGACTCTAGAACACGTGGTCAGTGAGGGAGAGAGAGAAAGAAACTTACAGTGCTAACTGACACAGCAGCAAATCTACACAGTTACTGCCTTCACTGTTTGAGCTCATGTATCTCTGGACATCGAAGTGCATCTAGGAAAAATCACTCAGAGGGTGGTACGTGTATGGAATGAGCTGCCAGAGGGAGTGGTGGAGGCTGATACAATTGCAACATTTAAGAGGCATTTGAATAGTACATAAATAGGAAGGGTTTGGATGGATATAGGCCGAGTGCAGGCAGGTGGGACTAGATTGGGTTGGGATATCTGGATGGGTTGAACCGAAGGGTCTGTTTCCATACTGTACATCCTATGACTCTATGACACTAAGATGGATTCTCTGCACCGGCCAGGAGGTCAGGCATGTCCTGAAGCAGCCAATATCACCAGCAATGATGCCATGATCTTCTGAAACCAACTCCGCTGGACTGACAACGCTCTTAGGATGTCAGATTTCCAACTATCAAAGCTGTTCTTCTTTGTCCAGCTCAAGGAAGAACGTGAGGAGGTCAAAGATCCCCCCGAAGAAGTGCAGCATAGATGTCAACATGTGGGAGACTCTCGCTCAGCTTAAGCTTGCGCGGGGGACCCTCCTGTATGAAGGGACACAATTCTTCGAGAACACCCAGCGGCAAAAGGAGGTATGGAAAAGTACGGAGAAAGGAATTCCAATGATCGCAAGGCCCGCCTCCCGGAAACACCTGATCAATCTGAGGTCAGAGATGTGGCTCTCAGATCCGGATCATCAGCCTCACAGAACTCATGAACAGCGACACACACATCCTGGGTGGACAATCCTGCTCGTCAACAATTCATCGCCAATGTGCTGCACACACTGTTTTTCTACATTTATGTAATCGATTTGGATATGATTGTATGATGGTTAAAACAGCCCCAGCCCTATTCAGCCTCTCTCCATAGCTCAAACCCTAGCAACACCCTTGTAAATCTTTTCTGCATCCTCTCCAGTTTAACAATGACTTTCCTATAGAAGGGTGACTGGAATTGAACACAGTATTCTAAACGTGGCCCCATTGATGGGCTGTACAGTCGCATCATG
Organism: Chiloscyllium punctatum; assembly: GCF_047496795.1. Taxonomy (NCBI): domain Eukaryota; kingdom Metazoa; phylum Chordata; class Chondrichthyes; order Orectolobiformes; family Hemiscylliidae; genus Chiloscyllium; species Chiloscyllium punctatum. The sequence goes on along the minus strand of NC_092749.1, from coordinate 99,736,379 downwards.
ATGTCCCAACTCCTACGTCCAATGTTATGGCCATTAAAGGCAAGTGTGCCAAATGCCTTCTTCACCACTCTGACTGCCCACGCCAACGAACTGTGCACCTGCATCCTTTGGTCTCTATTCGGCAACACTATTCAGGGTCCTATCATTAATTGTTAGACTTGACCTGGTTTGTCTTTCCAAAATTCAAAGCTTCACGTTTATCTGAATTAAACTCCATCTGCGACTTCTCAGCCCATTGGCCCATCTGATCAAAGTCCCGTTGGACTCTTGAGATAATCTTCTCCACTACATTACCTATTTTAGTGTCATTTGCAAACTTACTAGCCATACCTCCTTATATTCACATCCAAAACATTTATATAAATGAAGAAAAGCAGTGCGCCCAGCACATTGGCAATCACTCACGAATGAACAGGACTGTCAGGGGCTGAGGGCTGATCTTTATGGAGGTTTATAAGATCATGAGAGGCATGGACAAGGTAAATAGCCAAGGCTTTTTTCCTAGGGTGGGGGAGTCCAAAAATAGAGGGCATAAGTTTACGGTGAGAGGAGGAAAAGATTTGAAAGGGACCTGAGAGGTAGCCATTTCATGCAGTGTGTGTGGAGCTGCCAGAGGAGTTGGTGGAGGCTGGTATAATTACAACATTGAAAAGACATCTGGATGGGTATATGAGTAGGAAGGGTTTACAGGGGTATGGGCCAAATGCTGGCAAATGGGACTAGATTAGATTAGGATATCTGGCCAACGTGGATGAGTGTGACTGAAGAGCTTAGTCATTCTGTATGACCCTTAGCCAATCTGAACAGAATCCCTCCTTCAGAGATACACAATTTAACATCGCCACCCCCACCATGGTAAATATCTGAAAGAAGGTTAGGTGTATTAGTCATGGGAAATGTAGAGTAATAGGGTAGGGGAACAGATCTGGAGGAATACTCTTCAGAGGGTTGGTGTGGACTTGTTGGGCCGAATGGCCTGTTTCCACACTGTAGGGATTCTATGATTCTATGAAACTGTGTGGTAATTTGGTGCTAACTGCGGACACATCGCAAATATTTCTGCATGCAAGCAGAACTGCACCAGGATGATCCAAAGCTCCTTTATTTCTAGATCCCTTGAACCTAACAGACAGAATCGACTCACCCATAAACACACAAGAGTGCGTGGGGGCTGGGGGCTGCAGTTTGAAGCTAGAGGATAGACATTGAGATCCTGCGCTCCCAACGTTGGCAGAATTCTGCAGCCGAATAAAAGCAAAAATGCTGTGGAGGCTGGAGATCCAAAAGGAAAGCAGAAAGTGCTGGGAGAAACTCTGCAGGTCTGGCTGCAGCTGTGGAGAGAGAAACCGAGTTAATGTTTCGAGGCCAATATGTGAGCATCACATCCCTATTCCAGCCCCATTGATGCAGGCAGCTCAAGATAAACCAGTTGGGGAATCAAGGGAGAGGGCAGGGAAGTGGACATTAGGAGTGTCCAATCAGCCACAATCCTGTTGTACAGGCTCGAGGGGCCAAGTGACCTACTCCTGGATTTAGGGTCTAAAATGGACCATGATGGCACCACGTGATTGCGCTTGACTGGAAATGAGAACAGGGCATCCCGAATTGGGTTCAGGACACGAAATGGGATTCACAAGCTCCAAAACAGCCGTGGCCAATGCTCTCCCCTCCCCTGCTCTCAGTGGTGCCTTCCGCCCCCATCCCCCTCTCTCACTGACATGGCGTAACCATTTTCAAATGGGGGTCACAACACGGAAACCGCTTTTTGCAAGCACTGGACTGGAAGATTCACTCAGTGAGGCCCCACGACCATTTATGGTCAACAACCACCTCTTTAATTCTGCGCTGGCAGGCAAGAGTTCAAAGGTGAAAGCAGCCAGGGCAGAGACACCGGGAAGCCAACCCCTCAGGATTTCTAAGCACGTTGAGGTAAATCACCTCACATTTTCACCCTCAGGAGCAGCTTAGAGAGAACAAAGAGTAAAGAAATCAACTCCATAAAGTGCAATTGAGTTACCCCATGTGAATTTCTGTTCTAGCCAGGAAATCATGAAACTAATTAACCAAAAATAGCGCACCGTGACAACAGATGTCCAGATGCATATCCCATGGTAATGAAAGTGAATTAAGTCTGTCAATCAAACCTGAACACGATCTTCCTCTCCTGGACGGAGAATCAGGAGCAGTTCAGGTGCAATGGGCGGTAAATGCATGTGGGAACCGTGACTGCACGCTGCCTGTTAACCAAGGTGTAGGCCGGGAGCTTGCTAAAAAAAAAAATCCGCCTTCATCAGTACACATTCACTTTACATCCCCCCAAGTGAATGTGGGCATCGTTGGTTTCCACCCGCATTTGCAAACCTGTGCCCAAATTTCCTGTCAATGGAGGGCATTTCAGAAGGCAGTTGGAAGTGCTGCTGGCCTGGAGTCACGTGTAAACCAGACTAGGCAAGATTGCTTTTTTTGAACCGTATGGGATTTGCTTCTTCATAATGATCAGCTAGACTCATGACAGACTGGCTTTCGATTCCCCATTTGTTAATTGAATTCAAATTCAGCAATTGTCATGGTGGGACTTGAACTCATATGGGGGCCTCTGGGCCCCTGGATGACAGGGACGGTGACCATTAGCACCGGAGCAACCCCCTTTCACCCTACCACCACCCTTAAAACAGCCGGCTGGTGGATATATGATGGAAGGCATGATGACAGCCTACAGGATAGGCTGCGCTAAGGCATGCTGAAAACCTTGTCTCAGGGGCTGGGGTTAAATGGATGACCACCCAAGGAGGAACACTCCCAGCCCGCTGCCTTATGGTGTCCAATGCAGATCCCACCATGACTTCAACTGATAACATATTCCCACTCCCTCTGCATAATTGCACCTCTCCTGCGGGCTCTGCCAGCGTTCAAGTGCAACTGAGGCTTAGTAGATGGGAAAGATAGATGATAGCTACCATCCCTACACTTGTCAGGTCTCCCTTGACCCGAAGGCGGGCACCACCTTGCCCCATGGTCAAACCCACTTTTACAGCTTTCAATTCACTCTGTGAAAGCCAACTGCACACCTTCTGCACAGAAACATTTACTGCCCACTAGGGGGAACAGCAAGCTCAAATATTGCACGCATGTATAGCATGACCTGAACGTGGCACATACAGCTTTACACTTTGGGGAAGCCATGGCCACAAAGGTGCATTTATCCATCGCCTTTGAACATCGTGAAACGGCCAGGGCACTTAACTGGAAAGGCAGCGAGCCAAGTTTGACACCGCACCGTGAGGGGAGGTAGCAGGGCACATGAGCAGTCAGTCAATGAGATAGCATTTTACAGTGAGGTGGTGAGATACAGGGAGGGAATTCCAGAGCTTCGGGGCCTGAGCAAGTGAAGGCACATCCTCCAAAAGCATAGTGACTCAAATCAAACGCAGAACCAATGATGAATGGGAGCACAGGTAGGCCATTCAGCCTATCGAGTCTGCAGCACCATCCAATGAGATCATGGCTGATCTGATAACATCAAATCCACTTTCCTGCCTTTTCCCCCTAAGCCTTGATTTTCTTAATGATTAGAAATGTGGTTCGCTCAGCCTTGAATACAGCCTAACAGCCTTCTGCAGCAAAGAACTCCATGGAATCACGACCCTCTGAGAGAAGAGGTTGTTCCTCATCTCCGTCTTAACTGGGAGACTCCCTACTCTGAGAATAAGCCCTCTCCAACAAGCCTCTCCTCGTGAGGCCAGAAGTGGCCGAGCACTGGGGACGGCGGAGGGGAGATTGCAAGCAGACAGGACATTGGAGATAGGGAGGGACACAACCTCAGAGACACCCGGGTTCAATTCCAGCCCCTGGCGACTGTCTGTGTGGAATTTGCACATTCTCCCTGTGTCTGCATGGGTTTCCTCCCAGAGTCCACAGATGTGCAGGCCAGGAGAATTGGCCACATTAAATTGCCCAGAGTATTCAGGGATGTGTAGGTTAGGTGCATTAGTCAGTGGCAAATGTAGAGTAATTAGGGAATGGGTATGGGTGGGATACTCTTCGGAGGGTTGGTGTGGACTTATTGGGCCGAATGGCCTGTTTACACACTGTAGGGATTCTATGAAAGCTTCTATGAATGTAGAAGCCTGGATGAGGAGATTGCAGAGATAGGCTGGGAACAGGGCTCAGAGAGACATGAAACTAAGGGTGGAAATCTTGAAATTGGCACATTGCCCTAACCATGAGTCAATGCATTGACTGGGATCTGGCGTAACTAAGGACACAGGCAGCAGAGTTTTAGATGACCTTAAGTTTACAGAGAGTGCAACATGGAAGCTATCACCCACACATTAATGTCATCTGAAATGTATTTGCAGGCACCCACAGGCAAACATCTGTTTCCCATTCCAACGCGTTCCCGCTGTCACCACCAACTTAAATCCTGTCAAGACATGTGCCTTTCTTGTTTCGAGAAGTAAAAGTCAGGAAACACTGCTGCCATTGGAAGGAGAAACTAATGCATAAAAGGGCGGTTTGTAAGAACAGCTACAGTGAGCTATTGTCTCTGTGCTGGGGAAACCAGGTTGATCACCTGCCTCAAGTTATATTCCGCAGCTCCCCCTTACACCCACCCCAGGTCCTGACGAAGGGTTACACCCGAAACGTTGACTTCTCCACCTCTTGGTGCTGCCTGGCTTGCTGTGTTCTCCCAGCCTCCTGCTTGTCAACCTTGGATTCCAGCATCTGCAGTTTTTATTTTGTCTGGAACCGAGTTGTATTCCCATCATTCTTCACACTTCCGTCTAGCCGATATAGACCCTATACCTGATTACCACAAAGGAACGAAAAAGCAATCTCAGCGGTGGGTGCGTAAACAAACTAAATTGGTGACTGGACCTATATACCAATAGCCCTACACGTCACGACACGGTAAACCCTGCGAATCCCCGGTTAATTTTTTCTCGTAACAGAACGAAAAGTTCACGGACTGGGCTGCCACACTGACCTCGCTCCCTACCCAGTTTCTGATGCCAGGGAATTTCACACAGGCAGCACTCTGTTAGGCCAATCAACCACCGCCTTGAGGCAGCTGCAACCAACCATGTTGGAGGATCACCAGAGACAGAACAGTTCTGAAAGGTCAGCTGTACTTGCTCCACAGAAACGCTCCGTGGCCACAGATGATGCAAAAGCATCTGGAATTGTTCCTCTCGGATACAAACGGGGGCCTTTCTCAAACTTTACTGCTCCCACCTCAGAAAGCAAAAATGGAAAGCTTGTTAGGCCGACAGAACCAACCCCTGCGGCCAATCTAGTGGATTCGCTCCCACAGAGGAATAATGGACACAGGTTGAGGTTGTGCAAAGATGTTGGCGAGGCCTCATCTAGGGTGCTGTGTGCAGTTCTGGTTGCCCCGGTATAGGAAGGATATTATTATTATATTGGAGGGGATTCAGAAGAGATGTGGCTGTAGAGGTTTGTAAAAAGAGCAGGGATAAGGTGTCCTTTCCCTAGGGTGGGGGGATTTCAAAACTAGGGGCACATTTTTAAGGTGTGAGGGGAAAGATGGAAAACAGACACGACGGGCAACTCTTTTACACAGCATTCTATGGAATGTGGAATGAACCAACAGCATATGTTCCTGTATGGAATGAACTTCCAAAGGAAGTGGTGGATGCGGGTACAGTTACAAAGTTTTAAAAAAAATTTAGATAAGCACATGAATTGGAAATGTTTGGAGGGATATGGGCCAAGTGCAGGCAGGTGGGACTAGTTTAGTTTGGGATTATGAACTGGTTGGACTCAAGGGTCTGTTTCTGTGCTGTATGAATCGATGACATGAAGGGCCTTAATACAAAGATGTGCAGCTGAGGTGGATTGGCCATGCAAAGTTGCCCGTCATGTCCAGGGATGTGCAGGCTATGTGAGTTGGCCATGGGAAATATAGGGTAGGGGGATGGGTCTGGGTGGGATGCACTTCAGAGGGTCGGTGTGGACCAGTTGGGCCGAATGGCCTGTTCTCACACTGTGGGGATTCTCGGATGCTATGAACAGTGCATGAAACTCTACCTCTGGTCCTGGCATCACCTTCCAATGAAGCTGATGGACTGATCGGGCCAGTCCACAGTCCAGGCGGGAAAGAGCAGGTTTATCCTGGGAAGCATTAAGAAGTGAGGGGGGCAGTGTCGACTCGATATTGTGACGTTTGGCTTGTGTGTGCATGGCCAGTAAACCTTCAGCTCCGGGTTACAGCTGGGGGGACAGACAGAATTCCCGATGCAGCCGATAACCTGGTGGCTGTGGGTTGCGCATCCAGGTAGCAATCAGCAGGATGACCAATGTTTCCCTGGAAAGTACGCTCTCTCGCTGGCTTCAAAACAACGAGAGTGAAGACTCCATTTCAGCACTTTGGCCTGAAGCTGTCAGAAAGCAATTCACTGTCCTTTCCACAGCCACTACGAGGGCTGCTGAAAAGGTGAAATGAGGAACCAGCAAGCACAAAGTCACAGGCCTGCATGGGGTTGTCATAGCACAGTGGCAGTGTCCCCACCTCTGACCCAGGAGAACCGGTTCAAGCCCTACCCGCTTCAGAGGATTACATTAACTCTCCTGAACCAGTTCACTAGGAAAAGATACAAAGTCACAGGTTGGGCAGGGAGGTGTAGGGTGGAGGAAACATTCCTCAAAAGACTTGAAGGCAGATTTGGAAACAGCAGCTGTCCAAGTCGGATGTCCGCATAATCCTCTCTCCACAGTCAGCACTAATGATTGATTGCTGGCATTGATGTACGGGATGGTTCCGGAAACATCAACGGTGAAAGCAAAATGCCAAAAGGGCGTGTGAATGTCAGCGGGCCTTTGGGATTTGGAACGAATGCACTGCCTTGAATTTGCCGCCAAATATCTGGGAGTCTGCTGGCAGCCATCACCTCTCCGCATCCGAAGGTCACAGCTCTGACTTCATCATAAACCTGGCAGAGGTGTTTCCATTGACTGTCCAGTGGGTGAGAAATTTTCTCATGAAACCCGTTTGGAGATGTTAGCACGCACCTCTGGAGCAGGTAAGAGTGAAATACAGCTCTCCAAGCCCCAAAGGTAAGGACGCTACCACTGCTTGCTGAGAGGCCGCACCAAGGCCCTACACAATCGTGTGGGTTCAGAGTCCTCTCGCTGTCAAGGAGTTTTCCTGGAGGCAGCCAATACATAGGGTCCCATCTGGTTCTGTTGTCCAATTAAGAAAGATGGCAACCCCAACGGCATATCCAGCTCAAGGCCATTCTCTCTGTGGATGAGATCACGTTCAAATAAAGTGCTAACCGATCTCCATCAGTAGAGAATGGCCTAGTAACCAGCCTACTCCCTGCTTTCCCACTCCTCTCCCTTTTGATTACTCACCTTATTGTGTATAGATGACTGTATTTCGGAGTAAGGCTACAGGCCAGCCATTGAGCTCAAGGGGCTGAATGGACTCCTCCTGTTCCTATTTTCCTCATAGTCACCTTACTCCACAGTAATTCATTGTGCTTAGAGACAGAACATTGATATATTTTTAAGCAGTCTCAGAACGTGTCTCAGGACAAGTCCACTGCACATGTCTCTACACCTCACAGTCTAGCACTTTCTGGTTCAATTGTGTGGAGGATCCTGCCCATCACAATTGTAAATGCGAATGAGCCATGTGTCTGGGGAAAGAAATACATGGAGTGGTTTGTCATTGTCTTCCTCAGGTGGGCTTGAGGAAAATTCCGCTTCCAGAAGGATCCGTCTCTTGAAAACAGTCATGGCTCCTCAAAGTTCTAGGTTCTTCGACCATCACCAGTGAGAATTTTCCACATGTGTCTTTGGTCATGGCTTATAGCCTTCAGCTTAAGACCCTTAGCCTTGGCCATTTAATGGGAAGACAGGGCCCAGCTCTCAAGCTATTTGTTCAAAACTTTGACTAGAGTGAAGTAACATTTGACTCCTACACAGCAAAAATATTTCTGATGCTGGAAGACCAGATGTCATCCTTATTTTTCTTACATTTGATCTCTCATGAACCCTTCTTTGGATATTAAGTAACTTTGTTCTTCTGTAATTCCCAGAATTAATATTGTATCGTCACTCTCCCTTCGGTGGTGATCTCTGCTTTCAATCTTGGAAGAGCTTTATTAGCTTGTTTCACATTCCTTCCCCCTGGAATTTCAGTAACACAACATAAGAACGTAAGAATGAGGAGCAGGAGTAGGCCATCCGGCCCTTTGAGCCTGCTCCGCCATTCAATAAGATCATGGCTGATCTTTTCATGGCTTCAGCTCCACTTTACCCACTCGCTCACCATGGCCCTTAATTCCTTTATTGTTCAAAAAATATCTACCTTAGCTTTGAAAACGTTTACTGAAATAATGTCAACCACGTCACTGGGCAGGGAATTCCACAGATTCACAACCCTCTGGGTGAAGGAGTTCCTTCTCAATTCAGTCCTAGATCTGCTCCCCCTAATTTTGAGGCTGTGTTCTCTTGTCCTAGTTTCACCCACCAGTGGAAACATCCTCTCTGCATCTATCTTATCTATTCCCCTCATAATATGTTTCTATAAGATCCCCCCTCATTCTTCTGAATTCCAATGTATATAATCCCAGTCTACTCAGTCTCTCTTCATAAACCAACCCCCTCAACTCCGGAATCAACCCAGTGAACCTCCTCTGCACCCCCCCTAGTGCCAGTCTGTCCTTTCTCAAGGAAGGAGACTAAAACTACACGCAGTACTCCAGGTGTGGCCTCACCAGCATCCTGTACAGATGCAACATAACCTCCCTGCTTTTAAACTCAATCCCTTTAGCAATGAAGGACAAAATTCCATTTGCCTTCCTAATTACCTGTTGTACCTACAGACCAACCTTCTGTAACTCATGCACAACGACACCCAGGTCTCTCTGAATAGCAGCATACTGCAACATTTTACCAATCAAGTCTTTGTCTCTTCCCTTCTTGTTTCATGATTGTCTAAGATGGACATCTCCCGTAAGGAAGCTACTGCCTGGGCTCCATATCTCTGCATTTCAATAAATAGCAATTTGAGACAGTCAAGACGACTTTTTTTGGATAGAGCAGGAGTGTCCCTGCCTCTCGGCCCCACCTTGCCCTGAATAACATGTCCCAACAGGATGACTCAGAACTACTTTAGATCTAGTGAGCAAATCCTCTGAGGTCACTCTCAGATATCACACAAGGCTCTTGATTCAAGTATCAGCACTCACCATTCAGATCTTACTTTTCTGTTAATTGAACAATTAACAAAGTAAAACCTGCTTTTCAACCAATATTTGCACTACACATCGGTTATCTGTGTTTTTATTTGTCACGGTATGTTGTGGATGCTGGAACTCACCAGTACTCAGATAATTGAATGGGTCTTTTTCTCTCCCTTGCTCTTTCATACTCTCTTCTTCAGAATCAGGCGTTTGTGGGTTTAAGTCTGACCCTGTGCAAAATTTAAGCTGCGGCTGCACTGAGGAAATGCTGCACTGACAGAGGTACCTCTACTCAGATCAGGCACTAAAGCCATCTCTTGTCTCAACTGGATGGAAAGATCCCATTGCACAACTTCAGAGGACAGCAGTGGAGCAGTTCCCAGGGTCCTAGTCATTTGATACCACCAAAGCAGATTATCTGTTTATTCCTCCTATCTGCTTCTGGTGGAGCCTTCTGTGCACAACTGTGGCTGCTGCCTTTCCTGTATTACAACACACACCACATTTCAAAACTCACAGTCACAGACAGTAAGACACTGGACATCTCCTGAAGCCAATGATGACTAAAGTCACCGCTATGCTACAGTCTCCCCCAAAAGCATGCCAAAGGACAAATTCTTCCACCTTCAGCGCACCCCAAGATGAACATACATTGTGTTAGTCACATCACTGGGTACAATGCAGTGCTCACAACAGTGTGCACACACCAAAGCCTCTCCAGTGACCCTTCCCATGACCTATTCCACTGGCCAAAGAGCTCGGGAAACCCCACCACAGCCATTTTCTTTGGGAAGTCTCAGTTAACTGCCTGCCTTTGGAGCTCTTAAGGTCCTGCCTCCAAGAGCTTCTGGCCAATCAAAGAGCTCCCAGCTTTTCTGCCCCACCTCCCCCCTCCTCACCCAGCAGCGCCACGGGGAGCAGTGGTCACCACTGGGATTACAGCCAGTCCCAGAATGCAGCTCAGTCAGCAAGTCCAGTTGAAGATTGGGGAGAGGATGGGGGAAGGAGAAGGAGGGGTGCACTCTATAGGCCACATTCAGGACAATCCCTCCCAACAAGCTCTCAAAGAGGCCATCAGCTTCCGTTGCGTGTGGCATCCCAGATGGCGCACACAATCTCAATTCGTTCTCAATTCAGTCCTAAAATCTGCTTCCCATAATTTTGAGGCTACGTTCTCTTGTCCTAGTTTCACCCACCAGTGGAAACATCTTCTCTACATCTATCTTATCTATTCCCTTCATAATTTTCGATAAGATCCTCCGTCATTCCTCTAAATTCCAATGAATATAATCCCAGTCTACTCAGTCTATCATCATAAGCCAACCCCCTCAACTCCGGAATCAACCCAGTGAACCTCCTCTGCACCCCCTCTTGCGCCAGTCCATCCTTTCTCAAGGAAGGAGACTAAAACTGCACGCAGTACTCCAGTACTGCCCCCACTCCAGTATGGAAGATGGGACCCTTGATAGTGTTAGTTGACCACAGGAGCTGCTCCAAACTGCACAGGTACAAAGGTCATCCATCAAGGTGATCTCGTCCCACTGCTGCTATTCAATGAGGGAGGACAAGTATTTGCAACCGACATAAATCATTTCGGAAGTCGGGATCATTCAAACCACTCTTCCCTGTCCTTATCATTCGGGGAGAAAGTTGGGGGTGTAAGACAGAAAGGTGGTGAGTTCCTTGACCTTTCTGACTCTTCAACACTGCATTCCCAGCCAGCTTGGCGGGTGGAATGAAAAATAAATCCCTCCCCCAGGTGCGTGTCGAAAAATTTACTTCATAACACTTGTATGGTGTCCATCCTCTGGCTGCACTCCCTCAATCACCTCCCATCCACAGCAAAGAAAAACCAAAGAAAAAGGCTCAATGCTATGTTTTTAATCAACCCATCGCACAGAGGTGTTAATACACATCCAGGAAGCAGCTGGGACTTGAACGCAGGCTGCCTGGGTCAGAGGTAGGGTCACTACCATTTTGACACCAGGGCTTGAAGCAGGCAGCTGAATTAAAGATTGTCACGGGTTATTGAGCTGCTCCAAACTGCACAGGTACAAAGGTCATCCATCAAGGTGATCTCGTCCCACTGCTGCTATTCAGTGAGGGAGGACAAGTATTTGCAACCGACATAAATCATTTCAGAAGTCGGGATCATTCAAACCATTCTCTCACTCACTATTGGAATTCCCTCCCCTCCTGCAAAATATTTTAAAAGATCAACCTTGCGCCTATTTTACTGCTTTTCAATCTTCTCGATGACGAGCTGCCCAAAATGTTACAGCTCCCATACAGCTTCAGTGCTGGTCACATCAACTTGAACCCCCTTGCTTTTCTATTCCATAAATGTCTAACCAACTGAATCTATTCCCTTTTATGTCTGGTATCAACTTCAATCATCCCTCACACACACACACACACACACACACACACACACACACACAAATGGCTTGTCAGACACTCTGAGCAAGGAATGGAAGGAGTTAATTACAACAACAATGACTTGCATTTATTTAGTGGTTGGTAACATAGCAAAGCATGCCAAGGTGATTCACAAGTGCTGCCTCACAGCACCAGGGACCCAGGGTTTGATTCCAGCCTTGGGTGACTGTGTGGAGTTTGCACATTCTCCCTATGTCTGCGTGGGTTTCCTCCCACAGTCTAAAGATGTGCAGGTTAGGCGAATTGGCCATGCTAAATTGCCCATAATGTTCAGGGATGTGTGGGCTAGATGTATTAGTCAGGGGTAACTGTAGAGTGACAGGGCTATGAGTCTGGTAGGACACTCTTTGGAGGGTCGGTATGGACTTGTTGGGCCAAAGGGCCTGTTTCCACACTGTAGGGATTCTAAATAAATGGGTACCATCCAAATTTTATCCATGGTTTCCAGGTTGCTGTACTATAATCCATGGAGATCCACCAGGACACCCAGATTCCTGAGCACGTTTCTCTGGGTGCTCCGGTTTCCTCCCATAATCCAAAGCTGTGCAGGTTAAGTGAATTGGCCATGCTAAATTGCCCATAGTGTTCAGGGATGCGGACGTTGGGTGCATTAGTTAGGGGAAAATATAGAATAATAGGATACAGGAATGGGTCTGGGTGGGTTACTCTTTGGAGGGTCATTGTGGACTTGTTGGACTGAAGGGCCTGTTTCCACACTGTAGGGATCCTATGATCTATGGAGAGCACTATCAATGAAAATTAAAGACTGAGCCACAGAAGGTGATATCAGGACAAAATACCAACAATTAGGTTTAAGAAATCGGTGTTGGGGATGATGTTAAAAGAGGAGACACAGAATTTTGAGGGGGTCCTCCAGATTAAAGGTTTAGGCCGCTGAAGATTGATTGAACCTTGACCTTCAAGTAAACGTTCAAGTTTTGCGCTGACAACGTGATGCCCTATCACAAACTGCCTGTTATTATCAGATATAGGAGAGAGGTCATTTATGGTCATAACTTTTTAACCTCATGCAGTTATGTAATTTATTAGCTATTAATGAACACTGAGAGTTCTCGAAAATACCGACAAAAGAAGGAAGAGCCAAGCAGATAGCCAAATTCTAATCAGATTCACTGGCGTGCACATTAATAACATTAAAGACCTTTGCACTTACCCACTGTGAGAACCTTCTCAGGAGGCATGATGTGTGCTGAGCTCTGTCCCATTGTAAATGCACTGAGAGAGCAAGCAGGCATTGAGCTGCGCTTGTTTTTATAAAGTGTGCGTGAATTCCAAGGAGCTCCCCCTCTAAGCCCTTTCTAATTAGCAAGTTTTAAACTTGGCCTGGTGTTCAGATCCATCCTGCGCCAAATCAAGGTGGAAATCTATTCATAGCTCTGCAGAGGTGGTGGGATCTGTGCACCCTTCAATACACTGGGCTGGCATCTAACCAGGTCACAGAGTCCTAAAACAAAGCTACTGATAGCACGGCACAAAGACTGGACATCATTGCGCACTCTGTTCCTAAGCATCGCTTTACTCACTGTGCTTTGATAATTGGTTCGGAAATGGGAAAGGAAAGACCTGTATGTATATTGTGTTTTTCATTGACTGCCCAATGTCTCAGGAGCATTTTACAGTCAATCAGATATTTTCAAAGTGGAGCATTTAAGGCAAAACTACAGCCATTTGCACAGGAGGTCCCCCTCAATAAGTGATTAACAAGTTAAGCTGTTCTTTCTTTTGTGTGCTTTACAGTTGAACCCAGGTTCGATTCCACCCTCAGGCCCACTGTCTGTGTGGAGTTTGCATATTCTCCCCGTGTCTGTGTGGGTTCAATTTCCTCCCACACTCCAAGGGTTAGGTCAATTGGCCATGCTAAATTGCCCCATAGTGTCCAAGGATGTGCAGTCTAAGGTGGGCTAGCCATGGGAAATGCAGGGTTACAAGGATAGGGTTGAGGAATGGGTCTGGGTGGGCTGTTCTTTGGAAGGTCGGTGTGGACTCGATGGGCCAAATGGCCTACTTCCGTGCTGTAGGGAGTCTATGATTCTATGAGGGATAACTCCCATTGCTTTTCTTCCAAATGGCCTTCCGGAACCCCCCTGAGTTGGGGGGCGGGGTCTCAATTTAACATCAGCACCTGTGACACTGCCATGCTCAAAATTAAAATGAAATGTTGCGGACTCTGAGATCTGAAGTAAGAACAGGAATTGCTGGAGAAGCTCAGCAGGTCTGGGAGCAACAGTGGGGAGAGAAATGGAGTTAACATCTCAAGTCTGGTAGGACACTTCTTTGGAACTTTAATTTTGCTTCTCTCTCTAGAGCTGTCTGCTGCCCCTGCAGGACTTTGTGCTTTTAATAGAGTGCAACACTCTCTGAGTATGCGAGACAGTCCAGTTTCATGTTGGTGCTCAGATTCCGAAAGAGGACTGACATAGAGCAGAATGTGGTACGAATAGAACCATGACTGAGTAACGGCCTAACAGATGGTAATGTGCTGATACTGCCAAGAAGTAAAGATTAACATCTTCATGAAGAGCTTTGTGATATTTTGATCTATGGAGGAAGAAAACCTGGGCCAAACTTCAGGAAGCATCTCAATTCCACTTCCCATCTTCCAGACTGCTACCTTTTCCCTCATCCTGGCCATCTTGAAGGATATCCACAGCTTTTTGGAAGGATAAGAAGTAGGCTAGTGAAGAAGGCATTTGGTATGTTTGCCTTCATCAGACAGTGCACTGACTGTAGGAGTTGGGATGTCATGTTGCAGCTGTACACGGGTAACTTTTGGGGTCCTGCATCCAGTTCTGGTCGCCCTGCTATAGGAAGGATGTTATTAAATTGGAAAGGGTGCAGAAAAGATTTACAAGGAGGTTACCGAGACTGGAGGGTTTGAGTTATAAGAAGCAGCTGGATAGGCTGAGTCTTTTGTTCCCTTGGAGCTGAGGGATGACTTCAAAGAGGTTTATAAAATCATGAGGGGGCATACATAAAATGCATGGCAAAAGTATTTTCCTTAGTGTAGCGGAGTCCAAACCTTCGAGGGCATGTTTAAGGTGAGACGGGAAGGATTTACAAAAAGGACCAGAGGGTGGTGGGTATATGGAATGAGCTTCCAGAGGAAGTGGTAGCGGTGGGTACAGTTACAACATTTAAGAGACATTTGGACAGGTGCATGGATAGGAGAACGTGAGGACTGCAGATGCTGGAGATCAGAGTCGAGAGTGTGGTGCTGGAAAAACACGTCAGGTCAGACAGCATCCGAAGGGCAGGTGAATCAACGTTTCGGGCATAGGGCCTTCATCAGGACTTTCGGGCGTATATCCTTCCTGATGAAGGGTTGTGCCTGAAACATCAATTCTCCTGCTCCTCGGATGCTACCTGACCTGATGTGTTTTTCCAGCACCTCGCTCGAGGTACATGAATAGGAAAGGTTTAGAGAAATATGGGTGAAATGCAGGCCAATGGGACTAGTTCAATTTTGGAAACCTGGTCAGCATGGTTTCTCTCTCCACTGTTGCTCCCAGACCTGCTGAGCTTCTCCAGCAATTCCTGTTTACATACTGCATGACTCTAAATATACCTTTAACAACATCCTCTGTATAATGTTTCTTTGTTTGTATTACTGGAGGTTACTCTATGTGTGTCTTTCTATGAGGGATTTCCCTGATCGCCTACAATACTGCAGAAACGAGCAGATGAATCCTCATTCTGCTTGGTCTCTTAGTGAATGCTCCTTGTGTGACCCACAAGGCCCCTAGTGGGATCCTGAACCCAGAATCTCAGGTTCAGCATGCTACCCACTGCGAGATTTTCAGATTAAAAAGCTCAAGTGCCATTAAGATTCGAAGCGGATTCACTGCCCAATGTCTTCTTCTAAAACTATCTGCCCCCTCCAACCCATTTCTGAGTGTGACTACACCCTACCCGGCTTCTATTGCACTGCTATAAACCTTCCAGTCCACCTCATTGACATGGTAAGCTTTTGCCAATGCCACTTAGACCGCTGCCCATTCAAGTTGCTAACTTACCAGCTGGGCACTCTCCCACCCCATTCCATCTCCACTGCCCACTTCAAAATGCAAACTGTAATTTCTCCCCTAAATGCCAGTCACAACCACTGTTGACAGAATGCTATTCGGCCTGTCAAACATTCACTAGCACATTCCGCATTCACTTTCATCACCATCCATGGTTCATTTTTGCTGCCATCATTACTGTCCCCCAAAGTGGATCCCTTTTCATTACCTTCTCACACCTCTTATACTATCACCTACTTCTCCATTACCCCTCCTCTATCAACCCATTTCCCCTTGCCATTTATTCAGCTCCTTTCCCCGTACATTGCCCCCTTCTTGCACTTTCCCCATCAGTGTTAATTCACAGCTCCATAAGGGACTGTTTGCTCCAGTGAGGGTTCAGGTGGGCACCATTTGGGCCCAATGGCTCTGGGAATAGAGGAAGGATAATGGAGCCTGTCCCATTAATAGGCAGTGGCTCCCAATGGGAGCACAAAATGTGAGTCATCGAGTCATACAGCACAGAAACAGACCCTTTGGTCCAACCAGTCCATGCCAACCATAATCCCAAAGGAAACTAGTCCAACCTGCCTCCGCTTATCCCTCTAAATGTGGCTGGGAAGACTTTGAGAGGGTTGGAGGTCAAAGGTAAGGCAAGGCTGAAGTGAACAGAATAGTTTTGCCTAATAGTCATCATTAAATGCTGACGTGTGTGTGTGTGTGTGTGTGTGTGTGTATGGAAAGAAAAATGTTGGAACAATTAGAGATGAACCACACAAGGGGAATAAACATGAATTTGGCTGATGGTGTAAAATGGGCAATATTGACATGGTGATGTCAGTGGGAAGGAAGATAGGGATAGCATCGATCAAGCTGTGACGGCCCAAGCAATCTCTCCACAAATACGACTTACCGCTGAGTATAAATACAAACTGCCAGTTTGGGTTATGGACAGTCACCAGCTTTGTTATTCACCACCTGGGCTGTGTTCATTGTGGACTTGTGTTAAAACCCTGGGTGCCTGTGTAATACAGCCCATATCTTCTGCTTGCCCCTCTACCCCCAGTTATTAAAGTGTAAGTAGTTCAAACAGACATTTGTGTGTGAGGTGAAAAGCTGAGGCTGGCTATGAACAAAGTGTCGTGGCTGAAAATGCATGCCATGCATATGCGAAAATACAACATGGCAGAAAAATGGGGCCAACTTATATACTGAGTCGACTTATATACTGTGTTCTCTTATATACCAAGTTGGCTTATACACTGCAATCTACAGTAGTGGCTCAACAATCTGATGCAGTTCATTTTACACCAACATCTCAAGTCTAATGGCCTCAAATGAGTGCAGCTCTCTCCCAGGGATAAACAAGGGGAGGGATAGCAAGGCAGATGCTGCTCTGGCCCATCAAGAGTTTAATGCTCACTCCTGCTGTTCTTAGACAAGGAGTGGTAACATTTTGATAAGATGTTCCCAGCATTTCTGTTTCAGACAGCAAGACAAACTGAAAACACATAACTTCTGACTCAGTTACAACTTCCCAGAGATTACCAGACAGCAGTAACATGCACCACTGTTACAGAAGAGAGATATATCGACACATACCAGAGAAATTTATAGCCTCCCCGCTGTTTGGCTAAAATGATAACCACAAAATGCTACAAATCCCCCGCAGTCTGATGAATCAGGGAGGCTATCAGAAGACTGCCAAGGCCAGGGGTGAGGAGATGTTTGTCCAGAAGAGCAGGCCACAGCCAAGCAGAGACGTGAGGGTTGATTAAGATTCAGGAGACTTGTCCACGCAACACTTCCCTCAGGAAATTAAGGCGGATTTAATCCCATTACCTGTTACAATTCAGACAGGGGATTGGTGAAAGATCAAGAGGAAAGATGCAAACATGTCACAACAATCAGAGGGGAACCCTGGACAAACGCCTTTTAGAATATTCAAGCCACGAAAGGCCTCCTGGTTTAGGGTGTATGTTTGCTCGCTGAGCTGTAGGTTTGATATCCAGACGTTTCATTACCTGGCTAGGTAACATCATCAGTGGCGACCTCCAAGTGAAGCGAAGCTGTTGTCTCCTGCTTTCTATTTATATCTTTCTGCTGAATGGGGTTCCTGGGATTTGTGGTGATGTCATTTCCTGTTCATTTTCTGAGGGGTTGATTGATGGCATCTAGATCTATGTGTTTGTTTATGGCGTTGTGGTTGGAGTGCCAGGCCTCTAGGAATTCTCTGGCATGTCTTTGCTTAGCCTGTCCCAGGATAGATGTGTTGTCCCAGTCAAAATGGTGGTTTTTTTCATCCGTGTGTAGGGCTACGAGGGAATTCCTAGAGGCCTGGCACTCCAACCACAACGCCATAAACAAACACATAGATCTAGATGCCATCTATCAACCCCTCAGAAAATGAACAGGAAATGACATCACCACAAACCCCAGGAACCCCATCCAGGAGAAAGATATAAATAGAAAACAGGAGACAGCAGCTTCGCTTCACTTGGAGGTCGCCACTGATGATGTTACCTAGCCAGGCAATGAAACGTCTGGATATCAAACCTACAGCTCAGCGAGCAAACATACACCCTAAACCTCAACCTGAGCTACAAACCTGGTCTCCTGGTTTTCCAACGTTCCTAGAAGGAGCATGCTCATTGGCATGGTCTCGTTCCAAGTCAGCTTGTGCCCATTCTAAAAGATGAAAGACTTAACAGCAAACTAGGTTTGTTCAATATATCATTTCAGTTGCGTGACACTGTAACCTTTTGCTATAAAGTCTGTGTCCTCTGGTCATGCTCCACAACCACCTGATGAAGGAGCAGCGTTCTGAAAGCTCGTGCTTCCAAATGAATCTGTTGGACTGTGACCTGGCATTGTGTGATTTTTAACCAGTGCATCTTGTGAGTGAACTCAGCAACATTTTACAAGAAACAGGAACCTTTTCAAGGACTGAACTTCCTCAACAACTAGCAGTGAAAGGCTTTTCAATTTTCCAGGAGTGAGGAACTTCAGCTTGCCAGCTAGATTGGAGAATTCGCTTTGAGGGAGATTAGGGAGAGTTCCCCAAAATCAGGATGGGGTCCTGACAGGGTAGAGAAGGAGAAACTGGTCTTGCTGGCGAGGGAAGAGCTGGGCACAGGTTTGAGGTGGATGGAAATGAAGATGTGAGGAGGAGCCTGTGAGTGCAGCGAGTGAACAAGACTCAGAGTGTGGTGGAGGCTGGTCCAACTGAGGCACTTGCATTATTGTCTGGAAAGGAGGAACGGGCGGGGTTACGGCAGGGAATGGACCCTGGCCTCGCTACTCCTCAGGAGAGCTGCAAAAGGCTGAATGGCCTTTTCCTATGCTGTTCACAATTCAGTGAAAAGCTGCCACACTCCAGAGCGCTGTCTCAGCCACAGAACAGACCCTCCACTCCTATTCATCTCATTTCAAAGAGACCTCCCCCCAGACAGCGATGATTTAACAGTCATAACATTCACTCCTGCAAAAGCAATTTTCTCACAAGGCCCTGCATTCTTTGAATACCCAATACATCCCCTCTAATCCTGCCCATTGATCATGGCAGACCTTGAGGTGACCGTTAACTCCAACTGTGTGCACAGTCAGTGGGGGCAGCTTTAAGAAAGTAAAAGCAGCCCATGTTTTAAACACAGACAGTTTCACACAAACACACAGACAGACAGACACACACACATAGAGTTTCACACAGACACAGTTTCACACAAACACAGACACACACATTCTCACACACACAGTTTCACACAGACACACACACACACAGACACACACACACAGTATAGCAATTCGAATCTTACTGTGCTCTAGGCTCCCTCAGGATCTCCAACCTCCCAGACAAACAGAAGGTGCATCAAACAGTTATGAAATCCTGGAACATCAGTCAACGAAGACACATCATACCCACAAGCATTTCGTGAGGCACAAAATATGAGGACATTACGGAACCAAATTATAGGCTGTTCTGTTATAACACACGTTTCGTTAACGTGAATTCGCTGTAACGTGATTGACAAACTGGGGGCGCTGTTTCTATAGCGGGAACTTTTAAAACGTGTGTTGGCTGTAACACAATTAGAGCGCCAACGTTTTTAAGCGCTGTTTCTAAAGCACAATTTTTCTATAATGTGAGATCGCACAAGAACGCAACCATCGCGTTATAGAAGAACTACTTACATTAGATGGTGTTCAGCTACAATAAGAGGAGGAGAAGCTGGGCTGAGGTTACTGTTTACAGAAAGTTGCAAGAACTGTAGATTTCTAATTAACTGAAAATCTGAAGTTGAGGTGACTTACTTTGACTTTTTCACCAATTCCCTTTAACAACATTTTGTTTAGATCAGAGTGGTGCTGGAAAAGCACAGCAGGTCAGGCAGCATCTGAGGACCAGGAAAATCGACCTTTCAGGCAAAAGCCCTTCATCAGGAATATGGGCAGGGAGCCTCCAGGGTGGAGAGATAAATTGGAGGGGGGGGGTGGGAGAAGGTAGCAAAGAGTAAGCAGATGTATGTGGCTGTGGTAGCGAGTCCGTTTCAGGATATGGTTGAAGAGCTTCAGGGCCAAGCAGATGACATGGGAGGGAGCAGTGAGAGACAGACTCACTGAGATTCTTGTGGAGAGAGGAGCATTTTGTTTAGTTCAAACACAATTTTCAGGAACCAGAGGGAATCTTGCTTTCGAAGCACTTCGGAAATTAAGAGTGACCTTGTAAAATACAGGAAGAACGGATCTCCGAGTGGCAATACCACAGGACCTTCTCCCTACAAAGGCAGGGAAAGCAAAGATGATGGATGATTTCAAAAGGATGGATGGACACTTGGGGAAAACAAACTAGGAATGGCATGGAGGCTCAGTGGTTAGCACTGTTGCCTCACAGTGCCAGGGACCCAGGTTCGATTCCAGCCTCGGGTGACTGTCTGTATGGAGTTTTCACATTCTCCCCGTGTCTGCGTGAGCTTCCTCCGGGTGCTCCGGTTTCCTCCCACAGTCCAAAGATGTGCAAGTTAGATGGATTGGCCATGCTAAATTTCCTATAGTCTCCAGGGATGTGCACATTGGGTGGGTTACAGGGACTGGCTGAGATGCTCTTCAGAGGGTTGGTGTGGACTCAATGGGCTGAATGGCTCTGCTTCCACACTGAAGGGATTCTTTGACTGACAGGCTCTGGGAATGGATGAGGGGAACACAGCAAAGGAATGGGACTGATTGGATTAATTTACATGGACCGAACGGCTTCCATCCATGTTATAATGATTCTCCAACTCTGAAGACTCTAGAGACAAAGCAACAATCCAATACAAAAGCAATCCCACAATTTCCCCCCATTTGGAGCCATACATGTACTTCTCTTTCTCACTGTATTTTCCAACAATCTGAGTCAGGCTACATTTTTTAAAATGGTAGCATTGGAAAAATGCTCAGGAAGGAAACTTGCTTTTTGATTGATTTTAGTGGTAATAAAGAGACTTAACAAACCCAAGTCACCAATACCAAACACACAAACAACAAAAATCAACATTGGATACAGTCAGGCGGAGGTGGGTACTATAGATGCCAGAGATTAGAGTGGTGCTGGAAAAGCACAGCGGGTCAGGCAGCATCCGAGGAGCAGGAGAATCGATGTTTCGGGCAAAAGCCCTTCATCGGGAATAGATACAGTCAATTGTCCTGTACAACCCGAATTTTATTAAATAGAGGTTGCAAACCCATACCGCAGACTGGTAGAGCAGAAACTAGCTCATGCATTTCAGAATAGTCTTGCAAAGAGAATGAAGACAGAATATGAAACAAAGTTAACATCAAAACCCTGCCTGCATATCAATTCCATCTCTAGCATTACATGATTAACAAGAACACTTCTGACTCTTAGTGAGTCTCTGGAGCACATGGGAACTTGGGAATCTCAGGGATTGTTCCTGTGATTTATATATATTCCGGTTGCACTCATTAAGGTCTCAATCTCAGAAACACCACCTCAATGGTATTTCCTTGGCACTGATTAAATATTCTCACAGTCTTAAATATTTGATGAAAGCCTGATAAACACACTATAAATCTTAGCTCTCCACCACCACCATGCATGTACCTTATGTCTCCTATGAGTTCTGTTTTATTGTTCAGTCACTGCTGGGGTTTCCCACATTGAATATTACAATTCTGCAGATAGCCTCATATGTTTTTCTCTGATCTTGCAGAACACAGGCTGAACACAGAACGAAGCCAACTCCAACTTAACAACCTGTTTAGTTTGTGTGTGCGATACAGGAACAGAATAAAGTTAGTGTGCATGTCACTCTATTTTGTCCCAATCCCATCATGATACGACAATAACAAAGGTCCTATGCTATCCCTGTTGACAAGCTAAATACACGTTTCGTTCTCGGAAATCATGGAAAATAATGAAGGTGGTAAGCTTCGGAAGGGTCCTCTTTATCTGACTTGTTCTGCAGGTTGATCACCTGCTTCTGGTGTGGAGTTCCCTGGAAACTATCCCTTACTGAGCATCTGTGAATAAAAAGGAGAAAGCAAACCAAACTGCCATTTCAAACAGGCGAAAGTGAGGACTGCAGATGCTGGAGATTAGAGTCTCGATTAGAGTGGTGCTGGAAAAGCACAGTAAGTCAGGCAGCATCCGAGGAGCAGGAAAATGATGACGGGCTCCTGCCCGAAACATCGATTTTCCTGCCCCTCGGATGCTGCCTGACCCGCTGTGCTTTTACAGCACCACTCTAATCTTGATTGCCATTTCAAACGTTCAATCTCTCCACCACTGACATCAATGTGAACACGCAATGCACTTCAGCAACTCACTTAAGGCTCCTTCAACAGCAACTTCCAATCCAGCAACCTCTACCATCTGGAGGGACAAGAGCAGTAGACATATGGGAACACCACCACTCGCAAGTCCCCCTCAAAGACATGCTCCCCATCCTGACCTAGAAATTATTCAAAGTTCCTTCACTGTCACTGAGTCCAAATCCCGGAACAGCAGCGTGGGTGTCTACAACACATGGACAGATGACTAAACCTAACTCTACCGCAAGAAGGCAGCTCAACATCATCATCTTCTCCTGAGGAGAGGAGCAAGTTTTTTTATTGAAGAAAAATCTCCAGCAAATCAATTGAGTGTTTATTGGAAAGGGAAACTCATCACAGTTGCATCGGTATTGTCATTAGGCAGTTGCAGGATTGGGAAGATGTTTGCTTAGATATTCGAATCTCTGGAGAGCAATCCACATCAGCCTTTTACTGAATCAGATGTTTTGATCAGGTCAATGAATCGGGAGTGTGGCGCTGGAAAAGCACAGCCGGTCAGGCAGCATCTGAGGAGCAGGAGAATCGACGTTTCGGGCATAAGCCCTTCATCAGGAATGAGGCTTGTGGGCCAAGAGGGCTGAGAGATAAATGGGAGGGGGTGGTGAGGCTAGAGGGAAGGTAGCTGAGGTTGCGATAGGGAGATGGAGGTCAATGAAAACAGTGAATGCTGTTATTTGACACAATTTTTCCTCAGACTTTCTTGGAAACCGAGATCCTGAGACAGTGTGCTCCTGTGGAAGGTCCAAAGCCAGAACGCGTCTCTGGGAGAATTTCCTCAGCCACAGGAAGTAACTGATTCAGGAGTACGTACATCAGGATTTTCCCAGCTGTGGATAGAAGGGAAAGTTTCTCAATAGTTTCCAAAGCATCAAGCACGTCTCATCTTAAAGAGAGTTACAAGTGTGGATTGCTGAAGTTAGGGCTGATGGTAGATTGGAGCTGGTTGGTTCAATATTCTCCTCCCAAATCCATACGATGAGTGCATGGAGAGTTCGCCCTGACATGCACCAGTATCAACCTTAATGATGGAGAGGAGCGTATTCAAACGGGTGTCAATCCAATCACTGCCCACTTGTTCTCAAAACAAGCTTCTGCATTCCGGACCCCACAAGCTCCAACGGGTGGCATGCGCCAACTGCCCAAAGATCCATAGGTTGAGAATCTAGCCTGTTCAGTCCCAGATATAAGGCAGAGGAACCGAAGTAGGCCATTCAGCCCATCCCGCCATTCAATGAGATCGTGGCTGATCTGATAATCCTCAACTCCACTTTTCCCTCATGACCTTTGATTTTCTTACTGATTAAAAAGCTGCATATCTCAGCCTCAAATGTATTTAATGACCCAGCCTGTGGTGAAGAATTCCACAGATTTGTTGCCCTTTAGTAGTGGAAATTCCTCCTTATCTGTGTCTTAAATGTGTAACCCCTTACTTTGAGATTATGCCCTCTAGTCCTAAACTCTCCCACAAGTCCCTCGAAGACTCAAGGCAGAACCCCAAGACTCTGAAGGTGATATTGTCCTCGAGTCGAAGGGCTGGGTTTGGTCGGGCCTAAGGAAATGCTCCATTGCCTTAAACCCAGGATGTTATCCAGGATGTGAGCATGTGTCCAGACAGTCCATCACACCCAAGCTACATCTCACAAAAGTGTAAATTCTGCCTTTTCGACATTTCATTGTTAAATTCAATTTATTAGCAACATGGTGATTAAAAAAAACCCAAACATTCCTGTCATAAATGCCAAAATATGACACCACAGTAAAGTACAGCACATAAGTGGGCGGCACGGTGGCACAGTGGTTAGCACTGCTGCCTCACAGCGCCAGAGACCCGGGTTCAATTCCCGCCTCAGGCGACTCTCTGTGTGGAGTTTGCACATTCTCCCCGTGTCTGCGTGGGTTTCCTCCGGGTGCTCCGGTTTCCTCCCACAGTCCAAAGATGTGCAGGTCAGGTGAATTGGCCATGCTAAATTGCCCGTAGTGTTAGGTAAGGGATAGATGTAGGGGTATGGGTGGGTTGCGCTTCGGCGGGGCGGTGTGGACATGTTGGGCCGAAGGGCCTGTTTCCACACTGTAAGTAATCTAATCTAATCTAATAACGACTCCTGTAACTGGATTTATATTTGCTGAGGAATGAATCAATAGAATTTCTCTAAAAGCCCAGGATGCTTCGTATGTGAATCACATGACCTGAGATTAACAGACTGATTCTTGGGATGGCAGGACCATGTATGAAGAGAGACTGGATTGGCTAGGTCTTATAATCACTGGAGTTTAGAAGAATGACAGCGTGTATCTCGTAGAAACGTATAAAATTGTAACAGAGCTACACAAGAGTAGATGCAGGAAGGATGTTTTCAGTAATAGGGGAGACTGGAATGAGGGGTTACAGTTTAAGGCCACAGGGGAAGCCATTTAGGATTGAAATGAGAAAAATTCTTCACCCAGAACCTGTGGAATTCTCTGCTGCTAGAAGCAGTTGAGACTGAAACATTGAATGTTTTCAACGAGTTGGATACAATTCTTCGGGTCAAAAGATATGGGGAGAAAGCAGGAAGAGGGGACTGAGGTGGGCGGTCAGCCATAATCAGATCGAATGGAGGATGAGGCTCAAGGGGCCCAATAGCTCACTCCTGCTTCCATTTTTTATGTTTCTACGATAATAGATGTCCCTGTTATACCAGAGGGCTGTTTCCAACTGACTAACTGTGGGGAGTACCAATCTCTTGATAAACACAGCCTGCTGTCCCTACTGTCAAAGACACTACTTTACAGGAATGTAGAATTGAGGTTAATCAGCCGTGAGCCTGAGCAAGCTGGATGGACAGAGTGGCCTACGCTTGTTCCTTGTTAGGAAGTTTGTCTGCCTTAGGCTACTTTTCTTCGAGCTTCCACAGAGGCGGGCTCACAGGTGACGAGGTAGAGTTTACTCCCGGAGCAGCGGCCAACTGCAAGATTTCCACATTGCAGTCATCCATTTTATTAAGGCCTGAATTGCTGCATGTCAATGCCAAAAATGTTTTTTGAGTGGTAAAGGCAGCTTTTTGTGTGAGGGGCTGTGCCCATGTGAGAGTGGCCAAGTAGGACAGACAGAATGGAATCAGCAGAGATAACAATGGGACCATCTGCTTCAGAGAAAGAAGTCACATGACACCACGATATAGTCCAACAGGTTTATTTGGAAGCACTTGCTTTCAGAGTGCTGCCCCTTCGTCAGGTGAAATGAATTGAATTGAATTGAATTTATTGTCATGTGTACCGAGGCACAGTGAAAAGCTTCGTCTTACGAGCAATACAGGCCGCTCATAGAGTTAAGTAGCATAGAGAAGTAAATAATAGGTAAACAGCAGCAAAAACAAAAACACAGGTACAGGCAAATGTTAAGAGTTTGAGAGTCCAGTCAGTATTCTAACAGCAATAGGGTAGAAACTTACAAAACCGGCTGGTGCATGTGTTCAGACTTCTGTACCTTCTCCCCGATGGTAGAGGTTGTAGAAAAGCATTGGCAGGGTGGGATGGATCTTTGAGAATGCTGGCAGCCTTTCCTTGACAGCGGGCCTGGGAGGTGGATTCTACAGATGGGAGGTTGGCCTTCGTGATTGTCCGGGCCAAGTTCACCACTCTCTGTCACCATCTCCGACCTTGAATGGTACAGTTGCCACACTAGGTAGTGGTACATCCAGCCATCTCTCCAGTGGAGGGAAGCGCACAGGCACAGAACTTGTAGATGGAGAGACGACTGCAAGATAATTCCAAGTAATTAAGAGTGTCAAAAGATCGTACAAATGGTGTGAGTTGAGTGTCGGGAGGTGGAATAGCAAGTTTTTGCAAGTGATCAAAAGTGTCAGACTGTGTGAGTAAAGTCGAAATGTGTGGCGCTGGAAAAGCGCAGCAGGTCAGGCAGCATCCGAGGAGCAGGAGAGTCAACGTTTCGGGCATAAGCCCTTCAGCGGCGTATGTGAAGTGTCAACAGCTGAATGGCAAGTGAGGGGATGGCCTACGATCCGATTAATTAAGGCAGAGAGATAATTACGAAAGATCAAAAATAAGATGGCACTTGAGAAAAACCAAATGGCTGGAATAACGCAACAGATATAAGAGTTGCTTCAGAGAAGGTAAAGCTAGAGACGGTGTTGATAACAAAGCTGTAAAAATGTCAAAGGCAACTGACCAGATGCAGGAAAATTGCTGCAAGATTCCCAGCGGACAATAAATTGGTCATATGAAGCAAACAGGAAGCAAGATCCGCTGACCAGTTGGTGTTAAACATCAATCAAAGCAGCGGTAAGGTACTGTCACAGAAACTAGAGCACCTACGCTTCTTGCTTTGAGAGATGATGATTTCAGCAAACAGGAGTTAATCTGTCCTTCCATATCTCCATAAAAGACTGCAGCTGAATGAGGAAAGACTTTAAAAAAAAAATTGATGGAAAAAGCTGTGACAGAATGCAGGCGACTGAACTGGATTCTACCACAGAAATTTTCCATACTGCTAGCCAGGGTCAATTGCCCATATTTGGACTGTTCAAGACGATCAGAGACAAAATGGACTAAGGATCAGTTTTGGACTACATTCATCTTATAGTAAAATAAAAATAGTTTGTCAAGCAAATAGGAAGGCAAATCTGTAAGCAGCAGCTTAACCTGAGTAGACCCACTTTAATTGGCAAATCTCCACTCCTAAGTAACAAATTGGGCACTGACTGAACAAATAACCATCGTGACATATTTTTAAGTCTCTGCTCATTGCAGTTATTGAAATCAAAAACTGTTCACCGACAGAATGTTTCAGTGTCTCCATGATCATGGATTGGATGACACATAAAAGAACAACCATTTAGTTGTGTCTTTATAACCGAGTTTGGAAATGAAACGTGGGGATAGAAGAGTAGGAATTAGTCTGCACTTTCAAGTTTACTGTCCAAACTTCACAGAGAGGCACTGTTGTAAATTAGCAGATGCTAATGATGCAGTGACTAATTTTGGTTGTTTATCGATAGACTAAACAGCCTATTCACAACCCAATAACAAAATAGAATGTCTTGAAAACTTGGATTGATGTTGAATAAACCTGGATATATTTTTGAGGTGGGTGCAAGTTCATACAGGTTAATACATGCTGGATGGAACGATTCTAAAGCTCATCGTGTTTTCTTTCTCACTACTGAAGGGGCTTTCAACAAAGCCAACTCGCAGCTTTTCAAACCAAACAGCAGCGTTTTGAAATTGGGGCTTGTCACAGCTTGTTGACAAAGATCAGATTGTGACTTAAATTGCCTGTGCTCAGGCCAGAATGCCTTAGAAAGGTGCAAATCCCCACTGGGGGTGGGGGGGTGTTCCCTTTCTGACCTCAAAAATGCAACTGGTTTGTACGCAGTCTGCTTTCTCAACATTATCCAGGACCTCCTTCAGCTGATGGCTCTGTTAACTTTCTTTTAAACAGCTTTAGGAGAGGGGTACATTTGTAAAGTTTTGCACTTTGACCCTGTCTCAGAACTTGCTTTTATTAATGAGACTGGTGACCTTTGATGGAGGGGTAGCTGCTAGATTACAGTCAGATATAACCACTGAGATGCCCCTGTGCTCAGTCTTGAGATTTACCTTGTGACGTAATTCAATAAAGTGAATCAACCCAAGCTGTACTTGGGTATCCCTTCTTGATAATGTAATAAAATTCTATAAAAGGCCTGCCCTCAGCATCTGCCTGACCTTACACAAAAACAGACTCAAGTCACACAACACCAGGTTATAGTCCAACAGATTTATCTGAAATCACAAGCTTTCGGAGCGCTGCTCCTTTGTCAGGTGACCCTGCGGCCTTCCGAAAGCCTGTGATTTCAAATGAACCTGTTGGGCTACAACCTGGTGTCGTGTGACTTCTGACCTTATCCACCCCAGTCCAACACTAGCACCTCCACATCATGGCTACACAAGATTCTCTGTGATAACTTCAGGTGTCACTTAGTTCCCCAGCAGGGATTGCACCTTCAGCTGCTTAAGCTCTGGAATTCTGTCCCAAAACCTCTTTCCAATTTCTTTTAAGAAGCACATTTGGCCCTCTGATCGAATACTGACTAGCTCAATGTGAAATCATTGCCACCCAGTAGAATCTTTTACTCTTTTAAAAGGCACTACAAAATGACAGTTGTTGTTGTGCACGTCCATCACAATGCCATAAAATTCCAAAAGCAAGCTTATAACCCATTACCTCACTCATCAGTGTGACATGCCTGCGTAATTCACTGTACGCACTGATACTTTTTGAATAATACAAAGCGCTACTATTTTGTTTTCTTTATATCTGACATCAGAAATGTCACATTATCTGGTCATTATCACATTTTTTGTTTGTAGAGTCTTGCTGTGTGCAATTTGGCTGCCTCAGTCCCTGTATTACAACACTGACTACTTTTCAAAAGCATTGGCTGCACAGCACTTTGAGACATCTGGTAGTTGCAAATAATGCTATGTAAATGCATCTCTTCCCTTTTCTGTTTAAAAGTGTATGTAATGTATCCAGAAAGTCAAACCTTTCATAGAGTCGTACTGCTGTACAGCACAGAAACAGACCCTTCGATCCAACTTGTCCATGATGACCAAATATCCCAAATTAATCTAGTCCCATTTGCCAGCACTTGGCCCATATCCCTCATAACCCTTCCTATTCATATACCCATCCAGATGCCTGTTAAATGTTTGCAATTGTATCAGCCTCCACCACTTCCTCTGGCAGCTCATTCCAGACACGTACCACCCTCTGCATGAAAAGGTTGCCCCTTAGGTCCCTTTTATATCTTTCCCCTCTCATCCTAAACCTATGCCCTTGAGTTCTGGACTCCCCCACCCCACGGAAAAGACCTTGCCTATTTACCCTATCCACGCCCCTCATGATTTTGTAAACCTCTATAAGGTCACCCCTCAGCCTCCAACACTCCAGGGAAAACAGCCCCAGCCTGTTCAGCCTCTCTCTGTAGCTTAAAACCTCCAAACCTGGCACCAGCATTGTAAATCTTTTCTGAACCCTTTCAAGTTTAACAACATCTTCTCTATAGCAGGGAAACCAGAAGTGAACA
The DNA here is from genome assembly GCF_047496795.1 of Chiloscyllium punctatum. Classification (NCBI taxonomy): domain Eukaryota; kingdom Metazoa; phylum Chordata; class Chondrichthyes; order Orectolobiformes; family Hemiscylliidae; genus Chiloscyllium; species Chiloscyllium punctatum. The sequence continues at coordinate 99,706,802 of NC_092749.1, read as the reverse complement.
CAGTATTTCATCTGAATAGGTAAAAACATGACAGATTCTAAATGAAAAGTCAATATGTTAATGGGTAACATGTTCAAAATGTCAGGAGAGGGGGGCGAAATGTCCACAGAACCTTCTCATGCCCTGTGGAAATAACTCAGCTTTCCAATTCACCATGGGAAATGCCGCAACACACCAGCACAAAAAGCATTGTCATATATTTTAGATCTTTACCAATAAATCACTTGATGGGACATGTGTTCAACTCAGAAGTTAGGATAAGTTCCTCATTAGACTGCACTCTGTGTGTCTACTTGTTAGCGCATGAGGTAGGCTTTAGATTTTCACATCAAAAAATATGCTACACAATCCCCAAAACACTGAATCTACATACAGTTTGTTCATAAACCAACTGGTTCAGTTTAGAGCTACCAATGTTTCTGAAGGCATTCGCACATTTTTACATTTTATTTCTCGAAATTGGCAGGTTAGAAATTGGGAAGAGAGACATTCTCACACAGTTGCAATTATAATCTCTTTAATAATGGGCAGAAGGATACATCGCAATACACTGCGTAGCGTTCTGCCTCTGAGCCAGGAACACAAGGATCAAGCCCCATTCCAGGAAAGTGTGCACATTATGAGGGCAAGAGTTCATCAGCTTGCTAATCCTTCCAACCTATTCAATGACAGGCAGTAAGGGCAGAGGAAATTTCTGGGTCAACCCCCCACCATCTCTATCCCGAGCTCCAAGGCTACAGCATGCTTGTAAAAGTCTTTATTGGTTGGGGAGACCACTTAGCTAGGTGGCCAGTGTGTGCCAGGCTGGTGGCAAGTGCAGGGTTCAATCCTTGCCCAGCTAGTACAGTTTCACAGCCTGTCTCCTTGATCTTCCAGGAGAAAGTGAGGACTGCAGATGCTGGAGATCTGAGCTGAAAACGTGTTGCTGGAAAAGCGCAGCAGGTCAGGCAGCATCCAAGGAGCAGGAGAATCGACGTTTCGGGCATCAGCCCTTCTTCAGGATCTTCCACCAGCCCGAAACTTGTGAACAATGAATACTTTTCTTGTTTATTCATTCACAGGATGAGGCCATCGCTGACTAGGCCAGCATTTATTGCCCATCCCTAATTGCCCAGCAGGCAGGTAAGAGGCAACCACATCGCTGTGGGTCTGGAGTCACATGTAGACCAGACCGGGTAAGGATGGCAGTTTCCTTCCCTAAAGGACGTTAGTGAACCAGATGGGTTTTTCCAACATTTCACCATGGATTTGTGGTCATCGTTAGATGAACTTTTTATACTCAAATATAATATGGGGCATTATATTGAGGCTGTTGGTGAGGCCTCCTGTGGAGTACTATGTCCAGTTCTTGCCCTGTTATAGAAAGGATGTTACTAAACTGGAGAGACTGCAGAAGAGATTTACCAGGATGTTGCTGGAAATGGAGGGCTGGAGTTATAAGGAGAGTCTGGATAGGGTGGGATTTTTTTCCTGCAGTGTAGGAGGTTGAGGGATGACCTAGTAGAGGTTTATAAAATCACGAGGGGCATTGATAAGGTGAATGGCAGGTGTGTTTTCTCTAGGATGGGGGATTTCAAAACTATGGGGCATTTTTATGGTGAGGTGAGAAAGATGTGAGGGGCACTTTTTTTCACACAGAGAGTGGTTGGTGTGTGAAATGAACTCCCCGAGGAAGTGATGGATGCGGGTACAGTTACAATGTTTAAAAGACACTTAGATGATTACATGAATAGGAAAGGTTTGGAGTAATATGGATCAGGAGCAGGTAGGTGGGACTAGTTTAGGATTATGGTCAGCACAGACTGAAGCTTCTGTTTTCATGTTGTAAGATTCTGAACTCCAGATTTTTACTGAATGCAAATCCCACCATCTACACTGGTCAGATTCAAACCTGGGCATGTTTGCTTGATTGACAGTCCCATGATAATACCACTAGGCCATGATCTCCTATTCGAATACTGGTCCAATCTGTCTTGTATACCTCAAAATGGAACTCCACTGTGTTCATTTCCAAGCATTGTTAGTTTTTTCTTCCCCTCTAGCCTACCCATGGTGAAGATCAGCCATCTCAATCAAACTTGCTCAGGAACATAATTCAAGAAGATGATGATAAATTGAAAAGTCATTAAATCAGAATGCTAATTTGTTTTTTTTCTCTCTCTCTCTCTCCCCCCCACCCCCCCCCACCCCCCCCCCCCCCTGCCCCACGCACACTGCCTGAGAGTGTTTCCATGTGTTCTATTTCAATTTCAGATATCTAGCCTCCACAGTATCTGATATCCAGCAATTCGGAGTTATTTGTCCTGAGTGTGCTGCCAATTGATTCCAACGTCAAGGTCCAGGAGATAGTGGAGAGATCCAACCCCAGGCCTCAATCACACAGGGTCAGCATGACACCAGAACTGAGAGGAGACTAGGTAAAAACAATGGCTGCAGATGCTGGAAACCAGATTCTGGATTAGTGGTGCTGGAAAAGCACAGCAGTTCAGGCAGCATCCGAGGAGCAGTAAAATCGACATTTCGGGCAAGAGCCCTTCATCAGGAATACAGGCAGAGAGCCTGAAGGGTGGAGAGATAAATGAGAGGAGGGTGGGGGTGGGGAGAAAGTAGCACCCCACATCTTTGGACTCTGGGAACACCCAGAGGAAACCCACACAGACACGGGGAGAATGTGCAAACTCCACACAGATGGTTGCCGGAGGCTGGAATCGAACCCAGGTCCCTGGCATCTTGAGGTAGCAGTACTAACCACTGAGCCACCGTGCACCCCAAGATACTACTTAAAACCTTGATAAACGGTGACCGTCTATCCCAATATCACCGTATGATGCCTTGGCATCTAGAATATAAAGCTAGGATCTCAACAGTGTGGAAGCAGGCTATTCAGCCCATTGAGTCCAGACTGACCCTCCAAAGAGCATCCCATCAAGATCCACCATATCCCTGTAACCCCACATTTCCCACCTAGCCTGCACATCTTTGGACTCTGGGAACCCTCACAGACACAGGGAGAATGTGCAAACTCCACACAGATGGTTGCCAGAGGGTGGAATCGAACCTGGGTCCCTGGCACTGTGAGGCAACAGTGCTAACCACTGAGCCACCATGCCACCCTTAGTTTGCCTCATAACTCGCCCATGGAACACTCCGGGTTGTCCTCTGACACTAGAAGGTGCTACGTAAGCACAGGGTGTTGTTGTTGACTCTTTCAAATAAACAGCCAGAGAAGTGCACACAGCACACGTCAACTCCTTGCTCAGGCTGCCAAACAGAGGAACAATATGGAGATGGAAAATTGCTCCAGGTAGATTCGGAGGTTAGCACAGCAACTAGTAAACAAAGCTGCACAATGCATCTTCTCATATTTATTTTCCAAGCTCCAAAGCCAGGCAGTTGCTTTGGAATGATTTCATTGCATGGCCCAGTGATCCAGATAATTTTCCCCTCAGTGGCAGTGCATTCCTGCACTTCCAGTTTTTCCACTGCACTCCAAGCCAGCAAATGAGCTTTTAGGAAACTTTCCAATGATTGGGCAGGATTTGTAACTAGCTCCACAATTTCTTCGACTAGTCTGTGAATTACTCCAACGTGCAAGACTGATATGATAATCAGACAGTCACGTTCATAACTTTGGAGGCTGCTTGGAGTCTGAAGCCAACATCCAGTATTCACAACCCCACCCTCAGTGTAAACAGGATAGAATGATGCGCAAAACTGCTCAATTGGTTGTAGTCCTACCAAATCTGGGGACATGAGTATCTCGCTGGTCCTGATGAAGGGCTTTTGCCCGAAATGTCGATTTTCCTGCTCCTCGGATGCTGCTTGACCTGCTGTGCTTTTCCAGCACCATTCTAATCTTGGCCCTTAATCCCAGCAACCAAACCAGTGAATTTTCATAGTAGTGATTCCAAGACACATATTGGACATGTGCAGACTTCCTTCGGTGCTCAGTTCAGAGTTCTCCAAATAATGCAGAATTTTTAAAACAATCAAAAGAGACAACAGATTTGATCTATGTTATGCTTTAAATGGGAGGGCACGGTGACTAGCACTGCTGCCTCACAGTACCAGAGACCCGGGTTCGATTCCAGCCTTGGGCAACCGTCTGTGTGGAGTTCACACATTTTCCCCAGGTCTGCGTGAGTTTCCTCCAGGTGCTCTGGTTTCCTGCCACAATCCAAAGATGGGCTGAGTTAAAAATTACACAATACCAGGTTGGGCAATTTAGCATGGCCAGTTCACCTAACCTGCGCATCTTAGGACTGATGTGGAGGAGCTAGTGTTGGACTGGGGTGGACAAAGTTAAAAATCACACGACACCAGGTTATAGTCCAATAGGTTTATTTGGAAGCATCAGACCTCAGGTGGTTACGATGAAGGAACAGCGCTCCGAAAGCTAGTTAGGTGAATTGGCCATGCTAAATTGCCCATAGTGTCCAAAGATGTGTTGGTTTGGTGCATTAGTTAGGATAGTGGTATGGATCTGGGTGGGTTGCTCTTCGGAGAGTCAGTGTGGACTTGTTGGGCCAAATGGCCTGTTTCCACACTGCAGGGATTCTATGAAATTTCCAAAAGATTATTCAGAAAAAAAGCAGACGTATTTCAGGAGGGAAAGAATTGAGAGATACGGAAAGAGAAAGGACACAAAGACTTTAGGTCAAATCAAAAAAGAGACAGGGCTTCTGATTTAAACATCCAATATGAATAGATTGTTACCCTAGAATCAGCCAAATGTTGGCATTTAAAACTGGCTTTATAGTCACATGTACTGAACTGAGTACAGCGAAAAGTTTACAAGTCACCATTTACAGCGCCATCCTAGGTAGGAGGTCCATAGGTACAGAGTCTTCAGTATAAGTTTTCTTTGGGGGGGTAGCCTTATTAAAAATAAAGAAATAAAACATCAAGCATCACCGATTGTAGGCACAAATTAGAAAATCGCAAAATAAAAAGATCTGCCTTTTCACGTCGTGCTTTATTCTTTACAAACCTTACTCAACGAGTTATTTCTAGAACTGGGCACATATTCACACACCAGCCTTGCAAGCCTGATGATAGATATTTTTAATCAAGCTAATTCAGGGACGTTAGGACATACATCTCTGGAACAGGTCAGACTTGAACCCAAATCCTGTAGCTCAGGGAGAAGGACTTGACCACTTGCCACAAGCACTCTCAAGGCTGATGAGAGATGAGGGTGATTCAAGAGCTTGCATCTCATCGGCCTGTGACTCAACCTTGCTCAGAGGCAAAAACAGAAGCTGCTGGAAAATCTCAGCAGCTCTGGCAGCGTCTCGTGGAGAGAAATCCGAGATAATGTTTCAGGCCTGGTGACCCTCGCTCAGAACCAGCGGTGGTGAGGAAATTGTTGGTTTTTATGCAGAAGAAAGAGGGTGGGTATGCAGGAGAGAGAGAAAGAGAGAGAGGGAGATCGGGGTAAATGATAGGTGAACATAGGGCCCAAGGAGAGACAATGACAGTTGGACAGACAAAGAAATGGATAGCAATCTGACTAGGAGGGTGGATAGCTGTTAATGGAGATTGTTAGTGGCTGACAATGGGTTGTCTGTAATAGCAGACTATGTGATAACATGTCCTGGTGTGGGAGGGTTGGGGTAAGGACATGGGAACCTCAAGCCCAAAACTGTTGAACTCGATATTGAGTCCAGAAGGATTCCCAAGTGGAAAATGAGGTGTTGTTCTTCCAGTTTTTGCACTGAGATTCCCTGGAGCACTGCAGCAAGCCCGGGACAGAGACATCGGTCAGTATCCGCAGCTTTTTCAGTTTTTATTTTGCTCAGAGGCAGTTATGTGCTTGCTGCGTACTGGGCTGGGGATGATCAGACAGGCGTGCTGGCGATGCATGATGATATTGGACATCAGACCTCCTCAGGGCTCCTCATGGTGCAGTGGTAGTGTCTATAACATCTGAACAAGGAGATCTAGCTTCAAGACCCACCGCTCCAGAGGTGTGTGATGCCTCACCTGAGCAGGTCAGTTAGGAAAACATCAACACCGTAGCTTACGAGGAAGAGTGAGCCCACCACTAATCTGAATTAGACCAAATGACTTGCATTTACAAAAACGCCTTTAACAAATTCAACATCCCAAGAGGCTTCATAAGAGCATTATCTGACAAAAAAAAAATGACCAAACCAAAAATAAAGACTTTAGGGCAGTTTGGTCAAAGAGGTGGGTTTTAAGAGAAATGCAGAAAGTGTTGGAGAAACTCAGCAAGTCTGGCAACATTTATGGAGAGAGTTAATGTTATGGTAAGGGTTAACGTTTCAAGTCAAATATGAGTTTTATTCAGATTTCCAGCATTTGCAGTGTTTGGCTTCTATTGGAATAGGAATTAAGAAACATCAGGAAGGGAGTAATGAAGAGACTGTGCAGACCATGGAAAGCTTTAATATTCACATTCAACCAGATTAAGAGCGACTTCATCTCTTAGGAATTACTTTTCGTCTCCAGTGAGGAGAACTTGAACACTGTATGACTTTTGCCTGCAGTAAGCAGTTTAGGGGTCAGCAATGGAATTATCCAGGGGGAAGCAATGATTTTTTTGGAATGCGTGCTTCCAGCTAAACCACAGCTCTGTAGTCTCACACCTTCAAAAGATTCCATGTGTTTCTGTCATTCAAAAACAGTGAGACACCCATTAGACTGCAAACGAGGCAACAACACCAAGCTGGGATCTGACAGTGCAGCCCTCAGTTTTACACACAAACACACTGATATACAAACACACACGTATACACGCACACAGATATACAAACATGCACGCACGCGCATGCACACATACACAGATATACAAACACACACGTGCGTGCATGCACACACAGATACACACACGCGAGCACAGGTATACATGTACACACATACACGGATACACACACACACAGATATACATGCACATACACAGATATACAAACACACACACGCACACACAGATATACAAACGCACACAGATATACAAACACACACGTGTGCACACACACAGATATACAAACACACATGTGCGCGCGCACACACGCCGACACACACACACATGAGAATTGGGGTCAATCCCACACAGTGGACACTACAGGGTACGCCTCTTTCCTACAGGCTTACATTCAGATAAGAAAACTGCACAGCACTGTACAATAACCTTGGAAGATTATCCAAGGAGGACTGGAAATGTTGATCTGTCCGCAAACACCAACAGTTGCCATGTCTACGGCAGACTCACAACAGATTTATTCCATATAGCAAGTCTAGGCCAACACAAGTGCTCTTCCAACTGTAGAAAAACTTTAATAGGAATGCTTCAGCAGGAATAAGAGATAATCCATGGGCATAGGGATAAATATTAATTTATGATTTTGAGTGTTTTAATCTCACTTCGGTACTGCAGCTAATCAGAAATGCATTGTCAGTCTATGCCTGAGTTCAGAGGTCAAGGAAATCCCATGAAACACCATTGGTGGGTCACTGCTAACAGGTGGCACATTCTCCTCACTGTCGACTTAGCTTCAGACCCTCATCCAGGTTTGCACTGTTTGGCTTCCTGGCCACACTTTCAGGTCAATTGAGGTCTCCACAGAATTTCCGCTCTGCAGGCCAGTTAATAGTTCACGAGTCGGTGAGTTTGTACTGGCTTCATTCTGCGCTGTACATCACAAGCCTTTTAGGCTGTTACTGAGTCAGGTGCAATGTAAGGTCAGTCCCTGGGTTGATATGTATGTGGAGTTGATGTCCAAAACCCAAGACTCCTCCATCCAACATGTCCTTACTGAGAGTGTCACTTACTTTATTGTCCAAATCCTGTCAGTCAAGAGTCACCCAAATTGCAAATTTCACTCCTCCAGCCCCAGCAAAGTCCCAATACTTTTATAATTATGAAACAAAACGCTCAAAGGAAATTAAAAAGGAACTTAATGCTTCACAACACAAGCAGTGGTTTAGCGTTCTGTTCGTTCTCAGCTACACAGCGACTGGCAAGTCACTGACACGGTTCCTCAGCTTCCAAGTCAGAATCACCTCGGTCTGAATCCAACATAGCCAGTGGAATGGCTGAATAAACTATTCCAGCCTTTCACAAATCTACCACCAGAAACCCACCACATGGAAGGGATCAGTAGGGGAGAGAAAGAGAGAGAGAGAGAGAGAGAGAAAAAGTACACCACCAGAGGTCAGGGGTCAAAGAGAGAGAGAGAGTGACCAACCAGAGGTCAGGGGTCAGAGAGACACCCACCAGAGGTCAGAGGCCAGAGAGAGAGAGAAAAAAGCCCACCAGAGGTTGGGGTTAGAGAGGGACCAACCAGAAGCCTGGGTTTGGAGAGCGGCCAATCAGTGGCCAGCATCAGAGAGGGAGCCACCAGAAACCCGGATCTTCCTCTACCACCAACACACAATGGCAGCAATGTGTGGTAACCCGAAGGTGTACAGTCATTCATTCTCCATCACTGGGTCAAAATGTTTTGACTCTCCTCTCGAACAGCACTGCAGCTGTGCCGACATCACATGGACTATGACGGATCAAGATAATTGTCAACCATTACCCTCTTAAGGGCAATTAGGGATGGGCACAAATTATGACCTAACTAGCAATAATCACATCTCAACAATACATTTCTAAAAACCTGCGTCAGCCTCTCTGATCTCTGCCTGAACACGAGTGTTATATTGCTACTATTAGAAGCCCTGTTGATAACTCACATTACAGTTCTAATTCCCAATTAGGAGCAATTTGCAGGGTTAAATTACTGGAGGCCTGCTCGTCGATGTTTTCCTCAGCAGAAAGTGTGCGCACATATCCGTCAAAACAAAAAGGTAACATTTTCAAATTGTTCCAAACCTTAAAGGTTCACCATGATCTGTGATTAGATTGAAATGTGAAAAAAAGTGTTGGAAATCTGTACACTGCACAATTGCAGCTTCTTTATCTGTATCATCTGTGTTTCCATGGGCTACTGAGCTGAACTTGGCATCAAGATGTTGGTCAAATAGAAACATGCAAATTGCCAGAAGCCTCCACAACAGAAAGGTGCTTCATAAATCCTGTGATCAAGACAAGCCTCCTGGCTTTTACACCCACAGGTTACCTGTCTGCACACGTGCTTATATTTAGGCATTTCAGGTTGTGTTTTGTGTAAGTGAAACTGGTCATCAGCCAAAGCAAACCAGAATAGGATATATTCCATTAGCGTCATCAGAAACACACATTAAAAAGGCTATTCATAACAAAATATCTTTCACACACCAAGTTATTTGAACCTGCGAGAAGTGGCAATTGCAAAATGTCAACAATTACATCTGAGAGAGAATTAAACAAAAAGTCACACTATGTCAAAAGCGTTTGATCTTGGACTAATCAGGACAACTTGCAAGGAATATAAATGTAAAGGGAAAACAAGATTTATACTGTATATGAGCTCAGAATAAATACAGGGTTTCCTGATGAATGCAAGACAAAAAGCTTTCTTTGTTCAGCAAGCTTTGGGCTTCCAGCTGATGAAGAGATTGAAACAAGACAAGGAGAAGGAATACAGGGCCTAGAGCTCCGATGAAACTGCAGTTTTGACACAACCTTCAGGGTTGACATTCTTAGGAACGTGCCCTTTCTTATCACAATGATTTTGTAACCGTTTCAAAATGCTTTGAGTCAAAGGGATGGGGTCATGCGAAGACAGGAAGACCCTGAGCACTGACCTTTGCAAAACCAAGCTGCTCTGAGGTGGTCGTACACATCTTGGCCCAGGCTGCCTAACTCAGTGGTAAGGAGACATGTACCACACCACAAGAACACATCGCCACTTAGTCTAACTTGACGGGACAGGGGGATGAGGCTCTTACATGAGCATTCAGGGTCTCATTGGCAGTGGTTGGTGGGGGGGGAGCTGGATGTAACTGAAGTGGCAGGGTCCCCCGCCCTCCCTCCAAATTCAATGCCCCTCCCCACCTTCCAGGTGAGAGGGCAGTAAAATGTTTTTGCCCCGTGAGTGGACAGTGTCACAACAGGCCCTGAAGAATGGTGCAGTGTCTCTGACAGAAACCTCTGGGTCTCCCCTTTTGACGGACATGTACAGGTGCCAGAATTGCTGTCAGATTTCCAGCCTCGCCACTATTAAAGTCCCAGACACTGCGTTCTAACAAAGACGGCACAAAGTGGACTGAACGCATCAGCTGAGCCGATGATTTCCCAATTGGGCATTCCTTTCACATTCCGGACATATTCGACGGTTGAAATGTCACGAGCTTCACTCACCTCTTGGCAAACATACATCCCTTTCTCCAACTTCCGACTCCGTTCCCTCGGCTCTGCTGATGACAAGTTTCATTTGAAGTGTCCTTTGAAGCCGACGTGGTTTTCCTTGGCCACTGACCAATATCCTTGGCCAAATGCACCTGCCGATTCTCTCTCAATGAAGAACTGCTGCCGAGCTCACCTTCCATTCCACAGCCACCAAGCTGTATCCTCCACCACTTCAACAAATTTAGTCTTTCGCTTCTCCTTCCATTTCCTCCAATTAATCCTCAGTCCCTCGTCCTCGCCTGGCAATTTCCCAGGGAACCAAACATTCCTTCAGCAAGGCACAGAAACCATGATGCACCTCTTCCAATGAAGTGTACGAAAATTCCGACTGACTTCCCCATTAGGAGGCAAACATCAATCGAATGAGCTCCATACAAACATCTAGTGCTCTGGAGACTGTAGTCTGGTAGAAGTGCTTTTCATTGACACAAGGGTCAAGAGACCCTAAGACCATAGGTTTATAAGAACGAAGAGCAGGATTAGGCCATCAGGTGTGTTGAGCCTGCTCTGCCATTCAATAAGGTCATGGTTGATCTTTTTGTGGACTCACTCACTCACCATAACCCTTTATTCCTTTACTGTTCAAAAACCTATCAATGAGGCAGCTCCAACTGCTTCACTGGGCAGGGAATTCCACAGATTCACAACCCTTGGGGTGAAGACGTTCCTCCTCAACTCAGTCCTCAATCCGCTCCCCCTTATTTTGAAGCGATACACTTCATTACCAACCAGTGGAAATAACCTCGCTGCTTCTATCTTATCTATTCCATTCATAACTTTATACATTTTAATAAAATTCCAATGCATATAATCCCAGGGTCCTCAATCTCTCCTCATAAGCCAATCCTCTCGACTCCCGAATCAACCCAGTGAACCCCCTCTGCGCCCCCTCCAGTGCCGGTTCATCGTTTCTCAAGTAGGCCACAGGAGACTGATTTCAGTGACTCAACAAAAGAGTTAGAGACGCCAGAAGATTTTTTTCATATAGGATAGGGTTTGGAATGCACAGCCTGAGTATGTGATGGAAGCAGATTCAATTGTAGCTTTCAAACGACAGGAGGATAATTATCTGAAAAATAAAACTTTGCAAATCTCCCGGCAGAAAGGAGAGCAGTGGGACGAGCACGAGCTGGAATGAGTGTGATGGGTCAAATGGCCTCCTGCGCTTCACCCATTCAGCTCAAAACCATGACTCCAGCTGAACTATGGCTCAGTAGTTCAACTGCCCTTTTTATTCCCGCTCTGATATAACATCTTTAGCCTCCCACCCTGCTTTAAGACCCCAAATTTGTCAAAGATTTTCCATATTCTTTCATGAAGTTCTCCCTTTGAACGTGGACTTTAGCAAATTGAGATCTTGCCCCTGGACTCAGAGAGAATGACAGCCAGCAAGCAGCCCTGGCAAAATGGACATCAATGGGATCATGGGCCAAACTCTCCCCTTGTTTGGTGTCATACCATTTACAAGTTCACTGATAACACCACCATAGTCGGTCGAATCTCATCTGGCGACGAAACAGACTACAGACAGGAGGTGGAAGACCTGGAAAAATGGTGCACTGAGAACAAACTAGCTCTCAATGCTGGCAAAACCAAGGAGCTCATTATTGACTTTCCACAGGATGTTACTCATGCTCCCCCCTACACATTAACAGCACAGAGGTGGAATAGATGGATGCACTCTTTACAAAGGCCCAACAATGTCGCTTCTTCCTCAGGCAGCTCAAATCATTTGGCACGACAGCAAATACCCTTGCCAACTTTTATAGGTGCACCATTGAGAGCATTCTGTTCTGGATGTATCAGTACCTAGTATGGCAACTGTACCATTCGAGATCGGAGATGGTTACAGAGAGTGGTGAACTCGGCCCGGACAATCACAAAGGCCAACCTCCTATCTATAGAGTCCATCTACCAGGCCACTGTCAAGGAAAGGCCGCCAGCATTCTCAAAGATCCATCCCACCCCGGCAATGTTTTTTTTAAACCGCTACCATCGGGGAGAAGGTACAGGAGCCTGAACACATGCACCAGCGGTTTCATAACAGTTTCTACCCTACTGTTGTTAGAATACTTCATGGACTCACAAATTCTTAGCATTCGCCTGTACCTGTGTTTTGGTTTTTGCCGTTATTTACCGATTACTATCTATGCTACTTAACTATGTGATCTGCCTGTATTGCTCGCAAGACAAAGCTTTTCCCTGTGCCTCGGTACACGTGACAATAAATTCAACTCAATTCAATTCATATCCATCTCAAAAGAAGATGGTTGTACTTGTTGGAGGTAAGTCATTGCAGCCCCAGGACATCATTGCAAGTGTCTTTCAGGGTAATGTCACAGGCCCAATCACTTCCACCTGCTTCATCAATGATTTTCTTCCCGTCACTCAGTCGGAGTGGTTAGCTGTGTGATGGGAATAACACTATCTACCATCTCTGCCCATAGTTCCAGATTACAACGTACATGTTAAGCTCATGTTGCCACAGCAACATGGAATCTCTGAGTGAATGGTAACACTACCATGGGGGGACATTAGCTACAGTTTCCAATCAAAACATTTTTACTAACTTTTCCCTTTGGACTACATTTCATTTCCAGAAATTTTGCTTTTTTTTTTACTTCGTTCTCCAACACCTTTGAACAGTGATGACATAGGTGACTCTTACAAAAGACCTTCTGGCTTCCTAGGCCCCAGGCTTCCTTCTAAAAGATTCCTGAATGTAAAAGTCAAAATAATAGAAAACAAATCATTGTAAACCATCAGACAACGTATTTTCTAATCGAGAGAGAGAGAGAAAGGAGGCTGGGAATTCAGCTTCGCCCATTTTGAAATGGGCTCTATTTTACATGTTATTGCAGCCTGTCTCTCTGACACTGAACAGGTCTCTCACTGACCCTCAATCTTCATGAACATCCATCCTCCAGCCCCATCCACCACACCCCTAATTGTCCAGGAACCCTGTCTCACAGGATTTAAGATTGCATTAAATATCCCCGAAGAATGGGCGCACACTTCCTTTCTCCCTCACACTCCAACCCAGCCCTCAAAGAACTATGAATCATCCAACTCCTTTCTCTGTCTCAAAGCAAAACATCAGCTCATACAATCATCAATGCTACAGCCCAGGAGGCTGTTTGGCCTACTGTGCCCATGCCAGCTTTTTCATTTCTAAATGTGGAGAAAATTCAGAAATCTGAGGTGCAAAGGGACTTGGGAGTCCTAGTCCAGGTTTCTCTTCAGGTAAACTTGCAGGTTGAGTTGGTAGTTAGGAACGCAAGTACAATGTTGTCATTCATCTCAACAGAACTAGAATATAAAAGCAAGGATATACTTCTGAGGCTTTAAAGGTCAGACCACATTTAGAGTATTATGAGTAATTTTGGGCCTCACAACTCAGGAAAGATGTACTGGCCCTGGAGTGGGTACAGAGGAGGTTCGCGAGAATGATCCCAGGAATGAAAGGCTTCACATATGAGGAACATTTGAGGACTCTGGGATTATACTCAATGGAGTTTAGAAGGATGAGGGGATCTAATTGAAACTTGCAGAATACTGAATGGCCTGGACAGAGTGGAGTTGAAAAATGTGGTGCTGGAAAAACACAGCAGGCCAGGCAGCATCCGAGGAGCAGGAAAATCGACGTTTTGGGCATAAGCCCTTCTTCAGGAATGAGGCTGGTATGCCAAGTGGGCTGAGATAAAAGGTAGGGGGGAGGAAATTTGGGGGAGGGGCGCTGGGAATACAATAGGTGGAAGGAGGTGAGGGTGATAGACCGGAGAGGGGGTGGGGGCGGAGAGGTCAGGAAGAAGATTGCAGGTCAAGAGGGCGGTGCTGAATCTGAGGGTTGGGACTGAGATAAGGTGGGGGGGGAGGGGAAATGAGGAAGCTGGAGAAATCTGCATTCATCCCATGTGGTTGGAGGGTTCCTAGGCGGAAGATGAGGCACTCTTCCTCCAGGCATCATGTGGCCAGGGTCTGGCGATGGAGGAGGCCAAGGACCTGCATGTCATTGGCGGAGTGGGAGGGGGAGTTAAAGTGTTGAGCCACGGGGCGGTTGGGTTGGTTGGTGCGGGTGTCCCAGAGATGTTCTCTGAAACGTTCTGCAAGTAGGCGGCCTGTCTCCCCAATGTAGAGGAGGCCACATTGGGTGCAGCGGATGCAGTAAATGATGTGTGTGGAGGTGCAGGTGAATTTGAACTCTGGTACTCCAGCATCTGCAGTCCTCACTTTCTCCCGGACAGAGTGGACACTGGGAAGTTGTTTCCATTAGCAGGAGAGACGGGGACCTGAAGGCACAGCCTTAGACGGAAGGGAAGAATGGAGATGAGGAGGAATGTCTTTATCCAGAGAGAGTGGTGAATCTGTGCAACTTATTGCCACAGAAGGCTGTGGAGGCCAGATCATTGAGTAGATTTAAAACAGAGATTGATAAGTTCTTGATTGCCAAGGGAATCAAAGGGTACAGGGAGAAAGTGGGAAAATGGGGTTGAAAAACCTATCAGCCATGACAGATGGGCTGAATGGCCTAATTTCTGCTCCTATGTCTTATGATCTAAAGGGCTATCCAATTATCTCGCCCCCTTGTGTTTTTTTTTTGCCTGTGACCCTGCAATTCTCCCCTCTCTAAATATGAATCCAATTCCCTTTTGACAGTTAGTACTGAGTGTGTTTTCACCAGCTTCCCAGGCAGCACACTCTAGATCACCACAACTTGCTGAGCATGTTTTTTTCACTTTGTTCCCTCGTGTTCTCCACTGGGTCGTTTGCCAGTCACTGTAAACTTTGGATCGGATGACCTTGAGGATCACCTCTGGAGGTGACACCCTCTCGGAGCCTGCATCGAACTCCCTCACTTCCTTCAACAGCAACCAGAGCGATGTGTTTTCATTTCACTGAGACAATCACAAATCTCTTCACAAGCCACAAACTGTCACAATCACCTCAGTTACTATCTATTAGCTGCAATGGGACAAATGAATGCAGTGGTCACTTTTGCTGTGAACCTGTCAGAGCATCTCCATTCTCCCTCATCTGCAACATATACAAGACACCCTTGATCACCTTCACATTTGTTGTAAAAGAGAGGTTTGGAGGGGTTTTCAATGCTGCTTTGTTCTTGCACAGTACAGGCAACACAGTGGTTAGCACTGCTACCTCACAGCATCAGGGACCTGGATTCCATTCCAGCCTTGGGCGACCGTCTGTTTGGAGTTTGCACGTTTTCCCCATGTCTGCATCGGTTTCCTCCCCCCAGTCCAAAAACGGGCAGGTTAGGTGAATTGGTCAGGCTAAATTGCCCATAGAATTGAATTGAATTTATTGTCACATGTACCGAGGCACAGTGAAAAGCTTTGTCTTGCGAGCAATACAGGCAGATCACAGAGTTAAGTAGCGTAGATAGGGAAATAATAGGTAAACAGTGGCAAAAACAAAAACACAGGTATAGGCGCATGCTAAGAGTTTGTGAGTCCATTCAGTATTCTAATAAAAAACTGTTTTGAAACCAGCTGGTGTGTGTGTTCAGGCTTCTGTACCTTCTCCCCGATGGTAGAGGTTGTAGAATAGAACTGCTAGGGTGGGATGGATCTTTGAGATGTGTCCAGGAATGTGCAGCCCATAGGAATAGCAGGGATAGGGTAGGGAGTGGGGTGTGGGTGGGTTGCTCATCAGAGGGCCGGTGTAGGCTAAATGGCTTGCTTCCACACTATAGGATTCTATGATTTGAAAATGAATGATATTAATGTTTTCTTGTATCACAACAACCTCATTTCACTTCAATATTTTCACATTGAACAAGTACAATTTATCATATACACAAAGTAAATTTTTATTTAAACATATCTTCATTATGCAATTTGGCAGAAAACATGAACGTTGCTAAATTTATATACCTAATGTAGGATACGGTTTCCTACCCCAATAACGTCGATTTTCCTGCTCCTCGGATGCTGCCTGAACTGCTGTGCTTTTCCAGCACCACACTAATCCAGACTCTGGTTTCCTGCATCTGCAGTCATTGTTTTTACCTAGTTTTTTCCTACCCTGATGCTCGCCCCACTTAACATCCTGTGTTGTACTGTAGATAATTTAAACAAAAATATTAAAACTGTAAACTAAACAATACTCAAGGAATTTAATGCCAGAAGACTGAAATATTCAATAATTCGAATTAAGCAATTTTAAAAGACAAGGAATAGACTAAGTTGTAGAATACATTAAATTAAGAAAATATGGTATCAATGTGGAAAACATTTGTCTGTTCTACATCACTCAGATGAACTTTAGTGAATCCTATTGGATGTTTGTAGCACATGTCACTGAGTCTATAATTTCTTACTTTATAACATCATGAGGGGCATGGATAGGGCAAATAGATAAGGTCTTTTCCCTAGGGTGGGGAAG
Source organism: Chiloscyllium punctatum (assembly GCF_047496795.1). Lineage (NCBI taxonomy): Eukaryota > Metazoa > Chordata > Chondrichthyes > Orectolobiformes > Hemiscylliidae > Chiloscyllium > Chiloscyllium punctatum. The sequence goes on along the minus strand of NC_092749.1, from coordinate 99,690,097 downwards.
TCCAAAACGAGACAGCATAGGTTTAGGGGAGAGGGGAAATGTATAAAAGGGACCTATGGGGCAACTTTTTCATTGCAGGGGTGGTGCATGTATGGAATGAACTGCCAGAGGGAGTGGTGGACAAGCAGGAGGCTGGAAGAACACAGCAAGCCAGGAGGTGGAGAAATCAATGTTTCGGGTGAGACCCTCCTTCAGGACTGGGGGTGAGCATAAGGGGAGCTGCAGATAAAGGGGCTGGTGGGGGCAGGGTGGTGAAGTGGGGCTAGGTGAAGACAGGCAAAGGGTGAGTCAATGGGAGGAATGAATCCGGTGGGCGGCTGGGAGGAGTGGAAAGGAGAGGGAGGGGCAGAGAAGGGAGTCAGGGTCAGGGAAGGGAGGTTATTTGAAATTGGAGAACTCAATTTTGAGTCCTCCAGGCTATAGGCTGCCCAGGCGGAAGAAGAGGTGTTGTTCCTCCAATTTGCGGTATGGTTCATTGTGGCAATGGAGGAGGCCGAAGATGCTCATGTCAGAAAGGGAATGGGAGAGGGAATTAAAATGGGGGGTGACCAGGAGGTCCTGTTGGTCCCTGCGGGCCCGGCTGATATGCTCGGCGAACCATTCCCTAAGTTTGATCTTCCCGATGTTGAGAAGACCACTTCGGGAACACTAGACACAGCAAACTAGGTTGGAGGAGAGAAATGGTGGAGGCTGGTGCAATTACAACATTTAAAAGGCATTTGGATGGGTATATGAATAGGAAGGGTTTAGAGGGATATGGGCCAAGTGCTGGCAAATAGGATTAGATTAGTTTAGGATATCTGGTCGGCATGGATGAGTTGGACTGAAGGATCTGTTTCTGTGCTATACATCACTATGACTCTATGACCTCCTAATACCAGCAGCACTTCCTATGTCCAGGGTGAAAAGGCCTACCTAAACTCGGGCTGGTTTCTCAGCCCAGTGTGCATGGACAGAACATGGAGTGAATGGATTAGTTTTGCCAGTTTTTCAATCAAACTCTCACCCATTCCCCTGTGACTTCTGAGAAACCATCAAGCACAAGATCACTGGCCAAGAATCGAATTTGAAGAGAGTATTAAGGCTACAGAAGCAAGTGGAGTAAAGGGAGTCAGAAGTGTAGTGGTAACACCATTGGACTAGTAATCCAGAGGAAGAAAAAGCAAAATACTGCCGATTCTGGAATTCTGAAGCCAACACAGAGAATGCTGGAGAAACTCAGCAGGTCTGACAGTATCTAAGCAGAGAGAGAGAAACGGATTTAACATTTTGAGTCCAGTGTGACCCCTCTTTAGGAGCAGAGGTGAAGCAGAATCATATTGAACTTGGCAGGTTCACTCTGTCTGCCTCTCCGCAGATGCTGGCAGACCTGCCGAGTTTCTCCAGCATTTTCCATGCTTATTTGAGTAATCCAGAGATCCAGAGACTGGGACATGAGCTTGAATTCCACCAGGCCAGTGATTTACAAAATCTGGAATTGTAAGTTGGTCTCAATAATGATGACTCCGAAACAGTTACTGGTCAGAAAAATGGAAGTCCACGGGATACAATGGAATATGCATCAAGCTAGATCAATAATCAGCCCAGTGACAGGAAAGGGATGGTCCATGGATGTTCTTGTGAATGGAAAACAGTTTCCAGTTTCCACAGGGCTCAGTGTTATGACCCTTGCTATTTATGATATATGCTATTGATTTCGACTCAATATGATTGGGACATTTGCAGACGAAACAGAAATTGGGCTGGGCAATTGATGGTGAACAGGATGTCCATTGACTGCAGGAAGATATCAATGAGAGAGAGGAAAAGTGGTAAAGGGAATTCAATCCAGACTGTAATGAAACTACAGCTTTAAGAGGTGTATTTTATCCTGGCGCTTTTGTGAAGAGACGTTTTAAGGCAGAGGTGCCAAGTTGTCTATTGAAAGCTCAAAGAATGACCTGCTGATGAGACCTTGGGATTTGTTTATAAAAGGGTTGGAACAATAGAAGCAGCATGAATGGGTGTGGTCAAAACAGGATTTTTAGTTTGAGCTTTCAGCAGTTTCTATTGGGGAGTTGCAGATGTGGAAGCTATTTTTTCCCCCTCTCTCAGTTACAGTTAAAAGCTGAGGGTTCTCTCCCTGCTGCTGGAGTTACATGTGAGATAATCTATATTCTGAATTTACCTTTCGTCAAGGGTGTGTTTGTGGGAAGTTACTATATTGGAACAGTTAATTAGTAATAGTTACTCTATCCATTTTGATAGAGTTACAGTGAAACTAATTCCTTTCTTTATTCTTTCTTTTCATGTCTTTTAAGTATCGTGTATGAATAAATTGTGTTTTGCTTAATGTCAAGTAGTTTGACCAATCGAATTGCATCTGGAATGCAACATCTTATATCTGCCTTTAAAATAAAAAAAAACCTAAGATCTAGGCTATCTCTTAATGTATTTTGAGGGGGTTTGTTCTGGTCCATAGCAAGACAATTATAAGGTTATGCATTTGGAGCAGGCGCACAAAGCTAGGACATGCACAATAATCAGGAGGGTACTGAGAGAGGTCGAGGAAGTCAGTGACCCGTGGATAGCAAAGGTCCCCAAAGGGGGTGAAAAAGTAGATAAGGTGTTAAAAGAGACATACAGGACACTTTCCCTCAATGGAAGAGATATTGAATACAAATGGAAGGATATAATGCTGGAACTACATGAGACACTAGTTAGGCCATACTTGGAGTTTTATGTACAGCTCTGGTCACCACATTACAGCAAGGACATATTTGCTCTAGACACACTATAGAACAAATTTACAATGTTGGAAAGGCTTGAAAATTGCAATAGTTGAAAATTGATTTTTATCGCAATAGAGGGGGCTAAGAGCAATTTAACTGAGATGGATGAAATGAGAAAGGGCTTGATTAAAAGTGGACAGGGGAAGGTTGGTTTACCTAGCATAGACTGGGGGAGGGGGCATAGGCCTGAGGAAACAGGTAGAAGGATTTGAAGGGTCATGAGGAAAATCTTTTTCGCTCAGAGGGTGGTGGGGGTCTGGAATTCAGAGCCCAGTTCAGTGTGGTTGAGAGGCAAACCCTAATTCATTTAAAAGGATTCAGAACAAGGGAGTTAGTTTATTCATCTGGTGCAGACATGATGGCCTGAATGACCTTTTCTGGCATTATAACTTCTCTATAGTTCAGTTATCGGCTGTCACTTGGTTTACTCCCATCCTTTGGGAAAGAAAATCTGTCATTCTTATCTGGGCTAGCCAACATACAGCTCCAAAGTCACCGTAACACAGTTGACTCTTCCACACCACATGAAATGGCTCAGCAAACCAATCAGTGCAAGGGCCTTTAGGAACAGGAAACAAGTGATGGCCCAATCAGCAATGATCACACCTTATGAACAATTTTCTTTTAAATATGGACGAAAGTTACAGATCAGCCATGATCTAAATGAATGCCACATGATCCTGCTGGGCGATCTGCTGCAGTCGGTCATCTTGGATCACCAGGTCTACAACAAATACCCACAATCCTTAACAACTGCTGTGGACATTTCACACGGGCGTGAACTGCTCTCATACAGACCTCAAGATTCAACCATAGATACTCCTGGGGAACATTTCCTCACAAAACTGAGGGGTTGCAACATCATCACTGGTATCGGAGACCACTGGCAATGACTGGCATCCACTATCTCTTGTGGTGCCAACTAAGCCACAGCATTCCCCTCCCCCTATCTCTTGCTAAACTTCTGACCACAACAACAATTTCTGTTTAGAAAGCGTTCTTGACGGAGCAACTCCTCCAAAACAAGACAAAGGAACAAGGCACCTCATTGCAAATCCAAATCACCAACACTGAGCTACAGAGGGGCAGCTGCTCAAAGAGGGAGGTTGTGAGGAGGGTCTCAGAGGAGGAGACAGCGAGGTGTGGATCATCTCAGGCCTGTGCTCAGCATCACTTCAAACCTTTAAAAATAGATAGTGGGCAGCCATCCCCAGCAGTGAAAATATTCCCAAGCCTTAGTTGTGCAGTTGGACACGGTGGCTCAGTGGTTAGCACTGCTACCAGTGCCAGGGACCTGGGTTCATTTCCACCCTCAGGTGACTCTGTGTGGTTAAGTGGATTGGCAATATTAAATTGTCCCATAGTGTCGAGGGATGTGCAGGCTAGGTGGGTTAAGCCAAAGGGAATATAGGATAGTTGGGTGGGATGCTCTTCGGAGGGTCAATATGGACTTGCTGGGCCAAATGGCCTGCTTCCACACTGTAGGGATTCTATCTGCACAGTATTATAGCACTTACCGGAATCAGAGAGAGTGCCATTGCAGAAGGTAGGATACAGTGGCATTACAGGGTGCAGTTTAACATCCTCACCATTGGGAAAGGGGCACTGTGGCAGCAGAACTATGGCAAAGATCATTCAAGTTCCAAAACCCTTTCAGGACTCAAAAAGGTCAAGCTGCTGTGTTTCATTTAACAAGATACTTCCTTTGGCTGCTTTTTAACGAACAATATTGCAGATTGCAGCCTCTTCTGACTAGTTTATCCTGACTATTCTCACTGAAGAGAGAGGGGGGGCGACATGTACAAAGTCTTTCATGGCTTGAGCCTTGCCGCTTCAGCAAACACACACACGAAGATGTCCTCCAGCTCCACACACCCTAGGGGACTGGGATTTTAAGCATTCTGTCCTGCTACCATGCTGCACTTTGTACAGTATGATCTGCTCAGATACCAGGCAAAGTGACATTTTTCCACCAACAGACAGGAATATCAGGTAAAGGCCCAGGGATTTGGGAACAAACACTTTCTCACCGCTCAGGCCGCACTGAGTTTCAGCAAACTCCCTTACGGCGACCTGTGGAACTTCTCGAAGTAAATCGCTTCAAGTCATAAGAGTTGTACGGAAACAGACCCTTCGGTCCAATTTGTCCATGCTGACCAGATGTCCTAAATTAATCTTGTTCCTTTTGGGCCCATATCCCCCTAAACCCTTCCTATTCATATACCCATCCTTCTGGATGTTGTAATTGTACCAGCCTACATCATGGGGCAGGATGGTGGCTCAGTGGTTACCACTGCTGCCTCACGGCACCAGGGACCCAGGGTTTCATTCCAGCCTCGGGTGACTGTTTGTGTGGAGTTTGCACATTCTCCCTCGGTCTGCATGGGTTTCCTCTGGGTGCACCAGTTTCCTCCCACAATTCAAAGATGTGCTGCTTAGATATATTGGCTGTGCTAAATCACCCCCAGTGTTAGGTGCATTAGTAAGGGGTAAATATAGGGTAGGGGATGGGTCTGGGTGGGTTACTCTTTGGAGGGTCGATGTGGACTTGTCGGCCCGAAGAGCCTGTATCCATACTGGAGGGAATCTAAACCAACCTAATCACTTCCTACACACACCACCTTCTGTGTGAAAATGTTGTCCCTTAGGTCTTTTTTAAAACTTTCCCCTCTCACCCTAAACCTATGCCCTCTAGTTTTAGACTCGCCTAGCCTGAGGAAAATACCTTGCCTATTTACCCTATCCATGCTCCTCATGATTTTGTAGACCTCTATAAGATCATCCTTCAGTCTCCGATGGTCCAGGGAAAATAGCTCTAAATTTACCATAAATCAACATCAGCATGAAGCAGTGACAAGCAATTGTATTGTGTGCTGCAGTACCAGAGCTGTCAGAACCTAGACACTAGGAATGAAGGATTTGGGGGCTGCAACATAAATGAGGTAGTTCCACCAGAACCACAATGGAGTGGTCCCCAAGTCAACAATGACAGATGATAGCCCTGCTATAGGAAGGGTGTTGTGAAACTTGAAATGGTTCAGAAAAGATTTACAAGGATGCTGCCAGCATTGGAGGGTTTCGGCTACAGGGAGAGGCTGGGTAGCTTAGGGCTGTTTTCCCTGGACTGTTAAAGGCTGAGGGGGGTGACCTTATAAAGGTTTATGAAATCATGAGGAGCGTGAATAGGGTGAATAGACAAAGTCTTTTTTCTGAGGGAAGTAGAGTACAAAACTCGAGGGCATAGGTTTAGGGTGAGAGGGGAAATATTCAAAAAGGACCGAAGCAGCAACTTTTCCACGCAGGTGGTGGTGCGTGTATGGAATGAGCTGCCAGAGGAAGTGGTGGAGGCTGGTACAGTTACAGTTACAGTTAAAAGGCATCTGGATGGGTATATGAATAGGAAGGGTTTAGAGGGATATGGGCGGCACGGTGGCTCAGTGGCTAGCACTGCTGCCTCACAGCACCAGGGACCCAGGTTCAATTCCAGCCTCGGGCGACTGTCTGTGCGGAGTTTGCACATTCGCCCTGTGTCTGCGGGGGTTTCCTCCGGGTGCTCTGGTTTCCTCCCACAATCCAAGGATGTGCAGGTCAGGTGAATTGGCCATGCTAAATTGCCCATAGTGTTAGAGGGAAATGGGTCTGGGTGGGTTACTCTCTGGAGGGTTGGTGTGGATTTCTTGGGCGGAAGGGCCTGTTTCCACACTGTAATTAATCTAATCTAATAAAAAAAAGGACTAGATTAGGTTAGGATACCTGATTGGCATCAATGAAAGGGACTGAAGGGTCTGATTTTGTGCTGTACATCTCTGTGTCAGGCTACATTAGAAAGAGGAATTAACCTAAAAAAACACAAAAAGGTGAGGTGGGCTGTAAGTGACATTAAGGGAAGCTTTTTACTGAATGAACCATCGAGGTGAAACACCCTGCTGTTTGGATTTGATGTGATGTATTTATTGTGACGTGTTGACAAGTGTTGTTTCGCATCGCCAATCCACAGTGCCATTTAAAACACAAACATAAACCCAAAACATAGAGTTCAAAGGCAGAGGAGTAAAGAAATAAAAAAAAGAGGTGTTCAACACTTTCGGTCCTTCTGGTTAAGTGCTCCACCATGGAGCCAGTGACCAGGCACGAGTCCCATTCTCCACACCACCGCCGTTGCAATGGAAGTCCGCGCTCCTCGGTGCCATCTCACCTCCACTGATGCCTTCGCCACTATATCCAGCACCAAAGTAGATGTTTGCAGTTCTTGGAGACTGATAATCTCAGCTCCAAGACATCTCTGCAGGAGTTCCTCAGTGGAGTGTCCTAGGCCCAACCATCTTCAGCTGCTTCATCAATGACCTTCTCTCCATAAGGTCAGAAGTCAGGACGTTCACTGATCATTGCACAGTGTTCAGCACCGTTCATGACTCCTCAGATACTGAAGCACTTCATGTCCGAATGTAACAAGACCTGGATAATATCCATCCAGGCTTGGGATGACAAGTGGCAAGTACCATTTCTGCTACCTAAGTTGTAGGCAATGATCAACTCCAACAAGAAAGAATCTAATCAGCTTCCCATGATATTCAATACTACTACAACTAACTCCACTCTGTTAACATCTCAGGGTTTACTGCTGACCAGAAACTAGATAAGCCACTGTGGCTGCTTGGAAGCTAGGAAACTTTGAGGCAAGTAACTCTCCTCCTGAATCCCGAAGCCTGTCCTGTCACCTGCAAGGGACAAATCAGGAGTGTGATGGAATGCCTGAATGAGTGCAGTTGAAATGACACTCAAGAAGCTTGACGTCATCCAGGATGAAGCAGCCTGGAATTCCATCCATGACATTTCAACATTCACTCCCTCCACCACCAACACCCAGTCGCAGAGCTAACTAGCATCGACAAGAAGCACTGCAGCAACTCACTGCAGCTCCTGAAACGGTATTTTCTGAACCACAAATCTACCAGCTAGGAGGGCATGGGCAGCAGGTGCATCGGAACATCACCACCTGTACAATGTGTCCCCATCCTGACTCATGTCAGGTTTCTTCACTGCTAGCAAGTCAAAATTACAAAGCTGCTTCCTAACAACATGGAGGGTCTCGCTGTGGAAGGTCTCGCTATACACCAAAGGCAGAAGTCTCCAAAGCAAGCAGGTCACCAACCACTAGGGTGATGAGAGGAGACTTAGAAATGCCAGCGGCACTTACACCCCAGTGAATGAATCCAATAAAGTACTTTCTGACGCCCAGAGCCTCATGTTAGATCAGCAAAAAATATGGAAAATCTCTGGTAAAAAGTGATCTTTATTGCCTTTCTAAAAGGATGAGGAGAGGCCAGTATAACTTTGGATGCCGATTCCACATTTTTTGTGGTTTCATCTGACAGCCGTCACTCCAAACACAAAAAAAACTCACAAGGGGCCCACAACCCAGTGCCCTCCTCCCAGCCTTGGCTTCATTCCTCGTGTCTATGGCAACCCACACAAGTTAGTCAACTCCACACAGAACTGGAGGCAGAGGGATTGAGGCCTGGGGAGCAGCGTTGGAGAGGTTTGCCAACACTTCAAAATTGGGTCAAGGATGTGGCCGGTGGGTAAGATGAACAAAACATCCCACGAGGTGCTCTTGAAGGATCAATGAAGAGCAGTGAATCTTGGGAACTGAAGGTCAGCGAACACAATGGGAGTGTGGGATTGCCCTGGGGACTGGAGTCACAGTCATGAAATCATACAGCACAGAAACAAACCATTCAGTCCAGAAGTGCACACCCTCAGTAAGAATAAACCCCAGCATGAGTCAGGAGAGAAGGGGAAAAAATGATCACTTGTGCTTTCCAAGCCCAAAATCAAAGGAGTAGTGCTTCGTGAGAAACAGCTCCTTCATGATCTCAAGGTAAACAGTTCACGCATGTTGCCAGCAACACTTTTAATTGTTACGTCTTAGCAGCATTCCATCACATTGGAAACACAGCGAGCTGCTTTGCAAAGTGTCTGAAATTCACCACAGGTGTCGGGTCAAATTATACAGGCAAAGGAAAAGCAATAGAAACATGCAGCCTGGAAAGAACAGGCCTCAGATTGCCTGAAACTGCTGACACAAAGGTGCACCTCAAAACCAGAGTGAACAGCTAACCTGGGTTTTCAGAAATTGCCTCAGCATGTTCCTTCCCACAATGCCATTGGGCCTGTATTTCCTCCAGGCAATGAATGAGGATGGTCAGGCCTGTCCTTTGTGGAGGGTGGGGCTGGGAATCCAACACAGGGGTGGTAGTGCTACTCAGGATCAACCTGAAGAGCTGGTTCGATCCACTTTGGGGAGTGGGGGGACAGTTTAGGAGCAGTGGCATACCAAAACCATAGCCTGGGGAGGGGCGGGGGGGGAGGGGTGTCAGGTCCAAGTAGGCCCGAAAGAACATCAAGTGGATAAGGAGTGGCCTGAATAGGCATGAACAGCCTGAAGGGGAGGGTTTTGGGGTGCTTGGAAATAAGGGATGGGTTATCGAAGAAGGTTCAAGAGGGGGTGAGGGAGTAATCCAGGTCTGATGGGGTGGGCAGGCATAGGTATGAGAGGAATAGTCTGGGCGGGTCTGAAGGAGGCAACCATGAGGGTGGATGGCCTGGGGGAGGGGTTTGTGTGTGTATCAGAGGAGGTATAGAGCCTCAGCAACTCTCCACTCGTCAGTGCACTACTTTGCTTTAATTTCCCCCAAAACCATTGTCAGTGGCTGTTATAAATAAAACAGTTTCTTGCTAGCTTGCTAAGTGATTAAGAGTAATCTTGGCAGGTGGCAGCCTGCTGGACAAGATCCAACTTTCAGAAGCTGCAAGTACTCCATTTGTTGAGAAAGGAACAGCCACTTGCTGTAGGTGGATAGTTCCTTCAGCAAATACACCAGAGCAGGTACACAATCACTGACTGAGGGGGTGGGGCCATGAAAGCAAAGCACCATTGATGCTCGAGATCTGAAATACAAACAGAAAGTGCTGGAGAAACACTGCAGATCAGGAGAGAGAGAGAGACAGAGTGAGACAGAGTGAGAGAGAGTGAATGAGAGAGTGAGAGTGAGTAAGAGAGTGAGAGAGTGACAGAGTGAGAAAGAGACAGAGACAGTGAGAGAGAGAGAGAGAGGGAGAGACAGTGAGAGAGTGAGAGAGTGAATGAGAGTGTGAGAGTAAGAGAGTGAGAGAGTGAGAGAGTGACAGAATGAGAGAGAGAGAGACAGTGAGAGAGAGAGAGTGAGAGTGAGATAGTGAGAGTGTGAGAGAGTGAGAGTGAGAGAGACAGTAGAGAGTGAGGGAGTGAGGCAGTGAGAGAGACAGTGAGAGAGAGTATGAAAGAATGAGAGTGAGAGTAAGAGAGTGAGAGAGTGACAAAGTGAGAGAGAGAGAGAGACAGTGAGAGAGAGAGTGAGAGTGAGATAGTGAGAGAGTGAGAGAGAGAGAGAGAAACAGTAGGGAGTGAGAGAGAGTGAAAGAATGAGAGTGAGAGTGAGAGTGAGACAGTGAGACAGAGCGAGAGAGAGAGAGAAAATAGTATTAAGTCCAAAGAGAGGAAGTGGTGGAGGCTGGTACAATTATAGCATTTTAAAGGCATCTGGATGGGTATATGAATAGGAAGGGTTTAGAGGGATATGGGCCAGGTGCTGGCAAATGGGACTAGATTAGGTTGGGATATCTGGTTGGTATGGACGATTTGGAACAAAGGGTCTGTTTCTGTGCTGTACATCTCTCTGATTGTAAGACAAGGGTTTCAAGGAAGTCAGATTGAAACGTTAGACAATGTAGGCCATTCAGCCCATTTATGATCTGGTCATCCCCCACCCACTTTCCTGCCTTTACCCCTCAACCCTGGATTCTCTTCCTGATTAAAAATCTCAGCTTTTGAATATGCTGAATGACCCAACAGGCAGTGAGGAATTCCACAGCTTTATACCTCAGAGAAGAAATTTCTCCTGACCTCTACCTTGAATGTGTGACTCCCAATCTGAGATTATGCTCTGTGGACTTTGACTCTGGCTCGAGGGGAGATAACTTTCCAGTATCTACCCTTGTCAAGTCTGCAAAGAATCTTGTTTGGTTCAATGAGGTCATCTTTCATTCTTCTGAACCCCAATCAAGACAGGTCCAATCTACTCAACCTCCCCTCCATACCTGGGATCAACCCAGCGAACCTTCAAATCATACAGTCCAGGAGAACCTTTAGCCTATGACCTTCTGCAAATGGCTTCTAATGCTGATACATTTTCCCTTGGATAAAGGGACCCAAACTGTCCACCATATTCCAGGTCCAACCCGTGCTTTGTATATGTTTTGCAAGACTGTTCTATTCTTATACTCCATTTACTTTGTAATAAAAGCCAACACTGGATTTGCCATTCCTACTCAACTTGGATGCTAACTTCTTGTAATTCATGTGCTCCGATCCTCAAATCTCTCTGTGCTATGGCTTCCAGCAGTCTCTTTACCCTGTTTCTCACTCCAGGCGCTGCCAGACCTGCTGAGTTTCTCCAGCACCGTTTGGACGAGGGCCAATCAGTCTGGGCCCCCACTCGCGGTGACAGAGTTTACATCTTCATTTCTGGGGTAAAAGGGGAAGGGAGATCAGTTCTGGTTTTACGCCTGTGCACTCGCAAATACCAGGTGAGCTTAGAATGAGCCAGTTGCAAATGTCACTCAATTTCAATCGCGCGTTTTAGAGAATAACAGAGGACAGCTTTTACCTGCATGTCACCAGCTCAGGGCGGCCTTGAATACTGGATCAGGGCAGATTTTACACAACTTAAGACAAAAATATTGTAAACCATAACAACACAGCAATAGACTGTACAGCCTTACAGAAATCAGACCCGACATTTCCAGGCCGACGCTCCTGGGCAATACTGAGGGAGTGCTGCACTGTCAGCAATGTTGCCTTCCAGATGAGACATTAAACGAAGGCAGATTTTGAGATGCTCAGAACACTAACTCACAGAGGAACAGTGGAGTTCCCCTGTACAATAAAACAACAAAAATGGAAGCCATTACTGAGTTCAGTGTGAAACCGTTGAGTTCAGAAAATTATTTATTTTCACCCACAAAAACTACGCCACAATGAAATGAGTGGGATTGGCCATCACTAGGTAAAGATTTGTAAAGTCAGTGCAGACTCGATGGGCCAAATGGCCTCTCTCTGCCCTGGAGGGAATCTATGGTATGCAAAAAGGTTAAGAAAAGAAAGGGGAAACGGGAAAAATGGAAAATGAAGAAAATAAGATTAAGAAGTGTGCATTTTAATTCACAGACAATTAAAAGTGCTGGTGAAACATTGCAGATCTGGAGAGAGAGAGAGAGAAAGAAATAATGTCAAGAGCAAAGAGGTATTTGGCTCCAAGGAATTTAGACTCTATGATGTAGGCCGTTCAGCCCATTTAATGTATTAGAGTCATACAGTCATACGGCATGAACTTCGGTCCAACTAGTCCAGATTAAGCATTAACTAGTCCCACCTCTCTGTGCTGGCTCTTATCCCTCCAAATACTTATTCATGAATTTGTCCAAATGTCTTTTGTACCTGCATCCACCACTTCCTCTGGAAGTTCATTCCACATACGAACCACATTCTGAGCAAAAACGTTGCCCCCTCAAGCCTTTTCTTTATCCTTCTCCTCTTACCTTAAAAATATGCCTCCTAGTCTTGAAATTCCACCATCCTAGGGAAAAGATACCTATCATTCATCCTATCTATGCCCCTTATGATTTTATAAACCTCTATAAAATCATCCCTCAGCCTCCTAGGCTCCAGTGAAAAAGTCCTAATCTCATCCCATAACTCAAACCCTCCATTCTTGGCAACACCCTGGTAAATCTTTTCTGAACCCTCTCCACTGTAATAATATCTGTCCTGTGATAGGGCGACCAGAACTGCACACAGTAATCCACAAGAAGCCTCACCAAGATTCTGTACAATCTCAACATGACATCCCAACTCCAATATTGAAAACTTCTATTTGGACATAAGACTTTCAAGATGACGTGGGAAAGAGAATAAGGAATAGTAAAGGGGCGGCACGGTGGCTCAGTGGTTAGCACTGCTGCCTCACAGCGCCAGGCACCCGGGATCGATTCCAGCATCGGGCAACAGTCTGTGTGGAGTTTACATGTTCTCCCTATATCTGTGTGGGTTTCCTCCCACAATCCAAAGATGTGCAGGTTAGGTGGATCAGCCATTTCGACAGATTTAGATTAGATTACTTACAGCGTGGAAACAGGCCCTTCGGCCCAACAAGTCCACACCGTCCCGCCGAAGCGTAACCCACCCATACCCCTACATCTACATCTACATCTACCCCTTACCTAACACTACGGGCAATTTAGCATGGCCAATTCACCTGCACATCTTTGGACTGTGGGAGGAAACCGGAGCACCCGGAGGAAACCCACGCAGACACGGGGAGAACGTGCAAACTCCACACAGTCAGTCGCCTGAGGCGGGAATTGAACCCAGGTCCCTGGCGCTGTGAGGCAGCAGTGCTAACCACTGTGCCACCATGCCGCCCATGCTAAGTTGCCACGCATAGTGTTTAGGGGTGTGTTAGGTTAGGTGGGTTAACCATGGAAAACACAGCATTATGGATGGGATACTCTTCAGAGAATCACTATAGCCTACTATTTCATTTGGTCACCCCTCTGTCTGTAGGGATTCTATGATTCTAAGTTGAACAAGTGTAGGTTGCTTTGGCAGTTTATACAGAACCAAGTGCAGGTGCCCAAGCAGAGCTTTTGTGCTGTATTCAACCTAGCTGAGGCTTCTGGCAAACCAACGGCGCTCTCTCTATCCTTGGAAGTGGTGGTCGCAGCTCAGCTGATAGCACCACTGTCTCAGCAAGAGGTTTGTCAGTTCAAATGCTGATCCACACATCAATCGACGTGGACACTCCCCCGCTCAGTATTGAAGGTGCCCTTCCCTGTCAGGGGCGCAGTCCTTCACAAGAGATGCTTGCACCAGGCCCCAGCTACTTTCAAAAGATGGCCAGTGAAAGATGTCATGGCAATTATTCTGCAGAAGAACTGGAGAGCTATCCCTGGCGTCTTGGCCAACATTTCGCCCTCAGTCGACATCTCAAATTCCTGCGCTGTTTTGGGGAGTGTTTGGTGTGCGAACTGGCCAACGCATTTCCAAAGTTATAGCAGTGCTTCCACTTGGAGGTGCCCAGCGGCGGCGATGTGTGTAAGGCTTTCCTTCTCAACCTGTAACTCACCTAGAGGGCGGCACGGTGGCACAGTGGTTAGCACTGCTGCCTCCCAGCGCCAGAGACCCGGGTTCAATTCCCGCCTCAGGTGACTGACTGTGTGGAGTTTGCACGTTCTCCCCGTGTCTGCGTGGGTTTCTTCCAGGTGCTCCGGTTTCCTCCCACAGTCACAAAGATGTGCAGGTCAGGTGAATTGGCCATGCTAAATTGCCTGTAGTGTTAGGTAAGGGGTAAATGTAGGGGTATGGGTGGGTTGCGCTTCGGCGGGTCGGTGTGGACTTGTTGGGCCGAAGGGCCTGTTTCCACACTGTAATGTAATCTAAAAAAATCTAAATCTAGAGGACATAGAATGACGGAAACCCGACATTGAAAACGAACCGCATGATGCTTGAGGAGTGCTTTTCATTTTCCATCCCTGTGGGTTGCTGCTGTGGCAAAACAGAGACAAATTCATTCTGCAAACCTCGCAAGGTCTAAATAAAGGAGAAATGTCCTTCCGTTTGTGAGGAACAAGAAGGAGCTGAGGTTTATCAGATCAGCCATGACGTCAGTCAATGGTGGCGGGGAGCAGACTCAATGGGCTGAACGGCCCATTTCTGCTCCTATGTCTCAGAGTGTGTGGAGTGTGCGATCTGAAAGATTGACAGAGGCAGATTGAAACCTTGGAATGGCCTGTCAGGCTACAGAGAAACAGAAGGATTGTGAGACAGCACACACACAGTCATAGAGATGTACAGCACAGAAACAGACCAACTCATCCATGCCAACCAGATATTCTAACTGAACCTAGTCCCAATTGCCAGCACTTGGCCCATACCCTCCTGAACCCTTCCTATTCATACACCCATCCAGAGATGCTTTTTAGCTGTTCTATTTGTACCACTTCCTCTGACAGCTCATTCCAGTGGTCCAAATGGCCTCTTTCTGTGATAAATGATGTGGTATTTCTTACACCTGACCTGAAACTGCCAAATGCTTCCAAAAATGTGGAAGTCCCGTTCCTCAGGAGAGATACCACAGGCATTAGGAGAGTCACAATGGAACAAAATGAAGGAAAGGAAAATATTTGCAATTTCAGAACCTCAGCATATTCCAGAACATTTCCTTTTGATGTTGCAGTCATTGTCAATGCATGTAAATGAATGCTTCAGGTTTTAGACATGAACTGGCAGCAGTGTTACAGAAATGCAGACATTCCCACAAGAAGGGTACTCGACTGCCCTTTCTTTGATGCCAAAGCATTGAATGTTTTCAAGAAGGCGTTAGATATAGTTCTTCGGGCGTCAGGGATCAATGCGTATGGGGAGAAAGTGGGAACAGGGTCGTGAGTTGGATGATCAGCCATGATCATACTGAATGGTGGGGCAGGTTAGAGGGGCCAAATGCCCTACTCCAGCCCCTATTTTCCATCTTTCTATATTTCATGCCAACTCCCAGGCAGACGCTTCATGTTTTGCAGCACATTTATGTAGACAGTGCTGCAAGGTTCCGTCACTCTCAATTGCCATTTCACCGTTTGCTTTCTTAAAAAGTCAGCTTCAAAGCCAACCAGTATTTGCCGTTCATGGTGAGGTTTAATTCGGAACGCTTTGGTTTTATCTCAGATTGCCTCTCTTCGATTCGCTCCATGGGGGCATTTGTCATTGCTCCTAGTACAACACAGCTCAAAAGGGAAGCCATGATGTGTTGGACTGGTGTGGACTAAGTAAAGAAAAATAACACAACACCAGATTACCATTGAATAGTGTGGTGCTCACACAACACCAGGTTACCGTTGAAGTGCTGGAAAAGCACAGTTGGTCAGGCAGCATCCAAGGAGCAGGAGAGTCAACGTTTCGAGCATAAACTCTTCATCAGGGATTTGGAAGCACCAACTTTCAAATAAACCTGTTGGGCTATAATCTGGTGTTGTGTGGTTTTGTTTTACTAAAGGGGAAGGTGGAGGAAGTACATTGTTATCCGAAACTACAACAGTATCTAAACCGGTAACCACTAACAAACGAGACGTGATGGGAAGGAACTTGCAGTACCAGTTTTCAGAGCAGCTCTTTTGTTTTGAGGTCAGACTTCCTTTCCCACTTGCGAAGTAAGAAGTGAGAAAGCTAAATCACTTTTGGACGTTGTGCACGTGGAACGCTGATTGTGAGCTGTCAACAACAAAAAAAAAATAACAAAATCACAGGATCACTTTCGAATGGGAGTGGGCCACTTTCCGACCTTGCAAACTGAAAAGGACGCTCATGTTGAGAGTCTCTATTGGAAGGGTCACATCCAAAGATAACTTAAACGAAACATAAACAGCTGTGGATTTTGTGCACCGCAGCTTTCATTTCACATGACCTTTACGGAACACTTGCCTAGCTCCCGTGCGCTGCAGATAGAGTCATAGAGATATACCGCACAGAAACTGACCCTTCATTAGAACTTGTCCATGCTGACCAGACATCCAAACCTAATCTAGTCCCACTTGCCAGCTTTTGGCCCATATCCCTCCAAACCCTTCCTATTCATATACTCATTCAGATGCCTTTTAAATGCTGTAATTGTACCGGTCTACATCACTTCCACATTCCACACACTTACCACCCTCTGTGTGAAAAAGTTGCCCCTTAGGTCCCTTTTATGTCTTTCCCCTCTCACCCTAAACCAATGCCCACTAGTTCGGGACTCCCCCACCCCAGGAAAAAGACTTTGCCTATTTACCCTATCCATGCCCGTCATGATTTTGTAAACCTCTATGAGGTCACCCTTCAGCCTCTGACGCTCCAGGGAAAACAGCTCAGGCCTATTCAGCCTCTCCCTATAGCTCAAATCCTCCAACCCTGGCAACATCCATGTAAATCTATTCTGAACCCTGTCAAGTTTCACAATGTCCTTCCAATAGGAAGGAGACCAGAATTGCATGCAATGATCCAATGTCCTATACAGCCACAAAATGATGTCCCAACTCCTGTACTCAATGCTCTGACCAATAAAGGAGAACATACCAAACACCTTCTTCACTAACCTATCTACCTGCGACTCCACTTTCAAGAAGCGATGAACCTGCACCTGCGATATTATTTAATACAGTCACTGTAATTGGTGGCGTGTTGCTCCTGCTCAACATGGTGACATTATAAAACGGTCCAAGTTAAATCATAGAGGTCTCCAGCACGGACAAAGGCCCTTGGTCCCGCTGAGTCTGTACCGGTCAAAAGCAAGCACCCACCTTCAGAAATCCCCCTCCTGTCATCTCTCCTCTCTCTCTGTGCACAGTCAAATGAACCGAAGACTCACCAATGAGTTGCTTCTCAATTACTGAGACAGTCTTCATAACTTGTTCATTGTATTCTTTTGGGACGCAGTATCCAAACTGCTATAACCTCCTAAATTCTCTTAAGTATTCCCCTCAGGGAGAGGTGGCGAGAGGGGAAATGACTGGGTGAGCTGCCCTCAGAGAGACAGAGACAAAGAGAAAGAGAAAGAGAGAGAGAGAAAGAGAGAGGGCTCATCTCCTTGTTGCCATCTCACCAATTCATCACTGAATGAGTGCTTCAGCAGCTCGTGTCAGGTCCCGGCCTGGTCTCTCGGCAGCTCAAGGTGGTGTCTCAACTCGACATGTGAGTGGATCCTGCCTGGGCCCATTCGCGAGGTATCAGGGGAGGTCAGAGAGGCAGCAGTGACAGTATCAGCAGCAACATCGAGGACACGAGACGTGGAGGACTCATTTTCCTAGCTTAAACTACAAAACACTTTAAGCCAAACGATTACCTATTTCTTTATTTTTCTACTGCAGGTCGGTCTGCTATAACACGTGTTTCGTTAACATGAATTTGCTGTAATGGAATTGACAAGTTGGGAATGCTGTTTCTAAAGCTTTTCAAACATGCGTTGGCTGTAATGCAATTACATCGTTAACACTTTAAGCGCTGTTTCTAAAGTGCGATTTTTTATAACACGAGGTTGCAATAGAATGCAACCATCATGTTATAGAAAAACTCGCTGTGTTCTATGAAGTAATGCTTAACCTTTCAAACTCTCGGTTCTCTTACTCTTCATGCCTAAGCTTTCTTTGCAAATTGGCAGCTGAGGTGGCACCATGTGTGGTGATATTATATACTTTTCACTGTATTCCTATACTTGAGTACACATGCTAATAAAATCTAAAATCTAAGGTCCTCATAGGTTTGATTATCGGTCACTTTTACAGTTCCTCACTTGAGGATCAGTCACATTGTCATGGAAATTAAGTCACTAAAAGGTCAGATCTGGTAAGCGAATTTCCTTCCCTAAATGACATTATTGAGCCAGTTGTGTTTCTATGACAACCCAGTCGTTTCATGGTCACAGTTAACTGATACTGGGCTTATGTCATGACAGACTTATCTAACTTACTAAATTTTAATTTCCATGATGGGATTTAAATCCATAGCTCCCAGACAGCCTATGGCTTGCAGTTCAGTGACATAACCACTGTGCTACTGAGCCGCAATATCCCAACTGTACAATTACCTCAACACATCATAAGTAAAATCTTGCTTGTGAAAGTTGGAATCGACAGCTTTAATTAAACGTGAAAACAATTCCACGGTAGATTTAATACATAGTAAAAACCCATTTTTTGAATTTTTGCAAGATGCATCTTAGCAGGCCACCCGACCATGTTCGGTTTTTGTTAGCTGGTCTCTGAAATGGAATCTGAGTGAACGGAACTGGGTCTTGTAGAGTATGAGTCCAGTCTTGGGTTCTTACAGCACAGAAGGAGGCCGCACTGTGTCTGTGCTGCCCTTTTGACACTGCTATCCAGTTAAACCCCATGCACCCACTCTATCCCCAAAGCCATAGAGTCATTGAGCTGTACAGCACGGAAACAGAGCCTTCGCTCCAACCTGTCCATGCCGACCAGATATCCTAAAGTAATCTAGTCCCACCTGCCAGCACCCAGCCCATATCCCTCTGTACCCTTCCTATGCACATACCCATCCAGATGCCTTTTAAATGCTGCAATTGTCTCAGCCTCCACCACTTCCTCTGGAAGCTCATTCCATGCACGCACCACCGTTAGTGTGAAAAAGTTGCCCTTTAGGTCCCTTTTATATCTTTCCCCACTCATCCTAAACCTATGCCCTCTAGTTCTGGATTTCCCCCATCCCAGGGAACAGACTTTGTCTATTTACCCTCTGCATGCCCCACATGATTTTATAAACCTCCGATGCTCCAAGGAAAACAGCCTCAGCCTGTTTAGCCTCTCCCTATAGCTCAAAGCTGGTAACATCATGGTAAATCTTTTCTGAACCCTTTTTCATTATCCTTTTCAAATCACCGCATAGCACTTTCTCCCCATCTCTTAAACTTGCGTGCTCTGTCCGCCAACATTTCTTCCTCATTAGAGCACCCCATTATTCTGAACACCTTCTACCCCTCGACTTTCTCTGAGGAGACCAGTCCCATTCTGCAGTTCCTCATTCCTAGGGTCTTTCTAGTAAATGTTGCAGATTTTCCCTCCAGTCATCTTAATACTGACTCTCCTGTTAGGGGGAAAAACCATTTCTCACTATTTAGCCACTCAAAACATCTCGTTGCTTGAGAAGCAATATCATCACCAGAAATACTTACAAATATAAAATAGTTGAACTTCCTCAAAAAAAGCCTTTGTAATTGCTCCAATATGTGAACCATTGTGTTTCTCATTTTATACCATCAGTGTGAATGTGTCTTTGCCTGAGTCTGTGCGAGCCTGATGCTTTTGTTTTGCAACAAAACTCATTTCCCCAGATCAAGATTGTGCCCAGCACATCCTGAGTATTACAGAGAGGCTTCAGATACAAGAGACATGTTTAAAAAAAAGGAAAGACAAGATCAAAGAGCATAAAAATAGCAAAAGCGCCTTGAAGTGCTGCAGTAACCACAGTTGAGAAGGTCCTGAGGAACTTCGCCTATTTACAATAAACAATTTTGCTTGTTTTTTTCTACAACTGGTTCATTGAAAACATACCCTCAGTGGGACTGAGCTCTCAGTACCAGTTACAGAATCGTTCCTCTTAAAACAACTTCAAAGCGTGATCAATTGAGGACAAAATCGCCCAAGCTTTTGCATTGAACAGCGTAAAATGAAAAACACAAAATCAAAAGGCAAATTCTGCCTGTTGTTCACGTGCAAAATTTGCAGTTATGTTCTGTGCTCTCTCTGTGTCTGAAAAAACATTGTAAAGCCATTTTGACTTGGACAATATTTAAGCATATCTGTTGGCAGTCTTAGAGACACATTAGGTCCATAGGATGTGCTATTTTGTAGGCTCAGAATGTTAGTGTTGAATAACCTGCAGCGTTTCCTATTCCTGTTATAATGTAACCAGTGGCTCTTAAAGGTATCAGTAGAGGCACCCTGCCAATAGGTTGGTTTCTTAATTACAACTTGCCACATTGAGCTGTGGGAAGCACAGGGTGATTGATGTGCCTCCACAACATTCCTGTGGGGCGATAGTGGTCTACAATTACCACCCCCACTTATTTACCACCTTGTGTTCTCCCTCCATTACACTGCCAAAACAATTCTACCTGGAGGGTGCAGGGAAAGGTCTGACCTAATGGTGCATTTTGCAAGATTGGCTGATGCAATGGGAACCATCCCAGCATCAGTTAAAAGAAAGAAGCATTGTCTTCAATGGAACAGTAGACATAGGATCTTCATATGGACTGCACAATCATATTGGGTACAGTTAGCTCCAAGGGTAAGCAGCAAAGATGAAAATAAACACTGTTTGAGACATTCATGGTTCGTGTATTCTAAAAGACGCTAACTTGGTATTTTACAGAACAAAATGCAAAGGACTGGAAGAAATGAGGCAAATTCCACTCACTGGATTCCTTACAGACATTAGAATGGGGCCCTTCAGCTTTGGGCATCACTTATGCTGTGTTGGAGCAGATCATTGTTACAATGGCAAATCTACGGTTATATCGGCTGCAGTGCAAGTTTGTGCTTTCAGTTTGTCCCAACAAAACGTTTCCCTGTACAACAACAAAGGTGACTTAAGCAGTGATCAAGCACAGGCACATTTTATAGTGGGTTCTGTACACCAAATGACCACACCACCCCCCTTTAAAGTAAAACGGAATATCTTCTGCAGTACGTACAGCAATGCGATCAATTGTAGACAGTCTCTCAGAATCACCTATGTGCAGTTTTCTTTTTAAAAGAAAAATATTTGCTTCTCCCATTTACCTTCCCCAGTTAAGTAATGCGGGCAAACCACTCCATCTCTATCAATGGTACGCTGTAGCCAGCATTACTGAGAGCTCTATCACACCTCAGAATTTCCATTTTCTCTCTCTCTCTCAACCACTGCCAGGTTTCTAATTGGGTCAGCCTGTTACCCAAAACTATTTTTAGAACAAGAATACGTTACAAGCAACGTCTCACTCCTGTACAAAGACAACACATGACTGCGGAACATTGTGAGACTGTCTCAGGAGCACGGTGAGATACTGCTTCTCTTACCAGGCTCAGTGCAGTTCTTGTACTGGTGCGAAGTTGTCTTGGCATTTGTGGCATTGCCATCATCATGTTCCATCAGTCTTCGGCCTATCCTCTTGTCATCCACCTCTGAAGCATAACTCACCACGAAATACCCTGGGAATAGCAAAGTCAGGGGGTCAAAATGGAAAACAAAAATAAATGCCCGATTTCTGAAAAATTACATCAAGATGTTAGTCAAATTAAGTGCAGTTTCTCACATGTCTGTCAAAGAGGTTGGGCAATAGACTGCTCAACACTTGCTTGGTATTTTACAGAAAAAATGCGAAAGACTGGAAGAAAGGAGGCAAATTCCACTCGCTGGATTCCTTACAGACATCAGAATGATTGAAGAGCATATACCTCATCATCTGCAGAACAAATGGGTCCTCCTCCAAACCCCCAACCGCTGCGTCTACTTTCTTCATGACAGGCCATTCAGCCCAACAGAGCTGAAAAATGTGTTGCTGGAAAAGCGCAGCAGGTCAGGCAGCATCCAAGGAGCAGGAGAATCGACGTTTCGGGCATAAGCCCTTCTTCAAGAATGTCATTCCTGAAGAAGGGCTTATGCCTGAAACGTCGATTCTCCTGCTCCTTGGATGCTGCCTGACCTGCTGCGCTTTTCCAGCAACACATTTTTCAGCTCTAATCTCCAGCATCTGCAGTCCTCACTTTCACCTCGTTGATTCAGCCCAACAGGTCTATGCTGTGTGACACCATTAGGTTCATGTTCACGCTCCACATGTTAAGATATCCTCTCAGGTTTAACTGCCTCACCTCACATTTATCCCCCTCAGCTCGCCCACTTCTCAGGACAGCGAATACTACATTCCAAGCCGTCGAAGTTAGAAAGCATCTCCTAAATGTCTTAGTCGAAACTTTGTCATACTAATGGGCACTCGTCTTGGGCTTTCCCACAAATGCTAACAGTTTCTCAATGTTGAATGTTTACAGAGCTATTTCCACCCCTGGCCCTATTCAGAGGTTCATTTCCTCGCTCCATTGTGTCTCCAAACATCAGGCCAAGATTTATCTTTTATGAGTTGATAAGTGTTTGGCCAGAAATAAAGCTCTAACGTGAATACATGCCCCAGTTTCTGCTTAGCTCAGATCCTGAAACCATATTTCTTCATGAGTATTGCAAATTCAGCAGGGGTCAAAACGGCATCTAGTCATCGGTCACTTGGAATCTCCTTCATGATGTTTTGCTCCAAGCTTCAGTCAGGTTCATATCCCATTGGACAGCTGGGATTTGAATTGAATTTAAATTCACTTAATAAGTCTCGCATACCCAAAGCCAGTCTCGGTAAGGGTGGCAATCAAGCGTTTAACACCTTTCTTGGTTCTTCTCACTTTTTAAGGTGACCACAGCACTGTACTGTTTTCAACAAAGTAACCTTTTGGATTTATCCATCAAACTATTTCAGTATTTTGTTACAATTAACGATCACCAATCCACCACAAGGGCTGCCATTAGTGATAAATTCCCAGTCAAAAACATGCTTTGAGTAGGTCTCCTTTTCTAACCATTATGTTGTATTTTGTACCAAAATCAAACTGCATCTATTGTAGCACCCCCTGGTCATAAACACTACCTCAGTTCTTTTGACACCCGCAGGATTGTCCACGAGACTTGACTTGTTTTCCCAACTCCTGCCTGTGTTTGATCAAATCCCGTTCGATTGCAGATGTAGGGACAATGGCATTGACGACTTGGGATGTTCACCATCCCAATAAAGTGTGGCGCTGGAAAAGCACAGCAGGTCAGGCAGCATCTGACAAGCAGGAGAGTAAATGTTTCAGGCATAAGCCTTTCATCAGGAACTGGAACTAGCTGGAACCCCTGAAAACCTGCAGTCAGCCAATTTCTGAGCCACATTATAAAGAAGCATCCCTCCTTTCTACCGGCACCAAGAATTCAGCTGATAGTTGCAACGTGTGCCGCAAATAAATGTGACATGTTGCAGTTGGGTAGAATCCAGTACTGTGCTTTTCAGCTACACCATATACATGGCATAGTGGTAAAGCCACTGTATTAGTAATTCAGAGGCCCAGGCTAACACTCTGAACTAACAGGTTCAAATCCCACCATAATAACTGGATTTTAAACTCACTACCATCTGATGAAGGAGCGATGCTCCGAAAGCTAGTGTGCTTCCAATTAAACCTGTTGGACTATAACCTGGTGTTGTGAGATTTTTAACAATAAATCCAAGATACAGTTGATTGACAAAACCCAACTGGTTCAGAAAAGGAAATCTGCTGTCCTTACCTGGAACTCCAGGTACAAGTGGCCTGGCAAGCCATTCAGTTCAACAGCAACGAGGGACACACAACAAATGCTAGCAACTAAAGCCTAGTGAGGCTTTTTTACACATTGCACTAAGTAAGATAAGGGGGAGTGAGATAGTGAAAGGTTCCTGGAGAGATATTACCAATGCCCTTGGCGGAGATGAGCTGACCCAACCTATTATTGTTCAGTAATCAAACTATTGATCGACTCTTATGGGACAGTGTGATTTCAGCTTCTTCTTGCTACAGTTGGAGGGAGGACCAGATTCCAAGGAGGCAGTGTTTAATCCGGCCAAAGTATCATTCCTTCCTTAAGTTTTGGACAAATGCCCACAAACTTGAGGGTAAGTGAAGGTGAAACGAGGTGACCTTAGAGTGCAACATAAGGAAGGAAAACAGACCAAATGACACAAAGCATTGATTTGCACTTCATTATCCAGGGAACCTGAAAGCCCTTTGCAGCTAATGCATGTCACTTTTGTAATGAAAGAAATGCAGCAGCACATTTGGGCACAGCAAGCTCCCACTATACGCAATGGAATAATAACCGGCTCGTTGGACATTAGTTAAGGGATAATTGTTGCCTGGGACACAGAGGAGGCAACCCTGTCCTAAATGGCATCACATTTTCCACATCGAATTGCCTTACTCTAAGATCTCAGCCAAATGACTGCCCCTCCGACAGTGCAGCACTCCCTCAGTACTGACCCTCTGACAGTGCAACACTCCCTCAGTACTGACCCTCTGACAGTGCAGCACTCCCTCAGTACTGACCCTCTGACAGTGCAGCACTCCCTCAGTACTGACCCTCTGACAGTGCAGCACTCCCTCAGTACTGACCCTCTGACAGTGCAGCACTCCCTCAGTACTGACCCTCTGACAGTGCAACACTCCCTCAGTATTGACCCTCTGACAGTGCGGCACTCCCTCAGTATTGACCCTCTGACAGTGCAACACTCCCTCAGTATTGACCCTCTGACAGTGCGGCACTCCCTCAGTACTGACCCTCCGACAGTGCAGCACTCCCTCAGTACTGACCCTCTGATAGTGCAGCACTCCCTCAGTACTAACCCTCCAAAAGTGCAGCACTCCCTCAGTACTGACCCTCAGACAGTGCAACACTCCCTCAGTACTGACCCTCTGACAGTGCAGCACTCCCTCAGTACTGACCCTCCAAAAGTGCGGCACTCCCTCAGTACTGGCCCTCCGACAGTGCAGCACTCCCTCAGTACTGACTCTCCGACAGTGCAGCACTCCCTCAGTACTGACCCTCCGACAGTGCAGCACTCCCTCAGTACTGACCCTCCGACAGTGCAGCACTCCCTCAGTACTGACCCTCCGACAGTGCAGCACTCCCTCAGTACTGACCCTCTGACAGTGCGACACTCCCTCAGTACTGACCCTCCGACAGTGCAGCACTCCCTCAGTACTGACCCTCCAACAGTGCAGCACTCCCTCAGTACTGACCCTCTGACAGTGCGACACTCCCTCAGTACTGACCCTCTGACAGTGCAGCACTCCCTCAGTACTGACCCTCTGACAGTGCGACACTCCCTCAGTACTGACCCTCTGACAGTGCAGCACTCGCTCAGTACTGACCCTCTGACAGTGCGATACTCCCTCAGTACTGACCCTCTGACAGTGCGACACTCCCTCAGTACTGACCCTCTGACAGTGCAGCACTCGCTCAGTACTGACCCTCTGACAGTGCGATACTCCCTCAGTACTGACCCTCTGACAGTGCGACACTCCCTCAGTACTGACCCTCCGACAGTGCAGCACTCCCTCAGTACTGACCCTCCGACAGTGCAGCACTCCCTCAGTACTGACCCTCTGACAGTGCGACACTCCCTCAGTACTGACCCTCTGACAGTGCAGCACTCGCTCAGTACTGACCCTCTGACAGTGCGATACTCCCTCAGTACTGACCCTCTGACAGTGCGACACTCCCTCAGTACTGACCCTTTGACAGTGCAGCACTCCCTCAGTACTGACCCTCCAAAGTGCAGCACTCCCTCAGTACTGACCCTCCAAAGTGCAGCACTCCCTCAGTACTGACCCTCTGACAGTGCAACACTCCCTCAGGACTGACCCTGAGGCACTCCCTCATTACTGCACTGGGAGCATCAGCCTGAATGATGTGTTCAGGTCTTCGGAATGAGGTTCCAAAAGCCACAATCTCTGGCTCAGAGGGTTAGGGGGCTACCAACTAATCCACAGTGAAAACCTTAAATGTGATTAATCAATTGATCACTGGGCTTTCAGTGGTAAGTGACATTCTTCAACGTGGGGCCAAGAATTTACTTTGGGAGGAGAAAAATATAACGTTAAAAACCACCCTAATACAGAGTGAAACTGTAACACAGGGTGGACATAAGGCACTGTGGGATATCAGTAGCAGCAGAAGCAACATTGTACTCAACCACAAACTGTAACTGTATGGACCAATGTTTCCCCAAATCTACCATTACCATCAAGCCAAGGGGTCAATGAAGAATGCTGGAGGACATGCCAAATGCAGTGATTGGAACAAGGTCAGCCCGATGAATCTCTCAGAGCGTGAGTTCTCTGATTGCGGCTGTTAACCTGGTCCAATCAGGGAGCCTTGGCTGACAGACATAAACAGGCAAGTCGGAGGTGCTGCTCTCTCTTGCAACTGGCTCTGAGCTAGCTGGGTCATGTGCACATATAAATAAAGGGTAACTTGGTGACAAAATACCAGCCTTTACGGAGTTATTTCATCAGGAACAGCACCAGGCGTGCTTAAAATAGAGATGTCAACCTGGTGAAGCTACAAAACTGCACTACTTACAGCAGAAACAGCATGAACTAAACTGGTCTGAGTGACTCTTCAACCAGTAAATCAGATCTAAGCTCTGCAGTCCTGTTACGTCCGGTCATGAATGGCAGTAGACAATTACACAACTAAATTGGAGGATACGGCTCCGTTAATATCCGCACCCTCAATGATGGGTAGTGCCAGCACAATCAATGCCAAAGGCAAGGATGAAGCACTTACAAGCATCAGCTGGAACTGTGGAAAGGAAAATCCATTTTAGCCACCTCTGAGGTTCCTCGCATCAGAAATGCCATTCCTCAAACAATTCACTCCACACGATATCAGGAAATGGCAGAAGGCACTGGATCCAGTGAAGGCTATGGGCCTGATATTATTCCAGCAATCAGACTGAAGACAGAATGTAACCAGTCCCCTGGCCAAACTGTTCCAGTACAGTTACAACACTGTCATCTAGCCAACAATGAGGAAAATTGCCCTTTACACAAAACAAAATGACAAATCCAGTCCAGCAATCACTGCCTCTACTCTTGACCATCAGTAAAGTGGTGGAAGGTGTTATCAACAGTGCTGTCAAGGAACATTTGCTCAGTAAGAACTTGCTCAGTGATGCCCAGTTGGGTTCTGCCAGGACCATTCAGTTCTTGATCTCATTCTAGCCTTGAACCAAACTGGAAAGGATGTGGTGGACTGAAGTGGACAAGTGAAGGTGATTGCCCTTGGCATCAAGTCAACGATTCGTCAAATGTACCATCAAGCTCGAGAAAAATTGGATTCAATACAAAAGTTGGGTCGAGCCACACCTGGCAGAAAGGAAGATGGCGGTGGTTGTTGAAGGTCAATTATCTCAGGAATACCTCAGCATACATACTGTCAAATCAACCTGTTCAAAGAGTGTTATTACACATCATTGGAACAGGTGAAACCCAAACCCAGGCCTCCTGGCTCAACGTAGGGGCACTGCCACTGCACCAAAGCAACCCTGGTCCCTCAGGGTAGTGTCCTAGGCCCAACTACCTTCAGCTACTTCACCAACGGCCTTCCTCTCATCGTAAGGGCTTATGCTTGAAGGGCTTATGCCCGAAACGTAGATTCTCCTGCTCCTTGGATGCTTCCTGACCTGCTGTGCCTTTCCAACAACACACTCTCGACTCTGACTCTAAGTGACAGCAGTGTGCTGTATCTACACAATGCACTGCAGTAGTCCAGCTAAGGTCCTCCAACAGCACCTTCTGAACCCGTGACCTTTGCAACCCAGAAGGATAAAGGCAGCCGACAAGTGGGATCATCACCATTTGCAAGCTCCTCTCCAAGTCATACACTCTCCTGACTCGGAACTATCTTGCTGTTCCTTCAATGTCACTGAGGCAAAATCTTAGAACCCTCTACTAACAGTACCTTGGGTGTACCTACCCCACCCAGGAACTGCAGTGTTCAAGAAAGGAGCTCATCAACACCTCCTGTCCCTATCCCATGAATCAATTTTAAAAATCGGAATATTGATGGAGGGATAATATGCAATCAAAGGAGCTGGTCAAACTAAAGAGTACTATTTGGGTGGCATGGTGGCTCAATGGTTAGCACTGCTATCTGATAGCACTGGGGACCCAGGTTCGATGCTAGCCTCAGGCGACTGTCTGTGTGGAGTTTGCACGTTCTCTCCATGTCTTCATGGGTTTGCTCGGGTTCCCTGCCACAGTCCGAAGATGTGCAGGTTAGGGTGGATTGGCCATGCTAAATCGTCCATAGTGTTCAGGACGTGTAGGCTAGATGGGTTAGCCATGAGAAACAGAGGGTAGAGGGATGGGTCTGGCTGGCTTGCTCTTTGGAGGGCTGGCATGGACTTAATGGGCCAAATGGCCAGCTTCCACTCTGCAGGGATTCTATGATAATGTATACATTTTTATGAAAACTGCAGTCAGAAGTTTAGTGAAATAAGAACAAGTTTTGACAAGTCCACAAGCAACCTTTCACAATTCTGTAAAATCCGATAAATCAGCAGATGGGGTTAAGTCTAGATTTTGCGAGGTGTCAGCTGATTTAGATTTCAGAGTCAAGATTAGAGTGGTGCTGGAAAAGCACAGCAGGTCAGGCAGCATCCGAGGAGCAGGAAAATTGACATTTCAGGCATTAGCCCTTCATCAGGCTCCTGTGTGAAACGTCAATTTTCCTGCTCCTCGGATGCTGCCTGACCTGCTGTGTTTTTCCAGCACCACTCTAATCTTGACTCGGATCTCCAGCATCTGCAGTCCTCCCTTTCGCCTAGTTGATTTGGATATCACTCCGAACACTTGCAACACCTCACAAAGGGTTGTGATTGAAGTGGAGCTGTCATGTGATGGGCTCGAAGTCAGTGAACCCATGGAAATAAGATAGCTGAGGACATTATTTAAATAAATCAAATACAGCAACTGGAAACAGCTATTCTTATTTCATTGCCTGCATATCTAAACTCCACAGTACACTGCTCAGCAGAGTATTTCAGAAGAAATTACTGAAACAAAAGGGCAGACATATTTGTTTACAAACATATTGAAGAGAATAAATATTCCTGTGCTCTTTAGTAATATGTGTCATTGGGAATTAAATCACTGGGCAGACATACCACTAATTATCCTTGGAGAATTCCTTTGACGTTAAGACTAAGATGCCTCAGCTGCTGCTTTCCCTTTTCCTAACTCACTGGGCCAAAGATCTTCAAAGGAATCCCATGCTCCAGCCATGAACTCTGAATCTTTCCCTAGTTTCACCTCTGTACCCTCCTTGACCCGTTGTTGAGTCCACCCTGTTCATCTCCTGATCCTCTGGCCCTATTGCCACCAATCTCTCAGACTGCTCCTGGAAAGAGGGTTGGGACTTTAGGGTCAGAGATGGAACAAGAGTGATGGGGCCACAGTTTTAAAGATTTTAGATTTAAATTAGATCCCCTACAGTATGGAAACAGGCCCTCTGGCCCAACGAGCCCACGTCAACCCACCCCCATATATTTACCCCTGATTAAGACACCTAACACTATGGGCAATTTAGCATGGCCAATTCACCTGGTCTGCACATCTTTGGACTGTGGGAGGAAACCCAGGCAGACACGGGGAGAATGTGAAAACTCCACACAGACAGTTGCCCAAGGCAGGAATTGAACCTGGGCCCCTGGTACTGTGAGGCAGCAGTGCTAACTGCTGAGCCACCCTCCCTCCCCCTTGGGATCAAATCCAGAAGAACGACTTGTAAGCATTCAGTCATCTCTTTGTCTGTGGGTTTCCTAACCCTACCCCTGCATCAGGTGGAGTCATGAAGGAGCAGTGCTCCAAAAGCTTGTGATTTCAAATAAACCCTTTGGACTCCATCCTGGTGTCGCGTGACGTCTGACCTTGTTAGATCAGCACAGCACAGCTTCTCTTTCCTGCTGGGTGGAAGTCTAACTTCCACAGAATCCAGTCGACAGCCGAGTGGAGTACCACATTGTCGATGGTGCCACACTTCCGAGGAGACAGTAAGCGGAGGCTGAGCAAAGATCCTACTGAACAGAAATGCCTCTGTTTCACGGCCAGCATTTACCTCTGGTTGTGAAGGGCTTTACAACTGCCTGAGTATGGGAAATATTTAAATAAGACCTCATTCTTTCTTTGTAATAAAAACATATGGGTGACTCATTCCAGCTTTTACTCACTGTTTGAGTGCCCAACTTTTATTCCAGTAAATCATTCATGACCATAAATATAGTGTGGTAGATCTTCAGTATTATAGCCTCTAACTTGGATGGACATTAACATTAACTATTAGGTCAGGACAAAAGGTTTGTATCTACTCCAACATCAGAACTGGCAATTACTTTTTCCTGTACATACATGCACACAAATATGTGCATATCATATAGATGGTATTTAACATATATGATAATACATAGAAACATAGAAAATAGGAAGGGCAGGCCATACGATGCTTTCAGCCTGTTCCACTATTCAATATGATCATGGATGATCATCTAACTCAGTCCCCTGTACCCACTTTCACCCCCTTATGCTTTTATCCTTTTAGCCAAATGGAACTGTTTATTCACCAATCCAACTGTAAGCCATTCCCTGCCACTTGTAGAATTCACAATTTCTAGTCCACCATATTTCAAAGATTGTAATTCCTTGGGAAAATTTCTCAAATATGTTTTAGCCTAACCTGTTACCTTGGCTCACACTCTCAAAGACATTTGCTCTGCACTGTTGTATCAGTCTCCATTACTAAACCCTGCTACTAAACACTAGTCACGTTAAAGTGAGTGTTGCACACTATGGGAAAAGCCATGATAAATGTGCCAAATGTGTAAAAGTTTTACAGATCTCTAAATTCTTTCGGAATGTTGTCAGAATTACATTCACAGAATTGCTGTAATCGTGGGTGGAGCTTGAGATGAGCTCCGCTATTAAAGATTAAGGATTTGTTCAGCCATGTTAAATTGAGGGGCTTACCCTTTTGAGGCAGTGGGCAAATGGGGCTAATAGGAACAGGAGCTTGTGCTGAGGCAGAGGGCAGCAAGTAGTTAAGGGTAGGCCACAGGAATACAAAAAATGAGGATCTAGGAATCAACGCTGTGGGGACAATTGGAAGTCATTGAAGATTGACAAGGAAGACTGTAGGTAAAAAAGACAGTCAGACCAGGTACTGATGGCTATTTGTCTTTGAAGTCCCTCACAATGATGGGAGTGATGGAGATTTTCCCCCCAACCTCAGACACCCAATGTCCACACTCCCAGTTCAGGTACAGTCTAGTCAGGTACAAAGCAAAGTTCTTGCTGAGCTGACAGCTCCTCACTCTGAGGAGATGGCTCTGGCTTTAATCTCACTGTAGCCTTGACCACATCGATCTAGCCTCACACTTACTCATAGCAGGGGGAGCACATTTGGAAGAGAAACGTGGCTGAGACTCTGAGTTCATTCTCAGGAAGGTGTGATATGCCAATTTGGAAAAGAGTATGAGTTTTGCTCGTGCTCTGGTCAATATTGCCCTTACAACTAATACCAACCGTAGCAGCAGGTTTTATAGTAATTCGCTCACTTTGGTTTGTGGGTAGATTGGCTGCCAAGACGGTTCAAACAAACAGTGATGACTGTGGTGTCCAAACTCATTCCTTGGATTTGAGTGTGAGCTGAGGCACTATGCAAATGCAGCTCATTAAATTTCTGTTACTAAGCCTCAACATTGGGCCCCAACTTCTGAAGACCTTCCTCCAGTTTTCAATCTCTCACAAACTAATCAAACAGCCACCTTGTAAGATGTTGATTTGCCTCGTGGTGATCAATAAATTTTACGTGGTTTAGTTCAGAACCTCCCACCTCGGCAGGCCATCGCTGCCGTATTTACTGTGGAGGGAGATAGGTGTTGAAAAGGTAGAGGATTCGCTTACCTGTTTTCTCTGGGGCCTGTTCTCAACCAACTACTGGCCTCTTCAGTGCCCCTTCAATCAGTCAGAGGTCATGACTGTCTATGGTGGCCTTCCTGTTGCCCGTCTGTTAATCCCATCAGAAAAACATCCATGGAGATGTCTCATTGTTAACTGATTGAAATTGGAGCAAATAGCTGCTTTTGGTTTAAGTTTATTTTGTTCTGAAATAATTAAAATACATTTATGATGCGGCATCTTAAAGGTGAGGTGGAAGCCTTTTATTTCTGGGAGCTGATTCAGAGAATAGCCTGTCTGCAAAGCCCATTTGTATGGGCAGGGTTTAACCCATTTACTGCTGCGTGAGGGTCAACAAGGAAAAGAACTTCCTTGAATTTTGTTCAAATTAGGAATTGCACTCAGTAACCACAGAATGTATGTTGTGAGAGATTGAAAACTGGAGGAAGGTCTTCTGAGGTTGAGGCATGGTTATCTAACCTGGTTATCGCAAATAAGTGTGGTGCCCTAAGTCATCCCTTGAATTTGAGAATGACCTGGTCAGCGTAGTTGAGTTGTACTGAAGGGTTTGTTTACGTGCTGTATGACGCTATGGCTGTGCCTCTGCTGCTTGTGTCACCTCAGCCACACTCCGAAGCTCAGTACTGGAACTGCACAATGTGGCAAAGCTGAAGGCATCAAATCATGCTTTATGCCCGGTAAGGCTTACACTTTACATTGATGTCCTTACTTGCTAGTTGCATCCACCTCCTATTATACATGATAGCAGTGCAGTGTGTTGTCTTACATCTCACGGTCAGTACGTCAGTGTGCCTTTAAGAGATATACCCATGACATCATCACCCTTTGGTCTAACTCATCCGCACTGACCAGGTTTCCCAAACTAAACTGGCCGCATTTGCCTGTGTCTAGATCAGAGTGGTGCTGGGAAAGCACAGTAGGTCAGGCAGCATCCAAGGAGTAGGAAAATCAACGTTTCGGGCAAAAGGCCTTCATCAGGACTGAAGGTAGGGACCCTACAGGGTGGAAAGATAAATGGGAGGGGGGGTGGGGCTGGGGAAGAAGGTAGCAAAGAGTACAATAGGTGGATGGGGGTGGGGATGAAGGTGTTATGTCAGAGAGGAGGGTGGGGGAAGGTAGAAAAGAGTTTAATGGGTGGATGGGAGTGGGGATGAAGGTGATGGGTCAGAGAGGAGGGTAGTGCGGATAGGTGGGAAGGAAGATTGGCAGGTAGGACCGGTCACGAGGATGGTGCTGAGCTGGAAGGTTGGAACTGGGATAAGATGGGGGGAGGGGAAATGAGGAAACTGGTGAAGTCCACATTGATGCCCTGGGATTGAAGTGTTCTGAGGCAGAAGATGAAGTGTTCTTCCTCCAAGTGTTGGGTGGTAAGGGAGCAACGGTGGAGGAGGCCCAGGACCTGCATATTCTCGGCAGAATGGGACTGGGAGTTGAAATGTTGGGCCACGGGGCGGTAGGGTTTGATTGGTGCGGGTGTCCCGGAGATGTTCCCCGAAGTGCTCTGCGAGAAGGCGTCCAGTCTCCCCAGTGTAGAGGAGACTGCATCGGGAGCAATGGATACAATAAATGACATTGGTGGATGTGCAGGTGAAACTTTGATGGATGTGGAAGGCTCCTTTGGAACCTTGGATGGTGGTGAGGGAAGAGGTGTGGGCGCAGGTTTTACAGTTCCTGTGGTGGAAGGGGAAAGTGCCAGGATGGGAGGGTGGGTTGTAGGGGGGTGTGGACCTGACCAGGTAGTCATGGAGGGAACGGTCTTTGTGGAAAGCGGAAAGGGGTGGGGAGGGAAATATATCCCTGGTAGTGGGGTCTTTTTGGAGGTGGTGGAAATGTCGGTGGATGATGCGGTTTATGCAAAGGTTGGTAGGGTGGAAGGGGAGCACCAGGGGGGTTCTGTCCTTGTTACGGTTGGAGGGATGGGGTTTGAGGGTGGAAGTGCGGGATGTGGATGAGATGCATTGGAGGCATCTTCAACTACATGTTTAGCCCATATCCCTCAAAACCTTTCCTATTCATGTACTTGCCCAAATATTTCCTAAACGTTGTAACTGTATCTGTATCTATCACTTCCTCTGGCAGTTCATTCTATTCTGCATGAAAAAGTTGCTCCTCAGGTCGCTTTTAACTCTTTTCCCTCTCACCTTAAAACAATACCCTCCAGTTTTGAATTCCCCTCCTCTTGTCTATTCTCCTTATCTATGCCCTCATGATTTTACAAAGCTTTGTAAGGTCACCCATCAACCTCCTACACTCTAGGGAAGGCGTCCAAGGCTACCCAGCCTCTCCTCATAACTCAAACCCGGTAACATCCTTGTAAATCTTTTCTGCACCATTTCCAACTTAATAATATTCTTCTTACAGAAGGGCAAACAGAACTGCATGCAGTATTCCAAAACTGGCCTCATCGATGTCCTATACAGGCACAACATGACACCCCAACTTCTGGACTCAATGCTCTGACCAATGAAGACATGCTAAATGCCTTCTTCACCACCCTATCTACTTGTGATACCACTTTCAAGGAACCCTTTGGTCTCTCTGTTCGAAAATACACCCCGCGGCCCTACCATTAGCTGTAAGTCCTGCCCTGGTTTGCCTTAGCAAAATGCAACACCTCACCTTTTATTTAAATTAAACTGCATCTGCCAGTCCTCAGTCCATTTGGCCCATCTGATCACGATCCTGTTGTACTCTTAGAGAACTTTCTTCGCTGTCCACTTTACCACCAATTTTGGTGTCATCCGCAAACTTACTAACCGCGCCTCTTATATTTTCACCCAAATCATTTACCGTATACGAACAACAGTGGACCCCGTACCAATACCTGTGGCACAATGTTCAAAAAAAAAACGACCTTCAACCACCACCCTCTGTCTCCTTCTGTCAGGCCAATTTTGTATTCAATTGGCTAGCTCCCCCTGGATTCCATGTGAACTCCCTTTACTGGGAAACAGATAGGGAATAACTCAGCCAAGTACAGTGGTCTCAATTTATCAAGTTGAGCAATCATCTGAGAAATGGAGAAGTAGATGGGGAGCAGTAGGATAGACAGCAGTCCCAACTGACCACAGGCAACTGTGGTTAAATTACTATTACATGTAGCTACGTAGAGACCATTAAATCTCAAATGACATCCCATCTACCCCCAAACAATTGCGATGCTTCAAATTACACTGCCATTTGCTTCCCAGAATTGAATAAAGTATATTCTGGTTGTCGATAAGTTGTTACATTTGCACAGCAAGTCGACCCATTTGCAGATTGACGTTCAACACATAGTTAAATGCTTTTTTCAAGTTTAAGCCTTTTTCAAAAGTTACTGCACCCTTCGCTTTGACATCTCCCCACAGCTCCAGTTTTAATCCGTACTGCGTGCTCAATCAGAAATAAGCACTTAGTCTGCTCGCTTTCTACTGTATTCTATGATGCTATCACAGTTGAGGATCCAAACGTCCTTGCAAAATGAGCTAACGTTATACAGCACACATGCTTAGCACGTTCACATTAAATTCCTCTCCCTGCTGCATCAACAGAGGCACTGACCAGCTGCAGAATAACATCCTAGTAATTGTTTCCAGGTTTGTGTCTCAAAGTGTATCGGTGCAAATTTATTTTTGTACAAACATTCAGGCAGGCCAGAGCCTTACAAAAACATACTTTGCACGACTGCTTCAAAAAGAAAGGGAATGTACAGGAAGTGTAACTGTAAGTGAGGCAAGTGCACAACAGTATCCAAGGCTAAAGAGCTGTACGTTCTCATTGTAAAGTAGATTAAACAGGTACAGCCCATTGTACCTGTACTGTCACTCAATAAGGCCAGGGCACAGCTACGGGTCAACTCCACTTCCTGTATTCCTGAATGTGCATTGAAGAATTCAAGTGAAAGGATATCCATTCTCAAAGAACATTTTTCTAAATATCACCTTCTGCATGTAAGTTTGCTCATGGATCTGGAAGGTTTGTTTTCCGACGAGGTACTAGGTAACATCATCAGTGAGCCTCTGGTGAAGCACTGGCATTATGGCCTGCTTTCTATTTGCGTGTTTCGGTTTCCTTGGGTTGGTGATGTCATTTCCTGTGGTGATGCCATTTCCGGCGTTGGTGATGTCATTTCCTGTTCTTTTTCTCAGACCATCTGCATTTAAGTGCCCTCAGGCACTGGGGGGGGTGAGCACGCACTTGTCTTGAGGGACCTACGAGCCGCTTTGAATCCAAAGACTGAAGCCAAGCTTAAAACGGGTTTGGCTCATTCCACTTATCCACCCCTATGTCTCGCTCATGCTCAACAATACTCTTTGGCATAAAGAGCTATGGAGAGACAGTGGTGATAGAACACTGAGAAAGTGTTACAGCCTTAATGGGTTGCACATTGTAAATCAAGTATTCCCGGGGTTATACTAAATGTTAACATGGTGTTTTAAAAGGTGCACACAGTACCCTGATTTATTGGACTTCCACACCAAGTTTCTGAATTGGTTTAAGTAATTAAGATTATAGCTACAAATAAACACATATAAACCACTGGGATGTAACCCAGCTAACTAAAACTCTAATCCCTCCATAAACTTCCCCTTTACACACACACACACACACAGACACAAACACATGTGAAAATAAGTGCAAGGAAAATAAATTACTGGCAGAAGTAGGGAAAATCTGAAAAGTTAGTTCAGGAGTCTTTGCTTCCTGATTCCAATGTTGAGTTGATCCTTCCTTAGCTAGCCAGGTCCTTGCTGATCAGTTGTCTTTCTCTGTAGAAGCTTCCACCAATTTGTAACTGACTCACTTGGAAAATGGCTTCAATTTATTAATTCAAAAATCACATTTCCTAGAAAGCTCTGTTGAAAAGGTAACTAGTTTTCTTCAAATGGGTTGCTTTCACTGCAGAGAACAGAAAGCTACTGCTGGGTAGAACGACAGTACACCCTTCTGTGTTTTTCGCTCTGTCAGTCTGGGTCTCTGTTTCCAGTTCCAACTCGCTCAGTTAGCTGAGGACCAACCAGCTTCACTTGTAACAGCTCCTCGGCTCCGGGTCATCTATAACATTGCAGGAACCCACAGCCACAGAAACACTGAGCTCGCAAGAAGTATCAAATCCCTTTCTGGAAAATGATGCAGCCATTCCTGTTTTTAATAACAATTCATTCCTTTTGCAGTCCATAGGCACATAAATATAAGGACAGGGTCCTTATGTGCAGAAGGGTGCTCAAGCAAAGCTCAGTGCAAGCCGGAAGAACAATGTTTCATTTTCTGCTTGGGAACCCTGCAGCCTTAGGAACCTAATAGTGAGTTCAACAATTTCAGGGCTGAAGCACCTTTCCCCATGCTTTCCCCCACCCTCACATACCCCTGGCCTTGTCACCACCATAGGCTGCTACCAGATACTACCTATTGTCAGCTACTGAAGTCCCATTAGCAGCTAGTCCTTCTCCTAGGCCTGGTCTTTACCCACTCCTTTGTCTGTCCAACTGTTTTTCTCTCTCTTCGGGCTCTATTTCCACCTATCATCTACTCTGCCCTCCCACCCACTCCCCCTTCTGTATAAAAATGACCCTTTACCTAGCTACCACCATTACTGAAGAATGGTCATTGGACCCGAAACATTAACTTAGATTTCCCTCCATGGACCTTCTGAGATTTGCCAGCATGGTGTGCTATTGTTTCAGATTTGAGATATAGGGAGAGGTTGAATATACTGGGGGCTATTTTTCCTGGAGTGTTGGAGGCTGAGGGGTGATCTTATAGAGGTTTATAAAATCATGAGAGGCGTGGATAGGATGAATAGACAAAGTCTTTTCCCTAGGATGGGGAGTCCAGAACTAGAGGACATAGGTTCAGGGTGAGAGGGGAAAGATATAAAAGGAACCTAAGGGGCAGCTTTTTCACACACAGGTTGGTGCGTGTATGGAATGAGCTGCCAGAGGAAGTGGTGGAGGCTGGTACAATTACAACATTTAAAAGGCATCTGGATGGGTATATTTGGAAGGGAAGCCCAGAGGGTCCAGTCCAGTCTGGGTCATAAGGGAGTCTCAGAGGGTCCAGTCCAGTCTGGTTCCTAAAGGGGGGTACCAGAGGGTCCAGTTCAGTCTGGTTCCTAAAGGGGTCGCAGAGGGTCCAGTCCAATCTGGTTCCTAAAGGGAGTCCCAGGAGGTCCAATCCAGTCTGGTTCCTAAAGGGGGTCCCACAGGGTCCAGTCCAGTCTGGTTCCTAAAGGGGTCGCAAAAGGTCCAGCCCAGTCTGGTTCCTAAAGGGGTCGCAGAGGGTCCAGTCCAGTCTGGTTCCTAAAGGGGTCGCAGAGGGTCCAGTCCAGTCTGGTTCCTAAATTGGTCCCAAAGGGTCCAGTCCAGTCTGGTTCCTAAGGGAGTCCTAGAAGGTCCAATCTGGTGTGGCTCCAAAGGGGGTCTCAGAAGTTTCAGTCCATTGCGGTTCCTAAGGGAGTCCCAGAGGGTCCAGTCTGGACAGATGCATTTGAAGGTGTTGCATTTTATTTATTTGACCAATCAGAGTCAACCTACCTTTGGCAGTTATCTGTTAGTCATCATCTAAACGGTGCATTCTCCATGATGATGCCTCTATCAGAGTCCACTTGCCAACCTAGCATGCCAATATAAAAATGCTGTTCTGTTCTACACTGGCATTCTTGCAAATTGTCCTCGTGAGTGTAAGACAGAAAGTTTCACACTACAGGTGTCTTTTATTCAGCAACAGTCAGGCTCAAGGTATTAACCTCCATAAGGACAGCAACCTCCAATGAATGCTCCCTTGCAGTTAATTGCAGGAATCGGGGTGTTGTGGCTGCTGGAAATGCCTTGTTTTGTTTAGAAATTGCATATTGATTGCATTCTACTGACTCATCACTGAAATGCAGGGAACGGGGACAATTTACTGTGTTTACCTGATGGATAGTTCACTAAGCTCAGCAGAGCAAGTTTGAATTTGCAGATTTCATTGCATTTCTATTTCGAAACAGTGTGGCGAGTGTGAATTACAGCCAAACAACTTCCCTGGCACTGAGAATCAACCATCAAGAAGGACAAGGGCAGCAGATACATGGGAACACCAACTTCTGCAAGTTCCTCTCTAAGTCGCTCACCATCCTGACTTGGAAAGATATCACCGTTCCCTTCGCCGTCGCTGGGTCAAAATCCAGGAATTCACTCCCTAAGGGGCTACAGCAGTTCAAGAAGACAGCTCACCACCAACTTCTCAAGGGCAAGCAGGCATTAAATGTTGGCCCAGCCTCCAGTTCCCATGAAAGAATAATGTTCTAAAAAGATTAACAAATGTGGAGTCTCTTTTTCTTGATTTTAGTTTTTCAAAAGGGTTTGCAAATCAATAAAAATGATTGCATGTTAAGGTTCTTTCTCTCTCTTCTGCTTCCCTCCCCACAATCCAATATATTTTTCCCAAAGCTATTTTTCTTTCAGTCTATGATTGAATATTAAATTTATTGCTCTGACTTGCACGTCCTCATTCAGGATCTCTGCTGCTGGGTTAAGGATTCTTCAACCAGTTTGGTTAAAGGGATACACAACTGCTTGCTCCGTGATGCAGTTCTCATATCCTTGAGAGCAGAAAAGGCTTTTTTTTTGGCTCTTTCATTTGCAGAGACATTCCAATAATGTGCCAAAGAGTCCTTGCTATCCTACTGGTGATAAACATGCACTTTGTGGCATTAAACTAACTGAGTAAAATCTGGTTTAAAGGTGAGGGATCATCAACACGAACGAGGCTGTACTTGCTTACAAACAATCACTGCAATTCTTACAACTTCCAAAGTTGTGGGCAGTCCCTGTCTGCTCTTCCTGTACAATTGTATGACCACGGGACATTACTTGGCCAAGAATGTCGACTACTGTGAAACAGTAATTGAGCTTCCAAAACGTAATTCACTGTGTGAGGCACCATGAGATAGTTCAACGAGATTGACTACCACCGATGTGAAAACTTCATTCGTAATTCTCTGACCGCAGTCCCATAGGAAGTCAATTCCAATAATATTTTAAAGACTGCTTCAAAACTTTCACCACACAAATAATACATTGGACTAACCTTGGTAACACATGATTCACCACCCCTTCAGAATATCCTAGCAACTTGTGGGATATTCACACAAATGTCATTAGCAATGAAAACTGCACCATGTTCTCTTTGTAATATATATTATTTAGATAATTACAATCGTCAGATTATGGTAGATATTCTGAGACTTAAGATCCCACATTTGTTTTAAAGTGTCCTCTCATTTACAATGTACAATTGGCTCGATGGCGTTTGTCGCAAAGAGAAATCTTAACTTGCTATTTTCTCTTTGTTGGTGGTGCAGAAACTGGAACAAATTCGAGCTTGGCGTTTAGCACACCCCTTCTGGGGTTATTGGCAAAAATGAAAGCAAGATCAAGCAAAAGCCTGAACTCTGATCAACAAAATGCTTCTGCGAACTTCTGATTAAGGCATCCCTGAATCTTTTCACGATATTATTGCCAATCTAATTATAATGCTGAAAAATGTGTTGCAGGAAAAGCGCGGCAGGTCAGGCAGTATCCAAGGAGCAGGAGAATCGATGTTTTGGGCATAAGCCCTTCTTCAGGAACCTGCCGGAAATGTCGATGCTCCTGCTCCTTGGATGCTGCCTGACCTGCTGCGCTTTTCCAGCAACACATTTTCAGCTCTGATCTCCAGCATCTGCAGTCCCCACTTTCTCTTAATCTAATTATAATGCTGAGAGAGAGATATAACCAAGTTACCACTTACTGTGAAATAAGTCAAGATTTAGCTCAGCTAGTTTAGAGGCGATAATGACTAAAACTGATTGATTAAGTTATCAAATGGGGTGGCACGGTGGCTCCGTGGTTAGCACTGCTGCCTCACAGGGCCAGGGACCCAGGTTCAATCCCCACCTTCAGGTGACTGTCTGTGTGGAGTTTGCACATTCTCCCTGTATCTGTGTGGGTTTCCTCCCACACTCCAAAGATGTACAGATCAGGTGAATTAGCCATGCTAAATTGCCCATGGTGTTCAGGGATGTGTACGTTAGGCACATTAGTCAGGGTTAAATGTAGAGTAATAGGGTAGGGGAATGGGTCTGGGTGGGTCACTTTTCGGAGATTTGTTGGGCCGAAGGGCCTGTTTCCCCATTAGGGAATCTAATTTAATTGCCATGGTTTAGCAATAGACTGAGAAGTGAAGGCATGTAGCTTATTAACATCCCAAGTAACTAGGTATTTATGTCAGTGATTCTGATCATGTTACTGGTTTTTTTAAGTTACATCACCCTACCTGGACTGTGTGTGATACAGAGACATTAAGGATAAAGAACACAAAGAAGCAAATGCTCATAGAGTTATAATGTGGAGATGCTAGTGTTGGACAGATTAGATTAGATTCCCTACAGTATGGAAACAGGCCCTTTAGCCCAACAAGTCCACACCAACCCACCGAAGAGCAACCCACCCAGACCCATTCCCCTACATTTACCCCTGACTAACACTATGGGCAATTTAGCTTGGCCAATTCACCTGACCTGCACATCTTTGGATTGTGGGAGGAAACCCACACAGACACGGGGAGAACGTGCAAACTCCACACAGTCACCCGAGGCTAGAATCAAACCCGGGGCCCTGCTGCTGTGAGGCAGCGGTACTAACCGCTGAGCCACTGTGCCGACAGGGCTAGACACAGTCAGAAATCACATGACACCAGGTTATAGTCCGACAGGTTTAATTGAAATCACAAGCTTTTGGAGCTGCCTTTGAAACTGTGAGATTCCAAATAAACCTGTTGAACTATAATCTGGTGACGTCTGACATAGAGAATGGAAACAGACTCTATGGTCCAACCACACCGTGCCGAACACAATGCCAAACTAAACTAGTCCCACCTGCCTGCTCCTGGCCAATGTCCTTCCAAACCTTTCCTGTTCATGTACTGATCCAAATATCTTTTAAAAGTTGTAACTGTACCCACATCCAGCACTTCCTCAGGAAGTTCATTCCACACATGAATCTGCAAAGAGTTCACACAGTTCAACCAGTGCACTGTCCTAAGGCAGAAGATGGTGATGAGGTCATTGAAATAGCGGAGGTTCCCCAAGACCATCAGATATAGGAGGAGAATTAGGCTCTTCAGCCCATATATTTCCTATTGAAAGGTAAAGGTAAAGGTCAAGTTACCATAGCCTTACCAGGGCAGCACGGTGGCTCAGTGGGTAGCACTGCTGCCTCACAGCACCAGGGTCCCAGGTTTGATTCCACCCTCAGGCTACTGTCTGTGTGGAGTTTACACATTCTTCCCGTGTCTGTGCGGGTTTCCTCCAACAATCCAAAGATGTGCAGGTTAGGTGGATTGGCCACGCTAAATTGCCCGATGTGTAGGTTAGGTGTATTAGTCGGGGTAAAATGTAGAGTAATAGGGTAGGGGAATGGGTCACTCTTTGGAGGGTTGGTGTGGACGTGTTGAGCCAAATGGTCTGTTTCCACACTGTAGGCATTCTATGATTCTGATTCATTGTAGGTCTGCTCTCTCATTAGAGATAAGATTAGATTGGCTACAGTGCGGAAACAGGCCCTTTGGCCCAACCAGTCCACAGCGACCCTCCGAAGAGTAACCCACCCAGACCCATTCCCCTAACTAATGTACCTAACACTATGGGCAATTTAGTCTGGCCAATTCTCCTGACCTGCACATCTTTGGGCTGTGGGAGGAAACCGGAGCAAACCCACGCAGACTCGGGGAGAATGTGCAAACTCCACACAGACAGTCGCCCGAGGCTGGAATCAAACCTGGGTCCCTGCTGCTGTGAGGCAGCAGTGCTAACTACTGAGCCACTAGATGACTGGTGGTAATTTAGCCTGAGGGTCACCACACCTCAGGTGAGGGGAGAGGTTGAGAAGGAGAGTCCTTTATGGCAACGTCAGCCGGTGCAGGAATTGAACCCACTCTGTTGATGTCACTCTGCATTGCAACAGTGTGTACCCATTACCAACTGACTCCATTAGAAAGCAGCACAGTTGACAATCAGCTGAAGACCCTATCAGGTTTAGCTGCTGTCACTGGGAGAGAGTTTCTACATGAGATGCTATCAGTGGTGCACTGAAAATGACACAGGCTAGGTTACAGTTCAAATTTTCAATAAAATTCATTTGCCTAACCACAAATGTAAGACCTTCAATGACCTAGTACAGTTGGGCAATATATTAGCATGCAATTATTTATTTTATTAAAATTCCCAGTAAAAAGCAATCTTAGACATATTCAAGTGATAACCTACTGCAGTTTTATTAATACAGATGGAAGTGGATTTAATCGGCAAAATTAAGCATTTTAATAAGTGCCCCCTGCCTCTGAGCACCTGCTAATGTATTTCATTTCGAGACTCGATGTCATTCACTTCTTCAAATAGCTCTGTCAGCCACTTTGAGTAATCTAATTCATAATTACTTAAAATTAGTTTTAAAAACTACACTGACCATTTTAATGGCTTTATTGTTGCGCACTCATGAGTTTCTTATTTTTCTGCCAGATTAAAATGTAAAAC
Source organism: Chiloscyllium punctatum (assembly GCF_047496795.1). Lineage (NCBI taxonomy): Eukaryota > Metazoa > Chordata > Chondrichthyes > Orectolobiformes > Hemiscylliidae > Chiloscyllium > Chiloscyllium punctatum. Next base: position 99,646,576 of record NC_092749.1, on the reverse strand, counting down.
ATGCCTCTGAAGTTACAGTAGTGAGGGGGAATTTGAAGAGCTGCCCTTTGACTGGCATCATGGCATACTGACCCAGCCGGACTTGTGAATGGGGTGAGGTTCATGGAAAACAGAGAAGAAAGGGGGAAGACATTCGGCCCCTCGAATCTGCTCCATCATGGTCACGGCTGATCATCGAGCTCAATACCCTAATGCAACCCCCTCATCCCTTGATTCTTTTAGACACAAGAGCTACATCAATCTCCTTCTTGAAAACACACAATGTTCTGGCCTCAACTGCTTTGTGTGGTAGTGAATTCCAATCTCTCCAGGTGAAGAAACTGCTCCTCATTTCAGTTCTAAAATGTTTACCCCTTATCCGTAAACTATAACCCTTGGTTCTACACTCCCTCACCAATGGGAACATCCTTCCTGCATTGGACTTGTCTAACCCAGTTAGAATTTTATCGGTTTCTATGAGATCCTTGTCATTCATCTCAACCCCAGTGAATTCAATCTTAATCAGCTCAACCTCTCCTCATGAGTCAGTCCTGCCATCACAGGAACCAACTGGGAAAAGTTTTGCTGTGTCCCCTCTATAGCAGGAACAATCTTACTCAGATAAGAAAATTGAATCTGGAAACTGACTTTCAAGACTTTAGGGTGGCTCAGTGGTTAGCACTGCTGCCTGACAGTGCCAGGGACCTGGGTTCAATCCTACCTTCAGACAAATGTCTGTGTGGAGTTTGCATATTCTCACTATGTCTGGGTGGGTTTGCTCTGGTTTCCTCCAGCAGTCGAAAGATGTGCAAGTTAGAGCAGATTGGCCATGTTAAATTGTCCATTGTGTTCAGGGATGTGTCGGCTAGATGGGTTAGCCATGGGAAACCCAGAGTGATAAGATAGAGGGATGGGTCTGAGTGGTGCCAATGGGTCTGTGCTGATGTGTGTGTTTGTCACTCACGGCAAAATCCTCCTCTTGGAAGCTCTTAATGCCGGGACGCTCCAGCCAGTCACCAAGCTCCTGGCTTCAAGTCGTCAAGTGAGGCTTGAACCCAGAGATTCTGGTCCAGAGGTAGGGACATTACCACTGGATCTACTGATGTTACCAGCTGAAATGAGTAGGAATTTGCTTCAGCATCTCACCTTTGTATTGATTAATTCTTGGTACATGGGTAGGATAGAAAAAAAAATTATAATCCCTTTACAATGGAAGCAGACCAATCAGCCCATCAAATCCTCCAAAGACATCCCACCCAGACCCACCCCCACTCCTGTAACTTTATATTTTCCATGGCCAACCCACCTAGCCTACAGGTCCCTGGACACGGCCAATCCACCTAACCTGCACATCTTCGGACCAAGCCACGTGATACCAGGTTACAGTCCAACAGGTTTATTTGAAATCATAAGCACTTCACACCTGACATTGTCCACCCCAATCCTGCACATCTTTGGATTGTGGGAGGAAACCACAGCACCCGGAGGAAACCCACGCTGACACAGAGAGAATGTGCAAATTTCACACAGACAGTCGCCCGGGGCTGGAATCGAACCTGGGTCCCTGGCGCTGTGAGGCAGCAGCACTAACCACTGGGCCACCATGCCAACCCACGTGAAAATCTGGAACTGTAGTCAGCGGGACACAAAACCTGACCTGACATGCTTTCTAATCAATCAGCCTAGCTAGTCAGCAAGGATCATAGGCCCATTTAATTTAATGATTATAACCACCACACTATGGTTTCAGGTGTATCAGACTGAGTCGGAGGATGAGCCCTAAGCTTCGGGAGAGAAGAGTAGGAGTTACAAGAGGCAAAACAAAAACACCATGACATTCACAAACCTACGTTCAATTAAGGCACATTAATTAATGCACATTTCAGCTTTGCAAAGGTTATGCCCAGTTTTACAAATTTCTTGACACTCTGTTGAAAGCAATAATGTGCGCCTACAGATCTGTCAGTGTAACAAGAAAGATGTCTTCAGACAAAGCTAGTGGAAATGTCCAACTCGCTTCAAGTTGTGGGTTTTAGCTGAACCGAACCAACCCATACCCTAACCCTGATGAGATCACCAGGCAGGATTTCTTTTTCATTCATTCACGGGATACATTTAAGTCGTCATTGGACAAGCATATGGTCGTACATGGAATAGTGTAGGTCAGATGGGCTTCAGATTGGAATGACAGGTCGGTGCAACATTGAGGGCCGAAGGGCCTGTACTGCGCTGTAATGTTCAATGTTCTATGTTCTGTATGGGTGTTGCTGGTTAGGCCAGCATTTGTTGCCCACCCCTAGTGGGTGGCGTGGTGGCACAGTGGCTCAGTGGTTAGCACTGCTGCCTCACAATGCCAGGGACCCAGGTTTGATTCCAGCCTCGGGCAACTGCCTGTGTGGAGTCTGCATGCTCTCCCTGTGTCTGTTTCCTCCCACAATCCAAAGATGTGCAGGCCAGGTGAATTGGCCATGCTAAATTCCATAATGTTAAGTGCATTAGTCAGAGGGGAAATGGGTCTGGGTGGGTTACTCTTCAGAGGACCTGTATGGACTTATTGGGCCGAAGGGCCTGTTTCCACACTGGAGGGAATCTAATCTAACTGAAAGTCAACTACATTGCCATGGGTCTGGAGTCACATGTAGGTATGGATGCCTAAAGGACATTAGTGAAGATTATTGAGAGAAACACAAGCAAGCATGTGGGGGTAAGTCACAGGTCAGCCATGATCTAAATGACTGGCGGAGCAGCTCAGATGGGCTGAATGGCCCAATCCCACTTCAGTGTCCAACAGACCAGGTTCAGGAATCTGCTAAGTCACAGATGAGTGTCTTCCTGCTTCAAAGCTTTGGCAGATCTAGGACACACGTTGTGTGTAAGGAATTTCTCAGTAACATGTCATTCAATTGACCTTTCCTATCTCCTGTGTTTGAGACCATTTTAGGAAGCTCAGTGCTGTTGAAGAGCATTGTGTTGTTTTTAATATTTATCTCAAAATCTGACGGCCGCAAATTAGTCACCTCCATCATCTACAGACAACTAGCACTGCGGAGGGCTCTGAGAAATTAGCAAGCACTGTAAGAACATCAGCTAATAAAGGGTTTATTAACTCTTTGCCTGCCATTTTAACCACTGTGCTGGAAATAATTTGACATGCCTCACTGCATCTCTCACTGTATCTGTAAATTAATCGATTGATAACTGACTTGTCTCATGGTGCTTTTCACCTTCCAAAGAAATCAAGCCAACGATAGTGTGGGTCCCATTTGGACAACTTAATTAGGAATTAAATGTTTTTAAAACATTGCACTGTACAGTGCACAGACAAAAACGGAGATTCTAATCTGTTTCTGGGATTAGCATTTGTTGTAAATCCAAAAACAGAAATAGTGAACTATTAATAGTCTGTTTGAGGTTATCTGTCGACAGGGCCTAAATTGTAGGCCAGAAATCTTTAAGTGCACCACTGAACTTGCACTTAAATAGTACTTAATCATATCTCCCAATTGGTGGTGCATGTACAATTAGCTACACGGAAATGCGTTGACTATGATCCAGGCAAAATGGGGGAGTGCGCAGCAAGATCCCACAAGTGATCAACTGAAAGGTCAGCCTGACCAAATTCCTCCCTCAACCAATGGCAACTCAACTTGATGTAAGTCCATGGCAGTTGGGATGAGAGCTGTTCTGATGGCAGTTGTCAATGGAGGCCTATCAAACAGGCTCATGGGGGACTTTTGTACATGGTTTGCGACCTCAACCACGAACATCAGCTGAAGGGCCTTGTGTTTTAATATCAAAATCAAAGAACACCACCAAAGTAAGTCATTCTCTCTTTGGTGTATTATGCTTCTTTCTTTCCCATCATGGTCCGCAAGGAGTTAAGAGGTAGATTCAATCACACTAAATGCTGCCGTTTGTTTGGATACACAATACACCCAGATGCAGACATAATGGGCGGAACTTGCCGGAAAAATAATGGCATGTCAACGACACACGCGGTTATTAACATTCAAAACTTTTCCGTCCTGTCCTTTCTCCAACCAGCCACCCTTTCTCTTTGTATCTTTTTAAACACAATCTGAGTTTGATTCTCTGCTACTCCTCTGTCAATCCTTAAAATCCCACCATTTACTGGGTAATTACCTGATGGTCTTGCATTCTTTTGATTAGATTAGTTTCCCTACAGTGTGGAAACAGGCCCTTCAGCCCACAAGTCCACACCGACCTTCCGAAGAGTAGCCCACCCAGACCCATTCACCTACCCTATATCTACTAATGCACCTAACACTACGGGCAATTTAGCCTGGCCAATTCACCTGACCTGCACATCTTTGGACTGTGGGAGGAAACCGGAGCACCTGGAGGAAACCCACGCAGACACGAGAAGAATGTGCAAACTCCACACAGACAGTTGCCCTGAGGCTGAAATCGAACCCGGGTCCCTAGCGCTGTGTGGCTGCAGTGCTAACCACTGTGCTCATTAGCAGCTTATACTTCCTGAAATTTACGGGGGGGGGGGGGGGACACGTTTTGGGTTCATGGATACAGGGGGACATCTGACTAATGGCCTACCAATGGCCAAAGAGCTGAGACAGAGACATTCAACTCGTAAGCAATCACGCCTGAATATGTGTATGATTGACAACCGTGAGACGGCACAGTGGCTCACTGGTTAGCACTGCTGCCTCATGTGCCAGGGACCCGGGTTTGATTCCACCCTCGGGTGACTGACTGTGTGGAGTTTGCACGTTCTCCCCGTGTCTGTATGGGTTTCTCCCGGTTGCTCCGGTTTCATCTCACGGTCTAAAGATGTGCAGGTCAGGTGAATTGGCCATGCTAAATTGCCCATAGTGTTAGGTGCATTAGTCAGAGGGAAATGGGGCTGGGCGGGTTGCTCTTCGGAGGTTCGGTGTGGACTGGTTGGGCCATAGGGCCTGTTCCCACACTGTAGTGATTCTACTCTATTTAAGAGACACATACTTAAACCTCCTTCCATGAGTCACACTTTGAAATGCAAGTTCATAACTTGCTTAGTACTGATTGAGTCAACCACCTGATGCCAAAGAGATCCCACTGTAGATAAGCCATAAACTACCTCACAAGGTTAAACAATTGCAGCCCCCCCTTGGGGCTGGTCCAGTTCGTGTTGCTGGATGCTAACGTGTTTTTTTAAACCTTCTGAAGAATTGTTAAAATTGCACTTCTGTAACCCTAGCTTCTCCTCTCTTACCCATTTACTGCTTAATAAATACACTCGACAGTTTACAGTCAAAGTCATAGACTCATGGAATGGTTACTCAACCACAGTCAAAAATTTGAGGTGACTATACAAAGGCATATCATCTGAGCAGTAACCTGAAACACAGGCAAAGACAGACTGTGACTCATGGGGACTGACGACTCTCAGATAGGAGTGGTTAGACCAGTTGAAGCCTTGAGCACCAAAGCCTCAAAGCACCACGTTGGGAAAACCTATAACACTCTAACGGGAGTACACAGGAAAGATGTTCCCGATAACTGGGGAGTCTGAACCAAGGGTCAGAGTCTAAGGATATGGGCGTAGGCCATTTAGGACTGAGTAGAGGAGAAAACTCTTCACCCAGAGAGTGGTCAGCGCATAGAATTCTCTGCTTCAGGAAGTGGTTCAGGCCAAAACATTGAAGGTTTTCAAGCTACAATTCGGAGGGCTAAAGGGATCAAAGCAGGAACAGGGCACTGAGTTGGATGATCAGCCATGATCATACTGAATGGCAGAGCAAGCTCAAAGGGCCAAATGGCTTCCTGCTACTCCTACTTTCTATGTTTCTAAGACACTGCCATCGCTACACTACAGTGCTCAGTACTCATTTGGTTCTAGGATTGGGTTGGGGTGGTTGTGGGGAGAGATTTAAACACACACACACAGGTGTCTGACAGAAGAATAAATGTCACCTGAACTAAATATTACCTGGTCCAAGCTGATACAGGATCTCTACCTAGAGGGCCAAAGAAAGCAAGAGAAACTCTCACGCGTTGGCTGAGGGAAGGATGGCTGAGAAGTTGTGGTCTATCCAGACTAGCACAGGATACAAACGCAGGCCAGAGACTAGGAATTCTGCAGCGAGTAACTCACCTCCTGACTCCCCAAGGACTTGCTACCATCTACAGTCCGGAGTGCGATGGAATACTCCCCACTTGCCTGGAAGAATGAAGCTCCGACACTCAAGGAGCTCAAAGACAAAACTGCCCACTTGATTCATACCCCACCCACCAACTTTGACATTCAATCTGTTCTTCACTGGCTCTCAGTGACACCAGTGTGTCCCACCTACAAGATGCACCACAGCAATTCCCAATGGCTCTTTCAATGCCACCTTCCAAACCCATAATCTCTACCACCCAGGAGGACAAGGAAAGCAAAAGCAATGGGAACACCACAGGTAAGGTTCCCCTCCAAGTCACATGCCATCCTAACTTGAAAGTATCACTCTTCCCTTATTGCCAATGGGTCAAATTCCAAACTTTCCTTCCGAACAGAGCTATTACTATAACCATACTACAGGGTGTGCAGTGTTTCAAGAAGGCAGAACAAATAATTCTCAAATACTGCACTTGCCAGTGACATCTACATCCTGCAAGCAAGTTTTTAAGAATGAATTCAGTTCAGTTATGCCTTGTACATAAACTCCAGCACTCATTCTCATTCAACATCTTGCCCTTGGAGGCCAGTAAAAAGTCTTCTGGTCTTTGCAATGTTTTCGATGTAAACCACGTTACTTACTACCAGTTGTTGGCAAAGGTAGGAACTCCCTACTTTCAGACACAACCAGATTTCACCGCTGGGAGCCAGGGCTACAATTGTCAGCATTGATGGAATCAAACGACCTACTTCAGGGTATCCCAAGGCTGGGGTCCGGGCCTCAGGTGGAATCACATGCAGGAAGTTTGGGGCACCAAGGCAGCAATGATTCCCTACCCTCCACGTATCATCTCTCTCGCTGGTCATCTCTCTCCCCCACCCCCACACCCCTGCTCTCTCCATTATCTTTTCCCTCACCCAACATGTAGCAGGTCACAGTGGGATAGAGTAACACTGGCCAACTATAATTAATTAAGTCAAAGATCAGTCCAGGCTCCATTGTTGAACTGGGAAAACAGCAGAACTGCGGGTTAATGTGTCTTCCCCCCCCCGTTAACTAAATCTTTATCAGCCACAAAGCTGCTTCCCTACCTTGCGCTGACATCAATGTTTATGACTTGCACTAGCACCAGCAACACCCACATCCCATGAACGAATTAAATAGAGCGCAAATTCAGCCTGGATGCACCCAATTCAAGCTGTTTATTTGATGAATTGGCATATGTACTCCTAGCTCATTGGGATTATTGAAATCTCCAATAACCTACGCTTTTAAGAACAAAACACAGTCACCCTCCTCCATGCTAACTGTGCTGCGGCTTTCTGTGCAAAGATCCAGAAGAGAGAGAAAATGAACAGAGAAGTTGAGGATTGAAGGGATGGAGGTGGGTTTGTGCAAGGTCAGTTACAGATCTATTGAGAATGATTACAATTATTTTTACCCGAAAGAAAACGCCAGAAGGGAATGGCTGAATCATTACTTGGCCAGCTACGTTTCTGTGTCAATACAAAATAGAGAGTTTAAAATAAGAATTGTATGGGATAAACAGCATCCTTGCTTGTAGGCAAGACCTCACTAACTTATGAGTGGCAGCCACTTTTCGGCTATCACATTTTTTATAGCATATTAGCATTTATTGCCAATCCCTAGTTGCCCCTAAAAACGGTGGTGGGAAGCCACTTTCTTGGCCATTGCAGTCCAAGTGGTGTGTGTCCATCTACAGTGCACAAATATTGTCAGTTGGAGCGCCTCTGGAGTAAGATTCCACTGTTTGACCAACAATGATCACCTTCATCAATAAAATGACTCCATAATTTCAGTACCTTGGTTACAGAAACGCATTCTGAATTAACAAAAATGCTTCCTTCACAGCTGGTTGAGCATATCAGCTTTCTTAACCCTCAAGATTCCCAACCAGTACTAACACTCATCCTATCATCAAGACAAGGATCATCACATAAATAAGTAGAATGCCAATAAATGTTCGAAAATAAACGTCATAGGTTACAACACAAACACCAAGCTCCCCTCCAAGACACACATGCCCTCCTGGTCTGGAACCACATCTCTGCTCTTTCACTGGCATGGAGTGAACATTCTGTGACTGCCTCTCGAACAGCACTGTAGATGGACACACACCACATGGACTGTGGCTTCCCACCACCGTTTTTAGGGGCGATTAGGTATCGGCAATAAATGCTGACCTAGTCAGTAACAGCCACATCCTGCAAAGGATTTTTAAAAGAAAAATAAATTCAGCCTCATACAGTGAGGCTGCATAATTTATTGATCAATTCTGCACTGCCATTTCTTTGGGATGTGTCATCGTAATGGTGAGAGTTAGGTCTAAAATCATTCAGATGTGCACTAAACTAGCCTTTTAAGTTAAAAATCACACAACACCAGGTTATAGTCCAACAGGTTTATTTGGAAGCACTGTAACCTGGTGTTGGACTATAAGCTGGTGTTGTGTGATTTTTAACTTTGTCCAACCCAGTTCATCACCGGCTCCTCCACAATCTAGTCTTTTAAAAAGAAACTGCAGAAAAGGCTCCCGGACATATATTGTGTTGTACAATGACAAGGCACAAGCACATTTAAGAACCACACGGGGTCAGCTGTAGGATTAATGAGGGTGGACTCTAGTTCTGCAGTTCTGCTGTGCTCTTCCAGCACCACTAATCCAGAATCTGGTTTCCAGCATCTGCAGTCATTGTTTTTATCTAGTTCTGCAGGAGATAAGTGTAGTGAGAACAGTCTTATCTTAATGAAAGGGACCTCTTTCCTGATTATGTTCGTGGCTTCAGGACTGCCTCACTTATTGGAGTGGTGTTCAACACTTGACAAATATTCAGTACCTAACAAGAGATGGGCATCATTTTTATCAGTTATAGCCTTCTGTTCAATCAGCACTCTACTATTACAACACCAGGATTATGAGAGAGTTATTTTGATAAAATCACTTCTTATCACTGTAAACATAGTAGTCTCTGACGTGCATCCCTCGTAACAGCTTTCAACAGACATTTTTCCCCATGTTCAGCAGAACTGAATTCTTAGGTGCTGGCAAAAGACAACAGCTTGATATCCTACACAAACAAACTTGAAGATGTATTCCATTTGCAAGCAGATAAGCAAAATGGACACGCAGTAATAGATCGTTGGGAGGGAGTCACTTTCCACTAAGCATCTTGAAGTGTCTGAAAACAGTATAATCTAGGTGAACCCACAGGTGAGGTGACAGTCTATATTGCATATTCTAGTCTTTTTAATATAAACCTCACCTGGGTCACCTAGTTACGCTGGCACTGGAGACCAGCAGGACGCAAGATGATGGAAGTCCATTAATACCAACAGCCATGATACCCCAATTCTGCCTCGAATTTCTTGAGTGACCAATATTTTTGCTCAGTTCTGCCGAGCTGGCCACCTGAAACACCTGCCTCTTTCAATAATACGCATGGTGCAATTCGGCTGGCTTTTCATTTCAATTTGAATCAAACTGGCGATGAGGACTACGGCCATAGTCCAGGTCCCTGCACAGCTCAAAATTACAGACAGTATTATCCCATCACTTCAGTGCACACAGACAGAACCACCTCTCCTCAGAACCACGGTGATGGTCGCCACTTAGAGCAAAAAAATACCAATGCCTCGCAAAAGCTGACCGAGAGAGGGACTTGAACAGGGACCTCCTGAAGACTGGACATCGATGCACATGGTCACCCCAGCGAGGGGCAGAGTCAGGAGTGTAGCCACTGACCCTTGAGGTGTAACAGTGCACTACAGCACAGTCCATGAATCTAACCTGGGAGCATTAATCCAGAATCAGAGGCACAAGAGTAAACTTGTTTCACCTCTCTAACTTCTGGTAGGGGTGTGGGGACAAGTGGGGGGGGAGGTGAAGGGGTTGGGGATAGAGACAAGATAAACTGGAAACCATCGAAACCTCGGTTCCTATTAATGAGTGCCCTTCTCACAATGTGATCACAACAGAAAACAAACCTCTGTTGTTGCCCAGGAGTCACTGTAATTTCTTGTTGTTATCCAATTTTTTTTGAGGTGGGGAGGCATTTGTATCCTTTATCTCTAAATGGTTTCTCTGCTAGGAGAAAGTGAGGACTGCAGATGCTGGAGATCAGAGCTGAAAAATGTGTTGCTGGAAAAGCGCAGCAGGTCAGGCAGCATCCAAGGAGCAGGAGAATCGACGTCTCGGGCATCCTGAAGAAGGGCTTATGCCCGAAACGTCGATTCTCCTGCTCCTTGGATGCTGTCTGACCTGCTGCGCTTTTCCAGCAACACATTTTTCACCACACACACCTAGATACACACAAACACACACACCTACACACACACACACAATCATACACACCTAGACACATACACACACACACAATCATACACACCTAGACCACAATCATACACACCTAGACACATACACACACACACACAATCATACACACCTAGACACATAATCATACACACCTAGACACACACACACACACACACACAATCATACACACCTAGACACATAATCATACACACCTAGACACACACACACAATCATACACACCTAGACACATACACACACACAATCATACACACCTAGACACACAATCATACACACCTAGACACATACACACACACACAATCATACACACCTAGACACATATACACACTATCATACACATCTAGACACATATACACACACACTATCATACACACCTAGACACATGCACACACCAGTAGACTCACACTCACACACCTCGACTCACACACACACATATATACCTTGACTCTCTCTCTCTCACATACACACACAGACTCACATACAGACACATCTGGACTCACACACACATGTATACACACGGAATCCCCCCTCTCACCTGCCTTCTCCAACACGCTGGAGATACACAGCAGCGCCAGCAGCAATCCGCCCAGCCAGCAGACCTGCCACCAGAACAAATCCCGTCTCCGGCGGCGCCCTTTGATGGTCCTCAGTTTCAGGGTGAGCTGCAAGCGGCGATGCTGGCGACTCTCCATCCTTCAGCCCCGTGTTTATGATCGTGTGTGTGTGAGAGAGAGAGAGAGAGAGCGCTGGGAAACGCCGGAGCTTAGGAACCCAGGAGAGAGAGACAGAGACAGAACAGCAACTTCAGCGGAGAGAGAGAGAGAGAGAGAAGGGGGGTGGAATAGAAAGAGGGGAGGAGGAGAGGGATGGGGAGGGGGATGAGGGGTGGGAAAGGGAAGGAGGGGGGGATTAGTTTCCCCCCCTTTCAGTCCATTAGACGCCCAGAGGAGAGGAGATGGGGGGGTAGGTTAGAGGCTTTGGGTGCTGCTGCTGCTAGTGCCTTCTTCTGATCCATGAACAAGGGGGAGAGAGAGAGAGAGAGGAGAGAGAGGCAGAGGGACAGCGATAGACTGGAGCCTCGCTGCAAACTCAACTCAAGTCTCCAGCTCTGCACTAAACCCAGCGCCGCGCACAGAGAGGGAGGGAGGGAGGGAGGCAGCATCTGGGCAGCCGCTGCGCCCTCTTCGGGTTCCCGTCTCCAATACAAGGCATTCCCCTTGGGAGGGAGGGAGGGCTACACTATCACCCTCACACAGCCCCTCCTTCATGGCACTGAGTGTGTGTGTGTGTGTGTGTGGGGTGGGGGGGGGGGGGGGCGGTGTGGGGTGTCTGCACAGTCTGGGTCACACAAACTCACAATCATACCTAGAGACACACACATCTAGAGACATATACACACACACGCCTAGACATATACACACACAATCATACACACCTAGAGATACACACACACCAAGAGACACACACACACAATCATACACACCTAGCCACACACACACCTAGAGACATATACGCACACACACCTAGACACATATACACACAATCATGCACACTTAGAGACACACACACACCTAGAGACACACTCACACCCTAGACACATACACACACAATCATACACACCTAGAGACACACACACACCTACAGACGCACACACACACCTAGACACATACACACACGATCATACACACCTAGAGACACACACACACCTAGAGACACACACACATGATCATACACACCTAGAGACACACACACACCTAGAGACACACTCACACCCTAGACACATACACACATGATCATACACACCTAGAGACACACACACACCTAGAGACACACACATACACCTAGACACATACACACACGATTATACACACCTAGAGACACACACACACCTAGAGACACACACACACACACACCTAGGCAGGCTTTGGGGCAGCAGAGAAGGCAGAGGTTTTGTCACCCAGCTCACTTGTGTGGGAAGCCCCACGGCAATTTTGGAGGGTCCGGTTACTCTCAATCAGCCCGTCCTGGCAACCCCCTTGTGGAACCTTCACCTCCTGTCCCAGAGCTGCAAACACTACCACTCCAATGCAAGACCTTATCCCTCACAGCCCTGGAGATACGATCTTGCACTGGAGCGGTAGTGTTTGTAACTCTTGGACAGGATGTCAAGACCCAAGTCCCTCATACCCCTGGAGATAAGGTCTTGCATTGGAGTGATAGTGTTTGTAACTCTAGGATAGGATGTCAAGACCCAAGTCCCTCATAGCCCTGGAGATAGGGTCTTGCATTTGGGGGTGGCTCAGTGGTTAGCACTGCTGCCTCACAGCACCAGGAACCCGGGTTCAATTCCAGCCTCAGGTGACTGACCGTGTGGAGTTTGCACATTCTCCCTGTGCCTGCGTGGGTTTCCTCCGGGTGCTCCAGTTTCCTCCCACACTCCAAAGATGTGCAGGTTAGGTCGATTGGCCATGCTAAATTGCCCCATAGTGTGCAGGGACGTGTAGGTTAGGGGTAAAAGTTGAGTAATGGGGAATGGGTTTGGTGGGATACTCTTTGGAGGGTCGGTGTGGAATTGTCGGGCTGAAGGGCCTGTTTCCACACTGTAGGGATTCTTTAGAAAAAGGAATTACAAACACCATCACTCCAATGAAAGACCTTATCTCCAGGAGGTTCTTGAATCTACTGTTCCACATGTAGATACATTACCACCACATCACAAAACCCCCATCTCCACGAGTTACCAAAGGGTCTGTTTCCATGCTGTATGACTCTAGGAAGTACTTGAACCATGACCTACTGTCCCAAGTTAGGGCCATTATCACTGCACCTTGAACTTTGACCTTCTGTCAGAAGTAGATCAGTGCGTTACCACTGTACCATAGGATGATATCTCTAGGAGCAGGTGGGTCCTCAGCCTTGACCTCCTGTGCCAAAGATGGGCACATTAACACTTTTCCACAAGACTTTATCTCCAGGGCTAGGAGGGACTTGAATTGTAACATCCTGCCCCAGAGGTACGTACGCTACCTTTGCACCACAAAGCTCTGTTTCCAGATGCAGAAGGGACTTGAACCTTGACATCCTTTCCGAGAATTCGTCATAGAGTCAGAGCGATGTACAGCACAGATCCTTGACACACCACTAGTCTCAAGTCTGAAGAACTACCCTCTGTCTTCTACCCACAAGCCAGTTCTGTATCCAAATGTTTAGTTCTCCCTGTAATCCGTGAGATCTAACCTTGCTAACCAGTCTCCCATGAGGAACCTTGTCAAACACCTTACTGAAGTCCATATAGATCATGTCTACTACTCTGCCCTCATCAATCCTCTTTGTTACTTCTTCAAAAAACTCAATCAAGTTGTGAGACATGATTTCCCATGCACAAAGCCATGTAGACTATCCCTAATCAATCCTTGCCTTTTCAAATAAATGAACATTCTGTCCCTCAGGATTCGCTCTAACAACTTGCCCTAGAGGCCCTAGTTACCCTTTTGTTTGTCCTTAAAATATTTATAAAATCCCTTTGGATTCTCCTTAACCTTGTTTACCAAAGCTATTTCATGTCCCCTTTTTGCCCTCCTGGTTTCCTTCTTCAGTATATTCCTACTTTCTTTATACTCTTCTAAGGATTCACTTGATCTATCCTGTCTGTACCTGACATATGCTTCTTCCTTTTTCTGAACCAAAGCCTTAATTTCTCTCGTCATCCAACATTCCCTACACCTACCAGCCTTTCATTTCACCCTAGCAGGAACATACTGTCTCTGAACTCTTGTTATCTCATTTCTGAAGGCTTCCCATTTTCCAGCCGTCCCTTTACCTGCAAACATTTGCCTCCAATCAGCTTTTGAAAGTTCTTGCTTAATGCTGTCAAAATTAGCCTTCCTCCAATTTAGAACAGATCTATCCTTTTCCATCACCATTTTAGAACTAATAGAATTATGGCCACTGGCCCCAAAGTGCTTCCCTACTGGCACCTCAGTCACCTTCCCTGCCTTATTTCCCAAGAGTAGATCAAGTTTTGCACCTTCTCTAGTAGGTACATCCAAGTACTGAATCAGAACATTTTCTTGTACACATCTAACAAATTCCTCTCCATCAAAATCCTTAACACTATGGCAGTCCCACACTGTTCCACAGGCCCCTATTTCCAGAGGCAGGTGGAACTTAGGAACAATGAACAGCAATAAGCCATTCAATCCTTTGAGTCTGCTCCCCCGTTCAATAAGGTGATGGCTAATCTGATTTTAACCTCAACCCTACATATCACCAACAATCTTTCATCCCCTCGGTAATCAAAAATCTATCTACCCCACCTTTAAAATATTTAAGGATTCTGCATCCACTGCCTGTTGAGGAAGGGAATTCCAAAGATACTCAATCTTCTGAGAGAAAAAAAATGGTTTCCTCAACTCTGTCTTAAATGGGTGTCCTTTTATTTTTAAACTATGACCCTGGTTCTAAACTCTTTCACAAGAAGAAACATTCTTCCACCCAGTCAACTCCCCTCAGAATTATATAATTTTCAATTAAGCCACATCTGAGTCTTTAACCCCCAACTTCTATTCCAAAGATACTTCTGCAGCACATGACCCTAACTGACAGATTTCTGTTTGTTGAATTCAAATTTCACCATTTGCTCTCATGGGAGTCAAACTCAAACCCCCAGAGCATTAGTCTGGATGTCTGGATTACCAATCCAGTAACATTAGCACTGCACCCCCTAGAATATTGCTTGTGGGGAAGAGTGGGGACGAGGCAAAAAGACACTGTGTTAGTCAATACATTCTCTTTCCAGGAGAAACTTTGTGCATCTTGTGCACTGCTGTTGGAGAAGGAGAAAGAAACATGGAAGATGGGAGCAGGAGGAGGCCATTTGGCCATTTGGCCCTGCTCTGCCATTCATCACAATTATGGCTGATTGCCCGACTCAATAACCTAATCCTGCTTTCTCTCCATAACCTTTGACCCCAAGTGCTATATCTAGCCGCATCTTGAATACATTCAATGTTTTGACATCAACTCCTTCCTTGGCTCACCACTCTTTGGGTGAAGAAATGTTTCCCCATCTCCACCCTTAATGGTCTACCCCAAATCCTCAGACTTTGACCTCTGGTTTAGGACACACATCCCACTGGGAGTATCGTCCCTGCATCTACCCCGTCTGGTCCTGTTAGAATGTTATAAGTCTCTATGAGATGCCCTTTCACTTATCTGAACTCCAGTGGAAACAATCCTCACCCAGTCAATCTCCCCTCACACGTTAGTCCCACCATCCCCAGAATCAACCTGGTAAATCTTTACTGCACTCCCTCGAGAGCAAGAGTATCCTTCCTCAGAAAAGGAGATCAAAACTGCACACAGCTCGGGGTGGCCTCACCGAGGTCCTGTATAACTGCAACAACTCACCCCTGCTCCTGTACTCAAAACTCAACGAAGGCCAAAATGCCACTTCCCTTCTTTAGACCTGCTGCACCTGCTTACCTTCAGCGACTGGTGCACAAGGACACCCAGGTCCCACTGCACATTCCCTTCTGCCAATGTACAGGTAATATTCCGCTTTCCTGTTTTTGCTTTCAAAGTGAATAACCTCATATTTATCCAAATGATACTGCATCTGCCATTGATTTGCCCACTCAGCCCAACCTGTCCAGATCATGCTGAAGGATCTCTGCATCCTCGCCATGGTTCACCATCCTCACCCAACTTGGTATCATCTGCAAACATTGAGATGTTACTTTCTGTTCCCTCATCCAAGTCATTAACATATGTTGTGCACGCTGTTTCTGTGCTGTTGTTCTAATTCCCTCCTGCTAGCTGAGAAGGTCCAGATTCAGGTCAGTCATTGGGAGAGAGGTGAGGCCTTGGTCTTCAAACCTTCCATCTGTCCCATTGTCACCATGACAGAATTCAGACTAGTATTAATCTCCATGTTGGTTGCTATACACTTCCAGGGGAGTCCTTTGGGATTAGGAACAGGAGTATACCATTCAGCCCATCAAACCTTCTCTGTCATTCAGTCAGGTCATGGCTGATTATCAATGTCAATGTCGCTGTCTTGTACTATTTCCATCTCCCTTGATATCACCAGTCCTCAAGAAACTGTCGATTTCTGTTTGAACCTGCTCAATGATTAATCTCCCACAGCCATGAGGGGTAGGGAATTCCACAGATTCACCAATCTCTGAGGAGAACAAATTCCTCACTGTCGCAGTTTTAAATCTCTTACTCTGGGATTTTGTCCCTTGGCTTTAGCATCATTAGCAGGGGAAGTATATGTCAGTATATCCACCCTGACATACTTTGTAAAATGTTTGCAAGTTTCAATTAAGTCACCCTCAGTCTTTGAAACTCTGAGGATACAGACTCAGTCATCTCAATTTAGCATCAGAAAAAAATTTCACCATCCCAGGGATTAATCTGGTAATCCTCTGTTGCATTCCTTCTATAGTAAGTATATCTCTCCTTAGATAATATCAAAATTGTATGCAACATCCTAGGTGAGGTCTCACCAAAGCTGTATTCAGCTGCAACAAATCAACTTTACTCCTGTAATTAAATTGCTTTGCGATGATAATCAACATGGGCGGCACGGTGGCACACAGCTGCCTCACAGCGCCAGAGACCCGGGTTCAATTCCCACCTCAGACGACTGACTGTGTGGAGTTTGCACGTTCTCCCCGTGTCTGCGTGGGTTTCCTCCGGGTGCTCCGGTTTCCTCCCACAGTCCAAAGATGTGCAGGTTAGGTGAATTGGCCATGTTAAATTGCCCGTAGATGTAGGGGTCAAACTAGTCTGACAAAGGGTCAGTTACACTCGAAACGTCAGCTCTTTTCTCTCCTTACAGATGCTGCCAGACCTGCTGAGATTTTCCAGCATTTTCTCTTTTGGTATTTTTTCACTTAAGACCTCTAAATCTAAGACTTACTAATACAGGCTTATTTTTGGTTCCTCAGATCCTCATGCCATTTGGTTGTTCAGTATTTCTAGTAGAGTATCTTCTTCTGTGATGAAGACAGTCTCAAAGTAACAGTTTAATTTCTGTTCGGAATTATACATTTTCCTGTCCCCGCTTATAATCAGCCCACATTTCTATGAGTTAATCTTTCCCTTTTCACCTACTTTCAGAAGCTTTTACAGTCTGACATTACGTTACTCACCTGTTTGCACTCATATTCTATTTTCCCATTCTTCATTGGGCTGTAGGGGACATTTGTGAGGCCACGTTTGGAGCACTGTGTACAGTTCTGGTTACCCTGCTAAAGGAAGGATATAATTAAATTGGGAAAGGTTTACAAGGATGTTACCAGGTTTGAGCTATAAGGAGACGCCAGATAGTCTGGTACTTTTTATTCCAGCATAGGAGTTTAAGAGGAGACTTTATGGAGATTTATACAATCTTGAGCAGTATAGATAAGGTGAATAGCAAAGGTCTTTCCCCAAGGTAGGGGGATTAAAAACTAGAGGGCATTGTTTTAAAGTGGAAGGGGTGAAATTTAAAAGGGACCTGAGGGGAAACTTTTTCACATAGAGGCCGGTATGTATATGGAATAAACTGCCAAAGGAAGTGGTCGATGCAGATACAGTTACAACATTGAAAAGACTTTTGGACAGGTACATGACTAGGAAGGGTTTAGAGGGTCATGGGCCAAATGCAGGCAAATGGGATGAGATTAGTTTGGGAAACCTGTTCGGCAGAGGATCTGTTTCCGTGCTCTATGACTCTACGACTTCCAAGGAAAGAGTCCAAGCAATCGGAGCCTTGGCAGAGGAGCAGGAGATACAACACAAGGGATGAGCTCAATAGCCAAAATATCAGGAGTCTATCCGTGAGGATCTAGAAGGAATGCTGCACGGTGGCACAGTGGTTAGCACTGCTGCTTCACACCACCAGAGACCCGGGTTCAATTCCTGCCTCAGGCGACTCTCTGTGTGGAGATTGCACATTCTCCCCGTGTCTGCGTGAGTTTCCTCTGGGTGCTCCGGTTTCCTCCCACAGTCCAAAGATGTGCAGGTCAGGTGGATTGGCCATGATAAATTGCCTGTGGTGTTAGGTGAAGGGGTAAATGTAGGGGAATGGGTCACGCATCGGCGGGTCGGTGTGGACTTGTTGGGCTGAAGGGCCTGTTTCCACACTGTAAGTAATCTAATCTAAGTTCAATGATCTTATCTCAGGGGTGAAGATAAGTGAATGTATCCTCAAAAGTATATGCTTCCAACTGCCTGACAGTCCTCAGCCACTGCTCAATTCACTACACCTGCATCACTCACCTCCCATCAACCTGCCCTCATACCTATTATTTAAATATTTCACCAGTAATCAATGTTCCAGCAGACCACCAGCATTACTGTGGCACCACCCTAAGGCAATGCATTTGCTCCATGAGGTATGAACCTGCTACCCTCTCTCATGAAGACAACGTTCATCCTCCCAACCCGGCTGGGGTAGTGCCCTCACTGTTGCCAGTCAGTCTGCCAGTCCGGACTGAGACCACCCCCACCTCCTGACATGTGGCACAGTACACAGCTGGACTTTCTAGGTTCAGGGTTCCTCATGGTCATCCAGCAAGGTCACCCGCAGTTCCCTTACACTGAAACTAAGCAGCAACAACTGGGCTAGGCAAAGACCCACAGAGAGCCAGCTCAAAGGGATGGCACATGGTGAAAGGGTGACTTTATATGAGCGCACATCTTTGATTCTATTTATAAATTTGGTTTGCAAAATTTGTTTTACAGTGGCTTTTCCATTTGTAATCTGATCTAGTGGCATCGGTGATAGTCTGGGACAAAAAGGAACAGGTCAGCTGGCGAATGGGGAATGATGATTACTGGTATTGCACTTGAATGAGCTTGTCACAGACACAGGCATGGAATTATCAAGGTAGCCTCACCTCATTCCCCCTTCCCTGCCCCCCTCCACTTCCTCATTCTCCTCCTCCTGCTATTGCTTCTTCAGTTACTGAAGAGCCATGTGATACATAGACCTCCCAGTAGCCACCTTCGAATTTGCTGTGGCAGCATAAATGCAGAGTGGACAGTCGCAGAATGAGCACATAACAATTCCTGTTCAAATACTGGGCATTACTCCCGAGATATGACCATTCATCAGCTGGAAGTCAGGGAGTGAATTCCCTTTTCATTAAGGGAGGGTTGACATTCAGAGCCTGCCAAGTAGTATGGATGCAATCAATGCTGCTCTGTGGGGCAGGGCTGACTATCATCCTAGCAAAACCTCATGGTGTCCTTGCCCCCTGTTCACTGAAAAGAAAGAATAGAATGTAGTCAGCTGTCTTCGAATAAAGAGCTTCAGTGACCCCTTTACATCAGGGATGATGGAAAACTGCAAGATGTTGCCAATAGCTGCATCACCAGCCTTGGTGGAACCCAAGTGCGTTGTTGTAGCTGCGGCAGGTAGCCAAAATTAGGGAGAATTTCCTTCTGGGTGTTTACATCGTGTTCCTCCCTGGGAATTCAAAAGGATGAGTACCTACTAGATATGGTCTCCTCCTTCTCTCACTCCCCTCCTCCATCTTCTGCCAGCTCATCCTCTTCTGTGTGACCTCTGCTAACTTTCCCAGTTAGGAGCAGGAGTAGGCCATTGGGCCCATTGAGTCTGCTCTGCTATTCAATAAGATCATGGCTGATCTTTTTTGTGGACTCAGCTGCACTTACCAGCTCGCTCACCATGACCAATAATTCCGTTACTGTTCAAAAGTCTATCTCTCTTTGCCTTAAAAATATTCAATAAGGTAGCCTCAATGGCTTCACAACCCTCTGGGTGAAGAAGTTCCTCGTCAACTCAGTCCTAAATCTGCTTCCCCCTTATTTTGAGGCAATGCCCCCTTGTTCTAGTTACACCCACCAGAGGAAACAATGTCCCTGCTTGTATTTTATCTATTCCCTTCAAAATTTTGTACGTTTCTATAAGATCCCTCATCCCCCCCCACCCATCCTTCTAAATTCCAAAGAGTATAGCCCCTGTCTGCTCAATATTTCCCCAGAAACCAACCCTCTCGACTCCAGCATCAACTTTGTGAACCTCCTCTGCACCTCCTCCAGGACCTCTTTTCTCAAGTAAGGAGACCAAAACTGTGCATCATACTCCAGGCAAACTTATGTTGTATTCCATGGGGTTTGCTTATGAGGGCACCCATATCTGGGAGTGACTTGTTTGTGCAGAAGGCTTGTAGTGAAGTAATAGCAAGAGAAATCATTCTGTCTCTCAGGTGTGGTCTGTCATTCAAAAGAGTCGCGGCAGAATTAATTGTAGCTGTAAACTCCACTTGCCTGACTGGACCCACCCCCTACTCACCCCACAGCTCTCAATTCCACTGTAGATCAAATATCTGTCCAACTCAATCTTCAATGTAATCAATGACCCACTGCTCACTGGAGGAGTGAATTCCAAATACCAATGACCTGCGAAAGAAGAACTTTTCCTTATCTCATTCTTTGGTGGGAGATCCCTTAGTTCTGGATTACCCCACAAGAGAAAACATCCTCCCAGCATCCACCCCATCAAGCCCTGTCTCAGAACCCTTTGTGGTATATGAAGGAGAAAGTCCTTTGGCGATTTGGAACCACTGCAGAAATGTTCGAGATTTGTAACAACAGTTTCAAAAAAAACCAACGACCCACAACAAACCTGCAGGCAACCTGATAATCTCTTTAAGTAGTGCTACTGGTGGAGAGTTGGTGAACCTCCTGCTGCTGAACTTATGGTCAGCAATACAATGGCAGGAGCTGCAGCATGAAAGCCATCTGAGTTGGACAGTGATTCACATCAGGATCTGCCCTGCCCTGCATAGTTACAACAGCCATGGCCTTACCAACTGGCATAATTTGCCCTAGCATTGTGTGTGTGCTACAGAACCCATTTGGAACATTCATGGCTCTTGAAGCACACGCAGAATTGAATGCTAATGGACACAAATTCTTGTAGGTAGGTTTTACATGTTTTCCTCTATTCACTCGTAGGATGAGGGCATCATTGGATATGCAGAATTTATTGCCCATCCCTACTTGCCCAGAGGGCAGTTAAAAGTCAACCACATTACTGTGGATCTGGAGTCACGTGTAGGCCAGACCGGGTAAGGTTGGCAGTTTCCTTCCCTAAAGGGCATTAGTGAACCAGATGGTTTCTTTTTCGACAAAAAGCAATGGATTCATGGTCATCACTAGATTCTTAACTCCAGATTTTTATTGAATTTAAATTCCACTATTTGCCAGGGCAGGATTCAAACCCAGGTCCCCAGAACCTTACCTGGGTCTCTGGAGTAACAGCCTCGCAATAATGCCACTAGGCCAGCACCTTCTGCTGATGAGTCCTGATTCTTGAGGAAGGGCTTTTGCCCAAAATGTTGCTTCTCCTGCTCCTCAAATGCTGCTTGAGCTGCTGTGCTTTTCCAGCACCACTCTAATCTTGACCTCTGCTGATGATACCCTACTCAGTGGGATGTCGAATTATAGAAGTAGAAGGAAATAATTTGATCCGACCTCGACATCATCTTGGTTCCCATACATTGTCAGGGCAGTATTCCCAGTCTCTGTCACCACTACTTTTTTCACACTTCCTTACAAACGACTTTGACTTGTCAGGAAACATTAATGTGACAGGAAATCTGAACAAGTGGCCGCTTAATAAGCTTTTACGAACTTCCCATTGTTTTGGCAAACCCTCTTCCAGATCTCGTACAGTCTCATACAATTCGATTTCCGCAATGCAGGTCCTGCTACATTAGCATTCAAAGGGATTGACTTATTGGATGGTTTCAAAATGATCTGCACTGGGATCAGGGATGATTCGATGTTGAGTTGATCGCATTGTGTTAAACTATGTTGAATATTCGAAACGAGGTTTGAAAAATGCAAAGAGGTTCATTGCAAATGATCGGCATTGAGTGTTTGCAAATACAGATTGTGGGGATAATAAACAGTGATAGAATCGTAAGTTATATTTAACAATGTTTGCCAGCAGGTACTATAACATTAGTTTCTTCACATGTTCTTATCACTTTTGAGTCCCTTGAAAGCCACCTCTGGCTCAATTCAGTTTGCAATTTGAGTTCTGCAAAAACAGATCGCTCCTATTGTATTTTGTAGTTCAATAACAATTCACATTTATATGGCAGCTTTAACACAATGAAATGTCACAAGGACCATTCTGAAACACCAAGTCATATAAGGAGGTACTGGATCAGATGATTAAAAGCTTGGCTAAAGAGGCATGTTTAAAGAAGTGCTTTCAAGGTGGAAGGTCTTTTATTGTGTTGTTTGATGCCACTTTATGAACTTTGGAATATTTACAGGCTGGTGAATGAGAAGGCAAAGTCAAGGATTATTTTATTCTTCATAAACTTCATAAGTTTGTCTTTTATATATTAACACTAAATACTGCCTTACATGGTGAATTTAAATGCTAACATTCAGTAAGGACTAATCTATCTTGTATGATTATACTGATGTTGTAGTTTGTTCTGGTGCAGAGTTGCAAACTGTTCCCTGTGGTGTTGTAACTCCACCCACACTACAGTATTTATACTCAGTGATGGGCAGCTCTATGACATCATCACAGGGCTGCTTTAGTGTCCTAATGTCCTTACAGAACGGAAAGCAAGGACGGTAGATAGAAAGCAAGGCAGGGAGACGAAGAAATAAAGGAATTCCATAATCCATGCAGCCGAAGGTGCAGCCAAAGGTGGAATGATTACCATCGGGAATGCTGGAGAGGCGAGAATTAAAGAAAAACGCTCATCCCTGAGGGTTGTGGGACCAGAGGTGATTACAGACACAAGGAAGGGCAAGGCCATTAGGGCTTTGAGAACAGGATGAGAATTTTAAAGCCAAGAGGCTGATTGTCTGGAAACCAATGTAGGGCAACCAGAACAGGGATGATAGAGGAATAGGACTTAGTACAAGTTAAGATATAGCATCGAGCTTGGTACAAGGTCAAATTTACAAACTGTAGAATGTAGGTGACCAGCCAGGAATGGATGTAACAGACAATCTCGATCCAAATTCAAATCTATTGCCATATGGAATGAGCTGTCAGAGGATGTGGAGGAGGCTGCTATAGTTACAATATTTAAAAGGCATCTGGATGGGTATATGAATAGGAAGGGTTTAGAGGGATATGCACCTAGGTGAGGTGAGGATATCTGGTCGGCATGGACGAGTTAGACCGAATGGTCTGTTTTCATGCTGTACATCTCTATGACTCTATATGAGGAAATTCAAAAGTTGAGACTATATCATTGCACAATGTTCTCAGTACTTCCCTACAGTAACACATTTTCTTCAGAATATACCAGTCATGCTGGGCAATTTGTTTCAAAATGTATTGGATCCAGCTTTGCATTGACCCATACCAAGGAGTGTATCTCAGATGGGAACTCATGTGAATGACATGTGGACAAGATGTCAAGGAGGTGTTCTCACACCACTTTGATTTGAGTCTAATGTTTGCTCTTTCCTGAGCCCCTGTGTTCACCTCTTGGTCATATCAACTAATGTTTAACCTACAGATATGTTGTGGTGATCTGCCTAAGGCAAGTCCTCTATCCATTTCTCCACAGCTTGTGCTCTGTCATTTTCCTCTTCTGTTGCTCTTGATGGCCTTCCATTTTCAATATGAAGTCTCCAACAAGATCATTCTCTTTGTTCCCTCTTTGTCTGCACCCCATGAATCTTCCTTCAATCACCCCTTCACCCCCTGGCCCAATCCCTTTAGCAAGTTCTCATCCCTCAGTACATGGCCTGTAGTGTTCAGGGATGTGTAGGTTAGGTGCATTAGTCAGGGGTAAATGTAGAGTAGTAGGGGAATGGGTCTGGGGGGGTTACTCTTCGGAGAGACAGTGTGGACTGGAGGGATTCTTTTAAAAGAATTTTTAAAAATCCAACCTTGTTGCCATTTCTTGATAATATCCATGAACATCCTTCCCTCTTCCACTATCCTGTGAACTGTTTGCTTTTGAGTGCTGTCCTTCGGACCCACTCCACATTTCTCCAGTACCGTGTCTCACAGGCTGCCTCATCATTAGGTGGCCAGTTCCCCAAAGTCTGCAATCCAATCTCATACAGCATGACAGTCCAAACCACGGTCTGGATAATTCTTTCCCTATGGTCTCTGCTCAGACCTACACTGTTCCAATTCTTCACCAGAGGAGAAAGCATTCTTTGACGTTGTTACTTGACCTCGGATTTTTTCATTGCCTAATCTGTTCTGCTGCTAGTTGTGTATCCTGACCTCTGCTTTCTGCTTGTTCTTTCATCTAATCTTCATAAGCTCTGTCTGAGCAGATAAAAGTGAAGGAAGTGGTGAAAGCTTATGGAATGAGATGAGCCAGTTTAAATTTATTTAAAGGCATTGCCTGGCATCATAGAATCCCTACAGTGTGGAGGCAGGCCATTCAGCTCATCCACACCTACCCTCCAAAGAGCAGTCCATGCAATCCCAGCAGCCCCCTACTCTATCCCTGTAACCATGCATCTCCCATGGCTAACTTACTTAACCTGCACATCCCTAGACACTGTGGGTAATTTAGCATGGCCAATCTACCTAACCTGCACATCCCTAGACACTGTGGGCAATTTAGCATGGCCAATCCACCTAACCTGCACATCCCTAGACAGTGTGGGCAATGTAGCATGACCAATTCATCTAATTGCACATCTCAGGACTGTGGGAGGAACACAGAGCACCCGGAGGAAACCCACGCAGACACGGGGAGAATGTGCAAACTCCACACAGACAATTGCTCAAGGTTGGAATTGAACCTGGTCCCCGGTGCTGTGAGGCAGCACTGCTAACTGCTGAGCTACCATGCTGCCCCTTGGAATTGCTAAAGTGTGGAAGGAGGCCATTTGGCCCATTGAGTCTGCACAGACCCCCGAAGAGCATCCCAACATAACCTCGTGACACATTGACCAAATGTAGAACGCAGTGTCCCAACACCTTAAACCATTGCATAGGAAAGGCTTGTGAGTAGTGAGTGGTGATTCTGCCTCTGCGCCGAAGCTCTGGCTTCAAGTCCCCCTGTAGGACTTGTCGCCCCTGGCAGTGGTGTTAATGTTGTGGTGCAAGCTGGTTGATATTCAGTCTCTTAATCCTTTCAATTCTTTACTATTCCCCCAAAAGGGGTTTAAAAAGAAGTGGGCACCAAGAGACAAACCAAAAAATGCGTTGAAAAGTTTGTGAACGTTCATAGCATTGAAGCTCTGAGACTTTTTGACCCTGAATGTGATATTGAACTAAATGAGTTGCCTACACCTTGCTAAATGACAAAGTGATTTTAATGCCAGTTAAGTCGAAATGAGTCACTGTGTAAGTGTATTTTGTGCAGTATATTTGTTTGTTGGCAAAACATAAATTTCGACGAATGAGACATGAGAATGAAACAATTGCCCTCATTAATTTACATGAGTTCCTCACAGGAGGTATGGTCATTAAAGTAAGTGCAATACAGTTTGATATGTTGACTGACTCTTGCCCTCACAACAGCCCAGAGAGGAAAAAAAAATCTATGTTTTCTTTTTGTACAGATGAAAATTAGAATCACAAAGATTTAAATTAAATAGATATCTGTCCAAACTTCAGTTGAATCTAGTTGTAAACCAAAGAGTTGTAGAGAAACTGATGTAAAACATTCCTGAACTGAAAAGACTGTCAATAATCGAGGGAAAGAAAGCAGGTTCGCAAACGAAATGGAGGGCATAGGTTTAGGGAGAGAGGGGAAAGATGAATAGGAAGGGTTTGGGGGGATATGGGCCAAATGCTTGCAAATGGGGCTAGGTTATTTTCGGATATCTGGTGGACATGGGTGAGTTGGACTGAAGGGTCTGTTTCCGTGCTGTACATCTTTACGACTCTGACAGTTTAATGTGCTGAGACCACAGGCTAGGAGTTCTGTAGGGAGCCTCCCATCTCCTGACTTCCCAAAGCCTGTCCATCACCTACCAGGAGGAAGTGAGGACCGCAGATGCTGGAGATCAGAATCGAAGAGTGTGGTGCTGGAAAAGCACAGCAGGTCAGGCAGCATCCGAGGTGCAGGAGAGTCAACATTTCAGGCATAAGAGGAATTCCAGCACCCACACTCTTCGACACCATCTACCAGGCACAAGTCAGGAGTGTGGTGGAATACGCTCCACTTGCTTGGATGTGTGCAGCCCCTACAACACTCAAGAAGCTTCACATCATCTGGGAAAAGCAGCCCGATTGACTGGCACCACATGCATAAACATCCACCACCGATGCTCAGTAGCAGCATTGTGTGCCATCGACAAGATACACTTCAGAAATTCACCCAAGATCCTCGGACAGCACTTTCTAAACCTATGGCCACTTCCATCTAGAGGGACAAGGGCAGCAGATACATGGGAACACCACCGCCTCGAAATTCCCTTCCAAGGGTCTCACTATCCTGACTTGGAAATATATCGCCGTTCCTTCACTGTCGCTGGGTCAAACTCCTGGGAATCCCTCCCTTAACAGTATTGTGGGTGAACCTTCAAATCATGGACTGCAGCAGTTCAAGAAGGCAGTTCATCACCATCTTCTCAAGGACAACTAGGGATGGACAATAGTGACTCCCTTGTCTCACAAGTGAATACAAAAACCTAAAGACTAGACAGTGGGCAGACACAGAGGAGACTGAAAATCATGATGTGCCTTGATTCTTCAATGTGGTTATCCATAGCCAAAATGCTTACAGACCCACCCCACTGTGAGCTACGAATGGAGTGACACTTGTCAAGGACAAAAAGGCATCAGTGCTCATTGGAAGGAGCACATTGAAGATCTCTTCAACCAAGCTCAGTCTTTGACATAACGCCCTTGATGACATTCCCACAGAATGCTACCTGTCACCATCCCAAGACCACCTCACCTCAACAGGAGTTTGGAAAGGCCGCCCAGCAGCTGAGAACCAACAAGGCTCTTGATGCAGTTGGGATCCTCGACAAAATACGAAAGCATGGTGGAGAAGCAGCCTCGGCATGCAGATGTCACCTCATCTGGAAGGAGGAGAACTTGCTGGACAGAGTCTGAGAGGCCATACCTGCAACCACCTTCATTAAGGGAGGCAAGACCCATTGTGGAAACCGCAGAGGGAGCTGTCCACCACCGGGAAGGTCATTGCAAAAATCGTTCTCATTACCTCCTGATGGGGGAGTTGAAGAGGTTTCTGCCAGAATCATTATGTGGACTCTGTCCATTGAGAGGCACAGTGGACGTGACCATCACACTAAGACCAATTGAAATGAAGTATGGAAAGTGGCAATCATGTTCCGACATGGTCTCTTTTGAACTCATAAAGACATTCATCTTGATACCTTCCCCAAATTTAGTTGCCTACAGCAATTCATCACCAACCTCCTCCAGCGCTAATTAGATTAGATGCCCTACAGTGTGGAAATAGGCCCTTCGGCCCAACAAGTCCACACCGACCCTCCAAAGAGGGACCCACCCTGATCCATTCCCACACCCTATATTTACCCCCTGACTAATGCACCTACCATGGCCAATTCACCTAACCTGCACACTTTGGATTGTGGGAGGAAACCCGCGCAGACCGAGGGAGAATATGCAAACTCCACACAGACAGTCGCCCGAGGCTGGAATCGAACCCGGGTCCCTGGTGCTGTGAGGCAGCAGTGCTAACCATTGAGCCACCGTGCTGCCCCTTTTTTTTAAGATCAAGAATACAGATGCTGTCGGTAAACTGAAACAGACGGCTAAGGACTCAGTGTCACAACACAAGCCCCAGTAGCATGCATCGCCAGCTGCTCCAATGTGTCATTGAAGTTGACATGCAAGTGATGATCCTCACCAGCAAAGACCCAATATGTGAGAAAGCTGGGGTTAAGCCAGGCCATGTCATAGTGCCAACACTTCTCCATCTTCCTGGTTGCAACATTTCACTCGGTATCTGAGAATCTGGTGTGGAGCTCATCTACAGGGCGAGTGGGACACTGTTCAAACTGCGTCACCCAGTCCAGAACCAAGACCACCCCAAACCGTGCCATTGAACTGCAGTTTGCAGATGAGTGTGTGCAGAAGCTAAGATCCAAACTGTCCAACCTGATCAAGACACATTAAAATTGGACACTGGGCTAAACAGCTGGAGCATAGATATGTTCTATCAGCCAGCTCTCCTACAAACCCTACTATCATCCACAGTGAGTCAATGGACAAAGTGGATCAATTTCCACACCTTAGCAGCTTCCTCTGAGTGACAATCAAATTCAACATCACCTCCAGTCTACCAGACCAGCCTTTGGCCATCTGAGTGTCGGAATGCTTGATGATAATGATCTCAAACTGGACACCAAGCTCACGGTTTAGAGGATAACAGCATTACCAGATCTTAGGGGGTGGCATGGTGGGTAGCACTGCTGCCTCACAGTGCCAGGGACCTGGGTTCAATCCCAGCCTTGGGCGACTGGCTGTGTGGAGTTTGTACTTTCTCCCCACGTGTGCGTAGGTTTCCTCTGGGTGCTTCAGTTTCCTCCCAGATGTGCAAGTTAGATGAATTTGCTGTACTAAATTGCCCATTGTGTCCAGGGATTTTGTAGATTAGGTGCATTAGTCAGGGGTAAATATAGGGTAGGGGGAATAGGTTACTCTTCGGAGGGTTGGTGTGGACTTGGTTGGGCCAAATGGCCTGTTTCCACACTGCAGGAATTCAATAATTCTATCCTGTGCGCTTCAGAGATCTGGACGATGTACAACAGACCTTTGAAATATCTCCAGCAATGCCTGTTCAAAATCCTCAAGCAGGATAGCACCATTAGTATTCTTTCTCAGTCCAACATGCCTGGTGGCGAGGCACTGGTAAAAGTCCATCAGCTGCTTTGGGTGGTCAACACCCTCTGAATGCCTGACAGCAAGGCTTCCATGACAAGTTCTCGACTCACAACACCCAGCTTCAAGATCTCATTGAAGAGCTCGATATCTCCACTGCCTCATGGGAATCTCCAGCCCAACGCTGCTTAAACTGGAGAAGAGGCATCGGCAAAGGTGCCAAAACATTCTGAGCATCTCCGACAAGCCTGGGCAGAGGTCGAGCGCAAAGAGCAGAAGGAGTGTTTGGAGACTCAAGGAGCACCCCCCTTACCCCAATTCAGGAAGTAGCACTTGCCCCCAGTCAATGCAGCGTCATAGAGTCATACAGCAGACCATCTGTCTGACCAGTCCATGCCGACCATAATTCCAACCTGCCTGCCCCTGGCCTATATCCCTCCAAACCTTTCCTGTTCATGTCCTTATCCAGGTGTCTTCCACAAAAGAACCACTCTCTGTGTAAAAACGTTGCCCCTCGTGCCCTTTTTAAATCTCTCTCCTCTCACCTTAAAAATGTGCACCTGGTCTTGAAATCTCCTCCCATCCTCTGGAAAAAACAACTACCATTAACACGTCTCTATCTCTCATGATTTTATAAACCTCTATAAGGTCACCTGTCAACCTCCTATGCTCCAGTGAAAAAAGTCCTGGGCCTATCCAGCCTCTCCTTATAACTCAAACATTGCATTCTCAGCCATATCCTGGTAAATCTCTTCTGAACGCTCCCTTAATGATGTCTTTCCTGTAACAAAGCCCTGAGAGTTTGATTTGTCAGGTCAGGACCCAGACCATCAAGGAGCAGTCGAAAGCCATCCTCAATCCTTGCATAAAAGCAGATGGAGGCCAACGTCTATGGAGAGAAAGCAGAGAGCAACAGCTAGGAGCAAGGAGAAAGATTGGATCAGAATTCCTGTCAGAGAGAGGAGCAGAACCTCAAGGTGGGCATACATTCTGAAGAAGGGTCAATGGACCTGAAACGCTAACTCTGCTTTCTCTCCACAGATGCTGCTAGGCTTGCTGAGCTTTTCCAGCAACTTCTATTTTTGTTTCTGGTTTCCAGCAGTTCTTTCAGTTTTCAGCGTAGGCAAAATGCAAGAGCTTCCCATCATATTTACTGTGGCACAACAGATCATGTCGATGTAATCAAATCTATCAACAACCTGCAAGGCTATGACTGGAAGTGAGGTATAAGCCAGATCCCAGAATGACATTCTGAGAAGATCATCCAACATACTCAAAGACCAAGATATTATACTTGACCTGCACTTGGATGTTCCTGAGTACAAAGTTGAAGATGTTCTCACGTTTGCTCTGGTACACTTTAGCCAAAGCCAGTGTGAATAGTTACAGTCAGCAACTGCCAAAGATGAACAACAGCAGGGTTGCAAAAGGCCATTATTCAGAGTGGCACGGTGGCTCAGCGGTTAGCACTGCTGCTTCACAGCGCCAGGGACCCAGGTTTGATTCCAGCCTCGGGTGACCGTCTGTGTGGAGTTTGCACGTTCTCCCCGTGTCTGTGTGGGTTTCCTCCCACAGTCCAAAGATGTGCAGGTTAGATAAATGGGCCAAGCTAAATTGCCCCATAGTGTTCAGGGATGTGTAGGTTAGGTGCATTAGTCAGGCGGAATGGGTCTGGGTGGGATACTCTTCGGAGGGTCAGTGTGGGCTTGTTAGGCTGAAGGCCTGTTTCCACAGGGGGGATATTAATTCTAGATGGCCCATCAGGTATGAAAGTAACTGAGAAAATGTGTTTGTTTTTGCCATATACAGCCAAGCTTGGTAAGGGTGCATATTCTAATATTAAAAATATTACACCAGGATATCATGTCCACCAGGTACATCTGGACACAGGATGGCTAGCACATGAATCTGGCTATTGGCCAAGGATGAAGCAGGATATTCAAAGACTGGGGGATGCATGTGAGGGATTGCAAACCTCTCGAGCCAGCAGTGGAGCAAACTATAGACAATATTTTATCCACATCTTGGATGTAAGTATCACCAGACCTTTACTTCTCTAAATTTCCCATTGCTGAACAACTCAGCAACACATTGAGTTGTGAGTACCTCTGACCCCACAGTGAAGCTGTTGTCAGTTTGTTCATTGAAGAGATAGTACCTGACAACAGGACAGTGGCAAACCATTTAGAGGCATGTGTGCAAAGTGGGGACTGACCCTTATCAAAATGTCACTCCACAATCCATACTCAAGTTGTCCAGTAGGGCGCACGGTCTGTACTATGAAATCAGTAATCGTGAAGTGTTGAGCAACAATGTTAGATTTTCATATTGTGTTGATGCATTTTCGTGCAACTCAACAGGAGAAGGGATTACTATTCCTAGTGTAGTGTACGCTCAGAAGGCAAGTGTGAATGGCCCTTGCCCAGCAACCAATTATCTAACCGTTCCAAGACACAGGATATTCTTCTTCAAACACAGGGGGTGAAGAAACGGTGCATAGTGAGTGTGTAAGTACTGAACTATCACATCTGCGCCAGTACAAACACTTTGATAGCAGCAAACATTTCTAGAACATGCAAGGAAACCAAATCGTACATTGATTATGAGGCTAGATGGAAAAGGAACAGAAGCCAACTCAGACCAGTTACACCAGTTGGGTACCCACAGAGTGAGGGAGAACACTCTGACAATGATGTTGGGCATGACGTTAAGAGACAACATCCAGCAGCAGATTAAACAAGTACAACATTGAATAGAATGTACCTCTCCAGACTACTATACGATCAACAGATCAGGATGAGTTGTCAAAGTTCCAAAGCATTACATTGAACTTTGAAACATTAATCTTGTAATCTCTGCTTTGCTTGTCTGTATAAGTATTGATCTGATAATGGATATGCCTTGTCTCCCGTCATGTGTGTCACTTTGGAATAAACTTTTATCTTTAGCAAAGTGGGATATAGTGTTGAGTCTCCGAGTCAGTGTAGCAGCGTACATTTAAGAGATATGCCCATGATATTATCACTGTGTCATGTATTATCTCACTTATATCCATGTGCAAGGACATCTATTACCTGCTTTCCCGTCCTGGCAGCTTGTGTACGTTGTCCTGAAATCTAACAATATTCCGCAGTTGACCAAATCTCCACCTTAGTGTAATTTGGTCAAAAAGGTGCCAGGTGCCGGATTGTGATGATGACACGGACAAAATAAGTAATTCTAATTCACAATAAAATTATAGACAACACAGATGTTAGTCTGTGATGCCAACACAAATAAAGCATGATGCAGAGGTGTTGATGTTGTACTGGGGTGGACAAAGTCACATGACACCAGGTTATAATCCAAGAGCCATTTCACCTGAAGTTCCTAAAACTTGTGATTTTGGACAGATAAAGCAGAAATAGAAGCAGAATCATTAAAATCAAAATAAACTATTGAATAGCAAAATTAATGAGCAATTATGAACATTTATATGTGCGTGTTAACAAATGTTCAGACCTACATCCAAATTCAAAATGAAGATTAAAGCAGATTTCTGAGGTGCCTCAATTCCAAACTCCCTCCACTCCAATGGTCAACTTTCTACCCATTCCACAACCTCTCCTTTTTTGCAAAAGCTTTGAATATTTCTTAACAAACCTTGCAAGATAGTCTATCAAAGACTTTCCCCTCTGAATCAGCTTTACCTATCCAATCTAACACTTTTTGTAAAAATACCCTATTAGATTTATTCAGCAAAATCAGTCCCAAACAAATCCATGTTGCCTATTCCAGATTAGCCCATGTATTCTGGTCACTCGTTAGACACAGCTTTGTTTCAAGTGATGGATTGCTGATGCATTTTTCTGCAAACGTTTATAAATCTGAATTCCAAGAGTTTGATTACCACTAATATTAAACTCAGCAGCCTATTAGTGATCTGGACTATGCATCCATCTCCTCTGTCATTGGATAAGGGTATTATATCATGCCCTCCCCAATCCCATTGCACAATTCACATATTTTAGAAATAGCAAAATATTCTAGACTGATCTCTGTTTTCTCTCCTCTGCCTCCTTTCAACAATCTTGACTTCACTAGCCACTAGCACTTTGCAAATTATTCACATCAAGTTCTGCTAATCTCTTGGGAATTGATTCTCCTTTTGCAATCTTGGCATTTTTCCATTTTTCCTTTGGCACAACCTGATTCTCATTGACACTAACACTTGGGGGACAAAAAAGTCACAAAATATTTTTTATTTAATCCAACGTGTGTTCATCCTCCACACTAAGACTCCCCCTCTTTTATCTCTTGCCAATTCTTCCATTTTCTCCATGTTTATAAAAAACCCTTATTTCCTTCTAAGTTATCCGCATGGTTTCATTAATATTTCTCAGGTTCTTCCAAATTCCCTTCGTATTTGCCTGTTACACTTTTTATAAAGCTTATTCATAACCCTAATTTTATTATCTACCTCCTAACATTTTGCCACAGATGTTATTTTAAATTTAGATTAAAATCTAATAGGTGGCACAGTGGCTCAGTGGTTAGCACTGCTGCCTCACAACACCAGGGATCCAGGTTCGATTCCAGCCTCGGGTGACTATCTGTGCAGAGTTTGCAGATTTTTCCCGTGGGTTTCCTCCGGGTGCTCCGGTTTCCTCCCACAATCCAAAGATGTGTAGGCTAGGTGAATTGCTACATTGTCCACCGTGTTAGGTGCATTAGTCAGGATAAATGTAGGGTAGAGGAATGGGTCTAGGTGGGTTACTCTTCAGAGGGTCAGTGTTGGCTCAAATGGCCTGTTTCCATACTGTAGGGAATCTAATCTAAAAGCTTCTAAATTTTTAGGATTTCCTAATATTTGAAATATTCCTAATATTTCCTCACTGCTGACTTATTAACCAAACATTTCCACTAGTTAACTACCATCAAATGAATGTTTAGCCTTCTGAAGATTTTGCACTTTTACGTTGGTTGTGCTGCCTAGTTTGATCTAGCCTACCGTGACAACCACGTTTCCTTCAATAACGCAATGTGGCACCAGGTTTTCCTTATGTAACACCTCCTATTCACCTCGTGCCATGTATTTGAGGTGTATGTGTGAGTTTACATGTCTGTAACCATACGGATTGATAGTAAAGGACAGCCAAGGGGCATCCCTAATGATTTCAAGGCCAGAAATAAGAGGGAAGCAATTTTCCCTGCCCATTGGTGTGATCAAAAATGCCAAATGGATTAACTATCTTTACTATAACCAGCAGAGATTTATTAATTACACCTATGATGTCCTCTCAGCACTAGGTGAGCAGTTGGATGCAACCAGAATAATGGTGTGGCAAAATAGGCAGGTCTTGGACTGGCTGTTGGCTGAGAAAGGTGGTGTCTATGCAATGTTTGGGGAACATTGCTGTACCTTCAGACCAAGTAAGAGTCAAGATTAGGGTGGTGCTGGAAAAGCACAGCAAGTCAGGCAGCATCTGAGGAGCTGAAAAATAGACACTTCGGGCAAAAGCCCTTCATCAGGAATGAGACAGGGAACCTCCAGGGTGGAGAGATAAATGGGAGGAGGGTGGGGCTGGGGAGAAGGTAGCTAAGAGCGCAATAGGTGGATGGAGGTGGGGATGAAGGTGATAGGGTGGAGCGGATAGGTGGGCACTGAGATCCTTGTACAGAGAGGAGGAAAACTTCTTCATACCTAGTAACACTAGTCCTGAGGGGTCGTTTACTAAGGCAATGGATAAGCTGAGGAATCTGAGCAGAGAGATTAAGGAAAATGTGGGGTCTGGTCATCAGTTCTTTGACTGGGTAGACAACGTCTTGAGAGGTTGGGAGGCTTGGTTTGCCAAGATTGGAATTGTTGCTGCTGTAGTATTACTTGTCCTTGCCATTGTGCTACGCCATGCTTTACCTCTCATTAGATCATAAAGCACTTCGCTGCAAAGCAACTCCTCTTCATACTGGTCTGCCCTGAGCCGTCTCCCATTGCAGAAGAGGCTTTATTATTATGACCTGCTGTCTACTGAAGTGCAGACTGCATTTGACTTTCTGAGTTTTTGGTTTTTTATCTCTCTCTCGGTTCCCCTGTCTCATTTTCCCCTTAAATTTAGTCTTTTAATGTTTCTGGGTCTTTTTTCCTGTTCTGGACTTTGAGGTTTTTGGCCTGGTTACCCCAGGGATACAGGAAGAACCTTTTGAGAACTGATCCTCTAAATTTTCTGCCCATTTTCGGGCCTAGAGCTACATGAATTGGTCTATCCTCATTGTGTTCTTTCGTTGTGTGAGACCAATAGGTCTCAAAGAGGGAAATATATGGTAAATATGAATATATAACTTCAAAGCAAACATGTTGGGATATTGCGTAAGTGTAAGGCCTGGGTTGCAGGCTCGAATCAGCCTTGTGCGACTGCGGTCTGTCAGGTGACAAAAGGTGAAGGAGGATGACCACAGCACAACATGATGGTTTGCAACAATCCAGCAGACAATTGTGGCAGAGTCTGATTGGTTAAGGGGATATAATGTAGGCTTAGTGTGATTGGTTATGCTAATATAACAGGGATAGGGCGGGACTTTTAGAACAATATAACCTCAGCGTAGTCTCGCTGTTTGGGAGCTGTCAGGGTTGTCTGCTCTGATGGTAACAGCTTTTGTTTGCAAATAAAGGCTTATCATCTTGAGGAATTCTCTGCATCTGGTCATTCCTAAAAGGTGCTATCAACCACAACACTACTTGTTCACCTCCTGCCATGTATTGAGGTGTATGTGTGAGTTTACATGTCTGTAATTTCGTGGCTTAAGAATTAAGGTCATTGTCTACTGGTCAGCTATGACCCCAACACTCCTACATGTTTCAGAGACTTGGACAATCTAAAGTAGGCACCTCAACATACTGGAGAAATGTTGTCTGTACCTTCACAACATCCTCCTAATCTGGGCAGCATGGTGGCTCAGTGGTTAGCACTGCTGCCTCACAACGCCAGGGTCCTGGGTTAGATTCCAGACTCGGGCAACTGTCTGTGTGGCATTTGCGCATTGTCCGCATGGGTTTCATCTGGTGCTCTGGCCTCCTCCCACAGTCCAAGGATGAGCAGGTGAGGTGGATTGGCCGTGCTAAATTTCCCATATCCAGGGATATGCAGGCTGGTTGGAATAGCCACAGGAAATGCAGGGTTACAGGGATGGGATGTGGGTCTGAATGGGACGCTCTTTGGAGTGTCAGTGTAGACTCAACAGGCCGAGTGGCCTATTTCCACACTGTAGGGGTTCGATGAAATCCAGTGGCAAGAAAGGAAGTTTAACAACAGCTACCTCCCCCAAGCCAACATGCCCAGCATCAAAGTACTCATCACTACAGGCCACACAGCATGACGTATGCTACCTTGCCAAGACCGGGCATCAGAGGGGCTGCACAAACCCTCAAACGATCGCCAACCACCGAGCTTTCAAGTCCCACCTACCGTGGGTCACACATACCAGTCAATTCAGAAAACAAATCAGGGTAGAAGCAAGTCTTCCTCGATTGCCAAGGGACTGATCAAGAAGGAAGTCATTTCTCAGTCAGTTGAGTTATTCTAATAAAGGAAGGGGCCGGGGTTTTACATGATGATGCTTGAGTTACCATATTTAGGTCTGGAGTTAGGACCACTGGCAAATCCTGAGGGGCGTATCAGGAGTGAGAAACATCTCACCTGGTATACAGTGTTTCTGAAGTATAAACGTGTTTTCAGAAGATGCCCTTGCTGATAAGAAAGACAGTGCGACTGGATGAGGAATCCACCTGACGGCGTACTGCCCAGAAACAGAGGGGGAACCTCCAAAAGGAAAGACTAGTTAATATTGATGCTGTGGCTATCAGGCAATAGGTGAGTCACTTCTTCCAGCTTTGACTGCCTTGAGAAATGAAAGCAAATGTTTGCAACAAGAAGGTAAAAGTAATCCCCGAGGAAGTGACAAAGCCCACTGGGTTCGAAAAGAATGTTTACCAACCTGAAATGTTCAATTCTGTTACTCGTTCCACGAATGCTGCTCAACTCGCTGAGCACTCGCAACATTTTCTTCACTCTCTGCTGGATGCTTCCATTTTGCTTTTGCTGTGAAAATTTAACTGCAAAGAGATTTCATGATAACCTGGCTTGGAGCCCAACCTTCTCAGCTTGGGCAGCTCCATCAGCAGATTTATGGATCCGACCACAATGAAGCCAATGAAGAATGATGCCTCAAAGTCATCATAGCACAAGGTGACTTCCACCAAAACCTGGGAGTTGCGATGGTAGCTCATGTGGCTGTTATTATGACCGTGGATATTGTCGTGCATTGAAAATTGCATCGACTCTTTTCCACTTCGGAATACCATTCACACATTCAGGGCGGCACGGTGGCTCAGTGGTTAGCACTGCTGCCTCATAGTACCTCAGGTTTGGTTCCACCCTCTGGTGACTGTCTGTGTGGAGTTTGCACATTCTCCCCGTGTCTGCGTGGGTTTCCTCCGGGTGCTCCAGTTTCCTCCCACAGTCCAAAGATGTGTAGGTTAGAGTGAATTGGCCATGGGAAATTGCCCATGATGTTCAGAGATGTGTAGGTTAGGTGCATTAGTCAGGGGGAAATGTAGAATAATAGGGTAGGAGAATAGGTCCAGGTGGGTTACTCTTCAGAGGGACGGTGTGGACTTGTTGTGCCAAAGGGTTGTTTCCACACTGTAGGGATTCTATGATTCTATGACATGTACCAGCAGAGGGAGTCTAGAAGGAGAACTAATGGAATTCATGTTTAACAGCGATCATTTCCTTTCTGCTTTGTCTACTGCTTCTTCAACCCACCCCCTTGTTCCTGCTCAGCTTCTCTGTCTCAGGCTTGCTGCAGTGCTCCAGCGAAGCTCAGCACAAGCTGGAAGAAAAACACCTCATTTTCCGCTTGAGGACGCTGCAGCCTTCTGGACTCAGTATCGAGTTCAACTATTTTAAGGTTTGAGCTCTCCCATGTCCTTAGCCCAACACCCATACACCAGGCCTTGTTATCATAGTCTGCTATTACATACCACCTATTGTTAGCGAGGAAGACCTAGAAAAACAGTGCACTGAGAACAACTTTGCTCTCAATGCTGGCAAAACCAAGGAACTCATTATTGACGTTTGGCAGGATGTTACTCATGCCCCCCCCCGACGCATCAACAACACAGAGGTAAAATGAGTGGAGAGTGTCAAGCTCCTGGAAGTGGTCATCCACAACAAGCTTCCTTGAACTCTTCATGTGGACCCACTGGTTACAAAGGCCCAACAATGTCTCTTCTTCCTCAGGTAGCTGAATACCCTTGCCAACTTTTATAGGTGTGTCATCGAGAGCATTCTGTCTGGATGTATCACTACCTGGTGTGGCAACTGCACCAGTCAAGGTCGGAGATGGTTACAGAGAGTGGTGAACTTGGCCCGGACAATCACGAAGGCCAACCTCCCATCTATAGAGACCATCTACCAGGCCCGCTGTCAAGGAAAGGCCGCCAACATTCTCAAAGATCCATCCCACCCTGGCAATGCTTTTCTACAACCTCTACCATCGGGGAGAAGGTACAGAAGCCTGAACACATGCACCAGCCGGTTTTGTAACAGTTTCTACCCAACTGTTGTTAGAATACTGAATGAACTCTCAAACTCTTAACATTCGCCTGTCCCTGTGTGTTTGCTTTTACCGCTGTTTACCTATTATTTACTTATCTACGCTACTTAACTCTGTGATCTGCCTGTATTGCTCACAGGACAAAGCTTTTCACTGTGCCTCGGTACACGTGGCAATAAATTCAATTCAACAGTGCCCATTCACAGCTATTCACTCTCCTAGCCAGATCACTATCCATTCCAACGGTTCTTCTGTGTCTTTGGGCTCAATCCCCACCTATCATTTACTCCTTACTCCCTCCCCTCACCCTACCCTCTGCTTATGAACCATCCTTTTCCCAGCTACCATCAGATCTGAGGAAGGGTCACTCGACCTGAAAGGTTAACTCTGATTTGATTAGATTACTTACTTAGAGTGTGGGCCCTTCAGCCCAATAAGTCCACACCGACCCTCCGAAGAGCAACCCACCCAGACCCATTCCATTACATTTACCCCTTCACCTAACACTGTGGGTAATTTAGCATGGCCAATTCACCTGACCTGCACATCTTTGGAGTGTGGGAGGAAACCGGAGCACCCAGAGGAAACCCACGCAGACACGGGGAGAACATGCAAACGCCACACAGATAGTTGCCTGAGACGAAAATTGAACCCGTGTCTCTGGCTAGTGAGGCAGCAGTGCTCTCCACTGTGCCACTGAGCCACCCACAATTTCTCTCCGCAGATGCTGCCAGACCTGTTGAGCTTTACTAGCAATTTTCTTTTCTACTTCTTACTGAATCTTGCTGAACTTACCATTATTTCATAAGAATTTCGCTGGTACCAGTTGGGTGTACCTTATTGTACCGAGTATCCCGACAACCCTGTGGAGCATGAGGTTCTAGAACCTTCTCAAGAGATCAGCATTCATCACGGCACACCTGCCACTCCAGTGGTACATTTGCTTTTGCAAGAGTGGGACAGGCAAACTGAAACAATGCAATCCATGGTGACTATGCAAGGTTATCCTTCAACACTATCTGCAGAAAGTCAACAATCTTCAACTGGCAATGATGAGCCACTTGGCTGGCACTGCACAGCAGCACAAGGACGGGCAAAAGTACAAAGTCAGAGGCAGACTCGGTGAGCAGTACTTCTCATGGGGTGTCATGGTGGCTCAGTGGTTAGCACTGCTGCCTCACAATGCAAAGGACCTTGGTTTGATTCCACCCTTGGATGTCTGTGTGGAGTTTGAACATTCTCCCCATGTCTGCATGGGTTCCTCTGGGTACTCCGGTTTCCTTCCACAATCCAAAGATGTGCAGGTTAGGTGGATTGACCAGGCTAAATTGCCCCATAGTGTCCAGGGATATCTAGACTAGGTGGATTAGCCGTGGAAAATAGAGGGTTGCAGAGGGCGTCCAGGGATGCTCTTCAGAGGGTTAGGGTGGACTCGATGGGTCAACTGGTCTGCTTCCACACTGTTATGATTCTATGTCTCCTCAATACCTGTCAGGAGTGTGATGGACTATTCCCCACTTGCCTGGAGGAGTGTAGTTTCAATAACACTCAAGAGGCTTGACACTGTCCAGGACAAAGTGTTGCTGCCTTACAGCGCCAGGGACCTGGGTTCAATTCCAGCCTTGGGTGACTGTCTGTGTTGTGTTTGCACATTCTCTCTATGTCTGCTTGATTGATCTCCTATCTAACAGCTTCACCGACACTCATGCACAGCAGCAGCTGTGTGTACTACCTACAAGATACATGGTCACAACTGACTGAAATTCCTTTAGCAGTCTTTCCAAACCTGCAACCTCCATTACCCAGAAGGGTAAGGACAGCAGAATGCATGGGAACCCCAATCAAGAGCTCGATGTGACAATGGCTAGTGACTGAAGGTGGTCAGGAGAGACTGTTGATGACTGAGGGTTGAGAGTCGACACCATTGGTCTTTCTCTCGAAGTAGGCATTTACATACCACCCATGAAGAAAGGAGCTGACAAGACTCTCCCTTCCTCTTTCCTCCTCTTGCACGTTCTCCGTCAGCACATCCTCTCTCAAGAGAATGTTCGCAGTATAGTCTTAAAGATGAAAACACACGCTTTGTTTTAATCTGCCCTCCTCTGAACCTGCTTTCCTTCCTGATCCCTGATGACTCTCCTGCTCCTCGGATGTTGCCTGACCGGCTGTGCTTTTCCAGCGCCACGCTCTCGACTTCCTTCCTGGCAGGAGAGAAGAAAAAACGTTGGTTTCTCCTTGCGTCCCTACATTCCCCACTGCGGGTTAGTGAATTTTAAGTGGAGGCAGTTGTTCAAACCAATCCTCTCCTGATGCAACTACACAACTCCCCCGCCCCACCATCCACCATTGGGGCATCACTGCTGCCTCACAGCACCAGGGACCCGGGTTTGATTCCCACCTCGGGCAACTGTCTGTGTGGAGTTTACACACCTCTCCATGTCTGTGCGGGTATCCTCCGCGTGCTCTGGTTCCTTCTCACAATCCAAAGATATGCAGGTTAGGTGGATTGGCCATGCTAAATTGCCAATAGGGTCCAAGGATGTGTAGGTTAGGTACATTAGCCAGGGGTAAATGTAGAGTGATAGGGGAATGGGTTTGGGTGGGATACTCTTTGGAGGGTCAGTATGGACTTGTTGGGCCGAAGGGCCTGTTTCCATGCTGTAGGTGAGTCTATGTTCTATGAGTCCACCTCTGCTTGGTTGGGCTGTGACCCCAGTGCTTTTCAGGCTTGCTTCAGGACCAGACTTGTGCCAATCCCTATGGAGGGCATCCTACATTTAAGAGCTGCCCACTCAGTGTCTAGCTATATTCTTGACCCCCACCCCACCCCGGGGAGCTGTGGCCACAGCTGGAACTTCAGACAGCCTCCGAAGAAGAGATGGTAGACAGGCAGGAGGCTGGGAGAACACAGCAAGCCAGGCAGCATCAAGAGGTGGAGAAGTCGACATTTCAAGTGTAACCCTTCTGCCAAGAAACATTGACTTCTCCAACTCCTGACACTGCCTGTTTTGCTGTGTTCTTCCAGCCTCCTGCTTGTCTACCTTGGATTCCAGCATCTGCAGTAATTTTTTTTTGACTCCTTCCGAAGAAGAAATGCCGTGGATCTGGATTTTGCTGCACTTCCTGGGTTTCGCAGGGGCCAGGATGTCCAACCCCATCTCAAGGTCTGGGGACCCAAACTCAATTATGCTGCAGGGGGCAGGGAGGTGTCAATGTGTTAGAGAAGCGGGGTGGGACAGAGCTTTTTGAAGGGGGTGCCTCTGCGGGACATTGAGTAGAACAGGAAGGAGCTATCCCAGGGTGGCACCAGCATTGTGTAATAAAATAGTTCTGAAAGGGTTAATGTCGGAGACTGCATTAAACCATAGGATGTAGGAGTAGACTTGGACCATTCAGCCATCAAGTCTGCTCCACCATTTGGTCATAGCTGATACATTTCTCAATGCCACTGTCTTGCTTTCCCCCACATAATCTTTGATCCCCTTACTAACCAAGAACCTATCCATCTCAGTCTTGAATACACTCAGTGACTTAGCCTCCACAGCCCTCTGTGACAATGAGTTCCACAGACTCACCGCCCTCTGGCTGAAGAAGTTCCTCCTCATCTCAGTTCTAAAGGGTCGTCCCTTCACTCTGAGGCTGTGCCCTTGGATCCTAGTATCCCCGACTAGGGGAAACATCTTCTCCACGTCCACTCTACCCAGGCCTCTCAGTGTTCTAAGCTCCACTGATTACAGACCCAAAATCCTCAACCACTCTTCATATGATGAATCATTCATCCATGGGTCATTTTTACAAAACTCCTCTGCACCGTCTCCAATGCCAGCACATCTTTACTTATATGCAGGGCCCAGAACTGCTCACAATATTCTAAACGCCATCTGACCTGAACCTTATACAGCCTCAGTAATACATCTCTGCTCATTTTCTAGCCCTCTTGAAATGAATGTTAACATTGTGTTTGCCTTCCTAACTGCCAAATGAACCTGCATGTTAACCTTAAGAGAATCCGAAACTAAAGGTGGCACGGTGGCACAGTGGTTAGCACTGCTGCCTCACAGCACCAGAGACCTGGGTTCAATTCCTGCCTCAGGCGACTGTCTGTGTGGAGTTTGCACATTCTCCCCATGTCTGCGTGGGTTTCCTTTGGGTGCTCTGTTTCCTCCCACAGTCCAAAGATGTGCATGTCAGGAGAATTGGCCATGCCAAATTGCCCATAGTGTTAGGTGAAGGGGTAAACGCAGGGGAATGGGTCTGAGTAGGTTGTTCTTTGGAGGGTCGGTGTGGACTTGTTGGGCTGAAGGGCCTTTCCACACTGTAAGTAATCTAATCTAAAGCTCCTTGTGCTTCAGATTTCTGAAACCTTCCCTCAAACAGAGAATAGTCTGCTTTTTTTATTCTTCTGACCGAAATGCATAACCTCACACTTTCCCACATTATATTCCATCTGCCCTTTCATTGCTGACTCCCCAAGTGTGTCCATATCCTTTTGCA
The DNA here is from genome assembly GCF_047496795.1 of Chiloscyllium punctatum. Classification (NCBI taxonomy): domain Eukaryota; kingdom Metazoa; phylum Chordata; class Chondrichthyes; order Orectolobiformes; family Hemiscylliidae; genus Chiloscyllium; species Chiloscyllium punctatum. The sequence continues at coordinate 99,603,240 of NC_092749.1, read as the reverse complement.
GCCTCCCCACTTCCTCACCAACACCATCCCTCCACCTGTCTTTGTGTCAGCTGCAAACCCAGCGACAATGGCCTCAGTTCCTTCATCCTGATCGTTCACGTATAACGTGAACGGTCATTGTCCCAAAATTAACCCCTGTGGAAGTCCACCCAGTCTGATGATGCCATACAGATGTGGTTGGAGAAAAGGCAGAATACCTTTGGGTCTTGTGGAGTGAAAACCTCTTGTCTACGTCTCCACATTGTCTTAGTATCAGTGTCTAACTTGCTAGTGTAACTTGTACCTGATTGTTCTCATGCAATTAACTTATTTGACACAAGACCTTTGTCTCATTAAGACTCACTAGTGCTTTTCATCCCCAAATATAAAACAATTAGGTCCTTCCACCCAGGGCAAGAAAAGAGGATGGAACTACCCCAAAACTACAAGCTGGTAGTGATTAGTCTTGCAGAACACACTACATGGTGAACATCCTAGCTCAATTGGAGCCTTTTTCCTCGGATGGTGAAGGCAAATATGAGGGGACATACCTTTAAATTGAGGGGTAATAGATTTAGGACAGATATCAGGGGTAGTTTCTTCACTCAGAGAGTACTAGGGGCGTGGAATGGCCTGCCTGGAACAGTAGTAGACTTGCCGATGTTAAGAGCATTTCATTGGGCATTGGACATACACATGGATAATTATGGAACAGTGTAGGTTAGATGTTCACCAGGTTATTTTCACAGGTTGGCACAACATTGAGTGCCAAAAGGACTGTACTGTGCTGTAACGTTCTATGTTCTGAATATTATAAGGTAAGAATGGTGAAATCTCCAGTGGACATGGGAGTAGTGCTGGATGTTTCCAGCTTTAAAGACTTTACAGATTTAAGAGCGAGAGTCAAACAGCCTGCAGACAAACTCGTGGAAAGATCAGCAAGGCTCGGTCAACACTTCATGGTAAATCCGGTCAATTCAGATCTATTAGGGAAAGTGCAGAAGCACAGATGAACTAAAGTCTAGACACACCCGGCACTTACACAATCCATTGGAATCAAGAATGTGTGGGAACAGTCCCAGTGAATGATTCAGCTGCAAGTGAACAGGGATAACAGCTTCATCAATCATTGAATCACAGAGGTGTACAACATGGAAACAGACCCTTCGGTCCAGCTCGTCCATGCCAACCAGCTATCCTAAACTGATCGAGTCCCATTTGTCAGCATTTGGCCCATATCCCTCTGAACCCTTCCTATTCATATACCCATTCAGATACCTTTTAAATGCTGTAATTGTACCAGCCTCCACCACTTCCTCTGGCAGCTCATTCCATACACGCACCGCCCTCTGAGTGAAAACATTGCCCCTTAGGTCCCTTTTAAATCTTGCCCTGCCCGCCTTAAACCTATGTCCTCTAGTTTTGGACTCTCCTATCCTGAGGAAAACCTCTTTAAGGTCACCCCTCAGCCTCCGACCCTCCAGAGTAAACAACACCACCTATGCAGCCTCTCCCCATACCTAAATCCTCCAAACCCAGCAACATCCTTGTAAACCTTTCCTGAACGTTTTCAAGTTTCATAACATCCTTCTGATAGCAGGGTGACCAGAACTGCACACAGTATTCCAAAAGTAGCCTAACCAATGTCCTGAACAGCCACAACGTGACCTCTCAACTCCTATACTCAATGCTCTGACCAATAAAGGCAAGTGTGAATTAATTTTTAATTATGGACGTAGAGAAGGTGCTTTCAGGGGAGTGCAGAACCGGGAGTTTGAGTAAAGAGAAAATCCCTAAGGGGAGAAGGATACATTAATGGCACAGAATGGGCTCCAACATTGAAAAGGAATACTTACAGCTGTCAACAAATAGTGGTATCACAGAATGCAAAAACACGAGGCAAGAACACACTAAGGAAGTCAAAGAGCGTGGAAGTAATTTACACCCAGGTCATGACACTGGTCGTGCACAAAACCAGAATTAAGGTGGCAAAGGGGCAATACAAAAAACCTAAACAGACAGGGTCCAATAGAAAAAGGTGATAACTAAGGAGACTATGAGGCTGAGGTAAAAGTGTAAATTAAACGATGGTTTCAATAGATAGACAATAGACAATAGATGCAGGAGTAGGCCATTCTGCCCTTCGAGCCTGCACCGCCATTCAATATGATCATGGCTGATCATTCCTAATCAGTATCCTGTTCCAGCCTTATCTCCATACCCCTTGACTCCACTATCTTTAAGAGCTCTATCCAATTCTTTCTTAAAAGAATCCAGAGACTGGGCCTCCACTGCCCTCTGGGGCAGAGCATTCCACACAGCCACCACTCTCTGGGTGAAGTAGTTTCTCCTCATCTCTGTCCTAAATGGTCTACCCCGTATTTTTAAGTTGTGTCCTCTGGTTCGGCACTCCCCCATCAACGGAAATATGTTCCCGCCTGCCAGAGTGTCCAGTCCTTTCATAAGCCTATACGTTTCAATCAGATCCCCTCTCAGTCTTCTAAACTCAAGGGTATACAAGCCCAGTCGCTTCAGTTTCGGAAGGCTATTAAAGCTATATTCCCCGGGTTTATTGGGTAAGTCATGGACAAGAACAAGCATTGGGTATTAAGGTGGAAGGTGGAAAATCGTCCATTTTGTACAAAGAAATATGAGCAATACAGAGATACAGGGAGAAAGTGAGGCCTGCAGATGCTGGAGAGTCAGAGTCAAAAAGGGTGGCGCTGGAAAAGCACAGCAGGTCAGGCAGAATCCCAAGAACAGGAGAGTCTGTGTTTCAGGCATAAACCCTTCATGAAGGAATGTGGAGGGGGAAGGGAGCTGGGAGATTAATGGGGGGGGTGCGGGTGGGGCTGGAGGGAAGGTAGCTGGGAAGGCGATAGGTGTTACAGAGTTTAAAAGCCTTTCAGATTAGGAAAAGAAAACACTGTTGTTATATTGATACAGGAAGATATTGTTGGGTAAGAGATTAAAGTAGCATCAATATACTGCAAGATGAAAAGCCTTTAAAGGCTGGAATTAAAGCAGCATTTAGATATAGCAGGACTAAAAATCTTTAAAGGACAAAAAATAAATAATCTGATTAGAAAGAAGTATTAGAATGAAATGAATGAGCTGTACAATCCATGCAATCTCATTGATCAAGTCTTAACTGAAATGGTTCAGGAACCAACATAACCTGGTCAATAAGCTATCATAGCAGAATCAAAATTGGTATCAGGTTTATTCAAAGAGTCATTCAGCAAGGAACCAGGCCTTTCAGTCCAACTCGTCCATGTGGACCAGATATTCTAAGCTGATCTAGTCCCATTTGCCAGCATTTGGTCCACATCCCTCTAAACTCTTCCTATTCATAGACCCATCCAGATGCCTTTTAAATGTTGTAATTGTACCAGTCTCCTGTGTGCAATTATGGTCTCCTTCCTATCGGAAGGATGTTGTGAAACCTGAAAGGGTTCAGAAAAGATTTACAAGGATGTTGCCAGGGTTGGAGGATTTGAGAATAGGCTGGGGCTGTTTTCCCTGGAGTGTCGGAGGCTGAGGGGTGACCTTTTTGACATCATGAAGGGCATGGAAAGGATAAATAGACAAGGTCTTATCCCTGGGGTGGGGGAGTTGAAAACTAGAGGATGTAGGTTTAGGGTGAGAGGGGCAGATTTAAAAGGGGACCTAAGGGGCTACTTTTTCATGCAGTGGATGGTGCGTGTATGGAATGAGCTGCCAGAGGAAGTGATGGTGGCTGGTGCAATTACAACATTTAAAAGGCATCTGGATGGGGACATGAATAGGAAGGGTTTAGAGGGAAATGGGCCAAATGCTGGTAAATGGGACTGGATTAGGTTGGGATATCTGGTCGGCATGGATGTATTGGACCAAAGGGATTATTTCCATTCTGTATATCTCTATGAATCTATGTCTTTATGACTTCCATTAGCAGCTTGTTCCATACACGCACCACCCACTGCGTGAAAACGTTGCCCCTAAAGTCCCTTTTAGATCTTTACCCTCTCACCTAAACCTATCCCCTCCAGTTTTTGACTCTTCTATCCTGGGAAAAAGACTTTGTCTACTTACCCTATCCATGCCCCCTCATGATTTTGCAAACCTCTATAGGGTCACCCCTCAGCCTCTGACGCTCCAGGGAAATTCCTTTTCATTGTTTACTCAAAGGGGAGGTGATAGCCTTGTGGTGGTAGACTAATAATAGATGAGACTATTAATCCAGACACCCAGAGAATGTTCTGGGGGATGTGGTTTCAATCCAACCACAGAAGATGGTGGAATTTGAATTCAATAAAAATCTGAAATTAAGACTGAAATGCTGACCATGGAAGCTGTTACCGATTGTCAGAAAAGCTCACGTGGCCCACTCATGGCCTTTTGGGAAGGAAGTTGCCATCTTTACCTCCATGTGACTCCAGACCCACAGCAATTATGGTTGATTCTTACCTCTGCTAGGGATGAAAAATGTATTGCTGGAAAAGCGCAGTAGGTCAGGCAGCATCCAAGGAGCAGGAGAATCGACGTCTCGGGCATAAGCCCTTCTTCAAGAATGAGGAAGGTGTGCTAAGCAGGCTAAGATAAAAGGTAGGGAGGAGGGACTTGGGGGAGGGGCGTTGGGAATGTGATAGGTGGAAGGAGGTTAAGGTGAGGGTGATAGGCCGGAGAGGGGGTGGGGGAGGAGAGGTCGGGAAGACGATTGCAGGTCAAGAAGGCGGTGCTGAGTCCGAGGGTTGGGACTGAGATAAGGTGGGGTGAGGGGAAATGAGGAAGCTGGAGAAATCTGCATTCGTCCCGTGTGGTTGGAGGGTTCCTAGGCGGAAGATGAGGCGCTCTTCCTCCAGGCGTCGTGTTGCCATGGTCTGGCGATGGAGGAGGCCAAGGACCTGCATGTCATTGGCGGAGTGGGAGGGGGAGTTAAAGTGTTCAGCCACAGGGCGGTTGGCTTGGTTGGTCCGGGTGTCCCAGAGGTGTTCTCTGAAACATTCCACAAGTAAGCAGCCTGTCTCCCAAATGTAGAGGAGGCCACATCGGGTGCAGCGGATGCAGTAAATGATGTGTGTGGAGGTGCAGGTGAATTTGTGACAGATATGGAAGGATCCCTTGGGGCCTTGGAGGGAAGTGAGGGGGGAGGTGTGGGCGCAAGTTTTGCATTTCTTGTGGTTTCAGGGGAAGGTGCCGGGAGTGGAGGTTGGGTTGGTGGGGGGTGTGGACCTGACGAGGGAGTCGCAGAGGGAGTGGTCTTTCCGGAATGCTGATAGGGATGGGGAGGGAAATATATCCTTGGTGGTGGGGTCTGTTTGGAGGTGGCGGAAATGACGAAGGATGATACGATGGTTGATGATGCTCTCCACCGCATCTCCCCTACTTCCCGCTCCTCCATCCTTGAACCCCACCCCTCCAATCGCCACCAGGACAGAACCCCACTGATCCTCACCTACCACCCCACCAACCTCCAGATACATCATATCATTCTTCATCATTTCCGCCACCTCCAAACAGACCCCACCACCAAGGATACATTTCCCTCCCAATCAACCCAATTCTACATGTTGAAGAGTTTAGAGACTTCAATGCAGGTGTATCAATACATTGAGAGTGAATCTTGGCTCAGAATGATTGGCTGTATATCACTCAATAGTGGCCAACATTGAGACGAGATAATCAATCTCCATAGATTCAGGAAATGGCCAAGACAAAATTGCCTGGGCCAGAAATCCAAAATACTGCAACAGAAAAAGAGAAAAGGCCCATTTTAACCGATCTTCCATCTCCCATGAAGGCACTTCATGAGATTAAACATCCCCCTGGATGTTTTTATTGAACAACTGTCTGATTAAGTGGGGTCGAATTCCTCTGAGAAAGAGTTACAAATCTCACCACACCAGGTTATCGTCCAACAGGTTTATTTGGAAGCATTAGCTTTCGAGGCACATCAACAGCTAGTGCTTCCAAATAAACCTGTTGGCTGATAACCTGGTGTGGTGTGATTTGTAACGTTGTACACCCCAGTCCAACACCGGCACCTCCGCACCTGAGAAAGAGACTCAGGAGATCGAAGGTCCCACAGATGAAGTATTGGACCGACTACCTCAGCAAAGGACATGGAGAAATAAAATGTCTTTCAGCATAGAGAGAACTCACTACACAGGGTCAGGGTCAGCACTCCTCAAACGAAACGCCTACCAATCTTTAAGGTCTGAAGAGAAAACATTCAGGAAGAATTTTGAAATGTCCAGATGGCTAGAGCTGGATTGTGATAAATGTACTAATATTGCATAAATATTAACTATTAAAGGAGAAAATATCTGGTGGAGAGATGTTCTATAATGTAATAATTATGAAGGGATTAGTGTTGGAAATGGCATCAAACTCCACTCAATCTAATTATATCAGCAGGACTTAAATGTGGAAAAGGCAGAGTATCTTCGGACCTTGTGGGATGAAGACCTATATCTGTATAGTCTTTGGTCTAACTTGTTAATAACCTATATCATGTTTAAGGCAAGAACCTCTTGTCATTAAGTCTCATGCGTAAGTCCTTCGACTCAGTCATGAAAAGAGAATGGTGGAAGCAAACTACTCCGACCACAAGGTGGCAGTGGTTGGCATCTCTCTGCATACAGTCACCACCACTGCAGGTAAAATCCCAATGAAGACAGGGGGCAACACACATCATGGTGTTTGCAGCGGCAATAACTGTTGACTTGTATTCCCAGAGGTCTGAGTTAACACCATTAAGAACATAGTTTAAATCTCATCATGGACCCTTGATTCATGGAATCCCTACAGCATGGCCATGTGGGCCATCAAGTCTGCAACAACCCTGCAAAACAGCATCCCATCCACACCCAACATCTCTACCCTACCCCTGTAACCCTGCATTCCCCATGGCCAATCCACCAAACCTGCAAATCTCTGGACACTATGGGGCAATTTAGCACGGCCAATTCACCTAAATTGCACATCTACGGGAGGTAACCAGAGCACCTGGAGGAATCCCATGCAGACACGAGGAGAACGACCCTACGAAATTTAATTCAATTAATAAAATCCGGAACACAAGGTTAGTCTTAGCAATGGTGACCTCAATCATCATAAAAATAAAATCTGCTTTACTAATGTCCTTTTAGCGAAGGAAATCTGCCAATCTTATCCGGTCTGCCCGACTTGTGACTCCAGGTGCCCAGCAACGCGGCGATGATTTTTAAAAACTCTTCAACTGGCCTAGCAAGCCGCACAGCTCAAGGACAGTTTGGAGTTGGGCAAGAAATGTTGGTCTTGCCAGAGACACACACATCATTTGGAAAGTTAAACATTATCCCTCCAGGGATAATAGTGTTCACTAAACCAGTAGAGTCTTACCTGCAAACTCCTTACTGATGTTCTGCAATTTTTTTCTTTTCAACCGTGAGACCAGATTTATAACTAAAGTTAAAAATCACACAACACCAGGTTATAGTCCAACAGGTTTATTTGGAAGCACACTAGCTTTCGGAGTGACGCTCCTTCATCAGGTGGTTGTGGAGAATAAGATTGTAACACGCAGAATTCATAGCAAAAGTTTACAGTGTGATGCAACTGAAATTATATATTGAAAATGACCAGGGTTGTTTGTTAAGTCTCTCATCTTTTAGAATGACCATGTTGGTTTCAGATCTTTCATATATAAAGCCCAGAACTTTTTTAAAAGTTGCATTCTCAAGTGAACTCAGATAATGCATTGAAGGTGTGAGGTTAAAGTCTGTCTGTCGGTACCCCAATGTTCAGACTGATTCTCATCTAAAAAAGGGGATTTTCAGGATCTTACATGGAATCATGCAGTTTTTGAGCAAAATAAAATGTAATTGTGCAAGGACACATTCATCCCACAAATATATATGTATGTGTGCATGTGAATGTGTGTGTGTCCGTGAGTGTGTGTGTGCGTGTGCGTGAGTGTGTGTGTGTGTGTGTGTGTGCATGTGCGTGAGTGTGTGTGTGTGTGCATGTGAGTGTGTGTGTCCATGAGTGTGTGTGTGTGTGTGCATGTGAGTGTGTGTGTGTGTGTGTGTGTGTATGTGTGTGTGTGCATGTGAGTGTGTGTGTCCATGAGTGTGTGTGTGTGCGTGTGCATGTGAGTGTGTGTGTGCATGTGAGTGTGTGTGTTCGTGTGTGTGTGGGTGTGCGTGAGTGTGTGTGTGTGTATGTGTGCATGTGTGTGGGTGTGTGTGTGTATGTGTGTGTAAGTGTGTGTGTGTGTGTGTATGTGCGTGTATGTGTGTGTGTTTAGTGGGCTCACCTGTAGTGTGATGTGAACCCAAGGTCCTGGTTGAGGCCATTCCCACGGGTACCAACCTTGGCTGTCAGCGTCTGCTTGGAGGACGGTCAGCTGGAGGTCCTGGACCTCTGAAGTGCTTCCTGACTGCTTTCGCCCAAATCGTGATCAGAGTAATTTTCAGGTTTTATAATATTTTCAAAATTAGAATAAGACAACATCTAAAAATATTGTAACTAAGACCATGTTTCCTCAGGCTACTGTCAAAAATAGTCAACGTTCATTGAACGAAAGGCCTTTGGGTCAAAACTAGCAGACTAGATTACTAGATTACTTACAGTGTGGAAATAGGTCCTTCAGCCCAACAAGCCCACACTGACCTGCTGAAGCGCACCCACCCAGACCCATTTCCCTACATTTTCCCCTGCACCTAACACTACGGGCAATTTAGCATGGCCAATTCACCTGACCTGCACATTTTTGGACAGTGGGAGGAAACCGGAGCACCTGGAGGAAACCCACGCAGACACAGGGAGAATGACAATATTGGAAATTATGTACAGCTTCATAACTAGAATATAGGAACAAATTACTGCAGATGCTGGAATCTGTATTGAAAACAACAAATACTGGTGATCGGAGCGGGTCAGAACTATCCATGGAGAGGGAGCAAGCTAGCGTTTTGAGTCTAAATGACCTATCATTAGAGCTGGTGAAGTGTAGAGAGGGGCAGCATTTATACTACAGTGGGGGGCAGTGGGGTAGTGGAGTGCTGGGAGAGAAAAGAGATTGATAGTTCAGATTGTAATGTGAGGAATGGCAGAACAACGGTGTGCCTGACTGCCAGACTGGGAAGGACAGACAATCCCGCTGGAGTTGGGGGTGGTGGGGGGGTGGTGGGGGGGGAGGGAATGGGTGGGGAGAGGGGTGACAGAGAATGTAGCAAACAAAGTTTAAAGAAAGGGAAAGAATGGGTTCACAATCTAAAAGTGTTGAACTCAATACTGAGCCCAGAAGGCTGTGAAGTGCCTACTCTGAAGACGAGATGTTGTTCCTCTAGTTTGCGCTGTGATTACTGGAGCACTGCAGCATCCCGAGAACATACACATGGGCACGTGAGCAGGACATAGTGTTAAAATAACTAGCTATGGGAAGGTCAGGGGGTCATGTTTGTGTACAGACCGGAGGTATTCCGCCAAACGGTCACCCAGTCTGCGTCTGGTTTCTCCAGTGGAGAGTAGGCCAGATTAGGTGCAGCGAATACAATACACATGATTGGAGGATGTACAGGTGAAATGCTGCTTCACCTGGAAAGACTGTGTCGGCCCTTGGATAGTGAGCAGGGAGGAGGAGAAGGGGCAGGTGTTGCGCCTTCTACAGTTGCATGAGGAGATGCCAATGGAAAAGTGGTTGGTGTTGGTGGTTGTGGAATGGACTAGAGTGTCCCAGAGAGAATGATCCCTGCAAAAAGCAGACCGGGGCAGTGAGGGGAGGATATGTTTGGTGGTGGCATTCTACTGGAGTTGTTTGAAATGGCGGAGAATGATCTGCTGAATGCAGAGATTGGTGGGATGGAAAGTGAGGGTAAGGGAAACCTGATCTCTCTGTTGTGAGTGATGGGAAGGGGCAAGGGCGGAAGCGTGAGTGATAGGTCGGATGTGGTTGAGCACCCTGTCAACCACAGTGGGTGGGAAACCATAGTCATGGAAGAAGTAAGGCATGTCAGCAGCATTGTTTTGAAAGTTTGGTATCGTAGGTTTGGAACATAGGCGCAGGAACTGGGAAAATGGGCTGGGGTCCCTGCAGGATGTGGGGTGTGACGAACTGTAGTGAAGGTAGCCATGGGAGTCCTTGGCTTTGTAGTCGCCATGTTTGTGAACTAAATAGCATGTGATAGGACTGACTGAAGAAAGAAAACTCAATCCTGTAACAGCAGGGAACACATAGTACAGGAAAATCCCACCTTTTGAGAGAGTTATGTCCTCTAGAAACCTCGTAAGTACTCAATTCAAAACTGGTGAACGTTTCTCATGGAGCAGTGTGATGCCAACATGTCGGTCCTCACAAGAGTATGTGTGAAGGCCTGACATTCACTGCAATGGCATGTCTAATGTCCCAGTGAATGGAGGTGGATTCTCCAGCCTATCAGCCTCACCACCGTCATCGCCTTCATTCAGACTGCCTCCACAACCAATGGGCCTGATTCTAGATTAGATTACATTACAGTGTGGAAACAGGCCCTTCGGCCCAACCAGTCCACCCCGACCCGCCGAAGTGCAACCCACCCATACCCCTTACCAAACACTACAGGCAATTTAGCATGGCCAATTCACCTGACCTGCACATCTTTGGACTGTGGGAGGAAACCTGAGCACCCGGAGGAAACCCACGCAGACACGGGGAGAACGTGCAAACTCCACACAGTCAGTCGCCGGAGGCGGGAATTGAACCCGGGTCTCCGGCGCTGTGAGGCAGCAGTGCTAACCACTGTGCCACCATGCCGCCCAAGACGTTGGGTAATTGCCGAAACCAACGTCTCACCTTCTCCACAAGAAAATTCTGGCCGCCAGCCCTACCCCCCCCAAAACTCAGGAGTTCCCCTTCAAAACGTTCCATCCCTTGATCTTCCATCCTCTTAAAAACCTCCTTCTTGAGTGGGGCAATGGAAATGGGAAGGAGGGAGGAATTCAGGAAATTTACATGCAAGGGGTCAGAATAAGTTGCTGGAGTTACTGGCTGAAAATGCCTAGGTCCTGATGAACTTCAGACTCAAGATTAGAGTGGTGCTGGAAACGCACAGCAGGTCAGGCAGCATCCTCGGATGTCTGATGAAAGGCTTTTGCTCGAAACGTCGATTTTCCTGCTCCTCGGATGCTGCTTGACCCTGCTGTGCTTTTCCAGCACCACTCTGATCTTGACTCTAATCTCCAGCAGCAAAAGTGAGGACTGCAGATGCTGGAGATCAGAGCCTAGATTAGAGTGGTGCTGGAAAAGCACAGCAATTCAGGCAGCATTCGAGGAGCTGGAAAATTGACATTCGCATTCCTGATGAAGGGCTTTTGCCCGAAACGTCGATTTTCCTGCTCCTCGGATGCTGCCTGATCTGCTGTGTTTTTCCAGCACCATTCTAATCTTGACTCTAATCTCCAGCATCTGCAGTGCCCAACTTCCACCCTGATGAACGACATCCCATCTATTCTTTGCGAAGGAAACATTGGCTGTGGATAAAGTGGATGTACTAAGACTGATAAGGTGCCAATTCAAAGGATATTGATGAAAATAAAAACGCATGGTGTTGGGGTTATTATAATGGCAGAGGTAGAAGTTTGCTTGGCTGACAGGAAGTGGAAGAGAAATGGATCTTTTTCAGCCAGGCAAGGGGTAACCAGCAGTGCGCCACAGGGATCAATGTAGAATCTCAATGGGCAAAGATGAAAGAATGGAGAGTTAGGTTCTAAATTTGCTGTTGATGCACCGATAAATAGCATGGTAAGGTGTGAAGGCGACATGAGGAAGCTACAAAAACATATGGATAGGTGAAGAGGGCAGACAAAGATCTGGCAATTGGAGTGCCATGTTGGAAGATACAAAAATGTCCGTTTTGGAAAGTAGCATATTATCTGGATGGTGGGTGAAAATACATCGCAGCAAGCAGAATATATAAATTAGATTAGATTAGATTCCCTACAGTGTGGAATCTGGCCCTTTGGCCCAACCAGTCCGCACCGGCCCTCCAAAGAGTAATCCATCCAGACCCACTTCCCTCTGACTAATGCACCTAACACTATGGGCAATTTAGCATGGCCAATTCAGCTGGTCTGCACATCCTTGGATTGTGGGAGGAAATCAGAGCACCCAGAGGAAACCCCCGCAGCCAGGTGCCCAAGGCCGGAATTGAACCTGGACCCTGGTGCTGTGAGGCAGCAGTGCTAACCACTGAGCCACTGTGCCGGCCATATTAGATTCCCTACAGTGTGGAAACAGGCCCTTCAGCCCAACAAGTTCACACTGACACTCCGAAGAGTAACCCACCCAGACCCACTTCCCTCTGACTAATGCACCTTAACACTACAGGCAGTTTAGCATGGCCAATTTGCCTGACCTGCACATCTCTGGAGTGCAGAAGGAAACCAGAGGAAACCCACACAGACTCAGGGAGAATGTGCAAACTCCACACAGACAGTCACCCAAGGGTGGAATCGAACCTGGGTCGCTGGTGCTGTGAGGCAGCAGTGCTAACCACTGAGCCACCATGCCACCCCCAGCAATAAGTAAGGTAGTCAGCTATTTGTATTTTCTCAGGTTGCCTGTGGTGACATCCCATAACTTGCAGCGTGCTGTCAGGGAAGAGAGCAGAGTTATATTTTGGCCAAGTGTTCCAACGGTGGGGAACAGCATTCCGCTGTTAATTAAACATTAGACACAGCATGGGGTTTAACTTTAATGCACATCAGATCATGCTTATTTGTTTTCACCGCAGATTTATTTTTCTGCCCTGTAGGGGTTCTATGATTCTATCACACCTTCTTCCTCCCTCAGTCAAGCACAAAGCCGTTTAAGATGCAGTGGTGAAACCAATCCACTGGGAGGGGCTCAAAACCAGTTCGAGAGGTGACCTCCTCGTTCGTTCGTCTTTCTTTCTGGCATCAATGGGCCCAGTTGTCATTTTGGACGTTTTCCACCAGGACAGCTAAAGTCAGGAGTCAACCATTGAGGGTAAGGCTGAACAAGTTAACATATCTGTCTCCCCTTTTTGGGGTGGCACAGTGGCTCAGTGGTTAGCACTGTTGCTTCATAGCAGCAGGGACCTGGGTTCAATTCCCACCAGTGTAGAAATATGGAACATACTGCCTGAGGGGGTGGTGGAGGCAAGTGTTCTCAGAATGTTTAATAAGCGCTTAAAATGCCATGGCAGTGTAGGCTATCAACTAAGGGAAGATAAATAGGATTAGTGTGGTTTGGTGTTTGTTGATCAGCAAAGACATGATAAGTCGAAGGGCCTGTTTCTATGCTGTATGATTCTCTCTCTCTCTCTCTCTATTCATGGACAAGATATCTAAATGATATCTATGCCTTTTCCCATTGAATGAATACAGCTCAGAAAGCAGCCTGGTTTATCTGTGCCAACCTTCTGCAGGAGTCACTTCCCTCTGCCCAGTTCCTCACCTTTCCCTGGAGAGATACAAGCCTTTTCTATTCTAATAACTATCCAATTCTATTTTGAAAGCAATGGCTGAATCTGCCTTCAGGCGGAAGTGGGCACTGCAGATGCTGGGAGATTAGAGTGGCGCTGGAAAAGCGCAGCAGGTCAGGCAGCATCCGAGGAGCAGGAGAGTCATCATTTCGGCAAGGAGCCCTTCATCAGGAATCAGCCTCCTCGGATGCTGCCTGACCTGCTGTGCTTTTCCAGCACCACTCTAATCTTGAATCCGCCATCAGCACAGTCTAGGGCAGTGCATTCCAGAGCCGAGCTCTACTCTCACTGTTTTGAAGCTGAGGATGATAACAAGTCAAAGACCAGGATGATACACGGGCAGCAGCAGTGAGCAGTCTAGAGCACTGCCTGCTGGAGTAAGGATGTGTATATAAGTTGGTCCGTAACTACAAATTATTACTGCATTTTGACTGATTGGATTTGATTTGTTTCGTTATTGTCACATGTGCCTAGATACTGTGAAAAGCTTTGTTTTGTGTGCAGTACAGGCAAATTAAATCATAAAAAGAGCATTGGGTATGAGAAAGGAGTGAGGAATACAATGTTACAGCTCCAGAGAAGGTGCACAGTCAGTGAGATCAACATCAAATTTAAAATGTGTGAGATCCATTCAGCAGGGAAGAAGCTGTTCTTGAATCTGACAGTACGTATGTTTAAGCTTTTCGATCTTCTGCCCAATGGAAGAGATTATAACCAGGGTGGGAGGGGTCTTTGATGATGTTGGCTGCCTTCCCGAGGCAACGAGAGGTGTAGATAGAGTCAATGGATGGAAGGTTGGTTTGTGTGATGGACTGGGCTGCATTCACAACTCTCTGTAGCTTCTTATGGTCCTGGACAGATGCATCCTGAGGAAGTAGAGACGCTGTTATGCTTTCTTCACTGGAACGCCAACATGGGTGAACCAGGGCAGATGGTTGGTGATCATCACTCCCAGATGCTCACAACCAGGTCCAGTTGAGCACCATTGATGTTCAGGGTACATGGTACATTGGCGATACCCAGCAGAGGCTACATCAATGGATGAATGGACATTGCACAACAATCCCCAGTCATGAGTGTTCCCTCCCAATCAGAGAACATTTCAATGGTCCGGGGCATACAACCTTAGACCTCCGGGTGAACCTCCTCCAAGGTGGACTTCAGACAGGCAACAACACAATGTTGTTGATGCCAAGTTCGGTTCCCATGGAGATGGTCTCAACCGGGACCCTGGGTTCATGTCACACTACAGGAGACCTCATTGCATTACACACACACACTCCTACAGACCCATACATTCACACAGACCCTCTCTCATACACAAGCTCTCTCTCAGACGCTCACACGTACATACTCACACTCACACACACACACACACACACACCCTCTCACAGACTTATACCTCATTCCAGTCACACTCACACACATACACATACACACACTCTCTCATAGACACTCATACACCCCCACACCCACATGCATACGTGCACACACACACACACACACACACACACGCACACCCAGTTTGTGGGTTGAATTTGTACTTGCAGAATTATATTTTGCTTTGCTCAAAAACTGCATGAATCCATGTAAGATTCTGTAGATCCCCTTTTTAGATTAGAATCAGTCTGAACATTGTGGCACAGAAGGCCTCACACAGGGCATCTCACACCTTCAATGCATTATCTGGGCTGACATGGCACCTATTGCTAAAGTTCACGTGAGAATGTAACTTTTAAAGGAAGTTCTGGAATTTACGTATGAAAGAACTGAAACCAACACGATCATTCGAAAAGATGAGAGACTTAACCAACAATCCAGGACTTTTTCAATATATAATTTCAGTTACATCACACTGTAAACTTTTGCTATAAATTCTGTGTCTTATGATCTTATATTCCACAACAAAGGAGCAGTGCTCCGACAGCTAGTGCTTCCAAATAAACCTGTTGGACTATAACCTGGTGTTTTGTGATTTTTAACCATTGATATAGACTGTTAATAAACCCTGTCTGAGGTTTTCATGCCAGTTGAAACTACGCTACGTGCCAATCCAGACTGAGTGTTAAGGAGAATAACACAAGAATAGGTACTAATCACGAAAGTGACTGCCCGACTTTGGAAAACCAAATCAAACATGACTGCTTGGGATAACAAATAAGCGTGTGAGCAAACAATTTTGGGGTTGGAGAATGGTGTTTCTCACATTTCTTCGGAAAACAGTTCCAATTTTTTTGTTTAGTAGAAAGTGAGGACAGCAGATGCTGGAGATCAGAGTCGAGAATGTGGTGCTGGAAAGGCACAGCAGGTCAGTAGCATCCGAGGAGCAGGCGAATTGACATTTCGGTCATAAGCCCTTCATCAGGAATGAGGCTTGTGGGCCTGAGGGCTGAGAGATAAGTGGGAGAGGGGTGGTAGCTAAGAATGCGATAGGTAGATGGAGGTGGGAGAGAAGGTGATAGCTTGGAGAGGAGGGTGGAGCAGAGAGATGGGAAAGGTGATGGACAGGTCAGGAGGGTGGTGCCAAGTTGGCAGCTTGGGATTGGGATAATGTGGGGGAGGAGAAATGAGGAAACTGTTGAAATACACATTGATGCCATGTGGTTGCAGAGCCCCAAGGCGGAATATGAGGCGTTCTTCCTCTGGGCATCGGGTGGTAAGGATTTGGCAAGGAGGAGGCTCAGACCTGCATGTCCTTGGTGGAATGGGAGGGGGTGTTGAAGTGATCAGCCATGGGGGAATGGGGTTGGTTGGTGCAGGTGTCCCAGAGATGTTCTCTGAACTGATCTGCAAGTAGGTGTCTTGTCTCCCTGATGTAGAGGAGACCACATAGGGTGTGACGGGTACAGTAGATGACATGGGTGGAGGGACAGGTAAATTTCTGTCAGATGTGGAAGGACCCTTTGGGGCCTTGGACGGAGGTGAGGGGGGTTGTGGATGCAAGATTTTCCACTTCCTGTGGTGGCTGGGGAGGTGCCGAGAGTGGGGTGTGGGCTGGCGGGGGGGTGGACCTGACAAGGGAGTCACGGAGGGAATGGTCTCTCTGGAACGCTGGTAGGGGTGGGAAGGGAAATAAATCTCTGGTGGTGGGGTCCGTTTGTAGGTGGCGGAAATGCCGGAGAATGATGCGATGTATGCAAAGGTTGGTGGGGTAAAATATGAGGACCGGGGTGTTCTGTCCTAGTTCTGTTGGAAGGGGTGGGGTTCAAGGGCAGTGGTGTGGGAAGTGGAGGAGATGTGCTAGGGGGCATTGTCAAACATGTCAGAAGAGAAATTGCGAAGTTGGAAGAAGGTGGCCACCTGGGATTTTCTAAGGTGGAATTGGTCATCTTGGGATCAGATGTGGCAGAGGCAGAGGAATTGGGAATAAGCGATGATGTTTTTACAGGAGGCAGGGTGGGAGGAGATGTAGTCCAGATAGCTGTGGGAGTTGGTGGGTTTGTAGTATATGTTCACGGTTAATTGGTCACCAGAGATAGAGATGGAAAGGTCCAGGAAGGGGAGGGAGGTGTATGAGATGGTCCAGGTGAATTTGAGGTGGGGGTGGAATGTGTTGGTGACATTGATGAACTGTTCAACCTCCTCATGGGAGCACAAGATAGCACCAATACAGTCATTGATGTAGCGGAGGAAAACATGGGGGATGGTACCAGTATAGCTGTGGAAGATGGACTGTTCCATGTACCCCACAAAGACGCAGCCATAACTGGGAACCATGCGGGGGCCCATGGCTACCCCTTTTGTCTGGAGGAAGTGGGATGATTGGAAGGAGAAGTTGTTAAGGGTGAGGACCAGTTCAGTCAGGTGGATGAGGGTATCGGTGGAAGGGTACTGGTTGGGACAGTGTGAGAGGAAGAAATGGAGGGCTGGATGTGTAGAGGGACTGAATGTCCATGGTGAAGATGAGGTGTTGGGGGCCGGGCAGACAAAAATCTTGGAGAAGGTGGAGGGTGTGGGTGGTGTCCGGAAAGTAGGTAGAGAGTTCCTGGGCGAAGGGGGACAGGACGGTGTCAATCAATGCAGAGATGAGTTCAGTGGGACAGGAGTAGGCTGAGACAATTGGTCGACCAGGGAAGGCAGGTTTGTGAATCTTTGGTAGGAGGTAGAAACGGGTGGTGCAGGCTTCACAGACAACGGGTTTGTACAAAGTGGTATTTTGGCTGAAGGTTTGTAGGTGCCACTATCTACAGTGCTGTGGAGCTTCCTGTGAAGTGCTGTTGCCCTGTGTCAGTTGGTATTTATTTGGTTTAGTTCCTGCTGCTCCCCGTTCCCAGTACTGGTTGATCGATGCAGCGGCCGGTATATTGGGTCCAGGTCAATGTGTTTATAGATAGAGTCCGTGGATGAGTGCCAGGCTTCACGGAATTCTCTTGCTGTCCTCTGTTTAGCTCATCCTTTGATTGTTGTGTTGTCCCAGTTGGATTTGTGGTCCTTGTTGTCTGTGTGTTTGGCTATTAAGGACAGCTAGAGGATGTCACCTAGAAAGGGGATGAAACATCTCCAGACCAACCTCCCATTTCGGTAACCGGCAACTGAGATACAAACCTTTACACAAACCTTTCTCTTGCTGCATTTTTGATTCCCAACCAAAATGTGAAAAGTGTCGGTTTTAAAAGCCAATTTGTTGAAAAATTGCTGCAACTTTAAAAGCAACTTGCCTCATGCTTATTGCAAGTGCTGCTTACGCAGCTGTTGGCTGAAGCAGTTGGTGAAGCCAAGTTCTAGCTGAGCTGGAGCCGGGGGCTATGTACAAATGGTGACTTAGCCAGCAGCAAGTGTCCGATTAGTCTCCAGACCAGTGACCAGTTGTCAATGACAAAGACCTTCTGCTTGTGAACAACTACGTGATTGGCTCCCAGGTAGCTGAAGAGCTTGGTGCGAACATTTGGGGAGGACCTAATTGAACTCTGAAAGGGAAGGAGCTATTTTATCCTGAAGTGTTAAGCATCCCAAGTGTGAAGATGACCATTTTATTTCCACTCATCTGTTGCTTTAAGCTGTGCCTTTTTATGAATAAGGACAGAAACCCGCTCTGTTTTCTGTCAACCTGAGTCTAAAAGACAAGTGCGTTGGAAAATTCGACCTACTTTTACAAGTTAAAACTTTTAAAAATTAAGAATTAAAATTAAAATTCAAAAAAAGCACCTTTAATGCAACTGAAGGAATAGCAGGGCCTGATTTCCAATGCACGACTCCAGTGGAAATGCTTGGGGGCTCATTGAGGACTGACGCGAATCTGAGGATCTGAGTATTTGTAAATAACAGAAATGAAATTAATTATTAGTTTCCATACTGCATTTAGGACATGACATTGGAAGAAGCAAAGGATTTCCTGCAGGTGGCAGAGTTGGCCCTGACAGTCTTAATGGAACTTCCACAACTTGAGTTGCTTGAATTGGTGGGTAAACTGAAGGTCGCATTGCCTGGGCAGAACTAGGAAAACAGAAATGATTGAGGTACTATCATGGGACATGGATTTGGAGGAAATACAAGAGAGGCTAAGTACACCAGGTACAGAATTAAGTGATATATTTACAGTCAATGTAGTTTGACCATGAGGAGAGATCAGAGAAACCAGAGATGGAGTCATGCAGTCATACAGCACAGAAACAGATGTTTCAGTTCAACCAGTCCATGCTGACCGTAGATGGCAAAGAAAGTGAGTGAAAAGGAAATTAAATTGAAAAGAATATAATGAAGGAAGTAGAAGGTATCTGTAGTGATATGCGCAGATGTCCAGCTACCTCAGGATGTGACGTGGACAGAGGAGAGTCAGTTCTCATTCAGCAGCACCCTTGTCAACTGAGTCAAGAGAAACTAAATCTTGGGAGAGCTGGAGATTCAATACTTTCGTCTGGTCAATCTCGAACAAAAGAACAAAGAACAATAACAGCACAGGAACAAGTCCTTTGGCCCTCCCAGCCTGCGCCAACACATTCTATACCAAAACTGTCTTCACTTACAGGATGTGTATCCCTCTATTCCCTTCCAATTCATATATTTGTCCAGGTGCCTCTTGGATGTTGCTATTGCATCTGCTTCCCCAACCTCCTCTGGCAGCACATTCCAGGCATTAAACACCCTTTGTGTGAAAAACCTGCCTCACACAGCTCTGTTAAACTGCATCCCCCCTCACACCTTGAACTTGCGTCCCCTAGTAATTGATCCCTCACCTCCCCCCCCCACCCCCAGGAAATGGCCTCATGCTTTCAACTCTATCCATGCCATTCATAATCTTATCAACTTCTATCTAGGCAAAGCAGCTGGAATTCACTGATGCTGTGACTTCTCAATCGATGGATCAACTCAATTCTGTACAGACCGTAGATACAGTGATAAAGACAGATTCATACACAGTTACTTGGTTAGCAGACTGCATTGGCAAGGTTAACAGTGTTTCATTCCTTAATAAGACTGATCTATTGAAGATGTCCTGGCGAGAGCCATTAACATCAAGGACTACAGAAATATCAGCCTTTGTTACACTAAATGTGTTATACCAATATTGAGTGGTGTCAGTTGAGTTAAAGAAAGCCCCAACTACAGCATACCAAATTTAAAGTTGTCTGCTAAGTCAGTGAGGCACCACTTGGGTCTGCTTGTTTGACAAGTGGTATCACATCCTAATCCTTACTGTCACCCCAAATGTCTAATTCATATATTCGGGTATCCTAGAGAATTCAAGAACCTATCAATGCAGTTTAATTTAAGTAACCATGATGCATGACTTCACAATGACTCTGTGCTAAGACCGAGTTAACTTGGAAGTCGCATTATTCCCCAGAGAAATCATGTTTACAAGAATTCTCATTAGACCACAGCCCACTCTCAGCAATCCAACTTTATCACTATAGTAAATTTGTCCTGTCTAGTTGCCTTATAAGAAATAATTGCATAAACCCAATTAGAGAACTTGATTCCAGATTAATGTATGCATTTAGGTCAGTTATGTACTGTGGAAGAGACCATTTCTCCTGACGGCTCTTTAAGCTACAAACTAATCAAGGACGTATAATAGTGTGGCTTGATCCAAAGCTATTCCACTTCAAGGTAGTGTTATAGTTTGCGTTATGGTGGGGCTATAAAATCAATAAGAAAACCATAAGCTCATGATATCACTCCTGAGCAGGATCATGTAGCCATTCTCACTTACAACAGACTGTATTTTATATTGACCACAATTAAACAGAACATCATAGTAACACCTCACTTGCTTTACTATCACATTAAATTTGATTCAATTACTACTAATTGTTGAAAGGTAAACTCAATCCTACACCTCGATCACACTTATGTCCTTATTTTCCAAATAATAAGTGACTGTCTTTTTTTGTCAAGATAGAAATCCTTAGCTTTGATTAAATTAATTTGCTAATTAGGTGTCCCTTATTAACACCTTCGAACTTGTTAAAGCCTTCCTCAGTGATGACTATCCCACCTTATTTGGTGGGATAAATTTAGAAATTGTGGCTGTGTTTCTGATATCTAGATCGGTTGTATATAAAGAGAGCAACAGCGATTCTAGGTCTGACCCCCCCCTTTCTAATAGTAGTAACTTTTTATTTATCATTTCTATCATATACAGCAGATACAGTATAAACGAGACAGCGTTCCTCCAGGACAGAGGGTGCTACATGGACAGCACAAACTACACAATCGTATATGGTATAAAGTGCATAAGAAGTGCAAAACATGCAAGTTACAGTGTACTAGAAGAATGATAAATGATAGACATTTTTCTAGAAGCAATTTGAAATCATGCAAAGAATGTCAGATGGGAAAGAGTCCGATCACACAGTGGTAAGGAACCTAATGGCTTGGGGGAAGAAACTGTCGCACAGTCTGGCCGTGAGAGACTGAATGCTCCGGTACCTTCTGCCTTTCTGCACTCTGGTTCAATTTCTTTTAATATTGCAGTCGGCCTTCTATCTGGCAGCCAACTAACTATCCATACTTTGACTTACCTAATTAGGTCTGTGACCTAATTCATTAATATATTATGTGGCGCCATTTTCTAAAGCTTTTGGAAATCTAGACATATTATATCCATTACATTACTCTTGTTTAGTCTTTCTGTTGCCTAAAACCATTGAGTAATAAGAGGGCCTTAGCCCATTATGTCCATGGAGATCATCAAACTCCTGTCTATTCTATTCTATTAGATTCCCATTTCCCAGCACTTGACCCATAGCCTTGAAATATTGCGTAAATATTGTGATAGTTTCCACCTCTGCCACCTTTTAGCGACAGTGCGTTCCAGATATCAACCTTTCTCTGGGTGAAAAGAAGTTGCCTTTAATCCTCTCTCAACCTTCTGACCTCTGCTTTGACCCTGTCCATTGACTAAGGGGAACAGTGTCTTCCTATTGATCAAATGCAAGTCCTCCTAATTTTATAGATCTCAATCAGGGCTCCCCTCAACCTTCTCTGCTCCAAGGAACACAACTCCAACCTATCTCTTCATAGCCAAAGCACTCCATCCCAGTAAGATATCCTGGTGAACCTCTCCTGCACCTTCTCTGGTACAATCATATTCTTCCTGTTGAATGGTGACCAGGAATGCACACAGTACTTCAGCTGTGGCCAACTTACTGTCTTAAGCAGCTCAATCATAACTTCCTTGCTCTTGTATTCAATGTTTTGACTAATAAATGTAATGTGCCATCTTATCCATCTGCTCTTTTGTTATCAAGAATTTATGGATAGGGACATCTCTTTAAACAAATATTGGCCAAGGAAGAATTTTCCTTTTCCATTTTGATATCCATCATTATAATTCTGGACACTGACTGATGCTGCGGCATTGGATGAGAAGTTTGTTTCTGTCATTCATGCGATATGGGCATTGCTGGGTAGGTCAACATTAATTTCATTTGTGTCTACCTTTCCAGGCTCCTATTCACCATAATCTCTTTCAGCCCCCAGCTGCACCTTCCTCCTGTGATGGCGGACAACTCAATGTAGATCGGGGGGTGCGGGAAGCCTGAGGCCTAGGTTAAGGTATGTCTCACTGAAATAAACTTCTGATTGCTTGCATGCTCTCATTACAGTGCCACACCTGATGGTCCCATGGAAGTGGCATGTCGGTCCCAGCAGCAGGATCCTGTTCATGATCAAAGTGGACTCCTCACACTCTCTCTCTCTGCTCATGTCAACAATGTGCTTTGACCAGCTCTCAACGCAACACTGATTCTCGACAGTCCAGAGTTGAACAGCGCAGAAACAAACCCTTTGGTCCAATGTGTCCATTTATTCCAAATCAATCCTGTCCAATCTGCCAGCATTTAGCCCATATCCCTCTAAACCTTCCTGGTCATCATTATAGAGTCCCTGCACTGTGGAAGTGGCCATTCAGCCCATCAAGTCCATATCAACCCTCCGAAGAACATCCTATCGTGAACCACGCCCTCTACCCTCCCCCTGAAACCCTCATTTCCCACAGCCAATCCACCTAACCTGCGCATCTGTGGACTGTAGGAGGAAACCGGAGCACCCAGAGGAAACCCGTACAGACACGGGGAGAACGTGCAAACTCCACACTGGCAGTTGCCTGAGGGTAGAATCGAACCCGCATCCCTGGTGCTGTGAGGCTAACCACAGGGCCAAGGTGCTGCCCATCCAGATCCTTTTAAATTCTACAATCGTACCAAGCTCCAGCACTTTTGGGGCAGCTCATTCCATACACACACCACTCCCTGTGTGGAAAAAGTTGCTTCTTAGGTCCCTTCTAAACATTTCACCTCTCACCTTAAACCTGCTTTCTCGCTTTTGACTCCCTTACCCTAGGAAACAAACCTATTTATCCATTTGTGCCCCTCATGATTTTATAAACCTTTATAAGGTTACACCTCTTGGCCTCCGGCACTCCAGGGAAAACAGTTCCAGTCTATTCAGCCTCCCCCTGCAGCTCAAACCCTCCAATCCCAGCAATGTCATTTTCCAAGCAATTTTACGTTTCACAACATCTTTCCGATAGCAGTGAAATCAGAATTGGAATCAAAATTCCAAAAGTGGCCTAACCAATGTCCTGTACGGCCACAACATGACCTCCCAACTCCTGTACTCAATGCTCTGACCAAAGAAGACCAGTGTCTCAGCAACTAATGCCACAATTGGCACCAACTCATTCATCACTCCATCCCCCACCCCTCGATCCAGTGAGCTGTATCCAGTGAACATGGTTTGTTGTAGCCTGTGCCCTGATTGGTGTATGCCTCGTGGCTGCCTGAGACTTAATCGCCTTACCGAGCTAAACAGGAGGGCTCCCATTCTCCAAACTCCACTGACCGAGCCCACCGAGACTCCACTGAACTATGACACCTCCTTCTCTGTCGCTGTTAGTAACGAAGTAGCTGGAGATCCATCCCGGTTATCCCGCGCACCTCTGGTCTCACTTCTCTGTTCTCTCCTCCTACAATGATCGATGAGTTAGAGAAAAGGTCTATGTTCACCCAAAGGATACAGTGCATTTGATAAAGGTGATTTTTTAATTAACATTTTTAAATAAACTTCAAGGGACTTGGGCATTGCTGGCTGGGCCCAGCATTTATTGCCTGTCCCCAATTGCCCCCTTGAGGAGGTGGTGGTGAGCTGCCTTTTTGAACCGTTGCAGCCCACCTGCTATAGGTTGACCCACAATGCCATTAGGGAGGAAATTTCAGGATTTTAACCGAGCGACACTGAAGGAACAGTGATCTATTTCCAAGTCAGGATGGTGAGTGGCTTGAAGGGGAACTAGAAGATGGTGGTGTTCCCATGTATCTGCTGCCTTTGTCTATCTAGATGAAAGTAGTTGTGGGTTTGGAAGGTGATGTGTAAGGAACTTCAGTGAATTTCTGCAGTGTGTCTTGTCGATGGTACACACTGCTGCGACTGAGCGTCGGTGTTGGAGGAATGGATGTTTGTGGATGTGGTGCTAATCAATCGGGCAGCTTTGTCCTGGATGGTGTGAAGCTTCTTGAGTGTTGTTGGAGCTGCATCCATCCAGGAAAATGGGGAGTATTCCATCACACTCCTGACTTGTAGATGGTGGACAGGCTTGGAGAGTCACAGGTGAGTCACTCACTGCAGGGTTCTTAAACTCTGACCTACTCTTGTAGCCCACAGTGTTCATATGGTTAGTCCAGTTCAGATTCTGGTCAATGGTAACTCCCAGGATGTTAGTAGTGAGGGATTCAGTGATGGCAAAGCCATTATCCAAAATGTCCCACGGTCCAAAACTGTCAAGTGATGATGATTTGATTCCCTCTTGTTGAAGATGATCATTGCCTGGTATTTGCATACCATGAATGTTACTTGCCATCTTTCAGTCAAGCTTGATTATTATCCAGGTCTTGTTGCATTTGAACATAACTGCTTCAGTATCTAAGGAGTATGAATAGTGCTGAACATTGTGAAATCATCAGTGAGCATCCCTACTTCAGACGTTATGATGATTTGATGATGAGGTTTTTTAAGAGGTCTATTTTGTCCTTTAAGAGAGGTGTTAAGGCAGAGGCGGCAGGATGTCCATTAAAGTAAACAGCTTGTGAGGCCTTGGGATTTTTTAAAAAGTTAGAACAATAGGAGCAGCCTGGGTGGGCAGGGTCAAGCTCCAATAGAACCAGGATTTTTAGTTTCCTAATCTTTCAGTAGCAGTTGTCACTGGGTCTGTTGCTGCAGTACACTTCTCCCTGCTACACTCTCTCCGAGTTTTCTCTTGATGTTTTTCTCCCTAGTCTGTTAGAGTTACATGTGAGACAATCTGTTTTCTGAATTTGCCTTTGCCAAGGGTTTGCTTATGGGATGTTACTATATTGGAACAGTTAATTCGTAACAGTTACTGCGTTTATTATTTTGTTAAACATTTCCATAGAATTACAGCTCAGCCAAATCTTTCCTTTTATTCCATCAGACTCGTGCCTTGTAGATGGTGGAATAACTTTGGGGAGTTGCACACTGCAGGGATGGCACAGTGGCTCAGTGGTCAGCACTGCTGCCTTATAGCACCAGGGACCCGGGTTCGATCCCAGCCCCGAGGACTATCTGTGTGGAGTTTGCACATTCTCCCCGTATCTGTGTGGGTTTGCTCTGGGTGCTCTGATTTCCTCCCACATTCCAAAAATGTACAGGTTAGGTGAATTGGCTATGCTAAATTGTGTTGAGTGTATTAGTCAGGGATACATTGGAGGTGGGTTGACGTGGATTTGTCCGGCTGAAGGGCCTGTTTCCATACTGTAAGGTATCTAAAATGAGAATTTTGTCTTTTATTGTATTTTAACTAGAGTGTATGAATAAACTGTGTTTTGCTTCACGTTGAGTAATTTGACCAATAGAAATGCACCTCGAACACAACATATTTAAAATAAGAGCAAGTTGTGGTCTCGGCTCCCATGTTAATATATTTTGCGGCGTTCGGCCTGGTCAATACAGTGGAAAGAGGTTTATGGTAAAGCAGCTTAAATTGGTTCAGCCTAGGACACTGTCCTGAGGAACATCTGCAGAGATGTCCTGGAGCTGTGCAGACTGACCTACAACTGTTAGAGAAAGGTAATGCAGTCTATCACAATAAGGGTGAGTGCTGGTGGATGCTGGGAAGGTACAACCAAAGGGGCGGCATGGTGGCTGAGTGGTTGGCACTGCTGCCTCACAGCTCCAGGGACCCGGGTTCGAATCCAGCCTCGGGTGACTGTCTGTGTAGAGTTTGCACGTTCTCCCTGCATCTGTGTGGGATTCCTCCGGGTGCTCCGGTTTCCTCCCACAATCCAAAGATGTGCAGGTTAGGGTGGATTGGCCATGTTAAATTGCCCATAGTGTTCAGGTGCATTGGTCAGGAGTAAATATAGGATAATAGGGTAGGGGAATGGGTCTGGGTGGGTTACTCTTTTGAGCGTTGGTGTGGACTTGTTGGGCTGAAGGGCTTGTTTCCACACTGTAGGGATTGTATGTTTCAAAGAGGGTTGGCTGCTCTGCTGGGTACATTGGTGGAGAAAGTCGCATGCAAGAGGAGGCTTCAGAAGCTGTTGGGGTGATAGAACACATCAGACTGTGCTGCTATATTCACCGTCCTTGCTCTGTTGAGGTCTTTCAACCACTTAATACCAAGAGCTTAGCACCAACACCAACTTTGTCACCACCTGGAACCATACCTCCTGGCAGATTTCTTCCTCAAGTTATTAGCTCCCTCTGCCTCCCTCACAACCAGCAAGAGCACACCGAGGGAGATATTAGAAATATGGAGATGCTGGTGTTGGACTGGGGTGGACAGAGTTAAAAATCACACAACACCAGATTATAGTCCATCAGGTTTAATTGGAAGCACTAACATTCGGAGCACTGCTCCTTTATCAGGTGGTTGGCAGTGCTCTGAAAGCTTCCAATTAAACCTGTTGGACTATAACCTGGTGTTGTGTGATTTTTAACTTTGGAAATTTGGACTTTAACCTCTGATCGTTCTTTAGAAGATCACCAAGTTTCTCACATGCTATAAACCTTTCCCACTCCCGGCTGGGCTGCACATCGAGACGCATATGTCTTTTTAATCTGTGCCATGAAGCTGAATGATATCCCATAATCCCAGGAGTGTTACGGATGCAGATGAAGACCATTCAGGCAATCATTGTCTGTCCCCTTAAACATCACTACCTCGTGCCAATCCCTTGTGTTTTGCCCATCTCAAAGCCATACATTTCTTCACAGAATGCAGTGCATTCTTTAATGAGTTCCATTTTTGCTTCGCAATTATTCTGCATTTGCTGCACGTCACCAAGTGTCAGCTGTCTGGCCAGGCCCAAAGCTCTGTGGATGAGGAGATTGAAGTTGTTGTTGAACTCTAGTCAGTTCTCCCCAAGTTGCCAGTTTAGATTTTGCAGTAATTATTTGGCAGTCATCTCAGTGCTAATTCGGTGCAGACTTTTCTCTGCTGGGTATCGCTGTTTAACATGTTTTCATTTGTTAAATACATCCTTTATTAAATCTGTGTGTCTGGTATTCTGTCAAAATGCGCTTGAAAACTACGGCTGCGTTTGGCAATCTCAAGCATAACATCAAAGGGAGACTTTTGCCTCAGCTTCTGGGTTCACATCCGCTGTGAATCTGACTGAATGCTGGGATTTCATTCCCTTTGGAAAAGTGGGACTGGAGGGCACCAAGAAAAGCAGGTCAGCACTTAAATGATGGCCTTGTTGAACCAGCACAAAACACTGAGAAATTTTAGACACAGCTTAAGAATTTGTGCTTGAATTCTCTTGATCATGTGCTCTGGTATTCTTGTGCCATCTTCAGTTTTCTTTTCTTGGGCACGAGTGTTTGGGTATTTTATAAGAACACCCTGTACAAGGGCTTGAACATGCTGCCATTCAACTGGGATGCAAGCTTGTTGTGGAAAATGATCACCAACACCACAGTGTACCCTTTTGTAGGACAATCTGCTGGCCTCTGACAATGGAGGGTGTTGACTCCTTTCAGCTTAGCATGACACACTTGCAGGCCAACGTGGTAGACTCTCAGGCTGGTATGGTGATCTCTTGGCCTCAGCATGGACTCCCAGTGATTCCTTAAAGTGCAATCCCATTGTGGCTAAGCATTTAAGAAAGACTGTAACATTTCAAGTTTCATCAAATCCCTGCAGTGTGGAAACAGGCCATTCAGCCCAACAAGTACACACCGACCCTCCAAAGAGCATCCCATCCAGACCCCACCCCCCCTTTTCCCTGTAGCCCTGCATCTCCATAACTAATGATCCTCGCCTGCACATCCCTGTGACATTATGGGTAATTTAGCCTGGCCAACTCACATCTTTGGATTGTGGGGGGAAACCAGAGCATCCAGAGGGAGCCCACACAGACACAGGGAAAATGTGCAAACTGCACTCAGATAGTCACCTGAGGCTGGAATTGAACCCAGGTCCCTGGCGCTGTGAGGTAGCAGTGCTAACCACTGAGCCACCCATGGTTCCTCTTCAGCTTTGTTTCTTTATTTTCTACTTAAAACAAAGAAGGTCTGAAATGTGTAACATTTAGCCGCATTTCGTACAGTATTACAATTAATGCAATGTTTAACTTTTAACTTTGTTCTTTTTTTTCTACCTTGTTCTTAAGATTCTGTGCCTAGGTACCTGTACCTGAGATGGTGTCTTGTGTGGTGGCATTGTACACTTTCACTGTACTCCTGTACTTGAGAACATGTGACAATAAAATCAAAAATCATATCAGTCTTCCAGTCTGCCGGGAGCTGCCCAGAATCCAGTGAATTTTGGTAAATTACCACTAACCCTTCTGCTATAACTTCTGCCAATTCTTTCAGCACTCTGGGATGCATTCCATCGGGACCAAGGTTTAGAGGAATATGAGCCAAATGCTGGCAAATGGGACGAGATTAGCTTAGGATATCTGGTCGACATGGACAAGTTGGACTGAAAGGTCCATTTCTGTGCTGTACATCTCTACGACTCTATGACTCTGAGTAGATTCACTCTAAGTTTCTTTCTCCTGCAAATGAGGGGAACAGGATGCCACTGTGTAGCTCAGCACATACTGAGCAGCTGCTAAGGGTGACCATTAAACCTGCACAAGGAGACCAAAGTGAGTATTGAGCCATCCAATTCAGCTCCTGCTCAGTCACTCTCGAAACCCAATTCTCAGAGTTGCAGTGAGTTGCATAAATCACAGTAACGCAAAGGCAAATTTCACACAACTTTTCATAACTTCCTGTGAAAGAAACCAAAGCATCGGGTGACCCTGAATATGATGGTATTTATTTTAGATCAGATTCAGTTGAACAAGCCACAGTGCTCTGTGTCCAAAATTCATTACTTTGCCAATACTGATAGGAGATAAACTCTGTTATATTTTACTCCAGCAGTCTACTAAATGGATGCTGTGTATTGAACTCTGGAAAACCAATTATGCCACAGAGCTTCAGAAGATTGTTTACCGGATCTCACTCTACAGTGACGTGGCTATTCTCGAAAATGGAACACTACTCCTTTGAGAGTTTATTTCACCCACACAACAATGGAGCTCCTCCAATGTCAATTCACCAAACTTTATATTAAAGAAAAAAAATTTGATTAGTTTAATCAGTCGATTTAACATTCCCTCGGTACTTGATGATGAGACAACAGATGGATTAAACTGGGGAGATACAAATTAAACCAGGATAATGTGTGGTTGTCATTTGAGAGTTCTATTTGCAGGCAGAAAATTCATTCTTCATAATGTGTTGCAGCATTTAATGCTTTTTCTTCATAATCTTCACCTGTAACATTAACATGTATTTAGATTCCTTAATCAAAAAAGAGTTTATGCGTGGTTTTGTATTTAAACACCAGCAATACATCATTTACTTATTCCCGTGACCTCTCATTTACCAATACAAAGGTTATATTTATGCATAGCACACACATTGCATTTCAGGGTCTTGTTCACCTGAAATCATTTGGTTACCTCAATAATAACAAATCAAGCAAACATTTGAATTATG
This sequence comes from Chiloscyllium punctatum, assembly GCF_047496795.1. Lineage (NCBI taxonomy): Eukaryota > Metazoa > Chordata > Chondrichthyes > Orectolobiformes > Hemiscylliidae > Chiloscyllium > Chiloscyllium punctatum. Next base: position 99,573,349 of record NC_092749.1, on the reverse strand, counting down.
CAGCATAACTAATATAGTCAGTGTAGAAGTTATTGCTAAATTTGAGTTTGTAGGGCATTGAGAAACACAGGGGAGAATTGAACTTGTTATTGTAGTGACTGTAATGATGTTAGCAGGTGGACCTCACAGCATATGAGTTCCCTCCTTGGGGCTGTTAATCGGGTCCAATCAGGGAGTCCTGGCTGACAGATATAAACAGGAGTGTCGGGGGTTCTGCTCACTCTGAGAGCTGGCTCTGAGGAAGCCGTACCAGTGTCAAGTAGTATGTACGTGTCAATAAAGGATGACTTGTTGATGGTATACTAGGCTCTGTGGAGTTAGTTCAGGCACAACTGTAAAATTTGAAGCAGGTAAGAAGGTGCCCTGAGTGAGTGCTTAGGCAGTGCAAGGTTACTGGTGTCCAGTTTGGGGTGGGTAACAGTGAGTGAGAGAAGCAGTGCACTCCTCCAGACAGCTGGGACATCACTCAGTTGGGTGACAACCATGGATCAGGCTGGTAAGGTCTGGTGTCATGTCTTCCAGTCCTGAGGGACAAAGGCATCCTGTGTCTGAACTATACAGTCCAAGGGGACATCCAGGTCCCTGTCAGTGAAGTGGGTTGCCAATTTTCTCTTCTCTGCATATCTGAGGCAAATGTCAGGAATATTGCAGGGCAGTTCTAAACTAAAAGAGCTTGTCCAGTACACGATGATATTTTAAAGATGGTGCTCCAGGATATCCCAAAAGTATCAAGCTGTTTAGGGAGCAGTGAGCATTGGAACGGAGCTAGAATTGAATGAGAGGAGCATCATAGGGGTTGAGTAGGTAGTGCAGGATTGAGCAAATATCCCCTTAATCTGAAATACTTGACTAAAGTTTTGGACTTCTTAAATGAACTTTTAAAAGTAAAAAGATAGCTGGGCTATGGACTGGAAAAATACGGTCACAGGGATAGCTTCCCTAAACCACTGTTCAGCCCGAAAATCCAATTCACACCTCAACTCTAAAAGAACAACCAACCAGGCCTAACGCTACCGCACCCAGACTGAAGGGGACCTCGGTAGAAACCGGACGTTCAACTTCGATCAATATTCATGCAAAGATGCCAGACTTTCCAATTAATCAAAATGCATTCATACCTACTCGAAAATAGCAGGAAGCCAATCAACCTCAAAAGGGAACGTCAGGAACATAATGTCAAGAACAGATTTGGTGCAAAGATAACAGGCCGGCAATTAGTATTATTGCAGGTCATGACCTCATGTAAGAGAGCTATCCCTGCAGCTACCACCAGGAGATGGATCCCAGATAGCTACCGCCCTGACAGCGATACCCACAGCTATTTCCAGAGCAGGGATCCGGACGGTCATTCCAGAAAAAAAGGAAATTAAACAGGAGTGTCTGGGGTTCTGCCCACTCTGAGAGCTGGCTCTCAGGGAGCTGGATCAGTGTCAAGGACTCTCGACGTGTGAATAAGAGGTGACGGGATACCAGCCTCTGTGGAGTCATTTCCGTCGTCAGCCACTTTTAGTCTGACAAACGGAAGGGCTTGGCGATGACAGTCGGTAAATGGAAAATTCACCTCAGCTGGCACGTTGTTACACACGGCCTGCCTGATGCCAAATCCAGCTGATCTCTGAAGTACGTGCCAAATTTAATAAATCGTGGTGGTACCCCGTTGTAGGACATCAATTTCATTTTCGTGCGCAAAACAGGTGGCATGTTGTGTGCACTAGCTCCAGCTAGTTGTCCCAAGTCCGACAAATGCAATGATTTTGATTTGATTTATTATTGTCACACATACCAGGATACAGTGAAAAGTATTGTTTTATTTGCTAACTATACATATCATACCTTACGTTAGTACAAAAGAGTAACAGGACAGAATGCAGAATTTGGTATTACAGAGAAGGAACAGAGAAACATCAACCCTAATATATGAGAAGTCCGTCCATCAGTCTGATGACAACGGGAAAGAAGCTGTTCTTGAATCTATTGGTACATTTTTTTTCAAACTTTTATATCTTCTGCCCGATGAAAGAGAGTGGAAGGCAGTATAACCAGGGTGGGAGGGATCTTTGATTATGTTGGCAGCTTTCCTAAGGCAGTGGGGGGGGAAGTACGGAGCCAATGGATGGAAGGTTGGGTTTGTGTGATGGACTGGGCTGTGTTCACAACTCTCTGTAATTTCTTATGGGCAGAGCAGTTACCATACCAAGCTGTGGTGCATCGGGATAGGATACTTTCTTTGGTGCATCTATAAAAATTGATAAGAGTCATTGCTGAATTTCCCTACCACCCTGAGGAAGTATTGTGGGTCAGTTTTTTTCCCTTTTAGGCTTAACGCGAGTTAAACACCTTTCCCAACATTGTCAAAACATATGGTGGTGGAAAAGCGCAGCTGGTCAGGCAGCATTCCGAAGGGCAGAAGAGTCGATATTTCCCAACATTGTCTTTCCAACTCTTAATTCATACTACATTCTTCCCTTACTTTCTCTCTCACAGAGTTAGCTTGCTTCCTGAAGGCGGATAACTAGATGGTGCACCTCCCTTCCTGGGACACTGGCCCAGTACTATACATGGGTTTCAGGTACCCTAGACTTTCTCCTCGACCATTCATTCCCCATAGCCCTGATTAACTGCATGGCTAGTCCATACACAGCCATGCATCATCCAAAACTCTGATGCCCACTCATTCTCATAAATAGTGCACACAGAACTAACAAAATAAATAAACAGCCATTTTAAACTCTTTTCAAAATAACTTTAATCCTATTTACTGCTCATTAAACTGTCAATCAAAGCAAAACTCTCACAGCCCCTAGAAACTGTCATTACATTCTGCTGAACTGAATCCAACAATGGGTGTTGGAGCTCAGCCAAGTGTTTGTTATCTGATTTTAATGAACTGCTTTTCCAGGATCAGTAAAGGTAGCTGACTTTCCTTGCCAAAAGGACCTTAGAGAACCAGATGAACTTTTATGGTTGCAACTAGGCTAGCTTCTCTTTTATTCCAAATTTTAACTGAATTCAAATTTCACAACCTGCCTGGGTGGGATTTGAATCCATATCCCCAGAACGTTGAGCGGGAGATTCTGGATTAACAGCCACTTACTGGGATTACCACTAGGCTACCACCCTCCTGCTAGTCAGGGATGTTTTAGTATCACTTTGATTCACTGTTACTGCACAGGCTGACTGACTGTGACCTGTAACTTTTCTGGACACAGCTCAGTTCCTGATGGTAACTTTGAAAAAGAAGTACAACACTGCAGTCTCTGAAGGCTTAAAATAAAAGCAGAAAGTGCTGGAGAAAATCAGCAGGTCTGGGCAGCATCTGTGGAGAGAGGAACAGAGTCAACGTTTCCAGTCGGGTCTAACTCTTCTGCAGTACTTGAAGCACTTTGGGTGAATGGAAGATTTTGGGGAAATCTTGCAAAGCCACCCAATCATTTTGGAAACATGTCAAGCAGCACTGGTGGAAAAGGAAAAAGATGCACTGACCGGAATTTACTCCGCGCCCTGAAGTCAAGTATTGAGGTGGACATTGGGAGCTGTGAAGGAGTTGGAAGAAAATTGCCAGTCATGGTCCCCGACATGAATCTGCCTCAGTGGCCTTCCGTTGCCATGCCAACAGTGATATAGCAACAGAAACTAGCTGCGGTAGTAGGTCATTTGGCCCATCCAAACTTGCTCCACTCTGAATGAGAGCCTGTTCCTGCTTTCTCCCATGACATTTGAACCCTTTAGCACTAAGAACTGTATCTAACTCCCTTAATCCTACAGTAGCAAGTGGGATAGAACAAAGGATGTTTGTTAAAGATCTAGTGGGGGATGGGGATGGTGGTGGGGAATGAGACCCCTTCCCAACACACTAGAAATGTCCTCCATTTTTAATGGATAATATTAAGGCATTGGGCAAAGTGGCATATTTGATGGACATTCTTAAATCGTGCCACTGCTAACCACTTCCTCAAAGCCCCTCAGCTTCTCTGTCCAGCCTATTATCCAATCATAACTAAACCACCTACTCCAGCCTCTGCCCTCTCTAATGGGGTTGGCTGTGCTTCACCTGCTTTCAATAGCCATTGCCCGTCCCTGTCATTCTAGCTGCCCACTGGGTGGACAATTGGCCAGAAATGGCTGATGAAATCCATCCCTGAGCCTGCACAAGAATTGTGCGCTTTGCAGGTTCCTCTGCCATTTCCAGGTTCCCCCAAAGACCCCCTGCCTTGGTGTAATTGGCGGGATGCGTTATCATTTGTGTTTTTATCAGCCAGAACAAAGTAGCTTTGGTCAGGTGTCCTTGCCCCATCCAGCCACACCCCCTACCCTGCCCCCACCTCGCCTTGCCCCACATTGCTGTGGTAACCCTCAAAATACATAAAGCCAGTTGAATCTTTCAAATTGTTCTTCATCTTTGAGGGAAGTGAACATTTCTGGCAAGGCCAGGATTTATTGTCCATCCCTAAGTGACTTTCTAGGCCTTTCAGAGCACGAGAACGAGTCAACCACTCTCTGGATTGCCTGGAGTCACATGGAGTCCAGCCTTCCAGCTCAGCAGCGCCCTCATGACCCGTCCCACCTGTCCATCTTCCTACACCTATCCACTCCACCCTCCTCTCTGACCTATCACCTTCATCCCCCACCTCTATCCACCTATAGCACTCTCAGTTACCTTCTCCCCAGCCCCAACCCCTCCCATTTATCTCTCCACTCCGGAGGCTCCCAAACTCATTCCTGACTAAGGGCTTTTGCCCGAAACGTTGGTTTTCCTGCTCCTCGGATGCTGTCTGACCTGCTGTGCTTTCCCAGCACCACTCTAATCTTGACTGGAGACAGATGGAGGACAGATCAGACAAGGATGGCAGATTTCTGTGTGTAAAAGGACATTAATGGCCTGGATGCACTTTTAGAAGATGCAATGATATTTGTCAGGATCACAAATATCAAAACCCGTCTATGTTCAGATTTATTAATTGAATCTAAATTCCAACAAGAATGTGAAACCACATCTCTAGATGTTAGCTGGGACCGAACAAAATACTAGTTCAGTGACATTAGCATCTCACCGCCAATAGAGAGAGGGATGCCTATGATCCTTTGTGGCTTTCAGTTAAGTACTTACAAAAGTGGCCATGCAACTTATGTATTAAACAATAATCCGGAAGTCCCATTGCTGGGTTCGCGAGTAGTCGTTATTTATTTCAGTCTTTACAACACAAGAAAGCTCCTTTTCTTCCTCTCAGACAAATTGGGTTTTAATAATTTGCAGTTGCACATTTAAAACTGAATGCACTGGAAAGTAGATCATTCTTTATCAGCGTTGCAAATTAACCTTTGAAGCCGTGAAGTCGTTGATCATCTCAGAGATCGGGACTGCGCTCCTTCATCTTGTGGCACTGAAATGAGATTTGATAATGGCAGTGTGAAATGACCCAACACAGTTTTACAGCACTCCAAGGATTTTGAAGGTAATTTTCAGTAAACAAACCATCAATTTGTGCCGATATTACATCTGAAACAAATGCGAGCTGTCTGCTTGATTTCCTTTCGAAGTGAACTGCATTGAAGAGTGAATTCAATTGAAAGCTCATGAGAGTGAATTTTCTCACAGCGGGGCAGAAGTGAATCAGTCAGGAGGATATTTGTGACTGACCAACCTCTGTCGGTTTGATTCCCCACCATCAGCAAACCGAAACGTAAACATTTCAGTTCCTATCAAGCACACTTTAAGCATCAAAGTCCCTACTTATTTGTCGATAATTGTTGGCATCCAGGCCACGTCTGTTCTCTACTTTCACACATCATCAGCAGCTGACAATCCGCTGTCCGGTTTAGGACATGATGTAGAGGAGCCGGTGTTGGACTGGGTTTGACAAAGTTAAAAATCACACAACACCAGGTTATAGTCCCAACAGGTTTATTGGGAAGTATAAGCTTTCATTGCGCTAGCTACTTGACCAAGGAGCAGTGCTCTGAAAGCTAGTGCTTCCAAATATAACCTGGTGTTGTGTGATTTTTAACTCAATTTAGAACAGGTCAACTAGCGATTCCTAGCCAGTCAGAATTTTGAACTGGAATGAAGATCTGTGGCCACAGTTAGATAACTTCAGAGATAGGGCAGAGATAATAACTTTCTGCTACGGCAGTAACTTGTCACAAATCAGTAATGGGTCTGAGTGTACAGCCGTGTACACTGTACGGTTACACTCCTTCACCAGATTTAACTGCATCCTCTTGCTCAAAGTATTTAGCCATTTCACAGGGTGCCACTTGATTGAAAGCTGTCAATGTGGCTGAATGTTCCCATATTTTGGAAAAGTGTCATTTTCAGGGAGGTATGTCCTGGTGGTGGGGAGGGGACAGCCAGTTTCTCAGACAGAAGAACATGCAGGGAGCAGGTCAGTGGTCTTCTGTCCCCAGGACCACCACCCTCTCGCTGCTACCTCACAGCCACCATTCACTCAAACCTTGCGACTGCACGGAGAGGTCTCCAAAGCTAACAGTCTCATATTCTCACTATTACACGCAGCATCTGCACTTCATGGCTGTTATCTGGGGAGGAAGCGGAAAAACGCCATGATTGAATGGCAGAGCCGACTCGATGAGCCGAATGGCCTAACCTCTGCTCCTATGTCTTATGGTCTTATGGTCCACCTCATTCTTATAGCCCAGCCCTCTGCTCTTCCTATGCACTCAGTTCTCTCCCTCAGACCTTGGCGTACTGCATCGCTGTGTGCACCCTAACCATCCACAATCCTGGTGCTGAAGTCAGGTTGGTGGACCAACCCCAGCCCTCCATACCCTCCTGTGTTATCTCAAATTCCATCACTACTTTTGCTGTTGACCCCCTTCATTGTCATTACCCCCTCAGTGTCACGGCACAATGCAGCCCATCCCCAAAAGTAAGGTTACTCACTTTCCCCAACACATCATATTCACACACACACGCACTAACACATACACTACACACATGTAGACATACAGACATACACTAACACATATACACACATACACTACACACATGTAGACACACACAAATACACATTCGTACACACCCACTTACACACACACGTGTACACAAGCTAACACATATGCACACACGCACACTACACACGTGTAGACACATGTACACACACACCATGGGCGGCACGATGGCACAGTGGTTAACACTGCTGCCTCACAGTGCCAGAGACCGGGGTTCAATTCCCGCCTCAGGCAACTGTCTGTGTGGAGTTTGCACATTCTCCCCGTGTCTGCGTGGGTTTCCTCCGGGTGCTCTGGTTTCCTCCCACAGTCCAAAGATGTGCAGGTTAGGTGAATTGGCCATGCTAAATTGCCCATAGAGTTAGGTGAGGGGTAAATGTAGGGGAATGGGTCTGAGTGGGTTGCACTTCGGCGGGTTGGTGTGAACTTGTTGGGCCGAAGGGCCTGTTTCCATACTGTAAGTAATCTAACCTAAACATACACTAACACATGCACATACATGTGCACTACACAGGTGCAGACACACACATATATACACTAACACATACGCACATGCATGCACACACACATACACTAACATGTACACACATATGTACATGCACACACACATCCTTACACCTGTGATAAAACCCCCGAGAATTATTGCCCAAGCTCCCAAGAGTGACCATGGCCCGAGCCCCTGCACTGAACTGTGAGGACAGCCCTGAATCTGCATGCCCCAGTGCCCAGACTGATGTCTCCCCATCTTCCCAACATTTATAGCTTCAGCCCAGACTGGCCTGCAGGACTGACAAAGGCCCAATCCCCAGACAGTGTAGACACTGGACCAGGTAGCTGACTATAACCAACCCTCAGTACTCTAATCCTTGAGTGATTGTAGTGGTATCCCTGACTGACAACAATCCCCCCTTGATGCCAGTTACAACTAGTCACTTTTGATATTCAAACATGGCCTTTAGACTAAGGCATATGCAGTGTGTTTGTCACCCAAACAGTTGGCACACATCATAGGTTACACATGGGCATAAAAGGTGCTGGAGACCAACATGTCCACGCCCTTGGCTGTTGATGCCAAGCACAATTCGCTGCCTACCTTCCAGATGCTAATGCAAATCAGAGAAATTGAGAACATCGAAGGAAGCACAAAGAAAGCTCTAAGAAAGTAAGCTAAGAGATGTAAGAGGCAGCCAAGAGGTAGGTATAGGTGTAAGGATGTGTGTGTGTGTATATGTGTGTTTTTATACGTGTGTGCATATGTGTGTGTGTATGTGTTAGTGTATGTGTGTGTCTACATGTGTGTAGTGCGTGTGAGTATATGTGCATACGTGTTAGTGTATGTGTGCATCTACACATATGTGGTGTACATGTGTGTATGTGTTAGCGTATGTGTGTGTCTATACGTGTGTAGTGTACGTGTGTGCGTATGTGACAGTGTATGTGTGTATACGTGTGTGTCTATGTGTGTAGTGTATATGTTAGTGTGTGTGTGTGTCTACACATGTGTAGTGCACATGTGTGTGTGTGAGACTACATTTGAGTGTGCTGTGTGGACAGTAGTTTCTACAGACCAGATGGCACTGAACCTTCTGTGGAGAGATAAAAGATAGCTATTATTTGTATGCTGTAGAATGTCACAGTCATAAATATTGCTTTTGTGTAGGTGTTGAATGGGAGATAATTTTAGTACTTACTGCATGCAATCGAACAGAATATCATAGTTTCCGATGGCTACTGCTTGATTAGCTTAGAACCAGCTAACGTATGGCAGGTAACAGCATGTAAAGGGAAGCATATTTCACCACACTGGACCCTCAGCTCTCCGAACCAAAGTTGAAAGTTTCATTCCTGCCAATCTTAAATTTTTGTGATGAACAGAAAGCCCGGGAGATTCAAGTACAAATTCATCAAGCATCTGAGCATAGGCAGATAAAGCCAGAAAGGAGCTACTTATGGATTATATTTAGAGCGAACGAGCTCTACTTTAAAGTTTAGTTGCTGCTGCAAGTTAACAAATGGCCATAGTCGATTTGCATAATTCCAGGTTGAACAGTCAATGAGAGAAACCGCAACTTATAGTGCAGACAATGGCTCAGATGTTCTGACAGCCAGACAGTTGTGTAGATGTGAATTGTGTCTGGGGACCCTGTGGAGGGATATGACTAGGACATTGAATCTTCTGCTGGGCAATTTCCCTATGCCTGGATCCCTCTGTTTGTCTCTGCTTAAACTGGCGAATTTGAGGTTTCTGATGAAATTGAGTAAATTATTTGCTCAGGAAAGGTTAGACTATTAAGTGCCAAGTCTAACTCCTGAGTAACTATTGAACTGACCCCATACTTCCCTCACATGAACCCCCAAATATACCCCTCCTCTATCCCTCACGCCCTCCCCAGGCTCTAACTTGACACCTCCTGGAGATCTGACACCCCCCCCTCCCCCACCCCACCCCACTCCCTCCCTCAGCCCTTCCTTATCAGCGCTCCCATGTGACACAATACTCCGCCAACTGCTCCCCTGTGCCCATGCTGGAGTCAACCTCTGCCTCCACTCTGCTGCTGCTGCCCTGGACCCAATACAACTGGAGCCACCACTACCAGAACTGACACCCATCCTAAATCCCAAACAGCAACCACCCCCCCCCCCCCCAACTCCAACTCTACTAAAATAATCCACTGAATAATTGGCCCCTCACTTGCTGTGGTAGCCAGTGGGGTAACTACAGTTCTATTGGAGACGTACAGTGTTCCAATGGACATAACTCTTTGTTGAACAGCAGTCCTCACAAGGTGTTCCAAGACATTAATTCATTTACAGTATAGGTATATAATTGGAAAGCAATTTGACTCCAGTGAAGTGGTGCATTTTACCAGGATTAATACGGAATGCTTTCATTTTCGCACTTTTATTTGTTAACATTTCTCTGAATGGATAGATGAATGAAAGGACCCTGGGAGGAGAGATACATGAATAAAATAAAGATTCTGTTACCACTGTCTGCGATGTTTAAAATTTCTTTGTGGGACTTGGACATCACTGGCTGGTCAGCATTGATAGCCCATCCCTAATTGCCCCTTGAGAAGGTGGAGGGTGAGCTGCCTTCTTGAATCGCTGCAGCCCACCTCCTGTGGGTTGACCCACAATGTCAGTAGGGAGGGCATTCCAGGATTTTGACCCAGTGACAGTGATGGAGCGGCTCTATATTTCCACGTCAGAGTGGCTTAGAGGGGAACTAGAAGGTAGTGGTGTTCCAATATACCTGCTGCCCTTGCCCTTCTGGATGGAAGTGGCCGTGGGTTTAGAAGGTGCTCTCTAAGGATCTTCAGTGAATTTCTGCAGAGCATCTTGTAGATGGTACACACCATTACTCAGTTATGTTCGCAGTTGGAGTTCATCGAAACCATGAGAGACCTTTGCGTCAGTAAACCCGGTATGTTATTGAACAATATCTTGAAACATCCCTGACCAACATCAGAATAAAAGTCGCCCACTTACAATTCCAAGGGGTTGCCTGAGCAACCTGTAGGTCAGCAGTCTTCCTAATTGAAACCCATGCAGACACACCCAGGAATCCACAAAGACAGGAGCAGGCTGGAACAGCACTGAAGCCACATCTCGCATTTGTCACATGAACCATCTTATTCTATGGTTTAACAGTCCAAAACCACTTTGGTAGCAACTGAGAGAAAGTAAGGTAAATAGAAGAGGGAGATAGACTGGCAGCTGGTTGTGAGGTATATTGTCAGATGGATATGTGGATATGTTGGCAGGGTGTGATTGGGTGAGGTGCCAAGTGGGCAAGGGTAGGTTGGTAAGTGGGTGAAGAGTTGCGCAACCAGGTTAAATTATTGCAGCTGTAATCTTAATAAATGGAAATTTTGCTATTGAGGAAGTCCAGCAAAGTTTCCTCAGACTGATTCCTGGGATGCCAGTGCTGACGTGTGAAGAAAGACTGGGCTTGTACTCACTGGAATTTTGACAAATCACGGGGGATTGCATTGAAACAAATAAAACCCTGATGGGAACTGGAAGAATGTTGGAAGTGTCACACTCTAAGAATAAGGAGTAAGCTACTCAGGACTGAGATGAGGAAGAATGTTTTTACTTAGACTTGTGAACTTGTGCAGTTCTCTCCCACAGCTGGCTGTTGGGGCCAGTTCATCAAATATGTTCAAGAAGGAGTTGGACATGGCCTTTGTGGCTAAAGGGATCAAGGGGTATGGAGAGAAAATGGGAGTGGGATAATCATGTTGAAAGGTAGGGCAGGCTCGAAGGTCTGATAGGCCTACTCCTGCACCGATTCTATATATTTCTATATTTCAAAAATAGGATGAATATTCTGTCGGCATGTGTCCCCATAGATACCAAGGATTTGGAGCACTCCAGGAGTGTTTTGAGGTATTCTGTACACTTGGAAGGGACCCAATGACGGTGCATAGGTTTCTCATGAACAGAAATGTCACCCTGAACTGGGAGGGTGAAACACCGTTGATGGATAATTAGATTAGATTAGATTCCTTACAGTGTGGAAACAGGCCCTTTGGCCCACACCAACCCTCCAAAGAGTAACCCACCCAGCCCCATTTCCCTCTGACTAATGCATCTAACACTATGGGCAATTTAGCATGGCCAATTCACCCGACCTGCACATCTTTGGACTGTGGGAGGAAACCGGAGCACCTGGAGGAAACCCACGCAGACACAGGGAGAACGTGCAAACTCCACACAGTCAGTCGCCCTGGAATATCGGGCTGAAAGACACATGGTACTGTCTACACTTTAAAATGGACAAATAAATGAAAGCAATCTCTGAGGGGACCTGTAATGAAAATCAAAATCTTAAGTGACATTTATCAAGTTTGAATCAAGCTATTGCAGAGATTGTGCAATAGCCCCCCACCACCCCCCTCCCCCCTCATCCCCCCCCCCCCCCAATGGTGACGAACTAATGCGGAACACCTGAAGCAGATGGGAGGAGACCTCAGGCCCCCTGTCCTAGGGCTGGACATAACTACAGGCGGAAGGGAACTACCTTCTAACACTCCGAATGATTTAACATTCTGAAGGCTGTTTGCAATGGAATGTTTCAACATCCTGGAAAAGTCAAATAGAACATAGAACATAGACCATTCCAGCGCAGTACAGACCCTTCGGCCCTCGATCTTGCATCAACCTGTGAAACCAATCTGAAGCCCATCTAACCTACACTATTCCATTATCGTCCATATGTTTATCGAATGACCATTTAAATGCCCTTAAAGTTGGCAAGTCTACTACTGTTGCAGGCAGGGCATTCCACACCCTAACTACTCTCTGTTGGTTGTAAAATCTGGAGCTGTGACCCAACAGACTTCACCCCCACAGAAATCACCTTGTGAAGTCTTTGATATTCTATGGTACCGAGGAGAGAGTTACAAGTTTGTCACACAATAAATAGCAAGGGAAGCTTCCTAGTGTGGACTGTGTACTTAAGCACCATGGCAACAGCTAACTCTTTAAAGCCTGGAGCACCTTGAAAATGTTGCGTCTCTGTTTGAACTACGTGACGAGCAGCAATAATCCCACCTTTCACCCTGTTAAAAATCACACAACACCAGGTTATAGTCCAACAGGTTTGTTTGGAAGCACTGGCTTTCGGAGCTGCAAAGCAATCCTTCCAAATAAATCTGTTGCACTATAACCTGGTGTTGTGTGACATTTAACTTTGTACAACCCAGTCCAACACCAGCATCTCCAGATCATTTCGCCCTATTGGTTGTGAAACGTCACGGCAGTATTTGAGAGATTAGGGTGATTAGGCAGTTATTTCCACCCCGACCCTCTCTGAAGGCCTTGGTTTCTTAGCCCTTTTAAGAGCATGTATGCTGTCATTGCTCTCTGTTTGCAAAGATGTAAACTAAACACTCACACAACACAGAGAACTGCTGTCCCTCCTCCATGCTAAGGCTTCATTAGACTCTGCTCCCTGAGATACAATCAATGCTTGCAGTCCACTCCATCATAGCAACTGGGTAAAATTGGATTGCATACAGCCTACTCCAGAGGCCCGATTGAGTTTATTGATATATAGCGGGGAAGGAGTGAGCGTGCGGAGGAGGGGAAAGATAAGTCTGTGACTGGATTCGAGCGGTTTGGAAAGATTCTAATTACAATGCACACACTGTGCTCTCAAGCCTGGAAAGTCAATGATTTGCAGTTGACTTAAGAGGCCCAGGGTGCCTCTGTTTATGCAACAACAACAACCTGGATTTATGTGGCACCTTTCGACATGGTAGCGTGCTTCTGAAATGAGACAAAAACAGAAGCAGACAAGAGAAGAAGAGATTCGGGTGGGTGAGTCAAGATTAGAGTAGTGCTGGAAAAGCACAGCAGGTCAGGCAGCATCCGAGGAGCAGGAAAATCAACGTTTCGAGCAAGAGCCCTTCATCTAGAAGGGTTCCTAATGACGGGCTTTTGCCCGAAACATTGATTTTCCTGCTCCTCAGATGCTGCTTGACCTGCTGTGCTTTTCCAGCATGACTCTGATCTTAACTCAAATCTCCAGCATCTGCAGTACCCATTTTCACCATTAGGGTGGGTGACCAGAATCTCAGTCAAGAAGATAGGTTTAAAGAAGGGTTGCAGAGGAGGAAGGAGCTGGAGGGAGGGATTTCGAGAGTTTAGGGCCCGGACAGCTGAGGAGTTTTGAGAGTTACCGACACGGAGGATTGGAGTATTCCCATGGGGTGGTGAGCTGAAAGAGGATAACAGAGATAAAGTGGGAGCAAGTCCGTCATGCCACAGACTGATTGGGAATGATATAACCTAATGTGCTACTATGGAAATCAATGTGGAAGCAGGCCATTCAGTCCATCAAGTCCACACCAACCCCCCCATCAAGACCCACCCTATCCCTTTAATCCTGCATTGACCATGGCCAATCCACCTAACCTGCACATCTTTGGACTGAGGCGGGAAACTGGAGCACCCGGCAGAAACCCACACAGACAGGGGGAGAACATGCAAACTCCACACAGACAGTCATAGAGGCATACAGCATGGAAATAGACCCTTTCGCTCAATTAGTCCATGCTGACCACGTTCCCAAACTAAACTAGTCCCACCTGCCTGCGTTTGTCCCATATCCCTCCAAACATGTCAGACAATAGGCACAATGGTAAAATTACAGTGTAATAAAGAATGATAGTTAATAAAACATTGCTCTAGCAGCAATTCAAAGTCATGCAAAGAGTTTCAGATGGAATAGAGTCTGATCATACAGTGTTAAGAAGCCTGATAGCTCAGGATAACAAACTGTTGCACAGTCTGGCCATGAGAGATCCTGTGCTCAGTGTGATGGTGTTGGAGATGCTGTTCCCAATCCGAACTGACTGAGGTGTCCCAGTCAGGAAGCCAAGGATCCAGTTACACAGGGAGGTATTTAGGCCCAACAGACTCAGCTTTCCAATCAGGTGCTGAGGTTTGAATTCAGTAAAATTCTGGAATTAAAATGTTGACATAATGGTTGTCATAAATCTAGTTCACCTGAGACTGCAGTTCTTAACCAGACTCTGCAATGTGTGACTCCAGACCCATAACAATGTGATAAAGTGAAGATCGAGTCAACATTTTGAGTCCAGTAAGCCTTCTTCACTAAAGCTCTGAAGAAGGGTCACTGGCCCAAGGGGCAACTTTTTCACTGTGGTACGTGTATGGAATGTGCTGCCAGAGGAAGTGGTGGAGGCTGGTACAATTACAGCATTTAAAAGGGATCTGGATGGTTTTATGAATAGGAAGGGTTTGGAGGGATATGGGCCGAGTGCTGGCAGGTGGGACTAGATTGGGTTGGGATATCTGGTCGGCATGGACAGGTTGGACCGAAGGGTCTGTTTCTGTGCTGTACATCTCAATGTCTCTATGACTCAAAACGCTTACTCTGTTTTCGGTCCACAGATGCTGCCGGATCTGCCCAGTTTCTCCAGCAATTTCTGTTTTTGTTCCATAGCAATGTGGTAGATTCTTAACTTCCCTCTGGACAACTGGGGATGGACAATAAATGCTGGCCTAGGCAAGGATGCCCATATCCCTTGAATGAATAAAACAAATTGTGCTTAGCTCTGATTGTAAATCATTTTGTGTCAGTCACCACAAATGGTTGGATGTCATAAAGGGGCCAAAGGTGTGGTGCTGGAAAAGCACAGCAGGTCAGGCAGCATCCGAGGAGCAGGAGAGTCGTCATTTCGGGCATAAGTTCCTCATCAGGAATTCCTGATGAAGGGCTGCTGCCCGAAACATCGACTCTCCTGCTCCTCGGATGCTGCCTGACCTGCTGTGCTTTTCCAGTGCCACCCTTTTTGACTGTGACTCTCCAGCATCTGCAGGCCTCACTTTCTCCTGTCACAAGGGGTTGTCTTCTTGCTGTCATGTTTCTCAAGCTCATCTTCTGGTTTTAGCTCTGAATTTCATGTTTCATTCTGCATTTACTCCCATTCCATTCTACTGTTCTTGATTGTACGCACTTGCACATTGGACTGTTAACTCAGGCAGACATATGAGATAAGACGCACAAAGATGAGTGGGCCTTTCAGTACTGAGTAAGGAGGTTTTTAGATTAGATTACTTACAGTGTGGAAACAGGCCCTTCGGCCCAACAAGTCCACACCGCCCCGCCGAAGCGCAACCCACCCATACCCCTACATCTACCCCTTACCTAACACTATGGGCAATTTAGCATGGCCACTTCACCTGACTTGCACATCTTTGGACTGTGGGAGGAAACCGGAGCACCCGGAGGAAACCCACGCAGACACAGGGAGAATGTGCAAACTCCACACAGTCAGTTGCCTGAGGCGGGAATTGAACCCCAGTCTCTGGCGCTGTGAGGCAGAGGTGTTCTATATTTGTGATAGAAATGATTCCAAGACTTGCTCTCAGCTGTTCCAATATGGACCATTTTTCTCAATGTCCACATACATCCCTCAATCAGTCTATTAGCTCTTGGCCAGTGGGGTGTGATTTTTTGATGAGTGAAATCTTGAGATATTGGAAGTTTACTGAACTCATCAGTGTTGAATGGGTGGGTGGGTGGGGGGGGGGGGAGGGGAGGGGAGGTGTTGGTTCATTGTCATTTCTCACCATTTTGATGTCAAAAATCTGGTCAAGCGCTGGGATAACTACTTTCGTTGAAAAGGGCATAACTATTTGCATGACTGGGAAGCTGCAGGAGTGATCGATGACCACAAGCAAGTATTCACCAGTGGGCAAGCCTGTGGATTCAACTCATATCTTGATCCATAGTCCTTGAGGTAGTCCTGACATCTTCAGAGGATCACAATGTTTTGATGTTGTAGTTGCTTGATGTAGCAAAAGCTGAATGACTTTGTGTTCTACCCTGCACTCAAATCCTGGGTTCCCCACTCTTTGCCAAGGATATGTTTTGGTTTTGACAATGCCTGGTGAGCATTATGGGCTGGATCAACAAGACATTCCCTTGATGATGAGGGAAGAATGACAATTGAGTTGTGGAACATATTGTATTGTTGAGCTCGTTTCAAACATTGTGACAACTTCGCCATGTGTTTATCATTGGCTTGCTCACAGACTATGGATGTCAATAGCAGTATTTACCTTCCCAAAGGGTAGTTAAGAATCAACCGCATTGTTGGGGATCTGGAGTAACATGTAGGTCGGATTAGGTAGGGATGGCAAATTTCCTCCCCAGAGGGCACTTTAAGAACAATCACCATTAGACTAGCTTTTACTTTCAGATGATATTAAATTCAAATCCCGCCATCTACCATGGTGAGTTTCAACCTTCGAATATTTGAATGGAGTTCAAGGTTTCTACTGTAGTAACATTATCACTCAGCTTCCACAGAAGGGCTTGTTTACAAACACTTTTCCCATTGCACCTTTCGTTATTTCATAATCATCGTAGCTAGTTGTAATGCCTCTTCGTGTTTTGTTGCCACTTTGTTATCAACGCCTTCTACTGTACTTCGGCTTACGTGGTTAGAATGTTGTTCAGCACGGGTCCGCTTAAGGATCATGTACAGTCGTGTGTCGATCTGTGAAAACACGTGTGTTTGTGTGTCAAGGCTCAACATATGCTGTAAAGTGCAGAGGTCATACTGGCATCCTTAACCAAGATTAGCCTTTCAAATATCCCAAGCATTTACATTGAGTTTTCTCACTGCTGGACAGCGAAAAGTTTCTCATTCCCTGCATCGCAGAGAATGAGCCAAGTCTGGAATTTCCTCACTGTTTTGCCTCTCGTGGTATTGACGGAGCTTCTTGTAGCTATGAGGACACCTCTGTCTGAGCAGATATTGGTCACAGTCACATGTGGTTGTTTGCTACATTTGAAAGAGAGCACCAGAGTATATTCAAGGTCATCTGTTTCTACTGGTGACAGCATTCCAGTGGGATACCACGGGGCACTGTTAATTGGTTCTTCTGGTGAGTGACCAACAAGAGTGAAGTAGTTAGGACTTCCAGAGGGTTTGCGTTGCCAACTGGAAATAGGTCATTGAGGTCGGTGTGGGGAAACAGTGCCATGCTGGCAGAATTGTGGAGATGTGTGCCCACCTCGGTTTGTGCCACTGCTTTGGATTCCCTGGGAGGTGAAACAAGAACAGTGACGTAACTCAACTTGTTCCTTCAATAGACCTTTCCAAGCTCACAACCTCTGCCAACTCAAAGGGCAAGAGCAGTTTTACATGGGAATACCACCACCACCGGAAGGTTTCCCTCTGAGCCACGCACAGCCCTGACTTGGAACTATATCACTGTTCCTTCAGAGTCGCTGGGGTCAAAATCCTTGAACTCCCTGTGGGTGTACACACACAAGTACTGCAACAGTTCAAGATGTAGAGGTGCCGGTGTTGGATAGGGGTGGACAAAGTTGAAAATCACACAACCCTAGATTATAGTCCAACAGGTTTACTTGGAAGTACTAGCTTTCAGAGTGCTGCTCCTTCATCAAGTAGCTAGTTACCTAATGAAAGAGCAACACTCCGAAGGCTAGTACTTCCAAGACCATACAGAACCTCATCACCTCAGGAGATCTCCCACCCACAGCTTCCAACCTCATAGTCCGGGAACCCCACACTGCCCGGTCCTACCTCCTTCCCAAGATCCACAAGCCTGACCACCCTGGCTGACGCATTGTCTCAGCATGCTCCCACCCCACTGAACTCATCTCTACGTACCTCGACACTGTCCTATCCCCCCTAGTCCAGGAACTCCCCACATATGTTCGAGACATCACCCACACCCTCCACCTCCTCCAAGAATTCCGTTTTCCCGGCCCCCAACACCTCATCTTCACCATGGATATCCAATCCCTCTACACCTCCATCCGCCATGACCAGGGCCTCCAAGCTCTCTGTTGTTTTCTCTCCAGACGTCCCCAACAGTACCCTTCCACCGACACTCTCATTCGTTTGGCCGAACTGGTCCTCACCCTTAACAATTTTTCTTTTGAATCCTCCCACTTCCTCCAGACCAAAGGGGTAGCCATGGGCACACGTATGGGCCCCAGCTATGCCTGTCTCTTTGTTGGCTACGTAGAGCAGTTGATCTTCTGTAATTACACCGGCACCACTCCCCACCTCTTCCTCCGCTACATTGATGACTGCATTGGCGCCACCTCATGCTCCCGTGAGGAGGTTGAGCAATTCATCAACTTCATCAACACATTCCACCCTGACCTTAATTTACCTGGACCATCTCTGACATATCCCTCCCCTTCCTGGACCTCTCCATCTCCATTAATGATGACCAACTTGACACTGACATTTTTTACAAACCCACCGACTCCCACAGCTACCTGGATTACACCTCTTCCCACCCTACCTCTTGCAAAAATGCCATCCCGTATTCCCAATTCCTCCACCTACGCCGTACCTGCTCCCAGGAGGACCAGTTCCACCATAGAACACACCAGATGGCCTCCTTCTTTAGAGACCGCAATTTCCCTTCCCACGTGGTTAAAGATGCCCTCCAACGCAACTCGTCCACATCCCGCACCTCCGCCCTTAGACCCCACCCCTCCAACCGTAACAAGCACAGAACGCCCCTGGTGCTCACCTTCCACCCTACCAACCTTCGCATAAACCAAATCATACGCCGACATTTCCATCACCTCCAAACAGACCTCACCACCAGGAATATATTTCCCTCCCCACCCCTTTCCGCCTTCCGCAAAGACCGTTCCCTCCATGATTACCTGGTCAGGTCCACGACCCCCTACAACCCACCCTCCCATCCTGGCACTTTCCCCTGCCACCACAGGAACTGTAAAACCTGCTCCCACACCTCCTCCCTCACCTCTATCCAAGGCCCTAAAGGAGCCTTCCACGTCCATCAAAGTTTTACTTGCACATCCACTAATATCATTTATTGTATCCGTTGCTCCCGATGCGGCCTCCTCTACATTAGGGAGACTGGGCGCCTCCTAGCAGAGCGCTTTAGGGAACATCTCCGGGACACCCACACCAATCAACCAAACCGCCCTGTGGCCCAACATTTCAACTCCCCCTCCCACTCTACCAAGGACATGGAGGTCGTGGGCCTCCTTCACCGCCGCTCCCTCACCACCAGACGCCTGGAGGAAGAACGCCTCATCTTCCGCCTCGGAACACTTCAACCCCAGGGCATCAATGTGGACTTCAACAGTTTCCTCATTTCCCCTTCCCCCACCTCACCCTAGTTCCAAACTTCCAGCTCAGCACTGTCCCCTTGACTTGTCCGGGCTTGTCCAACCTGCCTATCTCCTTTTCCACCTATCCACTCCACCCTCCTCCCTGACCTATCACCTTCATCCCCTCCCCCACTCACCCATTGTACTCTATGCTACTTTCTCCCCACCCCCACCCTCCTCTAGCTTATCTCTCCACGCTTCAGGCTCTCTGCCTTTATTCCTGATGAAGGGCTTTTGCCCGAAACGTCGATTTCGAAGCTACTTGGATGCTGCCTGAACTGCTGTGCTCTTCCAGCACAACTAATCCAGAATCTGGTTTCCAGCATCTGCAGTCATTGTTTTTACCCCTTCCAAACAAACCTGGTGGACCATAACCTGTGGTTGGGTGATTTTCAACACAGTTCAAGATATTAGTTTAACACCAGCCTCTCCAGGGTTACCGGAAGTGGTTAATAAACTCTGGCCTCGCCATGGCCCAATATCACTTTTTAAAAAAAAACTGAATTCGGAATGTGGTTTTTAGTGGCCTCGATTTCAATGGCTCTGGATTCAATGAACAGTAATGTGATTGTAAGCTACAGTTGCACTGAAAGCTTTCTGTCTTTATTCAATGGCTTCTGACAAAGTGGCTGGAAGAAATGCCTTCAACGTTTTGTGTTTATTTCCCTTTCAAACTGTCCAGCTTCACCAGGGTAACATTCAGCTACTAGGACCCTCAGGCAGGCACAGGACTGCTCGATGGTGTCATTGGCTTGTTGCCTCATCTGCCTAAAAATGACTGTCTTGTGAATTTTACTTGCATTCACCTCAGGTAACACAGGCGGTACCAACGTAGCTCACTTGCTCAGTGTTTCCAACGGCTTTTCTAATTCTTCACTAGCACGGTGTAAAACGGACGCCTGTTTTTCGAACTTTTGCACTATTTTTGGAACTTTTCGAGAACAAAAATCAAAAATAAAGGTACCCGAAAAGGGAGGAAAGAGAGAGAATTTTGGGAGACCGATTAGATTAGATTCTTTACAGTGTGGAAACAGGACTTTTGGTACGACCTGTCCACACCAACCCTCCGAAGAGTAACCCACCCAGACCCATTTCCATCTGACTAGCATTATGGGCAATGTCGCATGGCCAATCCACCTAACCTGCACATATTTGGACTGTAGGAGGAAACTGGAGCACCACCCACACAGACACAGGGAGAATGTGCAAACTCCACACAGACAGTCACCTGAGGCTGGAATTGAACCTGGGACCCTGGCACTGTGAAGCAGCAGTGCTCACCACTAAGTCAACATGCAGATCAGAGGCTAAAGAATACCATAAGACTCAGGGATCAGCTTTTTAGGAACCCTATCCCCCCTAGTCCTGGAACTCCCCACATACGTTCGAGTTCGACCTCCTTCCCAAGATCCACAAGCCTGACCACCCTGGCCGACCCATTGTCTCAGCATGCTCCTGCCACACTGAACTCATGTCTACCTACCTCGACACTGTCCTATCCCCCCGAGTCCAGGAACTCCCCACATATGTTCGAGACACCACCCACGCCCTCCACCTCCTCCAAGACTTCTGTTTCCCTGGCCCCCAACGCCTCATCTTCACCATGGATATCCAATCCCTCTACACCTCCATCCGCCATGACCGGGGCCTCCAAGCCCTCCGTTGTTTCCTCTCCAGACGTCCCCAACAGTACCCTTCCACTGACACTCTCATTCGTTTGGCTGAACTGGTCCTCACCCTTAACAATTTCTCCTTTGAATCCTCCCACTTCCTCCAGACCAAAGGGGTAGCCATGGGCACACGTATGGGCACCAGCTATGCCTGTCTCTTTGTTGGCTACGTAGAGCAGTTGATCTTCTGTAATTACACCGGCACCACTCCCCACCTCTTCCTCCGCTACATTGATGACTGCATTGGTGCCACCTCGTGCTCCCGCGAGGAGGTTGAGAATTCATCAACTTCACCAACACATTCCACCCTGACCTTAAATTTACCTGGACCATCTCTGACATATCCCTCCCCTTCCTGGACCTCTCCATCTCCATTAGTGACGACCGACTTGACACTGACATTTTTTACAAACCCACTGACTCCCACAGCTACCTGGAGTACACCTCTTCCCACCCTACCTCTTGCAAAAATGCCATCCCGTATTCCCAATTCCTCCGCCTCCGCCGGATCTGCTCCCAGGAGGACCAGTTCCACCATAGAACACACCAGATGGCCTCATTCTTTAGACGCCGCAATTTCCCTTCCCACATGGTTAAAGATGCCCTCCAACGCATCTCGTCTACATCCCACACTTCCACCCTCAGACCCCACCCCTCCAACCGTAACAAGGACAGAACGCCCCTGGTGCTCACCTTCCACCCTACCAACCTTTGCATAAACCAAATCATCTGCCGACATTTCCGCCACCTCCAAACAGACCCCACTACCAGGGATATATTTCCCTCCCCACCCCTTTCCGCCTTACAAAAAGACCGTTCCCTCCGTGACTACCTGGTCAGGTCCACGGCCCCAAACAACCCACCCTCCCATTCTGGCACTTTCCCCTGCCACCACAGGAATTGTAAAACCTGTGCCCACACCTCCTCCCTCACCTCTATCCAAGGCCCTAAAGGAGCCTTCCACATCCATCAAAGTTTCACCTGCACATCCACTAATATCATTTATCGTATCCGTTGCTCCCGATGCGGTCTCCTCTACATTGGGGAGACTGGGCGCCTCCTAGCAGAGCGCTTTAGGGAACATCTCCGGGACACCTGCACCAATCAACCAAACCGCCCTGTGGCCCAACATTTCAACTCCCCCTCCCACTCTGCCGAGGACATGGAGGTCCTGGGCCTCCTTCACCGCCGCTCCCTCACCACCAGACGCCTGGAGGAAGAACGCCTCATCTTCCGCTTCAGAACACTTCAACCCCAGGGCATCAATGTGGACTTCAACAGCTTCCTCATTTCCCCTTCCCCCACCTCATCCTAGTTCTAAACTTCCAACTCAGTAACTGTCCCCATAACTTGTCCGGACTTGTCCTATCTGCCTATCTTCTTTTCCACCTATCCACTCCACCCTCTCCTCCTTGACCTATCACCTTCATCCCCTCCCCCACTCACCCATTGTACCCTATGCTACTTTCTCCCCACCCCCACCCTCCTCTAGCTTATCTCTCCACGCTTCAGGCTCACTGCCTTTATTCCTGATGAAGGGCCTTTGCCCGAAATGTCAATTTCGAAGCTACTTGGATGCTGCCTGAACTGCTGTGCTCTTCCAGCACCACTAATCCAGAATCTGGTTTCCTGCATCTGCAGTCATTGTTTTTACCCCTTTTTAGGAACCAGCCAACCAGTGGTGGTTTAGAGCTCTCAGACTGAGAAATTGCACAAGGGCTCTGGTGATTGGGTTTCATCACACAGTCCTTGTGGAGACAAAGTCCCGCCCTTCACACTGAGAATAACCCCCATCGTGCTGTGTGATGCTATCACTGTGCTAAATGGCACAGACTTCGAAGAGGTCTAGTCAGTCAGGACTGGGCACCCATGAGTTGCTGTGGGCCAACAGTGCTACCAAGCAGCAGCTGCTCAGCAATAACCTGCTCAGTGACACCCAGTTTGGGTTCTGCTAGGGCCACTCCGTTCCTGACCTCATTACAGCCTTGGTTCAAATGTAGTCAAAAGAGCTGAATTCTAGAGGGGAGGTGAGCGTGACATCCCTTGACAATAAGGCTGCAGTTGCCTGAGTGTATTGTCAAGGTGCCCTGGCATAACTGGAATCAATGGGTATCAGGCGGGCAAACTCTCGAGTCGTTGGACGTCAGTCATCTCAACTCCAGGACTTCACGGCAGGAGTTCCTCAGGGTAGTGTCCTAGGCCCAACCATCTTCAGTTGCTTCACCAATGACCTTCCCTCCATCGGGTCAGAAGTGGGGATGTTCATCGATGATTGCACAATGTGCAGCACCACTCGCAATTCCTCAGACACTGAAGCAGTCCACGTTAAAATGCAACAAGACCTGGACAATATCCAGGCTTGGGCTCACAAGTGGCAAGTAACATTTGCTCCACGCAAATGCCAGACAATGACTAGCACCAATAAGAAGCACTCTAACCACCACCCCTTGACATTCAATGGTGTTACCATCCCCCACTGTCAACATCCTTGGGGTTATCATTAAAAAGAAACTCAGCTGGACACACCACATAAACGCAATGGCGACAAGGGTAGGTCAGAGGTTAGGAATGCTGTGGTGAGTAACTCACCTCCTGACTCCTCAAAGCCTGTTCACCATCTACAAGGCACAAGTTAGGAGTGTGATGGAATACTCCCCACTTGCCTGGATGGGGGCAGCTCCAACAACACTCAAGAAGCTTGAAACCATCTGGGACCAAGCAGCCCATTTGATTGGCACCACGTCCACAAGCATCCACCACCGACACTCAGTAGCAGCAGTGTGTACTATCTATAAGATGCAGTGCAGAAATTCACCAAAAATCCACAGACAGCACCATCCAAACCCACAACCAAATCCACCCAGAAGGACAAGAGGAGCAAATACATGGGAACACCACCACCTTCTAATTCCCCTCAGAGCCAACACCACCCTGACTTGGAATTATATCACTGTTCCTTCATTGTCGCTGGATCGAAATCCTGGAATTCCCTCCCTCACAGCATTGTGGGTTAACCTACAGCAGGTGGACTGCAGTAGTTCAAGAAGAAAGTTCACCCCCACCTTCTCAAGGGGCAACTAAGGACGGGCAATAAATGCTGGGCCCAGCCAGCGATGCCCACATCCTACAAATACTAAACAACAAAGAATCAGTGCATGTTTCATAGCTGAGGTGGGGCGTGCAATATCCAGCCTTGCAGCGGCAGAGGTATCAGTGATTTTTTTAAAAACCCTTCGCTGATCAGGATCAAAAACCAAAGATCATCCTCTTCCCCTGTAATTTCAGGGATGATTTTTTTCAACATCTCGGAGTGGATGCAGAATATTCTCAAAGGGGACAGTGAACAGCAGGAGGTCATTATGCACGTTGGCACACAGGTTACAAAGTAGGACCTCATGGGTAGAAATATCTGATTAATGCCACGTGCCTCTGAGAGTAGGGATTGGAAGATGGAACAGAGGAATGCGTGACTGAGGAACTGGTGCAAGGGAGCAAGGATCCACACTTTTGGGATCTCTTCTAGGGTAGAAATGACCTGAAGGAGAGGGACAGGTTCCATTTGAATTGGAAGATAACCAATATTCGTGCAGGGAGGTTTGCTCGTGCTCCTCAGGAGGCTTTAAACTAGTAAGTTAAAAATCACACAACACCAGGTTATGGTTGAACAGGTTTATGTAGAAGTACAAGCCTTCGGAACGCTACTCCTTCATCAGGTAGCTAGTCAGTCACCTCCATATTTAAACTGGTAAGATGGGGGGGGCACCGAAGTGATCGTGAGAAAAGAGAATAAAATGGCGTCAGTGCAGTAGCTAAGGAGAACAAGTCTAAAAGTGAAGGCAGACAAGAGCTTGGCAGAGAACGAGGATAAATTAAACTCTATTCACTTCATTACAAGAGGCCTGACAGGTAAGGCAGATGAGCTTAGGTCAGGTTTTGGGACTGGGATATCATAGCTATTGCTGACACATGGCTCAGGGATGGACAGGACTGGCAGCTTAACATTCCAGGATATAGATGCTATAGGAAGGATAGAAAGAGAAGCAAGAGAGGAAGGATGTGATGTTTTTGATTTGAGATGATATTACAGCTGTACTCAGGGATGACATTCCTGAGAATATGTTCAGGAAGTTATTTGGGTGGAACTGAGAAATAAGAAAGGAATAATCATATTGTTGGGATTGTATTAGAGACCTCCCCAATAATCAGTGGGAAATTAAGGAACAAATTTGTAAGGAGATCTCAGTTATCCAGAGGTCATGCTGCAGCTCCACAAGACACTGGTGCGGCTGCACTTGGAGTATTGTGTACAGATCTGGTCAACGCATTATAGAAAGGATTTGGAAGCTGTGGAAAGGGTCCAGAGGAGATTTACTAGGATGTTGCCTGGTATGGAGGGAAGGTCTTACGAGGAAAGACTGAGAGTTTTGAGGTTGTTTTCATTAGAGAGAAGAAGGTTGAGAGGAGACTTAATTGAGACATAGAAGATAATCAGAGGGTTAGATAGGGTGGACAGTGAGAGCCTTTGTCCTGGGATGGTGGTGGCTAGCACGAGGGGACAATTGAGGGATAATCGATATTGGACAGGTATCAGACGTAGTTTCTTTATTCAGAGAGTAATAGGGACTTGGAACAGCCTGCCTGCAGGATTCCTGAAGAAGGGCTTATGCCCGAAATGTCTCCTGTGCCTCGGATGCTGCCTGGCCTGCTGTGTTTTTCCAGCACCACATTTTTCGACGATAGCAGACTCGCCAACTTTAAGGGCATTTAAATGGTGTTTGAATAGACATATGGATGAAAATGTAATAGTATAGGGATAGATAGGGTTCAGATTGGTTCCACAGGTTGGCGCAAGATTGAAGGCCGAATGGCCTGTACTGCGCTGTAATGTTCTATATATATATAATATATATAACTAAAATAATAAGGTTGTAATGGTAGGGAATTTTAACTTTCCAAACATAGACTGGAACTGCCATAGTGTCCAGGGCATGGGGAGGAATTTGTTAAGTGTGTACAAGAAAACTTCCTTATGCAGTATGTGGATGTACCTACTAGAGAAGGTGCAAAGCATGACTTCCTGTTAGGAAATAAGGCAGAGCAGCCGACTGTAGTGTCAGTGAGGGAGCACTCTGGGGTCAGTGATCAGAATTCTATTAGTTTTAAAATAGTGATGAAAAACGATAGACCGGATTTAAAAGTTAAAGTTTAAATTGGAGGAAGGCCAATTTTGATGGTATTAGACAGGCACTTTCAAAAGTTGATTGGAGGAGTCTATTGCAGGTAACAGAGTGGTTGGAAAGTGGGAAGCCTTTAAAAATGAGATTACGAGAATCCAGAGACAGTATGTACCTGTCAGTGTGAAGGGCAAAACAAGTAGGTGTAGGGAATGCTGGATGACCAGAGAAATAGAGACTCTGGTCAAGAAAAAGCAGGCATTTATCAGGTGTAGATCAAGTGAATCCCTGGAGGACTATAAAGGCAGTAGGAGTAGAGATACTAAACAAATATTTCATATCAGTATTTAATGTGGAGAAGGAAATGGAAGCTAGGAAACTTAGAGAAATAAATAGTTAGAGAAGCGGAGGCCTTGGAGATCATAAAATGCATTATGATAGATAAATCCCCAGGACGTGAGTAGGTGTTTCCCAGAACTTTGTGGAAAGCTAGGAAAGAGATTGCTGGGTCCCTTGCTGAGATATTTGTACCATCAACAGCCACGGGTGAGGTGCTGGAAGACTGGAGGTCGGCTAATGTTATGCCATTATTTAAGAAAGGCTGTAAGGAAAGGCCAGAGACCTCTAGACCAGTGAGCCGGATGTCAGTGGTGGATAAGCTGTTGGAGGGGATTCTGAGAGCTAGGATTTCCATACAGTTGAAAAGGCAAGGACTCATTAGGGGATATCAAAATGGCTTTGTGCATGGGAGATCATGTCTCACTAACTTGATTGAAGTTTTTGAAGATGTGACAAAGAAGTTCAAGGAAGGCAGAGCAGTAGATGTTGTATATGGACTCGTGCAAAACATTTGACAAGGTTCCTCATTGTAGACTGGTTAACAAGGTTAGATCACATGGAATCCAGGGGGACCTATGCAATTGGATACAAAATTGGCTTGAAGGTAGGAGAGAGAGGGTGGTTATAGAGGGTTGTATTTCAGACTGGAGACCTGTGACCAGTGGTGTGTCACAAGGATCGGTGCTGGGTCCACAGGTATTTGACATTTATATAAATGCCTTGGATGTGAACATGGGAGGTGTAGTTAGTAAGTTTGCAGATGACACCAAAGTTAGTGGTGTAGTGGACGGTGAAGAAGGCTATCTCAGAGTAGAATTGGACTTTGAGTAGATAGGCCAAAGGGCCGAGGAGTAGTAGATGGAGTTTAAGTTAGATAAATGTGAAGTGTTGCATTTTGATAAGGCAAATCAGGGTATAGAGTTAATGGTAGAGTCCTGGAAAGTTTTGCCGAACAAAGAGACCTAGGAGTGCAGATGCATAGTTCCTTGAAAGGGGAGTCACAGGTAGGTAGTGCTGAACAAGGCATTTGGCACACCTGCTTCATTGTACATTGCCTGCACATGGGTGAGTGGGTCAGTCGTATAGGTGACTAAGTGAATGGGTCAGTGGTACAGGATTACCTTGAGGCTTTTTGTTCTGAATATGTACATGGGCTAGTGGATTAGGAAGCAATAGAGTGGTTGGTCATTGAGCAAAAGCCCTGACCAATGTTACTCTAACCTGCATTACCTATTAGTTTCCCCTTTGGAGTTTGAACATGACTGGCAGGAATAACTTTGAAGCAGAACAATTAAACAACTGTGGTTGCTGGAAATCAGAACTGAAAACAGTAATTCCCAGAAAAACTCATCAGGTCAGGGAGCATCAATGGAGAGAAAGCAAAGTTAACATTTTGAGTCCAATGATCCTTTTTTGGAACTAATAGTAGCTAGGAAAAGGTTGGTACGTAAGCGAGAGAAGGGGTGGGAGAGAGGGAAGGAGAAAACGATAGGTGGAGATGGAGCCCAGAGAGAGAGTGTGTGTGTGTGTGTGTGAGAGAGAGAGAGAGAGAGAGAAAAAGACAACAGTTGGGCATACAAAGGTGTGGGGAAAGGTCAGGCTGGGAGGACTGGGGAGATGAAACGTTGACTGGGTGACCATTTTGCAGAATCCCTATGTTCTGTCTGTAAAAATGACTCTCAGCTTCCTATTATAGAGTCAGAGACTGTTGCCTGTCGTTTCAGCCCTGGCAAACATCTCTGTCTCAGGCTTGCTGCAGTATTCCAGTGTAGCTCAGCACAAGCTGGAAAAACAGCACCTCATTTTCCAATTGGGAACTCGACAAACTTCTGGACTCAATATCAAGTTTAACAATTTCCGGGCTTGAGGCACCTTCTCCCATCTCCTTACCCCAACAATGCCTTGCCATTACATGGGCTGTTTCCATACACAATCCATTCTCCACCGCTAATAGTCTCCATTCGCAGCTATTTATTCTCCCTGACGGACCTTCACCCACTCCTGTGTCTGCCCGAGCATTGCTCTCTCTCTCTCTCTCTTTCGCTCACTCTCTCTGGGCTCCATCTCCACCTATCATTTACTCCTACCTCCTCCCTCCACCCTTTCTCTAGCATTTATCTCCCAACCTTTTTGTGGCCACAATCAGTTCTGAAGAAGGGTCACTGGGCCCAAAACTTTTATCGTGCTTTCTCTGCACAGATGCCGTCGAACCTGCTGAGTTTTTTCCAGCAATTTATGATTTTATAACTTCGGGGCTGTTTTCTTGGGATGGAGATGGCATTTCACCAGGGTTAGCAAGGGAAGAGGAAGAATGAGGCGATGTACTTGCTATAGGTTTGGGGTTTGACCACTGAAGGGAGCTCAGGAATGGATCTGGCCATTGTAATTTGGCCCAATGGGCTTGTGTAATTGCTGGATCTGTCCTCTAGAGGGTGTCTACCTGCCTTGTGACCATCTGTTGATCAAGAGCAGTTTGTGTTCATCTTGAGACCAAATGGAACATCGGTTCATAGAATTTTAAGTCATTTCTGTTGAATCTTCTTTGAACCTGTGATAGATTTCCAAAAGTTTATCATTTTGTATTACTTGCCTCAGTATGCCAAATAAAGTCATAGAGCCGTACAGCACAGAAACAAACTATCCAGGCTTCCCAAACTGAACCTGTTCCATTTGCCTGTGTTTGACTGATATCTCTCCAACCCTTTCCTGTCCATGTACCTGTCCTAATGTCTTTTAAATGGTGCAATTATACCTGTATCTACCACTTCCTCTGGCAGTTCATTCCACATGCAAACCACCTTCTGTGTGAAAAAGTTGCCCCTCAGGTCCATTTTAAATCTTTCTCCTCTCACTTTCAAATGATGCCCCCTAGTTTTGAACTCCCCCAACCTAACAAAAAGACTTTTATTATTCACCTTATTTATTTCCCCCCCCCCCCCCACCCCCCCATGATTTAATAAACCTCTACAAGGTCACCCCTCATCCTCCTATGCTCCAGGGAAAGAAGTCCCAGCCTATCCAGTCTCTCCTTATAACCCAAACCTTCCAGTCCCAGTAACATCCTGGTAAATCTTTTCTGCACCCTTTCCAATATAATAATATCCTACCTATTAGCAGGATGACCAGAACTGGACATATGAAGAAAACATTAAAAATAGAGGTGAAACCTAATCCAGCTGAAACCTAAGTTATATATAAGAAAGATTTGCATTTATATAGTGCCTTTCACAGCCTCAGGAAGTTGCCAGGTTGGTTTTCAATCAATGATTGTCTTTCATATTCAACTAATGAGTTATTTTGTGGTTACCGATGTACATTAAATATGTAATCAGACAGACAAGAGAAGGTGAAACATAATCTGGTCCTTTCTTTTAACAGTGTTTTGTGAATATGATGAAATCACAGCATTCGAAAATCCTCAAATGGTTACAGCATATAAGAAGACCAGTCTGCCCATCATGTGTGTATTGGCTTTCCAAATGAGCACTTCAGCCAACGCTGTTCCCTTCCCTCTTCTCTGTGCCCCTGCACTTTCTTCCTTTCCAAATAATTCAAATTCCTTTTGAACACCATGATTAACCATTCGGCATTGCATCATCAGGCAGGATTTGGAGGTGCCGGTGTTGGACTGGGGTGTACAAAGCTAAAAATCACACAATACTACGTTATAGTCCAACAGGTTTAATTGGAGGCACTAGCTTTCAGAACGCTGCTCCTTTACAACCACCTGATGAAGGAGCGTCGCTCCGAAAGCTAGTGCTTCCAATTAAACCTGTTGGACTATAGCCTGGTGTTGTGTGATTTTTAACATCATGAGGCAGAGTATTCCTGATCCTAACCACTCCCTGTGTGAGGACGTTTATGCACAGATCCAACATTGGACATCAGGCAAGAAAGGCTGAAAAACCACAGCCAGTGGAGAGAGGTATGTGATGATGTTGCCTCTTTAACAAGGTTATGTTATCCTTGTTTTTTTTCAACAGGGGTTGTAAAACACAGAGGTTCTGATTTGTCTGGGATTTGGGGTCTTTGCTAATGGCTAACAGATACTACCCAAGGCAACAATCAGGGAAAAGGCTTTTACATTTTTTTTAGAAACAGTTGAACAATGAAAGGAGAGTGGCCAGTTCTCCCATTTCAGGGATTTGTCTAGTTGGGTTTCGTTTTAGCTGGGGACCGAAAGAAAGTGAGAAAGAGGTTCCATGTTTCAGCCCATGGTCCCTGGCTGATTCCCTCTCTCTCTCTCTGACACCTCTCCTGTAAGAACCTGTGTCTGATGTTACCTTCTTGGCCAAGGGGTGTATTCATGGAGATGTTGCAGGAAATTGGAACAGCTCCTTCGTTAAGTTGCGGGGATTGTGTCAGTTGGATTTTCAAATGTTGTTATTCAAAATTCTGTTTTCTTTTGTTTGTGTTTCATTGGGTGGTGTGGAAAGAAGTTCTGGTTTACTTGAAGCCAAGTGGTTTGACCAGCTGCATCACTCCTGGGTTTTCCTTACATCTGCCTTAGACAGCTGGAAAACGTAGGGTTTAGGCTGCCTACATAAAATGTATTGAGGGGGGGCCTGGCCTGGTCCATAACAAGTGGTGGTGAGTAAAACGCTGTGACATCAGTGTGCATGTGGTACACAGTGTGCTTCCTGATCATCTCACCCAGCGGTTGCATGTAAATAAAAAACAGAAGAGGACAAAGAATAGATCCTGGTGGATTCCCTATTCCAGCCTTGGCACAACAGATCCCATAATTTTCTTGTGTTTATATAAAATATAACAGAAGCTTAGGGAGACAGGCATCTCAAGGTCAACTGGAGATGGGCAATAAATGTTGGCTCATCAAGCAATGCCCATTGAGTGAATTTAATGGGGCAAATGGACTGAGCTTCTGCAGCCATCTTGGGTAAAGAGTTCTAAAGCGTCACCATCCTCTGGGAGAGGGAATATTGCTCCCCTAAATGGTTTGCCTTTCATCCTGAGACTGTGTTCTAGCCCCCACAGCCAGGAAAAAGGTCCTTCATGCCCCAGTTATGTTTATCCCTTTACAAGTGTTTTAAGTTTCTATGAGATTGCCGTTCCTCCTTTACAGGACCAGTCTCTTCTATCTCCTTCTCATTGGATGGACCGAACCATACTAGGAATCAGTCTGGTGAACTGTTGCTGGACTCCATCGTTAGCAGGTCTGTGTTTTTCTTAGACATAGGGTCTGGACCTTCACATAATACTTCAGGTACCACCTCAGCAATATTCACTCGCAAATGAACCCAGACCTCTTTCCTCATGAATCCAATATCAGGGTCGGATTCTTCTTTAAATGAAATACATTTCCTGTCGGACAAGGAATCCCTCAAAAATCTTCCATCTGCCTTCAAATGAAGCCAATCGTCCCCATGGAAGGAGCTGCTCAGCAAGTGGAAGAGGACAAACCAACCAACTGAGGAGGACCCAACTATTTCAAGAAACATTGAAAGAGTCAAAGCTGAAAAACATTCCAAACACTTTAACAAGCCTCAATGTGTGCTGTTAGAGAAACAGTTACTAACCCCAGGTGGATAGGATAGTGAAGAGAAAACTTCCCTTTATTGGTCAGAGTGTTGAGTACAGGAGTTGGGAGGTCATGTTGCAGCTGTACAGGACGTTGGTTAGGCCACTGTTGGAATATTGCGTGCAATTCTGGTCTCTTTCCTATCGGAAAGATGTTGTGAAACTTGAAAGGGTTCAGAAAGGATTTACAAGGATGTTGCCAGGGTTGGAGGATTTGAGCTATTGGGAGAGGTTGAATAGGCTGTGACTGTTTTCCCTGGAGTGACGGAGGCTGAGGGGTGACCTTATAGTGGTTTATAAAATCATGAGGGGCACAGATAGGATAAATAGATAAGGTCTTTTCCCTGGGGGTGGGGGTGTCCAGAACTAGAGGGCACAGGCTTCGGATGAGAGGGGAAAGATATAAAAGAGACTTAAGGGGCAACTTTTTCACAAAGAGGATGGTATGTGTATGGAATGAGCTGCCAGAGGAAGTGGTGCAGGCTGGTACAATTGCAACATTTCAAAGCCACCTGGATGGGTATATGAATGGGAATGGTTTGGAGGGATATGGGCCGGGTGCTGGCAGGTAGGACTAGATTGGGTTGGGATATCTGGTTGGCATAGACAAGTTGGACCGAAGGGTCTGTTCCCATGCTGCATATCTCTATGACTCTCCTTGTTATCTTGTGCATGGTTTAATGAAGGACTCTGGTTATGAAGACCTCGTCCACATCCCATACAAGATGGCAGCCATGTTGGGATCCCCGGGGCTGCTTCATGACACCCTTTAACTTGACAATCGCGCCAGTGGGTTCCCTGCTGGCAAACTGGTGGGGTTCTTCTGCTCTCTCTGTGCAAACTTGTGCCTCAACTTCCTGAAAGGTTAGGCAGTCTGCTTTGGCCTGGAATGTGCTGACCCCCCTCGCTCCTTCAACGTTCTTTCACAAAGTGGGTTGTCGGGGGACTCCACACTGTTTTTCTTTTGGTGACTGCGTCTGGTACATTATTTTGAGTATGTGGTGAGGTTCTTTTTGAGGTTTACAATGCTTCTTCAAGATTTCTGTTGCCACACATAAACCCTAAGCTTGGCTCTAGAGTTGGAAGCTCTTCCAAGGCCTTGGTTGTATTTATTCCACTGTATGAAAGATGTTTGTTTTTGGTCCTCTAATTTAGCCTGAAGGACTGCTATCTGCGTTTGTTCCTTGCTTTCACAGAATCCCCTACAGTGTGGAAACAGGCCCTTTGCCTCAACCAGTCCACACCGACACTTCCGAAGAGTCACCCACCCAGACCCATTCCCCTACCCTGTTCCTCTAAATTTACCCTTGAGTAAGGCACCTAACCTACACAACCCTGAACACTATGGGCAATTTAGCATGGCCAATTCACCCTAACCTGCACATCTTTGGACTGTGGGAGGAAACCACCACAGGCACAGGGAGGACATGCAAACTCCACACAGACAGTCACCCGAGGCTAGAATCAAACCTGGGTCCCTGGTGCTGTGAGGCAGCAGTGCTAACCGCTGATCCACCGTGACACCCAAGGGCTTTTCTCTGGGCACTGGATCCCCCTGGGATTATTACACTCAGGTCAATACCTGGAACGGTGTCAAGAGATTATCTTCAGTCGTCCATCGCCAGACGATTGATTTTGATTCGATTAGATTACTTACAGTGTGGAAACAGGCCCTTCGGCCGAACAAGTCCATACTGGCCCGCCGAAATGCAACCCACCCATACCACTACAATTGCCCCTTCACCTAACACTATGGGCAATTTAGCATGGCCAATTCACCTAACCTGCACATTTTTGGACTGTGAGAGGAAACCGGAGCACCCGGAGGAAACCCACGCAGACACGGGGAGAATGTGCAAACTCCACACAGTCAGTCACCTGAGGCGGGAATTGAACACTCCATGCACAAACCTGACCAGAAGATGTCCAGACCCAGCCAAATAACAACCAGGAACACGACAAACATGCCTGTTATTCCTCACTTATGGGCCCCTTGGGTTCTTTGTTGTCTATCACCTGAACAGACAAGAGGGAATATTGGTGAAAGATTGCACTCAAAGCACAATGGGTCAGCCCCCCAACATGAACAGTGGGTGATTTTCCATTCCAGGATATTTCTCCAAAGAAATATGGAATGACCAAAGTTCATCTTTGCTCCTAAGATGATGGCATAAGTGCACCATCAGTACTGCTTGTGCTCCAGCTGGGTTAAGAATGTATTGAAACCTCACCATGAGGAATTTTTAAATTATTGATAACTTCTCTAGAGGCTCAAAACAAGCCCCTTTGGAATAATCTGACTAGCCACTTCCCCTTTCGTTTTGCGTTTTGGCTGAATCACTAATTCAGAATAGGTAGCTTTGGGAAGAATAGAGGAGCTGCTTAATTTATTCATCTCTGCATGCTACTTACTGAAGGCCTGATTGAATTGGTTAGATTTAGAGAATCATAGAGATGTACAGTATGGAAACAGACCCTTCGGTCCAACCTGTCAATGCCGACCAAATATCCCAACCCAATCTAGTCCCACCTGCCAGCACCCGGCCCAGATCCCTCCAAACCCTTCCTATTCATATACCCATCCAAATGCCTCTTAAATCTTGCAATTGTATCAGCCTCCACCACATCCTCTGGCAACTCATTCCATACACATACCACCCTCTACGTGAAAACGTTGCCCCGTCGATCCCTTTTATGTCTTTCCCCTCTCACCCTAAACCTATGCCCTCTAGTTCTGGACTCCCTGACCCCAGGGAAAAGACTTTGCCTATTTACTCTATCCATGCCCCTCATAATTTTGTAAACCTCTATGAGGTCACTGCTCAGTCTCTGGCGATCCAGGGAAAACAGCCCCAGCCTGTTCAGCCTCTCCCTGTAGCTCAGATCATCCAACCCTGGCAATATCCTTGTAAATCTTTTCTGAACCCTTTCAAGCTTCACAACATCTTTCCGATAGGAAGGAGACCAGAATTGCACGTAATATTCCAACAGTGGCCTAACCATGTACAGCCATGTCCTGATCAGCCACAACATGACCTCCCAACTCCTGTACTAAATACTCTGATCAATAAAGGAAAGCATACCAAATGCCTTCTTCACTATCCTAGCTACCTGCGACTCCACTTTCAAGGAGCTATGAACCTGCACTCTAAAGTCTCTTTGTTCAGCAACACTCTCTAGGACCTTACCATTAAGTGTATAAGTCCTGCTAAGATTTGCTTTCCCAAAATGCAGCACCTCACATTTATCTGAATTAAACACCATCTGCCACTTCTCAGCCCATTGGCCCATCTGGTCCAGATCCTGTTGTAATCTGAGGTAACCCTCTTCACTGTCCACTACACCTCCAATTTTGGTGCCATCTGCAAACTTACTAACTGTACCTCTTATGCTCGCATCCAAACCATTTATGTAAATGACAAAAAGTAGAGGACCCAGCACCGGTCTATGTGGCACTCCACTGGTCACAGGCCTCCAATCTGAAAAACAACCCTCCACCACCACCCTCTGTCTTCTACCTTGGAGCCAGTTCTGTATCCAAATGGCTAGTTCTCCCTGTATTCCGTGAGATCTAACCTTGCTAATCAGTCTCCCATGGGGAACCTTGTCGAACGCCTTACTGAAGTCCCTTTAGATCACATCTACTGCTCTGCCCTCATCAATCCTCTTTGTAACTTCCTCAAAAAATTCAATCAACTTTGTAAGACATGATTTCCCACACACAAAACCATGTTGACTATCCCTAATCAGTCCCTCAGATTCCCTCCAACAACTTGCCCACCACCGAGGTCAGGCTCACTGGTCTATAGCTTCCTGGCTTGTCCTTACCACCCTTCTTAAACAATGGCACCACGTTAGCCAACCTCCAGTCTTCCAGCACCTCACCTGTGACTATTGATGATATAAATATCTCAGCAAGAGGCCCAGCAATCATTTCTCTAGCTTCTCACAGAGTTCTAGGGTACACCTGATCAGGTCCTGGGGATTTATCCACCTTTAAATGTTTCAAGACATCCAGCACTTCCTCCTCTGTAATATGGACATTTTGCAAGATGTCACCATCGATTACCCTACAGTCTATATCTTCCAATTCCTTTTCCACAGTAAATACTGATGCAAAATACTCATTTAATATCTCCCCATTTTCTGCGGCACCACACAAAGGCCGCCTCGCTGATCTTTGAGGTGCCCTATTCTCTCCCTAGTTACTCTTTTATTCTTAACGTATTTGTAAGAACTCTTTGGATTCTCCTTAATTCTATTTGCCAAAGCTATCACATGTGCCCTTTTTGCCCTCCTGATTTCCCTCTTAAGTATACTCTTACTTCCTTTATACTCTTCTAAGGATTCACTCAATCTATCCTATCTATACCTTACATATGCTTCCTTCTTTTTCTTAACCAAACCCTCAATTTCTTTAGTCATCCAGCATCCCCAATACCTACCAGCCTTCCCTTTCACCCTGACAGGAATATACTTTCTCTGGATTCTGGTTATCTCATTTCTGAAGGCTTCCCATTTTCCAGTCGTCCCTTTACCTGCGAACATCTGTGCCCAATCAGCTTTCGAAAGTTCTTGCCGAATACCGTCAAAATTGGCCTTTCTCCAATTTAGAACTTCAACTTTTAGATCTGGGCTATCCTTTTCCATCATTATTTTAAATCTAATAGAATTATGGTCGCTGACCCCAAAGTGCTCCCCCACTGACACCTCAGTCACCTGCCCTGCCTTATTTCCCAAGAGTAGGTCAAGTTTTGCACCTTCTCTGGTAGGTACATCCACATACTGAATTAGAAAATTGTCTTGTATGTACTTAACAAATTCCTCTCCATCTAAACCCTTAACACTATGGCAGTCCCAGACTATGTTTGGAAAGATAAAATCCCCTACCATAACAACCCTATTATTCTTAGATAGCTGAGATCTCCTTACAAGTTTGTTTCTCAATTTCCCTCTGACTATTAGGGGGTCTACAATACAATCCCAATGAGGTGATCATTCCTTTCTTATTTCTCAGTTCCACCCAAATAACTTCCCTGGATGTACTTCTGGCAATATCTTCCCTTAGCACAGCTGTAATGCTATCCCTTATCAAAAATGCCATTCCCCCTCCTCTTTTGCCTCCCTTTCTATCCTTCCTGTAGTATTTGTATCCTGGAGCATTAAGCTGCGATTCCTGCCCATCCCTGGGCCATGTTTCCGTAATTGCTATGATATCCCAGTCCCATGTTCCTAACCATGCCCTGAGTTCATCTGCCTTCCCTGTTAGGCCCCTTGCGTTGAAATAAATGCAGTTTAATTTATTAGTCCTACCTTGTCCCTGCCTGCCCTGACTGTTTGACTCGCTTCTGTTCTCAACTATACCAGTCTCAGAATGATCTCTTTCCTCACTATC
The DNA here is from genome assembly GCF_047496795.1 of Chiloscyllium punctatum. NCBI lineage: Eukaryota > Metazoa > Chordata > Chondrichthyes > Orectolobiformes > Hemiscylliidae > Chiloscyllium > Chiloscyllium punctatum. The sequence continues at coordinate 99,535,585 of NC_092749.1, read as the reverse complement.
TCCCTGGGTCTCACCACCACCCCCCCCCACCACCCCCCCCCCCCCCCAACTTACTAGTTTAAATCCTCTCAAGCAGTTCGAGCAAATTTCCCTGCCAGTATATTAGTCCCCTTCCAATTTAGGTGCAATCCGTACTTCTTGTACAGGTCACTTCTCCCCCAAAAGAGATTCCAATGATCCAAAAATGTGAACCCTTCTCCCATACACCAGCTCCATGCATTCATCTGCTCTATCCTCCTATTCCTGCCCTCACTAGCTCATAGCACTGGGAGTAATTCAGATATTACTACTCTCAAGGACCTCCTTTTTAGATTCCTGCCTAACTCTCTGTAATCTCCCTTCAGAGTCTCAACCTTTTCCCTTCCTATATCGTTGGTTCCAATGTGGACAATGACCTCTTGCTGTCCCCTCTCCCCCGTGAGAACATTCTGCACCCTCTCTGAGACATCCTTGATCTTGGCACCAGGGAAACAACACACCATTCTGCTTTTCTCTGCTGGCCACAGAAAAGTCTGTCTGTACCTCAAACTAGAGAATCCCCTAACACAATTGATCTCTTGGAAGCCGACGTACCTCTCATTGCAATCAAGCCACTTTCAATACCAGAAACTTGGCTGTTCATGCTACATTCCCCTGAGAATCCATCACCCCCTACATTTTCCCAAATAGCATACCTGTTTGAAATGGGTTATAGCCACAAAAGACTCCTGCACTAGCTACCTACCTCTCTTACCTTTCCTGCAGTTAACCCATCTATGTGACTGTATCTGAGACTTTCCCCCCTTCCTATAACTGCCATCCATCACATACTGTTGCTGTTGCAAATTTCTCATTGCTTCTAACTGTCTCTCCAACCGATCCACTCAATCTGATAAGATTCGCAGCCAGCAGCATTTATGGCAGATATAATCGCAGTAACCCTTAAACTTTCTTTAAACTCCCACATCTGACCAGAAGTACATATCACTCTATTAAAGGCCATTTTTGCTCCTTCACAATCTACAGACCCATAAAATAACATCGTCTTATTCCTCTACAAACACTGCACCAGGTTAAATTAATAGTTATGGCTTATATTTTAAGTTTAATCAAGAGACATATCTCCAAAAAAATATAATCAAGAAAGAACCTACTCTACTCACTACTGCAGATTCTCTGTAGGCCACACTTAAAACAACAATTATCTTATCTGATTCTGTGCTGTGAACTTCGCCCAACAGTTCCTCCAAGATTAGTTGTGAATTTCACTGTTTGTTAATTTTCCCAGATGCACTCCGATGTCCAGCGATACACGAATTCAAACAGCAAAGGCGGTAACTGTGCAGGTTTTCTCTCTCTCTCTCTCTTGCAATGTCCTCACCATGTGCCTCCTTTGTCTGTTCCTCTCCCTTTTAAAACTGCTGTTGTTTTGCCTTTTTTTTCCAAAGTTCCAAAACAATGCAACAGCATATAAAACAGTAATTGCTGCTCCTGGAATTCGAGGAAATCACCTCCAGCACCTCAAGCCAACAATTCGCACCTTTGTTTGCTCGTCCTTTCCTGCTAATGTCGGTTTGGCTTGAATCCCAAACCACTGAATTGGGGATTTCAAAGTGGCCTCCAACCAAATTCAACAAAAACAAATTAGGATTTTGCTGTTTTTGGTACCCAGTTTCAATCTCCCCTCCTGTACCAGCGACACAAATACCGGGGAGCAGGATCAGGCCATTCAAGGGTGGTTTAACAGTCAGAAACCATCCATCACACGGGACACTAACCGTTAAAATCATGTTTAGTCATCTACATCATTAACCTCGCAGCCCATATTTCAGCCAGTAGCTTCACTTTTTTTGTGCCCATATTTTGTAGTGTCAAACTATGAGGTAGGATGCACTTCAGTTTGCAAAGTGTGATTTGTCAAGTACATACTGCTTTCAAGACTTTCAATTGCAGAGAAGGTGGATTGCAGCAAACAGAATTTGAGCATTAGGTCTCAATTCCATTGTCTTTATCACTGAGATGTCTCCCAGCACTTTATTCACATTGAACTACTTCCGAAGTTCTGGATTGTTTAGGCAAATACCGCTAACACACTGCAACAGCAAAGGAACAACAGCAGAAGAACTCCCTGGACGTCGATGAACAATCAGATTAGTCACCCGTTAGACTTGATGTTCATTCACACTGAGGTCAAGTGGCATCTCCTGCTTGATGAGGATTTACCCCAGTTATTCTTTACATAAGGGTACTATTTATATTGTCATTTCTCACCTCAACAGGCTGGGGGACATTGGTGAAAGAATCAATGCTATCAATGAATATTCCCTCAGCTCCACATAGTGGAGTGTCATTTTAGATTAGGTCCTCGTGTGGCCAATGAAAAGGATTGAGAGAAAGGTGGTCTGAGATCACTTCAGAACCATTTCGTAATATCTACCAACAAATTCGAACCACTGGTGCTCTTCGCTCAGAGATCTGCCAAGAGATCTGACATCTTGGTGGCTTATGCTTGAAACGTCAACTCTCCTGCTCCTCGGATGCTGCCTGACCGGCTGTGCTTTCCCAGCACCACCCTCTGCGACTCTGATCTTCAGCATCCGCAGCCCTCACTTTCTCCCCATCATGGTGAATCACATCCATCTGCCTTGCTTTATTCTCACAGATCAGACTGCATCTCATCCTCGACCGCTCCATAATATCCGTAATCTGACTGCGACTCACTTGACCCGCAAGGTCTTTTATCCCCAGGGTAGGGGAGTCCAAAACAAGAGACCAAAGGATTAAGATGAGAGGGGAAAGATTTAAAAGGGACTGAAGGCTCAACTTTTTCAAATGGGGGGTCATGCGTGTGTGGAACAAGCTGTCAGAGGTAGTGGTGGAGGCTGGTACAATTACAACACTTAAAAAGCATCTGGATGGGTACATGAATAGCAAGGGTTTAAAGGGAGATGGGACAAACGCTGGCAAATGGCACTAGATTAGATTGGGATAGCTGGTCGGCATGGGCAAGTTGGCCTGAAGGGTTTGTTTCTGTGCTGTACATCTCTATGACTTTATGACCTCCCTCTGCTGCCCTCTGCTTTACCCTGTCCAAGAGAGTTCTATAGCTTTTCAGCTTTAGTCAAGAGGCAAGCATACCAACATTCTCTTTCCTGGATGTCACTTTTTAGAAATATTTTTGCTCTGACAATTTCAAATACCAATTTATTTGTCTTACGGTCTGTTGCTGGAATATTTATGTCTCAGCTTCTACATTTCAAGGATCTTTATTTTCTTATTTATATAACATTTCCAGGATTCTGAGGGAAATGGATAGAAGGTAGCATATTATGAGTTTTTTCTTTGTTACAAGCTTGAGTTGTCTTGCTCTTAACACACCTTTGAGTTTCACATTAGTTCATCTACCTCCATCATTCTTCCTACATGTGTGCCCTATCTATCATCTTCTGTACTAAATAGACAAACTGGTCTCAATGTGACCCAGTCCCATTCAATCCTCACTGTTGTTTTTTCTATTATTATTTCTATTTTTTTTATTGTGTATACTCAATCCATATTCTAAATTTCTTGATTTTACGTGATCTCTAATATTTTGTAGGGCCTCTTTTTAATTCTGCAGGTAGTGTTGTGTTGTCAGTGTACAAGTTGGTTGTGGTCTTGCTTCCAATTTCTCCCCATGGAAGTGCATTGAATTCCCTGAATAATCAGTCTGTGTATAGATTTTGGTGACGGTATATATCCTTGTCGTATTTCCATCTCCATTCAAAACTTGTCTGATCGTTCCTCTTTTAACCCAACTCTATTTATTTGGTCCCAAATATAGGCTCTGGATTAATATTGGATTTTGCTGTCAATGTCACCTTTCAATAATGTATTTATTAGAGTTTGGTGACAAACAGGATCAAATGTAGACTTTGTTGACTTTCGCGTAGTCTACAAAGTCTCCATAAAAGTTCTTGCTTACTCGAGATATACACTGACAATTGTCCCTGGATTAAATAATCCTTCCCTTGATCGAGGTCCAGGCCTTGGGTTGCACAGTGACTCAGCAGTTAGCACTGCAGCCTCACTGCATCAGGGACCTGGGTTCAGTTCCCACCTCAGGTGACTGTGTGGAGTTTGCACATTCTCCCCATGTCTGTGTGGGTTTGCTCTGGTTTCCTCCCACAGTCCAAAGATGTGTAGGTCAGGGGAGTTGCCCATAGTGCTAGGCGCATTAGTAAATGTAGGGTAGGGGAACGGGTCTATGTGGGTTATTCTTTGGGTGGTTGGTGTGGAGCTGTTGGACCGAAGGCCCTATTTCGATCCTCAGTGGTTAGCACATTTGCCTCACAATGCCAGGGACCCGGATTCGATCCCAGCCCTGTGTGGAGTTTTTGCATTCTCCCTATGTCTACATGGGTTTCCTCTGGTTTCATCCCACAGTCCAAAGATGTGCAGGTTAGGTAAATTGGCCATGGTAAATTGCCCATAGTGTTCAAGGATGTGTAAGGTAGGTACATTAGTCAGGAGTAAATGTAGAGCAATAGTGTAGGAGAATGGATCTCGGTGGGTTACTCTTTGGAGGGTTGGTAAGGACTTGTTGGGCCAAAAGGCGTGTTTCCGCACTGGAGGGATTCTATGATTCTATGCTCTCCCTCGGGAGGAGGGTGATGTGATATTACCTCCAGAGAGGAATTTTCCCAGATTTGGCAATGTTTATGTTAACCCTTGTAACCGGATGTGTACATTGTGTTATTAAAGAATCCAACTGACGTCTATTGCAGCTAATTGTTACATGCAAACATTGCATTTTTCAGGCACATCAGTGTCTTGGCTAACATTGAACTATTAAGATATGCAAGACACCATGCTTCTTAGAGTCTGTCATGCTTCAATTGACCTGAATTAAGATGGAGTCTGAGACCTTTATACCCTCGAATAAGTGTAGCGATTCAGTGATGATAATATGAGAATGACTTTGTGAGGAGTACTGACATACTGACTTGTTAAAGGGAAAAATCACAGGATACCCAGTTATATGCAGTGGCTTATTTGAAACCACAAGGTTTCAGACCCCCCCTCTCCTTCAGCTAGTGAGAGAGAAGACTTCGGACACAGAATTTATAAGCAGATGATCAAAGGGTCATACACCTTATGCAAATGTATTACTGCGGATGCGAACCAGACCAGGTAAGGATGGCAGTTTCCTTCCTTAAAGGGCATCAGCAAACAATATAGGCTTTTCCTGGCAAATAATTCATTGTTATCAGTTGATTTTTAATTCCAGACATTTGCTGAATTTAAATTCCACCATCTGCTGTGGCAGGATTTGAACCTGGATCCCCAGAACATTACCTCAGTCTCTGGATTAATAGTCCAGTGAAAATACCACTATGCCAATGCCTACCCACGCTGCTCCTTCCACTTCCTCTATTTCTACAATTGTAGGAGTGAGGTTGTTTTCGTTAGAGAGAAGAAGGTTGAGAGGTGACTTAATCGAGACATCTAAGATAATCAGAGGGTTAGATAGGGTGGACAGTGACAGCCTTTTTCCTCAGAAGGTGATGGCTAGCACGAGGGGACACAGCTTTAAATTGAGGGGTGATAGATATAGGACAGATGTCAGAGGTAGGTTCTTTACTCAGAGAGTAGTAGGGACATGGATCACTCTTCCTGCAACAGTATTAGACTCACCAACTTTAAGGGCATTTAAAGGGTCAAGGGATAAACATATGGATGACAATGGAATAGTGTGGGATAGATGGGCTTTAGATTGGTTTCGGGGGCCTGTACTGTGCTGTAATGTTCTATGTTCTGTGGAAGTGGAAGTGTAGGAGAGGACCCATCCCGCAGAAATGAAATATTGATAATACTATCCCACTTCCCTAACCTGCTGACCAATTTAATGATGTTTTCATTCATTTTCAACCACACACACACACGGCAGCCGTAGTAATAGCAGAATCGAGATAATGTTCCTGGTGTCCGGCCTGCATTTGCTCCCCGTATGCCACCACCATTACCCTTCCATGCCAACCCCCACCAATCCCATGACAATGATTGGCCATCATTCCTAAGCTACAGCCAATTCGCTCTTCACCTTCACTAAAATGGGAAGCATCTTGGGCAGGGCTGAATAACCACGCCTGCCAAATTCCAGCTCCACTGCATCAATCTGGCGCCAGGGATCTCTGAGTGGGGTTCCAAGCAACGTGTTGAGTCCAATTGAACTGCAGCATAATTGTGCAAGTACAAGCACTCTTCAGTGTACTTCTCACCTTCCCACTCATCCCCGAACGATGCACAGGGATCCAAGGCAGGAAATTAGCACTGGGTAATAGAGCCAGAGCAGGCACGATGGGCTGAATAGCCTCCTTCTGCACTGTCACAATTCTGCGATTCAGTTCTTTCATTCTCCCTTTCACAGGGGCCTCTCCAGAGACTGCCTGGAGTAGGTCATTGTGAAATGATTATCTGTGAGGGGGTGGAGCAGCAGTTAAATGGGCTGAAAAGAGAGTGGGGGAATCGGCAGAGAGAAAGAAAAAGGCAAGTCAACACCGTCATCAGAGTTTTGATAAACAATGTCAGTCGGAAATGCAGAAACCATTGCCTTTCCTGTTTCATTTGTCTGAGTTTTCAGATTGCATGTGAGCATTATCTGGTTGGTGAATCTGCTGATGGCAGTGGATTAACTTAAGCTGCCTTGTAGCTTGTTTACAGATATCAGTCTGCTGTTGTGATGTTGATACAGTCATCATGACTCAAGTCTTACTTCCGTACTGCTATCAGGTTAGTAACATAGAGTCATGTAGTCATGGAAAGAGACCTTTCTGTTTCAACTTGTCCATGCCAGCCAGACATCCGAATCTGACCTAGTCCCATTTGCCAGCACTTGTCCCATATCCCTCTAAACCCTTCCTATTCATATACCCATCCAGGTGCCTTTTATATGTGGTAATTGTACCAGCCTCCACCACTTCCTCTGGCAGCTCATTACAGAAAAGTCTTCTACAAGGTGCCTGCAATAAATGTGTTCTTAGTTGTCAGGTATTGGATGACCAACACACACAGCACCACTAACTGGAACAGTGGCACCACATGGCACTGTAACAGGATACCAACAGACCATATGGGTTGTAAGTACTGTATACCAGCATATATAACATCGTGTAGTGTAACACACCATCATGTCACCCAGGAGTGAGATTACCAGTACAAAGTACCATGGCATATAGGGCAACAACACATGGTACCACAGTGTAAGATGCCAATACATGTGCTTTGGAATATCATTAGACAGCATCATGGTTAGAACCTCATGGCCCACCACAGTTTGCAGGAGACCAACTTATCTCATCACAGCTACATGCATAGGAATACACACAGACACACACACACACAGACACACACACACACACACACACACACACACATACACTCATACAGAGACACATACACACACATAAATACACTCATACAGAGACAATTACATACATGCACACACTCATACAGAGACACATGCATACATACACTCATACAGAGACACACACACATACACTTATACGCAGACACACACATACATACACTCATACAGAGACACATACATACACACACATACACTCATACAGAGACACATACGCACACACTCATGCACAGACACACATACTCATATTCACAGACACATGCGTATACAAACACACACATAGACACACATACAAACACAAACACATATACACATGCAAACATACAGAGACATACACACAACACCTCAACTCATAGGAAAATAACATTAAACACACCGATGTGTCATACACCAATGTCGAGCACCAAGTTGTTTCAAAACAGATTCTATCCGACTGTTGTTAGAATACTGAATGGACTCACAGACTCTTAACATTCGCCTGGACCTGTGTTTTTGCTGCTGTTTACCTATTATTTAATTATCCATGCTACTTAACTCTGTGATCTGCCTGTATTGCTTGCAAGACAAAGCTGTTCACTGTGCCTCAGTACACGTGACAATAAATTCAATTCAATTCAAGTTTGAGAGGATGTCAACACAAAATATCAGGTAAGGAGAATTCCATCACGGCTGCAGGAGCCAGTCCAGGATATCACCCACATGACAGCATGAAGCAATAGCACTGAGACATAGCACCATTGGGAGTAGAACAGCCCAACGCAAGGTAGTTACCCAGCACATGGCTTCATGCAATAGGAGCTGGATACCAACACATGGGACTGTAGAGCACAGCAGTCAAACATCTGATACCAAGGAGCATAGACACAAAGCTGTAGCCTTCATTCTCTCACATCCTGAATTTCAGATTGACACTCGCAGATAGCAAGGAAAATAAAAATTGTGGTCCCAGTTTACTGTTCTAAAGCTCAGGGAATCTAATATGTCAGCCTATCCTGGTGCCTTCAGGTATCTGAAATAGTGCCCCCTATGTCACTGGGTGAATGTTATGGCAACCTCACTGTTCACTGGGGAAGTGACTGAGGCAGACGAAGCTATTCACATTCACTCATTTGCACAGGAAGAACTGAACCACACAGGACTGCTGTCAGGAAATACCTCAACCTCTGTTTCTAATGGAATGGCCACTTTGCTTATGTTCCCAATGGGGGAGGGACAGCCTATTCAGGGACTGCGGGGGTGGGGGGGTGTAGAATGTTGGAAGTGGTGTCAGATGTAGGAGGGATATCAGAAACCAGCACAAAATCACTTCTTAAGATGGGCTGAACCTAGAGAGAAAGCAGAACCATTTCAGCTTCTACCCTTTAGTAATATAGAAAGATGGCAGCTAAATAAAACCAACAGATAAAAGAAATCAAAATGTCTCCATGGATGATGCAGAGAGACAAATAATAAAAGAGGAAATGTTGTTTGAATGTTACTATGAAGGTTCACAGAATCCCAACAGTGTGGAAACAGGCCATTCAGCCCATCAAGTTCACACCAACTCTTCAAAGACTTAGCTACCCCTACCCTTATGGCCAATCCATCTAACCTGCACATCTTTGGACTGCGGAAGGAAACTGGAGCACCTGGTAGAAACCCATGCAGACACGGGGAGAATGTGTAAACTCCACACAGACAGTCAGTTAAGCCTGGAATCAAACCCAGGTCCCTGATGCTGTGAGGTAGCAGTGCTGACCACTGAGGAAACACACCACTCCAATATGTTACTGCTATTTTGTGAACTTGAGTTGTAAAGTGGAGGAAAAGTGAATTTCAGTTCTTGCGCAAGTTAAACGCTACACCCCTCCAACTTTTCCATATGAGGTGGTGGGTGGAAAAATCACATGACCAGATAAATAAACAGCAAACCATCTGGGGGGAGAGTTATTTGGTTGTTTACTGACTTGAGCCAGAGAGAGAGAGAGAGAGAGAGAATGGGGCCCAGAAGGAAGCCAGAAATTGGAAGCGGTGGATCTGTCAAAGAGGAAGACATCCTGTAGGGCTTTTGAATACTTACCTATGTTAAGGATTAAATGAGCTAAGTTAGCAGACAGTTTAACAGTCTTAGAACTGTGGAAAATAGGATTGAATGAACACAAACATTCCATTGCTCTCAATGTGGTGTACTTTACATTGGGGAGACAGGACGCCACCTTGCAGAATGTTTCAGAGAACATCTCTGGCACACATGCACCAAACAACCCCACCGCCCTGTGGCTGACCACTTCAACTCCCCCTCCCACTCCGCCAAGGACATGCAATTCCTGGGCCTCCTCTGCTGCCATATCTGAGCCACCCGATGCCTGGAGGAAGAATGCCTCATCTTCCGTCTTGGGACTGTCCCAGTACACGGCATCAATGTGATTTTACCAGCTGCCTCATCTCCCCTCCCCCCACCTCATCTCAGATCCAACCCTCCAATTCGGCCATGCCCTCTTGAATTGTCCTACCTGTTCATCTTCCTTTCCACCTCACCGCTCCACCCTCTTCTCCAAAGTATCATCATTATTCCCCGCCTGCATCCACCTATCGCCTTCCAGACTACCTTTCCCCTCAGCCCCACCCCCTACTCTCATATTTATCTCTCAGCCCCCTTCCCCCACCCCCACATTCCTGGTGAAGTGCTTGTGCCCAAAATGTCAACTCCCTGCTCCTCGGATGCTGCCTGACCTGCTGTGCTTTTCCAGCCCCACACATTTCGATTCTGACTCTCCAGCATCTTCAGTCCTCACTTTCTCCACAAACATTCACAGTAAAGAAAACAATTACACCAGTGCTAGCTGAACAAAGTGTTGCTGTCAGGTTACAAGAGTGACCTTTCTCTAAAGTCTGTGCATTTGTAAGGTTGTTAGTGGGGAAGAAGGATTGAATTTTTCTTCCTGATATCAGACCATTTCAAATTGTTCTTGTCGAGTGTAATATAGATTGTATTTTCTTTCCTTTTACGCTCTTTTCTTTTATTGGCAGCTTCTTGTGAATACATTCAGAGGCTGGCGTTCAACCAAGGAAATAATGATGATCTATTAAGCCAGATCTCACTCTAGGATCTGAGGTGTCCTGTATTCCAGTCAGCTGGGATTATAATACATATGAGAAACTAATGAAGAAAATTATATTTGACCATCTTCATGGATAAGTTTGAATTGACGTTTTCAGGATTTCCAGGGCGCAGATTGTGAGGTGATTCTTTTCTTTGTGGTGAGTTGCCTGGGAAAGCATTGCAGTTGAGGGAGCCTGGGTAGCGCCAGAAAATCTTGGTTGGGATGGCGATATGAGATCAAGGGAGGGATGATGAGGATAATCCTCCTTTCTCGGTATCTCAGATTTCTGAAATCCTCCGCACATTCTCTTCCACCCATCAGCTTATATCCAGTCCGGCCCTGTCCCATTTTGGTGGGGTCATGGTTAGCTCAGGGTGCATGATAAGCTCGCAGCGAGATTCCTGAAGTCGCCCAGCAAAGCGAAGGTGGAGAATCCCAGTCTCGTGACAACCTGGAACACAGATTCAGGAGTGGGAGATCTATTGAGGAAAATTGAAGAGGCAGAAGCTGCATAAAGATTAAAAGAGAAACTCCACTGTGGGCCTTGGCTTATAGGCTTGGGTCTTCATTAGCCACATGAGGAAGTGACGACCTGGTGGTATTATCACTGGACTGTTAATCGAGAGACCCAGGTAATGTTCCATGGACCAGGGGTCATGGTGCATGGTAGAATTCAAATTCAATAAAACCCTGGGATTAGGAGTCTCATGATGTCTATAAATCTATTGTCGATTGTTGAGAAAACCCCATCTGGTTCACTACTGTCCCTTAGGGAAGGAAACTGCCATCCTTACCTGGGTCTGGCTTACATATGATTCCAGACCTACAGCGATGTGATTCACTCTTCACTGCCCTCAGGGCAATTAGGGATGGGCAATAAATAGCCAGCAATGCACTCATATTGCAACTGGGAACAGATATATTCAGATAAATCTCTCTCAGGTAGACAGGGTGGTTAAGAAAGCATTCAGCAAGCTTGCTTTCATTGCTCAGATCTTTAAGTACAGGAGTTGGAATGTGATGTTGAGATTACACAGAACGTTGGTGAGTACGTTTTCTGGAGTGTTGTGTATAGTTTTGCTCCCCCTGTTATAGGAAGGATATTAATAAATTGGAGAGGATTCCAAAAAGATTTGCCAGGATGTGGCCAGGGCTGGAGGGTTTGAGTTATAAGGAGAGGCTGGATAGGCTAGGACTTTTCTCACTGGTGCGTAGGGCATTGAGGGGTGAACGTTTGGAGTTTATAAAATCATGAGGCGCATAGATAAAGTGAACAGCAAAGACCTTTTCCCTAGGGCAAAGGAGTTCAAAACTAAGGGGTCATATTTTAAAGGTGAGAGGAGAAAGTTTTAAAAATGATATGGAGGCAACTTTTTTAAACAGAGATGGTTCGTGTGGGAAATGAGGAAGTGGTGGATGCAGATACAGTTACACCGTGTAAAAGGCATTTGGATAAGTACATGCATAGGAAAGGTTGGAGGGATATGGGCCAAATGCAGGCAGGTAGGACTAGTTTAGTTCGGGAACATGGCCAGCATGGATAAGTTGGACCGAAGGGTCTGTTTCCTTGCTGTATCCCTCTGTGAATGAATAAAGAAAAATGCAGCTGATGGAAATAGAAGGCCACTATGAGATCTTCGGCCTTTGTGGTGGTTGCTGGGAGATTGGGAGTGAGCGGTAGGATCATTACAGGATCACAGCCATATTGGCTCGCACTTCATTTTACCCTGCTAACGAAGGGAATGATTGCTGTGGGAAACTTTGTGGTGAGTTGTCTGGGAAAGCATTGCTGTTGAGGGAGCCTGGGTGATGCCAGGGAATCTTGGTTGCGATGGCGAAATGAGATCGAATGGGGGATGGTGAGGAATCTCGCTATCTCAGATTTCTGGAATCCTCCGCACATTCTCTCCCACTTCCATTGGGAGAAAGAGTAACTTCGCCAGAACCGACAGACAGCTGATTCATGTCACTGAGATAAATGGCTCCCGTCGAAACGAGTTTCCAAACGGAATTAAAGCTCAATTTGAAAACGAACGTGCTGTGCTGTGAAGAGAAGACATGTCACATCCAGAAGTGGGCTTCAAAAAATATCAGCACATAAGTGGACTGCTTGAATAATTCATGGTCAGCTGTTGGAGATATTTGTATTTCACTGTTAGCCGTATTATGTTGCAGTGATGCCATTTGTTTAAAATGTCATTCTAAAATTCAGATATGGAATTACTGATGTGCCCAGGTTGATTGTGAGTAAAATAGAGTCATAGAGATGTACAGCACGGAAACAGACCCTTCATTTCTGTAATTGCTTTGATATCCCAATCCCATGTTCCTAACCATGCCCTGAGCTCTTTCCCCACTCTCTCCCTTGGTCCCACCCCCCCACCTTACTAACTTAAATCCTCCCGAGCAGCTCTAGCAAATTTCCCTGCCAGTATGTTAGTCCCCTTCCAATTCAGGTGCAATCCGTCCTTCTTGTACGGGTCGATTCTACCCCTGAAGAGATTCCAATGATCCAAAAATGTGAATCCTTCTCCCATACACCAGCTCCTCAGCCATGCATTCATCTGCTCTATCCTCCTATTCCTCACGAGCTCGGAGCACCGGGAGTAATCCAGATATTACTTCTTTCAAGGACCTCCTTTTTAAATCCTTGCCTAACTCTCTGTAATCTCCCTTCAGAACCTCAACCTTTTCCCTTCCTATGTCGTTGGTTCCAATGTGGACAATGACCTTCTGCTGGGCCTTCTCCCCTGTGAGAACATTCTGCACCCTCTCTGAGACGTCCTTGATCCTGGCATCAGGGAGGCAACACACTACTTTGATTTTTCGCTGCTGGCCACTGAAACATCTGTCTGTGCCTCGGACTAGACACTCCTCTAACACAATCGATCTCTTGGAACCCGACGGACCCCTCATTGAATTAGAGCCGGTCTTGATACCAAAGACTTGGCTGTTCATGCTACATTCCCCTGAGAATCCATCACCCCCTACATTTTCCAAAACAGCATACTTGTTTGAAATGGGGATAACCACAGACGACTCCTGCACTACCTGCCTACTTCTCTTACCTTTCCTGGAGTTAAATCATCTATGTGACTGTATCTGAGACTTCTCCCCCCTTCCTATAACTGCCATCCATCACATCCCCTTGCTCTTGTAAATTCATCATTGCCTCTAACTGTCTCTCCAACCGATCCATTCGATCTGATAGGATTTGCAGCCAACGGCATTTATTGCAGATATAATCCTCAGTAATACATAAACTCTCTCTAAACTCCCATATCCGACAAAAAGAGCATATCAGTCTATTTTTGCTTCTTTCAGTCTACAGACCCAGGAAATAGCACTGTCTTATTCCTCTGCAAAACACTGCTCCAGGCTAACTTAATAATTATGGCTTATATTTTAAGTTTAATCAAGAGACATATCTCAATAAAACATATAATCAAGAAAGGACCCATTCTACTCATTACTGCAGACTTACTATAAGGTCCCACTTAAACTATTCACTTATCTGTTTCTGTGCTGTGACCTCTCCCAAACAGGTTCCTCCAAGATCACTAGTGAATTTCACTGTTTGTCACTTTTCCCAGACGCGCTCCGATGTCCAGCGATAGATGAATTCAAAACAGCAACTGCGCAGGTTCACTGTTCTGTCAGTTAGCAATGTGGGTTTCTTTCACTCTCTCTCTCTCTCTCTCCTGCACTGACCTCACCATGTTCTTCCTTTGTCCGTACCTCTCCCTTTTAAAAGTCTGTTGTCTTGACTTTTGTTTTCCCAAAGTTCCAAAACAATGCAACAGCATATAAAACAGTAACTGCTGCTCCTGGAATTCGAGGAAATCCCCTCCAACGCCTAAAATACCTCAAAAAAGGAGCAGCATGTTACAGCCAGAAATGTTTCCTGTCCTCCAAACTGTAAGGATTCAGGGAAGGATACCACACAAATATTTCAATCAGCCCAGCTACAGCTGCATGAGAAAGTGTAAGATTGCCCAGGTACATCTCGTTTACAATAACAACTGGGACTAATCTAATTTGAGCACTTACTGTCTCATCAGTCTGTGCACACCCTATCAACAAAGAGCTAGAAGGTGTTATCGGCAGTATTATCATACAGCACGTATTAATATCCTGCTCCCTGATACTCAGGCTCTTGATCTCCTGACCTCCTGACCCCCTCAGCCCAGGAGAAGGGACCAAAGTCCAAGAGAGAGAGGTGAGAGTGATAGCCCTTGACATTAAGTCAAATTTGGCCAAATGTGGCAGCAACGAGCCCTACAGGATTTAAGTTAATGGGACGCAAGGGGGAAAAATGCTCTCTGTTGTTGGAGTGATACCTCGTACAATGAAAGTTGGCTGTAGCCTCAGACACAGGCGTTCCTCAGAGTGTGTTATTCTTTTAAAAATTACCCTCGTCAGACACACGGCTGAAGCAGGTAGGACATGAAACTGAGCCTTCTGGATTAGAAGCTGGGACATTACCACCGTGCCACAAAACCCATTCTTCCTGTAGGCCAGACCAGGTAAGGATGACAAGGTAAAAACAATATTCCTGATGAAGGGCTTTTGCCCGAAATGTCGATTTCGAAGCTACTTGGATGCTGCCTGAACTGCTGTGCTCTTTCAGCACCACTAATCCAGGTAAGGATGACAGTTTCCTTCCATTAGTGAACCAGATGGGTTTTCCCCAGCAACAGTTTCATGGTCATCATTAGATTCTAATTTCAGATTTTTAAAATTTCCAATTCCTCTATGGCAGGACTTGAACCTGGGTCTCCAGGTGACTGTATTAACAAGCTAGCTGTAATATCATTACACCATCATCTCCCCATAAGACTAAGCTCTTAGGAAAATGATATAGGTATGTCTGCTTCCTCTGAAAGCTCGAGGAGAATTCTCTGTCTGCACCAGTTGATTGTGTGTGATGTGAATGGAGTGGTGGAGCCAATGTAACAAGAGCATTAACTCTTTCAGAACGATTACACAACAGCAGAGACATGTTGTATACCTTTGGAAATGTTGCATTCATTGAAACAATGAATTGGGCAAAGGTACCAATCACATTTTACCTGGAACGGAGGAGGTTGAGGGGTGATCTTGAAGAGGTTTATAAAATCATGAGGGGTGTAGAGAAGGTGAATAGGCAAGGTCTTTTCCCTGGGGTAGGGGAGTCCAAAACGAGATGGCATAGGTTTAAGGTGAGAGGGGAAAGATATATAAGGTACCTGAGGGGCAACCTTTTCACACAGAGGGTGGTGCGTGTGTGGAATGGGCTGCCAAAGGAATTGGTAGATATGGATACTGTTGCAACATTTAAAATACACTTGGACAGATCCATGAATGGGAAGGGTTTGGAGGGCCAATCGCAGGTAAATGGGACAAGTTTAGTTCGGGACAGGTGGTTGGCATGGATGAGTTGGATCAAAGGGTCTGCTTCCATGCTTTATGATTCAATGACAAATGAAATCCAGGTAACAACAAATGAAACAGCAAAAACAGCAGCAGCTTGCTTTTATATAGCAGCTTGAGCGCTCCCCAAGGGACATTACTGGAACATAATCAAACCAAATATGAGACTGTGACACGCAAGGAGGTAATAGGGCAGGGGTGGGCCAGAGCTAGTGAACACGCTAGAATAACATTGGGAGGGAGTTCCCAGGCTTACAGTCACTAACAGTGATATGAAGAACACTAAGGAGATGCAAGAGGCCAGAACTGAGATACTTGTATCATCGATAGTCACAGGTGAGGTGCTGGAAGACTGGAGGTTGGCAAACGTGGTGCCACTGTTTAAGAAGGGTGTTAAGGGCAAGCCAAGGAAATATAGACCAGTGAGCCTGACGTTGATGGTGGGCAAGTTGTTGGAGGGAATCCTGAGGGACAGGATGTACATGTATTTGGAAAGGCAAGGACTGATTAGGGATAGTCAACATGGCTTTTTGGGTGGGGAAACTTGATTGAGTCTGTTCTCCTCCCAACTGTTCAATTTCTCCCAGTATTATACCCTCAAAGCATCAGGTTGTGTCATTGGCTTTTAGTATTGTCAATATACTCACTTCAAACCTGATTGAAGTTTGGTATTTTGGGGGGTATAATTTAAACTGATTGGCCTAATTCAAATTTGTTTCTGTCTCCAGGCAACCAGCGACACTAGCTGCTGGTCCAGAAGGTTACATTGTATCTTGTTCAGAACATTTGATTCTGTCAGGTAGTTCTGCTAGCTTTTAGCTCTCTTAAAGGTACAGTACACCCACATCTTCATAACGCTAGTAAATCTTCTCTGCACCCTTTCCAATGCTTCTACATCCTTCCTATAATGCAGTGACAAGAACTGTATGCAATACTCCAAGTGCGACCGCACCAGAGTTTTGTACAGGTGCAGCATGACCTTGTGGCTCAGAAACTCAATCCCTCTGCCAATAAAAGCTAACACATTGTATGCCTTCGTAATAACCCTATCAACCTGGGTGGCAATTTTGAGGGATCTATGTACATGGACACCGAGATCTCTCTGCTCATCTACACTACCAAGAATCTTACCATTAGCCCAGTACACTCTGTATTCCTTTTGTTTCTTCCAAAGTGAAACACCTCACACTTTTCTGCATTAAACTCCATTTGCTACTTCTCAGCCCAGCTCTGCAGCTTATCTACGTCCCTCTGTAACCTGCAACCTCCTTCCGGACTGTCCATAACTCCACCAACCTTAGCGTCATCTGCAAACTTACTAACCCATCCTTCTATGCCCTCATTTAGGTCTGTGGTGCATTGGTTGAATTGATGTAAGCACCTTTGAATGGTGGATAACAACTGCTTAACTGCCATGATGTGAGATTATTTCAGTCTTCTGCTCTTTAAACTGTAAAGAAAAGGCTTTAGCTGTCAGTGATTGTTAAAAACAAACCTTCTGCTAGATTCCTTTAACTAACGAGCCATCTGATAGAGCATCAGTTTGACCAGTTTCCTCCTGACACCTGCTTCCATGTTGGGCAAGCTTGATCTTATCCAATAACTGTACCCTGTCACCTCCACCTAAAACAAACATTGCGTGTTTTTGTAGCCTATAAACAGCTCAACATTTTCACTTTCATAATACAGGCTTGCTTTGATCACTGATCTGGAAAGTGGAAATTATTTGATTTAATGTATTGTACTGAAGGAGAAAGTGAGGACTGCAGATGCTGGAGATCAGAGCTGACAATGTGTTGCGGGAAAAGCGCAGCAGGTCAGGCAGCATCCAAGGAGCAGAAGAATCGATGTTTCAGGAGCTCTGAAGAAGGGCTCATGCCCGGAACGTCGATTCTCCTGTTCCTTGGATGCTGCCTGACCTGCTGCACTTTTCCAGCAACACATTGTCAGCTCTGTATTGTACTGAAACCTACTTCCTTAGAATTGCAGTTTTCTTAATAATAGTGAAAATATGTGAAATGTACTGATATAACTGAAGTAATAATGAACTCTTCCCAATACACAGGTAGACTTTGTTCTACATTATTGCCATTACCATTATTCCACATGGTTAGTCTTTATTTAATCTATTTCCTTGAAATGTGCCTTTGGTTCCAAGTTAATGTCATTTTGCATTTCACTGTGTCATTTTCCTAATCTTTCATTTACTTTACAAGTTGTTTTAGATTGGGATATATAGAACATAGAACAGTACAGCACAGTACAGGCCTTTCGGCCTTTGACGTTGTGCCGACTCTTTATCCTACTCTAAGATTGAACTAACCGACATACCCTTCAATTTACTACCATCCATGTGCCTCTCCAAGAGTTGCTTAAATGTCCCTGATGTATCTGACTCTACTACCACCACTGGCAGTGCATTCCACGCACCCACCACTCTCTGTGGAAAGAACCCACCTCTGACTTTTTTTTAAACTAAAGCTTCCTCCAATCACCTTAAAATAAAGCCCCCTCATGATAGCCATTTCTGCCCTGGGAAAAGGTCTCTGACCATTCACTTTACCTTTGCCCCTCATTATCTTGTACACCTCTATCAAGTCACCTCTCAGTCTTCTTACTGCTCATGTTGGATACAGTATTTCAATTTGCACACTTTTGTTTAAAAGGAAATGCCTGTAGGAATTCTTTAACAGTGTTTGGGGAAACCATTCAATTAGGTCAGAGATACTGTAGTTCTCACATAAAGTGCATTTCAGCAGCGTGACTTGGCTATAACATCGCTGAAGAATTAGAGAATGGTATTTTGAAAGCCCTTCCCTCTGTTCGCAATACAGCGATTCCAGGGGCGATTGTTTCGCTCACTTCGTTTTACGCATGCAGTGATGTTAGCTGCCAACAGAGCATGTGAGAGGTACAGTACTGTACACTCAGCAGCTTCACCTCAAAAGTTAAACCAACGAATATTCATTGCTCTCCTTCTGAGGCAAGAATATTCTTGTATAATTCCTGTAGAACTGAACTCCAGCATCTGCAGTCCTCACATTCTCCTCGAAGACTAATTCCTGTAGAAGCCCTGTATAATTCCTGCAGTGTTGCATTACTCTTATATATACCATTTGCCTTTCTAATTTGTTCTCGTACCTGCATATTGCACAATCTAAACCAACCCCCAAGAAACGGAAGACAATCAACCACAGCCACACACTTCTGCAACCACCACTGAGGGTAGTGGTGATGGTGACCCTCTGTTCCTGCATTAACCATATTTTTTTCAATGTAATGTGTTAAATTCACTTTAATTTCATAAAAAAATATGATTTAAACCTCCATTCAGGCTCTGCTATACTTTGCGTTAGGCTTTTGGGTGGTTTTTGAGCGATCGTGAGTGATTATTGCTGCCAGTCTAGCCCTAACCCCACGTTTCCCATAGGCCCGATTATTTATGTTAAGCGACTTTCTATTAAGCGAGGTTTCACTGGAACGCAACAAAGGCGTTATAGGAGAACTACCTGTAACTTGTTTACACTTCAAAGTCAATTTTGCCAACTATCACCATTAACCTTTGATTTTGTTGTCGTACAAAAAAATCTCTCCTTCAAATGCTTTAATGACCCTGCTCCCACCACATTTGTACAAACCTCTGAGAGAAAAGAAATTCTTCTTAACTCTGTTCTAAAAGGTCAGCCCCTGGTTTTAAACAATGCCCCTAGTTCGGGCTGACCAATAAAATGGAACCTCCTTTCCACATCCACTTTTACCAAGACCATTCAGCGCACTATATGCTTCAATCAAGTCGCTCCTCTTCTCTTCTAAACTCTAACGGAATTAAGCCAGTCCATCCAACCTATCCTTAGAAGAAACGTTTAGACAGGTACATGAATGAGATAATTATGGAGGGATATGGACCGAACACAGGAAATTGTGAAAACTGGACGGCATGGGCACGACGGCCAATGGGCCTGTTTTCATGCTGTAGCCATTGATGACAACCCAGTCATTCCAGGTATCAATCTAGTAAATCCCTTCTCAACCATCTCTAATGCATTTACAACCCTCCTTAAATAAGGAGACCAAAATTATGCATAGTATTTGAGATGAAGTCTAATGCCTTTTATCACTGAAGCATTGCATCCTCAATTTCATGTTTGATTTCTCTCATGATAAAGCATGACATCCCATGTACCTTCTTGATTACATGCTGTACCTGCACACTAACCTTTTACAACTCATGCACCAAAAAACCTAAGTTCCTCCACATCTCGGAAGGTTTGATGAGAGAGTGCTGCTGTGTGGGAGTCCCCTCTTAGTTCCTTACTGCTGCTCCCTCCAAACTGGGACTATGTCTCTGGTCAAACTGCTTATCCATCATTGGATAGGAAACACATTTCCCTGGTGGTGAAGGGGGCTTCCAATCAAAATCCCAAAGACTGTTTCCATCTTGCACTGCAGTTCACCAATCAGAGGGCCACCACTTCTAAAGGTTCAGCATTACCACCCATAGAGTCTCCTCCAACAGCACCTTCTCAATGTGTTACCTCTGGCACCTACAAGGCCAAGGGCAGCAGATGTATGGAAGCTTCCCTGACAGTTACTTTCAAGGCCACGACTGCTAGTGTCTAGAAGGTCAAGGGTGGCAGATACACATCATCTGCAAGTTCCCCTCCAAGCCACTCACCATCCTGACTTGGAAATATATCACCATTCCTTCAGTGTCACTGGATCAAAATCCTGGAACTCCCTCCTAAGGGCATTGTGGGTAAACACGAGAACTGAAGTGGTTCCAGAAAGTGGCGTTCACCACTGCCTGCTTAAGGAAACTTAGGCATAGGCCTCATCAGTGATGCCCCAGCCCTTCCTGTCAACGAATACAGTGGAGCCCCTGTATCCAGGGATTCTGTTTCCATGGTTTCAGTTATCCGTGGTTTACCGTGGCCTGAAAATATTACATGGAACATTCCAGAAATAATTCCAGGGTGCTGCCAGGGAGGCAAACTTCCCATTTAAATGAGAGAGTTCACTACTCTCGGCAATTTCGGACATTCGTGGTAGTTCTTGGAGTGTATCATCCACAGATACAGGGGGACACTTGTAACAATGGAAGAGGCAGGGAACTTAATGAGACTGGCCAGGTACGTTTAAACAAAATGCAGGTCTCTGAGAGACAGAGGAGGTACCAAACATTTTACCGGCCTCATAAAACAGGCCTTAAAGGGCTTTGCATCTGGTCAACAAAAGGCCCCTAGTGGCGAGATGGTGTCAGGGACCCACCTTGACATCACTCCCTCATGATTTCCCTGCTCCACAATCTCCACTTCTCAACCTGGGAGCCGGTAAAACTCTGCCCCATGACGCTGAAGTGGATTCAGTTTGTTACCTCCCGCGTTTCGCTGGGAGTGATTAGCCCTGGCCTTCACTTGAACATGCATGCTCCAAATTTCAGAGGCATGTGTCAAATGAGCCAGCATGGTAGTTAGACATTGCTGTCTGCTGACACATGGGCCTCTGGCCTTCCCAGCGAGGGACTGCAGCAGAAGGGGGCAGCCGTGTGCGTACACAGTTACAGTTCATTTCTGAGGGGTCTGAAATAATGCCAAAGAGTATCGACATATCAACATTTAATTATTTATTGAAATTCAAAAAGAACAAAAGAGTAGTACAGCGCAGGAACAGGCCCTTTGGCCCTCCAAGCCTGTGTCGATCATCATTCCCTAACTAAACTAAAAAACAAACCTTCGAACCTTATTCGGTCTGTATCCCTCTGTCCCCTCCCTATCCATGTAACCATCCAGATGCCTCTTAAATGTCACCAACGTGCCTGCTTCCAGCACCTCTTCTGGAGTTCCAGGCTCCTACCACTCTCTGCGTGAAAATATTCCCTCGTGCATCTTCCTTAAAACTTTCCCCCTCTCACCTTCAACCTGTTCCTCCTTGCAATTGAAACGTCAACCCTGGGGACAAAGCCTCTGACAATCCATCCTATCTTTGCCTCTCATAAATTCGTAGACCTCTATCAGCTCTTCGTTCAGCTGCCATCTTTCCAATGAAAACAAGCCTAGTCTTTATAACTTCTCCTCATAGCCAATGCCCTCGAGACCAGGCAACATCCTGGTGAATCTTCTCTGCACTCCCCCAAAGCTTCCACGTCGTTCCGGTAGTGTGAGGACCAGAACTGCAGATAATACTCCAAAAGCGACCTAACAAAGGTTTTATATCGCTGTAACTTGGATTGCCAACTCTTGTACTCCATGCCCCAGCTGATGAAGACAAACATGCCAAATGCCTTCTTCGTCTTGCCACTTTTAGGGAACTGTGGACCTACACGCCCAATTCCTCTCTCCACAATCATAGCACAGGTGTTAAAACCATTTCTTTTGAACAGTGCGTTTGCTACATTGAAACAGCAAGGCAAGTTTTCATAAGAAAACGTCTCCCTTATTTCAGGGAGTATATCGTGGAGCAAAATTTAATGAATGCAAGTTCTGAATCAGCAGGAATGGAAAGCCCACTGAGATCATAAACTCAGTCAAATATTTGAAAACAAGATACAGTATAAAACTTGCAGCAATGTAGCAGACAGAGAGACAATATTCTGGAGATGGAAGTAGACCTGGACTTTGTGAACGCCAAGAGATTCGATGGTGAACTCCTCCTGCAATTAACAGCCAAAGCAGAAGTCTGGGGAGGGGAATGGAATTGGTTGCAAAGGACTCTAATTCCTGACAGGGACCAATGGAATTCAGCCTTCCCAATGTGAAGTTAGTGGAAATCAATGCCCACTCTAAGGCTCAGGCAAGTAGTCTGGCATCAGAGTGGCTATGGAGGGATTCACAGTATCCCTACGGTGTAGAAACAGACCATTCAATCCACACCAACTCTCCAAAGAGTAATCCACCCAGGCCCATTCCCTGACATTTACCCCTGACTAGTGCACCTAACCCACACATCCCTGAACACTATGGGCAATTTAGCATGGCCAAATTGCTTAACCTGCACATCTTTGGACTGTGGGAAGAAACCAGAGGAGACCCATGCAGACACGGGGAGTACGTACAAACTCCACACAGACAGCCGCCCGGAATCAAAGCTGGGTCCCTGGGGCTGTGAGATAGCAGTGCTAACCACCGAGCCACCGTGTCACCCCAGATGGCGTAGACTCGGGCTGGCGTCAATGAACATTGAATCTTGTGCCACAGAGGACCAGACATGGTAATGGACAAAACCTGGACACCAAATGAGAGGAAGAAAGGAGAAGGAGGAACGATATATGGCAAAAACATGATCAACTGGCCCACAATGTTATGTACAAAAGGTGGTGGCGATTCAACTCAAGGGCTGGCAGCAGTGTAATTCAGGGATGGGAAGCAGTTGGAATGCCAAGTATGCCTGAATGGAATTGTGATTCAGCTGAACAGGACAATCAGAAAATCACAAACGTTTATCCTGTATTATTTTAGTACAAAAGCCTTCTAAATGTGCACCATGAAAGCTGTAAATTACGATGTTGTTTCACCTCAGGCTAGGATGGGGCAGTGAATAATTGGAATGTGAAGTATGATTGAATAGTACTATCATAA
Source organism: Chiloscyllium punctatum (assembly GCF_047496795.1). Lineage (NCBI taxonomy): Eukaryota > Metazoa > Chordata > Chondrichthyes > Orectolobiformes > Hemiscylliidae > Chiloscyllium > Chiloscyllium punctatum. The sequence goes on along the minus strand of NC_092749.1, from coordinate 99,512,132 downwards.
AGATAATCAGACAAAGCAGGGAACTAAAAATATTCACTCTGTGCTTTTTGAACAGAAAGCCTTTCTAACTGTGTCTTTGAATGACAAAAGCGTCATTTGCTATAGACCGATACGAGGGGAAACTGTTCAGAAATTAAATTCAGCAATGAATTGTGTAACTTTACATTGTCAAACTTGTACTTCTCTACATTTCTGTTAAATTTCTCTGTTGCTTTTGAAATGGAATGGATGTTGCATTCCTCAAGAGGTTTAAGGGCAGAGCTCCACTTAAAGGAAGTTGCTGAAATATCTGAGAGAGGGAGAGGAATGGTAGATGATGCTAACGGGCTGATGAAGAAGTAACAGGAGATCATTGGTACCAGATTGTCTGTTTCTCTGCAGCAAACTCCATGAAAATTCTACATGATGATTAGCCCTCAGGCTTTCAATTAGCACACACCAGGTTTCCTACAGTACACAGAATATGCCAATGGAACCACTGTTAAATGGTTAATTCACTGTCAGTAACTAGGCAACATACTTCGAATGCATGTCTATCAAAACAAGAACAGCAGAGAGTTGGGTGGAGGTCAATTTTTGTCCAATCATTGAGCCTTACAATCTGTGTTATCTCATGTATAAACCCACATCAGGCTTGCTCGTCCTGTCATTGACAGCCTTTAACCGCACTGATAACGTCTCAAAATGTAGCATGATTAGTGTTGAAGTAAATTTTAAAATTGAAACATATTCGAACAATACCTCACTTAACCTTTCTCTTATTCCCTCTGGATAAAGTTAAAAATCACATAACACCAGGTTATAGTCCAACAGGTTTAATTGGAAGCACTAACTTTCGGAGCACTGTTCCGTACACCCCAGACCAACACCGGCATCTCTAAATCATCCTTCTGGAGACTGTTTGTTAGAGATTTCCGAGGCTCAGATTGTATCTTCTTATACAGAATTAGCAGTCAGCAGGTACAATTGTCAGCCTTGATATGAGAGGCAGCTGAGACACAACTACGTAGCTTTTACTAACTGCGTGGAACCGGGTAAATCAGTTCTGTGGACAAACTCCTTTCAAAAACAACTTTGCTGCCTTGCCCAGGCATCAATGTTATCACACACGAGTGTGTACTTCACGGCTGCATCAGAAATGAGCCCTGTCCCAGGTACACGTGACAATAAACGAATCAAATCAAATACCAAAGATGCTGGAGACCTGAAATAACTACCGAAATGAATCTTAATTGATTAATTAATTAACTGGTCCCTGAAGTCCCTCAATTGATCTCCAGACAGAAAGACATTCACGTCATTTCACACATGCATTGAAGGGAAGAACTATTAATTTGTCCTTTTCATCATTTCTCCTCATTTGACCCCTATTTGCTGCTGTTTTCCGATGTTTGTATACCCTGGCTGTTCCAATTATGGATGTTGTTATTCCAAAACAGCTGTCCTGTAATGCTGCCATGTCCCTGGAGAGCTACACATGTCCTCATCCAAGGATCAATCTCCAGCTCTCATTACCTTCTTCACCAGGATGCTGGCCCCAGTCGAATCCAAGTCGAGCCCGTCTCACCAGACAAACTCCCTCTCTTTCCAATACTGGGTAGAAATGGAGCAGCAGGTTGGGGGCGGTGAATATGTGAATTGTCACAAACTCCAGGTTACCCACTTTTTCACCATTGTTTTATTTCTTTTAAAAGAAATCTCATAAACCAGAAGCATTCAGAGATCTCATGCAATGCAGCAAAATGAGAGTCGGTGTAGGGTGTTTCAGCTGACTACTCTGGAGTTTATTGAGTGTTTTTATTGCTTGTTACTCGCAGTTTCTGTGCTGTTGGGCTTAACAGAAAGTATGCACAATGTGAACAGCATTGAGTTACCTCATGTTTCAGCAACAGTTCCTGTGGATGTTTGTTTTGGGTCTTCCTAGACTGTTGGGCACCATAGGATACTGGGGTATCTTATCAACTCAGGGATCCACATTCTCATTTAGTTGGGAAGGATTCAGTTGCTTTGGTTGGAACTTCTTAGTTTGGGCAACACAGTGGCTCAGTGGTTAGTACTGCTGCCTCACAGCACCAGGTGCCTGGGTTCAATTCCACCTTCAGGCACCTGTCTGTATGGAGTTTGCACATTCTCCCCATGCCTGCATGGGTTTCCTCCGGGTGCTCCTACCACAATCCAAAGATGTGTAGGTTAGGTGAATTGGCCATGGCAAATGCAAGGTTAGAGAGTATGGGTCTGTGTGGAATGCATTTTGGAGGGTCAGTGTGGACTTGAGGGGCCAAATGGCCTGGTTCCACACTGTAGACATTCTATGACTGTATGTGGCCTGGGTACTAACAGTGATGATTAAGTAGGTTGGACAAATAGCATTATGGATTTCCCTGCAAACCTCCTGGCATGTGGTTTTTACACTGGTCTGGGTGTCAGTCTGGTGCAGGATCCTGATCCAACACCCACCTGGGAGTTGGAGACTGTCCAGCCCCAGTCTGTGGGCTTTCTAAACATCATCCCAAGAGGCGTGACCCTAGTGTTAGGTCCAACCGCGGCATTTATAGGTAGGGCCAAATGCTGGGAGGGGTGTGATTCCAGCATCTGGTGATGGTGTCTAACCTAAAGGCATCAAATCCGCACACGAGAACACCACCAGCTTCAGGTCCTCATCCAAGCTACTCACCGTCCTGACCTGGAAACATATCGCCGTTTCTTTGGTGTCACTGGGTCAAAATCCTGGAGCTCCTTCCCTGAGGGCATTGTAGGTCTACCTAGAGCACATGATCTGCGGCGGTTCAAGAAGGCAGCTCACCACCACCTTCTCAAGGGGCAACTAGCAACACACAGCAAAAGCCAGTGAGGTCCAAATACCACAAGTGATTAAAAAAGTGCCAGCACTCATCAAGTATTTGTTGCTGACTGACAAGAAGAGGTTAGCAGGTAGATGAAAGCATTCCCTTCCCCTTGACCACAGGAAGTGACATATTCCCCAGAGTTATGTCACCTCTCTATACTTGTTGATAGTCCTGAATTCAACCAAGTACTGCTAAAGCAGGAGGTCACAAAAATTATAAATCATTCAAATTGCCAACCCTTCATTGCCGCACTTTCACCCAGGAACTGATTGGTTACTTGTCTCCTAATATCCTTCCTTTCTAAACCAGGAAGTAGGCAGGTTCGAAGGTGGTGTTTGATTTGAGATTTTCAAATCATTTGCAGTTGACTTCAAATCTCTTGTCTTTTTTTGAGGGGGGGGGGGGGTGTGGGTGGATGGTGTGGGGATGGGTTAAAATTCAGCAAGTGTTGCTTCAACACAGATTCTTGTCTGGCAGTGACCCTTACTAGCTAATCAAAGTAGCCCTAAACTGGATGATCCATCACAAACTATCACCCCTCCTTCCCCCCCCACCTCTCAATGGGTAAAGATGAGGGCATTCTTAATTCATTTATAGTAATGATGGCAGGTATTGGTGGCTGCAGCTTGATGATGCTTTGTCTCTGAACTGGAAGTTTGGAAATCCATGTCCCATTCCACAGTATCCCTGTCCAGATGCATGCCAGCCTGGTATGGCAATTGGTCTGCTCAGTACTCTAAGATACTACAGAGAGCTGGGAACACAGGCCAGACCATCACACAAACCAACCTTCCATCCACATCTACACTTCTCGTTGCCATGGAAATATCATCAAAGACCCCTCCCACCCCCAGTTATAATCTCTTCCAGTCAGGCAGAAGACACAAAAGCTTAGTCACACGTACCAACAGATTCAAGAACAGCTTCTTCCCCACTGTTATTAGACTGAGCAAATTTTAAATCTAATGTTGATCTTGCTTTTTGTGCACCTTCTTTGCAGCTGTAACTCTGTATTCCCCGCTCTGTTCTATCACCCTGTGACCTTCGTGAGCTATGATTCACTTGTACTGTACACTAGACAAAGCTTTCACTGTGCCTAGGTACATGTGCCAATGATAAATCAAACCAAAGCAATCAAGTGCAAAATCAGGGCTGGAACTCCATCTGCAGATGTTAAACTGAAGCTTCAGCCAGCCCTCTTGGGTGGATGTAAAAGATGTTCCCATCCCACTAATCAATGGAGGGCGGGGGAATGTTACCCCTGATGTCTTGGGTATTATCCATTGTTCAACCAGCATCACTAAAACTGATGGTCTGGCCATTAACCAGTTTGCTTTTTGTGGGATATTGCCACAATTTGACTTCCACGTTTCCACAATAACTGCACTTTAAGGATATCCAATTGACTATAAAGGGCTTTGAGATGCCCTGATATCCTGAAAGGTGCTAATCATGCAGTACAGAACAGGCCCTTTGGCCCATCAAGTCTAGATTGCCAAACATTCTCCCCGTGTCTGCATGGGTTTCCACCGGGTGCTCCGGTTTCTTCCCACAATCCAAAGATGTGCAGGTTAGGGTAGATTGGCTGTGCTAAACTGCCGATAGTGTTCAGTGATATGTAGGTTACGTGCATTAGTCAGGGGTAAATTTAGAGTAACAGGGTAGCTAAATGGGTTTGGGTGAGTTACCCTTCAAAGGGTTGGTGTGGACTTGTTGGGCCAAATGGCCTATTTTCGCACTGTAGGGATTCAATGGTTCTATGATACTTTCCCAGCCTTGAAGGTTATGACACTCAATTAGTTTATCCAGGTACTTTTTACAGGCTGTGAGGTTCCCACCTTAACTACCCTCCCAGCCATTGCATTTCAAATTCCCACCATCCTTTTGGTGAAAGTTCCTCAAACCCCCTCTAACCTTCCTGCCTTTCACTTTAAAATTATGCCCCTTTGTTATTGACCCTTTGATAAGGGTGTTGGTGGAGGGTTGCTCTTCAGACTGGAGGCCTGTGACCAGCGGTGTGATACCAGGATTGATGTTGGGTCCACCACTTTTTTTCATTTATATAAATGATTTGGATGTGAACATAGGAGGTATGTTAATAGGTTTGGAGATGACATCAAAATTGGAGGTGTAGTGGACAGCGAAAAAGATTTCCTCAGAGTACAACAGGATCTTGATCAGATGGGCCAAAGGGCCAAGTGGCAGATGGAGTTTAATTTAGATAAATGTGTGATGTTGCATTTTGGAAAGGCAAATCAGGGCAGGACTTACACGCTTAATGGTAAGATTCTGGAGAGTGTTGCCGAATACAGATACCAGGGAATGCAGGCTCATAGTTCCTTGAAAATGGAGTCTCAGGTGAATAGGATAGTGAAGAATGCGTTTGGTATGCTTATCTTTATTGGTCAGTGCATTAAATACAGAAGTTGGGAGGTCATGTTGCAGCTTTTCAGGACATTGGTTAGGCCATTTTGGAATATTGCATTCAGTTCTGGTCCTCCTGCTTTAGGAAGGATGTTGTGAAACTTGAAAGGGTTCAGAAAAGATTCACCAGGATGTTGCCAGGGTTGGAGGGTTTGAGCTGCAGGGAGAGGCTGAATAGACTGGGGCTGTTTTCCCTGGAGGCTGAGGGGACGACCTTATCGAAGTTTATAAAATCTTGAAGGGCATGGATTGGGTGAATAGCCAAAGTATTTACCCCAGGGTAGGGGAGTACAATACTTGAGGGCATACGTTTAAGGTGAGAGGCGAAAGATATAAAAGGGACCTAAAGAGCAACTTTTTCACACAGAGGGCGCTGTGTGCATAGAACGAGCTGCCAGAGGAAGTGGTGGAGGCTGGTACAATTACAGCATTTAAAAGGCGATTGGATGGGCATATGAATAGGAAAAGTTTAGAGGGATATGGACCAAATACTGGCAAATAGGACTAGATTAGGTTAGGATATCTGGTCGGCATGGGCGAGTTGGACTGGAGGGTATGTTTCCATGCTGCGCACCTCTATGACTCCAAGACTCTATAACTAAAGGGAACAGCTTTCTATTCAGTCTATATATGGCAATCGTATCCCCCTTAATATCAGCTACAATCCTTCCTTGTTATAACCATGTACACGAGGACTCCAAGGTTGTAGTCTCTGTTGGTGAGTGATTAGGACAGTCCATGGGGGCACATGTGATCCAGATTGAGACTTGGCTGCAACAGCATCTTGATTATAACTAAACTCTTTATTTCAGATTGTCTTGGAACCATTGCCTGAGGCAATCAGTTTTGGTGTGTGTGTGTGTGTGTGTGTGTGTGTGTGTGTGTGTGTGTGTGTGTGTGTGTGTGTGTGTCTATGTCTGTGTCAGAGTGTCTGTGTGTGTCAGAGTGTCTGTGTGTGGTTGTATCGGAGTGTCTGTGTGTGTGTGTGTGACTGTGTTTGCATGTCTATGCCTGTCTGTGTGTTTGTGTGTGTGTCTGTGAGTGTGTGTGTGGGAGTGTCTGTGTATGTGTGTGTGTGTGTGTGTGTCCATGTGTGTATCTGTGAGTGCGTGTGTGCATGTGTATGTCTGTGAGTGTCTATGTGTGAAGGAGTGTCTATGTGTGCATGTCTACGTCTCTGTGTGTGTTTGTGTGTGTGTCGGAGTGTGTGTCTGTGTGTCTGGGAATGCGTGTGTCTTTGTCAGAGGGTCTGTGTGTGCGTGTGTTGCACGTGTGTGGGAGTGCCTGTGTATGTGTGTGTGTGTCAGAGTGTCTGTGTGTGTGTTTGTGTGTGTGTGTGTGTGTATGTGTGTTTATGTGGGAGTGTCTGTGTGTGGGAGTGTCGGTGTTTGTGTGTGTGTGTTCATGTGGGAGTGCCAGTGAGTGTGTGTGTGTGTGTCTATGCCTGTGTATGTGTTTGTGTGTTGGAGTGTCTGTGTGTGCATTTGTGTGACTGCGTGTGTGTCTGTGTGTCACAGTGTCTATGTCTGTGTGTGTGTGTGTCTGTCTGTGAGTGTGTGCGTCTGCATTGGAGTCTCTGTATGTGCGTGTGTGTTTGTGCGTGTGCGTGAGTGTCTGTGTATGTGTTTGTGTGTGTGGGAGTGTCCGTGAGTGTGTGTGTCTGTGGGTGTGGGTGTTTGCGTGTGTGTGTGTGTCGGAATGTGTGTGTGTGTGTCAGAGTGTGTGTGTGTGTTTGTGTGTCTGGGAGTGTGAGTGTCTGTGTCAGAGGGCCTGTGTGTGCATGTGTTTGTGTGTGTGTGGGAGTGCCTGTGTATGTGTTTTTGTTTGTGTGTGTGTGTGTCAGAGTGTCTGTGTGTGGGTGTTTGTGTGTGTCTGCGTGTGTGGGAGTGTGTGTATATGTGTGGGAGTGTCTGTGTGCATGTATCTGTCGGTGTCTGTGTGTGTGTATCTGTGTGCGCGTGTGTGTGTGTGTCTGTGAGCGTGTATCTGTCTGTGTGTATGTGCATATGCGTGTGTATGTGTGTGTGTGTACATGCATGTGTATGTGTGAACCAATTTCAGCAATTCCTGTCAGTGGAAAATGGATTTATTTCCAGGATTTCGACACAAACCGCATTGGAAACAACGTCAAGTGGAAAGGGAATTTGAAAGTGGCATTTAATCCCTCAGGTCTGTTTTGTCCTGTGTAAATATTTAATTTATTTTTATAAGCACATAGTTTGAAATGGGGTAGAATATTGTAATTATACCTATTGCAAGCAAAAACACTCATTAAACATTAATTAATAACAGTCGACTGAGCAGAAATAAATTCACTGAGTCATCGAAACTCAGCACAATAAAAGGAAGACATATGGTGAAAGTGGTAATGCTAATTAAAATGTGGACCTTCTACTGATGTTCTTTCATCTCAATGCCTTATTAAGCATTCCGGAATTAACCACCCACATCATTAAGAACAAGGCTTTGCATATGCCAGTATTAGAAAACATTCCTGGTTAGCCAGCCAAGCAATGCCTTGACTTTAAAATTCTCATCCTTGTTTGCAAATTCCACGTGTCTCACCCCTTGACCCACTTCAACCTCCTGCAGCCCCACAAGCCTCCAAAATATCTGTGGTCCCCTAACTCTGGCATCTTGGCTGCCCCCAGTTTGAATCATTCCACCACTGGGGGAAGAGCCTTCAGTTACCTCGTCACCAGTCTTTGGAATTTCCTCGTTATGCCTCCCCAGCTCACTTTCCTCCGTTGGATCACACCCGAAAACATACTGTAGTTTTTCTGGCTTTGTTACATTGTAATGTTCCCGCGAAGCATCTTGGGAAGTCTCCATGTAAATGTATGAATTGCAGAATCAAAGAAATACCGCGTGGAAGTGAGTCTACACCGACCCTCCGAACAGCGTCCCAACCACACCCATACCCTCTACCCTATCCCTGTGACCCTGCATTTCCTGTGGTTAATTCACCAAACCAGTGGACCCCTGGGCACTATGGCCAATCCACCTAACATGCATCTAATCCTTAGAGTGTGGAAAGAAACTGCAGCACCCGAAGGAAACCCACAATGACACGGAGAGAATGTGCAAACTCCACACAGACAGTCGCCCAACAGAGGAATGATACTGTTCACATTGAGGGAACTGTCTCACGGGGATGCCCTTGACTTTGGACTTTGTGTCAAAATGGACGTCAGTGGATATCAAATTTCAAATCCCATTTCATTCTTTTTATTCATTCATGCAATATGGGCGTTGGTGGATGAGCCAGCACTGGCTGCAGTGGGTGGCACAATGGCTCAGCGGTTAGCACTGCTGCTTCACAGTACCAGGGACCCTGGTTCGATTCCAGCCTTGGGTGACTGTCTGTGTGGAGTTTGCACGTTCTCGCTGCATCTGTGTGGGTTTCCTCCGGGTGCTCCGGTTTCCTCCCACAGTCCAAAGATGTGCAGGTCAGGTGGATTGGCCATGCTAAATTTCCCGTAGTGTGCAGGGATATGTAGGCTAGGTGGGTGAGATGTGGGAAATATGGCGTGATAGGGTATGGGGATGGATCTGGGTGGGGTGCTGTTTGGAGGGTCAGTGTGGGCTGAACAGCCAGCTCCCACACTGTAGGGATTCTATGATCCCTAATTACCTTTGAGAAAGTAGTGATCAGCCACCACCACCTGATGAAAGAGCAGCGCTCCGAAAGCTAATGCTTCCAAATAAACCTGTTGGACTGTAACCTGGTGTTGTGTGATTTTTAATGTGGTGAGCTACATTCTTGAACTGCTGCATTCGTTGTGGTGTAGATAGATCCACACGTTAGGGATAGTGTTCCAGGATTATCCTGATTAATAGCAATGGAACTTTGGGGAGGGTATAAAATTGTCTGCCCTGACCTGTTTGAAAATATCATAGAAATTAGCCCTTTATGTGTTGGTTACGAGTGCCTGACTGGCTTAATTGAGATGTTTTAAGACACTCCTGACTGACACACAACTGGGCTCCACTCGAAGTTGTCAATTGCTGCAAAGTTGTAATTGGAGGGCACAGTACTGACCTTCCATTCTTGTTTAACTCAGTGGTGACAAATTAAAGCAGTCAAGAGTGCAGTATATTCAAGAGGGGGCTGCACATGGCCCTTACTGCTCAAGGCCTATGGGGAGAGGGCGGGAATGGGATACTGAGATTGAATGATCAGCCATGATTTTTGTTGTGTCACCATAGTCTTACCAGACCATAGGGGGCTGCTCTCTCATTAGAGAGAAGTAGCTGGTGGTGATTTAACCTGAGGGCCACCAGATCTCAGGGGAGGGAAGAAGAGTCCTTCATGGTAACCTCAAACCAGTAATGGGAATTGAACCCACGCTATTGGCATCACACTGCTCCGCAAACCAGCAACTCAGTCAACTCAGCTAAAACCAACAAGCCACAACCGTGTTGAATGGTGGTACAGACTCAAAGGGCCGAATGGCCTACTCCTGCTTCTATTTTCTATGTCTTGATGTTTCTACATCACAGCCACTACAGGAAGTGATGTGAGGCGTTTCACGTGCTGGTGCAGTGACGGACCTCATAGCTGTCAAACTGGAGTTACTCCGAGTGACTGATAGCCAGATCCTCCCAGTCACCAATGACAAAGGAGAGCATCAAATTCAGAAAGATGACAACCCGAGCATCAAAAAAAATCCAAAAGAGCTGCGGACGCTGGAAATCTGATGCAATAATCAGAATTTGCTCGAAAATCTCAGCAGGTCTGACAGCGTCTGTGAAGAGAAATCAGAGTTAATGCTTCAAGTCCAGTCACCTTTCTTCAGAAGTGACTATGGCCAGGAAAAGGATGGTTTTTATACAGAATGTAGGGTGGAGGGAGAGAGTGAAGGAGTAAATGATAGGTGCTGATGGAGCACAAAGAGATGGAAAAACAACTGGACAATCAAAGGGGTGGATAAAGTGAAGCCTGGGAGAATGAGTGTCTGCTAATGGGGACTATTAGTATCTGACAATGGGTTGTGTGTGGTAGCAACCTATGCGGAGGCCTGGTATGTGAGGGTGGGGGAAAGCATAGGGGAAGGCATTCAATCCCTAAAATGGTTGAACTCAAAACTGAGTCCTGAAGGTTGCAATGAAAAATGAGGTGCTGTTCTTCCAGCACTAAACGTCACTGGAGCACTGCAGTAAGACTGAGACAGAAATGTTGGCCAGGGAGCAAGGAGGTGGGTAGATGTGGCAGGGAACTGGAAGGTCAGGATCATTTTTGTGGGCAGAATGTAGATGTTCCATGAAGTGGTCACACTCTTCGTTTTCTCAATATAGAGGAGGCCACATTGCGAGCAGCGATTGCGTGAAGTGCAGGTAAATCGCTGCTTCACAAGGTTTGGGCACTTAGATACTGAGGAGGGAGGAAGTCAATGGGCAGGCGTTACATCTCCTGCGATTGCAGGAGAAGGTGCATTGGAGCTGTGGAAGGGGGAATGATGTGAATGATGGAGGAGTGGACCAGGAGCCCCGGAGGGAATGGTCCTGGCGCAAGACAGACAAGGGAAGGCAGGGGACTGTGTGTCTGGTGGTGGCATCCTGTTGGAGATGGTCGAAATGGCAGCGTACGATCCTCTGGATGTGGATGCTGGTGGGATGGTAGGTAAGGAGAAGAGGGACCCTACCACCGTTGCGGGAGGGAAGAGAGGCAGTGAGGGCCAAAGTGAGGGAGAGGGGTCGGATCTGGCTGAGGGACCCATCAACTATGTGGCTGAGGAATGCTCAGTTGAGGAAGAAGGTGAACATTTTGGAGACTCCCTTCTTGAAGCTGGCATCATTGGAGCACACGCGACAGAGACGGAAAGCCTGGGAGAATGGAATAGAGTCTTTACAGAATGTACAGTCAAGGGGAGTATAGGAGCCGGTGAGTTTGTCATGGACATTGGTGGCCAACTTGAGTATCAGGTTGCTTTACACTTCACCCCCACAATGTTTTGATGATGGGGCAGTGCAATGACGGGGAAGGAAGGAAGGAGAACAAGGAAAACAAGTCCCGCTCCCCGGATCCCACTACCTCCTGGAACTCCTGTGCCATGTTCCCAAAGGTCTGTGGGTCTGGAATTGGCCTTTTCAGTCACTGGAGGATGTGTCAGAAATGCAAGTGGATGTCATCCTCGAAATAGTTGACATTGTGATAATGCTGCTTGGGTGAAACCCAAAGGTTTTGAGAGGGTTTTATTTTGAGGTGGAATTAAACTCTATTCCAACACGTAGAGTTTTCAGACCTGCTACAGACCCCTAGACTTCCTGGATCCAACCTCAGTGTTTGAGTTCTGAACTCTGCTGGGCCCGTACATGTCAGAGTGCGGAAGAGTAAAGGGATTGTGCATGAAGGGGCAGGATGAAACGATGGAACATCTCTGTAGAACGTGTGCACTCGCAAGCCAGCGGTGACCTTTTCCCAAGGTTAAGAAGTGGTTACCAAGGCGGTAGGAAAGTGAGAATGAGCACCACAGGCACTAGCAGTCAGTCTCCTCTTTGACGTTTGCTGCTTTTGTGTTGTATTCGGGGCTTGTGAGCTCCCCACATGAGTGCTGAAGAAACGTCAGTGCTTCAGTGTGAGTCTCCTGACAAAAAAGCCCCCTCCCCCACAAGTAGGTGCTCTACTCCCAGCTTTGAAATGGCAGGGGAGTTCCAGGTGGGTTTTTCAGGGATCCCCTCAAACAGGCCTCACTGCAGCATTCCCACAGACACCTCGAAATCACTGGCCCAAGGCCGCCCAAAGGGGAGCAGGAGCATCTGGGAAAGCACCTCAAGACATGTTGTCGGGACAAAGTGGAAGCCGGGGGGAAGCAGGAGTGTGTTGCCAAAGCAATGCTCCACCCACCCCTTCCCATGACCCTTTCTGCCCCACTTGTAACAGAGCCTGTGGTAGTCCCCATTGGTCTGTACAGCTACCTACGGACTCACCCTGACAGTGGAAGAGACTTGTCCTCTTCTACAAGGGACTGCCGGTGTTGATTATGATGTTGATGATGATGATGTTGATGATGATGATGATGATGATGATGCTAGTGAAAGTAGCCATGCTTCAGGCTACAGCTGCCCTTACACTTGTCCACCATTCAATCACTCGGACAGCAGAGTAAACCTTTTAAGCCCCATTGGAACCACAATATCACAGACTGGAAACCAAAGATGGAGGAATCAGAGCAGACAATGACTTTCACAGGATTCACTGGCAAAACAGCAAATTGTTCAACATTGCAGTGCCTGAAGAAAGCAAGGTCCCTCAAAAATGTCTTCAATTGTCCAGTGAAGCTCAGACGGCCAAAGGACACCAAGCACATTGGAATATTTGCACATTGGAATATTTACCTGCTGCTGCTTCACTTTTCTAGTTAAGATCATACAGTGATTCTGGGAGGTGAACACCAATTAGTTAGGTCAGTTGGCCGGGTGACTGGTTTATATTGCAGAGTGGGATGTGGGTTCAATTCCTGCACCTAAACGAGCTTACTCATGAAGGCTCTGCCTTCCCACAGCCTCGCCCCTCACCTCACGGCCTCAGTATAACCCAGCACCAATCATCTCCTTCAACAGAAAGAGTGGGGCTCCACTGACAATGCCCTTTATCAAAGTGGAGAATGAATTCAAATCAGTCGCCCGTTTATAACTCTGGGAATAAAATTCTAATTTCACTGAAAGTGATCTTACAGAACCTCAGAAATGTATTGGCGGCCTTTATGAACATAGGAAATAGTGGCAGGGGTAGGCTGTTTAGCCTTTTGAGTCTGTTGTGACATGGCTGATCATCTTTTCCAACTCCATTTTCTTGCACTATCCCTATAATCTCTTGACGTCATTACTACCTGGAAATCTGTGAATCTCTCTGTCTTGAACATATTCAATGACTGAGCCCCCACAGCCTGGCAAGAGAATTCCAAAGAGTCACCAGCTTCTGATTGAAGAATTACCTCCTACCTCAGTCCCAATAAAATTGTATCAATACCGTGCCCCAAACCCCACAACACCACCCCACCCCACCCCTCATCTAACCTGGGGAAACATCCTGTCTGTATCGATGGAGTCCTAAATGAATTTTGCATGTTTCACTGAGATGACCATTCATTATTAGCAAGTTTTGAAAAGATTTGTAGCTCAGGTTGAGGTTCTGGATATTCTGAGCTCGAAGGTTCATTTTCAGATGTTTTGTCACCATATTCGGTAACATCATCAGTGAGCCTCTGGTGAAACACTGGTGATATGGCCCACATTTTTATTTATTTGTTTTATTTCTGAGTTTCAACTCGAACTCTATCAACAAACACATTGAATAGGATCCCATTTACCACCCCCTGAGAAAAAGAACGGGAAATGTCATCACCATAGGAAATGACATCACCAACCCAAGGAAACCAAAACACATAAATAAGAAGTGAGCCATACCACCAGTGCTTCACCAGAGGCTCACTGATGATGTCTCCTAGTATGGTGACGAAATGTCTGAAAACAAACCTTCCAACTCAGCGAGCAAATTTACATCCAGGACCATTCATTATGCAATGTTGAAGTTGTTCAGGATGTTGGTGATGCCTCTTCTGGAATACTGTGTCCAGTTCTGGTCTCCCAGCTATAGAAAGGATATTATTAAGCTGCAGAGTGTTCATAAAAGATTTACCAGGATGTTGCTGGGTATGGAAGGTTTGAGTTATAAGGACAGGCTGGGACATTTTTCATTGGAGGGTAGGAGGTTGAGAGGTGACCTTATAGAGGTTTATAAAATGATGAGGGCTGTTGATAAGGTGAAAGGCAGGTGTCTTTTCCCAATGGTGTGGAATTTCAAGACTAGGAGGCATATTCTTAAGGTGAGAGGAGAGCAATTTAAAGAAGACATGAGGGACAATGGTTTTATGTGGAAAGTGGTTCATGTGTGGAATGAACATCCGGAGGAAGTGGTGGATGCAGTTTATAATGTTTAAAAGACATTTGGACAAGGTCATGAATAGGAAATGTTGGAGGGATATCAACCAAGCACAGGCAGGTAGGACTAGTTTAGTTGGGGATTACGGTCGACATGGACTGGTTGGACCAAAAGGTCTGTATGACTCTATGACTCTCTGACTCATTCTTCTAAACACAAGAGAATGCAGCCCCCACCCCTGCCCAGCTCTCCCAACCCCCAACCCTCCTCAGTCTCTCTTTCCAAGATAGTTCTTGCCATCCCAGAAATCTGTCCAGTGAACATTCATGACACTACCTGAACAGAAATTAACCTGCTGTTCTAATCCAGTCAGATCTTGATCTAGATCTTGATGAGTCTCCTGTTATGAAGATGTGGATGGACTGTACCTTTAAGAGAGTAAAAGCTAGCAGGGACAGCACCAGTGTTCTCAATAAGACACAATGTAACACGTGCTCCAGCTACTGGGGTCGCTGGTTGCCTGGAAACAACAAAACAAATTCGAATTCAGCCAATCAGTTTAAATTATACTCCAAAAAATACCAAACTCCAATCAAGTTTGAATTGAGTATATTGACAATCTTAAAAGCCAATGACACCATCTGATGTTTTGGGGTATAAGACTGGAGAAAATTGAACAGTTAGGAGGAGAACTGTCACCAGACCAGCACCAATAAACTGCTAGTCAGAACTCTCTGAGAGGTACCTGTCTAGAGAAGGAGTTGACATAGAGAAAAGCCTTAGCACTGACCTGGGGAGAAAATCTACCGGCGCAGATAAAGAGAAGACTTGACCGCTGGCTGGTTTTAAAATTTGAATTTTTCTGTAAATCATAATCGGGAGTTTTATCGAAGTATTACAGAAGGGAAGGTGAAAGATAGGTTAGAATAAGGAATTGTAAATAGTTGTTAGCTAATTATTCTCTGTTATGTTTAAGAAATAAAGTTGTTACTTTTACTTTAGTTCTTGGCCTCTCGAATTTTCACAGATTACTGCACGGAATAAATCTTTTGTTGGGTGCTGGGTTAAAATAAGCAGGAGGGTTTACCCCATGTCAAAACAGTTTGGGGGCTCGGGTCCAGGATTTGAACTGGTTTAGACAGATTTGAATAGACTTGGGGGTACGAAAATTCCCGACAGATTTAAATACTTTCAGATTAATATCCTAGACCTTTAAATAAAATATAGGAGAGACAATTTGTTTAATTTTGGTGACTTGTGGTTGATTAAATTAAAAGTGAGAGAAATCGGTCTTAAAATTACTAAAGGGGTTCTGGGATTTGAAGACGATTCTCAAATTTGCCAAGAAATTTATAAGGAAAGAAAAAGGTCATGCTTTTAGAATTAGCAATTAAGTTAGATCTGGGTTTAACCAAGGACAAAAGTAAAGCTGAAATTGTAAGGGAATTAATCAGACATTTAGGTGTGTCAGAGTGTAGCAGAGATAGAAAAACTTAACTTACAATTAAGGAAAATGGAGTTAGAAGATAAAGAGAGAGAGAGAGAGAATGTGAAGGAGAGAGAGAGGAAAAAGAGAGAGAGAAGATTCTTAGCTGAGCAAAGAGAGAGAGAAGAAAGGGAGAGAGAATTTGAACTTGAGAAGTTGCGACTTAGCGAAGTCAAGTTAACAGGATGGAGATTAAAAGAGAAGATAGCGATATATATAAATATGTCAAAACTCTGCCACATCTTTATGAGAAAGATGTTGAAGCCTTCTTTATTTCATTTGAAAAATTGGCTAGGAAGATGGAGTGGTCGGAGGATTTATGGGTAATGCTAGTTCAGACTAAATTGGTAGGCAGAGTTAGTGAGGTATTTGCCGCGATGTCAAATGAGGTGTCAAGAGATTATGAAGAGGTTAAGCAGGCTATTTTAAGTGCTTATGAATTGGTGCCAGAAGCATTTAGGCAGCGGTTCAGAAATACAAAGAAGGAACCAGGTCAGACTTATGTTGAGTTTGAATGAATTAAACATAGTCATTTTGATCGATGGATGCGTGCTTTGAAAATAAATAAGACATTTGAGGCTTTAAAAGAGATTATTCTGCTGGAGGAGTTTAAAAACTCACTTCCAGAGATGGTAAGAATTCACATGGAGGTAGAAAAAGTTGAGGAAGTGAGAAGGGCAGCAGAATTAGCAGATGAGGACATGTTGGTGCCTAAGACAAGCTTCAGGCCAGAATTTCATCCTGTGAGGGGTAGAAGTTAGGAGAGAGGGAGATCCTACACTGCTAAACCGAGAGTAGAGAGCACTGGTAAGAATTTACCACAGGATAAAAAAGAAGCCGAAGAGGGTGGAAAGGAGGTGAAAGGCCTCAGATGTTTCCTCTGTGGTAAAGTGGGACACGTAAAGTCACAGTGCAGGTCATTAAAGAAAGGCACTGTGGGAAAAAATGTGGTAAAAGAAGCTAAGCCAGTGGCATTAGTGAAGGTAGTAAAGGAGACCCCCAGAAGAGCTGAGGAGCTGCAGGAGAGTGTACAACCTAGGCAGGGGCTGGATATGGAGTTAGTACCTTATCTCTACAAAGAATTCACCTCTGTGGGTAAAGTTTACTCAGAAAGAACAAGGGGAGAAGGGCAAGAAGTTATAGTTTTGAGAGATACAGGATCTAACCAGTTACTGAAAGTAAGGGATGAGCGAATGTACTCTCTTTCTGATTTGCTACCCGAGAGTGTGGTCATTTGTGGAACAGGTGGACAGGAATTTAATGTTCCCCTGTGTAAGATCAGGTTGGAGTGCTAACTCAAGACTGGGGAAGTTGCAGTGGGTGTGATTGACAGAGTGTCAGTTCCAGGAATTCAGTTTGTTCTTGGGAATTATCCAAGGTGGGAGTGACACCTCTTGTTGTGGAGAAGCCCAAGGAAGACCAAGAAACTGAGGAGTTGAAACAGAAATAGCCTGGTATTTTCCCAGGCTGTGTGGTAACCAGATCCCAACATCACAAGTCACAGCACAAAGTGAAAAGTAAAGAGAAGGATGAAGGAGTTGAGGTTCAGTTAGCGGAAACCCTGTTTGATGTAATGGTGCAGGAAAAACCTGAACAGGCAGAGGGAGAAGGTGAGGACTGCAGATACTGGAGATCAGAGTCGAGAGTGTGGTGCTGGAAAAGCACAGCCGATCAGGCAGCATCCGAGGAGCAGGAAGCTCGACGTTTCGGGCAGGACCCCTTCATCAGGAATGGCTTACCAGGCTCATCATTACCACGTTCCTGATGAAGGGCTCCTGCCCGAAACATCGATTCTTCTGCTCCTCGGATGCCGCCTGACCTGCTGTGCTTTTTCAGCACCACACTCGTGACTCTGAATAGGCAGAAGTGTTTACTCCTGAGAGGCTAAGGGACATGCAAGAGCAAGACAGAGCGATAAAAGATATTTATGGGGATGCATACGCTGAAAAGGAAGCAGAGAATATTCCGGAGGGTTATTATCTGAAAGGTAGAATTCTAAGGCAGAAGTGAAGACCACAGCAGGTTAGTGCAGAGGAGAAATGGGCTGAGGTGAACCAGATTGTATTGCTGGTAGCATACAGACAGGAGGTGTTATGGGTAGCACATGAACTACCTGTAGGAGATCACTTAGGGGTACGAAACGCCAAGGTACAAAAACATTTGTATTGGCCTGGAATGCCAAAGATGTGGTTAACTTTTGCTGTACGTGTCATACATGCCAAATGGTAGGTAAGCCCCAGGCGGTAACAACTTTTGTTGTGAATTCCTGAATTTGAAGAACCATTCACACGGGTTATAATTGATTGTGTAGGTCCCCTCCCGAGATCCAAAAGTGTTAACCAGTACTCGTTAACCGTAATGGATGTGTCTACCAGATTTCTGGAGGCAATTCCATTAGAGTATCAAAGCAAAAAGGGTAGTAGAGGAGTTAGTAGCTTTCTTCCACTTGTGGGCGGCACGGTGGCACAGTGGTTAGCACTGCTGCCTCACAGTGCCAGAGACCCGGGTTCAGTTCCCGCCTCAGGCGACTGACTGTGTGGAGTTTGCACGTTCTCCCCGTGTCTGCGTGGGTTTCCTCCGGGTGCTCCGGTTTCCTCCCACAGTCCAAAGATGTGCAGGGTCAGGTGAATTGGCCATGCTAAATTGCCTATAGTGTTAAGTAAGGGGTAAATGTAGGGGTATGGGTGGGTTGCGCTTCGGCGGGTCGGTGTGGACTTGTTGGGCCGAAGGGCCTGTTTCCAGACTGTAAGTAATCTAATCTAATCTTCACACCGTATGGGCTACACAGAGAGATTCAGTCAGACTAAGTGTCAAATTTTACTGCTAGGCTATTCAAGGAGGTTACAGATACCTTAGGTATACAGCACTTTAAATCCAGTGTGTATCATCCTGAATCCCAGGGAGCTTTAGAAAGGTGGCATCAGACCTTGAAGACCATGTTGAGAACATATTGTCGGGATTACCCGAATAATTGGGATAAAGTTATCCCATTCGTATTGTTTGCCATTAGAGATGCTCCAAATGTATCTACTCAGTTCACTCCCTTTGAGTTAATATTTGGTCATGAAGTGAGAGGCCCTTTAAAATTAACTCGAGAAAAGTTGACAGGACCAAAGTCGGAGATCTCACACTTAAATTATGAGGTGAGGGAGAGACTAAATCGAGTAAGTGAGTTAGCTAAACAGCACCTAAAGAGGGCACAGTGTAGATTGAAGCAGGTAGCAGATAAAAGCTCTGAGACTCAGATGTTTTCCTGACGGGATAACACACTGTTACCAGTGATAGGAGATCCCTTCAAAGCCAGGTTTAGTGGTTCCTTGAGAAAAAGTTGAGTCGGGTGAACTATCTAGTAAAGATGCGAGATAGAAAATAAAGGTATCAAGTGCGTCATGTGAACACATTGAAACCATATTATACTAGAGAGAAAGAACTGGAGAAACAGATGTTACTTACTGTCCCGCAGAGTGAGGAATCAAATCCAGATGATGTGGGTTTTGGTGTGCCTCAAAATAGATTTAAAAATGAAGAAGTCCTTGAGGAGTGGGATAAGTTAGTGAGCTATTTGTCTCAGGAGCATAGAATGCAGTTGAAAGGTTTGTTACTACAGTATAAGGACATATGTAAGAATTAGATGGGGAGGACTAATGCTGTTGTACATGAAGTAGATGTAGGGACAACTGCTCCAATAAAACAACATCCCTATCAGTTTAATCCTTTCAAAGCCAGACAGGTCCAGATGGACGTGGACACCATGCTCGATGAGGATATCATCGAACCAAGCCAGAGCAAGTGGAGTTCGCCGATCGTCTTAGTTCCCAAACTGGATTGGACTCAACGATTCTGCGTGGATTATCGGAAGGTCAACGCTGTTACAAAATCAGACTCATATCCAATTCCTAGATTGGAGGATTGTATCGAGAAAGTCGGACAAGCCAGTTACATCACCAAGTTGGACTTAATGTGTGGTTACTGGCAAGTACCTTTATCAGAGTCGACAAAAGAAATGTCTGCGTTTATAACCCCAAATGGGCGATATCAGTTTAAAGTGATGGCCTTTGGAATGAAGAACGCGCCCGTCACATTCCAAAGACTCATGAACAGAGTTGTAGCTGGGTTAACAGTCTATTTGGACGATGTAGTGATCTTTAGTAAGTCCTGGAAAGATCACACGGTACAGGTGGCAGACTACAAGAAGCAAAACTGGTGATAAACTTAAACAAAATGGAATTCGTGAAAGCAGAGGTGATGTTCTTGGGACATAACATCAGTCATGGAAAGTTTTCCTCACAGAATGCAAAGATTAAGGCCATCGAGGCATTTCCACGATCAGCCTCATAAAAGAGGTGCTTTAATTCTTCGGACTCAGCGGATTCTATCGGAAGTTTGTTCCAAACTTCAGCAGTGTAGTGGCATTGTTAACCGATTTGCTGAAGAAGAACATAAAATTTCGGTGGACTGAGCCATGCCTGGAATCATTCGACCATTTGAAAGCAATATTAACCACCAAACCAGCTTTAGCTACACCGAACTTTTCAAGACCTTTTAAAGTCACCATCGATGTTCGTGACATAGGAGTTGGAGTTGTCCTCCTCATCAGGAAGATGAGGATGGGAATTGAACTGTCAGTTGGTTACTTTTCAAAGAAGATCAACATCCACCAGAGGAAATACTCCACAACCGAAAAAGAACAGTCGAGTTTGGTACTAACCTTACAACATTTTAATGTGTATGTCATGAACAATGTGTCAGAGACGGTTGTGTATAAGGATCACAATCCATTTACATTCTTAGAACACTTTAAAGACAAGAATATGAGACTATTTCTTTGGAGTCTTATGTTACAGACTTTTAATTTAAAAATCATACATATTGGGGGTGGGAAGAATGTAATCGCAGATGCATTATTGCTGACTTAACTGATAAAGTTTGGATGAGATTTGTCTTTATTAAATGTTATACAGGTATATGGAAAGAAGTTAAGGTGGACTTATATTAAAGTTAACTGTCTGTTGGGATAATGTGTTCAAAAAGTAGAGAAAAAAATGAAGCCATCTTTTCATATGATGGTTCATTTTTTTCTGAAGTGGGGAGGTGTTATGAAGATGAGGGTGTACTGTACCTTTAAGAGAGTAAAAGCTAGCAGGGACAGCACCAAGTGTTTTTGATAAGACACAATGTAACACGTGCTCCAGTTATTGGGGTCGCTGGTTGCCTGGAAATGACAAAACAAATTCGAATTCGGCAAATCAGTTTAAATTACACCCCGAAAAATACCAAACTCCAATCAAGTTTGAATTGAATATATTGACAATCTTAAAAGCCAATGACACAATCTGATGCTTTGGGGTATAAGACTGGGGAAAATTGAACAGCTAGGAGGAGAACTGCCACCAGATCAACAGCTGTGGATTACTGGTCAGAACTCTCTGAGAGGTACCTGTCTAGAGAAGGAGTTCGCACAGAGAAAAGCCTCAACACTGAGCTGGAGAGCAAAGCTACTGACAAAGATAAAGAAAAGGTTCGACTGCTGGCTGGTTTAAAATTTGAATTTTTCTGTAAATCGTAATTGGGAGTTTTATCGGGCAAGTATTATAGAAGCAAAGATAACAGATAGGCTAGAGTAAGGAATTGTAAATAGTTGTTAGTTAATTATCCTCTGTAATAGTTTAAGAAATCAAGTTGTTACTTTTACTTTAACGTCTCGAATTTTCACAGATTACTGCACGGGATAAATCTTTTCTGGGTTGCTGGGTTAAAATAAGCAGGAGGGTTTACCCCGTGTCAGGACACTCCAGTCACAAGCCAATTTAAATCAAACCTGAACTGCCCTAACTGAGATCTGCAATAGGATCAGGGACAAGGGTCAAGCAGAAAAACCAAGGATAACCTGGTGACAGATATGGCCCAATGTAGAATTTTTATACACTCAGCTGTTGTGCCGATGAATGTGCATGTTATCCACTGTCAGGATCCTATGAAGAGTGATAGCTTGAAGAAAAACTTTAAACTTACAGTTTGCACCTGAAAGGACACCGTGACAAGAATTCACGTTTTAAGAAAGTCACTGTTTAAAGACACTAACATTCTCTTGACTAAATACTATATTCAAGGGTAAATTCTGCTTTAAAAACAGAACGTTACACTTTCGTTTTAACTCAAACAAGAAAGCTCACCTCACATATAGAGAAAACCTGGAGCAGTCACTCAAATCTCCTGCAATGAGTCCAAAGCAATGCTTAGTTTGTGAGACTTTACTTCTGTTCCTTTCCTTTGCCAGTCCAGTGAATTTCAGCGAAAGGTTTTTTCCCTGTAGTTCTACTTTCAAACAGCAGCTGGACAAATCTTCCAGCCTCCATCCAAATCTTCCAGCCTCCTCCCAAGTCTTCCAGCCTCCACCCAAATCTTCCAGCCTCCTCCCAAGTCTTCCAGCCTCCATCCAAATCTTCCAGCCTCCTCCCAAATCTGGACTTTCCAATTCACATGCATGTTCACACCTACATTTTGGCCAGGTACACCTCAGGCTAAGTCTCTCTGCCTCTCTTTCCCTCTCTCTGTCCCAAATCCTGGTAGACACTGACGTGCTCGCTGGATGTGGTAGCTTGCATCTCTCTTTCACTTTCTGAGGAGACGGCTTCTCAAATCTTAATTGCAGTTCAGCCCACACTTGATATCTTTGAACACTGGATGCAGAATGTGTGCTGGCACATCAGAGGACCGCCTCCTGGGTCTTGCTCATGGGGCCGGCCCAGGGGCCCAAAATGGAGTCCAAGCAGCAAGAGGTTGCAGGAGTCCTTCAGCTCGACTGCCTGCCCTCTTTATCCAATCACGGGTGACCTTGGAGAGGGAGTACAGAGTATCTACTGGCCTGCTTGGGACCTTTTGTAGGCCGTTGAGCAGCACAAGGGCTGCAGTGCTTTATTACTTTTGAATATGGCATTTTGATTTTGATTTGCATAAATTAATTTGAACCATTGATTTTAGATACAGTGACCCTTTGAAGGAATTGGCACCTTTTAATCATGCTAAATTTGGCTTTAATGATTTAATTCAGTTGAACTAGTTTCAAGAAAGCTTCCCATTGTAAGACATAGATTGGTAAAACAATAATGTGGGTTCTATATTTGAAGATAAAACTTTATACATGCAATAGTAACTCAGAGGCTGCATAGATATGTTTGAGCTGTAAGACTTTGTCTGTAATCTACCTCCAATCATGGGATTAGACACCACATCCTGTGTTGTAGTGGGCAGTGATGGAAGTTGAGAGGTGACTTAATTGAGACATATAAGCTAATCAGAGGGTTCGATAGGGTGGACAGTGCGAGCCTTTTTCCGAGGATGCTGAAGGATAGCCGTGGAAAATTCCAAACAAAATCAGAAATTTCTGGAAAAGCTCAGCAGGTCTGGCAGCATCTGTGGAGAAAAATCCGAGTTAATGTTTTAGTTCTGAGAAAGAGTCACTCATTGGTTAGGCCACTTTTGGAATACTGTGTGCAATTCTGGTCTCCCTCCTATCAGAAGGATGTTGTGAAACTTGAAAGGGTTCAGAAAAGATTTACAAGGACGTTGCCAGGGTTGGAGGGTTTGAGCAACAGGGAGAAGCTGAATTGGCTAGGGCAGATGGTATGAGGCTTGACACATTACAAAGCAACACTGCTGACTTTGTCTCTATATCTCTACCTGTCATCGGGAAATCAAGATTTTGGGTCCTGCCATATTATGTCGCCTTGCCCACCACATTTCCTGCTCTTGTTGGTTCCTCATCCAAAACAATGTGAGAATCCCTCTCCATCCCAAAGGACTAGGAGTGTATTTTTACAGTCTCGTTCAGAAGTTTCTAGTTTCTCTGTTCATTGAGAGATGCAGGTGGTGGAGGCAGAAATGCACATAAAAGGTACAAGAAAGTTCACAGACTCTCCCTGTCCGCCCTATCGAACCCTCTGATTAGCTTATATGTCTCAATTAAGTCACTTCTCAATTTTCATCACTGCCCACTACAACACAGGATGCGGTGTCTAATCCCATGATTGGAGGTGGATCACAGACAGAGTCTTACAGTTCAAACATGTCTACTGGCCAGAGGTTTAGAAAAAGATGGGATAGTTCCTTGTTGGCTCATGACAGCCTGAGAGGTCTCCTTCCATACTGTGTATATCCATATGTATATTATATATATATATATATACACACCATGGCCATACAAATCTTCCAATACTCTTCAACTGCTGTTGTAGCGTGGCTCACTCCTGTGCTTTTACTTTGCACAGAAGCCTTGACATAATTCTCCATGGGTTAATGTTGTCCAACAGAATACTCCTGAGGCGCTTCACGACAAAAGGAATATTATGCACCAAAGTGCCAACTGTAAGGCAAGCCATTAATTTTTCAGAATACTGCATAGCAAGTGTGATATATGTTAAAAAAAAATTGCCAATGCCGCTTGAAAATTTATCATGATTACCAGATGGAAGTTCATAAAAGGCACAGCCTCAATCCACATTGATTTAAAATGAACTGAGTAGCAATTTCCTAGCTAATGACTAGGGACAGTAGCACTCCCAGTATGAGACTGTCAGAAGAGAAATAAGTACCGTAAATTATACCTAGTGATTTACTTCCTTTGAATCAATCTATAAACCCAGACAAGCTTGAAGTAATTGTAGAACAGAGGATAAGACTCTTGTCCTAGAAATTAGGTTCATACATATGTTTTTCAAGCACTACACAGCCAACTAAGTATGCAAAATGGCCAACAGGAAGCACAACCACATTTCAGACATGAAGTACTCCTACACTGACCCCCCCTGTCATTTCAGGTATGAATAAATAAGAGGCCCACACTGATACATTAAGGATCTAATGCACACATGAGGTCCCTGGTCCAACAATGGAGTGCTCACTCAATGCCATCTTCTGATCGCCACTGCTGACAGAGATATCTCTGTGCCCTCTGCCCCCAAAGCTGTTGACATTAGATCGCTGCCCCGCCCCTCCTCAGCTCCTCTGGTTCCCAATGCCTCTCGCTTGCATCACTAAGCCATGTTCAGTCCAATTCATACTCCGCATCATCGAAAAGTGTGGCACTGGAAAAGCACAGCAGGTCAGGCAGCATCCGAGGAGCAGGAGAGTCGATGCTTTGGGCCTCAGCTCTTCATCAGGAAGGGCTTCATCTGATCTTCAGCATCTGCAGTCCTCACTTTCTCCTCCTCACACTCCGCATATCTCCTCACATCCAGGACCCAATTAATGTGAGAGTCTGAGATACAACACCCACTCCCCTCACCACAGACACACGTGCGCATGCACACACACACACACACACACACGCAAACACACACAGACATACACACACACATACGCACAATAACACACACATACACAATAACACATACACACACAATAACATACATACATGTATGTGCACACACACACGGACAATAACACATACAAGCATATACACACAATAACACACACACATACACACATACACACATACAATAAATACTCATACACACACAAAAATACACATGCACATGCACACACAATAACACACATGTACACACACACATCATTCAAAAGTAGACATTCCTAGTCTTTCCAGTTGCGGGGTTTCTTAACTCAGTTAAGACGATAGTTATATTTCTCCTCACTTTTGGTCCACTTGAGGTTCAATGAGTTAAAACCCCCAATTTCCATCTGTCAACTGTCCATTTTGGATGAACATTGTTCTACTTTGCTGCTGCTGAATTATTGAACTGAGTTTTGCAGCCAATGAAATGACAGCACTCACTGTTGATCTCAAACAAAGTTGGCGACAAAGATCTAACGATCTCTGTGGCCCAGAGTTCCCATTTTCCAATGTCAGCTTAACCTCTCAACCAATGAAAGGGATCTTCAGGGTCCAGAGACAGTGATGTCATCAAGCAGGACAAGCACCAATCATATTAAAGTATTCTCACGGACAGCAAAACCAGCGTGGAAAAGACATCTATTATCCTTTATTTGCAATTAAATCTTACAGCCAGGCAAACAAACAATTGGAATACATAGGCAGAATTATGAGAGAGGCCATTTCTGAAAAAAAATTTCATTACAGGATGAGTACATCACTGGCTGGGCCAGCATTTATTGCCCATCCCTAATTGCCCAGAGGACCGTTAAGAGTAAACCACGTTGATGTGAGTCTTGAGTCACATGTAGACCAGACAAGGATGGTAATTTCCTTCCCTAAAGGACATTAGTGAACCAGATAGGCTTTTTCCCAACCAATCAATTCATGGTCATCATTCGACTTTTAATTCCAGATTTTTATTGAATTCTAACTCCATTATCTGCCATGGCAGGATTCAAACCTGGGTCCCCAGAACTTTATCTGAGTCTCTGGATTAACAGTCCAGTGATAATACCACTAGGCTATTGCCTCCTCCATTTTATTATCATAAGCAAACAACTTATATCATAAGCAAGCAAAAAAAAAATCAAACATGAGTTGTTTTTTGTCGTAATGGAAAAATTTGAAAACTGTAAATACAGTTTAACAGAGGAAATAAGACTGTTCAGCAATGGTTAGAAGCTTCATACACTGCGAGGGGTGTAAATTCTGGACCAACAATTTACAGTGGAGTAGATAATGTGAAAGTACAAGTTCTTATCAAATTTATAATTGATTTTCAGTCTAGGAGATTGCAAGCAGTATTCCCTCTGCAGTGACCTGAAATTATCAACAGCAGCTTCTGAATTTCCACATTTACCTGCCTACGTGCATATCCACATATCACTGACAGTTACCATCAGAGTCAGAGTCATAGAGATGCACAGCATGGAAACAGACCCTTCAGTCCAACTCGTCCATGCTGACCAGATATCCCAACCCAATCTAGTCCCACCTGTCAGCACCTGGCTCATATCCCTCTAAGCCCTTCCTATTCATATACCCATCCAGATGCCTTTTAAAGTTGCAATTGTACTAGCCTCCATCACATCCTCTGGCAGCTCATTCCATACACATTCCACCCTCTGAATGAAAAAGTTGTCCCTTAGGTCTCTTTTATATCTTTCCCCTCTCACCCTAAGCCTATACCCTCTAGTTCTGGACTTCCCCCACCCCAGAGAAAAGATTTTGTCTATTTATCTTATCCATGCCCCTCATGATTTTATAAACTTTCAGCCTCCGATACTCCAGGGAAAACAGCCCCAGCCAATTCAGCCTCTCTCTATAGCACAAATCCTCCAACCCTGGCTACATCCTTGTAAATCTTTTCTGAACCCTTTCATGTTTCACAACATCTTTCCGATAGGAAGGAGACCAGAATTACACGCAATATTCCAACACTGGCCGGTTGCAATGCCGGTTGCTTGAATTCCATATTAGAGTTCTAGCTGGTAACATCACTGGGACAGCTACATCGATGTGTGGACTATTTCGCCCCCATTAAATCAATTGAAGGGCCTCAGCAAAAGAGGAGGGGCATGGAACTAATTGGATCATATTTTCAAAGAGCCAGCGCAAACACAATGGGCTGAATGGTCATCTTCTGCACTGTCAGATTCTGATGGATTAAAATAAATGACACCTTTACAGCTGGTTTAGATAAAAAAGAGTTTGTCCCCTGAAGAATAATACGGAGGCCCAAAGCACTCCAGATACAGGTGTCCCCTGCCTTTTGAAAGTTCGCTTTATGCCACTTCACTTTTACGAAAGACCTATATTAGTACCCGTTTTCGCTAACCGAAAGAAATCTGAAGAGGATTTTCGCTTTTGCGAAAAAAGGCAGAATCTTTCCCATAGAAATGCTTCGTTGCTTTGTGCCATTTCGGCTTACAAAAGTTTTCAAAGGAATGCAATTCTCTTGGATAGCGGAGGAACTCTGTTATAGGCCCAAGGTCTCATAGTAGTGGAGCAGCCATAGTTATTTGAGATTATTTGCACAGCGTAAGATGGAGCCATGTTTGCCTGACTGCAGCTCTTGACTTGGAAGGTCTAGTGCCTAGTCTCTGGCCTGGGACGGGGCTGATAATCATGCTGCATGCAGACTGGAAGGCAGTAGCAACAGTAGTCCTGAGAGAGCGAGGCTCATGATCGCAGGAACACTGTGCAATTTGGGACAAGAGCAGGGTGAGGTGTGGCGTGAGTGGAAGGACATCATGGCAGATGTGGACTGGGAGGAGTCTAGGAATGTGGTCATGAGAGGTCATTCACTCAAAGCCCATTCACTTCTACACTGTTAAAAATGCGGCCCAATATCAGAAAGTAAATCTAGTTACATCAATCTTAATTGAGCATAGGTTAAGTGTGTTGGGGGTGAGGTTACCACCATCTGTATTGGGAGGACAACAAAGTGGAACGGGGATTGCTTGAACCTGACAGTGTACAAGGTCTCCATGAGGCCTGGAAATTATGAAAGCGGGTTCACAAGAGACATGAGACCCACGTACAAAAAGTGCAAGATGGAAAAACGCATGAAAATCCCCAGAAATTACATCCTTCTGGAAACCAATGAGCTGGGGAAGAGGCCAAGCCAGGAAAAGCTCCAGTACCTTTCCTTGAATTTTACAATTCGTACTGAATTGGATAGTTGCCAGTGAATCACCTCAGAGCTGAAAGCAGCCTTGCATAAAGTGATGTGGAGCTATGAAATGCTTACACTGCTTTTGGCTGCCCAATTGAAATTTTAAAAAGGTGCATTTATTCATAAAACATAACTTGTTCCATTAGCACACTGTCCAGATGTCATCCATTTCTCATTCAACGTTCCTAATATGAGCAACTAGAATGTAGTGGAGGATATTTTCTATTTGTAAATCACTTTGGCACCAATTTTACCACCAAGGCAGGAATGTGCAATGAACAAGCATGGGAGAAAGTGAGGACTGCAGATGCTGGAGGTCAGAGTCGAGAGTGTGGTGTTGGAAAAGCACAACAGGTCAGGCAGCATCCGAGGGGCAGGAGAGTTAACATTTCAGGCAAAAGCCCTTCATATGCGACCCTTTATTGTGGGATCATCCCTCTGGCATTAGACTGTCCCACAGAGGGAAACATCTTTTTGACACCTCTCCTGTCAAGCCTCAGAATTTTGACTTGGAGAAAGTGAGGGCTGCAGATGCTGGAGACCAGAGTCGAGAGTGTGGTGCTGGAAAAGCACAGCAGCTCAGGCAGCATCCGAGGAGCGGGAGAGTCGGCATTTTGGGCTGAAGTCTTGATGAAGGGCTTTTGCCTGAAATGTTGACTCTCCTGCTGCTCAGATGCTGCCTGACCGGCTGTGCTTTTCCAGCTCCACGCTCTCGATAATGAACAAGAAAGAACGAATGACATCTGTGGACATTTAGGCCTGTCCACTATTCATGGTAATCTTATTCTGGGTTTTGTGAGCAGACCCATGTGCAGTAGACTCTCATTGATGACTTGAGAGCCTAATTTAGAATTGAAACAGAGGAGGGCACCCAGAGCTCAGGTCTCTGCGTTGCAAAGGAAAGCTAGTGATGGCTTCAAGGATGGGCAGGCCTCTCTCCAAGTGCATGCACGTATCCCTGGGAATTCTGCCAGCAGAAGAAATGAGTAGGTGAACTGTTTCCAGATCAGGTGGACTCCATCCCAGAGTTCTGAAGGAAATAGTTGAGAAGATTGTGGAGGAGTTGGTGGTAATTTTTCAGGAATCACTGGAGTCAGCGAGGGTCCCAGAAAACAGTAAACTGGTTAATGTAACTCTCCTGTTTAAGAAGGGAACGCGGCTGAATAGTTTGACCTTGGTCACTGGCAAGATTTTCCAGTCCGTTGTTAAGGAAGAGATAGCTGAGTACTTGGAAGTGCATAGTTAATCTGTGGAATGCATTGGCATAGAAGGCTATGGAGGCCAGGTCTTTGAGAGTATTTGAGAGAGAGATAGATTTGCTCTTGATTAGTAGAGGGATCACAAGTTATGGGGAGAAGGCAGTAGAATGGGGTTGAGAAATGTATCAGCCATGTTTGAATGGTGCAGCAGACTTAGAATAGAATCACAGAATCCCTACAGTGTGAAAGCAGGCCATCCAGCCCATACCAACTCTGCAAAGAGCAGCACACCCCCAATCCTTTCCCCCTACCCCTGCATTTACCATGGCTAATCCACCCAGTCTGCAGAACCCCTGAACACTATGGGCAATTTAGCATGGCCAATTCACCTAATCTGCACACCTTTGGAGTATGGGAAGAAACCAGAGCACCCAAAGAAAACCCACGCAGACACGGGAAGAATGTACAAACTCAACACAGACAGTTATCCAAGGACGGAACTGAACCTGGGTCCCTGATGCTGCGAGGCAGAAGTGCTAACCACTGAGCCATCATACCATCCTCAAAGAGATTTGAATGAAAGGGCACCCAGCATAAGCTTAATGGCTTAATTCTGCTTCTACATCAATGGTCTAATGGTGTTATGGTTACCCTGAGGTCCGTGATCATGTCAAGCAAATCATGTCACAGGGTGGCACGGTGGCTCAGTGGTTAGCACTGCTGCCTCACAGTGCCAGGGACTCAGGTTCGATTCCACCCTCAGGTGACTGTCTGTGTGGAGTTTGCACATTCTCCCCGTGTCTGCGTGGGTTTCCTCTGGGTGCTCCTGTTTCTTCCCACAGTCCAAAGGTGTGCATGCCAGGTGAATTGGTCATCTAAATTGCCCATTGTGTTAGGTACATTAGTCAGAGGGAAATGGGTCTGGGTGGGATACTCTTCAGAGGATCGGTGTGGACTTGTTGGGCCGAAGGGCATGTTTCCACACTGTAGGGAATCTAATCTAATCTGAATTCTTCAATGATCTAACCAGCTTTGAAATATGTGAGCAAAGGCTAAATGCACCTCGGCTTTGTACAGTCACTCTGTCTTGTCAAGTGGTCTTCATTCACACCATCTACTTCACTATCATCAGCTCCACTACTTCATTAACTTGCACATCCTCTTGTCCTCACCTGTTGCTGCAGCTCTCCACTGGCACACACTGTAATCCTCATGCATCATTAAGTTGTCCTGAAATGGTGCCAGCAGGAATTCCTCATATATATGTCAGGTACAATCAAGATTCCTGTGATGGATTGCCATCATCACCAAATTCATCAGATGTACATGACACCTTTATGTCATTCAGTGGGTAATCCCGAAAGACCTACGTCAGTAGAGAACTTTAGGAGCATAAGATTTAGTACAATACTCTCACTTGTGAAAGAAAAGTAACTGCTTTGATCATTTTCAGTCCAACTGCCTTGACATGGATCCATGTGCTTTTGACAAAATTCTTATTTGAAAATGTCTTCTATTTAACCTCAGAATGAAGTTTCTCTAGAATGCTGGCAAAATGAAAAGCAACTTACTGCTAGTAAATGATCATGTGACTAGATTGCTATGGAGATAAATAACAGTGGAAAAGAAAAGGGCAACATTTATAGGGGCCAGTTCCATGTTCAAGCAGATCAGTTTTAAGTTTCAGAACAAGTAGGGTGCAGGCACGATACCAAATCTTAGCTAATGTTGCACGTTCCTAAAAATGCTCAAAAAGGAATCTTTAATAATGAGTTAAACTTCTGGTATAGCCAAGGGGAGAGAGGGATAAATGCAGAACTCCAGGGATAAAGAATTGTTGAATCGGGAGAGTCCTGACCTGACACTAGAGTCTCTGCGGTCAGTGGGAAGTTTACAACCACAGGACAATTACCAGAAGTTAATGTGCAGTCCCAACGTTGCAATATGAATCTTAGGGTACTCGGACAAATATTTAAATATTTTAATGTTTGATGAACATCTGACTTAACAATATTGAGGGTACAAGTGAAATGGAGAAAAAATATAGAAGATTAGATTTACAAAGGCCAAATTTAAATTATAAGTAACTGCATTGCTCGTGCTTTTAATATCTTCACTGTAGCTGACTATTTAAGATACCGTGCATTTATTAAGTCTGAATTCGCACAACACCAGGTTATAGTCCAATAGGTTTATTTGAAATCGCACATTTTCAGAGCACTTCCCCTGATGAAGGAGCAGCGCTCCGAAAGCTTGTGATTTCAAATAAACCTGTTGGTCTATAACCTAGTGTTGTGTGATTTCTGATTTTGTTCCCCTCAGTGCAACACCAGCACCCCCATATCATGTGTATTAGTAGTCAGTTTTTTTTGATGAAGAAAAGGTTTCTTTCTTTTAATGATTATTTTGTTTTACAGATTTTTAAAAAATTAGAACAATACATTAGAAAATTAGAAAAATGACATCAAATCAATTCTGATATTCAATGAAAGAATGTGTTATTGAGGATGCAGAATTATTTTTGACATAATGTCGCAAGTATTATTAAATCACAACATTTATGATCCTATTTGAAAGCTAATGCAGTTAGAAATGAAAAAATGATTAATTTGGAGTAAATGCCATCAGTATTTAATTCAGCTAAAAGATTATTAACTCACCTCAAGCTGTAACCTTATTATCTCTACCAAATCCGTTGTGAAACTTTCCTTTATTGGTCAGAGTATTGAGTACAGGAGTTGGGCGGTCATGTTGCAGCTGTACAGGACATTGGTTAGGCCACTGTTGGAATATTGCGTGCAGTTCTGGTCTCCTTCCTATCTGAAAGATGTTGTGAAACTTGAAAGGGTTCAGAAAAGATTTACAAGGGTGTTGCCAGGGTTGGAGGATTTGAGCTATAGGGACAGGCTGAACAGGCTGGGGCTGTTTTCCCTGGAGTGTCGGAGGCTGAGGGGAGAGGTTTACAAAATTATGAGGGGCATGGTTAGGATAAATAGACAAAGTGTTTTCCCTGAGGTCGGGGAGTCCAAAACGAGATGGCATAGGTTTAAGGTGAGAGGGGAAAGATATAAAAGAGACTTAAGGGGCAACCTTTTCACACAGAGGGTGGTACGTGTATGGAATGAGCTGCCAGAGGATGTGGTGGAGGCTGGTACAATTGCAACATTTAAGAGGCATTTGGATGGGTATATGAATAGGAAGGGTTTGGAGGGATATGGGCCGGGTGGTGGCAGGTGGGACTAGATTGGGTTGGGTCATCTGGTCGGCATGGACGGGTTGGACCAAAGGGTCTGTTTCCATGCTGTACATCTCTATGACTCTATGTATGGATCAAGCAAAACCAGTTTATAATTCTTATGGAAGGATTTGCTTTACCACATCTTATCCTGATCATTCAAAAAGACAAGAAAATTGTGAAAGAATTTGTGTGGTTTTGGGACTATAGGATTTTAACTGGCAGTGCATTTTTTGATGGTGAGGGAGGAGTAGAGTTGTGAAGAAGAATTTGTAAATTAACATCTTTGCTCTTTGGTTCAACTTTTGACCATCATTTGCTCTCTCCAAATGTGGCCCAGTGCCAGATTTTTATTTTATATTCTGGCTGTGAAGATCCTTGGGGATTACATTAAAGGTGCTATATAAACGCACCTGCCAAGCAAAGAGGAACATCAATCTGGATGTGATTTTTTTTTCTAAAATATTATAGAGCAGCGTATTGCACCGCACAATAAATAATGGTGAAATGAAAAGGAAGCACGTCATTTCTATTTATTGGCAGCATAATTGCTACAAAATGGCAAGGTCTAATTTCAATTTATCGTTGGCTGATTTATGTGGAAATCCAGTTAATGGCCAGGACACTTGCGACTGCAGCAATTGACATTTTAAATGTGAACTGTTTTGCACTGAGTGCACTAAATAGTCAAACACACATACAATGCATAGAATTCAATGAGGATAGAGAGAATTGGCAAAGGAATGGTCGAAGACAGAAGAATCAACACTGTACAAGCCTTAAACATTGTAAAAAAAAAGTCATGTATTAACTAATAGAATGCTTGGATACACTGCAAGAAATAAGAACTCTTTTTGATTTCACACTATTAATAAAGAATCTCATTTTGTTTTCTTAATGGGCCGAATGACCTTACTTCCATTCATTTCTTAGGGTCTTAAATTCTTCAAAAGTACTTCAAAAAGCACTTGGACACACTCAGTAAGGACATGCAGCGTGTCAGTGAGAATCTGTCTTCTAACCTTATTCTTTAGTTGAATTGGAAGCACAAATTGGGCACGTGTATCACAGCAATTAAACTTAAAATAAGTACTGACAGGTGTCTCTTGGTTGTATTGTTGAGATAAAGTTAAAAATCACATGACACCAGGTTATAGTCCAATAGGTTTATTTGAAAGTACAAGCTTTCAGCGCGCTGCTCCTTCATCAGGTAGCTAGTGGGGCAGGGTTATAGGACCCATTATAAGGTGGCACGGTGGCTAGCAGTGCTGTCTCACAGCACCAGGGACCTGGGTTCGATTCCAGCCTTGGGCAACTGTCTGTGTGGAGTTTGCATGTTCCACCCGTGTCTGCGTGGGTGTTCTCCAGTTTCCTCCCACAATCCAAAGATATGCAGGCTAGGTGAATTGGCCATGGGAAGTTGTATGGGCGCTTGGTGGCTCAGTGGTTAGCACTGCTGCCTCACAGCATCAGGTCCCAGGTATCGATTCCAGCCTAGGGTGACTGCCTGTGTGGAGTTTGCACCTTGTCTGCGTGGGTTTCCTCTGGGTGCTCTGGTTTCCTCCCACAGTCCAAAGATGTGCAAGTCAGTTGAATTGGCCATGCTAAATTGCCCATAGTGTTAGGTGCATTAGTCAGAGGGAAATGGGTCTGGTTGAGTTACTCTGCAGAGGGTTGGTGCGGACTTGTTAGGCCGAAGGGCCTGTTTCCACACTGTGGGGAAATTAAAAATTACATGTAGTGTTCGGGGATATGTGGGTTAAGGGCATTAGTCAGGGGTAAATGTGGAATAATAGGGTCAGGGAATAGGTCTGCATGGGTAACTTTGTGGAGGGTTGGTGTTGACCTGTTGGGCCGAAGAGCCTGTTTCCACACTGCATGGATTCTAAATTTGAAAGGTTATTGTGAAGATTTACAACACACTGGGCAGAGCCTACTTTTGTGGTTTGTTAGTGAGGATGCAGAGAGCAACAAGTGAAAAGACGTCAAATGTAAGAGGAATGATGGCTGAGAAAAGATGAGTGACACTCAAGGTCTGCAGCAACATTTCTCTGCTCTGACTCTATTTGAATACTTCTTGCTTGGTATGAACTGGGGGCAGGAGTGGGGGCGGAGACGTGTGGAGAATTGCTGAGCACGCTGGGGTTTCAGGTATCAAGGATACTGACACAAAAAACCAACAAAGTCAAAGAAAGCTAAATCACAAGCATTGAAAGGGAGTTGTGACAATACAATGGCTTTAAGAAGTGTATTTTATCCTTTTTTTTTGAAGAGAGGTTTGAAGGCAAAGGTACAGAGCTGTCTATTGAAAGCCCTTAAAGTAAACAGCTTGTGAGTTCTTGGGTTTTTTATAAGCAGAAACAATAGAAGCATCCTGAATGGGTGGTGTAGGCTCCTCAGAACCAGAATGTTAAGGTTTTTCAGCAGCAATTGTTGCTGGGATCTTGAATCTGGGTTTGGAATGCTCTCTTCCTGCTACTCCCTCTCTTTCAGAGCTTTCTCATTATGTTTTTTTGTCCTGAACTGGAGAATTGCCAATGTAACAATTTATTTCACTAAATTTGTCTTTTATCAAGGGTGCATTTATGTGATTTTACCATATTGGAACAGCTAATTGCCAATAGATACTATATCTATTATTTCGTTAAGTTTTCCAGTAGCGTTAAGTAATTCCAATTTCTTATTTCTTTTATTGTATTTTAACTAGTGCATGAATAAAGTTTGTTTTGCTTCAAGCCTGGTAGTTTGACCAATTGAATTGTATCCAGAACGCAACAACGAGCCTTTAACATGAAAAAGTGTAAGAATCTATTTTATATTTTGAGGGGGTCTAGTCTGGTCCATAGCAGCCCTCCAGCCAATCCTAGGGCTGTCAAATCTGCCTCTCCCTCCATCATTGCCTCAAAGTTCATGTCCCTAGTTGCTTATCAGATGTTCCAGTTTGGGGGTAGGGTGTGTGTCAGATTTCCCAAACTACTTGTGATCAAGTGATTTTGAACTCTAATGTGCAGTTCAGACTGAGAGCGAACAGCTGTGCGGTCTCTTTAAATCGTTGCAATTTTGTTTTCAATGATGGACGTAGCCAAAATTCTGTGGATTAAAATGGTACCCACCCCACTGTCAAGGATCTCTCAACCTTCTCCCCTACCCCACTCCTTCCCCGTCCCCCGACAACTACCACAGGTTCCTCAGCAACATCCCTGAAATCCAACAGTCCCATCCTACCGTCTCAGCACAACCTAAAAGCAGGGCACCCTTCAACCTGATTTACATGTGTGACAGGAAAACATGGTGGAAGCAGAGTCATTAAGGACATATAAGTGATTGCTGGACATGCACATGGACAGCAGTGAATTGAAGGGAGTGTAGGTTAGGTTATTTTAGATTAGGATTAATTCCTGGGAAGCATAGGATTTAGAAAATTGTGGTCAAGACTGACTCAGCATAATAAGATTAGATTAGATTAGATTACTTACAGTGTGGAAACAGGCCCTTCGGCCCAACAAGTCCACACTGACCTGCCGAAGCGCAACCGACCCATTCCCCTACGTTTACCCCTTTACCTAACACTACGGGCAATTTAGCATGGCCAATTCACCTGACCTGCACATCTTTGGACTGTGGGAGGAAACCGGAGCACCGATGGGCGGCACGGTGGCACAGTGGTTAGCACTGCTGCCTCACAGCGCTAGAGACCCGGGTTCAATTCCCGCCTCAGGCGACTGACTGTGTGGAGTTTGCAAGTTCTCCCCGCGTCTGCGTGGGTTTCCTCCGGGTGCTCCGGTTTCCTCCCACAGTCCAAAGATGTGCAGGTCAGGTGAATTGGCCATGCTAAATTGCCCGTAGTGTTAGGTAAGGTGTAGATGTAGGGGTATGGGTGGGTTGCGCTTCGGCAGGTCGGTGTGGACTTGTTGGGCCGAAGGGCCTGTTTCCACACTGTAATGTAATCTAATCTAATCTAATAACTAAATTAAATGAAGCTAAATGGACCAGCTGATATAAGTTTAAAACAGAAAATGTTAAAATGTAAGAGATGCAATAGAAGGATTGTTTTACTCCAAAGTTTGGCTTAATTTTCCAACTGAAGGTAGTGAAAGTTCATTCAAAGTAAGATTGGATTAAACACTGAGGCAGTGGAAGGATAAAGTGCCACAGGCTAAATGGTGTGTTCTTGTCCTGAACTGATCTACGTTAATGAATTGGACGGATGCTATGCCAAAGCTAACAATGATATTTCAAGAATGCCATTCATTGCCAATGGGTCTCACCCATATAATAGTGAATGGGCAAAATGCCATTGTCAGTAAATAGTTATGGCACTGTAATGGACTGAGCTACTGCTGGAGCAAAGCAAATTTATCTTCTCTGAGAGGTTTCACTTATGTTTCCTGGTTCATGCTTTCTGCTCATTCTTTGTTTTTTACAATTGCTCTGGATAGGAAGGAATTAAATAGAACATAGAAAAGAACATAGACAAGTACAATACCGAGCAGGCCCTTCAGCCCACAGTGTTGCGCCGAGGCTTATCCCTAATCTAAAATAAAATAACCTAACCTAAGCACCCCTCAATTCACTGCTGTCCATGTGCATGTCCAGCAGTCGCTTAAATGTCCCTAATGACTCTGCTTCCACCAACATCACTGGCAATGCATTCTATGCGCTCACAACTCTCTGTGTAAAGAATCTACCTCTGATGTCTCCTCTATACCTTCCTCCTAATACCTTAAAACTATGACCCCTTGTGCCAGTCAATCCTGCCCTGGGGAAAAGACTCTGGCTATTGACTCTATCCATATCTCTCATTGTCTTGTATACCTCGATCAAGTCACTTCTCTTCCTCCTTCTCTCCAGAGAGAAAAGTCCGAGCTTCATCAACCTTTCTTCATAAGGGAAGCCCTCCAATCCAGGCAGCATCCTGGTAAACCTTCTTTGCACCCTCTCCAAAGCCGTTGCATCTTTCCTATAACAGGGTGACCAGAACTGGACATAATATTCCAAGTGTGGTCCCAGCAGGATTTTGGAGAGCTGCCACACAACCTCGTGGCTCTTAAACTCAATCCTCCGTTAATGAAAGCCAAAACACCATATGCTTTCTCAACAACCCTATCCACTTGGCTGGTAACGTTGAGAGATCTATGCACTTCAACACCAAGATCCCTCTGTTCCTCCACACTGCCAAGAATCCTGTCTTTAATTCTAGATTCAGCATTCGAGTTTGGCCTTCCAAAATGCATCACTTTGTATTTATCCAGGTTGAACTCCATCTGCTATTTCTCAGCCCAGCTCTGCATCCTGTCAATGTCGCATTGCAGCCGGCAACAGCCCTAAATACTATCAACAGTACCTCCAACCTTTGTATCCTTGGCAAACTTACTAACCCAGTCCTCGACCTCGTCATCCAAGTCATTTATAAAAACTACAAAGACCAGAGCCCTGCAGGACACCACTCACCACTGACCTCCAGGCAGAATACTTTCCATCTACAATCACTCCCTGCCTTCTGTCAGCCAAACAATCCTGAATGCAGAGAGCCAAATCTCCCTGTATCCCATACCTCCTGACTTTATGAGTGAGCCTACCATGGGGAACCTTATCAAATGCCTGGTTGAAGTCCATATACAATCAGGTCCTCCCAATAAGGAATTGAACCCCAGTCTCTCACATAACAGGCAGGGATACTCACCACTATGCTACTGAGAACAGTGGTTACCGTATTGAGGAAAGAATTAACACTAATACGATGGAGGTTTTGTTACATTCATTCAGCTAACAGTGTTCTATGTTGATAACAACACCCATTTCTCCATGGCAGGATGAAAGACCTGGCCTTTTGCCACTATGATTATGGGCACAGCTTCCTACTGGAGAGGTTGGTCTGGGTGGCTCAGTGGTTAGAACTGATGCCTCACGGTGCTTGGGACTTGGCTTCAATTCCACCCTTGAGCGACTGTCTGTGTGGAGTTTGCACATTCTCCCCACATCTTCATGAGTTTCCTCTGACAGTCCAAAGCTATGCAGGTTAGGGTGGTTAAGGCGTGTTAAATTACTCACAGCATCCAGGGATGTGCAAGGTGGTTTGATTAGCCATGCAGGACTACAGGGTTTGATGCTCTTTGGAGGGCCAGTGTGGAATTGATGGGCCAAATGGCCTGCTTCCACACTGTAGGGATTCTATGAATATAAATGTTAGTCATGTCACTGAACTAATGGTTAAAGGTGTCTACGGGAGCAGGTTTGGGTGAATGCTGGAGGAAGTGCATTTGCTCTACAAAGTCTAATTCCTAAAGCATTGGTATCACCAGATGGCTGTGCCAATTCAAAAATCCGCCAAAGTTCTATTTTGTTTGAGTTATTAGAGATCCTCAAAAAAAAATAACTAGCAGTTTAG
Source organism: Chiloscyllium punctatum (assembly GCF_047496795.1). NCBI lineage: Eukaryota > Metazoa > Chordata > Chondrichthyes > Orectolobiformes > Hemiscylliidae > Chiloscyllium > Chiloscyllium punctatum. The sequence goes on along the minus strand of NC_092749.1, from coordinate 99,473,101 downwards.
GAATGCTTTAAGCAAAAAAAAAATGTGCACCCGCATTCAATGGCATTATTCTGACTGCTACATTAAAAGAATGATTTGGGGAATTGTCCTAGTGTGGATTCAGCACAGAATTTATTATTAAAATATAAATGCCAAGGGAAAGTAGAGAGAGATAGAGGTTCCCTCTGAAACTTAACAGGTCTTATATACACTGGGACTCCCTCAGTACTGCATGGAGTATCAGTATTGACTTTGTGCTTGATTCTGATGTCTTATTTAGTTTAATAATCTACTGTCTGAAGATGTGTATGATGTGCTGCCTTCCGAATGAAGGTGCTTTTGTTCTACCTATTATATAAAATTTCAGGCTATTGTAAAGACTGCGTCTGTTTAGTTTTGTGCTTTATAGAACTGTTGACTGAAATGACAAACATTTGTTTGAAACCTGAGGATTCGCAAGCGAAAGCTTTTGCAAGTGATTAATTTTTTTTGTGAGCCTTGTTCGGGTAGCTGTGGGGTCCAACGACATGCAGACAACAGGAGCTGAGGTGTTGTTCCCAAGTGAAGCAATGGTTGCGGACTAGGGATCGATTATCAATTACCAAGTGTCCTCTGCCAGCCAACATGGGTTGTGAACAAGACAAGAGAGGAACCAACCATGAAGAAGAGAAGAGAAACCAGCAGGTCTGCAGCAGTCAGAAAATTCTCTCTCAGTGCTCTGCAATAAGCCACTTTAACCCTGAAGAAAACCAATTTATCTTATCTTCAGCAGATGCTGCAAGTTCTGACTTTGAGTTGGATAATTCAGAGACCATTCATAAATAAAGCCAGCTGTGCCTTTTGGAAATTAGTGAAAGCATTGAAAAAAGTGAAGATTGAGGAGAAACATTTGGATCGGCAAAAATCAACAGATCTTTGGTACAAGGACTATGGAACTGATTTTCCTGTTTCCTCTCTACCATGTGTGTTTATCATCCCTACTTTTGTTGGTGTGTGTGTGTCTGTGTGTATCTGTGTTGGTGTGTGTATGTCTGTGTGCATCTGAGTGTGTGTGTGTGTGTCTGCGTGCGTGTGTGCCTGTGTGTGTATGTTTGTGTGATGTGTGTATCTATATGTATATATGCATGTGTCTGCGTGTGTATGTATGTTTATGTGTGTGTCTGTGAGTGCATGTTTGTATGTGTGCGTCTATGTGTGTGTCTGCGTGTCTGTCTGTGTATCTGAGCATGTGTGTGTGTGTGTGTTTGCCTGTGTATGGGTGTGAACGTGTATCTGTGAGTGTTGTGTCTGTGTGTGTCTATGTGTATCTGTACGTGTGCCTATGTGCGTGTGTGCATCTATGCCTGTGTGCGCGTGCCTGAATGTATGTGTATGTCTGTGTGTGTCTGTGTTTGTGTGTGTGTGTTGCCTGTGTGTATCAGTGCGTGTGTTTATGTGACTATGTCTATGTGTGTGCGTGCATACATGTTTCTGTGTGTATGTGTAAGGGAAAGTTTACAAAGGGTTTAGAGTTTTAATTGTTTTCAGTTTAATTCAATCTAATTTAACTTAGTTCCCAGGAATAAAGAGTGATTCTTGCTAACTACAGATTTCTGTCAACCCAGGTCTAAAAGTTCGGTAGTTTGTGGTTTTCTTTTTGAAACTCTACCTTTTATGACAACTCTGGGTACAGCAGGGCTTGATTTCCAGTGTGTGCTCCCGTGAGTCATGACACTATGTTTTCTATGTGTTTGTTTTGAATAATTGGCTGAGTGGGGCAGTTAGGATCTGCCATTAGAGTTGGGATGGTCTGCAGTACAAGTTGCAATCCCATTCATTACTGGCTAACACCTCCCCTACTCCAACACACCCCACCTTAAATGTCAAATTTCCAAACCCCAGTATTGAAGCTTTGATTTCTCCACCATAACAGTATCCTTTCATTTCCTACCCCTTGACAATGGCACAAATCCTACTCCCACCCCCATTGACTAGGACACAGAGTCCCAACAGATGACTGGCCAGGACTCTGATTGGACTCCATGCAACTCCCTGATTAATTGAATTGAATTGAATTGAATGAGCTTTATTGCACTCAATGACTCTGTGAGTACAGTGAAGAGTTTGCAAGTGGCCACTTACGTCACCATCCCAGGTACGAAGGTACCTAGGTGCAGATTCTTCAGGACAAATTCCTTGGAAAAAATATAGAAAGTCTGGCATCATAGACCTCCAAGAATATAAAATCACAGAAATAAATTAGAAAAACATAAAGAAATATAAGTTCAGAATAGCAACCTTTCTACTAGTGGTATAATTGAAAAAAAAATTAAAATAGAATGAAATTAGTCCATTTCACGAGTCTGGGCTCAAGGCTCAGTGATCTACTGAGTGTTATTACCAGATCTACAGACCCAGATTAATGATCCCCTGAGTGTTTGTAGCAGACCTATAGACCCAGATTAATGATCCCCTGAGTGTTTGTAGCAGATCTATAGACCCAGATTAATGATCCCCTGAGTGTTTGTAGCAGACCTATAGACCCAGATTAATGATCCCCTGTGAGTTTGTACTGGATCTGTAGGATTGACTACTATCACCTACCCAGACAGTGATGAGGCAGAGTTCTTGATGAACCCAAGCAGACAATTGACCATGTTCAAGCCCCAGGACTGTGATTGGATACTGCCCTTGACTGACTGTGCTGGGCTTTCTGAAGTGACAGCAGCCCCTTTTTGACTTGACATGGCCTCTTTCAACTTTGAGCGATTGGCCATGTTTGAGTGATGGCCATGTTTGAGCGATTGGCCATGTTTGAGTGATGGCCATGTTTGAGTGATGGCAATATTTGAGTGATGGCCATGTTTGAGCCATTGGCCATGTCTGAGTGATGGCCATATTTGAGCGATTGGCCATGTCTGAGTGATGGCCATATTTGAGCGATTGGCCATGTTCAAGCAATGGCCATGTTGGAGCAATGGCCATGTTTGAGTGATGGCCATACTTGAGCGATGGGCCATGCTTGAGCGATGGGCCATGCTTGAGCGTTTGGCCATGTTTGAGTGATTGGCCATGTTCAAGCAATGGCTATGTTGGAGCAATGGCCATGTTTGAGTGATTGGCCATGTTTGAGCGATGAAATGTGTTCTCCCTGTAGGCAGCAGGTAAGATTTGGCCTTGTGTGACACCCCCATGACTGAAGACAGCAGATAAACATGGCAAGACTTGCTCTGGGTCTACACAAAATAACAAGGCAAGGCAGAAGTGATGTGAGGTTTATCTGAGAGGCATGGGAATGAACTAAGGATACTGTGAACATCCAGCTGGATGGAAAGTGAGTGCTTCCAAAGAGACCAATCTCGTCCAATGTATGAATTAGGTGTTCGCTCTTGCAATAGAAGGTGCCAATGGACACTCTAAGTGTTGCCTTGAAGTGCAGAAGTGCATTGTAAGGATCAGTGACTGTGCCATGATGGGGGAATAAGGCTGGTATGCGTCAGATGCCAATGCTCCTGGATGGGAGATCATGGCAACTGTTACCCACAGAAGCAGGGCCTAAGGCAGTCTAAGGCACTCCACCTGTCCAAGGTGGAGAGCCAGAGAAGCAAGCGGTGAGCTGGAGTCGCCGAGCTACCTGCTCTGACCTTCCCGTTGGGAATTTCCAGTTTCTACTTAGTGGATCGGAGAATGGGAAGATGCTTCTCAGTGAGATGAGGTTAGGGAGTACTAAGGGGGACAATAAGCAATGACCCATGTTACCTTGCTGCTCGCGAGGAAGGATCTTGGCTCATCGCCCAGAAGTTGGTTGGAAAATTTGGCATTTTGGACACGAGATGGAGAAGGGCCTCAGTAGAAATCTCATCCAATTTTCCCAAGTCTTCCACCATAACCAACATTGCTGAGGGCCTGGGAAGATCCCAGGCAGGGTGTATCTCCAGGCAGTTAGCATCTGTCACTTTGCAGCCTCATCATGACACATCTCTGATCCACCTCCAGTACATTTCAGCTCGTCAATTTCAACTTTAACTCTGAAACTAGCAGTGCATTAGCACCTCCCTTTGCACTTTGCACACCAGCACTCAGCTGGCTCACTCATTCACTTTGTCTTTCCTTGGGATGCTCTCTATCTGATTCCTGATGAAGGGCTTTTGCCTGAAATGTCAATTTTCCTGTTCCTCGGATGCTGTCTGACCTGCTGTGCTTTTCCAGCACCACTCTAATCATGACTCTGATCTCCAGCATCTGCAGTCCTCACTTTCGCCTACCTCTCTATCTTGCCTTGTGTTTAGCACAGACAGAAAGTCGGGCAGACAGCAGTGACTGGGAAGACAGGTCACTGTCCAGCACTGTGTAGGATTCATCAACCTCACAGCCAGAGCAGCTTGTGTTGGAAACACCCTACACATGCTTCAACCTGATGGCCATGTGGGCAGGAGTAGTCCTCAGCCCAGTGAAGGACCTCTATGGTCAACTGCAGGTACCACAACGATCAGTCAAGGTTCAATCTCAGGCTTAGGCCTTGGTTGCTGCTGTAATCAGGGCTCAGAAACTGTGCCTTTAAGGTGAAAGGGATTCAGCCACAGTCAGTCACAGAGTCATACAGCACGGAAACAAACTCTACAGACCAAATCTCTTCCCTGCCAACTAAGTTTCCCAAACTAAATGAGTCCCACTTGCCTGAGTTTGGCCCATATCCCTCTAAACCCTTCCAATTCATGTACCTGTCCAAATGTCTTTTAAATGTTGCAACTGTACCTGCATTTACCATGTCTTCTGGCAGTTCATTCCACATATGAACCACCCTCTTGTGTGAAAATGTTGCCCCTCGGGTCCCTTTTATATCTTTCTCACCTTAAAAATATGCCCTCTGGTTTTGAACTTCCCTACCCTAGGGAAAAGGCCTTTGCTAGTCACCTTATCTATGCTCCTCGTGATTTTATAAACCTCTGTAAGATCACCCTTCAACCCCCTTGTTGTGTCGCCATAATCTTACCAGACCCTAGGGGCTGCTGTCATCGAAGTGAGTGGTGGTGATTTAACCTGAGGGCCACCACATCTCAGCCAAAGGAAGAGTTTGAGAAGGAGAGCCCTTCATGGTAACCTCAAAGCAGTGTTGGAAATTGAACCCATGCTGTTGGCATCTTACTGCTTTATGAACCAACAATCCAGCTAACTGAGCTAAACCAATTGATGATCCAGTGAGAAAAGTCCCAGCCTATCTAGCCTCTCCTTATAAATCAAACCTTTTAGTCCCGGTAACATGCCTGTAGATTTTCTTGTACTGCTGAAGGTCCAGTACAATCAGCTTGGGGGGTAACCAGTAGAGGTCGGTCAGGGAGAGGCACAGAAATCAGTTTGCAGGGGGGGTGGTGTGTTTGCCCAACCTCAGCCGAGCCCATCCTCCCAATTCAATCCAGGAAGTAGCCACTAAATATTGGTGGTTCCTACTAATAATTAAATGGCGGAGTATGGTGTTAGCTTGGGCAATATTGATGTACAAAGGGATCTGGGTGTCCCTGTAAACGGATCAGTGAAAGCAAGCATGCAGGGTAATGAACAGTTTGGAAAGCAAATGGCCTGTTGTCCTACATTGCTGGAGGGTTTGAGTACAGGAGCAAGGAAGTCTTACTGCAGCTGTCCAGGACCTTGGTGAGACCACACCTGGAGTGGTGCGCCCAGTATTGATCTCTGCACCTGAGAAAAGGTGCACTTGACATATAGGGAGTGCAGTGAAAGCTCATCAAATTGATTGTTGGGAAATTTCGAAGGAGAGGGGACCTCACTGAAACATATAGAAATTCTGACAGGAAATCTCTTTTCTCCAGCTCTCTTGTCTGATTTCTTCACTGCTTTCCCTTGTCCTCGGCTCTCTAATACCACACCAGGGTCACTAATACACATCAGGGTCACTAATACTCCACCAGCGTCACTAATACACATCAGGGTCACTAATACTACATCAGGGTCACTAATACCACATCAGGGTCACTAATACCACACCAGGGTCACTAATACACATCAGGGTCACTAATACCACACCGGGGTCACTAATACTACACCAGCATCACTAATACACATCAGGGTCACTAATACATATCAGGGTCACTAACACTACGCTATGGTCACTAATACACATCAGGGTCACTAATACCACATCAGGATCACTAATACTTCACCAGGGTCATTAATACTACACCAGGGTCACTAATACTACACCAGCATCACTAATACCACATCAGGGTCACTAACACTACGCTATGGTCACTAATACACATCAGGGTCACTAATACCACATCAGGATCACTAATACTTCACCAGGGTCACTAATACTACACCAGGGTCACTAATACACATCAGGGTCACTAATACTACACCAGGGTCACAAATACCATATCAGGGTCACTAATACTACACCAGGGTCAGTGGCAATTGCACTAAAACTGCAGACAAATGAACCAACACATAGTTGTTCCCTGAAGTCGGAATCAACTGGTATAAATGTGAGAAATCAGTCAGAGAGTCACAAAGGTGTACAGCACGGAAACAGACCCTTCGGTCCAACTCCTCCATGCCGACCAGATATCCTAACCTAATCTAGTCCTATTTGCCAGCACCTGGTCCATACCCCTCTAAACTCTTCTTATTCATGTACCCATCCAGATGCCCTTTAAATGCTGCAATTGTACCAGCCTCCACCACTTCATATGCGTACAAACCTCTGTGTAAAAAAGTTGCCTCTCGGGTTCCCTTTTATTCTTTCCCCTCTAATCTTAAACTGATGCCCTCTAGTCCTCGATTCCCCAACACTGGGAAAAAGACTGAATGCATTCACCCTATCCATACCTCTCATGATCTTATACACTTCTATAAGATCCCCCCCTCAGTCTCCTATGCTCTAAAGAAAAAAGTCCTAACTTGTCCTACCTCTCCCTGTAACTTAGACCCTTGAGTCCTGGCAACATCTTTGTAAATGTCTTTCTCCACACTCTACAATTTAATAACATCCTTCCTGAACCAAAACTGAACACAATACTTCAAGTGTGCCTCAAAAACATCCTGTATAACTGGAATATAACTTCCCAACTTCTATTCTCAGTACACTGACTGATGAAGGCCAGTGTGCCAAAAGCCTTCTTCACTGCCCTATCAACCTGTGACTCTACTTTCAGAGAACCATGCACCCGATCTCCAAGATCCCTCTGTTCCACTACACTCTTTAAGGCCCGATCGTTCACCATTAAACTCTTACCTTGATTTGATTTTCCAAATGCAAGACCTCACACCTATCTATACTAAACCATATTTGCCATTTCTCAGCCTACTTCCCCAGCTGATCAAAGTCCTGCTGCAGTTTCTGATAACCTTCCTTAGTGTCTTCAGCAAACTTACTAATCATGCCTTGTACATTCTCATTGATATAGATAACAAACAGCAATCAGCCCAGCACCAACCCCTGAGACGCACCGCTAGTCACAGGTCTCTAGTCCGACAAACGTTCTTCCACTATTACCCTCTACTTCCTACCATCAAGCCAATTTTGTATCCAATTTGCTAGCTCCCTGCGGACTCCATGCGATCTAACCTTCCAGAGCAGCCTACCATGTGGAAACTTATCAAAGGCCTTACTAAAATCCTTACAGATTACATCTATAGCCCTGCCCTCATCAATCTTCCTGGTCACTTCATCAAAGAACTCTAACAAATTTGGGAGGCGTGATCTCCCACGCACAAAGCCATGCAGGCTATTCCTAATCAAGCCCTGTCCTTCCAAATATACGTATACCCTATCTGTCAGAATCTTCCCAAGGAATTTACCCACCACAGATGTTAGGCTTACTGTTAGATCCCAGGTTTTTCTTTGAGCCGTTCTTGAATAAGGGCCAAATATTCACTACCCTCTAGTCTTCTGGGACCTCACCTGTGGCTAACGATGATGCAAAAATATCAGCCAGGACCCCCACAATTTCTTCTCTAGCCTCTTGAACGGTTCTTAGATATATCTGAGTGTGGTGTTAGAAAAACACAGCAAGTCAGGCAGCATCTGAGGAGCAGGAGAATCAACATTTCGGGCATAAGCCCTTCATCAGGAATGAGGCCTAATGAAAGGCTTATGCCCGAAATGTCGATTGTCCTGCTCCTCAGATGTTGACTGACCTGCTGTACTTTTCCAGTACCACACTCTCAACTCTGACCTCCAGCATCTGCAGTCCTCACTTTCTCCTTAGATATATCTGGTCAGGACCACAAGATTTATCCACCCTCATACATTCTAATACATCCAATATCTCCTCTACTGTGATGTGGACTGTCCCAAGATATCACCACTAACTTCCCCAAGTTCCCTGGGTCTTCTTGTCTTTTTCCACTGGAAACACAGAGGATAAATATTCATTGAGGACCTCACCCATCTTCTGCAGTTTCACACATACATGTCCACTTTGGTCCTTGAGGGGTCCTGTTCTCTCTCGAACTATTCTTTTTCCTTTAAGATATTTAAAGGACCTCTTTGGATTCACCCTAATCTTCTCGGCTAAGGCTACCCCATCTTTGATTTTCACCTTCCTGCTTTCCTTGTTCAGTAAACTCCTGTACTCCAGGTAATCCCTTGATCCCAGCTGCCTGTACCTGAGCCTCCTTCGTTTTTCTTGTCAAAGCCTCAATATCTGTTGTCATCCAGGGTTCCCTATTCCTGCCAACCTTGCCCTTCACCCTCACAGATAGACCTTGAACTTGAGCCATCTCACTTTTAAAGGCCTCCCACTTGCCAGGGGTCCCTTTGCCTGGAAATAAACTGCTCCCATCAACCCCTGCAAGCTCCTGTCTAAGTCCATCAAAATTCACCTTGCCCCAGTTTAGAACATGAACCTGTGGACCCAGTTTTGTTCCCCTCCATAACGATTTTAAAATTCATAGAACTATGGTCACTGGTCCCAAAGGGCTCCCCCACTGTCACCTCCCTCACCTGTCCTGCCCTGTTTCCCAAGAGTAGGTCAAGTTTTGCCCCTTCCTGAGTAGAACCCTCTATATACTGCTTGAAGAAACTTTCCTGAACGCACTTAACAAATTCCACCCCACCTAAGCCCTTAACACTCTGGCAGTCCCAGTCTATGTTAGGAAAATTAAAATCCCCTCCAATGACATCTCTATTCCTCCTGCAAGTCTCCCCAGTCTCCCTACATATTTGTTCCTCAAATTCCCTTTGCCTGTTTGGGGGTCTACAGTACAACCCCAGTAACGTCACCATCCCCTTCTCATTTTTTAGCTTCACCCACAAAGCCTCACTGGATAATCACTCAGTTATTTCATCTCTGACTACTGCTGTGATACTCACCTTAATTAAAAATACAACTCCCCCTCCCCTTCTTCCACCACCTCTGTCCTGCCTAAAGCACTTGCACCCTGGCACATTAAGCTGCCAGTCCTGCCCCTCCCTTAGCCATGTTTCTGTAATGGCTAATCATCCCAGTCCCACGTCCCTATCCACACCCTGAGTTCATCAGCCTTACCTATCAGCCCTCTTACATTGAAGTAAATGCAATATAATCCAACAGACATTCCTCGCTCCCTATCGTGTGCCAGCCTGACCTGTCTCTTCAACTTACTATTTCTGATTACTCTATCTCCTCCCTGCCTCACACTTGCCTCCATGCTGTTGAGGGTCCCACCCCACTTCTGGAGCAGAATCAGTGCACCCTTCTTGCACTCAATATTGGTTCCTTAACCCTAGCCTTAACTGGAGCAGCACAGTGGCTCAGTGGTTAGCACTGCTGCTGCACAGCACCAGGGACCCGGGTTCAATTCCAGCCTTAGGTGACTGTCTGTGAGGAATTTGCACATTCTCCCCATGTCTGCGTGGGTTTCCTCCGGGTGCTCCAGTTTCCCCCCACAATCCAAAGATGTGCAGGTTAGGTGAATTGGCAATGCTAAATAGCGCATAGAGTTAGGTGCATCATTCAGGGGGAATGGGTCTCTTTGGAGCGTCAGTGTGGACAAGTTGGGCTGAATGGCCTGTTTCCACACAGTAGGGAATCTAATCTAACCTCAACATAATTAAATCTCTAGAACATTAAATGGTTGAGGATAAAAGAAGACCACTTGTAATTGTAAACCACTGTGCTGACTTGGAGGACTCTCCATTAATAACCAGATTCTGGAATACTTTATTTTTTATTCTTTGGTCTCCACAACAAAAAAAGAATGACTGTCAAAGGTGTGTGCAGCAATCGCTACCAGCTTTTGAAGAGAACAGTTTTTAATCCCTTTGCTAGGCACTGGATAAAACACAAGCATTTCTAAGAGTGCTCTATATCTTACCACTACACTTTGTCTCGATAGAGCAGAGTATCAGACAGGAAATGGCTTTCTGATTTAATTACCGTCGAACATGATTAAAAATTAATTAAGACGTGCTATTTCTTGCTGCTGCAGAGAATTTAACCTGAAGTCACAAGCAAGTTATTGTTATCTTGGCTCTGCAAGTATAATTTACAGATATGGAATGCAGGGTGCTTTTTTAACAGAGCAGAATCTCACCACAGCTTGCACACGTGACTCAAAAGCTGCTGATCATGTGCCTTGTTGACTCAGAAGTTGCCCTGTTGGCTGAAGAGTTGTTAAAGAGAGGGGAGAGGGACAAGATTTCCTTTCTACCTCCAGTGAGGAGTAACCAGCTTGATGCCTGAAGTTGTATTGACTGCACCATCAAGGGAATCCATGGAGGGCTATAGATCTAGAACAAAGTGTTTCAGTGATGTGGAAAAATCTGACAAAAGTGGATTGAAGTGAAATATATGACAGGGAATTTTTTTTATTGAGAATAACGGTTAGAGTGCACAGGGAGCAGAAAGAGATATTTAAAAAATCACAATTAGTGCATTGAAACAACATGAAATCCCATAGACCCTGGAAGCCCGTTAAAAAGCTCATTTTAATCTGAAATTTAGTTAGATTTTAATCAGATCTGTTTCTCAACTCTATTTACCCGGCTTTGTTTAATAATCTTTGATTGCCTGACATAATAAAAGTCTGCCAATCTCAGTCTTGAAAATTTCTCTAGCATTTTCGGGTCCGTAATTCTTTGAAATTTGCATTGCATAAAGACTGGGTGTTTAAGGAGGCATTAACCATGCTTGCCTTCAATGTTCCTTTGAATATAGGAGTTTGTACAGGATATTGGTGAGGTCTCTCCTGGAGTACTGTGAGCAGTTCTGGTCTCCCCATAATAGGAAGCCACGATGTGGAGGTACCAGTATTGCACTGGGGTGGACAAAGTTAAAAATCACACAACACCAGGTTATAGTCCAACAGGTTTATTTGGAAGTACCAGCTTTCAGAGCACTGCTCCTTCATCAGGTCACTAATTACCTGATGAAGGAGTAACACTTCAAAAGCTTGAACTTCCAAGTAAACCTGTTGGACAATAGCCTGGTGTTTTGTGATTTTTAACATTATAAGAAGGATATTAGTAACGTGGAGATGGTTCAGAAGAGATTTACCAGGATGTTGTCTGGAATGGAGGGTTTGAGTTTTAAGGAGAGGCTGGATAGGGTGGAATGTTTTTCCCTGGAGTGTGGCAGGTTGCGAGATGACCTTGTAGAGGGGATAGATAAGAGGAATGGCAGGTGTCTTTTCCCTAGGATGGGGGATTTCAAGACTAGTGGGCATACGTTTAAAGTCTGATGTGGAGGTGCAGGTGTAGGATTGGGGCGGACAAAGGTAAAAAGAATCACACAACAACAGGTTACAGTCCAACAGGTTTATTTGGAAGTACAAGCTTTCGGAGTGCCGCTCCTTCATCAGGTGGTTGTGGGATGGGATCATAAGACACAGAATTTATCGCACAAGATCATAGTGTCATGCAAATGAAATGATATATTGAACACATCTAGATTGCTGTTAAGTCTTTCATCTCTTGGAATGGGTGGCAGGTTTCTGTTCATTAATATGTAAATCCCAGAACTTCTTTTAAGTCACATTCTCGCGATAACTTAAGGTTTCATTAAAAAAAGATGACATCTCACTTCAGGCAATGTATTAAAGGTGTGACACGAGAGTCCGTCTGTATCCCAAACTTTAGTCAAACTCGCTCTATTTCCAAAGTAGGAATTTATAAAACGTTACATGGATTGACTGCCTGCAGATTGTGTGCTTTTTGAACAAAATAGAATGTATCTGCAAGGACAATTCTGCAGATGCTAATTCACCCCATAGATTTATATGTGTATGTGCGTGCATGTGAGGGAGAGAGAGAGAGAGAGTGAGTGTGTGCATGAGAGTGTGAGTGCGCATGACAGAGTGTGTGTTTGCATGTGTGTATGCTTGGTAAAGTGTGTGTGTGAGTGTCATGGAGTAAACGCCTGTGAGAGGGTGTGTGTGTGTGTGTGTGTGTGTGTGTGTGTAAGAGAGAGAGTGTGTGTATGAGACAGGGTCTGCGTGATTGTGTATGTAAGAGTGTGTGTATAGTGTAATGGGGTCAGTGATTGTGTATGTAAGAGTGTGTGTATAGTGTAGTGGGGTCACCTGTAATGTGACCTCTCTCATACACAACCCATTCTAAAAGATGAAGATTTAAGAGTAATCTAGGTTTGTTCAATATATCATTTCAGTTGCATGGTTCTGTAATCTTTTGCTATAAACTCTGTGACTGATGATCCTCTTCCAAAGCTACCTGACAAAGGAGCTGTGCTCTGAAAGCTAGTGCTTCCAAATAAATCTGTTGGACTATAACCTGGTGTTGCATGATTTGTTTTACTTTTAAGGAGAGAGGGGAAAGATTTAAAAAAGACATGAGGGGCAACATTTTTACACAGAGAGTGATTCATGTGTGGAATGAACTTCCAGAGGGAATGATGGATGCGGGTACAGTTACAATGTTTAAAAGACTTTTGGCTAAGTACATGAACAAGAAAGAATTGGAGGGATACAGGTCAAGTGCAGGCAGGTGGGACTAGTTTAGTTTGGGATTATGGTCAACATGGATTGGATGGACTGAAAAGTGTGTTGCCGTACTGCGTGACTCTATGACTGAATGAACAAATTCTTAGTGGCTCAATGGCCTCTTCCTGTTCCTGTGTTAATTGTAAGCTTACAACCGAGTGTTGTGCTCCAAAGAATACCAGGCTTTGACCTCCATCGTCTCTGATACTTGCTGGCCATTATTCCGGTTCATTTTCCACTTTGCCCAAGGCTTTTCGAATGGGGTGGGCACCAGCACTGGTTTCTGTTACTGTGGTGGGTGTCGCCTCGCCTTGAGCACCTTGCTGTGCTTACCACCATGACATTGTTGCAGAGCTTTGAATTGCAGATGCACTCATCCTCCCTTGTGGGGTGAAATCACACCATGCCATACGTTACCTCATTGTGCAACTTGACCTGAAAATGATGCAGAAGACCAAGTTATATTTGGTTTGCTCCTGCTCTTGATGGGATCCAGCACTATAAATGAACAGTAAGTTCACCTACTCAGACATGTATTAATAAAGAATGGAAATGTTATCATCTGAGGGGCCATGTCCTCATTTATTTTTGGATTATTGGAAACAATTATGATAATTCTTTTTGACAATTATTGAATCACATCTCCTTCAAATGCACATCTTGCTTCCACACCCAGAGAAAGGTGAAATTTCATCGATTGTACCAATGCATAACGATGACAGTGAAAGTTGATATTGGCTTCAGTACTATTGAGGAGACACTTAGCCTGGATCTAAATAGCAAATAGGACAAAGACAATCTGAACTCACAGCCCACAAAATCCAGAGCTGTTACCTTCCATTAGCACAGTTGTTGCTTGCTTAACACTTGGCTAGTATTTTGTTAAATTGAATGTGTGAGTCCTGTAATTTTGGCAGCCCTGAGTCCCTCAATTACAATAAGGAGCAAAACAATGTGTAATACATCATAAATCACAGCCAACAGGACACACCCAGACACAGCAGTAGCTAACTGAATGAATAGCATGTTAACCTGGCCACAATGTTACCCCGAGGTAAAAACAATGACTGCAGATGCTGGAAACCAGATTCTGGATTAGTGGTGCTGGAAGAGCACAGCAGTTCAGGCAGCATCCAACGAGCAGCGAAATCGACGCTTCGGGCAAACGTCCTTCATCAGGAATAAAGGCAGAGAGCCTGAAGCATGGAGAGATAAGCTAGAGGAGGGTGGGGGTGGGGAGAGAGTAGCATAGAATACAATAGGTGAGTGGGGGAGGGGATGAAGGTGATAGGTCAGGGAGGAGAGGGTGGAGTGGATAGGTGGAAAAAGAGATAGACAGGTAGGACAAGTCCGGACAAGTCATGGGGCCAGTGCTGAGCTGGAAGGCTGGAACTAGGGTGAGGTGGGGGAAGGGGAAATGAGGAAACTGTTGAAGTCCACATTGATGCCCTGGGGTTGAAGTGTTCCGAGGCGGAAGGTGAGGTGTTCTTCCTCCAGGCGTCTGGTGGTGAGGGAGCGGCGGTGAAGGAGGCCCAGGACTTACATGTCCTCGGCAGAGTGGGAGGGGGAGTTGAAATGTTGGGCCATGGGGCGGTGTGGTTGATTGGTGCGGGTGTCCCGGAGATGTTCCCTAAAGCGCTCTGCTAGGAGGCGTCCAGTCTCCCCAATGTAGAGGAGACCGCATCGGGAGCAACGGATACAATAAATGATATTAGTGGATGTGCAGATAAAACTTTGATGGATGTGGAAGGCTCCTTTAGGGCCTTGGATAGAGGTGAGGGAGGAGGTGTGGGTGCAGGTTTTACAGTTCCTGCAGTGACAGGGGAAGGTGCCAGGATGGGAGGGTGAGTTGTAGGGGGTGTGGACCTGACCAGGTAGTCATGGAGGGAACGGCCTTTGCGGAAGGCGGAAAGGGGTGGGGAGGGAAATATATCCCTGGTGGTGGGGTTTTTAGAGGTGGGTCCACCTCCAAAAAGATCCCACCACCAGGGATATATTTCCCTCCCCACCCCTTTCCATCTTCTGCAAAGACCGTTCCCTCCGTGACTACGTGCTCAGGTCCACACCCCCTACAACGCACCCTCCCATCCTGGCACCTTCCCCTGCCACCGCAGGAACTGTAAAACCTGCACCCACACCTCCTCCCTCACCTCTATCCAAGGCCCTAAAGGGGCCTGACACATCCATCAAAGTTTTACTTGCACATCCACTAATATCATTTATTGTATCCGTTGCTCCCGATGCGGTCTCCTCTACATTGGGGAGACTGGACGCCTCCTAGCAGAGCGCTTTAGGGAACATCTCCGGGACACCCACACCAATCAACCACACCGCCCTGTGGCCCAACACTTCAACTCTCCCTCCCACTCTGCCGAGGACATGGAGGTCCTGGGCCTCTTTCACCATTGCTCCCTCACCACCAGACGCCTGGAGGAATAACACCTCACCTTCCGCCTCGGAACACTTCAACCCCAGGGCATCAATGTGGACTTCAACAGTTTCCTCATTTCCCCTTCCCCCACCTCACCCTAGTTCCAAACTTCTGGCTCAGCACTGTCCCCATGACTTGTCTGGACTTATCCTACCTGCCTATCTCCTTTTCCACCTATCCACTCCACCCTCTCCTCCCTGACCTATCACCTTCATCCCCTCCCCCACTCACCCATTGTACTCTATGCTACTCTCTCCCCACCCCCACCCTCCTCTAGCTTATCTCTCCATGCTTCAGGCTCTCTGCCTTTATTCCTGATGAAGGGCTTCTGCCCGAAGCGTCGATTTTGCTGCTCCTTGGATGCTGCCTGAACTGCTGTGCTCTTCCAGCACCACTAATCCACATGTTACCCCAGCAAGAATGAACTTCCACACAGGAATCATGCTCTGTGTAAAAAAAAGTTGTCCCTCATGTCTTTTTTAAATCTTTCCCCTCTCACCATAAAATAAAAAACACATACAACTCCAGGTTATAGTCCGACAGGTTTATTTGGAAGCACTAACTTTCGGATCAATGTTCCTTAATCCGGTAGCTTTGGAAGAGGATCATAAGAAAATTGTATTTGCAGATACATTCTATTTTGCTCAAAAAGCACACAATCAGCAGGCAGTCAATGCAGGCAATCCCCACCCAATTCTTCATAGCTATCATTGCTCCTTCTATTCCCATCTCACAGAAAAACTATTGCTCTCAGTGCCCCAGTTGACAACTGCCCTTCCCTCTTCAAAGTCTTTGTGTATCCTATTGCCTCACAAATCTGTGTCTCCATCCTTCCTACAATTCCATACAGGGCCTTGGTAAGGCCACACCTTGAGTATTGTGTGCAGCTTTAATCTCCTAGTCTGAGGAAGGTCATTCTTGTTATTGAGGGAGTCCAGCGAAGGTTAACCAGCCTGATTCCCGGGATGGCAGGACTGACATATGAGGAAAGACTGGATCGACTGGGCTTGTACTCACTGGAATTTAGAAGAGTGAGGGGGATCTCAAAGAAACAAATAAAATCCTGATGGAACTGGACAGGCTAGATGCAGGAAGAACGTTCCTGATGTGGGGTAAGTTCAGAACTGAGTGTCTCACTTTAAGAATAAGGAGTAAGCCGTTCAGGACCAAGATGAGGAAGAATTTCTTCACTTAGAGAGTTGTGAACCTGTGGAGTTCCCTACCACAGAAAGCGGTTGGGATCAGTTTTTTAAAAATATAATCAGGAGGGAGCTGGACATGGCCCTTGAGGCTAAAGGGATCAAGGGATATGGGGAGAAAGTGGGAGGGGATACGGCGATTACATGATCAGCCATAATCATATTGGATGGTAGGGCAGTCTCGAAGGGCCGAATGGCTTATTCCTGCACCTATTCTCTACTTTTCTACTTTTGACGTATTGAATTTGGATTTCCAGGTGGCATTTGATAAGATTCCAATGTAACAGGTTTTTGCACAATGTTGGAGGGTCATGGGAGAAGGGTATCATAGTAGCATGGACATGATTGGCTGGCTGCAGAAAATTGAGTATGCATGATGGGTCTTGACCTGATCGGCAGGAAGCAGTGAGTGGGATCATGAGGGATCTGCAGTGGGCATTCAACTTTTTACAATTTATACAAGGCCTAGGGATGACAAGTGGAAAATGACATTTGTACCAGGCAAGTACCAACAATTACCATCTCCAACAAGAGAGAATCTAATCCATTCACATCTGACACACAATGGCTTTACTGGAACCCCATTGTCAATATCTTGAGAGTTACTGTTGTCCTGATAGTGAACTAGACTAGTTATACAAGTGCAGTGGCTACAAGAGCAGGTTAGAGGCAAGGAATCTTGCAGCAAATAACTCACCTCCTGACTCCCCAAAGCCTGGCTACCATCTACAAGGCACAGGTCAGGAGTGTGATGGAACACTCCCCACTTGCCTGGATGGGTACAGCTCCAACAGCACTCAAGAGGTTTGACACCATTCAGGACAAAGCAGCCTGCTTGATTGGCACCACCTCCATGGACACTCACTCTTTCCACCGCCAACATACAGTAGCAGCAGCATGTACCATCTACAAAATCAACTACAGAAAAACACCAAGGTTCCTTAAATAGCATCTTGCAAACCCTTGGCCACTTCCATCTGGAAGGACAAAGGCCCCAAATACATGGGAACACAACCACCTGCAAGTTCCCCTCCAAGTCACTTGCCATCTTGAATTGGGAAAACATCGCCATCCCTTCAGGGTTGCTGGGTCAAAATCGTGGAACTCACTCTCTTAATGGCATTGTGGATCAATTCACAGAAAGCAGACTGCAGCAGTTCAAGAAGGAAGCTGAACTGTTAGATGCATTAGTCAGAGGGAAATGGGTTTGGGTGGGTTGCTCTTCGAAGGGCCGGTGTGAACTAGTTGGGCCGAAGGGCCTGTTTCCACACTACAGGGAATCTAATCTAATCTAAAAAAATCCTCAAGGACAAGGAAGGATGGGCAATAAATGTTGGGCCAGCCATCCCGCGGATGAATTACAAAATCTTATGTGATAGGTTCAAAGGCACGTGAACTAAATTTGCAGATGACACAAAGGTAAGGAGGAAAGTATGTGGTGAATTTGACCTAATAAGGATGCAGACTGAGATAGACAGGTTACATGCGCAGTCAAAAATCTGGCACTTGGAATGCAGTTGGGAAAATATGAACGTATTCAGTTTGACAGGAAGCATAAAATACTATTGAGATGCAGAACAATGCAGAAGGACCTTGGTGCTCTAGTATTGAGTCATCAAAGGTTACTATACAAGTACAGCAAGTAATTAAGAAGGCTAATGGAATGCTGTCTTTTACAATGAGAAGAATTGAACAGGAAAGTAAATTCATTATGCTTCTGTTATACGGGGTTTTGCTTAGACCACATCTCGAATACTGTGGACAGTTCTGATCTCCTTACTTAAGAAAGGAGATAAATACATTGGAAATGGGTCTGAAATAGTTTATTGGATTAATATGTGGAATGAACTGGCTGTCTGATGAGGAATGATGGACAGGTTGGATTTGTTTTCACTCGGGTTTAGAAGAGCAAGGGGTGATTTGATTGAAGTTTATAAGATCCTGAATGATCTCGAAGGAGTGGACATGGAACGAATTTCTCCCCTTCTGGGTCAGTGTAGAACCAGGGGAAACCGGTTTAAAATCAGAGGTCATCTTTTTACTGCAGCGACGAAGGGAAATCTACTCTCTCTGAGGAGCTGCCTACCTCAGAAGGCGGTGAGAATGGGATCATGGGAGGTAGATAAATTCTTGGTAGGTAAGGGAATCAAAAATTAAGATGGCAACATGGAATTTGGGAAACAATGATCTTATTGAATGGTGAAGCAGACCTGAAGTGTCAAATAGCCTGGTTCTGTTCCTGATTTTTGTGTTGGTATGTTTAAGCCAGGATGAAGACAGGCAAGCATTTAAAACCTATAGAGATGATCGATAGAGGTGGTAGCACGCTTCTGATACATCAAATGTAGGTGCTAGAGAGACATTGGATGAAAATTCAGATGATTCATTGTATACCTCACAGCAGGTTAAGTTTAAAGGAGAACAACAGCTTGTAACAATTGTGATGAAGACAGTGGGACGAGAGAATCGAAGTGCTGGTCAGACAGTGTTCTTTCCCCTTTATTTACACAGGTCGTCCTGCATAACGCGTATTTCCTCAACGTGAGTTCGTTGTAACATGATTGATGAACTGGGGTCTCTGTTTTTACAGTGCAAACTTTTAAAATGTGTGTTGGCTGTAACGCGATTACATCACCAACACTTTAAGCCAACTTTTATAGGTGCGCCATCGAGAGCATTCTGTCTGGATGTATCACTACCTGGTGTGGCAACTGTACCATTAGGATCGGAGATGGTTACAGAGAGTGGTAAACTCGGCCCAGACAATCACAAAGGCCAACCTCCCATCTATAGCATCCATCTACCAGGCCCGCTGTCAAAGAATTGGCCATGTTAAATTGCCCATGGTGTTAGGGATGTGTAGATTAGGTGCATTAGTGAGGGGTAAATGTAGGATAATAGGGGAGGGGAATGGGTCTGGGTGAGTTACTCTTTGGAGGGTCACTGTGAACTTGTTGGGCCAAAGGGCCTATGTCCACATGGTAGGGATTCTTAACAAAAAAACTCTCTGTTAATTTGTGAGCGATTTAATTTAAAAATAATCAACAGCAAAGCTTTAGCCATAACCAAGATATTACAAAACACTGCAGAAAGCTCCTTAAATAAAGGTGATAAATTTACTGACCAGGTACATCCATGCAGATAAGCACAAGATAGCCTTGTAAAGCTAACTTTCAGTCAGATTTTTGCAGTCCTGCAGCTTGGGGTGTTGGGAATCTGGAATAAAGAATTGAAGTTGAAAGGTCAAATATGGCCTGTGCGATGGCTTCTGTAGTTGAACAGTTGGAGTTTGCCTTTGTCGATGGACACAACAGGAACAGTAGATTTGGGGAGCGAGTGAAGGTCAGTTTCCTCCTTATGTCTGAACCATCGACTCTCCTGTTCCTTGGATGCTGCCTGGCCGGCTGTGCTTTTCCAACACCACACTTTTTGACTCCTTACCGGGGCTTGCCAGCACAACACTTTCAAACTGCCTGGGTTGCTTTTCAACAGAAAGTCGAGGATTTCAGGACACCTTCTTCTGGAACCTCCTGATGTCAGAGAGAAAAGCCAACTCTCTGGTATTGCTGTCAATTGGTTCAGCTCAGAGTGGTGGCTGAAATGGTCTTTAACAGTTTTGCAGCAAATGGTTGCTCCTAGTCAGACATTTGTACAGTTTGATACAGTTTTAAGCAGTTCACAACTCAAAATGGTGGCTATCCCAATCCTTTGAATAATGTTTCCATTTAAGACAGTGGTTATTAACAGAAGTCTGGAGTACAGTTCCATCCGTCAGCATTCGGTCAAGATAATTAATGTTTAACTGTCTTAGCCATTAACCCGACTGGCTCCCATTCTTCCAGGTTTGGTAAGAAAGGAAAAAGCCGTTCACATCTTGAGGGAAACATTACCAATGAGTTTATGTTTATCCTTAGAAATGTGCATTGAATTTCAATATGTCTTATGATCCTTCTGGAGATAAGTACAGTCCAGTACCAATCACAGTTGAATCCACAAATGAAATCAAATAACTTTTGGGAACCATGTTTCAAGGCTCCCTTGCACCCATTCTCTTTAAAAGGAGATTACAGTTTATTACAAAACCTATAATGTTACATCTTCAAGGCACTGAGACTCCCCAACTTGTAAAAGTACTTTATCCTGATCTACTCCATTTGTTTCCCTAAGTTTCTTGAAAACTCCATTAAACTGTCCCTTAACGTGTAAATTCAAGAGAAAACAATCAAAGTTTGCCTTGTAATTTAGTTTTGGGTCCAGGTATTGTTCTGGTAAACTTATTCTGGTAATCTCCAAAGCCAATGTACACTTCCTAAGATATGGGCCCTTGAACCACACACAGTAACCCCAGGTCTAGCCCAGCCAGGGAATGTTGTACAGCTAGTGGCTTTGAACCCTTTGCATTTTCTCCTCATCTTTTTATTTGAACATTTCCTGAGGTGCAAACTGGGACCTTGGTCAATGATTGGACCTAGAGTCTGTCTCCTGAATTACTAAGATTTAAAGAGAGAGAACAGAGGAAAGACTGAAACACAGATTGAAATTGAATTGTGAGATACAGAGTGAGAGAGTAAAGCTGAATTGAGAGACAAAAATATAATTTATTACCGGCCGGAGTTAGAATCCACAGTCCATTGCTCCAACGACAGATGAGAAAATCGACAGCATCCGGGTCTATTCAGTCCACTTGATTGGCACTACATCCACAAACCTTCACTCCCTCTACCACCAAAGCTCAGTAGAAACAATATCTAGAAGATGCAGTGCAGAAATTCACCAAGGCTCTTTAAACAGTGCTTTCCAAACCCATGACAACTACCACCTAAAAGCACGTCACCTGCAAGTTCCCCTGCCAGTCCCTCACTTGGAAATATATCCCCGTTCCTTCACTGTCTCTGGGTCAAACTCCAGGCATACCCCCTCTCAGATGGCTTAGCAGATCTGCCTACATCATATGGACTGCAAAGGTTCTAGATAACTGAACCATCATCACCTACTCAAGAGCAACTACAAACAGGCAATAAATGTTGGCCCATGTGTTAATCTTCTGTCGTGCCTCGAGTCACCCACCATTCATGGCACTTTATCTTCTTCGAGTGGGGTGATTCCCTTGCCCCCTGAACTCTTGGGTCACCCTCTTCTCTTGCTACACCTACAGATAGCTCCAGTGATAGTGGGACCTTATTGAAATATCCCACAGCTCATACAGAATTATTCCTGAACAGCAGAGTGCATCGGTGATGGCTCTTTGACAGGTTTGACCTCACAGAATGGCAGAGTAAGCTTGAGGAACTGACTGGTACATTCCAGGACCCTGTGCTTGTGTCATTCTGACTGACATTTCACCACTTGCTGCTTATGCTCTTTGTGTTAATTTTGGCATCACAAGTACGTCAAGCTAAATAATTAGTCTGGAATTAGTTGGCAGGTGATCTTGGCATTGTGTAGTTGATATCCATGAACAGCTGAATGACTCTGTCTAAACAGTACACGAAATGCCAGGAGCAAACATATTCACCTGTCAATGGGTTTTTAAGCCAACTACTGTCCATATTATTTCTATACTCCCCAGTCATTTAGGGGGAGAGGGTGTGGTGACAACCTACATAGTTAAAGGGAGATCACCAACGGGAAAGCAGACAGATTCTGGCTTTGAGGGTCGAAGACCAGGAGGTGACAGGTTGGTAATTTAGATACACAAAGGCTGTACCTCACTTGAGAAACGTGCCCCTGACTCAGACGCTGTGATGACCCGTAGGGAGATAGTCCTCTGTGGTGGAGGGACCCTGAAAGGGTTACCAAGTCGGTCCATTGGAGGAAATGGAGGAGGTGAACAGGAGCATGTGACTGGGGCGGCATGGTGGCTCAGTGGTTAGCACTGCTGCCTCACAGCATCAGGGACCCAGGTTCAATTCCAGCCTCAGGCGACTGTCTGTGCAGAGCTTGCACATTCTCCCCGTGTCTGCGTGGGTTTCCTCCGGGCACTCCAGTTTCCTCCCACAGTCCAGGTTAGGTGAATTGGCTGTGCTAAATTGCCCATATTGTTCTGGGATGTGTAGGCTAGGTGCATTAGTGAGGGGTAAATATAGGATAACAGGGAATGGGTCTGGGTGGGCTACTCTTCGGAGGGTCAGTGTGGACTTGTTGGACCGAAGGGCCTGTTTCCACACTGTAGGGATTCTACAAGGAGCAGTGTGTCATCACAATCCTGGCTGAAGGCTGAGAGCGGTTTGATGTCCTGATCAAGGACTGAAAGGTGGGTATCGTCGCATATTCAACAGTATTTGAAATGTCCCTTGCTCAACCTTCCCAAACCTATTTCAGAATATTACCCTTCACTCCAGCCCTCCATTTTGTGTCTGTGCACTTCCTCACAGTCCCTGTCTGATCACCATTTTCACCTTATCCTCACACAGCGTCAGGCCTTTGCCCCTATAGTTACACAAAATTAAGGTTGTCCATCCATCAGCTCCATTATTCTCCTGCATAAGTTTCTTCTTATTGTGGGAGGAGAAGGAATGTGTTACCAGAGATAGGCAGAGAATCTTGCTACCAGCAGAGTAAGGGAGCCAGTGGAGTCTTGTCTTCTTTTTGTGTCAGCCATGATGTGGCGGTGCCGGGGTCGGACTGGGTTGGACAATGTCAAAAATCACATGACACCAGGTTACAGTCCAATGGGTTTATTTGAAAGCACTAGCTTTCAGAGCCCTGCTCCTTCATCAGCTATCAGTGAGAGAGGAAGGCTTTAGACACAGAATTTATAAGGAAAAGATCAACTCATGCAAATGAATTGAACACACCTTAGGTTTGCATGAGTTGTATGACCCTTTGATCTTTTCTTTATAAATTCTGTGTATAAAGTCTTCCTCTCTCACTGATACCTGATGAAGGAGCAGCACTGTGAAAGCTAGTGCTTTCAAATAAATCCATTGGACTATAACCTGGTGTCGTGTGATTTTTGACTTGAATGTCAGAAATAGAGAGAGTAGAACCTTCAGGTCTGTACCAATATTAAATCTCAGACAGATATAGCATTTACCTCACTCACTCACAGAATCATACAGCACAGAAACAGACCCTTCACTCCAACAAGTCCATGATGACCGTAATCCCAAACTAAACTAATCCAACCTGCCTGCTCTTGGCCCATATCCCTCCAAACCTTTCATATTTATGAACATATCCAAGTGCCTTTTAAATATTGCAACTGTATCTGCATCCACCACTTCCTCTGGAAGTTCATTCCACACATGAACCACTCACTGCATAAAAAAACCTCATAACTTTTTGAAATCTTTCTCCTCTCACCTTAAAAAATACCCCCTAGTCTTGAAATCCTAGGAAAAAGACACCTGCCATTCACCCTACCTATACCCCTCATCACTTTATAAATCTCTATAAGGTCACATCTCAACTTCCTACACTCCAGAGGAAAGTTCCAGCCTTTCAAACCTCTCCTTATGACTCAAACCCTCCATTCCTGCCAATACCCTACTAAATCTCTTCTGAACCCTCTCTAGTTGAATAATATCCTTCCTATAACAGGGTGACCAGACTGCACACAGTACCGCAGAAGAGGCCTCACCAATGTCCTGTACAACCTCAGCATCACATCCCACCTCCTACACTCAAAGGTCTGAGCAATGAAGGCATGCATGCTAAATGCTGCCTTAAACACCTTATCGAAATGTGTTCAGAGTCAAAGGGTATGGTGCTGGAAAAGCACAGCAGGTCAGGTAGCAGCTGAGGAGCAGGAGAAGCGACGTTTCAGGCATAAGCCCTACATTTCTGATGAGCCTCATTCCTGATGAAGGGTTTATCCTTGAAACGTCGATTTTCCTGCTCCTCAGATGCTGCCTGACCTGCTGTGCTTTTCCAGCAACACACTCTCCAACTCTTATCGATATGTGATACAGATTTAAAAGGATTATGCTGCTGAACCTACGTCTCTGTTCTACAACACTGCCCAAGACCCTATGTCTAATTGTGTAAGACATGTCTTTGTTTGTTTTTCCAATATGTGATACCTCACATTTATCAAAATTAAACCCCATCTGCCACTCTTCAGCCCATTGACCTAATTGACT
This sequence comes from Chiloscyllium punctatum, assembly GCF_047496795.1. NCBI lineage: Eukaryota > Metazoa > Chordata > Chondrichthyes > Orectolobiformes > Hemiscylliidae > Chiloscyllium > Chiloscyllium punctatum. The sequence continues at coordinate 99,448,493 of NC_092749.1, read as the reverse complement.
CATTGATGTCAGCAGCAAGTGAAATACGGTCATGATATGCCAAACATAAGCCTGGACTGTGGATCAGCCAGCCTGCCTTCAGCACTGTGCTCTCCAGCTCATTACTAGCCAAGAATGGCGGCTGGATCATGACAGGGATGAAGATGAAACTGTACATGGAACAGGGGACTTAGCACTGTACATGTCCCCATTCCACACTCGCAGTCAGTGCCTGATAGGCAGCCTCATCCTGACCGTGAAATCTGTTCCTGCCGTGTAAAATGTTTGCTCTCATGTTACCTGAGTTCATTTCATTATTCACTTTGGATCAGTGTCCTCCAATGGGAACAGTTTTACCAGGTTACCGACAAGAATGCTAATTGTTCAAAGCTAGCTGATAAATATCACATTTTACGAGGAACTTGTCTTGGTGGCAGCTTCATTTCTTTCCTGTGCCTCATGGCACATGCAACAGCCAAAAGCCATGTTTGTTTTACCTGGAATAAGTCACTTGCCTTGTCAATTGAGGCTGCAGCTGAAGAGTCCCCAGTCCGTAATACGCATGGCTGATCAGGAGACTCTCTCATCTGTGCACTGAAGGAGCTACAGGCTGGTAATCGACATGCAACAGAAACGGCGATTGCTGGGAAATCTCAGTAGGTCTGGCAGCATCAGCGGAGAAAAAGCAGAGTTCTTCATAACTGCTCAGAAGAAGGGTCGTTGGACTTGAAATATTCATTCTGTCTCTCTCTCTCTCTCTCTCTCTCTCTCTGCAGATGGTACCTGACCTGCTGAGCCCTCCCAGCAACTTTTGCTTTCTGTTTCTGATTTCCAGCCGCTGCAGTTACTTGGGTATTTTGTTTTCTTGAAAATAGCCCTGCTGCACCACATTATGAAAGCATATGCCACACATAAGGTCTCATCAGGCAGCGCCTGCGCTGACCACAGCTCAACAGGATGGAGAGGGGTTTTGCAGATTGCGGGAAAATCCCCCCCCCCCCCCAACAAGCCATAAGACCTGTGCGGGTGATTCCTGTGCTGGGGAACCATTCAGCAAGGTGTTTACGGATCGCCTGAAACAGAAGAAGCTATCCTTACCATCATGGATTATGGCTACACATTCTCCAGACCCTGAGAACCTTATCCACCAAAACATCGGTGAAGGAATTAACCACATAGTTCACCCGGTGTGGTCTGCCCATTGAGATCCAAACAGGCCATGGCTCAAAGTTACTGTCTGAAATAGCTCCAGAAGTCATGGCTAACCTGGGCAGAACCTAATAGAAGTTTTTGTTGTATCACCCACAGGCCACAATGGTACCACCAGACTCTAAAAACAGTGGATCAGGCCATTCTGCTATGAATACTCCCATGACTGTAGCAAAGAACTAAATTTTCTGGGTTTTTGGCACCCTGGATCCCTAATGAGACTAATGGGTTGACCCCAATTGTATTAAATTACAAACACCAAGTGCATGGGCCTCTGAAAGTACTCTAAAAGTGTTTATTGCGTACAGTTCTGGTCACTGCATTACAGGAAGGATGTGGAAGCTTTGAAAGGGGTTCAGAGGAGATTTACTAGGATGTTGCCAGTTATGGAGGGAAGGTCTTATGAGGAAAGGCTGAGGGACTTGAGGCTGTTTTCGTTAGAGAGAAGGTGGAGAGATGACCTAATTGAGACATATAAGATCATCAAAGGGTTAGATAGGGTGGATAGCAAGAGCCTTTTTCCTCAGATGGTGATGGCTAGCACGAGGGGACATAGCTTTAAATTGAGGGGTGATAGATAAAGGACAGATATCAGAGGTAGTTTCTTTACTCAGAGAGTAGTAGGGGCATGGAATGGCCTGCGTGCAGCAGTAGTAGACTCGCCAACTTTAAAGGCATTTAAATGGTCATTGGATAGATATGTAGATGAAAATAGAATAGTGTAGGTTAAGTGGGCTTCAGATTGGTTCCACTGGTCAGCGAAACATTGACGGCTGAAGTGTCTGCACTGTGCTGTAGTGTTCTATGTTCTACGTAATCAAGGAGAGATTTATAATAGAGAAGGAGGAAGTCCCCACATTACAATACATAGCAGAGGTCCAAGAGTGACACTCATGAAGTGCTCAGAGAACATGTAAAAATCACCCAAACAGTGGTGAAGCACAATGTGGCTAAACATAGAAGGGCCCCAAACTTACAGCCAAGAGTTTACATGTTAATGCTCCTATAAATATCAAGTTAATGTTAAACAGCAGTTCAGTGTGCTACATAAAGTAGCAAAGAGTCATAGGGAAGTTAATTGATACCCCTGATTGACATCCCAGATTGGGGAAAAAACGCAAAAGTTGTGCCATGTCACACGATAAAGCAATACCTCCACCCTGAAGGGGAGCAATCTGCCCTATTTCCACTAACCCAAAGGATGAGGGTAGCAGCAGGGATACGTTGGAGTAAGACATGGATGCGGTGCACATTGAACTCTCTTGCCCACAGGTTATTCCATTGGAGTTTGTTCCTTCAACCATACATCTTAAAAGAACATCCACATTACTGGGAAACCAAATGTTCTTGCAGACCTCTGTCCAGAACCTGCAGATATTCTGTTAGAATCAAAAAGGCAACATTGACTGAGGCTCAGAGAATGAAGGCATCTGTGAGTGCGTCTGTTGTTTTATATTCAACTCTTTTAACGCTTTGTACTGAATTCAAAACAAACCTCAAGTCATACATCCAGTGGGGGAAGGGCTTCAATGTCAGATCATAATCTTGAAATACTTCATATGCTTTTAACCTTTAAGTCCAAAGTGTGATTTTTTTTAAAAAAAGAGAGCTTCTACTGAGACAAAATTACTGCAGGCATAAATCCAGTGAATGGCTTAGAAAATACTTATTGGGACTGATGGAATGTAATACCTGAAGGTGTCAAAGAAACACTCAACAGACAGGAGTGACTTGAGATAACAAGGGGTCTGATCATACTATCCACCTCACTTGCCAGGGAGGTACCTTTTTGAGGGGTTCCCTTTCCAGAAAGTTCCAGAAAAAGTAGGGGTTAAACAAAAGGTTCAACATAAGCTGCATGCTATTACTGTGCATTAGCATACGCTAGAGACCAAAAAACAACACTGCAGATGCGGGAATCCAAAGTTATCAAACAGGATACTGGAAAAGCACAGCAAGCCAGGCACCATCAGGCGATGCGGAAGACAATGTTTCAGGTATAACCCTTCTTCAGGACTCATTAGAATATGTCTAGTATGTTGTGAGCTTCACAGCTTGAGAAGAGCCAATACGCACCCCTGCACTGCAAGTAAAGAAAGGAATTTAATCCCTTACTCCGAATTTTAAAAAATGAATCAGGAGAAAGGAACTTCAATTAGCCTACAAAACCACAGCTCAACTGCTAATATCATCAGGGTTTGGTTCCACCCTCAAGTGACTGTCTGTGTGGAGTTTGCACATTCGCCCCATGACTGCATGGGTTTCATTCGGTTGCTCCAGTTTTTTTCCCTCAGTCCAAAGATTTGCAGGTTAGATGGGTTGGCCATGGGAAATGCAGGATTACAGGGCCTAAGGTTTGGGAACTATAGGCATCAATGGCATGCTCATTGGAGGATCAGTGCAGAGTTTATGGGCCAAATGGCCTGCTTCCATGCTGTAGGAATTCTCTGATTCAATACTACCAGCACAACCCAAAACAGTCTCAACATTATCAGATCTGCTCATCATGAATGATTCAGGGACTTTTCCACATAATCTTGATTTTTACTTTTTATCATTTTGGACTCACCTGTTGTTTCTAATCTATATGTGTGTGTCTAATCCACATTTCTTCTCATGTGTAGTAGTTAATAAACCCTTGTGTTTCGTTAATTAACATCTGGAGACTATGTTGCTTGAAGTGACAGGATTGCTTGAGCACAAATAACCAGCATTTTGTAATTAACTCCAGTCATTGCATCGTGCGGAAGAATTCACCACCTTCTCAAGAGCCACTGGTGTAGTTTGGATCAAAAGCTCTGTTTATTGTCGTTCGTAGACATGCTTTTTAAATAAACTGTGGTCTTTTTTTTTCTCTTTTTTTTAATCCCCTTTTATACTTTGTTTTCCTTTCCCCCCCCCCACACTACCGCCTAACCACGGTAGTGCTTATATTTTCCTCAGCACCCATGTTGCGTGTTAGATTCTGTGGACTATTTGTTGCGGAGTCCTATTTAATTATACTCTGCTTCGTAAGCAGACTGTTTGACTTGCAGATAGCTTTAATCAGCCTGTTCAGATATGGAATGACACATCTCAGGAGCAGGTGGGATTTGAACCTGATTCTGACAATACCGTTGCACCACAGAAACTATTTGTCTGGCTGCTGTTTAAAACTCCACTCCAACTGTAACGCAGTGTGATGTGACAGTGTAAGGCCACTACACTACCAGAAGGATGTGGAAACTTTGGAGAGAGTCCAGGATGTTGCCTGATGTGGGGGAGTTTTACCTCAGAGGAAAGTTTGGATAGAATGGGTTTGTTCTTGCTGAAACGCAGGAGGTTGAGGGGTGACCTGATGGAAGTTTATAAGATTGCGAACGACATGGAAAGAGTGGAAAGCATAAGGCTTTTACCCATGGGGGAGGAGTCAATTTCTTGGGGACATGGGTTCAAGGTGCGGGGAGAGAAGTTTAACAGAGATGTGCGAGGCAGGTTTCTCAGCATTGGGTGGTGAGTGCCTGGAACACGCTGCCAGAGGAGGTGGGGGAAGCAGACACAATAACAGCTTTCAAAAGCACCTAGACAAATGCATGAATAGGAAGTTAAAAATCACTCAACACCAGGTTATAGTCCAACAGGTTTAATTGGAAGCACACTAGCTTTCGGAGCGCTGCTGAATCACCTGATGATGAAGGAGCATCGCTCCGAAAGCAAGTGTGCTTCCAATTAAACCTGTTGGACTATAACCTGGTGTTGTGTGATTTTTAACTTTGTACACCCCAGTCCAACAGCGCCATCTCCAAATCATGAATAGGAAGGGAATAGAGGGATATGGATCCTGTAAGTGAAGACAGTTTTAGTATGGAAGGGCAAAATGTGCTAGCACAGGCTTGGAGGGCCGAAGGGCCTGTACCTGCGCTGTATTGTTCTTTGTTCTTTCTATTTGGAGCATGACAGAAATTCTAAAAGTAGTTAATGAATCTGTATCTGCCTCAGTTAACATTTAATGAGGTAATTTATTACAAAACATAGGCCGATGTCAAAGGTCACTCAATTACCATATTTATTGCAGAACGTTGAAAAGCTGCAGGGGCTATGAATTCTCCATTTTCTATATCTGCAATTATTGAGAATTTATGACCACAACTTTGGACCCTATAGTGGAGCTTCACGTTTGAAGAAAATACATCATTCTCTTAAATAATTTGAAAAAGAAATTTCTGTGAGTGCTTAATGAGCTATCTAAGTTTAAGTGGGACACCAGGGTTAACTGGCTATCATCTGCCTCGCTTTATAGGGTTAATGAGATATTGGCGCAAAACTATGATCTGATGCCATCTCCTCCCCTCTGTGTGATTAATACCAGATACTGCTCATCAGAGAAATACAACCTGTATTCTGACAGCTAATCAGTAGGTTTATCTCACAAAATTAGCGTCTTTTGAGTTTGTTATGAACACAGCTATTATTAGAATAGACATTGTAAAACAGAGTATAGTTACAAACAACTTATTGCTCAACATAAATGATTACATGGAACCAAGCTGCACGTATTCCTTAAGATATTTGCCACCTACACCCAGCACCACTCTGATGTGAAAGAAGCCTACTCCCAGATTATTGACAACAGCCAGAATGCTGGTTGCCTCTACTTTCATCTATATTCCATCTGCATTTGTTCTTTCATTACTAAACCGCTGAGGCTGAGTTATATCTTTATTTGTTGGTGGGATATGGGCATCACTGGCTAGGCCAGCATTTATTGCCCATCTCGGGTTGCCCTGGAGAAGGTAGTGTTGAATTGTCTTCTATAGCTGCTGCAGTCCTTGGTGTACCCGTACTGCCGTTAGGAAGGGAATTCCAAACTTTTTGACTGAATGGCAATGAAGGAACAGCAGTATAGTTCCAAATCAGGAATAGTGTGTGACTTCAAGGGGAGCTTGCACATGGTAGTGTTCCTATGCTTCTGGTGACCTTGTACTACGACATGGTGGAGGTCGTGGGTTTGGAAAGAACTGTAAGCGGTGTCTCAGTGAGTTACTGCAGGGCTTTTATCTTTCATAGCATAATTTAAATGTAGTGACAGCTCTGCCTAATTATAAGAAAAACTACTTTTGGCTCCTGAGGGGAAGAAAAACTACCAACCTGCACCAGTCCATGAATGTACAAGCACTCTGCTTTGAAATTGAAATGAACACCTTCTGTCCCCTACCCTTCAGACAGCACTGCAATGTTTGGAAGGCTGTGGCCATTATGAATGCTTGACTGAGGTTCAAGTGCAAGTGGCTTTCAGTACAGTATGTGATCCTTTCATCTGAGAATAACGGTGCCTTTCTTGTGGTTTCTGATTTGTTTATGTGAGTTTATTGAGATCACCAGAATTGTTACAATTAATAGGGATTACAAGGCATTCTGAATGGCCAGGGTGGCACGGTGGCTCAGTGGTTAGCACTGTTGCCTCACAGCGCCAGGGACCTGGGTTCGATTCCAGCCTCGGGTGACTGTCTGAATGGAGTTGGCACATTCTCACTGTACCTGTGTGGGTTTCCTCCCACAGTCCAAAGATGTACAGATTAGGTGAATTGGCGATGCTAAATTACCCATAGTGTTCAGGGATGTGTGGGTTAGGTGCATTAGTCAAATATAGGGCAGGTGAATAGGTCTGGTTGGGTTACTCTTCAGAGGGTTGGTGTGGACTTGTTGGGCCGAAGGGCCTGTTTCTACACAATGTCGGAATTCTAATTCTAAAGCAATCTTTCTTCAGCATCAATGGTGCGTATTTGATTTTATCAGATGGTGACAGCTTTTCGATCTCCAGCGAATGTAAGATATTTCTACTTGTTGCTCAGAATCCGAGGACTGTACATTCTGGGTAGTGAGGAAGTGGCTGCGGAGTATACAAGGAGATGGAGGATGGGCATGGAGTGGCAGGGGGTAGGTCATGGAGACCTTTAAACAATGCTGGCAGCCATCTGGCTGAAAAGTGAGGGGAGATTTCAGGAGAACCCCTGAATGGCCAGGGTGGCACGGTAGCTCAGTGGTTAGCACTGCTGCCTCACAGCGCCAGGGACCTGGGCTCCTCCCACACTAGTTACCCACACAGTAACGACACCGCAAATCTAAACCATTAAGGTCAAGATAACACCCCCCCACCCCCACCCCCAGCACAGTCAGGACAGCAGCTGGTGGGCCCTGAGGTTGCCTAATCCACAAAACACGCTCACAAGAGGAAAATCGATGTTCTATTTAATTCCTGTCTGGCAAATGGTGCCTGTGTAGTGCTGATAGAATTGTACAGAATTTTGTAGTTTGGGAAACAATTCACTCCACATAACCCATGGTCATCTGGGATTTTATCGTTAAGGAGTGAAAATTACTGTCAAAGAGGCAAAGGTACATTGACGCTTCAATGAAGTAATTCAGGAATTATATTTCGATACGTTAAAACAATGAGCATAAATCTGCTGCCAAAATTTCAAAATCTGCTGCCAAAGTGTAATCCACTTCCCATGAGAAGTGTGTAAACCATTCAACGAGTTGTGGTTAGGTCTAGATACCCCAGGCAGGGTGTTCCCTGAAAACCTCTGCAGATTGGAATGAGGGTGGTAAGTCCACACTGTGTGGGAAATAGCCACTCATTGTGATTGCCACCAAAGTGGTTAATGTATGGTCAAAGAGCAGGCTTAATGCCCAGTTGTTGAGGGTAGGCCAGATCTCAAAGTTGGAAGCTTTCCAGTGAGAAAACCCTAGAAAAATTCCAATAATACTTGCAAACGAACATACTGGAGCTCCAATTTGATGTTTACAAGTATATCTCAGATTTATAAGGTAACTCTTTGGGGACATCAATCTGAAGCCTAGTTGAGTTGAAAGCAGCAGCAGAATATCAAAGTAAGAGGGTGAGAGGGAGGAGGAAGCCCAAAATGGAGGCATTTTCTCTCCAATGTTTTCATTACCTCTAACTCCAAAGTGGCGTTTCCAGTTAAGGCCCCACTGTGAGGGGTGAGGGAGTGTAGCAGCCTCTAGCCACTGAACAAATCCAGGCTGGCAGAGAAAGACTCTCAGTCTGCCTTGAGCATTGATACTCGCTGGTGTGCAGCTGGATATTTGCAGCTCAACCTGTCCCTAATCCCTCCGGGAACCTGGAGCCAACAGGAAATTCCCAGTCGGCCTCTGTTAACAGGCTTTAGGCCTGTAACTGGATTAATTAGGAAGTGGCACAGGTCGGGATTGAGCCAGGGGACAGGCATGCAGCTGGTAGCATAACATTCTGTGCCCACCATGGTGGGTCTAAAGATCTAGCCCACCTTGAGTTAAGAATTTGGCTGAACAATTGGTGTCCCTGTGCTATTGGTATCATGAGATGAGCAGCTCATCCTCTGCCTTGCTGTGATTTAATAACATTACTGCATTTGTGCATTAATTTCCAACTTCCACAGAAAACTCAGGTTAGTACTTAATACCATAAGCACCTTGTAGTGAAAAGATTCCTCCTCTTGTCCTCATTCCTGATGCGGACCTTATGCCTGAAATGTCGATTCTCCTACTCCTCGGATGCTGCCTGACCTGCTGTGTTTTTGCAGCACCACACTCTTCAACTATGATCTCCAATATCTGCAATCCTTACTTTCTCCTAGCTTCCTTCTCTTGCAGTGATACTCAATTCACTGCATCAGAAATTGAGCAATTTATATTACGGCATCTAATTTCTTCAAGTATTAAATTGTTGTTAAAAATTAGTTAAAATTCAAACTGTTAATATCTTTTCTTACTTTGTCTCTCTGTGTTTTTTCTTCATAAGCCTGTCTCTTTGACCAGTCTTTGTTTATTGCTCTTTCCATTCCTGGGTTCAGTCTAGCCCTGAACCCTTTTCCATCACTCCCTGTAAGGATTCCATCGTATCCACACATTCCCCTCTTCCCTGAAATCCAGTCAAATGTTTCATCTTCTATAGCGATATATTTTATTGCTTTTCCCTCCCCTCCTCCACCCCCCACCCCCACCCCTCACCAGATCAGTGGAGACAAACTAGAAAATATTTCTTGAGTTTATGACCCATCCCAAAGGTTAAATCAGAAGAGACAGGTTCTTATGAATTCCTGCCTTTCAATGCCCCATTTCCCTGGCTTTGAGCAGGAGCCTGGGATTTATCCCCATTGATGAAATGGTCCAAAGACAGTAGACAATAGGTGCAGGAGTAGGCCATTCGGCCCTTCAAGCCAGCACCACCATTCATTATGATCATGGCTGATCATCCACGATCTCCAGCATCTGCAGTCCTCACTTTCTCATCCACGATCAGTATCCTGTTCCTGCCTTATCCTCCTAACCCTTGATTCTGGGTTATCTTGCGGAAAGAGGCCGGAAGAGGGAGCTAAGAGCTCTCCACGATATCACACCAAAAGGGTTTAATCTTATCTTCCATGTTTTGCCTGTGAAAATGTTCCAGACTCCCTCCGCCAACCTTGAAGTATCCTCCCACTATGTCACATTCTACATTACTCAATCTTGACAGATTGCTTTCCGTGACATGACATTTCTGTAGTCCCTGCTGCCCAGGAACTGTCACGCTCCCACAACATTTGTTAGTCTTTTGTTTGGGTTCTGCTTTGTTTCTCTGCACAGCTCAACAATGCCACAATGTCAGAGGCGAGGAAGCTAAAAGCCTAGTTATAGGCTTTTGACAAGAGCTGGAGATCCCCCTGTTGTGTGGAGGTGATGGAATTGCTTCAGACAGGAAGGGCCTGTTGCTAACATTTCAACTCTTGGAAATTAAATTGTTATAGGTTCCCGGGAACCTTTGACTACAGCATGAAAGGGTTTGTTCTCAAGTCACTCCAACCATGTGCAAAAAAGGAGCCTTGAGTCATCAAATAGGTTAGATGTGCAATGCTTAATTTATGCAGATGACAAAAATAGCCTATCATTTACCATGTTCAATCTGTCAATGCAATTTTGGAAGTATCATTGAGTCTTTGTCTCCATACGTTAGAAGTATACAACGTCTCTATTGAAATTCTTCCTGTTGAAGGGTGCATTCCTTTTGTCAGTATTATTGGTTATCCTTTATATCATCAATATTCTTTTGTAGATTATTAATACTTCTTGTTCAGTGGCTGAGTCAATGGTCACAATATGTTTCAGCCTCTGGAGCAGCTCTTGCTAACCTTTACACATCAGAAACAGACAAGCTTTGGCTACTGCTGTGACCTATTTTCAAGTTCACTTTTATCGAATTAAAAAATCTTATGTCAACAGATACTTCCTGTTTTGAAATCAATTTGATTTTCCATTTTAAATTCTTGCGTCCACGTTTGAAGTTGGTTTTGAGAAAATTAATCTGCGCAATCTGTCAACTATTTTCCCACAACCCAGTTGGAAAGCATTCTGAAGCCTTTACTCAACCTCCACTTTAGATTCGATTCCCTACAGCGTGGAAACAGGCCCTTCAGCCCAACAAGTCCATACCAACCCTCCAAAGAGCAACCCACCCAGACCCATTCCCCTACATTTACCCCTGACTAATGCACTTAACACTACGGGCAATTTAGCATGGCCAATTCACCTAACCTGCACATCTTTGGACTGTGGGAGGAAAACGGAGCACCCGGAGGAAACCCACGCAGACACGGGGAGAATGTAGAAACTTCACACAGACAGTTGCCCGAAGAGGGGTTTGAACCCAGGTCCCTTGGGCTGTGAGGCAACAGTGCTAAAACTGAGCCACCATGCTGCCCCATTAGTTTACAATAAGAGTTTCGTTTAAAATAAGAGACTTGCCTATCCCAGGATATCCTGAAGTGCTTTCGGTTACCACTGTTGTTGGAGGGTTTAAACAATAGAGAAAAGGATAAAATTCAGAATATATCATAGTCAAACTCACCCAGTTAATTGTTCCCATATCTATTAATGTCTTTGTTTCCATTTTCATTCAAAGCCGACAGTAAATGCAAAGTCTTGGAATCGAACCTCTGCTCAGAGAAGTGGCCAGAAACTGGAAAAAGGCATTAATTGGAGAAAGAGAGAGAATGGATTTAAACAGAATGTGAGAGATTGGTCGGCACGGTGGCTCAGTGGTTAGCACTGCTACCTCACAGCGTCAGGGACCTGGGTTTGATTCCAGCCTCAGGTGACTGTCTGTGTGAAGTTTGCACTTTTGTCTTGTGTCTGTGTGGGTATCCTCCCTCAGTCCAAAGATGTGCAGGCTAGGTGGATTGGCCATGCTAAATTGCCCATAGGTGTCCAGGGATGTGTGGATTAGCTGCATTAGTCTAGGGGAATGGGTATGGGTGGGATACTCTTTGGAGGGATGGTGTGAATGTGTTGGGCCAAATGACCTGTTTCCACATTGTGGGGGAACTATGATGAGAAGTTGAGACAAAAAGGCATCTAAACATTTCATTATCATTTAATATTTCTTCAACTTTTCAAAAGAAGCATGCAACTGAGTTACTAATTATCTCAATGATATCTTATTGGTGACTAAAAAGGCCAAATTGCTAATGCTTTACCGCGGACAGGCAGATAATTAATTGTTAAACTATAAACCACATGAGAAATCAGAAATTAGGAAACACAAATTGCAGTAACTCTAAGTGTCTTTCCTCACTTTAATTTGATTTCTTTTGAAGAAAATTTAGAAAGGGAACCAAGCATTTTCAGAAAAACACGTGCAACGTGACATTAAGATTATTGCAGGGAGGTAGATTGAATTAGGAGCAGCCAAACCAACTTGTGAACGACAAGTCTCTGGTCTCTGCTATCTCCTCTGCGGACGCAGAGAAATATAAAAATAGACAATAAGAGACGATAGAGAAAGTAGAGGTGTGCAAAAAAAGGAAATTTGAGAAAAAAGGCGAGTGAGGGACAGCAAGAATAATGTTCAATGTTTTTACGAATATATTAAGAAAAATAAGAGGGCCATAATAAATGTTATAATCCCAGCTGATGTTATTACTGGAGAAGACAGATTTCAGACTGAAACCTGACTTGATAGATCTTAGCATAAAATGAAGAACTCAGATGCTGACAATCTGAAACAAACAAAAACAGAAATTACTGGAGAAACTCAGCAGGCCTGGCAACATCTGTCGAGAGAAAATAGAGTGAACATTCCAGTGACCGTTCTTCAGGAGGGCTTGAAGGGTCTGTTCCAAAGAAGGGTCACTGGACTCAAAACATTAACATAGTGCACGAGGGAGGTCTCTCATGACGGAGTCTTTCCCCAGTGATTCGGAGTCTTCGGCCTTACTGTCATGACTTGTATTCTGTATTTTTAATCTCCTTTTTCTCTCACTTTGCCTTTAGCCTGAACATTCAGCCAATATTTAAATCTGGCAGTATTTCTACTTGCATGACCCACAACTGCTGCCTTGCTTCCTTCACTGCTCTGTACTGGAATGTATGTCACCCACTGCATACCCATTCCATATCCTTTGGATGTATTGGTCATAGTGTGTGTGTGTGTGTGTGTGTGTGTGTGTGTGTAAATAACTCACATGATTACCATTCTGTTCCTCAAAATGTTCATTACAGAACAATTGAGGTACAAATTGCCTTGGTCATTTCCAGCAGGATTTGAGATTTCATAATTAATCCCAATTAATCATGAAGGATAAATCACAACCATTTGATTCCCATATTTGATGAGTACAGTCTTACTTCCTCTTGGTGTATCTTCAATATACCTTCCCTTGGAGAAACAGTAGGGAAGTGGTGGAAGGATTCACAGACTGGTCATCCTGTTGGTCACCTGATGAACACTCCTTCCATGGCCAATTAGACCTGACAGGTGCTTGAACCCAGAACTTTTGGTCTAGAGATAGGGACACCACCACTGCAGCAGAAGTACCCCACTGCAGGCTTACTAGTACAACCTACTACTTCATCTCCCAATTTGCGTTCTGACTCAGACGCTGCAGATCATTCCAAATTTCCTCCAGGTCCTCAGCTTTGATGAACTGTGTCCATGTCTGTGCATCTATATGTACAGGACTTATATGTTTAATGGTAAGGTCCTAGGGAGTGTTGCTGAACAAAGAGACCTTGGAGTGCAGGTTCATAGCTCCTTGAAAGTGGAGTCGCAGGTTGGTAGGAAAGTGAAGAAGGCATTTGGTATGCTTTCCTTTATTGATCAGAGTATTGAGTACAGGAGTTGAGAGGTCATGTTGCGGTTGAACAGTACATTGGTTAGGCCACTGTTGGAATATTGCGTGCAATTCTGGTCTCCTTCCTATTGGAAAGATGTCATGAAACTTGAAAGGGTTCAGAAAAGATTTACAAGCATGTTGCCAGGGTTGGAGGATTTGAGCGACAGGGAGAGGCTAAATAGGCTAGGGTTGTTTTTCCTGGAGCATTGGAGGCTGAGGGGTGACCTTATAGAGGTTTATAAAATCATGAGAGGCATGGATATGATAGATAGACAAGGGTTTTCCCTGGGGTGGGGGAATCCAGAACTAGAGGGCATAGGTTTAGGGTGAAAGGGGAAAGATATAAAAGAGACCTAAGCGGCAAACTTTTCACACAGAGGGTTGTACGGATATGGAATGAGTTGCCAGAGGATGTGGTGAAGGCTGGTACAATTGCAGCATTTAAAAGGCAACTGGATGAGTGTATGAATAGGAAGGGTTTGGAGGGATATGGGCCAGGTGCTGGCAGGTGGGACAAGATTGGGTTGGGATAGCTGGTCGGCATGGACGAGTTGGACTGAAGGGTCTGTTTCCATGCTGTACATCTCTATGACTCTAAGTGTGCTCATGCCTAGATCTGTGTGTGTGTGTGTGTGTGTGTGTGTTTGTGTGTGTGTATTTGTGCGTTTGTGTATGTGTGTGTGTGTATTTGTGCATTTGTGTATGTGTGTGTGTGTGTGTGTACACAAATGTGTCTCTGAGCATAGTCACGTAAAACCGCCCTGGGGTAGAATGTGAGAATAAGCAATACCGCTGGAGTTTAAACCCGAAACATCTTCTATACATTTCTTGAAAACTGGCTTCACACACAGAGGAGTTTCAAACTATACTTCTGTCTTTGATGAACATTCTTCTCTCCACATGCAAATAATTAGACCAACTACATTACCAGCTCGAGCACTGAAACTATCATAAAGAATAGAAGGCCATGTGGGACTTCATCAATAGACAGATTGCTAGGAACTACACTCTTAAACCAAATGGACTAAATCCTTTACAGCTTGTAATCTGGGTGATCAACTAACATTTTATGCAATATTTTATTGATCACTATAACATTTATTTCAAATAATCTATTACTGTACAGGATGAAGACAAAACACCAGGGATACAAGGTGAATACATGAAGAGGGTACTCAGTAAAGTGTTTCCTTCCACCACGTTACATTAACTCAATATTGTTACCATTACACGTGACATGACATGGGGAGGGTTACAGACTGAACTCCTTCATTCTGTTCATATTCTGTACAGAGACAGATTACTGCAGTTTTGGAAAGACTGAAGTATAGTTTAAAACTTCAATATGTGTGAAGTCAGTTTTAAGAGATGTGCAGAATATAATCTGAGGGTTAAACCCCAGTGGCATTACTTATTCTCACATTCAATCCCAGAATGATTTTACATGACAGGGACCCACATATGCCCACACATGCACATGTAGGCAGATGCACACATGTACACATATACACACAGACATAGATCCTCATGCATACTCAGACAGAGGTGCACACAGATACAAACAGGCATACACACAGACCCATACACACACAGACCCATGCACACACAGACCCATACACACACAGACCCATACACACACAGACCCATACACACACAGACCCATGCACACACAGACCCAAGCACACACAGACCCATACACACACAGACCCATGCACACACAGACCCATACACACACAGACCCATGCACACACAGACCCAAGCACACACAGACCCATACACACACAGACCCATGCACACACAGACCCATGCACACACAGACCCATACACACACAGACCCATGCACACACAGACCCATGCACACACAGACCCATGCACACACATACCCATGCACACACAGGCCCATACACACACAGACCCATACACACACAGACCCATGCACACACATACCCATGCACACACAGCCATGCACAGATGCGTACAAAATACACACAGAGACACATACTTACATATCAATGAGTATTAAAGTTACACAGTTTAGTTATCAATTCACCAGAAGGATCAGAGCCCACAAGGCTGGAAACCGGAGCTGAAGAGTTCCTTCACAGTCAGGGTAAGGCAGTAGGTTGCTCTGGCAGCTCCCAGAGATATCTCGAGACAGAGGATTGATTCGCTTTTCAGGTGAAATCAAGACTCCTCAGAAACGTGTTTTGGATGCTGACATTTAGGCAAGCTGATAACCTGCAGTCTGTTGCTATGTTGACTGGTACAATCAGACAAACTGCTTCAAAGCTCACAGTGGGTGAATGGGTGATCAGTTAACACTCTCCAAAATTCGAAAGGGGTTTCAGTGAATTGGTGCTGTTCATTGATGGATAATTGGTGGTCATTAATGGGTTTTCACATGACCAAAGGAGTTTCCCTCCACACTCCACTCCTCAATCCCCACTCAAGATCCATTTAACATATCGCTGGGGATGAGCAGTTACCTTTTTAGCACTTCTGTGGACACAATGAGTTCTGAGGTATCACAGAGACAAGGGTAAAAGCTCCCTTTGGTTTGATGTTCTGCACAACAGCAGAAGAGAAATTCCACAAGGTCAAACAGCTTGTGTTATGATTCCAGCTGATGTTACTATTGGCCAAGTCAGCCTCGTGACAGGAACCTGGCTTGATAGGTCATATTTAGCTTCGTTACAGTTTCAATGAAGTGGTCTATCACTGAAACATAAGCACACAATGCTGCAGGTTTTGCTTTAGCATTGAAACAGAAGTTATAAGAGCACAAGATAAAGGTGCAGCATTAGGCCATTCAGCCCATCGAATCTGCTCCATTATTCAGTCGTGGCTGATATGTTTCTCTGCTCCATTCTCCCGCTTTCTCCCTGGAACCCTTGATCCCCTTATAATTAGAGTTATAGAGTCACAGAGGTGTACAGCACGGAAACAGACCCTTCAGTCCAACTCGCCCATGCTGACCAGATATCCCAACCTAATCTAGTCCCATTTGCCAGCACTTGACCCATACCACTCTAAACCCTTCCTATTCATATACCCAGCCAGATGCCTTTTAAATGTTGTCATTGTACCAGCCTCCACCACTTCCTCTGGCAGCTCATTCCATACATGCACCACCCTCTGTGTGAAAAAGTTGCCTCTTCGGTCCTTTTTATATCTTTCACCCTCTCACCCTAAACCTGTGCTCTCTAGTTCTGGACTCCAGAAAAAAGACTTGTCTACTAACCCTATCCATGCCCCTCATGATTTTACAAATCTGTACATAAGGTCACCCCTCAGCCTCTGATGCTTAAGGGAAAACTGTCCCAAACTATTCAGCTTCTCCCTGTAGCTCAAACCCTGCAAGCCTGGCAACATCCTTGTACATCTTTTCTGAACCCTTTTAAGTTTCACAACAAATTAGGAATCTATCTATCTCTGTCTTAAATACACTAAATGCTTGACCTCCACAACCCTATGTGGCAGAGTACCACAGATTAACCATATTCCGGCGGAAGAAATTCCTCCTCATCTCAGTTCTAAAGAGTCAGCCCATCACTCTGAGCCTGTGCCCTCAGTACAAATCTCTCCTACTCGTGGAAACCTCTTCTCAGTGTCCACTCTATCCAGGCCTGTCAGCATTCTGTAAGTTTCAAATGAGATCATCCCTCATCCTTCTAACCTCCATAAAGTACAGACCTTGAGTCCTCAAGTTGCTCTTTGCATGACAAGCCCTTCATCCTCGGGATCTTTCTTATAAACCTTGTCTGGACCCTGTCCAAGGCCAGCATGCCCTTCCTAAGAATATGGGGCCCAAAATTGCTCCCAATATTCCAAATGTGGCCTGATCAGAGCCATATAAAGCTTCAGCAGTCCATCTTTACTCTTGTATTCCAGCCCTTTTGAGATGAATGCTAATACTGCATTTCCTTACTGCCAACTGAACCTGCTTGTAAACCTTAACAGCATTGTGAACTAGGACTCCTAAGTCCCTTGGGTTTTCCCTTAATGTTTAATATGAATAGTTGTGGTCCCATTACTGACCCCTGCAGAGCTCCACTAGTCACTGGCTGCCATCCTTTATCCCCAATCTCTGCCTTCTGCCAGCCAGCCAATCCTCTATCCATGCCAGTACTTTGCCCCTGACACCATGGGCTCTTATCCTATTGAGAAGCCTCCTGTACAACACCTTTTCAAAAGCCTACTGGAAATCAGAAGACAGTGCATTCTCTGAAACACTACAGACTAAAGTTCTAGACCATGTGATTTGGTATCACTGTGGCATAGTTATTCAAGAACAGATATAGTTAACCCTTTATGCCACATCTCCTCCGAGCTTTACCCTTTCCACAAACCATTGACCTAATGAACTATTTACTCTTTCTGCCCAACTTATATGTATCTCTACTTCTCCAAGTCTTTTGCTCCTGAGATGTCAATCTCCAACTGTGTTCTCAACTCTCCTGAAGGACAGATATGGCCTCTATACTCTGCTATCAGTTCCTTGGAAGGAAATGGAGTGGAATGGAAACCTCTCATGACAGCTGTCCCCTGGACTGTGATACTTATAAAAGCCTGTCTGAAATAACAAGGAGGATAAATTGCAGAAAGCCTGACTGACAAAAACCCTCAAGGTCAATTGGAGTTCATTGGAACTTACATATCTCCCCGAAAAGCTATTCTTAGATCACAGGGGCTCAGTGGAAAATTCAGACCAATTCATCTCTTCTTCCCCTTTTTCAATGGAGGGGTAATGCTCCTTAAAGACTTCATCATCAATGGCACAATCATCAAAAAATGTAGCAAGATCCAGGATCTCTTCATCCAACGGATCATCTGCCTCTTTGCCAATAATATTCTCTTCCAATCTTCCCTGAAAGAGCAAATTAAGAAATAGAATGTTACCCTTGCTGATGCTCGCCATCGATTTCGGAGCATCCTCTTGCTACTTCTGCTAACCTTACTTCAAAGAAAACTGAAATATTGTCATATTCCTTTTATGGAGGTTGGGATGGTATTACTCCAATGAAGACTGGTTCACAGGGCAATTAATAACTTCAATTTCTGCTGCAGCTGGGGTGAATTGTGAAGATTCAAAGCTACACAAGAGTCTCTGTTTACTAAAGAACAATTCTGACTGGGAATGGTATGTACAGCATCATGGTTGGCTCTCGATACGCAGTGAAGGATAGCTTACAGATGTTCTCTTGCTCTTATTATGGCTTCTGTTGCACCTTGAAGATTTGTAGAAGATAGTTGGAGAAATTGAGGCATTACCGTGGTAAGAAAGAAAAGATTAGCCTGAGCACGTATCCAATTTAACATTTGTTTAATTGCCCTGACAACCAGGATAGCTGCCTGTCAAACAAAATCATTGTTTTTGGAGCTCCACCTGCCCCAAGAGGAACACATCCTGACCCTGGGTAGCACCTACTTCTTGGGCAGTTGCGGACTTAATTTGGCCTAGCGATGCAAACCTCATCCTGCTGAGTCAGCAAGCCATGTAAAAGTTGCCTTTCCTATGGCAGTCATTATTAGTCACTATTCCTGTAGACAATGATGACATAAAGATCAAAGCCAAAGGCTCTGCAATCTCCTCCCTAGCTTCCCAGAGAATCCTAGGGTAAATCCCATCCAGCCCAGGGGACTTATCTATTTTTATACTTTCCAGAGTTGCTTACACCTCCTCCTTGTGAACCTCAATCCTGTCTAGTCTAGTAGCCTGTATCTCAGTATTGTCCTTGACACCATTGTCTTTTTCCTTTGTGAATGCTGACTAAAAATATTCACTTAGCACTCCCCCTATTTCCTTGGACTCCACACACAACTTCCCACTACAATCCTTGACTGGTCCTAATCTTACTCTCGTCATTCTTTTAATCCTTATATATCTATAGAAAGCTTTAGGGTTTTCCTTGATCCTACCTGCCAACGACTTCTCATGTTCCCTCCTGTCTCTTCTTAGCTCTCTCTTTAGGTCCTTCCTGGCTAACTAGTAACTCTCAAGCCGTCAAACTGAACCTTCATGGCTCATCTTTGCATAAGCCTCCTCTTTTTTCTTAATAAGACATTCAACTTCTTTAGTAAATCACGGCCCTCTCGCTCAACCACTTCCTCCCTGCCTGACAGGTACAAACTTATCAAGAACACGCAGTAGCTGTTCCTTGAATAAACACCACATTGCGATTGTGCCCATCCCCTGCAGTTTCCTTCCCCATCCTATGCATCCTAAATCTTGCCTAATCGTATTATTATTGCCTTTCTTCCAGCTATAACTCTTGCCCTATGATATATATCTATCCCTTTCCATTGCTGAAGTAAGCATAACTGAATTGTGGTCACTATCAACAAAGTACTCACCTACCTCCAAATCTAACACCTGGCTGGGTTCATTACCCAGTACCAAATCCAATATGGTCTCGCCTCTTGTTGGCCTATCTACATACCTTATCAGGAAACCCTCCTGCACACATTGGACAAAAACTGACCTATCTAAAGTACTCGAACATTAGCATTTCCAGTAAATATTTGGAAAGTTAAAGTCCTGTATGATTTAGTGAATTTCCCAGACTTGTTGGTGGCATAAAGCAGTAAACTGTATAATCACGAGTCTCTCAATCACCCCTTTTTATTACATTCAAACTACTGTTTGAAAGCATAAATTTGGTGTGGTTCTTTCCCGTTCCGTAGACCCATGCTGTTTCAACCATCGACTTTCTGAACGACTGATTCAGCTGTCGTCCATTCTCCCCATTCATAATGTCACAGGATTCATCCAACATTCATAAAATGCTTACTCCCAGACTGCCAGCAATTGTAAATCATAAAACAGAGTAATGAGAAGCAATTACATGACGCCAAGAAAATTGAGGTAACATGCAGGGAGTACATTCTGGCTAATATAAGAGGAATTGTTTTCCAAGCAAATTTTTAAAAATAACTTGCTTCTGAAATAAAGCCACACTTAGAGGGAAGAGTTCTTGTGCAAGTTAAGCGTGGTGAAATCAGAAGCACATTATTTTATAAAAGTGTTGCTGTCACTTTGCCTAATGCACAGGAGGGAAGCTTCCCACACAATTCTTAAGTTAGAAACCAACTTCTTTTGCTTATCTATATCATCTTTGCTATTATTCACCAAAGACGTTGGCTCTTCATGGTTCTGTATCCTTTCCTGCCTCACACAGAACCTCTGCAAGTGCCAGCCATCCACAGATTTCTCAACGCGAAGAGAAAAAGCAAGAGTCAAATACTGTAGACGTTGGAATTCTGATATGAAGACCAGAAATGCTGGCAGCTCCAGTGGGAAGTGAAACACAGTTCATGCTTCAGTTTGATTATCTGTATGAAGCCTTCACAGTGAATGGCGAAATGTACTGCAGGGAGAATTGAAACCTCTTCCTGTCCTTACCTCTAAATCTGATTTCGAACATTTCTAAGTATCATTAAAACATGGTGTAAAGGAAGAACCCAGTTCAATTTCTTTCATCCTGCCGTGGGCAGAATTGAAATGCTCTCTTATTGCCTTGAATTAGTACAGAATGGAAATAAGTCAAATCCCTTCTAACTTGTGCTTATTCCAGTTAAACAATTCAGCAGCAAGCTTTTATGCGTTTAAACGCCAAGAAGGCTCTCTATTCCCAGACATTCACTCCACTGTGTTGCAACACCACACAACCACACACTCACACATGATCTCACATGTGCGCGCACACACACACACACACACACACAAAGACTGGATACTTTACAGAGTACAAGGGTTAGTTCAAGGCCAGCCTGTCTAGTTTGGATGAGGAAGGTCATTGTAATATACTGGGATGATTAGATTAGATTACTTACAGTGTGGAAACAGGCCCTTCGGCCCAACAAGTCCACACCGCCCCGCCGAAGCGTAACTCACCCATACCCCTACATCTACCCCTTACCTAACACTACGGGCAATTTAGCATGACCAATTCACCTGACCTGCACATCTTTGGACTGTGGGAGGAAACCAGAGCACCCGAAGGAAACCCACGCAGACACGGGGAGAATGTGCAAACTCCACACAGTCAGTTGCCTGAGGCGGGAATTGAACCCGGGTCTCTGGCGCTGTGAGGCAGAAGTGCTAACCACTGTGCCACCGTGCTGCCCACTAGTCAATAATAATCACTGAGTTTTGCCCCTCCCTTTTACCCAGTATGAAACATGGAGGCTCTCTGGAAACCCCATAGTCTATGGACGTTGGCCCACCCTGAAACAATGCTACTTTCAGCACCATAATTCCAACAAAACCCACCTCAAAACTCTGAGACTGAGGACTCTGCTCCCTCCCCCACAACTGGATTCTCAACTTCCTGACCCACGGACCACAATCAGTAAGGATAGGTGACAACACCTCCTCCACAATAATCCCCAATGCAGGTGCCCCACAAGGCTATATTCTCAGCCCCTTAGTGTACTCCTTATGCATCCACGACTGTGTGGCCAAATTCAGCTCAAACTCCATTTACAAATTTGCTGATCTCATCACCATAATGAGGCAGATCTCAAACAACAATGAGATAGAGTACAGGGAAGAGATAGATGGCCTCAATGGTGTGGAGTAAAGGCAACAACCTCTCCCTCAATGTCAACAAAATAAAGGAACTGGTCATCAACCAAAGGGAGCAGAGTGGAGGACACGCCCTCGTATGTATCAATGGTGCTGAGGTACAATTGGTCAAGAGACTATGAGTAAATATCCTGATTCAGCCACGTCAACACTACACTCAAGAAAGCACACTAATGCTTCTCCATTCTGTGAAGGCTAAGGAAATTCGGCATTTCCACAATGACTCTGACCAATTTTTATAGATGCACCACAGAAAGTATCCTATCTGGATGCATCACAGCTTGGTAGGGTAACTGCTCTGCCCAGGACTGTGAGAAATTACAGAGAGTTGTGAGCACAGCCCAGAACATCATGTAAACCAACCTTCCTTCCATTGACTCCATCTACACTTCCCAGCGTCCCAAGAAAGCTGCCAATATAATCAAAGACCGCTCCCACCCCACTTATATTCTCTTCCACCCTCTTCCATCAGGCAGAAGACACAAATGTTTGAAAACACATATCAACAGGTTCAAGAACGCCTTTTCCCCATTGATATTAGGCTTATGAATGAACCCCCACATATTTGAGTTGATTTTTGTCTGCACATTCTCTGTAGTGGTGACACTGTATTCTGCATTCTATTCGATTACCGTTATGTACTTATGCAAGGTATGGTTTGTCTGGTTGGCAGGCAAAACAATAATTTTCACTGTGTCTCTGTACATGTAACAATAATAAATCAAACAAATCAAATGTAATGTGTGAGTGTAACAAATGTTTGTGTGCAACCCTCTCCTATCTCCACATTTAATTCATGTTTATTTAATTCATTTTTGCGAGGCTCTGGGTGAATGGGACTTGCTGTCATAGACAGTGGGCAACAGACCTTTGGATAATAGACAGCCATCCAGCTAGGAAAACACTAGTATTGTTGAGTGTGGAGGTGACAAAGGCATGGATGAAAGTTATAATAATAGAACTTTGTAAATTTTGTGTATTTAACACGTCTGTGGAATTTGTAATTGTGATTATGAGTGTTTGAAAGGACTTTTAAGGGATTGCCATCAACTGCAAAGTATAGATAGTAATTTTCTTGATCAATAGAACATAGCGGTCAGTGTGAAATGGCGACCCCTAACATGGGAGCACTACCAATTGGTTGAAAGTTAGGGAAGGAGCCATGTGGTTGGCAGACATAAAGTAGAGGTGCAGACATAAAGGACAGCTGTGAGCAGTGGAGCTGGAGTGTGAAGGTGACCAGTACAGATGAGAGAGAAAAGAGGAACACCAAGAATTCTTGTCAGGAAAAGAAAGAAATCACACTCAGGGGCAGTATCAGAAAGGGGTACAGGAGCTCTTGTAGATACTGTGTCAGCTGGGTACAAAGGTCTAAAACCTGGAAAGCTGCATAAAATGCTGAGTGATGTGAGATAGCTGGCTGTTTTTGCAATAGTAGTCAAACTATGAATCAGGGTGTCACTTGTTGCTCAGTTCAAAAGGACCTCTGGGGGCAGTTATGTCATTACAGTATTATGATCTAGTGAAGAAAATGCTCATATCAGCCTGTCTTGTTATTAATGATCATACTTGTGAAACATAGATGGGAAAACTACTGTTGGATAAGATGCCTGATTGGGCCAGTGTAAACAAAGAGCAATATATAGGGGAACAGTGTGGCAATCAGTGGTGAAAACACAGAGGGTGGTGGGGACAGGGGGAACAGATCTGAATGCAATATTCCCAAATTTGCTCCACCCGTAGGGGGGGAATGGTATTGTTGAAGCAACCAATCAAGAAAAAGTCATCCATCTAAGTAAAATTGTAACAAACTGTGAGAGTCAATTCTCCAATCAGAAGTTGGTAATTTCCCGCACTTAATGCCGATAGGCTTCCTATGAACCAATTGGCAGAGGGAAGAGGAGCTGTAAAGGAGGGAGGGGGCGGTACAGAGGGAAGAGGGGCTGTAAAGGAGGGAGAAGGGGCGGTACAGAGGGAAGAGGGGCTATAAAGGGGAGGGAGAGGCAGTACAGAGAGAAGAGGGGCTATAAAAGAGGGGAAGGGCTGCAGAGGAGGTAGTGTGCCATAAAGAGGGAAGGGGATTGAGAAGGAAGAAGGGGGCATCAGAGAGGGAAGAGAGGGAAAGGACGTGAAGGGGTTTCAAAGGCAAGTGAGGGACTGCTACTCCCCTCTACAGTCATTTTTCAGATCTATCAATCAGTGTCCAATATGCCATTCAGAACAGGAAGAAGATCTCAGTTCCAGGGAAGGATCATTTTGGATTGGGAAGGTTAACTCAGTTTCTCTCTCCACAGATACTGCCAGACCTGGTGAGTTTTTCTGGCAGTTTCTGATCAATTTGAGGCAGGATAGTCCCACTGTGATCCAAGTGTGATAATGGGCGGGGAAAACCCAGGCTTGTAGTCAAGAGACGCTGTGGTTTGTCATCGGTATTTGTTCATTGGACTCAGCATTATGTGGAGTTGCACAAGAAGTAAGGCTTCTTTTGATGCTTTTATGTAATTTGAATTCACTCGGGTGTCATTTTATCAACCATTAATTATAAACTTTTGGAGACACTCAATTATCTACCATTTCATTCATTCCATTACCGTAAATACTGGTATTTCGTCAGAATAGTCACGCTTTGGTCTGCCAGTCAATGAATGATGATTTGTAGCTCAGGTTAAGGTTCTGGATGTAGGATTGCTCGCTGAGCTGGAAGGTTCATTTTCAGATGTTTCATCACCATACGAGGTAACATCATCAGTGAGCTCCCGAATAAATGTTACCTAGCATGGTGGCGAAACGTCTGAAAATGAACCTTCCAGCTCAGTGAGCTAACCTAAATTTGAATGGGTTTTTTTAGCAAATGAATTTTGGATGGGTTTTGCCATCTTCAGTCTGAACTTCCTCAATAGATTTCTCTTGAATACCACAGGGTGTCTAATTGTAAGTCACTGTGAGGGACCCTGTTGGGTAGTAGCCAGAAAAGCCTGTTAGCTTACAGCACCAGGGTCCTGCAGTCCCTGAGCAGACATACACAGATTCAGATCCAGATTGCAAAGCAATAACCTTGTTTCCTGGAATGCCATTTCTATTGCATGATGCCCAGTGCTCGTATTTTAGTCAAAGTATTAAATGTCACATCCAAGCAGAATATTTGCTTGTCATAGTTTTAGACATGGTGCCTTTGAAAGCTATCGTGCAGCTCGTAAGGCTAGCGGCTTAGCACAATGTTCAATTTCACCTCATTTTTCATTTGATCAATCTAAGTTTATACTGAGCTCCTGGCACTGATTACATGCAAGTCTGTCCTGCCTGTGGGGATAGTGGAATCGTATTTTCTAACACAGACCAATCTATTTTATGAAGTCCTCAATACTCAGTAAGTGCAGAACCAAAGTCAAAACAAAGGCATATCAAAGGAACACCAAACTGGAGGGGTCAACCCATTTCTGCATGTTTAACATTTGTACCTTTCTTAATCGTGTGTGAAATTCTAGTGGCCTTGGAATTTAGTCTGACGGAATTAAACAAACGTTCAGGACTGCCAGTTTTATTGACTCACCTGCATTGCTTGAAGACTCGGCTTGCTCAATTTTTTTTGTGGCATCAGAGTGGCACAGCAACATGACAAACTGGCATCGGAACATGCCAGACGCGTGTTGCATATGGGATGCTTCTTGAACACTGGCCAGGAGCACTGTGATAAAAAAAATGGATGCTGACAGGGGTTGTGAGGAGGTGGAGCTGTTCATAGAATCTCTTCAATGCATTAGCAAACCATTCAGTTCATCAAGTCTGCAGTCACCCTCTGACCAGCATCCCACCCAGACCCGTCTCCCTCACCTTATTCCAGCATTCCTCACCCATCTAGTCTGCACACTACTGGGCAACTTAGTTTGGCCAATTCACCTGACCTGCACATCTTTGAACTGTGGAAGGAAACCAGAGCACTAGGAGGGAACCCATGCAGACAAAGGGAGAATGTGCAAACTGCTCACAGACAGTCAACTGAGGATGGAATCAAACCTGGGTCCCTGGCGCTGTGAGGCAGCAGTGCTAACCACTGAGCCACAGTTCCACCTGACATTGTGGGGAAAGTCTTTCAGGACTCTCCCAGAGGCCTGTGGCTGAGATGAACAATCCCACCAGTGGGTTTGAAGGTTGGAGTTGAAGTACCACTGGCATTTCACCAGAGACTCTCACTGATGATGTTACCTAGTCATGGTGACGAAGTGTCTGAAACAAACCTTCCAGCTCAGCGAGCTAACTTACATACTCATCATCAACCTGAACTTCAAATCTTTTCAAAAATTGGAGTTGGTGCAGTATAAGCATGTAAAGTTCAGTGGCTGTCGCTCAAGCCTGTCTGAAATTCTGTGAGGAGTCTACTTCTCAATGAACCTTGACAAAGAATGAATCTAAGTTTAAGACATCCCCTATCTACTCCCTGGATTATTTTCATTCTATGATGTTCTCAGTGTGCACTTGAAAATTTCACATTGTCAGAAGCAGAGACAGCTTCACTTTATTTAGATTAAATATTCTATCATAAGTAGCTCAAATCCCTTTTTAAAAAGCCACTTACAGTGAAATCCATTGTCCATTGTATTCTCTATTTGCTTCATGTAGGTGTCACACGTATGTTTACAGAGCATCAGCACATGCCAATCATCACTTGAAATCCATAAAATATTCTTCCATTAAGTCAAACTTCCTAACACAGAACAAGCCTTACAATAAAGCACTTCAATATTTGTTTAAAGGTGAATTAACGAAAGTCTGTCTGAAAGGATTTGCCGTTGCAAAGCAAAAATGTTTGGTTCATCAGTCTAGTCTTTAAATAGCTCCCCATTTAATAACTTTATCACCACTGACAGGATTATGCACTGCATTTTTAATAAATTCATTCACAAGACATGAATCTCGCTGGCAGGGTCAGCATTTATTGTCCGTCTCTAATTGCCCGGAGTGCAGTCAAAAGTTAACCAAATTCATGGAGTCACATGAGGGCCAGACCAGGTAAAAATGTTACTTTCCTTCCTTAAAGGACATTAGTGACCCAGATGGGTTTCTCCCCCTAAAGAATCAGGAATGGTTTCACAGTCATCATTCGACTCATATTTCCAGAATTTTATTGAAGTCAAATTCTACCATGGCAGGATTTGAGCCAGGGTCCCCAGAATATTACCTGGATTAACAGTCCAGTGGTACTACCACTAGGATGTCCACTCCCCATATGGGCTGGGAATGTGTACTTGAGAGCACAGATCTCTCTACTGAGAATCACGCTGTATATTACTTTTCTATCAAGAATCAAAAGGTTATCCTAATGTGAGAAGCATTAGGTTTGGATTTTCTGAGGGGGGCAAGGCTCTTCTGGAGGGGTAAGAAGTTGGACAACAGAACATTGGTGCTTTCGAGGATGCTAGGAACCTGGGTCACACTCTATAGCGAAGGGGAAGGGGTAGTCAATGAAGAGGCTGTTGCCAGGACTCCCAACCAATTAAGGATAGCAGCCATCACCCACCCCAAAAGGATTGCCGGCCCAGTTTAGAGGACTGGCGCTCAACAGCGCCCTCAGAGAATGGTGGGTAATACTGGGCATGCACCATTTGAAGGAGGAAGTCAAAACGATGGGCATAGATTGCCAATCCGATGTTTTCCCTCAACCCTTTAGCTCAAAGCAGGTTAGTCAATGAAACGTGGCAATTTGAGAATTGTGCAGTGATGATCACAGCACATGTGAAGTGGGATTAACAGCTTTCTGCTTAAACAATGGGATTAAAGGAATGATGTTGTTTACTTGTTTAGGTTATAGAGCTTTGATCTACTCTGTTGGTTTTGGGATGATTTAGCATTTCCCACAACATGCGGTTTCCCCTGTTTACGTGCATGTGATCCTGTGTAGGATCTGAACCAGGTTGGCATCTCATCTTTATGTTTGCCTGGCGCTGTTCCTGATGTGCCCTCCTGCACTCCTCATTGAACCAATGCTGACCTCCTGGTTTGAATGGAAGAAGGGGCTAGCCAGGCCATGAGGTTACAGTCTTGTGACTGAATATACAATCAATGAGTATTGATGGTCTAAAGCATCTCCTCGATGCCCAGTTTGAACTGCTTGATTGTTATGAGTCGATCCCATTTATCAGATTGGTGATGTCACACAACACAACGCATGTTGACCTCAGTGTGAAGATGTGACTTCCTCTACACAAAGTGGTCACTCTTACCAGCAAATTCATGGAGTCACATGAGGGCCAGACCAGGTAAAAATGTTACTTTCCTTCCTTAAAGGACATTAGTGACCCAGATGGGTTTCTCCCCCTAAAGAATCAGGAATGGTTTCACAGTCATCATTCGACTCATATTTCCAGAATTTTATTGAAGTCAAATTCTACCATGGCAGGATTTGAGCCAGGGTCCCCAGAATATTACCTGGATTAACAGTCCAGTGGTACTACCACTAGGATGTCCACTCCCCATATGGGCTGGGAATGTGTACTTGAGAGCACAGATCTCTCTACTGAGAATCACGCTGTATATTACTTTTCTATCAAGAATCAAAAGGTTATCCTAATGTGAGAAGCATTAGGTTTGGATTTTCTGAGGGGGGGCAAGGCTCTTCTGGAGGGGTAAGAAGTTGGACAACAGAACATTGGTGCTTTCGAGGATGCTAGGAACCTGGGTCACACTCTATAGCGAAGGGGAAGGGGTAGTCAATGAAGAGGCTGTTGCCAGGACTCCCAACCAATTAAGGATAGCAGCCATCACCCACCCCAAAAGGATTGCCGGCCCAGTTTAGAGGACTGGCATTCAACAGCGCCCTCAGAGAATGGTGGGTAATACTGGGCATGCACCATTTGAAGGAGGAAGTCAAAACGATGGGCATAGATTGCCAATCCGATGTTTTCCCTCAACCCTTTAGCTCAAAGCAGGTTAGTCAATGAAACGTGGCAATTTGAGAATTGTGCAGTGATGATCACAGCACATGTGAAGTGGGATTAACAGCTTTCTGCTTAAACAATGGGATTAAAGGAATGATGTTGTTTACTTGTTTAGGTTATAGAGCTTTGATCTACTCTGTTGGTTTTGGGATGATTTAGCATTTCCCACAACATGCGGTTTCCCCTGTTTACGTGCATGTGATCCTGTGTAGGATCTGAACCAGGTTGGCATCTCAACTTTATGTTTGCCTGGCGCTGTTCCTGATGTGCCCTCCTGCACTCCTCATTGAACCAATGCTGACCTCCTGGTTTGAATGGAAGAAGGGGCTAGCCAGGCCATGAGGTTACAGTCTTGTGACTGAATATACAATCAATGAGTATTGATGGTCTAAAGCATCTCCTCGATGCCCAGTTTGAACTGCTCGATTGTTATGAGTCGATCCCATTTATCAGATTGGTGATGTCACACAACACAACGCATGTTGACCTCAGTGTGAAGATGTGACTTCCTCGACACAAAGTGGTCACTCTTACCAGCACTTTCCCTCTTGGTGATTCCCTCACCATCTGATGTAAACCAAGTCTGGCAGCTCTGCCAGTCAGCTGGGTCAGTCATGTGCCACTCCTGCTGAGGGTCATTAAAATTCCCCACTCAGAGTCCTTTCTGTGCCCTTGAGACACTCAGAGCTTCCTTCAAATGGAGTTAGAACCATAGAATCCCTACAGTGTGGAAACAGGGCCTTTGGCCCAACCAGTCCACACTGACCCTCTGAAGAGTAACCCACCCAGACCCATTACTCTACATTTACCCCTGACTAATACACATTCATGAACAAAATGGGCAATTCACCGTGACCTGCACATCTTTGGATTGTGGGAGAAAACTGGAGCACTCGGAGGAAACCCAGACATGGGGAGAACGTGCAATCTCCACATAGACAGTCGCCCAAAGCTGGAATTGAACCCTGGTCCCTGGTGCTGTGAGGCAGCAGTGCTAACCACTGAGCCACTGTGCCACTGCACTGTTGGAGGACAACTAGTCTATCAGCCAAGAGATGGGACAATCAGAATTGGCCTGACGTTGATCTGATGCTGTGATACATCATTGGGTCTGGAGTCGATGTCAAGGACTCCCAGGACAACTCCATCCATACAGATTATAATTGTGCCATCACTTATGGTAGACCCGTCCAACCAGTAGGCTGGACCATAGCCAGAGATGGAGAAAGCATCTAGAATGTTGGATGCAAGTTATGATTCAGTGAGTTTGACTATGTCAGGTTGTTGCAAGACTAGCTCATCATGAAGCTCTGCCAATTTTGTTATAAGTTCCCGATGTTAGTGAGCAGGAATTTGCCTAGTCAGCTGGCGCATGCCTCAATAATTTCTGGTGCCTGGGTTGGTTTTATTCTTATTTGATCCTTTTCTAGCTGTTTGATACAAGATGTCCGGCCGTTTGAGAAGATAAAGTCCATTGCTGTCAATCTGGAGTCAGATGGAGGCCAGACCAGATAAGATATCAATGAATTAGATGAAGTTTTACAACAATTTGACAGTTTCATGATTATCACTAATATTAAGTTTGGATTCCTCGAGCAGCTATGGTAAGATTTGAATGCATAACTCTGGATCTTTCATTTGCATTACTCACCCAGTAACATCATCACTCCACAAGCATCCCCCATTAAAGAAACATAATGCTTCTCTTTTTTCGAATAGTGTTATGGGATCTTTTCGATCCACCTGAGTAGGCTGATGGGAACCTTGGTTCAAGGCCTCTTCTGAAAGACAGAACCTCCGACAGTGTGACAGACCAGAGTGCCAGCTTAGAGTTGTGTGCTCAAGCCCTGGAGTGAAAGTGAATGGATTGTAATCGAGGTGTTATAAGGGATGACACACGGGCTGCAGAGAGAGGGAAATCCACAATGGTTCCACTGATGCTAGATGGCCTTCAAGAACAAGGCCCTCAGATATGATGTTTATTTTCTCAACTTTTCCTCATCCCTTCCCTTCTTTAAGATCTAACTTTCTCAATCAACCTTCCAAATATCTCCTTCCTTGACTTGGCACCCAATTCATTCCCTCATGCCTCCAGGAATCAGTTTAGGATTGAAATTAAAGGCATTACAACTGCCCACTATTGTTGTTCTGACTTCCCAATGAGTACCTACTGGCAGCTCCCGTGTGTTGTAGTTAAAGGAAGTGATGGAGCCTTGCTCATTTGATGGAGAGCTGGCGAGAAGGTCCCACATCCTCTTTTAGACAAGTTCTATCAGATTAAGCACCACTCAGGTAATTAACTAGAGTGTGGAGCTGGAAAAGCACAGCAGGTCAGGCAGCATCCGAGGAGCAGGAGAATCGACGTTTTGGGCATAAACCCTTCATCAGATTCCTGCTCCTGATTCTCCTACTCCTCGGATGCTGCCTGACCTGCTATGCTTTTCCAGCAACACACTCTCAACTCTGATCTCCAGCATCTGCAGTCCTCACCTTCTCAACTAGAGAACAGTAGCCTTTCCCTGATGCGGAGGTGCCAGTGTTGGACTGGGGTGGACACAGTTAAAAATCACAGGTCACAGTTCAACATAGTTCCACCTGAGGAAGGAGCAGCGCTCCAAAAGCTAGTACTTCCAGATAAACCTGTTGGACTGTGACCTGGTGTTGTATGGTCTTTCCCGTAATGTATGGTCTCTGCAGTGGGGGGTTGTCTGCCTGCCAAGAGCTGCTGGTGAATCAGAAGCTGGGAGCCCTATGAAGGGTTGAGCCTCTGGAAGGTGGTGGCTACTACTGGTACAACAACATCTGAAAGCCCGGTATTCCTCTGGATCCCAGATCATAGCTGAGTAATGGCAGGAGAAGAGTCACATGGATTTAGAGGGTAGTTCATGGAACAGAGAGTTCGCAGTAAGGATGGGGTGTGGCACTTGGCACACCCACTGGCTTCCTCAATCTGAGTAGCTTTGAATGATGTATCTCCTCACCTCTCACTCTAATAGCCCACAAGTAACTCCATATCTGTTTTCTTATTATGTGTTGCTTGCGTGACAAACCCGCTGCTGAATTAATGCAATTGGCGGTGAGAAGAGGTCCTAAATGGCCATTAATTATCCACCAGAAGCTTTCAATTGCCAGTGGGACAGAAAATCCATCTTGGGCCTTCATGCTTAATCAGGCTGTAGGTGGGAAAGAAGAAGGCATGTTTTACCATTCCCTCAGCCAGTTAAATACCCCTTAACCACCATAAGCACCATTGGGTGTGACGCTCCATTCGACTGTGTATTTTGTGTGTGTGTGTTTTGGGATGATCCCAGCTGATGTCTGATAAGTCAGATCTGAGTGCAGAACATTCTTTTTTCATGTCACGAGGTTTTTTTTTCAGCAAGCAATGCTGCAGATTTATTTTTCACAATAAAACAGAAGTGTATTACAGAAAAGAAAACATGAAAGAGAACAAACCAAACTACTTGCATGCAACGCAATTTGAAAGATTTCAAAATGCATTGTAAAACAAATTCCTATCTACGCTGCTCTATTACGGTACGGTACTCAAATCTCAAAGTGAGAGTTACTTTCTCTATTATATCTGTACTTCTGCCTTAATAGTTTCTCTCAATTCCCAGTCTTGTGAGTTTGATAGTTTCTTTTTCTTGAGTATTCACACAACTAAGCTTAAACTTTCATAGCTTCAAATGATCCTAATCATGGTTGTAACCAAACATTTCTGGTTTGGAATTTTCATACTAACACATTTCCCATGAAGTAACCTACATTATGACTGTTCTGAACTAACTCTGTTCTCCTTGAGAAAACACATTTACATCTAATCTGAGCCACGTTTCCTGTGAACTGCCCCCAAAAGCTTTCCTATCTATGGTTTTTCCTAAGCAAAAAGACTATTTTTGAATTTTGCGATGTTAGTTCCAATCATGAAATTCTGACAAAAATAAACCAACAAACACATATTATTATTATTATTCAAGGATGGCCCCAGTCTGTTCCTCTCCCAATTGGATTAAAATCAAAGTTCCAGATAGACTGATGAGTGAATTATTACCCCTTCAGACACATAGGCAAAAACTCATATGCCACTAGCTCAAACTCCAAACTCTTCACCCTCTGCGTGAAGTTCCCCTCTCAACCTAAACCTATGCCCTCTAGTTCTGGACTCCCATCCCAGGGAAAAGACTTTGCCTATTTACCCTATCCATGCCTCTCATAATTTTGTAAACCTCTATAAGGTCACCCCTCAGCCTCCACCGCTCCAGGGAAAACAGCCCCAGCCTGTTCAGCCTCTCCCTATAGCTCAAATCCTCCAACCCTGGCAACATCCTTGTAAATCTTTTCTGAACCCTTTCAAGTTTCACAACATCTTTCCGATAGGAAGGAGACCAGGATTGCACGCAATATTCCAACAGTAGCCTAACCAATGTCCTGTACAGCTGCAACATGACCTCCCAACTCCTGTACTCAATTCTCTGACCAATAAAGTAAAGCATACCAAACGCCTTTTTCACTATCCTATCTACCTGTAAGTCAACTTTCAAGGAGCTATGACCCTGCACTCCAAGGTATCTTTGTTCAGCAACACTCCCTAGGACCTTACCATTAAGTGTATAAGTCCTGCTAAGGTTTCCTTTCTCAAAATGCAGCACCTCGCATTTATCTGAATTCAACTCTATCTGTCACTTCTCAGCCCATTGGCCCATCTGGTCAAGATCCTGTTGTAATCTGAGGTGATCCTCTTCGCTGTCCACTACACCTCCAATTTTGGTGTCACCTGCAAACTTACTAACTATACCTCTTATGCTCGCATCCAAATCATTTATGTAAATGACAAAAAGTAGAGGACCCAGCACCGATCCTTGTGGCGCTGCACTGGTCACAGGCCTCCAGTCTGAAAAACAACCCTCCACCACCACCCTCTGTCTTCTACCTTTGAACCAGTTCTATATCAAAATGGCTTGTTCTCCCTGTATTCCGTGAGATCTAACCTTGCTAATCAGTCTCCCATGGGGAACCTTGTCAAACGCCTTACTGAAGTCCATATAGATCTTAGTAAATATACAAATCACATATTGATATCACAATGTATTCTGTGTGCAGGTATTATGTTGTCTGTCAGTGTGTTGTATGCCTAGGTGTGTACAGGATGCTTGGGTGTGTTGGAAATAAGTTGTGTGTGAGCACAAACCTTGACTTGCCTTGATTGTGATGTCTCAGTTGTAGAATAGCCAACCACGAATCACTGCTCTGGCCCAACTGTGCAAAATGCCCACTGAGGCAAGGTCCAATATTATAGCTGTCATCCGTGGAAGCATATCTCTGCATGAAGCAAAAAATGTAATGAGAGTATGAAGAGAATGAAAATTAATGGGGAAGATGTGAATAGGAATCAAAGGTCAAGGTGCAGACACATTTTAAATATTTTGGAAGTTCATGTAGAAATAAGTTCAATTATAACAAAGCTGACAACAGACACAGCAATAAAATAAATCTTTAAAGTTGGTGGGGAGAGCAACAAGACAACTTTATGATTGCAACATGTAAGAATCCGACTGGCAAAAATAGCAGTTGTTTAATCACACGAGTTCCTTTGGTGAACTGATAAGCCTCAAAGAGCATTTTACCCCGGCATTATCTGGAAGGGTGATCAGAGAGCTCAAAGAGGCATTTATTGTCCTGTGCAGCCTTGGAGAATAGACAGAATCTTAATCCTTTTGGTTCGGCTATCGTGTTTGACAGAATTCTTTATCAGGGAAAGAGATTACATTCCCAAAGATAACCTCCTTCCATAAATAATTACCTCTATTTGGAAATATTTCCAAGCCTCTCGCCAATCCACAAGCTGCAGTTTTAAAAATAGCTTTAATCTGAAAAGCTATCTTGAGGCAGACCTCCAGAACAAATATGGCATTCAAACAGTTTTCCAGAGATGAGATGTTCCTAAAATTAGGACCAATTTCTTTTTAGCTTGCACATTGCATCATTGTTTTTTGCAGTGTTAGCATCGTTAGACTTCTGTGTCTTCTATTTGTGTCATGGTTATGTTAGTTTAGGAGTTACTGTTTAGAGTTTGTTAAGAATTTAGTATTGGTGTTAAGAGTTGATGCTTGCGTATGTACTTAGTGTAAATGCAATTTTAGTTTTAGTATTTGACATTGCTGTTGTTTAGAGTTAGTTCATTAGGCAATAGTTTGTATCACGCTGGTCTATTTGGGCAGCATGGTGGTTAGCACTGCTACCTCACAGTGCCAGGGACCTGGGTTTGATACCACCCTCAGGCAACTGTCTATGTGGAGTTTGCACATTCTCGCCATGTCTGCATGGGTTTCCTCCGGGTGCTTCAGTTTCCTCCCACAATCCAAAGATGTGCAGGTTAGGGCGAATTGACCATGCTCAATTGCCCCATAGTGTTCAGGGATGTGCAGGCCAGGTGGATTGGCCATGGAAATGCAGGGTTACAGGAATTGGGTCTGGTTGGAATGCTCTTCGGAGGGTCAGTATTGTCTCAATGGACCATATGGCCTGCTTCCACACTATAGGGATTCAATTACTTGGTGCATGGTGTAACTCTGAAGGGCGGTCTCTGTCACATTTACTGCAGAGAAAGACACTGGGCTGAGAAGATGCACAACTCAGAAGCTTCTGCTTTCTATGAACTCTCTTATTGACTAGCTGGATGTCTTTGTTTCTGCTCACCTTTCCAATGCCCATCCCACAAAATTAACCTCCAGAAGTCATGGCCAGCAGAGACTGCCTCCCATTTGTCAGCCTCAATCTCTTAATTCTTCAAATCTCCCTTGTAGGTAGCCTCACAGCACAGCTACAGATGCCCAGGAGGTTGAAATCCCATGGCCAGTTCACAGTGATGAAAATGATTGGGTCAGTGATCCATCCAATGAACGTGGCTGAGATAGCACAGACATCGTTAACATAGCAATGAGCATATGTTGACAAAATGACCAGGCATCGGGGTATCTGAGTTGACGTCTTGCTCTGGCAAGAGATGCTGAGGATGTGCCTGAGATGGGGGAGGTAGAAATTGTTTAGCCCTTGCTCATGTACAGCAGATGTCGTCCAGGTCTCACCCCTGTCTGGACAGGATTGCGTTGAGGATGTAGGTCTGCCTCAGTGAGATCTAGGAAGGTAATAAATAAATGGTGGTTTCTTTCAGTTGGGCCATTTCTCTTGCAGCTGTAGGAACGCAATAGTGTCCCTGCTGGATGTTCTCATTCTGAAATCACATTGGGGTATGGGTTAGATGGCAGTAAGTTGAATTTACCTTTCCCTCTAACTTTGTGTCAGCAAATTTAACAACCTTAAACTTCCATCCCTTCATCTCAGTCATCGATATAAATTCATAACAAAGCAGTTGAGTACTAAGAACTGATCCTTGGGGCACATCCCTTGTTACAACTTGGAAAAGACTCAGATATGTCAGAAAAGACTTAGTGCTATGCTGTCTGTTAGCCAGCCAATCCTCCATCCATGTCCATGCCACCACTGAACACCCTGAACTTTTTTTTTGCGATAAACCTTTGATCAAACATTTCCTGGTAATCTAAGTACAGTACACCCACCAGTTCCACTTTATCCACAGAATGTTCCCTCCTTAAATAACTCCAGAAGGTTAGTCAAAAATTATTTCACTTACAAAACCAAGTTGACTCTGCCTGAATACCTTTAACTTATCCAAGTACTCCCACTAAACCTTCTTTAATAATAGCTTCTGACATTCTCTCTGTGGCAGAGGTTGAGCTGTCTGTCATCTGGCCTGTTAGCTTTCTGTCTACCTCCTATTTTGCATAAAGGAATTGCATTCACTACCTTCAAATTTAATGGGATCATTGCAGAATCAAGGGAGGTTTGGAAAATTAAACCTAATGTGTCAACTAGCAATTTCAGTAAAGATCCTAACATAATAGATCAGTGCAATTTACTCAGTACCACATCCCTCGTGCGTGTAATTTTCCAGAGTTCCTGTCTCCTTTCCATTTATCGCTGCTTCTGGAATGTTCCATGTATCCTCCATAGTGAAAACTACTGCAAAATACCTCCTCAATTCATCTGTCTTTACCATATTTTCCATTATTAATTTTCCAGTCTCACTTTCAATAGAACCAATGATAACTTCAAAATATTTTTCTTCTTTAAATATTTCTAATAACTCCTGCTGTCTGTTTCGATATTTCTGGCTAGCGTTCCTTCAAACAACAACTTTCCTTCTTCAGACATGTTTCAGACATTCTTCGCATTTTTAAAAACATTTCTGTCCAACCTTTGGACCTGTCCTTGCACACATTATTAGCTTTATCTTTTCATTTGATATAATTTTTAACATTTTTCCAATCAATCATTCCTTTGAAATATTTATGGTTCAGGAAATCCAAGGTTTGGGTGGATAACTTATTCCTGGATTCTTTTCTCCATGCCAAATCTCTCTTTGCCCCACTCCACGCTGACCTCTAACAGGGTTTCTTTCTCATTAAGTTTGACATTTAGGCCACCATTATACATTGTCTGGCTTTGTGTTTTTGCTTAAAAAAAAGGAAAGAAAGGAATGTGTTGCTGAATGTTCCGAATGAGATAGAAATGTGCAAAATATCCAGGCAGAGATACTGTGGCATCCAAGAAAGCGCAAACTGAGCGGTCACTGAGCAAGTAAGCTCAGAGCACTAAGATGCCACCCTGCTCTGATACAAAGTCGTAGCCTGCCCTGAGTCACCTGACAATAACATTGCAATGAAGTGCAGTATTGAGGTGGTGAACTCTATTGTAAGTGAGTCAGAGATGCGCCATGTGGTGCTGGTGCATGCTTGATGCCAACCTTCAAGGACAGGGGTGTGAGGGGCATAGCAAGGACAACAGGCTGTTGCTGGCGGTCATTGCCCATGGAGTGTGCCCAGATATGTTGGAGTGGGCAGTGAGCTGGTTTCACCCGGTACCCACTCTGACTTTCATGCCAGGAACTGGGCGGCATGGCAAATCAGTGGTTAGCACTGCTGCCTTACAATGCCAAGGACCAGGTTTCGATCCCACCTTCGGGCAACTGTCTGTGCGGAGTTTGCATGTTCTCCCCGTATCTGCATGGGTTTCCTCCAGGTGGTCAGTTTTTGAACGTGCATTCTCATGCTCAATTGCCCAAAGTGTTCTGAGGTGTGGAATTTAGGTGGATTAGCCATGGAAAATGCAGGGATAAGGTAGGGGGGATGCTTTTTGAAGGGTCAGTGTGGACTGAATGAGCCAATGTTTCCATGCTGCAGGAATTCTATGATTTTTACTTATTTTACATCATTTGTGGGATGTGGGCGTCGCTGGCTGGGCCCAGCATTTATTGCCCGTCCCTAGTTGACCCCTTGAGAAGGTAGTGGTGAGTTGCCTTCTTGAACTGCTGCAGTCCACCTGCTGTGGACTTACCCAGAATGCCATTAGGGATGAACTTCCAGGATTTTGACCCAACCACAGTGGAGGGACGGAGATATATTTCCAAGTCAGGATGGTGAGAGGTTTGGAGGAGAACTTGAAAGTGATGGTGTTCCCATGTATCGGCTGCCCTCGTCCTACTAGATGGAAGTGGTCATGGGTTTGGAAGGTGTTGTCTGAGGATCTATGGTGAATTTCCATGAACTGTCACCATCGTGTTCTCTCCTCTACATGGGAAAGTAGCAACATGCGTGTGTTTCTGTAAGTCTACGTAGAAGAGGTAGGAGTCGTAATACTGAGGTGTTAATGTATGCAAACATGACCCTGGCTATACACAAGGAGAGTCTCATCCGACGGTTAAAGTCTCGTGTGGAAAATATTTCCTTGATAACAAGAGGTTCAGTTTTCAATTCTCCTCATATTTTCCCAACTGACTCGCCAATGGCCGTGCCATCCAGAGACTGGGATAGCTCCACCCTTAGTGCTCAGTATGTAAGGTTTAGTTTAGTGTTTGGGCAGAAGGTCATCAGAAAGTTAGCTATTAGTTCAGTTTACTCCTTTGCTCTTTCTCTTCTCTAACTTTGAGTTGGCCGCATTTAGAACACTGAGTAGAGTTCTGGTCGCTACATTACCAGAAGGATGTGAACACTTTGGGGAGGGTGCAGAGAAAGCTTACGAGGATGCTGCCTGGTATGGAAGGTGCTAGCTATGAAGAGAGGTTGAGTAGGTTAGGACTGTTTTCATTAGGAAAAAAGGAGATGGTGGGGGGACCTGATTGAGGTCTACAAAATCATGACGGGTATAGACAGGGTGGGTAGAGATAAGCTTTTTGCCAGGGTGAGGGATTCAATAACAAGAGGTCACACTTTCAAGTTGAAAGGTGGAAAGTTTAACGGGGATACACACGGAAAATACTTTACATAGAGGGTGGTAGGTACCTAGAACGTATTGCCGGCAGAGTTAGTAGAGGCAGGCACAGTAGATTAATTTAAGGTGAGTCTGGACAGATCCATGAGTGGTGGGGAGCCGAGGGATACAGATGCTTCAGAATTGGGCAACAGGTTTAGACAGTGGATTTGGATCAGCACAGGCTTAGAGGGCCGAAGGGCCTATTCCTGGGCTGTAAGCTGTGTGCAGCATGGTGGCTCAGTGGATAGCACTGCTGCCTCACAGCACCAGAGACCCAGGTTCAATTCCCGGCTCAGGCCACTGACTGTGTAGAGTTTGCACATTCTCCCCGTGTCTGAGTGGGTTTCCTCCCACAGTCCAAAAACGTGCAGGTTAGGTGAATTGGCCATGCTAAATTGCCCATAGTGTTAAGTGTAGGGGAATGGGTCTGGTTGGTGTGGCCTTGTTGTGCCAAAGGGCCTGTTTCCACACTGTAAGTAATCTAAAATTGTCTTTGCTCTTTGTTAAACTGTGAGAATTCATTGACAGGAGTGAATTTTTCTTGCGAATGAACTCAGCTGCAGAGGTGCAGAGAGAAAAAGGGTGTGGACAAGTTAAATCAATTGGAATATGTAAGTCAACTAATAGTCAGTAGTTCAGTCAATCTGGGTGAATAAAGCTAATATGTAGAGAATATTAACATTAAAGGGTTCAAGCTGCATGAAATACAAATATGCTGTGCATAAATAACAGATAGGAATTAATGAGATATGAAAATAAAGTGAATTATAAAGGTAAATTCAACACAAGTGAATGACAGGAAGCTAAATCCATCTGCTTTAAATCACAAGTAATTCTATTATACAGAGTCTAGAACTAAATTAGAAGCAAATACATAACGAAAAGTTGGAAGTTGCGTTATGGCAAGGGATTTTAAACTATCCAAACATAGACTGAGACTGAGCTGAAAAATGTGTTACTGGAAAAGCGCAGCAGGTCAGTCAGCATCCAAGGAACAGGAGAATCGATGTTTCGGGCATAAGCCCTTCTTCAGGAATGAGGGAAGTGTGTCCAGCAGGCTAAGATAAATGGTAGGGAGGAGGGACTTGGGGGAGGGGCGTTGGGAATGAGATAGGTGGAAGGAGGTTAAGGTGAGGTTGATAGGCCGGAGTGGGGGTGGGGGCGGAGAGGTCGGGAAAAAGATTGCAGGTCAAAAAGGCGGTGCTGAGTCTGAGGGTTGGGACTGAGATAAGGTGGGAGGAGGGGAAATGCGGAAGCTGGAGAAATCTGCACTAATCCCTTGTGGTTGGAGGGTTCCTAGGTGGAAGATGAGGTGCTCTTCTTCCAGGCATCGTGTTGCCGTGGTCTGGCGATGGAGGAGGCCAAGGACCTGCATGTCTTTGGTGGAGTGGGAGGGGGAGTTGAAGTGTTGAGCCACGGGGTGGTTGGCTTGGTTGGTCCGGGTGTCCCAGAGGTGTTCTCTGAAACGTTCCACAAGTAAGCGGCCTGTCTCCCCAATGTATAGGAGGCCACATCGGGTGCAGCGGATGCAGTAAATGATGTGTGTGGAGGTGCAGGTGAATTTGTGATGGATATGGAAGGATCCCTTTGGGCCTTGGAGGGAAGTGAGGGGGGAGGTGTGGGCGCAAGCTTTGCATTTCTTGCGGTTGCAGGGGAAGGTGCCGGGAGTGGAGGTTGGGTTGGTGGGGTGTATGGACCTGACGAGGGAGTCGGAGAGGGAGTGGTCTTTCCAGAATGCTGATAGGGGAGGGGAGGGAAATATATCCTTGGTAGTGGGGTCTGTTTGGAGGTGGCGGAAATGACGAAGGATGATACGATGTATCTGGAGGTTGGTGGGGTGGTAGGTGAGGACCAGTGGGGTTCTGTCCTGGTGGCGATTGGAGGGGCGGGATTCAAGGGTGGAGGAGCGGGAAGTGGAGGAGATGCAGTGGTGAGCATCGTCAACCATGTCTGAGGGGAAATTGCAGTCTTTGAAGAAAGCGGCCATCTGGGTTGTTCGGTATTGGAATTGGTCCTCCTGGGAGCAGATGCAGCGGAGGCGAACGAATTGAGAATATGGGATGGCGTTTTTACAGGGGGCAGGGTGGGAGGAGGTGTAATCTAGGTAGCTGTGGGAGTCGGTTGGTTTATAGTAAAAGTCTATATTGAGTCGGTCACTCGAGATAGAAATGGAGAGGTCTAGGAAGGGGAGGGAGGTGTCTGAGACAGTCCAGGGAAATTTGAGGTTGGGGTGGAAGGTGTTAAAGTGGATGAACTGTTCAACCTCCTCATGGGAGCACGAGGCAGCGCCGATACAGTCACCGATGTAGCGGAGGAAAAGGTGGAGGTTGGTACCTGTGTAGCTGCGGAAGATGGACTGTTCCACATATCCTATGGAGAGGCAGGCATAGCTGGGGCCCATGTGGGTGCCCACGGCTACTCTTTTGGTTTGGAGGACGTGGGAGGATTGGAAAGAGAAGTTGTTCAAGGTGAGGACCAGTTCAGTCAGTCGAAGGAGGGTGTCAGTGGAAGGGTACTGGTTGGGTCGGCAGGAAAGGAAGAAGTGGAGGGCTTTGAGGCCTTCATGATGGGGGATAGAGGTGTACAGGGACTGGATGTCCATGGTGAAGGTAAGGCGTTGGGGACCGGGGAAGCGAAAATCATGGAGGAGGTGGAGTGCGTGGGTGGTGTCCCAAACGTAGGTGGGGAGTTCTTGGATTAAGGGGGACAGGGCTGTGTTGAGCTATGCAGAGATGAGTTCGGTGGGGCAGGAGCAGGCTGAGACAATGGGTCAGCTGGGGCAGTTAGGTTTGTGGATTTTGGACAGGAGGTAGAAACGGGCAGTGCGGGGTTGTGGGACTATGAGGTTGGAGGCGGTGGATGGGAGATCCCCTGAGGTGATGAGTTTACGAATGGTCTGGGAGATGATGGTTTGGTGGTGGGAGGTGGGGTCATGGTCAAGTGGCCAGTAGGAGGAGGTGTCCGCGAGCTGGCATTTAGCCTCAGTAATGTAAAGATCGGTGCGTCAAACCACCACCGCGCCTCCCTGGTCTGCCGGTTTGATAGTGAGGTTGGTTTTGGAGCAGAGGAAGTGGAGGGATGCACGTTCCGAGGGTGAGAGGTTGGAGTGGGCGAGAGGGGTGGACAGGTTGAGATGGTTAATGTCGCGGCGGCAGTTGGCTATGAAGAGATCGAGGGCGGATAAGAGGCCAGCACGGGGTGTCCAGGTGGATGGGGTGTGTTGGAGGCGGGAAAAGGGGTCGTCAGAGGGTGGGCGAGAATCCTGGTTGAAGAAGTAGGCGCGGAGACGAAGGCGGCGGAAGAATTGTTCGTTGTCTCGCCGCGTGTTGAACTCGTTAATCCAAGAGCGTAGGGGGATGAAGCTGAGGCCTCTGCTGAGGACTGATCTTTCATCCTCAGAGAGGGGGAGGTCTGGAGGGATGGTGAAAATAAGACATGGCTGGGAGCTAGGACCTGGTTTGGGGTTGGAACTGGGAGTGGGGGTGGAGTTAGGTGTGAGGGCGGAGTTGGGCGTGGGGGCGGAGTTGGGCGTGGGGACGGGGTTGGGAGTGGGGGCAGAGATCGGCGTGGGGGCGGAGATCAGCACGGGGGCGGAGATAGGAATGAGGGCGGAGATGCATGTGGCGTGGTCGTTGTGCAGGTGAGTGACATCACTGGGGGTGGTGAATTGGCCATGCTAAATTGCCTGTAGTGTTAGGTGCATTAGTCAGAGGGGAATGGGTCTGGGTGGATTGCTCTTCGGAGGGTCGGTGTGGACTTGTTGGGCTGAAGGGAATCCACACTGTAGGGAATCTAATCTTAATAATATCCTTCCTATAACAGGGCGATCAGAACTGGACACAGTATTCCAGAAGAGGCCTCACCAACGTCCTGTACAACCTCAATATGACTTACCAACTCCTATACTCAAAGGACTGAGCAGTGAAGGCAAGTGTTCTCAGCGCCTTTTCAAACACCCTGTCTATATGTGGCACAAACGTCAAAGCATTATGTGCCTGATACCATTCTCACAAATCTCCTCTCTCAGCCAAAAGTGTCAGTGAATTTGGGGTTAACACCCCAGCTGAGGCCTAGCCAGAGTATTGTAAAAATTATCTAATCATTCTTTCTTTTGGAGATTTTGGAACAATACATTATCAGGTGGTCATCATGAAGGAGCAGCGCTCCAAAAGCTAGTGCCTCCAAATAAACCTGTTGTACTATAACCTGGTGTTGTGTTAATTTTAACTTTGTCCACCCCAGCCCAACACTGGCACCTCCAAATCCTGAGTATATATGGTATATTCATATTCTGACAGTGATACATAACACTGCAGGTTGGAGAACCAATGGAAGTCCAACTGGATTAAACATCTTTCAGTAATGAGCCATCCCACGAATTGAGGAGCCTGAAGTCAGAAATATCCACCACGACATACACTACCCATCAAATTTCCAACTCTACACCTCTCGCTGTTGCGTCTTACCTCACTCAATCTTACCCACCATCACTTCCCACATACTACTAACCCTGCATGGCCCTTTGCATTGCCTATTCACTCGCTTAGGACACCTCACCCCCTTTCCCCTCCCTCTAGCAGTTGAACCAGTCTTTTTCATCTCATTCAATCCCTCATCCCAGGAGATAATCTCCACAGCAGGGCAGGGACAGCTGCGCCGGGAGGTTGGGTATATTTAAGATGGAGATAGATAGCTTCTTGATTGTCAAGGGGATCAAGGGTTACCGGGAGTAAGCAGGAGAACGGAGTTCAGAAACTTATTAGCCTTGATTGAATGGTGGACCAGACTCGATGGGCTGAATGGCCTAATTTCTGCTCCTATGTCTTATAGTCTTGGGTGCCCAATATCCATCCCCTGTGTGAAGAGAATCATTGGCTAAGCAGGAGGGAGGAGAGCTCTGATTGCTCACGTGATGATGCTGAGACCCTCATATCATGGCAACCAAATAAAATTTGTTGTCAGGTCCTGCCCTGCACTCCCATTCCTGGCACAGTGAGTGTAACCATCACATGCCCAAGTGTCTGCCTCTAATTCATAGCTCACCATCTTTCTTGTCTCCAGCGGGGACCATTGGCGTCTGCACCATCTCCACTTTGGAGAAAGCAGCCATATCGACCCTGTCTATTCCTCTACCTCTGAGGGCCTTCAATGGATGGCGAGCCTCCTGCACCATCCACCAGCTCAGATACCAAAACCACGGTGGGTATTCTCTCTACAGTAGAATCTAGGGGGGGTGTGAATGGTTGGGGTTCACCTTCTGGTGAGTGCGTCACTGCTACGTCTTCACAGCTGGTGGGGTAAGAAGTGCCCCCTGAGCTCGGAAGACTGCCACAGAGCTGGCACCCTACTCAGGCCCAGGCACTGTGTGGTGCCAGCCATTAATGACTTCATATAAATGCACAGGTGGACCCAGGAGGAGCAGGCAGGTTTATCAAAGGCTCTGGACCAACCACCAATAGCTGATGGTGCCACGCTGTTTCTGGAATGCAAGCCTCTGGCTGCCAAATGGGCAGCTTGGCAACTGGCATGAACAGCCAGGGTCTCGCACTCTCAGGATCTGCT
Source organism: Chiloscyllium punctatum (assembly GCF_047496795.1). Lineage (NCBI taxonomy): Eukaryota > Metazoa > Chordata > Chondrichthyes > Orectolobiformes > Hemiscylliidae > Chiloscyllium > Chiloscyllium punctatum. The sequence continues at coordinate 99,403,761 of NC_092749.1, read as the reverse complement.
GGGTTTCCATGCCGACCCGTGCTCCTGTGCTCCATCACTGGAGCCATCATGCTGAGTGCCAACGATGAGGTTATCCCATCTGCCCTCCCTCCCTCCACTGCCTATTTTCTCAGACAGAAAGGGTCAGGCCAGAGGAGAAACCCCTTAGCTACCACACCTTGCCCCCACCCTTCCCCCCACCCTGCTTCACCTAGGTATCTCCTAGGTCTCTCACAGCGCCAGGGGCCCAGGTTCAGTTCCAGCCTCAGGCAATTGTCTGTGTGGACTTTTTACACTCTCCCCATGTCTGCGTGCGTTTCCTCTGAGTGCTACAGTCCAAAGATGTGTATGTTAGGTGGGTTGGCCATGCTAAATTGCCCATAGTATTCAGAGGTGTGTAGGTTAGGTGCATGAGCCAGGGATAAAAAAGGGTAGGAGGAATTGGTCTGGGTGGGTTACTCTTTGGAGGGTCAGTGTGGACTTGTTGAGCTGAAGGGCCTGTTTCCACACTGTAGGGATTCTATGATTCTAGATCCTCCAATCCCACCCACAGCCCCTTGGGAGTTCAACCCACTGCGGTTGAACCAAGGTAGGGGTACACTCAACAGGTCTGTGCCCTCTAGTTACAAATGGCCCTGAGGTTATATGCCCCAAACTATAAATCCATCCATCTCCATGAGGGGGCAGACTGCCCCCTGGCCCAGCCGCGGACCCTGAGGCAGCCCCTATTCCTGGTGGAAGGGTCAGAAGTAAGGCAAACATCATGGGAACAGATTGGTGCTGATATTTATGTTCCATTGTCAATACATTCCCACGTTTGTAAATTAATGTTCACTTTTCATCACCAGCTGTGCGAGTGGATGTCACTTTAGTTGCAGCTACAGGAATGAAGGTTTAGAGGCTAACTATTGTTAACACCACGTGATTTTTAACCCTGTCCAAATGATAGCTATCCTTTCCACAGTGCCGATACTAGATTGGCCTGAAACAGTAACTCACTTTCCTCTCTCCCCTGGTGCTGCCTGACCTGCTGAGTATTTGTTACTTTTATCTCAAATGTTCAGTGCTCTCAGTGATTTTGTTCCTTTTACAAGAGCGAGTTGTATAATTCTTGATGATAAAGTCACGGATAGAGCTTTTCAATGTTTCTATAAGATTACCCAACCCTCCACATTTAGAACGTTTAACGTAATCTCCCACACCACTTCACTTAGCTGAATGGTCACCTTGCAGTTTGTACCTTGTTTGTATCAGGAAACGAGGAGTACCTCTTTACTGAAACATTCTCAAATTCCTTGTTGCTAGCTTTGACTTGGAAAATTGTAAACAGGGTCGCAGAACTCCAGTACATGGCTCTAACTGCAGTTTGAAGGTATTAATGTAATCGCATGACAACTAACACTATTGAACCTTCTAGGACCTGAAATTAACATTAAAAGAAGACAGAACGACAGTTGTTCATTGCACAATGCACCCTGTAATTTTGGCTCATTTCTTCAAAGCATTTGCATTAACTTACAAGATGAAGTAGTCAGTAAGTGTTATTGAATAAGCTACAGATGGTCATGCTACACAAGCTGAGAAAACATTACTTAATCAAGAAGATACCTTTCGTAGAAAATCATACAGTCCAGAAGAGGTCTTTTAGCCCATCAAGTCAACACTGACAACACTACTCTAAATTTACACTAGTCCCACTTTCCAGCACTTGCCCCAGACCCTTGAATATTATGACCAGAACTCATCCAAGCACTCTTCAAAGGTTGAAAGGTTTCCCACCTCAACTACCCTCCCAGGCAGCACATTCCAGATTCTTACAACCCACTAGGTCAAAAAATGGTTCCTCAAATCCCCTCTAATTCTCCTGCATTTAACCTTAAAATTATGCCAATTCGTTACCGACCCTTTGACTCAGGGGAGCTGCTGCTTTCTACCCAAGCTGTTCACACCCGTCCTAAGCTTATACACCTCCATCAGATCCCCTCTCAGTCTGGTGTGCTCCTTAAAAACCTACTGGGCCACATCACTCAGTACCTATACAGTCAGCATCAAAGGAAACTTGCCGGATTTGTTAGGGGAACAAAATCACTAACAAAAAATATATTAGCCTAGGATTTTCTGGAGTGGGCATTTTGTGATATGCATCTTCATTTTGCTGATGGCAGTACAGCAAAGGCAATGAGCCCTCAGTGTCAATGGGGAAACAGACTATATCCATGATTGGAACTTGAGGAAAGACCAGAGGAATGACTGGGTAAGAGGTCACATGAATTACAGTCAAATCTGGCTCAGAAACATTGACCGCTTTTAGTGAAGAGAGTTCCAAACTTCGACCAGTCTTTATAAGGAAAGGCATTACCTTATTTACTTACACTGGCTTTTCATTTACATATGACCCTCTGGTCCCAGTGTTTCAGATAGAAATGCAGTGGCTGTTTTACTCATGTGACATCTCCTGGGGACTGTCCTCTTGTGGCCAGTTAAAATGAAGTCACAGTAGAAGCCAGATGATTGTACTGAGAGAGGAAGTTGCTGCCTCTGTATTGAAAGCTGGACACAGGGAGACTGTACAAACTCCATGCAGGAAGTCATCTGAGGCTGTAATTGAACCTGGGGCCCTGTGAGGCAGCAGTGCTAACCACTGAGCCACCATGCCACCCAGTTTTTGACTCCAGAAACTGCTCCCAGGACTCTAGGTCTGCTCTAACCATTGTTAAAAATCACACAACACTAAGTTATCGTCCAAATGGTTTAATTTCGAAGCACTAGCTTTTGAAGTGCTGTTTCTTCAACAGTTGGTTGAACCATTTGATGAAGGAGCAGTGTTTTGAAAGCTGGTGCTTCCAAATAAACCTGTTGGACTATAACCTGGTGCTGTGTGATTTTTAACTTTGTCCACTCCAGTCCAACACCGCCATCTCCAACTCATGCTCTAATCATGGCATTGTACACGTTAAGATGATTTCTACTCCTTGTCTTCGAAGCCTCTCGGTCTCCAGACTTGCATTGTATTGATCTGTTTGAATACTTCCAATACCTAGTTATGACACTTAAATAGTTTATGTACCTGGACTCCTAAACCATTTTGGAATTCTGGTCTCCTGTTTCTGGCTTTTTCACTGTTTAGAAAATATTCGGTTCTCTTTTTTTAATCAGACGTAAAGTGGATAATGTGTTTTGAAACTGAAATAAGCAATTGCAGAAAAGAATAATAAACTATTTGCAGAATTTTGTTTCTCTACCAGTTGATCAACAGAGTCAGATCTTTCTAAGAACATCATCAAAGTTATATATTTACCACTGGAAGTGAGGGGTTGCTAATTTTTGCCGTATAAGCTTCAACCATTGACTTTGTCAATTATGTACTGTGCTCTTGGCAATTGAGAATTAACCATTATAATTTTGAACAAACTATCACTGCAATGTTGCTAACATAAAATGGAGGGCTTTTTATGACTATTACTTTGAGATTGTGCAAATAGGTACAATGTGCTAATATAATCTGTGGCATTTCAACGAGTTGAAAGTTCTTCAGTCCTTGATATCGCTGAGATGAGCAAATAATTAAATCTTCCCTTCAAACATACTGATGATCAAAGTTGTGTCAGCGTCTTTTTTAAACATTGCAATGCATTTCTGAACACCAACTGAAATCTAGATTCAATTTTCCAACCCACTGAAGACATTAATCAGTTCTGATTAAAGTTTATATTAAAATAATCCCTCAAACAGATGGTATACACTTTTAGAATTTTGCTAATTATTGTTTCTTGTGTTTGCTTTGCAATTATGAAATGGTGCTCCCTCACCAATATTTCCAATATAGTCTAGCAGTTAGAAACTTGTATACTATTATGTCTTGTTAATGAAGGTACCTGTTTCAATGCAGCCCTATCATTCAGTAATACAGAACCTGGCTATTCTACCAGTTGAAAACCTGTGGTCCAACCTGTCCTATCTACCCACATAATCATCTGATTCCCATCCTATTTTTTTCCAATACTTCTTCTATGTCTTATTTTAGCTAAAAATTGACATCAGAACTGCAACTTGCCAAATTTTGATTTTAGGTTTTTATATTTTAATGAAGCTTTTTATTTGTAAATATAGTTATTAGCAATTTTTTTTAACTTTACAAACATACAAAATTATTGAAAAATAAATCAATAACAAATATCAGTATAATAAAAAGAAAACAAACACAAAAACAATACAACTATTGTCTCCTAACTATTAACCTACCCTCTATTAACAAACCCTAACACTGTGCAAAGCAACTCCAAAAAAAAGAAAGAAAATAAAAAAAAACAAAAAAAAAACACAGAATGGAGACCAGCTACAATCAGCGCAAAGCTCCCAAACAGAGGAACGGGAGCGTTGTGTCTATACCCACATTAACTCAGGAGACCCCCTCCTAGGCCCAGTTCTTGACAAATCTAACCATCCTGGTTAAACAAGCACCCTAGTTAAGATAACTGACAAATCTGTTTCCAAATAACTCAAGTAGGGCTGCCATGTCTTATAAAAATGGTCTGTTGTGTTGTGCACCATGTTTGTAAAAAGGTCCAAGGAAATGTGCTCCATAATGAATTTCTGCCATCCCAGCAAGTCTGGCAGGTTCTCAGACACCCAATTCATCAGAATATTCTTCCATGCACAGTATGCAAGAATATTAAATGGTTCTTTACCATGCCCGTCTAAAGATGGTAAATTCGGTAGACTTAAGAGGAGAGATTTCGGATCTACTTTGACTTCAATCCTCAATACCCTCCCTATCTCTCCTGCCACAGTGCTCCAATAAACATGGAGCCAGTGGCATGTCCAGAAGCAATGGGGAAGAGTACCTACACTTATTTTACATTTGGGGCACACTGAAGATTCCCCTTTTTTTAACTTTGCCAGGCAGTCTGGTGCCAGATGAGCCTTGTGCAGAATTTTTAACTGCGTAGTGCATGTCCTATTACAGATTGAGATCTTTCGAGTATCCTCCCATATGTTCTCCCATGTTTCAGAAGAGATCTCTACTCCTACCTCTTGCTCCCAGACCCCTCATAACCGGTTAATATCCTGCCAGACCCTGCCACCCAGCAGACGATAGAGGGCACTAACCGAAAGGGTGCTTGTGGAGCGTAGCAACAACCTCTCTGTATCAGGCTTATAGGGCTTAGTGAGTAGTCTTCTTCTGGATGAAACCCCTAACCTGATAAAAAAATGGAAAAGGTCTCTGCTGGACAACCCGTATTTGCGGCTCAGTTGCTCAAAAGACATCGTAACCTCCCCCTCAAACAATTCTCCCAAACTAGAAACTCCTCTCGCTGCCCATAGTTTGAACCCCGAGTCAATCATCCCTGGTTGGAACCCTGGTATGCCAACTATAGGTGTAAGTGGTGGAGTCTTGGACAAACAACCCACACTCTGACGCATCGCCCTCCATGCCTTGACTGTACTAATGACAATGGGATTCCGGCAGTGGTCCATAACTGGTCTCATCTTATCCATGAACAATAGGTTAATAAGAGGGCACTTTGCTTGGGAGGCCTCAATATCCAGCCACATTGAGTTTGGATCGTTACCTACCCAATTGCAGACAAAGGACAGCAGGGAACTCAATTAATACCTTCTGATATCTGGGAAATCAACTCCTCCCCCTCCTTGAGGCAACTGCAATTTAGTAAGTTTGATGAGGGGCCGCCCACGATGCCAGACAAAGGAACCAAACCACCCCATAAGCTTCCGCAGCATTGACTTGGGAAACATTATAGGGAGCATATGTATGGGATAAAGCAAATGAGGAAGAGCATTCAACTTAATGAGAGATATTCGGCCCAGCCATGAAATTGGAAGAGCCTCCCATCTCTGGAGATCCCGCCTAATATTGTCGAGCAAGTGAGCAAAGTTACTCCGAAATAACAGATCAAACTTGGGGGTAATAAAAATGCCTAGGTACCGAAACCCTGCCCTGCCCGTGACCACTTTAAAGGGAACTTAGAGCCACCTTCAACTTCTGGCACATCCTTAAGGTTCCCCAAAGGCACAGCCTCCGATTTTGAAAAGTTGATCTTATATCCTGAAATAGCCCCAAATGAATTGATACATTCTATCAGGTGGAGTACAGAGGTCATTGGGTTCGACATAAACAGAAGGACATCATCCGCTTACAGTGTAATCTTGTGTGCCCTTGATCCCACTTCTGGAGTGGTTATGTGGACGTTCTGACGAATGGCCTCTGCCAGCAGCTCTATCACCAACGTAAACAACAACGGTGAGAGGGGGCAGCCTTGCCGACTACCCCTACCAATCGTAAAATTCACAAACTTCACCTCGTTGGCGATGACCGTTGCCAGAGGGTGATGCTATAAAACCTCCACCCACCTAGCAATGACTCCACCCAACCCGAACTATTCTAAGACATAAAAACGATACGGCCATTCCACTGGGTCAAATGCTTTCTCTGCATCTAAGGAAATCGCAAAACCCTGGATCAGTCGTTGCTGACAAACTTGAACCACATTCAGAAACCTTCTAATGTTATTAGAGGACCTACGGCCCCTTATAAAGCCTGTCTGGTCCTCTTTAATAATATGGGGCAACACCCTTTCCAATCTCAGCACCAGGATCTTGGACAGAATCTTGAAATCTGAATTTAATAGAGAGATGGGCCTGTATGAGGCACAATCCTCAGGAACCTTCCCCTTCTTAAGAATTAATGAAATATTAGCTTGTCTCCAAGATGGTGGTAGGCGTTCATGCATATAGGAGTGATTGTACGTCTCCAACATCAGCCCTGACAGAATCCCTATAAACACTTTATAAAACTCACCAGGAAGTTGATTGAAGGCAGCCTGAAGGGGCATGATCTGATGTAGCTTAGTCACCGAAGGCCGCACAAAATGTGCTGCCTCGGCAGCTTTCAACCACGTCTCAAATAGACACTGCCGTTCCTCCTTCTGTTGTTTCCAGCTAGCCGAATAGGAAATAGCTAATCCCCTAGCAAAGGCCTTGGCAGTCTCCCATAGCATGGACGGACTACCAGCCGTGTCTGAGGTGATAGTCAAGAATTCCTGAAACTCCTTCAAAATGCATTTCACAAATTTGCAATCCTTAAGGAGAAAAGGGTCCAAACGCCAGTGCCGCAAACCTAGCCCTTCACTCTTGGCCTTAACATCCAAATATACTGCCACGTGATCAGAGATAGCTATATTCCCAATTTAACAACTCATAATTGAATCCAGAAGGGCGAGGGAGCCAGAAAGAGGTCAATCCTCGTGTGACATTTATGTGGGCTTGAAAAATAAGGTAAAGTCCCTGCCGGTGGGGTGAAGGCCTCTCCAAATATCCACCAACTCCTAACTCCTCGCATAAGTCAACCATCTGTTTGGCCTGTGAAGCAATAGTTGGGGGCCCACAAGGCATCCTGCCCACTGTCAGATCCAAAAGACAATTAAAATCCCCCCCCACCCCATAATAATGTGCCATGTTCCAAAAGCACTCAACTTAGAGAAAGCACAAATCAAAAATTTGAGGGGATGCGTTGGAGGACTATAGACATTTAAAATGTCATATTCCTTCCCATGTGTCAGGGCTTTAAGTATCACAAACCATCCCTGCTCATCTTTCACCTGCTGTAATAATGTGAACCGTAGGTTTTTCTGGATAAATACCGCCACTCCCCTACTTTTAGTAGTAAAGGATGAAAAGAATACCCAGTCGTAACCCCCCTGTTGTAAGTTCAGGTGTTCCCCATCATCAAGATGGGTTTCCTGCAACAAAGCAATATCAACCCTTTCCCTCTTCAGGCTAGAAAACACTTTTTTCCTTTTAATAGGCGAATGACTTCCCTTAATGTTCCAGGTGCACTATTTAATAAGACACTTAGCCATATCCCCTTTCAGACACCCTTGAACCCCTTGGAGGGAGAACCTTGCTTACAAAGCACCGAGCATAAGTAAATAAAGATTCATAGCATCGAAAAACTATGTATACAAAAACTACTCTATCATAACTATAAACAACTATTACGACCAAAAAACTACAAAGGAAACCAGCTATAGAACCTTGAATGGAAGACTCTTCCCCCTGCCCATAGGGGGCACTCACTCTACCCATCCTCTCCTTCACAGCTCCTTCAAACCCGGATTGTGCCCCAGCCTTAGGCCAGAAAAAAAACCAAGGAGATGATCCTTAAATCAACAGAAAAAAAGACAAAGTCAGGATGAGCCCTCCACCCATCCCTAGCTTCATGACAACCCAACTTGTGACTAAAAGAGATGCAGAACAAACAAAAAACAAAGGGAGAGAGACAACAAAGAACATCCACAAAATTTCCCATCAGAAAATCCCGTTATTAAAAAAAGGAACAACTTATTCCAAAGATTTGTCCCCCCCTTTCCAAAAAGGAAATTATTAGGGGGAAAGAAAGGAATAAAAAAAAGAAGGGAAAACATGGGGAAAGATAGAAAAGAGCTCAAACATTAAGCATATTCTTCGGGCCAATTGGTCTATTTTAAAGTGTCCACAAAGTTTTTAGCCTTATTCGCCGAGTCAAATGTATAAACTGAGTCCTTGTGGCTGAAACGAAGTACTGCAGGGTATCTCATGGAGTACTGGATGCCCAGGTTCCTCAGCCTCTTTCTAACTTCATCGAAGGACTTCCTCTTTCGGATTACATCTGCTGAAAAATCCTGGAAAAACATGATTTTTGGCCCCTTGTACAGCAGTGCCTGCGGATCTTTTCCCAGGCATCTGGAAGCTTCTATGACTTTTTGCTTGTCCTGATATGAGTGGAAGTGCACTAGGACCGGGCAGGCACGCTGCATCGGCCCTGACCTGTGCACTGTAACCCGATATGCCCTTTCAATCTGAATCCTGCTGGACTCCATGTGAAGGCCCAAAAACTTCACAGAAGCTGACTAGCTGCTCACCTTCCTCACCTTCAGGGAGCCCGACAATTCGGAGGTTTACCCTCCAGGTCGTCAATATGGTTTCTCAAGGCCCACACCTCTCGCTCCAGCACCTGGATCTGACTGGATGAGGACTCCATCGCAGCTTCCGAGACCTTAGTTCGACCCTCACCTCCTCCACCCTCTCCCCGAGGCCCTGGATCTCCTGCTCATGCTTCTGCAGCATGGATGCGATAGGTTGGACCTGGGCACAAATCTTCCCACGAATTTCCTTAATCGCAGCCGCAACTTTCAAAATAAGTTTCTCCATTGCCGCAGCCAATTCCTGCGAGTCTGTCAGGTCCCTGGGGGGTTCAGGAGAGGCTGCTGTTGTTGCAGTCTCTGGTGTTGTAGGGGAGTGTCCTCCCTGCTGCTATTTGCATGCTCCTTTTTCTTTTGGCATCCTCCCCACTCCCAAATATTAACAAATATGTGTTCTGTAAGGTTTTAAACTAATAATTCCACCACATACATTGGCCAGGGATAGCAAAAAACACTGGTATGCCTTGGCTGTTAGGCAGAACAGTCCACAGCAGTTCTACAGAATCGCCTCCATCTTGCCAAGAGAAGTTTTTTTTTAATGTTAGTGAGTTTGGAAAAAGAGTGACTGTTCGATTTGTAAACAAGAAGATGGGTGCGGGGATGAACTATAAGTATCCTTGCTTTTAAGATTTCAATTTTAGGGCAGCACAGTGGTTAGCACTGCTGCTTCACAGCACCAAAGACCTGGGTCCGATCCCAGCCTCAGGTGACAGCGTGACAGATGTACATTCCCCCCATGTCTGCGTGGGTTTCCTCCGGGTGCTCCAGTTTCCTCCCACAGTCCAAAGATGCACAGGTTAGTTGGATTGGCCATGCTAAATTGCCCCATCGTGTCCAGGGATGTACAGGCTAGGGGATTAGCCAGTGGAAATGCAGGGTCACAGGGATAGGGTAGGGGGTGGGTCTAGGTGGGAAGCTGTTCAGAGGGTCAGTGTGGACTCGATGGACCGAATGGCTTGCTTCCACACTGTAGGGGTTCTATGAAACTCACATGGATCTTTTCAATAAAACTCTGAATGAAAATGACCTTTACACAAAAGGAAACATCTTAAATCCTCCTGACTGAGCCCTCAGGTTCTGGTCCAAGGATCAAATATCTTTGGCTTTTTCATTAATGACGCTCCATTCATCAACTCTTCATTAAATGCAATTCTCTGCTTTAGAGAATAAAGGAATTCATGTTGACCCCTGGCCTTTATATTCTTCCTTTAAACTTTGGCCATTCAGTAGTTTAATTTCGATAAACACTGACGTAAGTGTTAAATGCCCATCACACCTCTTCATACAGTGCTGTATCGCCATCATAGAAGCTCTACAGTGCAGAAACAGTCTGGCCCAACAAGTCCACACCAACCCTCTGAGGACTAACCCACCCAGCCCCACTCCCCCACCCTATTACTCTACATTTATCCCTGACTAATGCACCTAGCCTACACATCCCTGAACACTATGGGCAATCTGGTGTGGCCAATTTACCTAACCTGCACATCTTTGGATTGTGGGAGGAAACCAGAGCACCCACAGGAAGCTCATGCAGACACTGGGAGAATGTGCAAACTCCACACAGACAGTTGTGCCAGGCAGGAATCGAAGTCTCCAAATTTTTGCTCCACCCGCAATGTCCCTGACATCAAGGTACATCTTCGAAATAGAATTCTCTCTTCTTCTTGACAGTGAACTTCACTTTTGTTGCTCGCTTCAATGTTTCTTTTCGCTCTTTCTGCTGATGCCACAGTCTGCTGCGTTTTTGGTTCCAAATCTCTTTTGTCTCCCAAAGTACTACCATTGGAGACCTTGGGACTTTCTGCAAGATCTCTCAATTTACTGTGTACAAACAGTCTCTTTCTGCTAAGTTAGACTTCAGTTCCTAACAGTTCTCTCTTCTTAATCATTGGGCTTCACATATTTGGGAACGAGGACATGCCGCAACCCAAAGGACTAGCCACACTACCCTACATCAGGAGCATTTCTGAACTGACAGCCAGACTACTGTGACCACTAGGACTCATAACAGCACACAAACCAACAGCCACTCTCGGACAACAACTCACCAGGACGAAGGACCCAATACCCAGCATGAGCAAAACCAATGTAGTGTACAAAATCCCATATGCAAGGACTGCACAAAACACTACATCGGACAAACAGGAAGACAGCTAACGATCCGTAACCATGAACACCAACTAGCCACGAAACGACACGACCAGCTATCCTTAGTAGCCACACACACAGACGACAAGCAACATGAATTCGACTGGGACAACACTACCATTATAGGGCAAGCCAAACAGAGAACAGCCAGGGAATTCCTAGAGGCATGGCACTCATCCACAGACTCTATCAACAAACACATCGACCTGGACCCAATATACCGGCCACTGCAGCGGACAGCTCGAACTGACAACCGGAAGCGGCAGAGACAGGCCACTATAAATGCCGGAGGAAACAGCACAGAAGCACTTCACAGGAGGCTCCCAAGCACTGAGGATGTCACCTAGACAGGGGACGAAACGTTTGCAAGACAAATTCCCAGCTCGGTGAACAGAACCACAACAACATTTGGGAATACTGAAGGAGAACTCAGAAGTAGGGAAAGATGAACTTTGGAGGGATTTGAATTAAATCGAATTTGCAGCATAGAGGCAAGCCGTTGAGCCCAATGTTTGTGACTACTGTCTGGATGAGCACAATCATAGAATGCCTACAGTGCAGAAACGGACCAGTTTTGGCCTAACAAGTCCATGCCGACCCTCTGAAGAGTATCCCACCCAGACCCATTCCCCTACCCTATTAGTCTACATTTACCCCTGACTAATGCACCTAGCCCATACATCCCTGAACACTATGGGCAATTTAGCGTGGGCAATTCACCCTAACCTGCACAGTCACAGGGAGAACGTGCAAACTCCACACAGACAGTCACCCAAGGCTGGAATTGAACCCAGGCCCCTAGTGCTGTGAGGCAGTCATGCTAACCACTGAGCCACCATGCCACCCAAGTTCTTCTATTCTTTTCTCCATCTTGTGCATATCTAATGTCACCTTCATCGCACCACATTTTCAACATATTCTAACTTCTCCTGAGCTCTTTATAGGATTTATTGCTGACTATCTTTTGTTTTAAGTCATTGGGTGAAGCCAATATCATCTCAAGCAATGGGGAAGCAGGTGAATGCTCAACTCCTACCTGTCTATAATAAAATGGTGGGTATTTGTAATTTCTTTTTGTGTAGCTACCTGTCCATCACTCATATTTTTCATCCCGATAAACTGTACTGCACTTGCACAGGAAATTCTCGCAAAGAACTTTGCAAGAACAGACAGGGAATAATTTTGGAACCATATACAATACAGGTCCCCTAGAAGGAGTTTTGGCATGGATCAATTATTGAGATTCTTTACAGTGCTTATCATCACGAGTGTCCATGACAATCCTTTAGGTCATCTGGACTAGCAGGAACTTAGCACCAGGGAACCACCATGGTTCCTGGAGGAGCATCAAGATTCCTAGAGCTTCCTTGAGCTGCAGAAGAGATGGCTGAGGACCTGTAGAGTTTTGACCTTGGGCTAGACAGAATGGGGGTGGTAAATTCTGAACTTAGGCTTGAGTGTAAATTTCAAGATTATGGAAGGGAAAATCAGAACAAAAGTGTCAGATGCGGCTGGTCTTTGTTGCCTGTCTTAGCTTACCACATTGTTACACTGAAAAAGCTCTCATACTACTGAAAAATAAAACTAAAGAAAAATCACCACAGGGAAAACAGAACGCTGTAATATGTGCTAACAGCTTAATTTTCCACTGTTGAGTTATTGACATTCAGTAAACATTAATAGTTCATCATAACCATTAATCCTTCTGTGGAGGGGTCATTATCTGGTTGTGAACTGTAGAACACTAATTACCAGTGCCCACTACAGTCTAATAAAACAGAGGAAGACAAAATTGTAAACTCCACAATATAAATCAGCAATGCCAAGGGAAAAGCAGTCAGTGTTTACTTCAGTCTCTATTTACCCTAGACGTCAGCTTACAATTCAACTTCTGAAGCCTTGAAAATTCCATCCAAAAGCAGGAGTCAATTTGCATGCTGAGTATAAAAGTAGACCACCTTTGTGTGTGTGTGTGTGTGTGTGTGTGTGTGATCGCCATTTCAAAATGTTATTAACTCATCACAAAGCCTGACCCATCATTGTTTGATCTCTTGCGTCTGGTCATAAGACCATAAAGTACAGAAACAGATTTAGGCCATTTGACCTACTGAATCAGCTCCACCATTCAATCACAGCGAATATGTTTCTCAATCCCATTCTCCTGTCTTCCTCCTATAATCCTTGACGCCTTTACTCATAAAATAATTGATCTGTCTCTGTCTCAATCCTCAAGCACTCCTCATATGACCAGCCCTTCATCCCAGGATTATTCTTGTAAACTTCCTCTGGGTCATCTCCAAGGCCAGCACATGTTTCCTTAGATACAGGATGTAAACTGCTTACAATACTCTGAATGAAAACCGACCTGAGCTTAGCAGTCCATCTCTGCTCTAGTATTCTAGCCCTCTTGAAATGAATGCTAACGTTGCATTTGCCTTCCGAATTGTCAAATGAACCTACAAGCTGACCTTCAGAGGACGCTGAGCCTGAAGAAGGGCTGATGCCCGAAACGTCGATTCTCCTGTTCCTTGGATGCTGCCTGACCTGCTGCGCTTTTCCAGCAACACATTTTCAGCTCATCTCTCCTGTAAGACCTTGTCTTTAATTTTATCTTTTGGTGCCAAGGGGTGTTTGTGGGGATTATTGCAAGTATTTGGAACAGCATCATTAAGTTAGGATAAGCTGTTGGGTTTTCGGAAAAGTTAAGTTATTCGGTATTAAGTTTTCTGTTTGTGTTTCATTCAGTAATCTTGGAAATAAATTCTGTTTTGTTTAAAACTAAGTGGTTTGACCAGCTGTATCTCTCCTTAAATATCCACTGTACACCTACTTAAAATAACTTGCAAAGTCAGGGTCTGGGCTACCTTCTTGAAATGTTTTGAGGGGTCTGGCCTGGTCCATAACAAACCATTGAAATATTTCGTACAATTTTCTTCACATCGGTGAATGACATAACTATTAGACGTTGACACTAAATATCTCAAAAGCGATTGGGTCAGAAGAGAAAATATTGAAAATCCAGAGTAAATCCATTGATCTTAGAGAAGAGTTCGCATTTGGGGTGCCGATACTTTGTCAGCCTTGCAAGTTTTTGGTAAGAGATGTTGCATTCAGACATTGTGCAAATGGATCTATTGCACCAGCCTCCTATTACCCTCAGTAGATACTGAAAGAACAGAATTGCTCAGATCTGGACTCTGCTGCTTGAAAGCCCGAGCAGATTCCATCACAACAACAACTCATTGAACAATGCAATACTTTCCAGGCTGTGGAAAAAGACCGGAATATGGGAACAATCTTCAAAACAACTGGCAAGGATATGATGACCTCCTTCATAACACCTTAAGATGTCAGAGCTGATGTAGGCCATTCAGCCCATCGAGCCTTCTCTGCTGTTCAGTGAGATCATGCTTGACCTGATTGATAATCCTCAACTCCCACTTTCTGCCTTTTACCCATATTCCATGATTCATTTATTGATCAAAACTCTATCAATTTCAGCCTTTAATATACATAATGATCCAGCCTCTACAGTCCTGCGTGGTTAAAGATTCATAACCCTCTGACAGAAAAAAAATCTTGTTTTTATTCATTCACAGGATGAAGGCATCGTTGGCTGGGCCAACATTTATTTCCCACCCGGCAGTTAAGAGTCATAGAGATGTACAGCAAGGAAACAGACCCTTCAGTCCAACAGTCAATGCCAACCAGATATCCCAACACAATCTAGTCTCACCTGCCAGCACCTGGCCCATATCCCTCCAAACTTTTCCTATGCCTTTTAAATGTTGCAATTGTACCAGCCTCCATCACTTCCTCTGGCAGCCCATTCCATACCCGTACCACCCTCTGCGTGAAAAAGTTGCCCCTCAGGTCACTTTTATATCTTTCCCCTCTCACCCTAAACCTACACCCTCTAGTTCTGGACTTCCACACCCAAGAGAAGAGACTTTGTCTACTTATCCTATCCATGCCCCTTATGATATTACAAACCTCTATGAAGTCATCCCCTCAGCCTCCAGTGCTCCAGGGAAAACAGACCTAGCCTATTAAATCTCTGTCTAATCCTCCAACCCTGGCAACATCCTTGTAAATCTTTTCTGAACCCTTTCAAGTTTCACAACAGGTGTTGGAGTCACCCACATTTCTGTGGGTCTGGAGTCACATGTAAGCCAAACCAGGTCAGGATAATGAACACACTGAGTTTTTCCAACCATCAATTCATGATCATCGCCAGACTCTTTAGTCCTGATATTTATTGAATTCCAATTCCACTCTCTGCTACGGTGAAATTTGAAGCCACACTTCCTGAACATTACCTGGGTCTCTAGGTTAGCAACCCAGCATTAATACCGCTAGGCCAATGCCTCCCTGGTCACTTCATGGTCTCTGTTTTGAATGGTGGACCCCTCATTCATGAAGTATGATTCAATGAACTGCATTGCATTGCCAGCATGTTGTGCTTTTATTTCAGTTTTCCGCCACTTTCAGCCCTTCCTCCTTATCCTGAAAGGTAGTTAAGAGCTGGCATGGTGAGTTGGTCAGTGGGCTTTAGTGCACCCTCTGTTTGTACCTTTAGTAATGTGAGCCAAGAGCAAATAACCTTTAACCTTAATTAAGTGCTGAATGAAAGAAACAGCATCTGGTGGACGGGATCAATGTTTACATTCCTTTTCTTCCTGAGAAGCCATTTTGAACTTCCTGAGCTACTTGAGTGAGGTTTCAGTCATGCCTGCCACTTGGCTGTCCTTACTAGATGCTGAGTTCATCGAAAACCACAAACTGGCCAAAATATTCTTGGCCGTTCTTCAGTGTTTGAGCTAAGGCATTTCTCATCCAAAAACTTGAGGCGAAATCTGTTCCTTTCTCAAGATCAAACTCAAGCCCTCTCCTGAATTTCCTGGCATGACTGCAAATTCCAAATGTTATTGAGCATGGTTTTTGAGATTCACAAAACTGAGCTGGCTAGATTGAATTAAGGTACAGATGGACGATAATCTAATTGATTGGCAGAAGACTCTGGAGTGGGAGAGTGACCTCCCCCATTTCCCACGTTATCCCAATCTGACTGCTCAGCATCCTCTGACAAAAATGGATTCAAATGAAGTCCATTGCTTTGATGCCCTGTATTCTTTAATTCTCTTTATTCTTTGATGGAATGTGGTTATTGCTGGAAAGGCCACTGATTATGGCCTGTTCCTCATTGCCCTGAGAGCAGTTAAGAGTCACCCATTTGGAGATTCAAGATGGCGGCAGTCTGAACAGTCTGCTGTGTTGGGCTGTGTGCCATATCCCAGGCAAGGTGGGAACCTACCCCACCCACCCCCATCCCCCAACCATGAGCCAGCCCTGAAGAAAGTTTGTAATGTAAAACAGGTAGAATACCTAGAGCATTTCTAATTTAAGATTTGACAGATCTGGAGCTGAAATGAAGACATCCAGGGAGCAAAGGGGAGTTCAGCAGGGAGGGCACTCCCCAACTATGTCGGGCACAACTGCAGCCATTACCTCAACTCCTGTGGTGGCCCCCTTCAGTTCCGCATTTACTAACAGAGTTCACAAACCTCCATGAAAAAAAATCAAGGGAGCACCGGAACCAATTACTGCCATACTGACAAAACATGAGCTGGTGATCCAGGTCTTCGGATCAGCGCGTAGAAGCAGTGGAACAGTGCACCGCGGCCTCAGAGGCCACGACGGAGAGCTCCGAGGGGTGAGCCCAAACCTTAGAAAGCCAAGTTCAGGCCCTGCAGGAACAAGTAGACTACCTCGTAAACCAAGGTCGGAAAAATAGTCTACGGATCTTGGACTTACTGAAGCATGAAGAAGGTGAAAACCTTGCTGATTTTCTCGAGAGGTGGCTTCCGGGCTTGCTGGGACAGGAGATTGAGTCGGGTCGGGTGAGTGTGGAGCAGGCCCACCGGATTGCGATGCACAGATCCAAGCCAGTCCAGCATCCCTGCCTCGTCCTAGAGCGACTCCAGCATTATAAGGAAAAGCATTTAATAATAGGAACAGCCAGAAGACTGGGGGTAGATCCACAGGCTTTGGCTTATAAAGGTTCGAAGATAACGTTTTTTCATGACTTTTCTGAGGTCATAATTAAGAAAAGGAAGACCTTTGAAGATGTAAAGAAAAAAATTAAGAGATTTAAACATTCAGTACTCGCTGCGTTACCCGGCAGTGCTACATTTCAATGATGGGAGATCTGTCTACAACTTTGACTTGGTGGAAAGAGTAAAAGAATTTTTGAATTTGCTGAAATGATAGACGTTGGCCAAGGAGGGAAGGAGGAAAAGATGCATGTGGACAATGGCATAATATAATTTATTTTTATCTTCGCTCTCTTTTCTGTTTTGGGGTCTTGGGCCTTATAGGCTTGGTAATGTTTGATATAAAATCTGGTACGTTTTCTATTATATCTGTTTAGTGGTTATTATTTTTGGTTTTCGAGGTTGTCTACTTGTTTCTGCAGGGCCTGAACCCAGCCTTCCAAGGTTGGGACCTGCCCCTGAGAGCTCTCTGTCGCCACAGCCCACTCTTCCACAGCTTCTGTTTTGATGGGTGAAGTGTGGTTACTCCTTTGGTGTAACGATGTGTGGGGTTAAGATGTGGAGGGGAAGGGGTGGGCGTCCATTGTTAACTTGTAGGGGTGTAAATTGCTTGGGTTTGGGATGCAGCCTGAACTGGAAGGTGCTCGGATGGTTGTGGGGTTGGGAGTAGATGCCCCCTATGGGCAAGGGGGAGATCTCTGGGAATTTGAGTTTTTTGTGTTTGTGTTAGGAGTAGAGGTTAGTTTTTCAGTTTTAGTAGTTTTGGTAGTGTTTGTAGGAATAGTCTTTAGATTTGATAAAGTCTGTTTTTCCTCCACTCGTCGCACATTGAATGGGCTTCTTTCTCTCAGGGGACTGTGGGCTGTAGTGTGTGGTCATAGCTAGCGATCTGTTCAGGTGGTGCACCTGGAATATAAAGGGGAGTGATTCTCCCATTAAAAGGAAAAGGGTGCTCTCAAATCTTAGGATGGAAAGGGTTGACATCGCACGGTTGCAAGAGACACACTTGTCTGATCGGGAATATCTGAAGTTACAGCAGGGGGTACGATAGGGTGTTCTTTTCCTCCTTTATCTCCAAAAGCAGAGGAGTGACCATACTGGTACGAAAGAACCTCCCATTTCAGATGACAGACCAAATCAAGGATGAATATGGACAGTTCGTCATTCTCGAGGCACTGATACATGGACAAGAGTATAGCATCCTGAACATTTGCTGTCCCCCGGCACACCCTCTCAAATGTATAGTTGGTGCGATCTCAAAATTAATGGCTCTTGGGGTGCACCATATGATTATAGGAGGAGACTCTAACTGTCTCATGGACCCTGGGGTAGACACGAAGCCAAGAGAGCTGTCGGGTATACCTTGGCAGTCCAGACAGCTTTGACAAAGGGTCAGTTAGACTCGAAACGTCAGCTCTTTTCTCTCCTCACAGATGCTGCCAGACCTGCTGAGATTTTCCAGCATTTTCTCTTTTGGCTTCAGAATCCAGCATCTGCAGTAATTTGTTTTTTTCAGACAGTTAGTGGACTTGTATGAGGAGTTGGAGCTAGTGGATGTGTGAAGGTGCCTCTACCCAAAAGGGGGGGACTTTACCTTTTACTACAACCCGCACAAGTGCCACACAAGATTTGATATGTTCTTTGTTCCATTTGGACTTGGTATTGGTCTGCAGGATTGGGAGCATAACTATCTCGGACCATGTGGCAGTATATTTAGATGTTAAAACTAAAGTTAGTGGAGTAGACATGTGGCACTGGCACATAGATCTGTTTCTGTTGAAGGATGACAACTTTGTACAGTATATCACAAGGGAGTTCAGGACTTTTTGGGACATCAATCGGGGTACAACCAGTAATCCATCAGTGCTCTGGGAGACCACTGAAACATTCTTAAGGGGTATGATTATTTCATACTCAACAACAAGAAATGGCACAGTGGTTAGCACTGCTGCCTCACAGCACCAGGGAACCGGGTTCAATTCCTGCCTCGGGCAATTGTCTGTGTGGAGTTTGCACATTTTCCCCGCGTCTGCGTGGGTTTCCTCCAGGTGCTCTGGTTTCCTCCCACAGTCCAAAGAAGTGCAGGTCAGGTGAATTGGCCACGTTAAATTGCCCATAGTGTTAGGTGAAGGGGTTAATGTAGGGGAATGGATGTGGGTGGGTTGCTCTTCAGAGGATCGGTGTGGACTAGTCGGGCCGAAGGGCCTGTTTCTACACTGTAAGT
The DNA here is from genome assembly GCF_047496795.1 of Chiloscyllium punctatum. Lineage (NCBI taxonomy): Eukaryota > Metazoa > Chordata > Chondrichthyes > Orectolobiformes > Hemiscylliidae > Chiloscyllium > Chiloscyllium punctatum. The sequence goes on along the minus strand of NC_092749.1, from coordinate 99,384,373 downwards.
GATCTAATCTAAACAAGAAGGAGGCAGAGAGGAGAGCAGCAGCGGATGCTTGAGGCCTGGCTGAAGGTAGTCGAATTGGCATATTACACCAGACTATCCACAGTCAAAATGCAACGGATCATGGCTGTCTGGGCTGCTCTGGACTCAGTGCTCACACAAGTGGCAAAGAAAGGGGTTTCCTTTTGCAAAGCAAAGGCTGTTTAAATATGGGGATAAGCTGGGTATCTACCTGGCTAGGAAGGAAAGTGCTCCACAGTCCATTGTGTCTCTCAGGGAGAGAACTGGCAATGTCACTCGTGAGCTGAGGAAGATCAATGCCAGATTCCAGGAGTTCTATGCAGAGTTATGCCAGTCGGAGGGCTATGGGGATGGAGATGCGAGAATGGAATGCTGTTTTGAAAACTTGGACCTCCCCGGTACCTCCCCGATCAGGCCTCCCTTTTAAAGGCACCTCTGACTATACAGGAGGTGCAGATGGGGGTAAGGCAGCTCCAAGGTGGTAAGGCACCCAGTCTAGATGGATTCCCGAGTGAATTTTACAAGAAGTTCTTACACATGTTAGCTGAACCACTGCTGGAGATGGATAGACATTCGTATGAAGACAGCCCTCTCTTAGGGAAGCTAATTTCTCCCTTATTTTAAAGAAAGGGAAAGACCCCTTTGGGTGGCACGGTGGCTCAGTGGTTAGCACTGCTGCCTCACAGCGCCAGAGACCTGGGTTCAATTCCCACCTCAGGTGACTGACTGTGTGGAGTTTGCACGTTCTCCCCGTGTCTGCGTGGGTTTCCTCCAGGTGCTCCGGTTTCCTCCCACAGTCCAAAGATGTGCAGGTCAGGTGAATTGGCCATGCTAAATTGCCCGTAGTGTTAGGTAAGGGGTAGATGTAGGGGTATGGGTGGGTTGCGCTTCGGCGGGGCAGTGTGGACTTGTTGGGCCGAAGGGCCTGTTTCCACACTGTAAGCAATCTAATCTAAAGCAATCTAATCTAAACCCCAAGGATTGCGCATCATATAGACCCATCCCGTTGTTGAATGTGGATTTTAAAATCCTATCAAAGGTGTTGGCTCTGAGGTTGGAGAAGGTGCTGCCGGTTATTACAAAAGTGGACCAGACGGATTTTATCAAGAGCCAGAGCTCCTCCAACAACATCAGGGAGATATTAAATACGGTGCAAGTATGTCAGCAGAGACTGATTCTGGGTTTGGTGGTTTCCCTGGATGCAGAAAAGGCTTTTGATCGGGTGGAATGGTTATATCTTTTTGCTGTTCTTGATCGCTTTGGTCTGGGAGGGGCCTTCGCCAGGTGGGTGGCAGTATTATATAAAGACCCCAAGGTAGCAGTTATTACAAACAGGGTTAAATCGAGTAATTTTGGTGTGGGGAGGGGCAGCTGACATGGATGTCCCCTGTCGCAGCTACTGTTTACCTTGGTACTTGAACTACGGGCGGAGGCCATCCGAAAGGACACCGAAATAATGACACTGAAGGTGGGAGTTGGGGAGCACAAAATCACTCTCTGTGCGGACGATATCCTTCTGTTTTTGGCTAATCCCTAAAAGTCCATACCCCGGCTAATACAAAATATTAAATTATTTGGCAGTTTTTCAGGATGCAGGATAAATTTCTCAACATCGGAAGTCAAACCTGTGGGGGAGTTGGTGGAAGTACCGAAGCTGGAGGACAGAATGGAATTTCCTTTTAGGTGGTCACAGAAAGGTTTTCTCCATCTGGGAATTTTTATAACCCCTTACTTCCGGCAGCTGTAACAGAGCGAACTTTGTGCAGCTGTTTGAGAAAATAAAGCAGGACCTGCAGCGATGGGAGGGACTACCCATATCATTACTAGGCCGTATAGCGTTGATTAAGATGAATGTTCTTCCTCGGTTGTTATATCCTACAAGGATGCTCCCATTGTTATTCCCCAAACAGGTGCTGTGGAGGTTTGTGAGATGGCTTGGATCATTTATTTGGTGCCATAGGCGCCCCTTAATTAAATTTACCAAGTTGCAGCTTCCATAGGATATGGTGGGGAGTGGACCTCCCAGATCTGAAGAGATACCAAATAGGCGCACTGCTGTCATATGTAGGTGAATGGGTGCACAATGACTGGAAGTCGATATGGCTTCATGTAGAGGCCTCGTAGGCGAAATGTCCCCTCATAAACTTGTTGCTCATGGATAAGATGAGATCTGTAGTTGAGCACTGTGAGAGTCCGATTATCAAAAATACGGTGAACACATGGAGAATAATGCAGCAGGGTGAGGGCAATTTGCTTAAGACTTCGCCATTCACCCCGTTGGTGGGAGCCCCAGGATTTAGAGCAGGGTCAGTGGACTCCACCTTCAGAGCATGGGAGGGTAAAGGAATCTCCTGTCTGGAGATTTATTTGAGGGAGAGATCTTGATGTCTTTCAGCCAATTAGGTCAGAAATACAGATTCCCTAATAGAGACCTTTTCCAACATTTCCAGGTTAGGGATTACATACAAAAGAAGACCAAGCTCATGGCTCAGCCCTGCAAGTTGGATCTCGAATGAAGAGTGCTCCAATATAGGGACGCTCTCTCAGTTAGTACCATATATCATCTGCAGAGAGGGAATGCAGTGAGGGATATGGAGAGACTCTGTGAGATTTGAAGTCAGGAGTTAGGGAAAGATATCTCATTGGAAACATGAGAGGATATATGGGGGAACGTAAAGAAAATTGCAATAAGGCACAAGCAATGCGATTGAAGACCCTCCACAGGGCCCATATGGCGCCAGAGAAGTTAGCAAAGTTTAAGAAAGAATCTTCTCCGAAATGTCCCAAATGTAAAAACACTATTGAAACCCTTACACATTGCTTTTGGTCCTGTTACAAGATCGTGGATACTGGGGGGGCCATAGTGAATGAGCTGGAGAGGATCTTGGGAGTGGAAGTTAAGGAGGATCCAGTGTCCCTCTTTTCGGGACTACCGAATCTTCCGTCTTTGGGTGAGCACGGGAAGAGGTTATTCAACATTCTTACACACTGTCCGAGGAAGAACATCCTAATGCATTGGATTTCAGAAAAACCTCCAGGTCGTGCAGGGTAGCATAGACTTGTGATGGAGCACATCCCTCAGGGTTACAAGTATGGTGCACCATGGAACAGAGCAATTTTATAAGACATGGTGGCCCTTTCTAAATTACATAGACATGAATCTGTCGACAGTACTGATTAGGGCCCTTATATAGCCATGAGGCTGTATATAGACCCAAGGGAGGCCCAGTAAATATGGGTATAATAACTGTTGCTCCCATTGATGGGAGCCTTGATGGGGGTGCAGCGAGTTGAGTAAGGTAATATCGTACAATGTAGTGTAATTTAATTTTAGTGAATTGTAATTTAGTTAAATGTTATTTTATTTAGTTTGAGCCTATGCTAATTTGGGTTAAGTTAAGTAAATATGAGATGACTGTATCTTGGAGAACTGTAGGCAGTATATTGTCAACATTACTGGAACATAATATAATAGTATGATATTATTTCTCCTTTTCTATACTTTTGTACTTTTATAACTTTTTTGGTTTGTCTTTTTGTAAAAGAGTGAAAAATGTTTTCAATAAATATATGCATAAAAAAAGAGTCACCCATATTGCTGTGGATTTGGAATCACATGTGGGCAGGACTGAGTAAGGAAAGCAGATTTCTTTCCCAAAGGTGAGCCATTGTAAAATAATCGTATAGCAATGATGGTCACTATTAAAGAGTCAGGTTCCAAATCCCAGATTTATTAATGATACGTTTCACGTGTGGGTGCGGTAGGATTTGAACCCATAGCCCAGCTTGTTAGCTTGTACTTCTGTAACTCCAGCACCATGATATGGCCCCTACACCATCACTTTATCCCAGCCTATACTGTGTGTGCTCCAGGAAAGCTGGTGGGAATCAGAAATGCCAGCTGGACTGGAGAGCTTGATGGTTTGAAAACTGCCAAAAGGCTTGAACAAGTGATTCTCCCAACTCAAAAGGACACTCTGTTGACGTTTGCTTTGATTACGATAGAGGCAGTTTAGTTCCATCTGCCTATTGGCAGGTGTGACCCCTGGGGCGTGTTAACATTCCCCACCCTCACAGTGAGGCTCTCTCAATGGGTGCATGCAAATGCCATTACTATTTAGGTGGACAGAGAAGAAAATGAAAATGAGGCACATTTGAGAAGTGCCCCCCCCCTCCCACCACAGGGAGGATCCACGTGTTGGATTTCATACACCTAAGAGGTAAAATGGAAGCTGTGCCATCTTCCATACAAGAACCTGCATCCATAGCCAACTGCTTGCACCTCTGTGCCTCTGAAACCAATGGATGCACGTTTTTTTTTAATATAACATTGGGTCCTCTTAGGCAGATTCAGGAGCTCTCTACAATATCCCTACAAGACGGATATGGAATGGTCAGGCAACCGATCCCTTTCCCAGGAGAGCTTAGAAATTCATTGATGTTGCCATCAAAGGAAGGATGATGGATGTAAGCGGGTTTTAATGAAGTCACTGCATCATGAAGTGGCATGACCTCAGTTGGGTTCCATGTAGAAAGACTGGGAAGAGAGCAGATGAAGATATCAAGGGGAACCATCAAAACCATCCGGTTTCGGTGCAGTTTAAAATGGTCACTGGAAACACGTGGAATAGCCCAAAACTCAGGACCATAAACATACGACAATCAACATAAATGGAACAAAGAATTTAGGAGGAAAAGTAGACCTCCTGTGGTGCAGTGGTAGCATCCCTACCCCTGAACTGGGAGGTCTCAGTCAAGACCCACCTGCTCCAGAGGGGTGTAATAATATCTCTGAACAGATTGACTAGAAAAATTGTTTTTTTTTTAAACGTATATATTCAGAGATTGATTAGAATTTGGAATTTTATACCATGTGACCTCATTGAGGTCAAAATCACAGATACATTTCATGGGAAGCTAGACAGGTACATGGAGGAGGAGGCATCGGAAGGTTAATGTCATGGGTTGAGATGCTGGAAGGTGGCAGAAAGCTTGGGTAGAGCACTGGGACCAGTGTAGATCATTTCTGATCAGAAGGGGCTCCTCCTGTGTTGTAGATTCCACATAAAGTGGAGTTACTCTGTGTGCTCACATCAAGTCGAGTTTTGAGGCCAAAGTTTTAGGGACGAATATAGAGAGTTGACTTCCGTGTGAGTAATGCTTTCAGCGGAGCTGAAATCCATACCAGTGCTTACACACTGCCAGGAATGGTACCGTCTCAGTAGCTGCTGGCCATGGTTCTGAATCCAGCTGAGATTGGCTACCTCAGGTTATCTATTTCACCCGGTTTCATTGAGAAAGGAACAAAAGTGTCAGTAGACTGATGTGGCCAAAACCCTCCATGAAACAATAGAACAATACTTATGAAAAATTAAGAACTTTGGGAACAAACCTCAAGGGTCTACCATTGCATGCAATTTTTTAAAAAATAAAACTACGGTAAGCATTTTTGGAAAAAGCAGAGGGTCAAAATTGGCATCTACCCAGCAAAGAGGAAAATTACATATGTGTGTCCCACAAACACAAAGCAGAATAAATTCAGTTACCATCCCATTAGCCTCCTCTCGATATTCAGCAACTGACGGGAAGGATCCTTATTAGTTCTAATAAGTGCAAATAAATTTCCTGCTCACTGATGCTCAGTTATGGGTTTCACTAGCACCACCCAGCTCCTGACTCCATTATAACTTTGGTCCAAACATGGACAAAAGCTGGGTGCAAGACCTGGGGTGATACCAAGGCAGTAATTAACTCAATAAGGCTTCAACGAGCATTAAGACCACCGGAGTCCATGGGAATCAAGGAGAAAAACTCTCTGCTGGTTGGAGTCATAGCTAGGAGAAAGGAAGATGGTTATAGTTGTTGGGGGTCACTCATTGCTGTCTCAGGGACATTGCTGCAGGAGTTCCTCAGGATTGTGTCCCATCCATCTTCAACTGTTTCATCAATGATTTTCCCTCTACCATGAGATCAAAGGCGGGGATGCTTTTCAGATACTGAAGCTGTCCGTGTCCATATATTGCAAGGCCTGAACAATAACCAGGCTTGTGTTGATAAGAGCCAAGTCATACAAGTGCCAGTCAATGTCCATCTCCAATAAGAGAGAATTTAACCATTCTCCTTTCCATCCTATAGCGTTATAATGATTAGTTACTCTGCAACATTGGCAAAGTGTATTAGAAGGACACCTCTCGCTAATATCCCCAATTTGACATGTGCTGGAAACAGTAGAGTGGTGTTCCATTGGGATATACCTAGGAAGCATGAAGAGATAAGATATTGGCTTTTCTAATGTCATAATAAAACCTTAGACCAAATTTCTGGATCTGTGTTAGTACCATATTTGCAGAACTACTATTTGCCAGTGGCCCTGGGTTGAAGCATCACACTCGTCATTGTTACTTATGTGGGAACATCAATATATTTTAGCAAGATTCATTGAAGTGCTCACCTAATATTCATGCACATGTGGGCTTATAGTCTCCCAGTAGTTCTGAGAATCACTGCTCAGGAATGGGAACCCCGGTAGATTTTGCAGTTCTTATGATGGAGAGTGCCTCACTTGATATTCTATCCTCGATAAGTTGACTGAGGAAAAGAATAGGATTAAATGTGGATCATCCCTGGTTTGTGGGGGTTTGAACTGGATTAATGTAGATTGGGTGTAAATGTACACCCACATCACAAAAGCCTTGTTCATGCATATACCTGGTATATAAGTCAATACCCCACCTTTCCACCACAACATGCTATACTCGTATTAGTAGCTTGCCTCAATTCTTCACACCACAAAAGCATGCTTTGCTTACCAGTATCTTATAACTGTCCACAAATGGTTAATCAGGTAATAGTTAAGGCATGTCCACTCATAGGAGATGCCACGTAGTGACCAACAAAGATGGCAAGCACTCGCACCCACTCAGACAGCCCCTATTTACACTCATTATATAAGTTTGCCCTCATTTTTGGAGGGAATTTTTGTGGCTGTAAATATTGCCTTCGGTATTGACATCTATAGTAACTGGGTGGAATCCATGAGGCAGACCTTTCACCAGCTGGTGAAGAATTTCAGTAGTAGCAAAGTCATGTTTCATTTTTATATTCCATCTGTTACTTAAATCAATTATTTCCCTTCAATGTTCCCCTGTTATTGAGTCACATTCAAAGGCACTATTCAACTGAGAAGAACATTTCCATAGTTCATTAACACTGGTCCTATGGCTTAACATATCACATCACACATCTATTTGTTAGTAAAAATTATATGTGGTACTTGCATTGAAAAACAATGTTTCCCTTATAGAAGCTGTCTAAAAGTTATGCTCATTAGTAATTAGAAACAAGTCATTGTGAATGTGAAGAAGGATACATGCAACATATTTCAATAATAATAATTTACTAAGTATATTTACAAGGGATAGCTTTCTTTAGTTATGTTTCATATAGCATTTAATTTTTTTTTATTTTGTCATATTTGCCTCTTGCCTGTATTCTCAAAGAATCAGGCTTCTGGGGAGCGTATAGTTCCCCATTGCTTCCTCCACAGCAATGCCTTGGCGAATTAAAGCCAGTTTCTCCTGTAGTATCAATTGTTGTGCTTGTTTAACATTTGGCATTCTTGTATTCATCCTGATGATTGCAAGATGAAGAGTTTTAGAAATGTGCCTCTGTTTTCAGCAATAGGTAACTCAGACAATGATCTAAGTGAAAGATGTTCTCACTACTGCTGTCCAATAGGATCACTAAGCAGACTTGGGTAAACCTCTGGGGAAGGGAAGGTGAACACTCAAAAAAGTGGTCACCAGATCTATTCTTTCAACTTATTTGTGCATTAAAGAGGGGTGCAGGTTTGGAGAATCATAGCTACTTAACAAGATAAAAGACGCAATGTTGCGAACGGAATATTTGTGTCAGTGACAGACATTGACAATGGGAGCATCTCCACTATTGTCCCAACTTCAGAGAACTCTGCACTTTGTAGCAGTTTAATTTCTGCCCCATAATGTGAGAAAATATGAAATTGTTCATTTTGGAAGGGAGAACAATTACACGGTATTATTTAAATGGAGAGAAAATACAGAAAGCTGCAACACAAAGAGACTTGGGGTACTATGCATGAAACACTAAAGGCCAGCACACAGATGCAATGGGTAATCAGGAAGGCTAATGGAATGTTGGCCCTTATTTTAAGAGATTGGAGTTCAAAGGTAGAAGGCGAATGTTATGGACCAGGCCAGAACCCCTTTAAGAAGGTGGCCCAGAACCTAACTTATTTAATTGTTTGAGGCAGATCAAACCACTCAGTTTTAAACAAAACAGGATTTATTTGCAACCTTCCCCAGTTCCAACCTTCCGGCTCAGCGTGGACTTCACCAGTTTCCTCATTTCCCCTCCCTCCACCTTACCCCAGTTCCAACCTTTCAGCTCAGCACCATCCTCATGACTGGTCCTACCTGCCAATCTTCCTTCCCACCTATCCCTCCACCCTCCTCTCTGACCCATCACCTCCATCCCCACCCCCATCCACCTATTGTACTCTTTGCTACTTCCGCCCCAGCCCCATTCCCGCCCTCCCATTTATCTCTCCACCCTGGAGGCTCCCTGCCTTCATTCCTGATGAAGAGCTTTTGCCTGAAACGGCGATTTTCCTGCTCCTTGGATGCTGCCTGACCGGCTGTGCTTTTCCAGCACCACTCTAATCAGGATTTATTTGCAGACTACTGAATGAAGCACGAACAAAAGAGAACAGAATATAAAATAACGCAGCCAATCTGAAAACCCACCTGACTCTGTCACAACTTAATGACGCTGTTCCGATCTCTTGCAACATCCCCATAAACACACCCCTTGGCAAAAAAGGTAAATTCAAACCCACGTTCTTACAGGAGAGAAGTTAGAGAGAAAGGATCAGTGAAGGGATCATTGCTGAAGCATGGAACTGCTTTTTGGTGTAGTTGCTTCTCTATACCCAGCAGTTCCTAACTGCTAAGATTAAACCAAACTAGAAAAACCCCTGAGCTGGGAGAACTGGCCACTCCCCTTTCATTGTACAACTGTTTTAAAAGATGTCTGAAGGCTTCCCCTGATTGTTGACTTAGACAATCTCTGGTAGCCATGTCAGCACCTCTGCCTTTTACGACCCCATTTGAAAAAGACCAAGGACAACATAACCTTATAAAAGGAGTAGCATTGAGACACTTACTGTAACTGTACAAGGCACTGGTGAGACCATATCTGGAGTACTGTGAATAGTTTTTGACTTTTATTTAATGATGATATCATTTCGTTGGCAATAGTTCAGAAAGAAATCTCTCGGGTGGCCCCTGGTATGAAGGGATTGCATAATGAGCAAAGGCTAAACAGGTTGGAACTCTACTCACTGGAGTTTAGAAGATTGAGAGGTGATCTCATTGTAACATGCAGGATCCTTAAGACACTTGGTAGAATAAATGCTAAGAGGATGGTGCCTCTCTCATGGGAGAGTCTAGTTCAGAGGACATAGTTTCAGAGTAAAGCAGCACCAATTTAATACTGGGATAAGGAGGGTTCTCCAGAAGGTTGTGAGTGTTTGGAATTCCTTACCACATAGAGCTGTGGGAACAAAGCTCTTGTGTACATGTAAGGCTGAGGTAGATTCTTGATCAATCGGGGAATCAACGGCAACCAACTGAGGGAGTGGGTGAACAAAGAAGAGCCAGTTCATCTCCCCTCATGCTCCAGCATTCCTTCTGCCAGCCAATGGCTAGCCCATTGGTGCATCAAGCTTTCATTGCATTGCTTACGGTCCTTATTAAAATTGGTTGCTCTCTGGGATCATCAACCAAGTCTTTGGTAGTGTCCCATGTCTCCAAGCAGCCAGTCTTCTTGAGTTGTCAAGAGATGATGCAAGATGTTGGAATACCACAGGAGCAAAGCAACGGAGCTGCCCAAGGATCATGCAACATCTGCACGAAAGTCTTCTTGTGGTGTTATGGATATGAATGGATACAGAGCCTTAGCGCATCAAGGGGCAATCCTGGATGGCGGGGCTGCCTTTCAACGGCCACATGCACGCTATTGACAGTGGCCTGTACCTGTGGAAAGCCAACCAGATCTGCAAAGGCAAGAGAATGCCCACTCTGACTGGTGGTAACGTTGACATAATTGCCCGCCCTGGCACAGAAGCTTTGTGCCCACTCTTTTATAAGAGGTGGGGGCTAGCAAGCAAGTAGTTTGACAAACAGCCTCAGCAAAGCCCTGCTAGGAGCTTGAGGCAACAAAGGTGAGGTCAATGCTGGCTTTGGCGCAAAACGATATGCCAACTAGCTTCGCTGGGCAGTGGGTCTTGTTCTGGTTAGATTCCAGACGCCTGCTTGATGGATGATGGACGACCCTGAGATACCTCTGTTCAGACATGAACAACAAAGTTTATCATCAGCATATGTGCATATGGCCTCCTCGGAGCTGCATGTCTTTACTGATCCTCTGTGTCCTGTGGCCCAGAAGGGCTGTGAGATGCTGACTACGTGATGGAAGGTGATGCTCATGTTGAATCGAGGAGCAGGGCCCACCACCCATGCAGTCTACACCTGTTCCTCTTTCTTTGAAACCTGTGGAGCCGCAGTTGCATTTCTGACAAACGTGTTAATATAGCGGCGATTAAGCAACCAACATTTCAAAATTGTTAGGCGCACCTTCCCTGAGGAGCTTTCGGACCCATAGACAAGTGCATTTCAGGTAAATATGGATGTTGAGTTGATTGGGAGGGGGACGGGGTTAGGGAGGGCATCAATGTGGAAAGATTTGTGCTTTGGAAGGCATTGACCATTGCACAGTTTTTAAACAAGCCCTTCCTCACCTGTTCCTGTAAGTCCAAATTTGAGTGGCTCAGTGGTTCACACTGCTGTCTCACAGCGCTAGGGACCTGAGTTTGACTCCACCCATAGATTAGATTCCCTACAGTGTGGAAACAGGCCCTTCAGCCCAACAAGTCCACACCGACCCTCTGAAGAGCAGCCCACCCAGACCCATTCCTCTACATTTACCCCCTCACCTAATATTATGGGCAATTTAGCATGGCCAATTCACCTAACCTGCACATTTTTTGGACTGTGGGAGGAAACCGGAGCACCCGAAGGAAACCCATGCAGACACGGGGAGAATGTGCGAACTCCTCACAGACAGTTGCCTGAGGCGGGAATTGAACCCAGGTCTTCTGGCACTGTGAAGCAGCAATGCTAACCACTGTGCCACAGTGCCACCCATCTGTCTGTGTGGAGTTGCATATTCACCCCATGCTGTGTGGGTTTCCTCCGTGTGTTCCAGTTTCCGCCCACAATCCAAAGATGTGCAGGTTAGGTGAAATGGTCATGCCAAATTGCCCGTAGGGTTCAGGGGTGTGCAGGTAAGGTGCATTAGTCAGGGGAAATGTAGAGTAATAACATAGGGGATGGGTCTAGGTGGGATACTCTTCGGAGGATCGGTGTGGACTTGTTGGGCTGAAGGGCCTGTTTCCAGACTGTGGGGATTCTATGATTCTATAAACTCTGTACAGCATTTAGCCTGTGCAGTTTCTGTACTCTTAGCAATCATGACAGTCTGCATGTCACATTAAAACATGATATCCATTAGCTTCCTGCTTCACATCTCCATCTATCATAACAAGTTCACTTTACAATGGTCCATTGGAGAATGTATTAGATTTATGAAAATTAATGAATGTGTCTGATATGGAGATGTAATTATGTCTTCCCCACTATGCTCTGCTTCCAGTTGATTTTCGTCAGTTCCTCTCTTATCCCCCAGTAATTACCTTTATTTAACTGTCACACCATTATATCTGATTTTGCCTTCTCTCTTTCAAACTGCAAACTGAACTCTACCATATTATGATCGCTGCCTCCTAAGTGTTCCCTTACTTTAAGATCTTTTATAAAGTCTGGCTCATTACAAAGCACTAAGTCCAGAATAGCCTCCTCCTTTGTGGGCTCCATCACAAGCTGTTCCAAACGAAAACCCATTCTGTAAGCATTCCATGAATTCCCTTTCTTTGGATCCACCCGCAACATTATTCACCCAGTTCATTTGCACATTGAAGTTCCCCATGATCACCGTGACCTTGCCTTTCTGACATGCCCTATCTATTTCCTGGTACATTTTGCACCCCTGGTCCTGACCACTGCTGGGAGGTCTGTACAGAGGTTCATCTCAAAGAAAAGAAAGATTATTCAGGGGGGATTAGACTGCCATGGCTAACAAAGGAAATCAGGAAATGTATCAAATAAAAAGAAAGAGCCTATAAAGTGGCTAAGAGCACTGGGAAATCAGAAGATTGGGAAGACTACAGAAACAAGCAGAGGATAACAAAGAGAGAAATAAGGGAGAAGAGGATCAAATGTGAAAGTAAGCTAGCCAGCAATATTAGAAATGATAGTAAAAGTTTCTTTCAATATATAAGAAACAAACGAGAGGCAAAAAGTAGAAATTGGGCCACTCCAAATTGAAGCAGGAAGGCTAGTGCTGGGAGATAAGGAAAAGACTGAAGAACTTAATAAGTACTTTGCGTCAGTCTTCACAGTGGAAGACAGGAGTAATATCCCAACAATTAAGGACAGTTAGGGGGCAGAGTTGAGTATGGTAGCCATTACAAAAGAGAAAGTGCTCGAAAAGCTAAAAGGTCTAAAATTGATAAATCTCCTGGCCCGGATGGGCTACATCCTAGAGTTCTGAGGGAGGTGGCTGAAGAAATAGCAGAGGCATTGGTTGTAATCTTTCAAAAATCACTGGAGTCAGGGAAAGTCCCAGATGTTTGGAAAATCGCTGTTGTGCCCCCTTTGTTGAAGAAAGGATCAAGACAAAAGATGGAAAATTTTAGACACTAAATTCTTGGAAGAGCAGGGTCGGATTAGAACAAATCAGAATGGGTTTAGTAAGGGGACATCGTGCCTGACAAACCTGTTAGAATTCTTTGAAGAGGTAACAAGTAGGTTAGACCAGGGAAACCCAGTGGATGTTATCTACCTAGACTTCCAAATGGCATTTGATAAGCTGCCTCATGGGAGGCTGCTGAGTAAGGTGAGAGCCCAAGGTGTTCGAGGTGAGCTACTGGCATGGATTGAGGATTGACTGTCTGACAGAAGGCAGAGAGTTGGGATAAAGGGTTCTTTTTTGGAATGGCAGCTAGTGACAAGTGGTGTCCCACAGGGTTCAGTGTTGGGGCTGCAGCTGTTCGCTTTATATATCAATGATCTGAATGAAGGGTCTGGGGGCATTCTAGCGAAGTTGGCCGATGATACGAAGTTAGGTGGACAGGCAGGTAGTTCTGAGGAGTGAGAGGCTGCAGAAAGATTTAGACAGTTTTAGGAGAGTGGTCCAAGAAATGGCTGATGAAATTCAACGTGAGCAAATGTAAGGTAATGCACTTCGGAACGAAGAATACAGGCATGGACTATTTTCTTAACAGTGAGAAAATTCATAAAGCTAAAGTACAAAGGGATCTGGGAGTGCTAGTCCAGGATTCTCTAAAGATTGACTTGCATGTGGAGACCGTGGTTAAAAAGCAAAGGTAATGTCATCATTTATCTCAAGACAGTTGGAATATAAATGCAGCAATATGCTACTGAGACTTTATAAAGCTCTAGTTAGGCCTCATTTAGAATACTGTGTCCAGTTCTGGGCCCCACCCCTCAGGAAGGACATACTGGCACTGGAGCATGTCCAGTGGAGATTCGCGCGGATGATCCCTGGAATGGTAGGCCTAACATACGATGAACGGCTGAGGATCCTGGGATTGTTTGGAAGGTTGAGGGGTGATCTAAGAGAAACTTACAAGATAATGCATGGCTAAGAAAGGGTGGACGCTGGGAATTTGTTTCCTCAGCCAGGGAGACTAGGTCTCGTGGGCACAGCCTTAGAATTAGACAGGGTCAACTTAGAACGGAAACAAGGAGACATTTCTTCAGCCAGAGAGGGTGTGGAATTCATTGCCATGGAGCACAGTGGAGGCCGGGACGTTAAATGTCTTCAAGGCAGAGATTGATAAATTCTTGATCTCACAAGGAATTAAGGGATACAGGGAGAGTGCAGATAAGTGGCATTGAAATGCCCATCAGCCATGATTGAATGGCAGAGTTGACTCAATGGGCCAAATGGCCTTACTTCCACTCCTATATTTAATGCTCTTATGGTCTTAGGCTGGTAAATCTTTTCTGAATCACCTCCAATTTAATAATATCCTTCCTATGGTGACCAGAACTGGACACAGTACTCCAAAACAGGCCTCAACAACATCCTGCACAACCTCAACATGATGCCCAACTCCTTTACTCAGTTCTGAGCAATGAAGGCAAGCATGTTAAACATCGTCTTCACCACCTTGTCTACATGTGACACAAACTTCAAAGAATTATCTACCTGAACCCCTAAGATATCTATTTGACAACACTACCCACTAAATGTATAAGTCCTGCCCTTGTTTGTTTTACCGAAATGCAATACCTCACATTTATCCAAATTGAGCTCCATCTGCCTCTCCTCAGCCCACTGACCAAAATGATCAAGATCTCTTTGTAATCTTAAATAAACTTCCTCACCCTCCACTATACCACCAATTCTGATGTCAACCACAGACTTACTAACCATGCCCCCTAAAATTTCATCCAAATCGTTGATGTAAAAGTCAAACGGAAGTGGAATTAGTACTGATCCTGTGGAACGTCGCTGGTCACAGGCCTCCAATCTGAATTATGCTTTACTTCTCTAATGTTCATACTTTTACAAGCTACTTGCATCAACTTAATCTTTTCATTTTGAAGGGCATTTTCTACTCGTGAGGCACAGAGGTTGGAAAACCTACTGCTTAAGTGGGTGAGTACAGAATGTGGAATCAGCAATGCAAATTTTTCTATTCTGGTATTTGTGTCTTATATTTGCTCCCATTTAATCCCATATTTGTGGTGTGTTGCACTGTGAGTTTCTGTCTTTGAATTAATTTTCCAGCCGCAGAGCAGCAGCAGTCTTCTGACATAGGATCTGGTGACTTCATACAGTTCTCACATCATATAAAGTAGCCGAACCAATTGGTGAAAACAGTTGGAAGAGTGACAAACTGCATTAGGCTTTAGGGAATATAAGAACATAGGGAACTAAAAAAGACTGTTGAGAAGCTATCTGATTAGTCCAATAACTCACAAAAAACTTTCTGTTTCTCAATGGCTTACTTTCAGAGAATCTCTACAGTGTGTGGAAACAGGCCATTTGGCCCAACAAGTCCACACCAACTGAATACTAACCCACCCAGACCCATTCCCCTACCCTACACTTACATCATTAATGCACCTAACCCGCACACCCCTGAACACTACGGGCAATTTGCCAAAACGCTACCCAACCTCTTGAATTTGCTGGCATTACCTAGTACCAGAATATTGCTGGGAAACCTGCTTCAGATGGTGTCCACACTCATGTCAAAGAGTTAAAGCCAGAGTACCTCCCAATCTTGAAGCAGTTGCAGAATGACAGGTCCCAGGGTTAACAGGGGGGAATAGCGGATGATGGAGAGCGTGGGGTTAAACTAGACACATGAATGACCAGTTGATCACAATGGCTGCCTTGGAAATAAACCATAAAGAATAGGAAGAGGCATAGGATGTTCATCCCCTTGAGCCTGCTCCCTCATTCAGTAGGATCATGGCTGATCTAACATTCTCACAACCACTAGCCTGGCCTTTCCTTGACTGGTTGCTCAGTCAGAAGACCAATTTACGATCATTCATTATGGCTTTATGCCCAGAAGGAACTCAGTTAACTTAATGGTAAGGTCCTAGGGAGTGTTGCTGAACAATGAGACCTTGGAGTGCAGGTACATAGCTCCTTGAAAGTGGAGTCACAGGTAGATAGGATAGTGAAGAAGGCGTTTGGTATGCTTTCCTTTATTGGTCAGAGTATGGAGTACAGGAGTTGGAAGGTCATGTTGCAGCTGTACAGGACATTGGTTAGGCCACTGTTGGAATATTACGTGCAATTCTGGTCTCCTTCCTATCGGAGGGATGGTGTGAAACTTGAAAGGGTTCAGAAAAGATTCACAAGGATGTTATCAGGGTTGGAGGATTTGAGCTATAGGGAGAGGCTGAACAGGCTGGGGCTGTTTTCCCTGAAGCGTCGGAGGCTGAGGGGTAACTTTATAGAGGTTTACAAAATTATGAGAGGCATGGATAGGGTAAATAGGCAAAGTCTTTTCCCTAGGCTCGGGGAGTCCAGAACTAGAGGGCATAGGTTTAGGGTGAGAGGGGAAAGATATAAAAGAGACCTAAGGAGCAACGTTTTTACGCAGAGGGTGGGTACGTGTGTGGAATGAGCTGCCAGAGTAAGTGGTGGAGGCTGGTACAATTATAATATTTAAAAGGCATCTGTATGGGTACATGAATAAGAAGGGTTTGGAGGGATATGGGCCGGGTGCTGGCAGATGGGACGAGATTGGGTTGGGATATCTGGTCGGCATGGACGGGTTGGACCGAAGGGTCTGCTTCTGTGCTGTACATCTCTATGACTCTTTGACTCTACGGCCGAAACCATTCCCAATATCGTCCTTACAGCCAATAGAGGAATACATCCACTAGGTCAGACTGGTCCAGATTGAGTCTGAGGCCCTATAGTTTGCAGACACGCTTGCATGAGATCCCATCAGAAGTACATGCATTAAAAAGTTGGACAGTTGGAAGTCAGGAACTTCCTGTACTCTGAAGAAGTAAGGTGAGCTGTAGATAAAGAGGAACTGGCGAATGTACTGTACTTGGATTTCAAGGAGGCATTTGATGTAGTGCTACAACAAAGTTTACTTGGGAAATAATAGCGATTGTTTAACATAGGGAGGTGCATGTAAAAAGGAATAAGGTTGAAAGAAGATATGGTTTGCAGTTTAATTCACCCTCCTATAAAATAGGCCATATACAGTCAGGCGTTCAGTATCAGAAGAATACTGAATACTGCTATGGTTTGTTACAGGCTTCAGCTTATGGCAGAACACAACAGACAGCTGGGATAAGGAATAAATATGCTTCCAAATCAGTTCAAGATCCATGTGGAACGTTTCCACTTGGTCCAAAAATATCTCAAGTTGATTTCATGGTTTGTCCAGAATGTTCTCCGGATGAGATTTCTTCAGTAGATTTTACACACAATATCTGTCCACATTAACAATATAGCAGAGAACTATATTTTAACATATATTAGATTTAAGCAATCATTTCCTAGTTCCCTGACACAACTGGTTTTACCATATTCAAATAGGTTTTAAGAATATTTTCAATGACCACTGTCAAAAAGCCCTCTTATGGGTAGCTATGCTTGCCAATGCACTGGGAGCAGGGCTTGGATTTGGGAGGTGGGATCTATATACAGAGTGGAACATTGGCATACCCTCAATGGTGTTTTGGATTGAGGAGAGGGTTGCAAGGTCTGAAGGGGGAGAAAGGAGTACACACTTCCCTCAGGTCAACTAACATTGCCTTCTACCCAATGCTGACCCACCCGTCAGCGCTGCAGCTACTGGAGGTGAAATCCAAATCTTACAGCCTCAATGATAACATTAAAATAACAAGCCTTTCCCTTCTGAAACAAGAGTAAAACTGAGATGTCGGCTGCAGATGACCAATAACACGGTCAAAACTTCCACTCATTTAATTCCCATTTAAGTGCAAGAACATTTGCGATCATGAGATAAAATTGTTTACAGTATCCCACACTCCCTCATTGTAATGACTATATCCCATACTCTCTCACTGATACGATGTTATTCCATAACCCCTCAGTGTAACAATAATACCACATAGTTTCTCCCTGTAAAGAAAATTTCTCATACTGTCACACCTCACTAGGACAGCACGTGGGAAATTAAGTCAGCAAAAAAGTGAGGACTGCAGGTGCTGGAAACCAGAGTTTTGATCAGAGTGGTGCTGGAAAAGCACAGCAGGTCAGGCAGCATCCGAGGAGCAGGAAAATCGACGTTTCGGGCAAAAGCCCTTCATCGGTCTTCCTGATGGAGGGCTTTTGCCTGAAACGTCGATTTTCCTGCTCCTCGGATGCTGCCTGACCTGCTGTGCTTTTCCAGCACCACTCTGATCTAAAAACATGGGAAATTAAGCCCTACAAATGTACAAAACTACAATTGATGCGCGCAAATTTACTTCTCTGATTGGCACAGGTTGACAGATAACACAGTCTAGGTTGCTGTACTTAACAAGAAATACTATTTACTAAAAATGAAATATTCAATCTGCAGATAAACTACTATGATTATCCAAGATATAACTCCAATTGTTAAATCTCTTGCCCCATTCTAAATCCCTCCTACCCACATATACAGACATAAAAATGTATTGTAGGTAAGGAATAAAAAACTGGGAATACTGTTCAATGGCACTAGTCCTTCAGATTAATCAGGTACTCCTTTGGATGTGCAAGTCCTTCATTTCTCTGACTTTTTTTTACCCTCAGGTTTTTTTTTCACTTCTTCAAAGGAGGCACAAAACAACTAGTCCAAAACTAATAAATTCTCTGACTTAATAGTTAAAAGCAACACCTTCCGGCAACCAGTGGGAGAAAATAAATTGGCTTTCTTCAAGCTTAAGTCATTGTACTGGAGAGATACACCACCTGCCCTTTTAGAAGTCCAAACACTTCTGGCAGTATTGTTTTACACCCACAAGCTTAGGTACTCAGGAAGCAATCAGATTACTGGCATCAGGCTTTTGGCATTCACAACTGGTCACGACTTTACAAACCAATCAGCAACCTGTTGCTGACAAAATCTAACTTTGTGCACAGAACCCCAGAGCAGGGTAGTCCACAAACATCACCCCCCCCCCCCCCCCCCCACTGCTTGAACAAAACAGTGTAAACACCACACATAATGAGTTCCAGTAATTTGTGTTTTAAAAGTACAGCAACCCCTACTTTGGCCGTTTGTTGTCAGACATTCCTTTACCCGATTCAGTCCACAATCAAAGATAAAGTAAAATGAAGAAGGTAGATTTTGCAACACCCCTAGGTGAAAGGACTATGCCCATGCAACTTTCGAACAAATAAAAAAACGCACACAGCGCCCAGTGTAATGACAACATCCCACACCACCCTCAGTGTAATGACAATAGCCCACACCTTCCCCCAGTGTATTGACAATAACGCACACCACCCTCAGTGTAATGACAATAGCCCACACCTTCCCCCAGTGTATTGACAATAACGCACACCACCCTCAGTGTAATGACAATATCCCAAACCATCTTCAGTGTAATGACAATATCCCAAACCATCTTCAGTGTAATAACAATATCCCACACCCCCCCCAGTGTAATGACAATATCCCACACCCCACTCAGTGTAATGACAATGTCCCACACACCCCCAGTGTAATGGCAATATCCCACACACCCACTCAGTGTAATGACAATATCCAACACACCACTCAGTGTAATGACAATATCCCACACCCGCCCTCAGTGTAATGACAATATCCCACATCCCCTCAGTGTAATGACAATATCCCACACACCTCTCAGTGTAATGACAATATCCCACATCCCCCCTCAGTGTAATGACAATATCCCACACCCCACTCAGTGTAATGACAATATCCTGCGCACCCTCCTCAATGTAATGACAATATCCCACACCTCACTCAGTGTAATGACAATATCCCATACCTCCTTCAGTGTAATGACAATATCCCACACAGCCCCACTCAGTGTAATGACAATATCCCATACCCTCCTCAGTGTAAAGACAATATCCCACACCACCCTCAGTGTAATGACAATATCCCATATCCCCTCTCAGTATAATGACAATATCCCACACCCCTCTCAGTGTGATGACAATATCCCACACCACCCTCAGTATAATGACAATATCCCATACCCCCTCTCTGTGTAATGACAATATCCCACACCCCTCTCAGTGTAAAGACAATATCCCACACCACCCTCAGTGTAATGACAATATCCCATATCCCCTCTCAGTATAATGACAATATCCCACACCCCTCTCAGTGTGATGACAATATCCCACACCACCCTCAGTATAATGACAATATCCCATACCCCCTCTCTGTGTAATGACAATATCCCACACCCCTCTCAGTGTAATGACAATATCCCACACACCACACTCAGTGTAATGACAATATCCCACTCCCCCCTCAGTGTAATGACAATATACTGTACCCCCCTCAGTGTAATGACAATATCCTGCGCACCCTCCTCAATGTAATGACAATATCCAACACCCCCTCTGTGTAATGACAATATCCACATCCACCCCTCAATGTAATGACAATATCCAACGACCCCTCAGTATAATGACAATATACTGCACCCCCCTCAGTGTAATGACAATATACTGCACCCCTCTCAGTGTAATGACAATATCGTGCGCACCCACCTCAATGTAATGACAATATCCAACGCCACCTCTGTGTAATGACAATATCCACATCCTCCCCTCAGTGTAATGACAATATCCCACACCCCACTCAGTGTAATGACAATATCCCATACCCCCCTCAGTGTAATGACAATATCCCACACCACCCTCAGTGTAATGACAATATCCCATATCCCCTCTCAGTATAATGACAATATCCCACACCCCTCTCAGTGTAATGACAATATCCCACTCCCCCCTCAGTGTAATGACAATATACTGTACCCCCCTCAGTGTAATGACAATATCCTGCGCACCCTCCTCAATGTAATGACAATATCCAACACCCCCTTTGTGTAATGACAATATCCACATCCACCCCTCAATGTAATGACAATATCCAACGCCCCCTCAGTATAATGAAAATATACTGCACCCCCCTCAGTGTAATGACAATATACTGCACCCCTCTCAGTGTAATGACAATATCGTGCGCACCCACCTCAATGTAATGACAATATCCAACGCCACCTCTGTGTAATGACAATATCCACATCCTCCCCTCAGTGTAATGACAATATCCCACACCCCACTCAGTGTAATGACAATATCCCATACCCCCCTCAGTGTAATGACAATATCCCACACCACCCTCAGTGTAATGACAATATCCCACACCCCTCTCAGTGTAATGACAATATCCCACACACCACACTCAGTGTAATGACAATATCCCACTCCCCCCTCAGTGTAATGACAATATACTGTACCCCCCTCAGTGTAATGACAATATCCTGCGCACCCTCCTCAATGTAATGACAATATCCAACACCCTCTTTGTGTAATGACAATATCCACATCCACCCCTCAATGTAATGACAATATCCAACGCCCCCTCAGTATAATGACAATATACTGCACCCCCCTCAGTGTAATGACAATATACTGCACCCCTCTCAGTGTAATGACAATATCGTGCGCACCCACCTCAATGTAATGACAATATCCAACGCCACCTCTGTGTAATGACAATATCCACATCCTCCCCTCAGTGTAATGACAATATCCCACACCCCACTCAGTGTAATGACAATATCCCATACCCCCCTCAGTGTAATGACAATATCCCACACCACCCTCAGTGTAATGACAATATCCCATATCCCCTCTCAGTATAATGACAATATCCCACACCCCTCTCAGTGTAATGACAATATCCCACTCCCCCCTCAGTGTAATGACAATATACTGTACCCCCCTCAGTGTAATGACAATATCCTGCGCACCCTCCTCAATGTAATGACAATATCCAACACCCCCTTTGTGTAATGACAATATCCACATCCACCCCTCAATGTAATGACAATATCCAACGCCCCCTCAGTATAATGACAATATACTGCACCCCCCTCAGTGTAATGACAATATACTGCACCCCTCTCAGTGTAATGACAATATCGTGCGCACCCACCTCAATGTAATGACAATATCCAACGCCACCTCTGTGTAATGACAATATCCACATCCTCCCCTCAGTGTAATGACAATATCCCACACCCCACTCAGTGTAATGACAATATCCCATACCCCCCTCAGTGTAATGACAATATCCCACACCACCCTCAGTGTAATGACAATATCCCATATCCCCTCTCAGTATAATGACAATATCCCACACCCCTCTCAGTGTAATGACAATATCCCACTCCACCCTCAGTGTAATGACAATATACTGTACCCCCCTCAGTGTAATGACAATATCCTGCGCACCCTCCTCAATGTAATGACAATATCCAACACCCCCTTTGTGTAATGACAATATCCACATCCACCCCTCAATGTAATGACAATATCCAATGCCCCCTCAGTATAATGACAATATACTGCACCCCCCTCAGTGTCATGACAATATACTGCACCCCTCTCAGTGTAATGACAATATCGTGCGCACCCACCTCAATGTAATGACAATATCCAACGCCACCTCTGTGTAATGACAATATCCACATCCTCCCCTCAGTGTAATGACAATATCCCACACCCCACTCAGTGTAATGACAATATCCCATACCCCCCTCAGTGTAATGACAATATCCCACACCACCCTCAGTGTAATGACAATATCCCATATCCCCTCTCAGTATAATGACAATATCCCACACCCCTCTCAGTGTGATGACAATATCCCACACCACCCTCAGTATAATGACAATATCCCATACCCCCTCTCTGTGTAATGACAATATCCCACACCCCTCTCAGTGTAATGACAATATCCCACACACCACACTCAGTGTAATGACAATATCCCACTCCCCCCTCAGTGTAATGACAATATAATGTACCCCCCTCAGTGTAATGACAATATCCTGCGCACCCTCCTCAATGTAATGACAATATCCAACACCCCCTTAGTGTAATGACAATATCCACATCCACCCCTCAATGTAATGACAATATCCAACGACCCCTCAGTGTAATGACAATATACTGCACCCCCCTCAGTGTAATGACAATATACTGCACCCCTCTAAGTGTAATGACAATATCGTGCGCACCCACCTCAATGTAATGACAATATCCAATGCCACCTCTGTGTAATGACAATATCCACATCCTCCCCTCAGTGTAATGACAATATCCCACACCCCACTAAGTGTAATGACAATATCCCACACACCCCCAGTGTAATGACAATATACTGCACCCCCCTCAGTGTAATGACAATATACTGCACCCTCCTCAGTGTAATGACAATATGCTGTGCACCCTCCTCAATGTAATGACAATATCCAACACCCCCTCTGTGTAATGACAATATCCACATCCACCCCTCAATGGAATGACAATATCCCACACCTCACTCAGTGTAATGACAATATCCCACACAGCCCCACTCAGTGTAATGACAATATCCCACACCACCCTCAGTGTAATGACAATATCCCATACCCCCTTCAGTGTAATGACAATATCCCACACAGCCCCACTCAGTGTAATGACAATATCCCACACCCCCCCCTCAGTGTAATCACATCCCACACCACCCTCAGTGTAATGACAATATCCCACACCCCACTCAGTGTAATGACAATAGCCCACACCACCCTCAGTGGAATGACAATATCCCATACTCCCCTCAGTGTAATGACAATATCCCACACAGCCCCACTCAGTGTAATGACAATATCCCACACCACCCTCAGTGTAATGACAATATCCCACACCCCACTCAGTGTAATGACAATAGCTCACACACCCCACTCAGTGTAATGGCAATGTCCCACACACCCCCAGTGTAATGGCAATATCCCACACACCCACTCAGTGTAATGACAATATCCAACACACCACTCAGTATAAAAACAATATCCCACACCCCACTCAGTGTAATGACAATATCCCACACCCCCCCCAGTGTAATGACAATATCCCACACCCCACTCAGTGTAATGACAATGTCCCACACACCCCCAGTGTAATGGCAATATCCCACACACCCACTCAGTGTAATGACAATATCCAACACACCACTCAGTATAAAAACAATATCCCACACCCCACTCAGTGTAATGACAATATCCCACACCCCCCTCAGTGTAATGACAATATCCTGTGCACCCTCCTCAATGTAATGACAATGTCCAACACCCCCTCTGTCTAATGACAATATCCACATCCACCCCTCAATGTAATGACAATGTCCAACACCCCCTCTGTCTAATGACAATATCCACATCCACCCCTCAATGTAATGACAATATCCAACGCCAACTCTGTGTAATGACAATATCCGCATCCATTCCTCAGTGTAATGACAATATCCCATACCCCCTTCAGTGTAATGACAATATCCCACACAGCCCCACTCAGTGTAATGACAATATCCCACACACCCCCCCTCAGTGTAATGACATCCCACACCACCCTCAGTGTAATGACAATATCCCACACCCCACTCAGTGTAATGACAATATCCCACACCACCCTCAGTGTAATGACAATATCCCATACCCCCCTCAGTGAAATGACAATATCCCACACAGTCCCACTCAGTGTAATGACAATGTCCCACACACCCCCAGTGTAATGGCAATATCCCACACACCCACTCAGTGTAATGACAATATCCAACACACCACTCAGTATAAAAACAATATCCCACACCCCACTCAGTGTAATGACAATATCCCACACGCCCCCCCAGTGTAATGACAATATCCCACACCCCACTCAGTGTAATGACAATGTCCCACACACCCCCAGTGTAATGGCAATATCCCACACACCCACTCAGTGTAATGACAATATCCAACACACCACTCAGTATAAAAACAATATCCCACACCCCACTCAGTGTAATGACAATATCACACACCCCCCTCAGTGTAATGACAATATCCCACACCCCTCTCAGTGTAATGACAATATCCCACATCCCCCCTCAGTGTAATGACAATATCCCATATCCCCTCTCAGTATAATGACAATATCCCACACCCCTCTCAGTGTGATGACAATATCCCACACCACCCTCAGTATAATGACAATATCCCATACCCCCTCTCTGTGTAATGACAATATCCCACACCCCTCTCAGTGTAATGACAATATCCCACACACCACACTCAGTGTAATGACAATATCCCACTCCCCCCTCAGTGTAATGACAATATACTGTACCCCCCTCAGTGTAATGACAATATCCTGCGCACCCTCCTCAATGTAATGACAATATCCAACACCCCCTCTGTGTAATGACAATATCCACATCCACCCCTCAATGTAATGACAATATCCAACACCCCCTCAGTGTAATGACAATATACTGCACCCCCCTCAGTGTAATGACAATATACTGCACCCCCCTCAGTGTAATGACAATATCGTGTGCACCCACCTCAATGTAATGACAATATCCAACGCCACCTCTGTGTAATGACAATATCCACATCCACCCCTCAGTGTAATGACAATATCCCACACCCCACTAAGTGTAATGACAATATCCCACACCCCTCCAGTGTAATGACAATATACTGCACCCCCCTCACTGTAATGACAATATACTGCACCCTCCTCAGTGTAATGACAATATCCTGTGCACCCTCCTTAATGTAATGACAATATCCAACACCCCCTCTGTGTAATGACAGTATCCACATCCACCCCTCAATGTAATGACAATATCCAATGCCAACTCTGTGTAATGACACTATACACATCCATTCTTCAGTGTAATGACAATATCCCATACCCCCTTCAGTGTAATGACAATATCCCACACAGCCCCACTCAGTGTAATGACAATATCCCACACACCCCCCCCTCAGTGTAAAGAGATCCCACACCACACTCAGTGTAATGACAATATCCCACACCCCACTCAGTGTAATGACAATATCCCACACCACCCTCAGTGTAATGGCAATATCCCATACCCCCCTCAGTGTAATGACAATATCCCACACAGCCCCACTCAGTGTAATGACAATATCCCACACCACCCTCAGTGTAATGACAATATCCCACATCCCACTCAGTGTAATGACAATATCCCACACCACCCTCAGTGTAATGACAATATCCCATACCCCCCTCAGTGTAATGACAATATCCCACACAGCCCCAGTCAGTGTAATGACAATATCCCACACCACCCTCAGTGTAATGACAATAGCTCACACACCCCACTCAGTGTAATGACAATGTCCCACACACCCCCAGTGTAATGGCAATATCCCACACACCCACTCAGTGTAATGACAATATCCAACACACCACTCAGTATAAAAACAATATCCCACACACCCACTCAGTGTAATGAAAATATCCAACACACCACTCAGTATAAAAACAATGTCCCACACCCCACTCAGTGTAATGACAATATCCCACACCCCCCTCAGTGTAATGACAATATCCCACACCCCACTCAGTGTAATGACAATATCCCACATCCCCCCTCAGTGTAATGACAATATCCCACACCTCACTCAGTGTAATGACAATATCCCACACCCGCCCTCAGTGTAATGACAATATCCCACACCTCACTCAGTGTAATGACATTATCCCACACCACCCTCAGTGTAATGACAATATCCCATACCCCCTTCAGTGTAATGACAATATCCCACACAGCCCCACTCAGTGTAATGACAATATCCCACACACACCCCCCCCCTCAGTGTAATGAGATCCCACACCACCCTCAGTGTAATAACAATATCCCACATCCCACTCAGTGTAATGACAATATCCCACACCACCCTCAGTGTAATGACAATATCCCATACCCCCCTCAGTGTCATGACAATATCCCACACAGCCCCACTCAGTGTAATGACAATATCCCACACCACCCTCAGTGTAATGACAATATCCCACACCCCACTCAGTGTAATGACAATAGCTCACACACCCAACTCAGTGTAATGACAATGTCCCACACACCCCCAGTGTAATGGCAATATCCCACACACCCACTCAGTGTAATGACAATATCCAACACACCACTCAGTATAAAAACAATATCCCACACCCCACTCAGTGTAATGACAATATCCCACACACCCCCTCAATGTAATGACAATATCCCACACCCCACTCAGTGTAATGACAATGTCCCACACACCCCCAGTGTAATGGCAATATCCCACACACCCACTCAGTGTAATGACAATATCCAACACACCACTCAGTATAAAAACAATATCCCACACCCCACTCAGTGTAATGACAATATCCCACACCCCCCTCAGTGTAATGACAATATCCCACACCCCTCTCAGTGTAATGACAATATCCCACATCCCCCCTCAGTGTAATGACAATATCCCACACCTCACTCAGTGTAATGACAATATCCCACACCCGCCCTCAGTGTAATGACAATATCCCACACCTCACTCAGTGTAATGACATTATCCCACACCACCCTCAGTGTAATGACAATATCCCATACCCCCTTCAGTGTAATGACAATATCCCACACAGCCCCACTCAGTGTAATGACAATATCCCATACCCCCCTCAGTGTAATGACAATATCCCATATCCCCTCTCAGTATAATGACAATATCCCACACCCCTCTCAGTGTGATGACAACATCCCACACCACCCTCAGTATAATGACAATATCCCATACCCCCTCTCTGTGTAATGACAATATCCCACACCCCTCTCAGGGTAATGACAATATCCCACACACCACACTCAGTGTAATGACAATATCCCACTCCCCCCTCAGTGTAATGACAATATACTGTACCCCCCTCAGTGTAATGACAATATCCTGCGCACCCTCCACAATGTAATGACAATATCCAACGCCCCCTCAGTGTAATGACAATATACTGCACCCCCCTCAGTGTAATGACAATATCGTGCGCACCCACCTCAATGTAATGACAATATCCAACGCCACCTCTGTGTAATGACAATATCCACATCCACCCCTCAGTGTAATGACAATATCCCACACCCCACTAAGTGTAATGACAATATCCCACACCCCCCCAGTGTAATGACAATATACTGCACCCCCCTCAGTGTAATGACAATATCCCACACCACCCTCAGTGTAATGACAATATCGTGCGCACCCACCTCAATGTAATGACAATATCCAACGCCACCTCTGTGTAATTACAATATCCACATCCACCCCTCAGTGTAATGACAATATCCCACACCACCCTCAGTGTAATGACAATATCCCATTCCCCCCTCAGTGTAATGACAATATCCCACACTGTCCCACTCAGTGTAATGACAATATCCCACACCACCCTCAGTGTAATGACAATATCCCACGCCCCCCCCAGTGTAACGACAATATCCCACACCCCACTCAGTGTAATGACAATAGCCCACACACCCCACTCAGTGTAATGACAATATCCCATATTCTCTCTCAGTGTAATGACAATATCCCATATCCCCTCTCAGTGTAATGACAATATCCCACACCCCACTCAGTGTAATGACAATATCCCACACCCCACTCAGAGTAATGACAATATCCCACACCCCCCCCAGTGTAACGACAATATCCCACACCCCACTCAGTGTAATGACAATAGCCCACAAAACCCACTCAGTGTAATGACAATAGCCCACACACCCCACTCAGTGTAATGACAATATCCCATATCCCCTCTCAGTGTAATGACAATATCCCACACCCCTCTCAGTGTGATGACAATATCCCACACACCCCCAGTGTAATGACAATATCCCATACCCCCTCTCTGTGTAATGACAATATCCCACACCCCCCTCAGTATAATGACAATATCCCACACCACCCTCAGTGTAATGACAATATCCCACACCCGACTCAGTGTAATGACGATATCCCACACCACCCTCAGTGTAATGACAATATCCCATACCCCCCTCAGTGTAAAGACAATATCCCACACAGCCCCACTCAGTGTAATGACAATATCCCACACCACCCTCAGTGTAATGACAATATCCCACACCCCACTCAGTGTAATGACAATATCGCACACCCCTCTCAGTGTAATGACAATATCCCACACACCCACTCAGTGTAATGACAATATCCCACACCACCCTCAGTGTATTGACAATATCCCACACCCCCCCCCAGAGTAATGACAATATCCCACACCCCACTCAGTGTAATGACAATATCCCACACCCCACTCAGTGTAATGACAATATCCCACACCACCCTCAGTGTATTGACAATATCCCACACACCCCCCAGTGTAATGACAATATCCCACACCCCACTCAGTGTAATGACAATATCCCACACCACCCTCAGTGTAATGACAATATCCCACACCACCCTCAGTGTAATGACAATAACCCACACACCCCACTCAGTGTAACGACAATATCCCACACTCCCCCCCAGTGTAATCACAATATCCCACACCACCCTCAGTGTAATGCCAATAACCCACACCCTACTCAGTTAATGACAATAACCCACACACCCCACTCAGTGTAATGACAATATCCCATACCCCCTCTCAGTGTAATGACAATATCCCACTCCCCACTCAGTGTATTGACAATATCCCACACCCCTCCAGTGTAATGACAATATCTCACACCCCCACTCAGTGTAATGACAATATCCCACACCACCCTCAGTGTAATGACAATATCCCACACCTCCCCAATGTAATGACAATATCCGACACCCCACTCAGTGTAATGACAATAGCACACACACCCCACTCAGTGTAATGACAATATCCCATATCCCCTCTCAGTGTAATGACAATATCCCACATCCCTCTCAGTGTGATGACAATATCCCACACCACCCTAAGTTTAATGACAATATCCCATACCCCCTCTCTGTGTAATGACAATATCCCACACCCCTCTCAGTGTAATGACAATATCCAACTCCCCCCTCAGTGTAATGACAATATACTGCACCCCCCTCAGTGCAATGACAATATCCTGCGCACCCTCCTCAATGTAATGACAATATCCAACACCCCCTCTGTGTAATGACAATATCCACATCCACCCCTCAATTTAATGACAATATCCCACACCACCCTCAGTGTAATGACAATATCCCATACCCCCTCTCAGTGTAATGACAATATCCCACACCCCTCTCAGTGTAATGACAATATCTCACACCCTCCTCAATGTAATGACAATATACTGCAACCCCGCCCCTCAATGTAATGACAATATCCACATCCACCCCTCAGTGTAATGACAATATCCCACTCCCCCCTCAGTGTAATGACAATATACTGCACCCCCCTCAGTGTAATGACAATATCCTGCGCACCCTCCTCAATGTAATGACAATATCCAACACCCCCTCTGTGTAATGACAATATCCACATCCACCCCTCAATTTAATGACAATATCCCTCACCACCTTCAGTGTAATGGCAATATCCCATACCCCCCTCAGTGTAATGACAATATCCCACACAGCCCCACTCAGTGTAATGACAATATCCCACACCACCCTCAGTGTAATGACAATATCCCACATCCCACTCAGTGTAATGACAATATCCCACACCACCCTCAGTGTAATGACAATATCCCATACCCCCCTCAGTGTAATGACAATATCCCACACAGCCCCAGTCAGTGTAATGACAATATCCCACACCACCCTCAGTGTAATGACAATATCCCACACCCCACTCAGTGTAATGACAATAGCTCACACACCCCACTCAGTGTAATGACAATGTCCCACACACCCCCAGTGTAATGGCAATATCCCACACACCCACTCAGTGTAATGACAATATCCAACACACCACTCAGTATAAAAACAATATCCCACACACCCACTCAGTGTAATGACAATATCCAACACACCACTCAGTATAAAAACAATATCCCACACCCCACTCAGTGTAATGACAATATCCCACACCCCCCTCAGTGTAATGACAATATCCCACACCCCACTCAGTGTAATGACAATATCCCACATCCCCCCTCAGTGTAATGACAATATCCCACACCTCACACAGTGTAATGACAATATCCCACACCCGCCCTCAGTGTAATGACAATATCCCACACCTCACTCAGTGTAATGACATTATCCCACACCACCCTCAGTGTAATGACAATATCCCATACCCCCTTCAGTGTAATGACAATATCCCACACAGCCCCACTCAGTGTAATGACAATATCCCACACCACCCTCAGTGTAATGACAATATCCCACACCCCACTCAGTGTAATGACAATATCCCACACCACCCTCAGTGTAATGACAATATCCCATACCCCCCTCAGTGTAATGACAATATCCCACACAGCCCCACTCAGTGTAATGACAATATCCCACACCACCCTCAGTGTAATGACAATATCCCACACCCCACTCAGTGTAATGACAATAGCTCACACACCCCACTCAGTGTAATGACAATGTCCCACACACCCCCAGTGTAATGGCAATATCCCACACACCCACTCAGTGTAATGACAATATCCAACACACCACTCAGTATAAAAACAATATCCCACACCCCACTCAGTGTAATGACATTATCCCACACCCCCCTCAGTGTAATGACAATATCCCACACAGCCCCAGTCAGTGTAATGACAATATCCCACACCACCCTCAGTGTAATGACAATATCCCACACCCCACTCAGTGTAATGACAATAGCTCACACACCCCACTCAGTGTAATGACAATGTCCCACACACCCCCAGTGTAATGGCAATATCCCACACACCCACTCAGTGTAATGACAATATCCAACACACCACTCAGTATAAAAACAATATCCCACACCCCACTCAGTGTAATGACAATATCCCACACCCCCCTCAGTGTAATGACAATATCCCACACCCCCCTCAGTGTAATGACAATATCCCACACAGCCCCAGTCAGTGTAATGACAATATCCCACACCCCCCTCAGTGTAATGACAATATCCCACACCTCACTCAGTGTAATGACAATATCCCACACCCGCCCTCAGTGTAATGACAATATCCCACACCTCACTCAGTGTAATGACATTATCCCACACCACCCTCAGTGTAATGACGATTCCCATACCCCCTTCATTGTAATGACAATATCCCACACAGCCCCACTCAGTGTAATGACAATATCCCATACCCCCCTCAGTGTAAAGACAATATCCCACACCACCCTCAGTGTAATGACAATATCCCACACCCCCCCAGTGTAATGACAATGTACTGCACCCACCTCAGTGTAATGACAATATACTGTACCCTCCTCAGTGTAATGACAATATCCTGTGCACCCTCCTCAATGTAATGACAATATCCAACACCCCCTCTGTCTAATGACAATATCCACATCCACCCCTCAATGTAATGACAATATCCAACGCCAACTCTGTGTAATGACAATATCCGCATCCATTCCTCAGTGTAATGACAATATCCCATACCCCCTTCAGTGTAATGACAATATCCCACACAGCCCCACTCAGTGTAATGACAATATCCCACACCCCACCCTCAGTGTAATGACATCCCACACCACCCTCAGTGTAATGACAATATCCCACACCCCACTCAGTGTAATGACAATATCCAACACACCACTCAGTATAAAAACAATATCCCACACCCCACTCAGTGTAATGACAATATCCCACACCCCCCCCAGTGTAATGACAATATCCCACACCCCACTCAGTGTAATGACAATGTCCCACACACCCCCAGTGTAATGGCAATATCCCACACACCCACTCAGTGTAATGACAATATCCAACACACCACTCAGTATAAAAACAATATCCCACACCCCACTCAGTGTAATGACAATATCCCACACCCCCCTCAGTGTAATGACAATATCCCACACCCCTCTCAGTGTAATGACAATATCCCACATCCCCCCTCAGTGTAATGACAATATCCCACACCTCACTCAGTGTAATGACAATATCCGACACCCGCCCTCAGTGTAATGACAATATCCCACACCTCACTCAGTGTAATAACATTATCCCACACCACCCTCAGTGTAATGACAATATCCCATACCCCCTTCAGTGTAATGACAATATCCCACACAGCCCCACTCAGTGTAATGACAATATCCAACACACCACTCAGTATAAAAACAATATCCCACACCCCACTCAGTGTAATGACAATATCACACACCCCCCTCAGTGTAATGACAATATCCCACATCCCCCCTCAGTGTAATGACAATATCCCACACCTCACTCAGTGTAATGACAATATCCCACACCCGCCCTCAGTGTAATGACAATATCCCACACCTCACTCAGTGTAATGACATTATCCCACACCACCCTCAGTGTAATGACAATATCCCATACCCCCTTCAGTGTAATGACAATATCCCACACAGCCCCACTAAGTATAATGACAATATCCCACACCCCTCTCAGTGTGATGACAATATCCCACACCACCCTCAGTATAATGACAATATCCCATACCCCCTCTCTGTGTAATGACAATATCCCACAACCCTCTCAGTGTAATGACAATATCCCACACACCACACTCAGTGTAATGACAATATCCCACTCCCCTCTCAGTGTAATGACAATATACTGTACCCCCCTCAGTGTAATGACAATATCCTGCGCACCCTCCTCAATGTAATGACAATATCCAAAACCCCCTCTCTGTAATGACAATATCCACATCCACCCCTCAATGTAATGACAATATCCAACGCCCCCTCAGTGTAATGACAATATCCACATCCATTCTTCAGTGTAATGACAATATCCAATGCCAACTCTGTGTAATGACAATATCCACATCCATTCTTCAGTGTAATGACAATATCCCATACCCCCTTCAGTGTAATGACAATATCCCACACAGCCCCACTCAGTGTAATGACAATATCCCACACACACCCCCCCCCTCAGTGTAATGAGATCCCACACCACACTCAGTGTAATGACAATATCCCACACCCCACTCAGTGTAATGACAATATCCCACACCACCCTCAGTGTAATGGCAATATCCCATACCCCCCTCAGTGTAATGACAATATCCCACACAGCCCCACTCAGTGTAATGACAATATCCCACACCACCCTCAGTGTAATGACAATATCCCACACCCCACACAGTGTAATGACAATATCCCACACCACCCTCAGTGTAATGACAATATCCCATACCCCCCTCAGTGTAATGACAATATCCCACACAGCCCCAGTCAGTGTAATGACAATATCCCACACCACCCTCAGTGTAATGACAATATCCCACACCACCCTCAGTGTAATGACAATATCCCACACCTCACTCAGTGTAATGACATTATCCCACACCACCCTCAGTGTAATGACAATATCCCATACCCCCTTCAGTGTAATGACAATATCCCACACAGCCCCACTCAGTGTAATGACAATATCCCACACACACCCCCCCCCTCAGTGTAATGAGATCCCACACCACCCTCAGTGTAATAACAATATCCCACATCCCACTCAGTGTAATGACAATATCCCACACCACCCTCAGTGTAATGACAATATCCCATACCCCCCTCAGTGTCATGACAATATCCCACACAGCCCCACTCAGTGTAATGACAATATCCCACACCACCCTCAGTGTAATGACAATATCCCACACCCCACTCAGTGTAATGACAATAGCTCACACACCCAACTCAGTGTAATGACAATGTCCCACACACCCCCAGTGTAATGGCAATATCCCACACACCCACTCAGTGTAATGACAATATCCACCACACCACTCAGTATAAAAACAATATCCCAGACCCCACTCAGTGTAATGACAATATCCCACACACCCCCTCAGTGTAATGACAATATCCCACACCCCACTCAGTGTAATGACAATGTCCCACACACCCCCAGTGTAATGGCAATATCCCACACACCCACTCAGTGTAATGACAATATCCAACACACCACTCAGTATAAAAACAATATCCCACACCCCACTCAGTGTAATGACAATATCCCACACCCCCCTCAGTGTAATGACAATATCCCACACCCCTCTCAGTGTAATGACAATATCCCACATCCCCCCTCAGTGTAATGACAATATCCCACACCTCACTCAGTGTAATGACAATATCCCACACCCGCCCTCAGTGTAATGACAATATCCCACACCTCACTCAGTGTAATGACATTATCCCA
Source organism: Chiloscyllium punctatum (assembly GCF_047496795.1). Lineage (NCBI taxonomy): Eukaryota > Metazoa > Chordata > Chondrichthyes > Orectolobiformes > Hemiscylliidae > Chiloscyllium > Chiloscyllium punctatum. The sequence goes on along the minus strand of NC_092749.1, from coordinate 99,349,282 downwards.
CACCACCCTCAGTCTAATGACAATATCCCATACCCCCTTCAGTGTAATGACAATATCCCACACAGCCCCACTCAGTGTAATGACAATATCCCATACCCCCCTCAGTGTAAAGACAATATCCCACACCACCCTCAGTGTAATGACAATATCCCATATCCCCTCTCAGTATAATGACAATATCCCACACCCCTCTCAGTGTGATGACAACATCCCACACCACCCTCAGTATAATGACAATATCCCATACCCCCTCTCTGTGTAATGACAATATCCCACACCCCTCTCAGTGTAATGACAATATCCCACACACCACACTCAGTGTAATGACAATATCCCACTCCCCCCTCAGTGTAATGACAATATACTGTACCCCCCTCAGTGTAATGACAATATCCTGCGCACCCTCCACAATGTAATGACAATATCCAACGCCCCCTCAGTGTAATGACAATATACTGCACCCCCCTCAGTGTAATGACAATATACTGCACCCCCCTCAGTGTAATGACAATATCGTGCGCACCCACCTCAATGTAATGACAATATCCAACGCCACCTCTGTGTAATGACAATATCCACATCCACCCCTCAGTGTAATGACAATATCCCACACCCCACTAAGTGTAATGACAATATCCCACACCCCCCCAGTGTAATGACAATATACTGCACCCCCCTCAGTGTAATGACAATATCCCACACCACCCTCAGTGTAATGACAATATCGTGCGCACCCACCTCAATGTAATGACAATATCCAACGCCACCTCTGTGTAATTACAATATCCACATCCACCCCTCAGTGTAATGACAATATCCCACACCACCCTCAGTGTAATGACAATATCCCATTCCCCCCTCAGTGTAATGACAATATCCCACACTGTCCCACTCAGTGTAATGACAATATCCCACACCACCCTCAGTGTAATGACAATATCCCACACCCCCCCCAGTGTAACGACAATATCCCACACCCCACTCAGTGTAATGACAATAGCCCACACACCCCACTCAGTGTAATGACAATATCCCATATTCTCTCTCAGTGTAATGACAATATCCCATATCCCCTCTCAGTGTAATGACAATATCCCACACCCCACTCAGTGTAATGACAATATCCCACACCCCACTCAGAGTAATGACAATATCCCACACCCCCCCCAGTGTAACGACAATATCCCACACACCACTCAGTGTAATGACAATAGCCCACACACCCCACTCAGTGTAATGACAATAGCCCACACACCCCACTCAGTGTAATGACAATATCCCATATCCCCTCTCAGTGTAATGACAATATCCCACACCCCTCTCAGTGTGATGACAATATCCCACACACCCCCAGTGTAATGACAATATCCCATACCCCCTCTCTGTGTAATGACAATATCCCACAACCCCCTCAGTATAATGACAATATCCCACACCACCCTCAGTGTAATGACAATATCCCACACCCGACTCAGTGTAATGACAATATCCCACACCACCCTCAGTGTAATGACAATATCCCATACCCCCCTCAGTGTAATGACAATATCCCACACAGCCCCACTCAGTGTAATGACAATATCCCACACCACCCTCAGTGTAATGACAATATCCCACACCCCACTCAGTGTAATGACAATATCGCACACCCCTCTCAGTGTAATGACAATATCCCACACACCCACTCAGTGTAATGACAATATCCCACACCACCCTCAGTGTATTGACAATATCCCACACCCCCCCCAGAGTAATGACAATATCCCACACCCCACTCAGTGTAATGACAATATCCCACACCCCACTCAGTGTAATGACAATATCCCACACCACCCTCAGTGTATTGACAATATCCCACACACCCCCCAGTGTAATGACAATATCCCACACCCCACTCAGTGTAATGACAATATCCCACACCACCCTCAGTGTAATGACAATATCCCACACCACCCTCAGTGTAATGACAATAACCCACACACCCCACTCAGTGTAACGACAATATCCCACACTCCCCCCCAGTGTAATCACAATATCCCACACCACCCTCAGTGTAATGCCAATAACCCACACCCTACTCAGTTAATGACAATAACCCACACACCCCACTCAGTGTAATGACAATATCCCACACCTCCCCAATGTAATGACAATATCCGACACCCCACTCAGTGTAATGACAATAGCACACACACCCCACTCAGTGTAATGACAATATCCCATATCCCCTCTCAGTGTAATGACAATATCCCACATCCCTCTCAGTGTGATGACAATATCCCACACCACCCTAAGTTTAATGACAATATCCCATACCCCCTCTCTGTGTAATGACAATATCCCACACCCCTCTCAGTGTAATGACAATATCCCACTCCCCCCTCAGTGTAATGACAATATACTGCACCCCCCTCAGTGCAATGACAATATCCTGCGCACCCTCCTCAATGTAATGACAATATCCAACACCCCCTCTGTGTAATGACAATATCCACATCCACCCCTCAATTTAATGACAATATCCCACACCACCCTCAGTGTAATGACAATATCCCATACCCCCTCTCAGTGTAATGACAATATCCCACACCCCTCTCAGTGTAATGACAATATCCCATACACCCCACTCAGTGTAATGACAATATCTCACACCCTCCTCAATGTAATGACAATATACTGCACCCCCCGCCCCTCAGTGTAATGACAATATCCTTCGCACCCTCCTCAATGTAATGACAATATCCACATCCACCCCTCAGTGTAATGACAATATCCCACTCCCCCCTCAGTGTAATGACAATATACTGCACCCCCCTCAGTGCAATGACAATATCCTGCGCACCCTCCTCAATGTAATGACAATATCCAACACCCCCTCTGTGTAATGACAATATCCACATCCACCCCTCAATTTAATGACAATATCCCACACCACCCTCAGTGTAATGACAATATCCCATACCCCCTCTCAGTGTAATGACAATATCCCACACCCCTCTCAGTGTAATGACAATATCCCATACACCCCACTCAGTGTAATGACAATATCTCACACCCTCCTCAATGTAATGACAATATACTGCACCCCCCGCCCCTCAGTGTAATGACAATATCCTTCGCACCCTCCTCAATGTAATGACAATATCCACATCCACCCCTCAGTGTAATGACAATATCCCACTCCCCCCTCAGTGTAATGACAATATACTGCACCCCCCTCAGTGTAATGACAATATCCTGCGCACCCTCCTCAATGTAATGACAATATCCAACACCCCCTCAGTGTAATGACAATATCCCACTCCCCTCTCAGTGTAATGACAATATACTGTACCCCCCTCAGTGTAATGACAATATCCTGCGCACCCTCCTCAATGTAATGACAATATCCAAAACCCCCTCTCTGTAATGACAATATCCACATCCACCCCTCAATGTAATGACAATATCCAACGCCCCCTCAGTGTAATGACAATATCCACATCCATTCTTCAGTGTAATGACAATATCCAATGCCAACTCTGTGTAATGACAATATCCACATCCATTCTTCAGTGTAATGACAATATCCCATACCCCCTTCAGTGTAATGACAATATCCCACACAGCCCCACTCAGTGTAATGACAATATCCCACACACACCCCCCCCCTCAGTGTAATGAGATCCCACACCACACTCAGTGTAATGACAATATCCCACACCCCACTCAGTGTAATGACAATATCCCACACCACCCTCAGTGTAATGGCAATATCCCATACCCCCCTCAGTGTAATGACAATATCCCACACAGCCCCACTCAGTGTAATGACAATATCCCACACCACCCTCAGTGTAATGACAATATCCCACACCCCACACAGTGTAATGACAATATCCCACACCACCCTCAGTGTAATGACAATATCCCATACCCCCCTCAGTGTAATGACAATATCCCACACAGCCCCAGTCAGTGTAATGACAATATCCCACACCACCCTCAGTGTAATGACAATATCCCACACCACCCTCAGTGTAATGACAATATCCCACACCTCACTCAGTGTAATGACATTATCCCACACCACCCTCAGTGTAATGACAATATCCCATACCCCCTTCAGTGTAATGACAATATCCCACACAGCCCCACTCAGTGTAATGACAATATCCCACACACACCCCCCCCTCAGTGTAATGAGATCCCACACCACCCTCAGTGTAATAACAATATCCCACATCCCACTCAGTGTAATGACAATATCCCACACCACCCTCAGTGTAATGACAATATCCCATACCCCCCTCAGTGTCATGACAATATCCCACACAGCCCCACTCAGTGTAATGACAATATCCCACACCACCCTCAGTGTAATGACAATATCCCACACCCCACTCAGTATAATGACAATAGCTCACACACCCAACTCAGTGTAATGACAATGTCCCACACACCCCCAGTGTAATGGCAATATCCCACACACCCACTCAGTGTAATGACAATATCCACCACACCACTCAGTATAAAAACAATATCCCAGACCCCACTCAGTGTAATGACAATATCCCACACACCCCCTCAGTGTAATGACAATATCCCACACCCCACTCAGTGTAATGACAATGTCCCACACACCCCCAGTGTAATGGCAATATCCCACACACCCACTCAGTGTAATGACAATATCCAACACACCACTCAGTATAAAAACAATATCCCACACCCCACTCAGTGTAATGACAATATCCCACACCCCCCTCAGTGTAATGACAATATCCCACACCCCTCTCAGTGTAATGACAATATCCCACATCCCCCCTCAGTGTAATGACAATATCCCACACCTCACTCAGTGTAATGACAATATCCCACACCCGCCCTCAGTGTAATGACAATATCCCACACCTCACTCAGTGTAATGACATTATCCCACACCACCCTCAGTCTAATGACAATATCCCATACCCCCTTCAGTGTAATGACAATATCCCACACAGCCCCACTCAGTGTAATGACAATATCCCATACCCCCCTCAGTGTAAAGACAATATCCCACACCACCCTCAGTGTAATGACAATATCCCATATCCCCTCTCAGTATAATGACAATATCCCACACCCCTCTCAGTGTGATGACAACATCCCACACCACCCTCAGTATAATGACAATATCCCATACCCCCTCTCTGTGTAATGACAATATCCCACACCCCTCTCAGTGTAATGACAATATCCCACACACCACACTCAGTGTAATGACAATATCCCACTCCCCCCTCAGTGTAATGACAATATACTGTACCCCCCTCAGTGTAATGACAATATCCTGCGCACCCTCCACAATGTAATGACAATATCCAACGCCCCCTCAGTGTAATGACAATATACTGCACCCCCCTCAGTGTAATGACAATATACTGCACCCCCCTCAGTGTAATGACAATATCGTGCGCACCCACCTCAATGTAATGACAATATCCAACGCCACCTCTGTGTAATGACAATATCCACATCCACCCCTCAGTGTAATGACAATATCCCACACCCCACTAAGTGTAATGACAATATCCCACACCCCCCCAGTGTAATGACAATATACTGCACCCCCCTCAGTGTAATGACAATATCCCACACCACCCTCAGTGTAATGACAATATCGTGCGCACCCACCTCAATGTAATGACAATATCCAACGCCACCTCTGTGTAATTACAATATCCACATCCACCCCTCAGTGTAATGACAATATCCCACACCACCCTCAGTGTAATGACAATATCCCATTCCCCCCTCAGTGTAATGACAATATCCCACACTGTCCCACTCAGTGTAATGACAATATCCCACACCACCCTCAGTGTAATGACAATATCCCACACCCCCCCCAGTGTAACGACAATATCCCACACCCCACTCAGTGTAATGACAATAGCCCACACACCCCACTCAGTGTAATGACAATATCCCATATTCTCTCTCAGTGTAATGACAATATCCCATATCCCCTCTCAGTGTAATGACAATATCCCACACCCCACTCAGTGTAATGACAATATCCCACACCCCACTCAGAGTAATGACAATATCCCACACCCCCCCCAGTGTAACGACAATATCCCACACACCACTCAGTGTAATGACAATAGCCCACACACCCCACTCAGTGTAATGACAATAGCCCACACACCCCACTCAGTGTAATGACAATATCCCATATCCCCTCTCAGTGTAATGACAATATCCCACACCCCTCTCAGTGTGATGACAATATCCCACACACCCCCAGTGTAATGACAATATCCCATACCCCCTCTCTGTGTAATGACAATATCCCACAACCCCCTCAGTATAATGACAATATCCCACACCACCCTCAGTGTAATGACAATATCCCACACCCGACTCAGTGTAATGACAATATCCCACACCACCCTCAGTGTAATGACAATATCCCATACCCCCCTCAGTGTAATGACAATATCCCACACAGCCCCACTCAGTGTAATGACAATATCCCACACCACCCTCAGTGTAATGACAATATCCCACACCCCACTCAGTGTAATGACAATATCGCACACCCCTCTCAGTGTAATGACAATATCCCACACACCCACTCAGTGTAATGACAATATCCCACACCACCCTCAGTGTATTGACAATATCCCACACCCCCCCCAGAGTAATGACAATATCCCACACCCCACTCAGTGTAATGACAATATCCCACACCCCACTCAGTGTAATGACAATATCCCACACCACCCTCAGTGTATTGACAATATCCCACACACCCCCCAGTGTAATGACAATATCCCACACCCCACTCAGTGTAATGACAATATCCCACACCACCCTCAGTGTAATGACAATATCCCACAGCACCCTCAGTGTAATGACAATAACCCACACACCCCACTCAGTGTAACGACAATATCCCACACTCCCCCCCAGTGTAATCACAATATCCCACACCACCCTCAGTGTAATGCCAATAACCCACACCCTACTCAGTTAATGACAATAACCCACACACCCCACTCAGTGTAATGACAATATCCCACACCTCCCCAATGTAATGACAATATCCGACACCCCACTCAGTGTAATGACAATAGCACACACACCCCACTCAGTGTAATGACAATATCCCATATCCCCTCTCAGTGTAATGACAATATCCCACATCCCTCTCAGTGTGATGACAATATCCCACACCACCCTAAGTTTAATGACAATATCCCATACCCCCTCTCTGTGTAATGACAATATCCCACACCCCTCTCAGTGTAATGACAATATCCCACTCCCCCCTCAGTGTAATGACAATATACTGCACCCCCCTCAGTGCAATGACAATATCCTGCGCACCCTCCTCAATGTAATGACAATATCCAACACCCCCTCTGTGTAATGACAATATCCACATCCACCCCTCAATTTAATGACAATATCCCACACCACCCTCAGTGTAATGACAATATCCCATACCCCCTCTCAGTGTAATGACAATATCCCACACCCCTCTCAGTGTAATGACAATATCCCATACACCCCACTCAGTGTAATGACAATATCTCACACCCTCCTCAATGTAATGACAATATACTGCACCCCCCGCCCCTCAGTGTAATGACAATATCCTTCGCACCCTCCTCAATGTAATGACAATATCCACATCCACCCCTCAGTGTAATGACAATATCCCACTCCCCCCTCAGTGTAATGACAATATACTGCACCCCCCTCAGTGCAATGACAATATCCTGCGCACCCTCCTCAATGTAATGACAATATCCAACACCCCCTCTGTGTAATGACAATATCCACATCCACCCCTCAATTTAATGACAATATCCCACACCACCCTCAGTGTAATGACAATATCCCATACCCCCTCTCAGTGTAATGACAATATCCCACACCCCTCTCAGTGTAATGACAATATCCCATACACCCCACTCAGTGTAATGACAATATCTCACACCCTCCTCAATGTAATGACAATATACTGCACCCCCCGCCCCTCAGTGTAATGACAATATCCTTCGCACCCTCCTCAATGTAATGACAATATCCACATCCACCCCTCAGTGTAATGACAATATCCCACTCCCCCCTCAGTGTAATGACAATATACTGCACCCCCCTCAGTGTAATGACAATATCCTGCGCACCCTCCTCAATGTAATGACAATATCCAACACCCCCTCAGTGTAATGACAATATACTGCACCCCCCTCAGTGTAATGACAATATCCTGCGCACCCTCCTCAATGTAATGACAATATCCACATCCACCCCTCAGTATAACGACAATATCCCACATATCCCCTCAGTGTAATGAAAATATCCCACACCCTCAGTATAATGACACTGTCCCACACTCCCCCCTCAATGTAATGACAATATTCCATCCCCCCCACAATATAATGCAAATGTCCCACAACCCCCTCCAATGAAGTGAGAATATCCCACACCCCACCTCCTTTCAGTGTAATGACAATACTCTGTAACTCCTCAGAGCTGCGCAATGACAGTCTGCACTTTCCGATCCTTTGCACTCTTTGTTTTTCTCAGAAGGCTCTTTATTCAGTCTATCTGGTGGTTTAACACAATACAGTTACTTATAACAAATGTGAAAATTCAGAAGGACGCCACATAAAGTTTTGTTTTGCTTCCAAGTAAAAGGGGCTCTCAAGGGAAAAGTCTCCCTTTAACAATAAGTAATTTTTTAAAAAATGGAAGACATCACATTGATATTACGAGAACAAATCATATTATTCTTGTTTCACTTCTGCGGTTTCACTTTTTCTTGTCAGTAATCTCTGAAACTGATTGTCCCTTTTGTGTTTTCTGTTTATTCAGTACTTTACAAGTTTCTTTATATGTTTTCAATTGAGCCTGCCTTCCTATAATTCTAAGCAACTATGTTACACTGGAACCAGAGGACATCAAATGTGGGAGGATTGATGGGGACGGGTAATTGACAAGGAGCTGTTGGGTAATGTTGAAGTGATCAATAGGGTTTTATCAACCTCTCAGCTGTTGGCCCTCTAAAATGATCAAATCTTAACAAGAAAATCCTTAGCATAATAAACAATAAGTATGTAAGTTAGCTTGCTGAGCTGGAAGGTTTGTTTTCAGACGCTTCGTCACCATGACTAGGTAACATCATCAGAGGGAGTCTCTGGTGAAGCGCTGGTGGTATGTCCCACCTCCCTATTTATAGGTCTTGGTTGCTCAAGGTGGGTGATGTCATTTTTGGTTCATTTTTTCAAGAGAAGGCAGATGGGATATAAGTCGATATGTTTATTAATGGAGTTCTGGTTAGAATGCCATGCCTCGAAGAATTCTCGTGTGTGTCTTTGCTTTGCCTGTCCAACGATGTGTGTGTTGTCCCAGTCAAAATAGTGTTCATACATACAGAGGAAGAAGGCCACCACTTTGACTGGGACAACACACACATCGTTGGACAGGCGAAACAAAGACACATGCGAGAATTCTTAGAGACCTGGCATTCTAACCAGAACTCCATCAATAAACACATAAATTTGGATCCTATCTATCTTCCCTTTAAGAAAAGTTGAACCAGAAATGACATCATCCACCTTAAGTAACTAAGACTTATAAATAGAGAGGCGGGATATACCACCAGCATTTCACCGGTGACTCACTGATGATGTTACTTGATATGGTGATGAAACATCTGAAAACAAACCTTCCAGCTCAGCGAGCAAACTTACATACTTATCATCAACCTGAGCTACAAATCTTCTCAAAAGTTGATAAGAGGCAGTCATGAAACTATATAGAAAGGGAGCGGGAAATTTCTTTCAGTGACCTTTTCTCTTTTACTTTCTCACGCAGGGAAGAACCCGGGTTTTGAATAGATAATTGTGGACTGAAGGGCCTGTTCTGTGCTGTAGTTTTCTATGTTCTATAACACTGCGTCATACAACTAAATCTATTTATTGTGACATTCCACGAACCAGTTGGATTGCCAGTCCTTGACATTTGATAAAGAGTTTCTATTTGGTAATTGGCTGATTATCAAATCTGCAGTTTCCAATCGCTCCCACTGTCTTGTTTTCTCTCGGTGGATTAACACAGTAACCACAGTAACCAATTTTTATAACCAATGTGAAAATTCAGAGGGATATGAGGTAAGTTATTGTTTTGTTTCCTGACGGCTGCCCTTCATAGTGCCCTATGGTTAGCCGTACAGGTTCTGAATGATAACCGCATAGAACTGAATGTTGTGCCATACTTAGGAATATCACAGGGACCACCACATCCAAAGCTTTGTGGAACATGAACACTTGAAAATATGACGACAGGCATTTTGAAAAAAAAAAATCACAAAGGCGATTGGAGTTAAAGATCACGGGGACTCATTTCTCAACAACTTTATTCGTTAGCTACATTTCAGAATTCAAGAGGTTGGTCACACTTTGGTTCCAATTTCCTTCTTCCTCTCTTGGATTATTGACGTCTGATATAATAAGTGAAGATCAATGCAGTCTGCATATTCCACGAACTCAAGAGGGATCCATAATCCAGTGCAGTGTTCCCAAAAGAAAGTCTCTAAAAACCTGCAGCTTACTTTAGGAAAACAAAACAAAGAAAGGAATCAGTGACTGGTCCCGTACCCTGTGTTTAAAAGAATGTAGTCTGATGTGAGTCTACACAAATTGAGCAGTGGCTTATTCACCTTAGTTTAGATGCGCATTATAAACATTTACAAAAAGATCAACAAGTTCAGATCAGAAATTACAGCTTTCATAGTGCAGTGTGGAAGCAGGCCATTTGGCCCATCAAGTCCACACCAACCCCCTGAAGAGCATCCCGACGAAAACCTATCCCATCCCTGTAAACCCACGATTCCCATGGCCAATCCACCCAACCCACACATCTTTGGACTACGGGAGGAAACCAGAGCCCCTGGAGAAAATCCATGCAGACACAGGGAGAATGTGCAAACACCACACAGACAGTAGCTCGAGGCTGGAATCGAACCTGGGTCCCTAGTGCTGTGAGGCAGCAATGTTAACCATCGAGCCACCATATCATCCCATTTCATTGGGTCTTTCTTTCTGCAATTCTGCTCAAAAACAAATGGGCAAACGGGATTTTCCCAACTCATGTTAAGTTGTCGCATATGTCCCTGCTTTCCCAAAACTAGAGACAAACACACTGCAGGTGCTGGGATCCAAAGCAGACAGGAGGAGGCCAGGCAGCATCAGAAGGTGGAGAAGACGACATTTCGGGTGTGGGCCTTCTCCAAGCATCAACTTCTCCACCTCTTAATGCTGCTTCGAAATCTAGAAGGAGACTTTGCTGAATATCCCAGAGTTTGCTCCATTTGGGGGCTTACTCAAATGTAACAGGATTCAAAATGGGCACAGCCCTGCAACACAACCTTTCACTCTATTGCTGCAAAATGCCAACTGCATCATCTCCAGCATGCAGCAATAAGCTCCTTGGAACATTTTCTCTTTTGGAATTTCAGCAACTGCATCATGATTCTAATTTGCCATGAAGTCACAAGGCATAACACTGATGATTTAACCAAATCACAATTTAAATAAATAACACATTTTCAAATGATGCTTGCGTATAACTGTGTACTTTTTAAAATTTATTCACAGGATGACCACATCACTGACTGGGCCAGCATTTATTGCCCATCCCCAATTGCCTAGAGGTCAGTTAAGAGAGAACCACATTGCTGTGGGTCTGGAGTCACAAGTAGGCCAGCAGTTTCCTTCCCTAAAGGTCATTAGTGAACCACATGGGTATTCATAGTCATCATTAAGATCCTTAATCCCTGATTTTTATTGGATTCAATCCCCACCATTTGCTGAGGCAGGACTGGAACCAAGGTCCCCCAGAACATTACCTGAGACTCCAGATTAACAGCTCAGTGATAATACCACTATGCCGTCACCTTCTGCTTTGTGTATGCGTTTGGGGTGGGGGGGGTGGCGGGAATGAGAGAGAAAGCAACTGGTGCTGTGTTAATAATTTGTTTCTACCACAGGGTATGTGGGGATGTCAGCATGCTCACTTAGATCAACACCAGAATGCAATGCAGAGTAAAGCCAAAACTGCCATCTCAGTCCCTAATGTTGGTGGTGGCAGTTCATGGAGACCTTGATTCCTTCCCTTCCCAATGGAATGATTTCTCTCAAGCTTCCTAGAGCCCATTGTCTCTCTCTAAGGGCTCGGGATGTCTTTTTGGACTATGGCTAATTACCTCACTACAGAGATCTATGGATGTTCACTCCTTACGTTTTTTCAAGGCTAAGATCATAGGGAAATCCAAAGGAAATGGGGCGGCACAGTGGCTCAAGTAGTTAGTACTACAGCCTCACAGCACCAGGGACCCTGGGGTTGACTCCCACCTTGGGCGAATGTCTGTGTGGAATTTCCCCGTTCTCCCCGCATCTGCGTGGGGTTCCTCTGGGCGCTCTGGTTTCCTCCCACAGTCCAAAGATGTGCAGGTCAGGTGAATTGGCTATGCTAAGTTGCCCATCGTGTTAGGTTTACTAGTCAGACGGGAATGGGTCTGGGTAAGTTACTCTTCGGAGGATCAATGTGGACTTATGGCCTGTTTCCACGCTGTAGGGGAATCTAATCTTAAAAAAAGGAGATGGGGGGAAAGTGGGGTTGAGGTAAAAGATCTGCTGGAATCTTACAATATGGAGGTGCAGGTTGGAGAGGCTCTACAGTTTACATGTGTTTCTATTTCACTTCATTGCTTCCTAGGCTGTTGTATTCCAATTCAAGGAGGTGAGGGGTCAATTGGAACCAGTTACTTTATTGCTTTTCTGAGGAATAAGATTAAGGAAAGGTAATAAGCCTCTGTCCACTCATCCCATCCCATCTCTGTGTGTTTATCTGACTTCTTTTTAAATATATTAAATGGCTACAGCAAGGGAAGAGGATATTCAACCCATCATATCTGTGCTGGGCCTCTGAAGGAATAATTTACCTCATGCAACTCCACGGTCAATTCCTCCTCGCTCTGCAAACAATCCAATTCCCTGAGAATAGACACTGCCCCCACCAGGCACAGTATTCCAGTTCCTAACCACACACTGTATAAAAAAAGATTTTCTTCATGTCACCATTGCTTTTCTTTGCCGAATACTTTAAATCTTTGCCCTCTGGCTCACAATCCTTCCACCAACGGGAGTAGTTCTACAGTGTACAATCTCTTCAAGCTTTTGAATACCTTAATCAAATCTCACAACCATCTCTTCTCCAGAGAGCCCAGTCCCAACTTCAATGATATTTTTACACAGCCAGAGTGTCTCAAGCATGAAAGCATTTCTATGAACCTTCTCCCCACCCTCTGATGATGCTGCTCCAATAATAAGGTTATGATGCCTTTGGCTTTTTTTGGAGGGGTCGTAAACACAGAGACTCCGGGAGGTCTGGCTTGGGTGGGTTTTAAGGCCAGTTTTATTTTAGCTAACAGATATTGCAAGGTTTAAACACTTGTACAATGAAAGGGGAGTGGCCAGCTTTCCCAGTTCAGCTTTTCTCTGGTTTGGTTTGGTGTGAGCAGTCTGGCTGTTCAAAGAAAGCAGTCAGTCAGCTTTATGAGGCTGCTCATCAAAGAAACAGTTACAGGGAATAAGGTGTTCCATGTTGAATCTCTCTGCCATCTCTCTCTCTCGGTCTCTCTCTGTCTCTCTCTCTCTCTCTCTCCATCCCACAAGACCTTGTGTTTGATTTTATCATTTTTTGCCAAGGGGTGTTTATGGGGATTGTTGTAGGAATTCAGAACAGCATCACCAAATTGGGATAATCTGTTGGGATTTTGGATAGGTTGTTATTCTATATTCTGATCTCTTTTGTTTTAACTGGTGACCTCATTACCACACAGTCCAGAAAAATCTGACATCTGTCCTGTAATAGTTCAGTTGCCTGAGTTCCCACTGGCTTTTCAACCACAGTAGGCAGCACTCCCATCTGTGAACCAGTGATGTCATTAGCAAGGACAAATTGTATTCCTTGAGCTGAGAGTTTGTCCAGTACCTCTACTATGGCTTCTCCACTCCTCACTGGACACTCTAACCTCACTCTACATAATTGAGCTCTTCTTGTCTCATTGGGAATTCCTGTTACTAGCACCTTTTCTGGTAATAGTCCTTCAGAGGTACATACCTACTCATCTTTCAACATCATAGATTGAAAGGATCCTGTATCTCTTAACATTGTAACCTCTTTACCAGCTGCTCCTGGCCTATGTGAGTAAACTCTACCATCACAGGTATATGGTTTAAGAAGACCTGGCACTTGCTCCTTAACCAACCTCCGACCAGCTTGTACATTCTGGTATAGCTTTCTAGCCTCCACTGTGCTTTCCATTACCACTCTAACAAAATTCACTGGCTCATCCTGTTTTCCTACATCTGGTTTTCCTAGCCAGCGACACCCTCATCCTGTGAATGAATTTTTATTAAAACCCACTCTGATGAGCTCTTTTGACATAGCGAAACCTGACACCACCAAATCCTCCCCCATTCCCCCCTCACTCTCCCCATTCTCCTCAACCCCACCTCCCCACCACTCACACCCGCATCCCGCTCCCCCCGAAACTCGAAAATAACTGACCAGAGCTGACCCAAATTAAACTCTCACCAGTATTTCCCTGAACTCTCACTTCATAATTCAGCCCTCTGCACTGGGATCATCAAGAAGGCGGCAATTCCCAGGAGAGTGGAAATGAGTCAGGCCATCTGAAATAATTCCACTTTGAACCATGAAGGGAATGTTTATCATTGAATGAGTAGACTACACCCCAACCCACCCAGTCTGAAGGATGTGGGAACAGTGTCAAGTCTACTGAGAATCATAGGTGTACAGCATGGAAACAGAACCTTCAGTCCAACTTATCCATGCTGACCAGATATTTGAAATTAATCTAGTCCTATTTGCCAGCATTTGGCCCATATCCCTGTAAACTCTTCTTATTTATGTACCCAACCAGATGTCCCTTAAATGTTGTAATTGTAACAACCTCCATCACTCCCTCTGGCAGCTCATTCCATACACGCACCACCCTCTGTGTGAAAAATTGCCCCACAGGTCCTTTTTAAATCTTCCTCCGCTCACCCTAAACCTATAGCCTTGAGTTCTGGACTCCCCTACAATTAGGAAAAGACTTTGACTGTTCACCCTATCTATGCCCCTCACGATTTTATAAACCTCTATAACCTCAGCCTCCAATGTTCCAGGGAAAACAGCCCTGACCTATTCAACCTCTCCCTATAGCTCAAATCCTCCAATCCTTATAAATCTTTTCTGAACCCTTTCATGTTTCACAACAACTTTCCTTTAGCAGGGAGACCAGAACTGAATGTAATATTCCCAAAATTCACCAAAATGTCTACCTTGAAGAGTAACCAAAATAACCCTTCATCTTTGCTGTTCATAAAATCACACTGAAACAAAATTTAAAGTCAAACTTGATGCTTTTTCCTGGCTGTAGCAGCTGTAATTGAAATTTATATTTAGTCCTTCAGGTTAATGCAGTCTGGAGGAAAGATTTTAACCTTTACCCAATAAAAACCATCAATAGAGCACCTTAAAATAAATGCTGGTCACGAGTAGACTTTGAGCTCTTTTATCTTGATGAGTCAGACAACAAGAAAAATCACTTCACATCAGGAATCCTGAGGTTATGTCACACGCAGGGCAGATGGTAGATCAAATGTTTATTTTAATTTATTCCACTCGGAGAAATGAAATGACATTTACGGGACAGATGCACACTGGCTTTACCAGACAACATCGCAGCAGGGTGCGGAAAGGTTCAGATGTGGAAAATTAACCCTCGTGAAGGAAAGCTTTGACTCGATCTGCCGTCTTAAAATAAATGCAAGAAATAAGACTTTTGAGGATTCTTCAGGTGATCCCACCTCAGTGAGGATGGCCATGTCAAGGAGGAGGCAAGGAGATCTCAGTCCTCCGTCTCCCCATCTCTGAAGGAGAGGAGTCATAGAGGTCTACAGCGTGGAAACAGGCCCTTCAGCCCAACTTGTCCATGGTGCCCAGTTTTCACAATTAGAACTGTCCCGTTTGCCTGTATTTGGTCCATATCCCTCCATATCTAAACCATTCATGTGCCTGTCTAAATCTTTCTTAAATGATGAAATTGTACTCACTTCCACCACTACCTCTGGCAGACCATTCCAGACACTCACCATCCTCTGTGTGAAACAATTACCCCTCCGGACTCTTTTGTATCTCTCCCCTCTCACCTTAAACCTATGCCCTCTAGTTTTAGACTCCCCTCCAATGGGGAAAAGCTATCAGCTAGCTACCTTATCTATGCCTCTCAGGATTTTATAGACCTCTATAAGGTCACCCTTCAGTCTCCTATGCTCTAGGGAAAAAAGCCCCAGCCTGTCTAACCTCTCTTTATAACTGAAACCTTCCAGTCCAGAGTAAATGGATTTACTTCAACATTATGAAAAGCTTGCAAATCTCAGGGCTCCATAGCCAACACTAAATGTAATCCTGAGCTTGGATAACATTTATTAAATAGTCCTGACTGTGCTACTTACACTACAAATCAGTTGAAGATGATCAGCTGGGGATTGCATTTGAAAATATTTGTGATTGCTGGAAACTATATTTATTCACATACAGGGCACTGTTCTTCATGGAATATGTCCACACATTGCACCCTTTTTTCTTAGTAAAGGCTTAGGGGGACAATGCTATATTCCCCATGGCAATGGCCAAACCAATCAGTCTACTGATCTGATCTGCTGCCTGAGCTGAGCTTAATCACCTAACTAAGACTAACAGTTAACGATTTCTGCTGCATTTCCATTGCAATCACAGTAGAATTAATCAGCATCCTCTTCTCATACTATAAAAATTGGTGTTCTCTTTATCAATTTTGTTCGCTTATGTCATAGCCCTGATGAGTACAAGACAAAACACTCTGACTTTGCGCCTCTTTTTAGTAACCATTAAGTTCTGTACTACCATCCCCATCCAATTAAACGGATTTCCCAAGAGAATTTGGAAGATAAATGCTCGCTGTTCGGGTCTTCTATCTAAAGAATGTATTTTGATCATTTTGCAGACAGACCCACAATCTCCGTGATTTACCTAACAGACACTCCAGCGTACACCTCCTTGCCCACCTTTGGTAGTTGCATCTTATTTGTGTACTTCTTTGGGACATCTTCCTGCTTGGAAGGTGTTCGCTATGCTTGGTTTTATTGGTCACTGCATTGAGTACAGGAGTTGGAAGGTCATGTTGCAGCTGTACAGGACCTTGGTTAGGACACTTTTGGAATATTGTGTGCAATTCTGGTCTCCTTCCTATCGGAAAGATGTTGTGAAACTTGAAAGGGTTCAGTAAAAATGTACAAGGGTGTTGCCAGGATTGGAGGATTTGAGCTTTGGGGAGAGGCTGAGTGGGCTGGGGCTGTTTTCCCTGGAGGGTCAGAGGCTGAGGGGTGACCTGATGGAAGTTTATAAAATCACAATGGATAAAGGGATTAGGCCAAGTTATTTTTTCCAGGGTAGGGGAGTCCACAAATAGAGGGTGTAGGGTTATTGTGAGAAGGGAAAGATTTAAAAGGGTCCTAAGGGACAACGTTTTCATGCAGAGGGTGGAGTGTGTATGGAATGAACTGCCAGAGGAAGTGGTGGAGGCTGGTACAATTACAGCATTTAAGAGGCATCTGGACAGATGCATGAATAGGAAGTGTTTAGAAGATATGGGCTAAGTGCTGGCAAATGGGACTAGATTCATTCAGAGTATCTAGACGAACTAGACCTTAGGTTCTGTTTCCTTGCTGTACATCTCTATGACCTCCTCATTTAAAGTCTCCCTTTAAAATTCTTTTGACTCGTAGCACCCCTGCTTTTTGCCTGTCACTTGTTGGTGTTTTAATACCGCTGTGAAGATTCAACGTCTTTCTACAATCAGGCACTTTATACACGCAAGTTATCGTTTGCTCTCACTCCAGCACCCTGTGAACTGTGTCCCTTGAGTGGGAAAATTTCCTCAATTTGGGAAGAGAGCAACAGATTTGTCCGAGGTATTTAAAATCACGAGGGGGGTTCTGGGGGAGTAAACTGGGGACTTCCCTTTTGGTGAAAGGGTCAAGGACTGGACAATACCAATTTAAAACAATCTGCAAGAGAAACCAAAAACCTGGATGAAGGAAACCCCTTTGACACAACGTGTGGTTCGGATCTGGAATACACTGCCCAAGTCGGACATTACCACACGCACTTCCCATCCCCTTCACCCAGTGGTATTTCCCTTCCTTAGAAAAGTTTCCCCATTTTTGTGGTCTCTGCCCTCTACATTGTCTGGACAAACAGGGCAGCACGGTGCCTCAGTGGTTAGCACTGCTGCCTCACAGCACCAGGAGCCCAGGTTCGATTCTAACCTCGGGCAACTGTCTGTGTGGGGTTTGTACATTCTCCCTGTTTCTGCATGAGTTTCCTCCGGGTGCTCTGGTTTCCTCCCACAGTCCAAAGATGTGCAGGCCAGATGAATTGGCCAAGCTAAATTGCCCATAGTGTTAGGTGCATGAGTCAGAGGGAAATGGGTCTTGGTGGGTTACACTTTGGAGGGTCGGTGTGGATCTGTTGGGCCGAAGAGCCTGTTTCCACACTGTAAGAGAATCTAATCTAATCAAACTCGGTGACCAGCTGTAATATTTTCTAGCACTGACAGGACTTCCCCGGGTTTTTCCGAATGCAATTGCACTGCCCACTCGGACATTTTCTCATTTATTTCCCATGCTGCTATCATTCAAACTGGACAGATAAAGATTTGAAATGAGATAATTTCAAGTTCTCGCCACTCAGCAGGATTTAAAAATAATTATTTATGGGATGCAGACATCGCTGGTCTTTGAGATGGAAGCGTTTTTGCCTTGATTTGCTGCAATCAATATCTGCTTCTATAAAATAAGTCACAGACTCCTTTTAACATTGACAGTGAGATTTAAGAGATTATTTTTCCATTTGCTTGTCACTTTATCAAACCACTGGAACCTCAGAACAAAGTCCTCTCACAGAGTATGGTTATCAGACTTATGAACAGACCTTGTATATGCCAGGATTGATCTTTCTCTGCACCTTCTCTGTAGCTGTAACACTATATTCGGCATTCTGATCTCTTAACCCTGATATGCTGATTTGTCTGGTTAGCACACAAAACAACTTTTCATTGTAGCTCGGTGCATGTGACAATAATAAACCAAATCAAATTAAAATTGCCAGGGCTTTCTGCTGCATCTTGGGATCTTGCTAATTGTTTACCTATTACTTAAGACAAAAGACCACCAAAAGGCCATTTAGACCCCTGGGTCTGCTTCACCATTCAGTGTGATCCTGGCTGATCTGATAACCCTCAACTCTACTTTCCTACCTTCTCATCATTAGAGAAAAATGGTTGGTGGTGATTTAATCTGAGGGTCACCTCCCCTCAGGTGAGGGGAGAGGTTAAGAAGGGGACTTCTTCATGATGACCTCAGTCAGTGCAGGAATTGAACCCTTGCTGTTGGTATCACTCCGTATCTCAAACCAGCCATCCCAGTTAACAACCCTGTCCCCAAAAGAGGCCTGTCTCTGTCAGCCTTGCATCCATTCAATGACCCAGCCTCAACAGCCCTCCATGATAAAGAATTCCACAGACTCACTCCCCTCTGAGACAAAGACATTTTTCCTCATCTCTGTTTTAAATAGGCAAGCACTGACCCTGAGATGACACCCTCTGGTCCTCAACTCTCCCACAAAGGGAAACAAATTTTCAGCGCGTCCCCTGTCAAAGCCCCTGGTGATTCTTGCATGTTTCAATAAGTCGGCTTTCATTCTTCTAAACTCTAATGAATACCTCACCTCATAAGACAGTGCCTCCATACTGGGCAGGTAAAGGCTGAATCATTGGGGATCTGAGGTTCATGTGTGGGATTATCAATAATGTCGCACAGGGGGAGAAGAGGGGAAGCAAGCCATTTAACTCCACACCGACCCTCCAAAGAGCATCCCACCTCCCTACCCTATCCCCATAACCCCGCATTTCCCATGGCTAATCCACCTTGCTTGTACATTTTTTAGGTTTGTGAGGAAACCGGAGCAAACCTGCACAGAGGTGTAGGGGAACATGTGCAAACTCCAAACAGACAGTCACCCGAGGCTGGAATCTGACCCGGGTCACCAGCGCTGTGAGGTGGCAGGGCTAACCACTGAGCCACCGTAGCATGGGCTCAGTAGGTTGCACAAATGGCAGATGAACAGAAGGCAGCTTGAGGAAAATGATGCTTTCAGCAGTGGGTAGTTGGGATCTGCGATTTGCCTGGTGAAATGCAGTCCCAAGTGGTATGGTCTAAACTGAGGCCACAACACAGAGGAGCAGAGCTAACAGGGTAGGGAGCAGCTTAGCCTGCTTCATTAGGAGAGGTAATTCAAGAAGAGAAGTGGTTGGCAATGGTACGGTTTAAGGATGAAATGAGTTTGTGGTGCAGCAAGACGCATTATCTTAGTGGCAGGCCCTTATATAGGTAAATCACCAAAGATTGACCATACAGCCAGCCAGGCTGGGAGCACAGGACAGCGGCACGAGATCACAAGCCTGCCACAAGGAACCCCGAGAGTCAGGACAGGGTTTGGGGGGAGAGGGGCAGGTGCTAAGAGGCTCCACACTTTGGAAAGGAGGAGGGTGAAAAATCTGGGCTGGAGAAGCCAGTCCTTGTGAGGTCTGGGGATTACCACTACCCCCCTGAGCCTACAAGGAGCTGAAGAACAGGCAAGAATGAGGAAAGACATTCTTACACCAGAAAGTGGTGAGGGCCTGGACTGTATTATGTGGGAGTGAGGTGGAAAAAATTGTCCAGTGCGGTTTCCAAAGTGAGTTAGCTTGGTACTTGAAGAAATGCAGAGGCCTAGGCAGCAGCAAATGGGGGAGTGAGGCTAGCTGGTTTGTTCCTGCAGAGAGCTGGCGTGATCTTGACAGGCCAAATGGCCTCCGTGTATGCTGTAACCGTTCTATGATCTGATGGTTCTCCTGCATGGATTCTCTTCAAGAAGGCGTTCCCACGATATATTTAACAACAGCGGCTACAATGATGTAGAAGTGACAAGGGTCTCGGCCTTCAATTAGAGAACCAGTCAGAGACAGGAATCGCCTCTTGTCGTTTTAGGCCACACTCCATCTTGTTCCCCTCAGGCACCACTGGCAGGATGTCCCCCAGGATCCTAGGGTGTGGAGGTTCCGCCCATCGAGAGCTGCCAAGCCTGTCGGAGGCTGGCAGCCCGACTGAACAGTAGCGCTACTGGGAGGCCGAAGGATGTTGCTGGTATGACACCCACCTAAAAGTTCCAGAAGAAGGGTCCATCGATATCAACAGAACAGGAAAAGGCCATTTGGCCCCCAAGTCTGTGCTGGTCAAAAACAACCCCCTCACTATTCCATTTCTCACCACTTGGCCCGTGATCTTGTATGCTTTGGCTTCGCAAGTGTATATTTAAATACTTCTTAAAGGTTTGAGGGTTTCTGCCTCTACCATCCTTACGGGTAATGAGTTCCAGATACCCAACATCCTCTGGGCGAAAAGGTTTTGCCTCATATCTCCTTTAAACCTTCTGCCCTTACCTTAAAACGTACACCCCCCCATCCCTCCCCATTCAAAGAGGCTTTGCAGGATCGGAAGAAAATCCACTCTAAAATGGCAGGATCCAAGCATGTGACCTTTAACCTCTGTTTTAATTGCAGTTAGCAGACTAATGTAGATGCAGGACACATGAAGAGGGAATGCTGCAAGATAAATGCTGTTGTAGTCACGGTAATTACTTACTTCATTTAGTAAAGTGATTTACTGCTAATTACTTCCACAAAACAAGCAATAAAGGACTGTAAAGCAATTCCCAACTATCAAACGCCTAAACCTTAGCCTAAATTAATTCACAAAATAAATCTTACAGGCAATCAGATGAGAATTTCTTATAAAATCAGGTCTCCCAAGACTTGCTAGTGCTTTTATTTTATTGTTTTCATACCCAGCTGTTCCGTGACTGAATTATTCTCAAATTCAACCAAAAACACCTCAGTTGCAAATCAAAATAATCCAGTCACAAAAGGGCAGGGAATCGTGAGAGAGATTGAATGGCAAAAGGCAGTAAGAAATTATGTAGGACCATAATATTATAGAATTCTTAAATAAGATGAAACATGACAGCGTGATTCTGAGACTCAGGCCTTGAATCTAAATAAAACAAACTACGATAGTATGAGGTGTGATCTGACTATAATAAATTGGGGAATGCTCCTTAAATGAGATGAATTTTCTTCAGCCGCAGAGTATTAGAGTATACAGCAACGCTGTAACACAGGAGCTCTGCGGAATCAGGCCATTCGGCCTCCCATTCTGCTATACAATTAAGTATCTTAATTCGACTCGCTCAACGTGCTCCTGCAAATTCTAACAATGCTGCTGAATAAAATCTTCCAGCTTACCAAAATCAAAACTTATTTCTCTTGTTTATTAAAAAGAAAACTAATAGAAATCTATGGACACTAATAATTTCCAAACTAAAGGGCTTTGACTCAAAGCAAAATTACCAGTCAAAGATGATTAAATTGTTGTTGATCTGGTGACTTGCCTGTGGCTGGTGTGATTCTTAACTGTTAAGTAAAACTGACAGCGGATACCACAAGGGCACAGATGTATCAGGGTGTTACATTTGCCCAACTAGTGAAGCTGCCAGGAAGGTCCTTGTGGCTTGCATTACTCATACATTGTAAGGTGAACCAGCTAAATGTGCTGACGGCTTGGGAGCTTCACAGTAAGGGCCGTGGCCTGAAAGAAACGAGTGCTCCGTCGGTTGCTCGGGCTGTAAGAGCACTTGGTGAGCCGAGCAACTCGATCAGGAAAAGCCCAGCTCTGATCACTGGCCTGGCTATCAAAGCTTTGTAAATACTGCTTTGCCTCTTTCCCCTGCCAACATTTATAGAAATGACAGAATCCCCACTGTGTGAAAACAGGCCCTTCAGCCCAAACCAACCCTCCAAAGAATAACCCACCCAGACCCATTCCCCTAACCTATTACTCTACATTTACCCCTAACTAACGCACCTAGCCTACACATCCCTGATCACCATGGGCAATGGTAACATGGCTGATTCACCTAACCTGCACATCTTTGGATTTTCAGAGGAAACCAGAGCAAACCCACACAGACACGGGGAGAATACTGCCCCTGATGCTGTAAGGTGGCAGTATTAGCCACTGAGCCACCATGCCACCCTAATGACACACAGGACGGAGAGGCTATACCCGAAAGGGAAGATTGAACAGGCCGGGGTTCTTTTCTCTAGGTTAGAAAGGGCTAAGGGTAACTTGGGGAGGACCAGCGCTGATGCCCTGGGGGAGTACTTGCTAGTGCGGTTGGGGAGGGCTTACACAAAAATGGCAAGGGGGAATGGAAACATTTACAAGGAGACAGAAGAGACCAAAAACTTCAAATGGGCAAACCAAATCAGAAACAACGTCATCAAGATGGAGTGTGGATTAATATGTTGAGCAACCAACCAGAGAACAGGGCATCCTAGACTGGGTTTTGTCCAACGAGAATGGAGTAATTGGCAATCTAGCCTTTGGGGAAAAGTGACCATAATATTATAGAATTCTTCATTAAGATGAAACGTGACACAGCTGTTTCTGAGACTTGAGCCCTGAATCTACTACAATGGTATGAGCTGTGATCTGACCACGATAAATTGGGGAACGCTCCTGACTACGACAAATTGGGGAACACTCCTGAAAGGGATAATTGCAGACATTTAAACAGTGCATGGAAGAACTTTAACAATTGTTCACTCCTGTCTGGCACAGAAATTAAATGTGGCAAAGACGGGAATGTGGGATAACATTAGATTCAAAGAAGGGGCATTCAAATTGGACAAAACAGCACGGATCTAAGCACTGGGGAGCAGTTCCAATTTCAGCAATGGAAGGTAAAGAAGTTGATTAGAAAAGGGAAATAAAGTGCGAGAGTTAGCTTGCAGGGAACGTATACACTGATTGTATAAGCTTCTATAGATATGGGAAAAGAAAAAGGCTAATGGAGACAGATGTTGGTCCCTTACAGTCAGAAACAGAGAAGGTTATAATGGGAAACAAAGAGATTGTAGACCAATTAAATTTTGGGTCTGTCTTCCCAAAGGAGCGAGCAGATAACATATGTAAAAAAAATTAGGGATCACATGGTCTAGTGAGAGAGAGGAACTGTAAGAAATCAGTACTAGCAATTAAGTGGTGTTGGGAAAATTGATGGGATTAAAGCCTAACCAATCCCCAAGCCTCTACCTCCCAGAGTACTTAAGGAAATGGTCCTAGAAATCATGGATGCAATGGTGGTCATCTTTTACGATTCTACACACTCTGGAATAGTTCCTATGGTTTGGAGACTGGCTAATGGAACCCTTCTATTTAAAAAGGAAAACAGGGAATTGTACACCAGTCAGTTTGACATCGGTAGCAGGGAAAATGCTCAAATCCGTTATAAAAGAAGAGCAGAGCGCTTGGAAAATAGATTTTACAAAAGGGTAATCATGCTTGACAAATCCACTGAAATTTTCTGAGGATGTAACTGGTAAGAGTTGATAAGGAGAAGCCAGTGGATACGGATTAGTTGAACCTTCAGAAGCCCTTCTCTACCATGCCCCTTTCAATCTTCTCTGATCTCAGGAAAATAATCCCTATCAGTCCAATCTCAGAGAGCTATAGAGTCACAGAGATGTACAGCACGGAAACAGACCCCTTGGTCCAACACGTCCATGCCGACCAGATATCCCAATCCAATCTAGTCCCACCTGCCAGCACCCGGCCCATATCCCTCCAAACCCTTCCTATTCATATACCCATTCAAATCCCTTTTAAATGTTGTAATTGTACCAGCCTCCACCGCTTCCTTTGTCAGCTCATTCCATACACGTACCACCCTCTGTGTGAAAAAGTTGTCCCTTAGGTCCCTTTTATATCTTTCCCCTCTCACCTTAAACCTATGCCCTCTAGTTCTGGACTCCCCGATCCCAGGGAAAAGACTTTGTCTATTTATCCTATCCATGCCCCCCATAATTTTGTAAACCTCTATAAGGTCACCCCTCAGCCTCCACCACTCCAGGGAAAACAGCCCCAGCCTGTTCAGCCTCTCCCTATAGCTCAAATCCTCCAACCCTGGCAACATCCTTGTAAATCTTTTCTGAACCCTTTCAAGTTTCACAGCGTCTTTCTGATAAGAAGGAGACCAGAATTGCATGCAATATTCCAACAGTGACCTAACCAATGTCCTGTACAGCCGCAACATGACCTCCCAACTCCTGTACTCAATACTGTGACCAATAAAGGAAAGCATACCAAATGCCTTCTTCACTATCCTATCTACCTGCAACTCCACTTTCAAGGAGCTATGAACCTGCACTCCACGGTCTCTTTGTTCAGCAAAACTTCCCAGGACCTTACCATTAGGTGTATAAGTCCTGCTAGGATTTACTTTCCCAAAATGCAGCACCTCACATTTATTGAAATTAAACTCCATCTGCCACTTCTCAGCCCATTGGCCCACCTGATCAAGATCCCATTGTAATCTGAGGCAACCTTCTTCGTTGTCCACTGCACCTCCAATTTTGGTGTCATCAGCAAACTTAGTCACTATACCTCTTATGTTCACATCCATATCATTTATATAAATAATGAAAAGTAGTGGACCCAGCAGCGATCCTTGTGGCATTCCACTGGTCACAGGCCTCCAATCTGAAAAACAACCCTCTGTCTTCGACCTTTGAGCCAGTTCTGTATCCAAATGGCTAGTTCTCCCTGTATTCCATGAGATTTGACCTTGCTAATCAGTCTCGCACGGGGAACCTTGTCGGATGCCTTAGTGAAGTCCATATAGATCACGTCCACCGTTCTGCCCTCATCAATCCTCTTTGTTACATCTTCAAAAAACTCAGTCAAGTTTGTGAGAACTGAAACTCTCCAGCCCTGGCAACATCCTGGTAAGTCTCCTCTGCACCCTCTCCGTGCAGTCACATCCCTCCTATCATATGATTTCCAGAACTGCACACAATATTCTTGCTGTAGCATTACCAACATTTTATACAGTTCCAGCATTAACGCCCTGCTCTTAAACTGAGTGAGCAAATGCATGGCAGATGATGTATAATGTGGATAAGTATGAGGTTTTCCACTTTGGTATCAAAAACAGGAAAGCAAATTAATATCTGAATGGTGGTGGATTGTGAGAGGAGGGGGGAGTACACGAAGTAAGCATGAAGACCAGTGCATTCATTCCCAGCGATTACTGGCTTATCCCTCTGGATTCCTAAATCTAACATCAGGTTCATATATTCCCTCAGTGGACTGCTCAAAAAAATGGGACTGATCAGGAACAAGCACAAAGTGTTTTTGTACTGAGAAGGAAATTCTATCCTTCCCTTTTTTTTGACCTAATTTGGTTTTGTTGGTGTCAACGCATTCTTCTCGAGGTAAGCCATTTCCAGGCCACCTGCTTTTGTACCACTGAGACTTCAATTATAAACAGAATGTTTGTTCAAACAGACTGAGCTCTCTGAAATATATGATGGAAAATATATCGCCAACAGACAGACAGACAGACACACACACACACATGCACACACATGCACACTCACATACATACAGACACACACACACACTCCTATACACCCACACACACTTACTCCTATACACGCGCACACAGACACACACACACTTAAAGTGCAGGCTTAAACTGAACTCTCATCTATCTGTAACAGGAAACTTCGAGACAAACCTTTTTGTACCCTGTTTTACTCATCATCAATATCAAGTTGGACTTATAATAGGGTTAACTGGGGTAGCAAAGTAGCTCACTGGTCAGCAATGCTGACTCACAGCATCAGGGATCCAGGTTCAATACCCGTCTTGGGTGACTGTCTGTGTGGAGTTTGCACATTCTCCCTGTGTCTGCGTGGGCTTCCTTTGGGAGCTGCAGTTTCCTCCCACAATCCAAAGATGTGCAAGTTAGGTGGATTGGCCATGCTAAATTGTCCCATAGTGTGCAGGTTAGGTGTGTTGGCCATGGGAAATGCAGGGTTATGGGGATGGGTCTGAGTGGGGCACCCTTCAGAGGGTTGGTATGGGTTTTTTGGGCCAAATGGCCTGTTTCCACATTGTAGGGATTCTATAGAAACTTAAGCTTACCTCACCTGCTCCACTTTTAAACCAGAATAACACAGCTGATGGCTTGGTACTTCAGTGTTCCCTCTTACAATGTATTTTCTCTTTGTATGAATTCAGAAAACCCACAAGCTAATTCCGTTTGCCCTGCAAATCCCCCTCCGAGTTAAAGTTCCTGGGACAGCTTTAAGGGCTGGTTGCTGGTTTTGGGGAAAAGCTGCTGTTTTGAGTCACTCTTTCTCAGTTGTCATGGTTAAAGTAACCGGTCAGGTTGTGGTTGCGCAGCAGATATCTGGTGTTAACGCTTGGGCAAGGAGGACAGCTTGCGGCACGGTGGCACAGTGGTTAACACTGCTGTCTCACAGCGCCAGAGACCCAGGTTCAATTCCCGCCTTAGGCGACTGACTGTGTGGAGTTTGCACATTCGCCCCATGTCTGTGTGGGTTTCCTCCAGGTGCTCCGGTTTCCTCCCACAGTCCAAAGATATGCAGGTCAGGTGAATTGGCCATGCTAAATTGTCCGTAGTGTTAGGTAAGGAGTAAATGTAGGGGTATGGGTGGTTTGCGCTTCGGCGGGGCGGTGTGGACTTGTTGGGCTGAAGGGCCTGTTTCCACACTGTAAAGTAATCTAATCTAATCTAAGCTCTCAGGCAAGTTGACGCTCTGTACTGGGCATAGAGCACACAGGAGGAGGTGTGGGTTACTAAGGTGTAAAATACAGACTGCAATGAAATCAGGAGACACACAATAGAAGAACAGAAGCTTACCGGTGTTCTACACTGTATATTTACGGTTCTCTTTCTGATGAAACATCTCCATCGGCACCACTACTAGCACTGGGGTCATCTTTGCTGCGTGAGGCACTTTTGTCCTTGGTGTATTCCGAAGGTACTTTAGTTCTTGTCTTTTCCTTTCGTTGCTGCTGTTTTTCCAGCTTTGTAAGCTGCAGGTACACAAAAGAGAATCTTTATTCGATAAACAGCGTGACACTTTGTCACGTGCTTCAACACCTTTGAGGTCATCGGGAGGTATCACCTCACCTTTCCTAAAGAGATGGGCAGGAGCTGGGGATCCCAGCAGAGTTCAGGCCCGCAGTTGCCATGGTAATTGCTGTACAGCAGCCCCCCCCCCTCCCCCCGTCCTCACAGAGGGTGAAGACACCATTCAAACAACCTCACTCACTCTGCCATCTAACTGCCATCTCTCATTCTCTCCCATGCCCCATCATCAAGAGCAGCTCACAAACCAGCAACCTCTACCACAAAAAAGGACATGGGCGGCAGGTTTATGGGAACACCACTACCTCCCACGGCTCCCTCTATGTCACACATATTGTCGCTGGATGGAAATCCAGGGGGTTTCTATCACAGGAGCAACATATCACCAGCACCTTCCCAAAGGCAGGTGAGGGCTGGACACTACGAACTGTTCCATCTTGGCAGGAAGAATAGAAAAGCAATACAATATTTAAATGGAGAAAGACTGCAAAGCTGTCAGGTGCATCAGGTCCTGACTGGTTTGATGTTCAATGTACAACTACATCAAGTGATAAGGAAGGTCAGTGGAATATTGTCATTTATTTCAAGGGGAATGGAAAATAAACGTGCAGAAGGATTGTGTTGGGTATTAATGAGACCGTGTCCAGAACGCAACTTCAGGTTTCTGACTTGAGAAAAGACCAGGCAAGATCTTTTCCCCAGGGTAGGAAACTAGAGGGCAAAGGTTTAAGGTGAGAGGGGAAAGATTTAAAAGGGATCTAAGGGACAACTTTTTTCATGCAGAGGATGGTGCATGTTTGCCAGAGGGAGTGGGTGGAGGCTGGAACAATTACAACATTTAAAAGGTATCTGAATGGGTGTATGAATAGGAAGAGTTCAGAGGGATGTGGGCCAAATGCTGGAAAATTGGTCTAGATTAATTAAGGATATCTGTTCAACGGGAATGAGTTGGACCAAAGTGTTTATCTGTGCTATATAACTCTATGATTCTATGCAATAGGAACGGGCACTGATTGTTGGCCAGCCAACAGTGCCCACGTCCCACAAACAAATTTTAAAAAGTAATACCATCAGAAGAAGTTCAGAAAAAGTTCACACGAATGATTCCTGGGAGCAAGGGCTTAGTTGGAAAAACTGGACCTACATCCATCGGGGTTTAGAAGAATAGGAGGCAATCTTATTAAAATTAACATTAAAATCCCCAGGGGATGTGACAGGATGGATGCCAAGGGGAGGTTGTGGGAGAGGCTACAGCCACATTTTAAAAAGAAGACATTTCCATTTAAGGTGGAGGTGAGGAGAAATCTGCTCCGATCAGAGGGGTTTTGGCCTGTAAATTCACTTCCCCAGAGAGCAAGGGAGACAGGGTCATTGAATGACCCAGGACTTTTGATTCCCATTGGAACAGATACATCCAGCATTAATCATGTCAAGAAGTCTCCAGGAGATTTTGAACATTTTGTTTTGTGGGCAGTCTTGCCCAGATGCCGTTCAGGGCTTGGCACATTGTCCATGATGCCAGAGACAATATCCCTGAAGGGCACCAATCAACGCTCTACAGATTAACCTAGAGAAAGGTGTAATGAATTATATTTATCAGTGTTACATAACTTATTATATTTCCTGTCCCTTTTAGAGATTTAATGCTAGTTTTATTCATCAATTGTAAACAGAAATGGTTTCAAATTTCTTTTAATGATTTAATGTTATCATTACTGAGTAATTCTAAGTGCAATTTAGTTCTCTCATTCATTTTCACACTCAATGTTGTTTAAAGATTTCCAGAGAATGCATTTGATGAAAGAATTAAGTGGGATCGGTTTCAGGGGTAAGGTTTGTGACTAAGGGGTTTGAGTATCAAGATGGTCGATCAGGAGCATGATGAGTTGGTAGGTGACTTCATTGGCAGTTGGATAGGTCAGGTCAGGATATTGGGGGTATGGGAAGAGGAGGGAGGGGTTGGGATGTTTTGTTGGGTCTGGGGTCCATCAGCAATTTGCACGAGATCAAGAAAGGGTGGTTAGTTTAACAGTTAACCAGAAATTAGAGTAAATTTTAACTCCCCTAACTTCTCCTAGGTAACTATCGAGCTAAGTATATTGAAACAAGTCAAGGTCTCTGAATCTAATTCAGAGTTAGTGACCATGTTAGACAGAATTCCAGATGTAGGGAAATTGCTCATCGAAGATTTCCTGGACCATTCCTGTGGAATTGGCTGGTTTGGGACTTCCACGTTGTCCCAATGCACAACTCCGGTCTACACTGCTGTGATGACACACTTGCTCTAGGAAGATCTGGGCCAATATTCTTTAAGGCCAGGTGAGATGTTGGATGGACGTGGACATCAAAAGTTATTGGGGACAAGTGGGAAGGTGGAATTGAGATCATAATTGGATCAATCGTAATCTTGTCAAATGGCAGAAGCAGATTGAGGGGTCAAATGGCCAGCTCCTACTCCCAATTCATATGCTTGGAACAAATGGTGCCACCCCAATCTTGTTTTCAAAAAAATCTCTGTACTCACTTCTCAGTCAAGAAATATCCCAATTCCTTTACCTTTGGTTCAACAGAAATACTATTTATCGCACTGGACTGCAACCCATTCCATGTCAATTATTCACAAGTTACATTTAACTTTGATTGGGTGGTATGTAGCTCAGTGGTTAGCACTGCTGCCTCACAGCGCAAGGAACATGGGTTCAATTCCAGCCTTGGGCGACTGTCTGTGTGGAGTTTGCACATTCTCCCCGTGTCTGCATGGGTTTTCTCCAGGTGCTCCGGTTTCCTCCCACAGTCTAAAGACATGCAGATTGGGCCATGCTAAATTGCCCATAGTGTCCAGGGATGTACAGGCTAGGTGGGTTAGCCATGTGAAATGCAGGGTTACAGCTATAGGGTGGTGGATGGGTTTCGGTGGAATGCTTTTCAGAGGGTCAGTACTGACTCAATGGGCAGAATGGCCTCTTTCCACACTGTAGGGGTTCTATATTTGGAACTTGCCTTTCACAAATGGAAACAACCGATGACAGGAAAAGGAAATTGAAGGGGCACTTGAAGCAAACAAACCCACATGGGAAATGCCGAGTTTAGGGATTTGGGGGAGTGGTTGGAGGTGGTGGTGCGGGTTCCTGGGCGGGATGTCTTTCGGAAGGTGTGTGTGGACTCATTGGGCCAAATGGTCCACTTCAACACTGTAGGGATTCTATGCTTTTCCTGTCTTGGCATTGCACAAAAGACTTTGCAAAATCTAATCACTGGTTTCCTTTTGCAAACTTCCAATCATTTGCGTTCTGAGAAGAAACTTGGCTTCTACCTTTCCCACCAAAGGTAACAGGATTAAGAACTGGGAAACAAGTTATGGTATTACAGACATTCCTCAGTGCAGTTCATCAATACAAGACACTCGCATTCGGTGAGCAACAGTATCTTAGAAAACATTTCTCCACTCTGGCTAATGCTTGGCTTCTATAAATGAAATACAATGATTCAGAGTTTGCTTATCAGAATGTTTTGCTGTCAGTTAGAGCAGCTCCCTGTAATTTTTAGCTACAAAACATTTGCCTGCCAAGTTAGTTAGTGAGGTGCAGGTAGATAGAGCCAGGCTGCACACCCACCATCTTGCTTTTTCCAGCTCAAATTGCAAAATTGAGACATCTATTTTCAAAGAGGGAAATCTGAGTCATTTGCCCCACCAAATTTGTTCTTCTTGGAAGAATGCAATAACTGTTTCAGTTGCTTTTTATCAGTACCTTAACACTCAGTGCAAGTGAGATAAACAAACAGCACAGACAATGACAGGATTAACATTCTTAACAAACTATTTGTACACATGTTCACAGATATGATCACCAATAACTCCTGAGGTATAACATGAACATTATCATGCAGCATTGCATTAAAAAAAAGAAAGAAAAGTGAACTCGCTTCAATTACACTGTGGTACAACCATGATCATTGACACGATCATATTCATAAGTTCATAGAATTCCTACAGTGTGGAAATAGGCCATTTGGCCCAACAAGTCCACACTGACTCTCCGAAGAGTAACCCACCCTACCATACTACTCTACATTTACCCCTAACCTACACTATGGGCAATTTAGCATGGCCAATTCACCTAAGCTGCACATCTTTGGATCATGGGAGGAAACCAGAGCAGACAGGGGGAGAATGTGCAAACTCCACCCAGACAGTCGCCCAAGACTGGAAACAAAGAGTTAGATGTACGAGTCAAGACACAGAAATAAGTGATACTGGCCATCCTAGGAAATAGCCTGTTTCGGTATCAAGGTGAGAACCAGCCCTAGCTAGGAAAAGTATACTTTTCTGGGCAACTGGAAGGAAACCTTTCTGGGCAGTGTTGACAGTTTGTTGACTATGTGCACCAGTGTTTAGTTTCCAGAGTATCTGGATCATGAGCTTCTTCTGCTGTCACAAATTTACTCCTGGATTTCTGACTCTGAGATTGACTGGAATTCTGAAGAAATGTTTGTGGCTCAGAGGAACATTGAACCTCATGCTAACAGAATTGTTGCCAGCGAAGACCCTAATCCCTTCATCGTGGGGAGGAAATTGGAAGAATAGACATTGATCCAAATCTTGTGTTGCCACACAGCTTGTGGCTAGCATTCTCTTCTGCTTGACTGTGGTCTGTAATGATTTCCTTTATCTGTGAGAAAGTGCTGTTCAAACCTAGTCAGCTTTTGCAAACTCTTTTATTGACACCATTGTATGTCATGCTGTTCTTTGTAAGTGGACCTCTCACTAGTACAGACTAGACCTTCCTTCCTTCACAGCCTCTTGTACATGACAGCTGATAACACTGTTGCTATAACACACTAAGATATTGGAGCACAACTAGGCCATTCAGCTCTGCTCCACCATTCGATCATGGCTAACATGTTTCTCAAGCCCATTCTCCTACCTTCTCCCTGTAACCGTTGATCCCCTTACTAACTGAGAACCTATCTATCTCTATCTTAAATATACTCAATGGCTTGGTCTCCACAGCCTTCTGCAGCAATGGGTTCCACAGATTCCCCACCCTCTGGCTGAAGAAATTGCTCATCTCAGTTCTAAGGGGTAGTCCCTTCATTTTGTGCCCTTGGGTCCCAGTCTCTCCTTTCCATATTCACTCTCTCCAAGTCTCTTAGTATTCTCCAAGTTTCAATTCAATCACCTCCCCACCCCCACTCCAAATCCTTTTAAACTTCATCGAGTACATACACAGAGTCCTCAACTGCTCTTCATATCTCTTCATTCCTGGGATCATTCTTGTAAACATCCATGAATGCCAACACATCCTTTCTTACATGCGGGGCCCAAACCTGCTCACAATATTCCAAATACAGCCTCAGCAGTATATCTCTGCTCTTGGTTACATTATGATATATGTCTCCAACATACCATATTCATAGAGTCATAGAGATGTACAGCATGGAAATAGACCCTTCGGTCCAAACCGTCCATTCCGACCAGATATCCCAACCCAATCTAGTTCCACCTCCTAGCACTCGGCCCATATCCCTCCAAACCCTTCCTATTCATATACCCATCCAAATGCCTTTTAAATGTTGCACTTCTATCAGCCTCCACCACTTCCTCTGGCAGCTCATTCCACATACGTACCATCCTCTGTGTGAAAAATTTGTTCCCTAGGTCTCTTTTATATCCTTCCCCTCTGACCCTAAATCTATGCCCTCTAGTTCTGGACTCCCTGACCCCAGGGAAAAGACTTTGTCTATTTATCCTATCCATGCCCCTCATGATTTTGTAAACCCCCATGAGGTCACCCCTCAGCCTCCACCACTCCAGGGAAAACAGTCCCAGCCTGTTCAGCCTCTCCCTGCAGCTCAAATCCTCCAACAATGGCAACATCCTGGAAAACCTTTCTGAACCCTTTCAAGTTTCGCAACATCTTTCTGATAGGAAGGAGACCAGAATTGCACGCAATATTCCAACTTTAGCCTAACCAATGTTCTGTAGAGTTGCAACATAACCTCCCAACTCCTGTACTCAATGCTCTGACCAATAAAAGAAAGCATACCAAAAACCTTCACTATCCTATCTACCTGCGACTCCAATTTCAAGGAGCTATGAACCTGCACTCCAAGGTCTCTTTGCTCAGCAACACTCCCTAGGACCTTACCATTAAGTGTATAAGTCCTGCTAAGATTTGCTTTCCCTTAATGCAGCACCTCGCATTTATCTGAATTAAACTCCATCTGCCACTTCTCACCCCATTGGCCCATCTGATCAAGATTCCGCTGTAATCTGAGGTAACCTTCTTCACTGTCCACTACACCACCAATTTTGGTGTTATCTGCAAACTTACTAACTTCACCTCTTTTGGTCGCATCCAAATCGTTTATGTAAATGACAAAAAGTAGAGGGCCCACCACCGATCCTTGAGGCACTCCACTGGTCACAGGCCTCTAGTCTGAAGAACAACCCTCCACCACCACCCTCTGTCTTCTATCTTTGTGCCAGTTTTGTATCCAAATGGCTAGTTCTCCCTGTATTCCATGAGATCTAATCTTGCTAACCAGTGGGCAGCACGGTGGCACAGTGTTTAGCACTGCTGCCTCACAGCGCCAGAGACCCGGGTTCAATTCCTGCCTCAGGCAACTGACTGTGTGGAGTTTGCACATTCTCCCCGTGTCTGCGTGGGTTTCCTCCGGGTGCTCCGGTTTCCTCCCACAGTCCAAAAATGTGCAGGTTAGGTGAATTGGCCATGCTAAATTGCCTGCAGTGTTCAGTGTAGGGGAATGGGTCTGGGTGGGTTGTGCTTCGGAGGGTCGGTGTGGACTTGTTGGGCCGAAGGGCCTGTTTCCACACTGTAAGTAATCTAATCTAATCTCCCATGGGGAACCTTGTCAAATGCCTTACTGAAGTCCATATAGATCACATCTACCACTCTGCCCTCATCAATGTTGTTACTTCTTCAAAAAAACTCAAATTTGTGAGACATGATTTCCCACACACAAAACCATGTTGACTATCTCTAATCAGCCCTTGCCTTTCCAAATACATGTACATCCTGTCCCTCAGGATTCCCTCCAACAATTTGCCCACCACCGATGTCAGGCTTACTGCTGTATAGTTCCCTTGTCCTTACTACCCTTCTTAAACAGTGGCACCACGTTAGCCAACCTCCAGTCTTCTGGCACCTCACCTGTCAGTATCGATGATACAAATATCTCAGTAAGAGGCCCAGCAATCACTTCTCTAGTTTCCCACAGAGTTTTAGGGTACACCTGATCAGGTCCTGGGGATTTATCCACCTTTATGCATTTCAAGACATCCAGCACTTCCTCCTCTGTAATCTGGACATTTTGCAAGGTGTCACCATCTATTTCCCTACTGTCTCTATCTTCCATATCCTTTTCCACAGTAAATATTGATGCAAAATACTCATTTAGTATCTCCCCCATTTTCTGTGGCTCCACACATAGTCATTCTCATTATATCACATTCCTGGTCCCTGATAATCAGAAACCAGACCTAAGCACATGGGGACTCACAGAAGGCCACGCACATTGATTCCTCAGGAAAAGTCCAGGAAATCTGAGCTTCCGAGGCCAATTCCCAGCTCCCTGGGAGCAAGTCTCCAATTTAGACTTGGGACAGTTCCAATATGGGCTTACTAAATCAGGTAATATTAAAACAATGCCTAATACCTGGGTAAGTACACAAACCTGCCTGCCTCAACCACCCCTCTGACCCTGAGCAACACCCCTCTCCCCAAGAGGATCCCACCTCCAGCCTCCCCCCAGATCTGATGTGACTCGTTCCCCCCCCACTCCCATGGCCTGACAATCCATTCTGACCCATCCCACTGTGATTACCACTCCTCAGGAGATTCAAACCATAGTCTTTAATTCTTTACCCTACTCCATCCCTCAGGAAGGCTGAGGATGGAAGCGCAAACAGAGATAGAAAAATAAGTTTGCAACAACAAATGCCATCCTTTTATGCAACATTCATTCTGAAGCTTTCCGTCAAAAGCTGATCTGCGAGCATTTGTCCATGTTTAAATAAAACCAACACGAGACATTGTTTTGAGAGGAATAGAATTAATAAGTCGGGAAGTTATGTTGAACCAGCATTTGAACCTTGCTTAGACCATCCTTGGAATGCTGTACACTGCTCTGGTATCATGAAAAAGGCATTGAGAAACTGGAGAGAGTGCAAGAAATATTCACGCAAATATGTTCCAGAAATGCAAGGTTACTCTGACCAGAAAGGGGGAAAGGACTGGGTCTCTTTCACTTGATGAAAAGGCAGATGGTGGCATAACATGGGGTCATGAAATTATCAAATGTTTTGATAAAGTAAACACAGGGAGGGAGGATTAAAACTTAAAGACATCAATATAAGACAGTCACCAAGAAATCCAGTGGGGAATTCAAAAGAAAGTTCTTCATTCAATGCAGAAATTGCGACCAAGGTAAACGGTTGAGCTGAAAAAGGCACAAACATTGAAAAGAAGGCTAGGTTAACAGAGGAGAAAGAGAGAGAGAAATAGAGAAAGAGAGAGATAGGAAGGAATAGAGGGCCATGTTGATAAATCTGGATTTAGGAGGACAGAAGGGAATTCTTTCACAGAATGACTGGTTGGGCTGATTGGCCTGTTTATCAGCTATATGTTGAATGTAATGCTGTATGTTATCATACGATCCACTTTGATAGGGAGACCAAAGAGACGCAACATCAGCAATGTCATAGAGTCACAGGGATGTACAGCATGGAAACAGACCCTTCAATCTAATCTGTCCATGCCGACCAGATATCCCAACCCAATCTATTCCCACCTGCCAGCACCCGGCCCATATCCCTCCAAACCCTTCCTATTCATATACCCATCCAAATGCCTCTTAAATGTTGCAATTGTACCAGCCTCCACCACATCCTCTGGCAGCTCATTCCATACACATACCACCCTCTGTGTGAAAAGGTTGCCTCTTAGGTCCTTTTTATATCTTTCCCCTCTCACCCTAAACCTATGCCCTCAAGTTCTGGACTTGAGGGAACCCCAGGGAAAAGACTTTGTCTATTTATCCTATCCATGCACCTCATAATTTTGTAAACCTCTATAAGGTCACCCCTCAGCCTCTGACGTTTCAGGGAAAACAGCCCCAGTCTGTTCAGTCTCTCCCGATAGCTCAAATCCTCCAACCCTGGCAGCATTCCTTGTAAATCTTTTGAAAGGGGAGACATGATCAGAGAGACTTGGGGCTGTATATACGCAAAGCTTTGAAGGTGGAAATATGACCCGAGTAGGCTGTTAGTAAAAAGCATTTGAGATCCGTGGCTTTAGCAACAGAGCACAAATGAAAGGAAGCTACGCTAAATGCCTACAAATGCTTAAACCTTTGTTCATTGAGTATGCTCACTGCACTGTGCAAAAGGTTTCAGGACCTTGGAGAGGGCACAGAAGAAATTTATTCGAATGGTACTGGGGCTGTGAGACTCCAGGTATGTGCAGAGACTAGAGAAACTAAGGTTGTTCTCTTTAGAACGGGGAAGACATAGGGAAAATATGACTGGAGTTTTAAAATCATGGACGGTTTCGATAGCGTAATGCAGGTGAAATTGCTTCCAGTGGGAGGAGAATTACTGACAAGAAGGACACAGATTAAGAGGAGAGACAAAACAGTCAGCAGAAGAGGATTTTTATGAACACATAAAGCACACTGCTGGGATCTGGAATCAGATTCATCACTCAAACATTCAAAGGAGTGGCTCAGTGGTTAGCACTGCTGCCTCACAGCACCAGGGACCCAGGTTCAATTCCAGCCTCAGGTGACTGTGTGGAGTTTGCACATTCTTCCCTGTGTCTGCGTGGGTTTCCTCCAGGTGCACTGGTTTCCTCCCACAGTCCAAAGATGTGCAGGCCAGGTGAATTGGCCATGCTAAATTGCCCATAATTTTCAGGGTTGTGTAGGTTAGGTGCCGACAGGGGTAAATATAGGGTAGGGGAATGGGTCTGGGTGGGTTACTCTTCGGAGGGTCAGTGTGGACTTGTTGGGCCAAATGGCCTGTTTCCACACCTGTAGGGATTCTAAATATAAAAAACTTGAGAGTAAACAATTTACCAGACTAGAGGTAAGGCAGTATAAGTTGGATACTTCTATATGGACATTATAGGATCCATAGTCTCCCTTCTGTTCACATTCTGTGCAAAATTATGCTGCAGTCAGTTTTAACACAACGAATTTAGAGGTATTCAGCAATTGTGCAAAAACAAATACATACAATCTTGTAAAGGATAATACAGGGAACAATCACAAGGCATGTGGTGAGCAATTAATAAAGTCAGCAGTCTATAGAGCCTGGGGTTTGCTCAGAGTTAGAGGAATTGAAGTTGATCTGTTGTGTCAGGAAGAATGGTTTAACTGAATTTTGAGATCCAGTCTAATTGTGAGTCACTTGTTGACACTGTCACTGTATCATGTCACATAATCTTTGGGCATTACCACTGAATTAACCAGACGACATGACTTGCATTGCGGATTTGGTGAAAATATTACTTTATTCACTTGACCATTCGGCTGTTCATCCCGATCTGTGCACCTGTCAAAGTGGGGAAAGACTAGAGAAGTTCGGAGTGCTGTCCTTTAGAGCAGGGAAGTTCTCAGAGAAATTTAATAGAGCTATCCAAATAATGAAGTGTTTTGGTTCAGTAACAAAGGGGCAAACTGTTTCAAGTGCTTACCAGGGCACACAGATTGAAGTGACTAGCGAAAGAACAAGGGGGTGACATGAAACAACTTATTCTTGTTTAAATGCAGCAAGATTTGTAGATTAGAATTAGAAGAATTAGAATTAGAATCACTACAGTGTGGAAACAAACCCTTTGGACCAACAAGTCCATACCGACCCTCAGAAGAGTAACCCACCAAGACCCATTCCCCTTTCTTATTACTCTACATTTACCCCTGACTAATGCACCGAACCTACACATCCCTGAACACTATGGGCAACGTTAGCGTGGCCAATTCACCTATCAATCCTTGAGGAGAACACAGACATTACAGCAATGTGGGAGAAAAAAAACAGAAGAGGGAGACTAATTTGATCGTTCTTTTCATGGAACCAGCCTAAGGTTCAATGTCCTCCTTCTGTGCTTTAACTCTGCTATTTTGCTATTCTGACAGTAAGAACATTCCCAGCTGTAGATGAAACACGACCTTCAGAACTTTTCTGACCTGCTTTCGCAAAAATAATCCTCCACTGAATCAGTTGCCATAGCAACATAAATAACTTCAGCCTGGACAATCAGGACACCCAGAGTTCAGCTTTAAATAATAAGATTGTTGGCTTGACTTTGCAATTCATTCTTATCTCCATTTTGCACGTTTGGGAGCAAATTAAAATGCTATTCACTTGGTAGACTGCGGAGTACCCAAATTCTCCAAATAAGGTTAACGGTTACTTGTAAAACATACACAGGGAACTGCTTCATATATTGTTAGATCTGAGAGCAGAACTCTCACTATTGAAATTTGTCCATTTTCCAAGAGCAGCACGTTTTTGAGGACTTTCAAAATGCTTGTGTAAACATGAATAGGCCATTCAGGCCTTCAAGCCTGTCCCGTCATTCAATTAGATCTTGACTGATCTGTATCTCAATCCCATTGGCTCTGCTTTGACACATATTCTAAAAAATGCCCAAACGTATTATAAATCTGTTGATCTCTGGCATGAAAACATTGCTGCTATTTTGGGGGAGAGGAATTCAGATTTCCACGACATTTGGGTGAAAAACTGCTCCTAATTTTTCACAAAACTGGTGTGCCCCCATCTTGTTCTGAATTCTGCCACCAGAGGAAATGGTCTCCTCCCTGTTGATCTGACTGAATCCCTTCAATTCTTCAAACACCCTGATTGGATCGGCCTTTAACCATCTACATTCAGGGAAATTTTAACCTCTTCCATTCTTCACATAAGTTTACGTTTCGGGGCACAGTATGCCAATGACTGCCAGCCTCCGATGACTCCCAGCCTCAGCACAGACAGGGTAAGGGGTCCTCCCGGCCTAGCATAGTGACGCCCTACCTCCGCCCACGTGAGCTCACGGCATGGCATGGCGGCCTCTCAGCCTGGCGTGGCAGTCTTCTGGTTGTACATGGTGATTTCTCAGTCTGGTATGGTCTCACCTTGGATTCCCAGTCTCGAGGTGATTCCAGAATGATCTCCCAGCCTCAGGAACCTCCAGGTGAAGCCCAGCACAGTCTGGAGCCAAGGCCCAGTGTGGACTGGAGGTGAGGTGCCAGTATGGTCTGGGTTGGAAGACCATTGTTCTGAACTTCTATTTCTGCAATGCTGAACTTATTATTTCTGTATTTTTCTAAGATCTTGTAACTGAAGGAGCTGTAGCTAGGGACCTTTGCACCTAAGATGGTGCTATAAGTGGTGACTTATAAACTTTTTACTGTACTCATTTAGGTAGCAGGGACTCAGTGGTTAGCACTGCTGCCTCACAGCACCAGGGACCCAGGTTCAATTCCAGCTTCGGGTGACCGTGTGGAGTTTACACATTCCCCTGTGTCTGCATGAGTTTCCTCGGGGTGCTCCAGTTTCCCCCCACAATCCAAAGATGTGCAGGTTGGGTGAATTGGACAGGCTAACATTGCCCATGTCAGTGTGGACTTGTTGGGCTAAATGGCCTGTTTCCACACTGTAGGGATTCTATGACAAATGTGACAAAAAAGTTAATTCTAATTCTATTGTCCTGAAGAATCTACATTGTACCCCTTCCACAGCCAATATATCATCTCTGAAGAATGGAGCTTTAAAAAGTGTGGGAAGTATTTTAGTTGGGCCATAACCAAGACTCTGTATAACCAACTCATCATCTCCTCCTCAACAGCAATAACCATAAGAGAAACAATTTTAAAAATTGAGGCCCACATTGCAGTGGAAGACATTAAGAACATGTTCACTTCAGCAACAAGACATCAGTAAAATCCTTAATAGAAATGAGTTAGAAGTCCTAAACCTCTTGAAGAAATCCTCAAGGATCAAAGGCACTTACCCCAGGGTTGAGCTAGTTTATTTGCAAAGCCCTGTTAGCATAAGTCACCCCGAGGGAGTCAAATCAACACTAGGGAAGTGGCAGTAAGTTAGGAGCAGGCCAGTTACAGTGATATTTCAAGTGAGTGGCAAAACGAACACAAGCAACTACAGTCTAACAAACCTACTTCAGTTCCATTTAAGCTGACAGGAGCAAATGAAAACAAAATCTGTGCAACAATATCCTGCTAAAGTGCATTCAATAGCCCCCTGCCTGACTACTCCCATTCTGTGTCAAAAAGTGTGGTGTTGGAAAAGCACAGCCGGTCAGGCAGCAACCGAGGAGCAGGAGAGTCAACGTTCCAAGCATAAGCCCTTCATCAGGAAACTGCTCTTCACCCTGATGAAGAACGTATGCTCGAAACGTTGACCCTTCTGTTCCTCAGATGCTGCCTGGCCGGCTGTGCTTTTCCAGCACCACACTCTTGACTCTGATCTGCAGCCCTCACTTTCTCCCACTTCTATTCTGTGTAGAGGAAGGCAGTGCCCAAGTTAATCATGGTTAAATACTTCTTTTAAACTCATTTGTGGGATGTGGGCATCACTGGCCAAGTGCAGCATTTACTACTCATTCCTAATTACCCTTCAGAAGGCACTGCTGCGCCACCTTCTCAAACTATTATAGGTACAGCTGATTAGGGAAGGAATTCCAGGGTTTCAACCCCAACAATTGTTCCAAGTCCAAATGACGTGAGGTTTGGGGAGAATTTGCAATGGGTGGTTTCCCCAAGACTCAAACAGCCTTTACCCTCCTAGATAGCAGATGACCCATCATTAACAAGGCTGCCTTGGGCCCCAGCGGAGTGTAGCTCCCCTTTGAGAAATCACCGTTTTGTAAGTAGTTAGGAACTGTGTTAATTTGTTCATGGGGATGAAGGTGTTGCTGGTAAGGCCAGCATTTTGTAATGAGCTGCTGTATTGAACCATTGCTGTCCATGCAATGTTGGTACACCAAAATTGTTATTATGAAGGGAGTTCCAGTATGTTGACCCAATGACAGTGAAGGAACACTGATAGACTTCCAAGTCAGGATGGTGTGTGACCTGGAGGGGAACTCATGGGTGATGGGAGTTCCCATGTATCTGCTGCCCTTGTTCTGCTAGATGGTAGCGATTGCAGGTTTGGAAGATGCTGTTGAAGGAGCTGAGATGAGTTGCTGCAGTGCATCCGACAGATGGTATTGCCAATGCTGCCATCGTGCATTGGTGATGGAGGGACTGAATGTTGAAGGTGGTTAATGTGATGTCAATCACGCCAGCTTGCTGTGACTTTGATCGTATTGAGCTTCCTGAGTGTTGCTGGAGCTGCACTAATCCAGCCCCGCAGACAGTATTCCACCACGGCTTATAGTTCTGGATTGTGAGCAAGTTTGGAGAGTTGGGAGGTGAGTTACTCACCACAGAATTCACCATCTCTTGACCTGCTCTTGGAGACATGAGATCTATACAGCTGGTCCAGTTCAGCTCCTGGTCAATGGCAATCCCCAGGATGTTGATGGGAGGAGGGCGGAATTCAGTGATAGTAATACCGCTAAACATCAATGCAATATGCTTAGATGTGTTCTCCTGTTGGAGATGGTCACTGCTTGGTAAATGTGTGGCACAAGTGTTATCTACCACATATAATCAGAACATTTGAAACAGGAGCAAAAATAGACCATTTGGTCAATTGAACGGCTCCACTGTTCAATAGTGTCACAGCATCTGCTGGGGCCACCATGAAGGTCTCCTCTTCTGAAACTCATCCGTCTCTCCTGAGATGTAGTCATCCTTCAGTTAAATCCACCCTCAGTCAGCTGTCTGTCTAATGAGAGAGCAGCCTTATGTTCTTCTGGGACTATGATGCTGTAATCCAGTGTGACAAAATTAGAAATTGTGCCATATAGAGAGGTCAATTAAAAAGCATTAAAAGATGCCTGTGCCAGGGCAGCACAATAGCTCAGTGGTTAGCACTGCTGCCTCTCAGCACCAGGGACCCAGGCTCGATTCCAGCCTTGGGCGACTGTCTGTGTGGAGTTTGCACATTCATCCCG
Organism: Chiloscyllium punctatum; assembly: GCF_047496795.1. Lineage (NCBI taxonomy): Eukaryota > Metazoa > Chordata > Chondrichthyes > Orectolobiformes > Hemiscylliidae > Chiloscyllium > Chiloscyllium punctatum. Next base: position 99,305,954 of record NC_092749.1, on the reverse strand, counting down.
TGTCTGTGCGGGTTTCCTCCGGGTGCTCCGGTTTCCTTCCACAATCCAAAGATGTGCAGCTTAGGTGGATTGGCATCAGGAAATACAGAGTTACAGGGATAGGGACAGGAATATTGTCTGGGTGGGATGCTCTTCGGAGGGCTGGTGTGGACTCGATGGGCTGAATGGCCTGCTTCCACACTGTAGGCATTCTATGATTCTAACTAAATGCTGAGAGATTGCAGAGCTCTGAGGTGCACAGAAATATCCTAGTACGTTAATCACAAGAGATTAGTATTCAGTCGTAGCAGTTAATTAGGAAAGTTAATAGAATTTGATCATTTATCCAAAGGGGAATAAAGAAGAGTGGGGAGGTTATGTTTCAGTTAGACAGGGCACTGGTGAGCGCACATCTGGTGTATTGTGCATAGTATTGGTTTTATTAAATAATGTAGGATATAAATACAATTGAAGCAATTCACAGAGGTTTTACTGAACTGATAATGACAGTTTGTCTTATGAGAAAACATTAGAGAGTTCAGGCTTATACCCTCTGGAGTTTTGAAGAGTAGGAGGTGACTTGATTGAAACAAGTGAAAACCCGAGGAGTCTCAGAAGGGTGGACGTGGAGAGGATGTTGACTATGGTGGGAGAATCTGGAACTAGGGAAACGCTTTTTTAAACATTACGAGTTAAGACAGAGAGGAGGAAATCTATCTTTTCTCACTGAAGGCCATGTGTCTTTGGAACTCTCTTCCCACAAGGCAGTGGAAACAAAATCTTTGACTATTTCTAAGGCAGTGGATAAACAGATTCCTGATAAGCAAAGAGGTGAAAGGTTATTGACAGTAGGTGGGAATGCAGAATAGCCAGATCAACCATGATCTAACGAAATGGCAGAGCAGGCTCGAGAGGCCTGGTGGCATGATCCACCTTGTAATCCATACACTCATGTGTCAAAAACCCCATCTGGTTAACTAGTGCCCTTCAGGAGAAGAAATCTGCCCATGTTACCTGGTATGGTGACTCCATGCTCTCAACAATATGGCTGCCTCTGAACTACGCTCTGAACTGACCTGCCAAACCGCTCAATTGTGTCAAACCATTATGAAAAGTTGCAAGAAGAAAAGTGAATGGCTTAGCCTTCATTGACCTTGCTACTTGATTTAGTCTAACAACAGAGTACTTGTGTGAAATTTAAAGACCTCTCTTACTGAGCCATCAGACACCATCGGAAATATATCTTCAAGCCAACATGCCAGGTTCCTCCACCATTGTCAGTCCTGGCAGATCCTGTTCCACCAGGAGCGTAGACCTACTAGAGATGGCAGCCCTGTGGTATACACTCAAGGTTGAGTGGTCTTGCAAAGCCTCAACTTTGATTCACGTCCCAAAATGTCACATTGCGCTTGGTCAAACAAAAATACATTCATTTGGAGGAAGCACTGAGGGTGGCAAGGGAACAGAATGCACGCTGGGCTAGGGGTGTCAATATCTGCTTCTGGACAACCACTGCTGACCAAGTTGGTTGAGTCACAGGCTCATCAAGTCATTGAGTCACACAGCACAGAAAAAGACCCTTCAGTCCAATCAGTCCATGCTGACCATAATCCCAAACTAAACTCGTCCCACTTGCCTGCGCTTGGCCCATGTACCCCCCCCCCCAAACATTTCTTCTTCATGTATTTATCCATATGACTTCTAAACGTTATAACTGTACCCACATTATTCACTTCCTCTGGAAGTTCATTCCACATACGAACCACTCTCTGTGTAAAAGAATTGCCTCTTGTGTCTTTTTTAAATATTTCTCTCTCACTTTAAAAACATGTCCTGAAATTCCCACCCTAAGGAAAAGGCACCTGCCATTCATCTTATCTGTCCCCCTCATGATTTTATAAACCTCTCTAAGGTCACCTCTCAACCTCCTATGCTCCAGTGAAAAAGGTCCCAGCTTATCCAGCCTCTCCTTATAACTCAAACCCTCCATTCCCAGTAACATCCTGGTAAATCTCTTCCGAAACCTCTCCAACTCCATAATATCCTTCTTATAACAGGGCGACCAGAACTGGATACAGTACCCCAGAAGAGGCCTCACCAATGTCCTGTACAACTTCACCATGATGTTAAAGACATTTCTGCCAGAAGAGAGCTACAGAAGATAGTGAGAGAACCAGCACAAGGGAAAAACCTCACTGATCTACCTGTTGCAGATTAATCTGTCCTTTAAGAGCTGTTATGACCCACTTGGGAAAGTGCACTGCTTCCTGAGCCCCATCACTCCAGATGTTGCCACAAACATCAAATATTTAATCAAAGTTCGCAAAGTCTCCAGTTTGTCTGTCAGATGGAATTAGGTTAATAGAATAAACTGATCATTTTCCTCTACTTAACAAGAATTACTGTTTATTACACATGAATATGTTCCATCCACAAGTAGATAAAACTATGAATGAACAACAGTACAACTCTACTATTTTAAACCTCTATGCACGCATACAAACAATCAAAAAAACATTGGTATCATAGATGGAGGAAAAACGGTGCTGGGGAAGCAGAGTTCAATAGCACCAGTCCACATGATTGATGAGATGTCCTTTTCACTTCCCAGGATCTTCTGCTATCTAATCCCCTTTCTGGATTCTTTTGCTGCTTCACAGGAGGCACACAGCGACTAGTACTCTAATTATAAAGTCTTTTAGTTACTGGTTAAGGTTATAACTTACAGCAACTGGTGGGAGAAAACATCTGGCTTTCTTTAGGCACCAATAATTTATACTACAGAGATAAAGGCACAGAACCTGTTCCTTGATCAGTCCAGAGGCTTCTCTCCCTCTGTTTTAAATCTGTTTGCCTGCCCAGAAGCCAAACAGAGTCATCATCAGTCTGATGATGTCTTGCAATCACAAATAGTCACATCTGCAGAAACCAGTCAGCCACTTTGTTGCTGGATGAAGCCTGCTGTCTCAACACGCACAGGGCTATGCCATCTTATCTCACTTTTCCCCCTACATTTTGCAAAGCAACAGTGTGAACACAACTCACAATGAGTCATACAGTCATAGAGATGCACAGCATAGAAACAGACCCTTCAGTCCAACTTGCCCATGCCGAACAGACATCCAAACCTAATCAAGTCCCATTTGCCAGCACTTGGTCCATATCCTTCTAGACCCTTCCTATTCATGTACCCATCCAGATGCCTTTTAAAAGTTGTAATTGCACCAGCCTCCGCCACTTCCACTGGCAGCTCATTCCATACTCACACCACCCTCTGCATGAAAAGGTTGCCCCTTAGGTCCCTTTTATATCTTTCCCCTCTCACCCTGAACCTATGCCCTCTGGTTCTAGACTCTCCCACCCCAGGGAAAAGACCTTGTCTATTTACCCTATCCATGCCCCTCATGATTTTATAAACCTCTATAAAGGCTCCTCTCAGCCTCCGATGCTCCAGGGAAAACAACCCCAGCTTGTTCACCCTCTCCCAATAGCTCAAACCCTCCAACCCTGGCAACATCACAATTTTAGCAATTGCATACAGTCCTTTCCCCTTTCTTTAAATCTGCAATCGCGGATAAATAACTATTAAAAAAAGTGTTAGTTACAGTACGCACAGTCATTGTAGAAATGAAGACTGGTCTTTACAGTGAGGGCACTATCCAATGTAGTGTGTGGATATAACAGCACGCTAAATGGGATAGATTTCAAATAGATTGAGCAGCCATGAGGCACCGTGGGCCATCAGTAACCAGAAAGTCCACCACAAACTGTAAACCCCTTTACTGTCACCACCAACACAGCTGATCAACCCCATTTCAAGATGACGAGCACGATAGCAGGCCAACAGCAGCACTATCAAAAAATAAGATGCATTTGCAACTCAGGACGACTTGGAAGCCAAACAGCGGGTGCTGTATGTTATAGACAGATCAAAGCGATCCCAGAATCAACAGATAAATTTCACGCTCCATAGCTTTGTGAATAGCAATGGAAAATTAAACAGAAAATTGAGGTTCCACAAAAATCCCCGTCCTCGATGAGGGGGTGGGCGTGGAGTGGGAGTCGAGCACGCTAGAAGGCAGGGCTGCAACATTTGCAACCACCTTGAGCCAGAAATGGATGATCCATCTCAGTTTAGCCCCTGAGATCCCCAGCGTCAGTGACGGCAGTCTTCAGCAAATTTGATTCACTTCACGGGACATCCAGAAACAGCTGAGCACATTGTGTGCAATGAAGCCGTAATGCTCAACTCTTGTGCTCCAAAGCTATTTATGATCTTCCAGCCCAGCTACAATACTGCCATCTAACCAACAATATGGAAAATTGCTGACAAATGTCCCTTTCTTTAATCTAATCTGGCCAATCATCACACTATTCACCTACCCACAAACATTGGCACCATATTGAAAAGGGTAATCAATTGTGTTGACAATTGGCATGAACAACCTGCTCACCAATACTCATTGGCTCCCACCACAATTGGTTCATTCTATAGATGAGGTGACAGCTACTGCCATTAGTATCAAGGTGGTATTCATCTTAATTTGGCAAAAAGAAGACAAAAATAAACTGGTGTCAAGGGATCAAAGGGATCAAGGGAATCTCAGCATGGAATTATGCCTGAAACAAAAGCAGATGGATTAGATTACTTACAGAGTGGAAACAGGCCCTTCGGCCCAACAAGTCCACACCGCCCCGCCGAAGCGCAACCCACCCATACCCCTACATTTACCCCTTACCTAACACTACGGGCAATTTAGATTGGCCAATTCACCTGACCTGCACATCTTTGGAGTGTGGGAGGAAACCGGAGCACCCGGAGGAAACCCACGCAGACACGGGGAGAATGTGCAAACTCCACACAGACAGTCGCCTGAGGTGGGAATTGAACCCAGGTCTCTGGCGCTGTGAGGCAGCAGTGCTAACCACTGTGCCACCGTTGGAGGTCATTCAACCCAATCACAAGACACCACCACATGAGATCTTCAGGTCACTGTCTTCTGTCCAATTATCTTCAGCTCCTTCATTCATGACTTTCCTCAATTATAATATCAGAGGTAAGGTTACATAGCACAGTCTGTTCAGATCCATTAACAATACCTTAGCGAACGAAGCAATCCATGCCCAATGCAGCAAGGCCAATCAACATTCAGGCTTGCTTAAATAAGTGACAAATAGCATCCATAATACAGAAGTGACAGACAATCACCATCTCCTTGAAAAATTGATCGAAACCTCTCCTGTTGAAATTCAGGAGTGTAACAGTCAGCAACCCTCCCCAGGACCTTACCATTAAGTGTATAAGTCTTGCCCTGATTTGCCTTTCCCAAATGCAGAACCTCACGTTTGTCCAAATTAAACTCCATCTGCCACGCCTCGGCCCATTGGCCCATCTGATCAAGATCCCGTTGTACTCTGTAACCTTCTTCGCTGTCCGCTACACCTCCAATTTTGGTGTCATCTGCAAACTTACTAACTGTAACTCCTATGTCCACATCCAAATCATTTACATAAATGACAAAAAGCTGTAGATCCAGCAGCAATCCTTGTGGCACACCACTGGTCACAGTCCTCCAGTGTGAAAAGCAACCCTCCATTACCACCTTCTGTATTCAAATGGAGCATCAGAGGCTGAGGGGTGACCTTGTAGAGGTTTATAAAATCATTACGGGCATGGATAGGATAAATAGACAAGGTTTTTTTTCCTTGGGGTGGGTGAGTCCAGAACTAGAGGACAAAGATTTAAGGTCAGAGGGGAAAGATATAAAAGGGACACAGAGGGTGGTGCATGTATGGAATGAGCTGCCAGAGGAAGTGGTGGAGGCTGGTACAATTGCAACATTTAAAAGGTATCTGGATGGGTATATGAATAGGAAGGGTTTAGACGGATATGGGTCAAGTGCTGGCAAATGGGACTGGATTAGGTTAGGATATCTGGTCGGTATGGACAAGTTGAACCAAAGGGTCTGTTTCCAGGCTGTGCATCTCTATGACTCTACAACGGTCTACCATCAACAATTCTGGGTTACGTCATTTGCCTGAATTTGCAACTAGTGGTATTCCCTTCCCTCTGCCAACCCTGTTCAAGCTGATGCAAGTCATCTGTTTGGAAGGTGCTGTCCAAGGAGGCTTGGTTAGTTGCTGCAGTGCATCTTGTAGATGGTACACACTGCTGCCAATCTACATTATGGTGAAGGGAATGAATGTTGGAGATGGGGGATGAGGTGCCAGTCAAGGGGATTGATGTGGTTCTGGATTGTATTGAGTTTCTTGATCATTCTTGGAGTTGCATTCATCCAGGGAAGTGAGCAGTATTCCATCACACTCCTGACATGTGCCTTATAGATGGTAAACTGGCTTTAGGGAGTCAGGAGTTAACTTGCCACAGAATTCCCAGCCTCCTGCCTGCTCTTGTAGATACAATTTTTATGTGGCTGGTCCAGTTTAGGTTCTGTTCAATGTTAAGCCCAGGATGCGTGGTAGTCAAAGGTGAAGTTTATGGAAGTTGTTTTATTTTTTGCCTCATTTAATGAAAAACAGAATTACCAGCAAGTTTCCAAAAATGTGTGACATGAGATGACTTTAGGTTTCATTTATACAGGAAGTGGATTATATGTCAATGCAAATTACAATGGTGCACATAAATTGATTATGTTATGAGCAAAATTAAATTAAAATTATCCTTTTGTTGAACAATATATAGGTCACTCAGTGATATAATATTGTCTAATATTACTCTTCAGTGATAGAATTAGCTGACTGTACAAAGACTAGGTGATACAGATTTAAGATTTTGAGCAAGAAATGCAGGAGAACACAACCAGAAACCCTAACCACCTTACCATATATCAAAGAAGTTTCAGAAATGACAGCCAGACTACTAAGACCCCTCGGAATCCTAGTAGCACACAAACCCACCAACACTCTCAAACAAAAACTAACAAACTTAAAAGACCCAGTACAACCCATGGATAAAACCAATGCCATCTATAAAATTCCATGCAAGGACTGCCACAAACACTACGTAGCACAAACAGGAAGAAAATTAGCCACCAGGATACACGAACACCAGCTAGCCACAAAATGACACGACCCTCTCTCCCTCGTAGCCCTACACATGGATGAAAACAAAACACTATTTCGACTGGGACAACACATCTATCCTGGGACAGGCCAAGCAAAGACATGCCAGAGAATTCCTAGAGGCCTGGCACTCCAACCACAACGCCATAAACAAACACATAGATCTAGATACCATCTATCAACCCCTCAGAAAACGAACAGGAAATGACATCACTACAAACCCCAGGAACCCCACTGAGGAAAAACATATAAATAGAAAGCAGGAGACAACAGCTTCGCTTCACTTGGAGGTCGCCACTGATGATGTTACCTAGCCAGGTAATGAAATGTCTGAATATCAAACCTACAGCTCAGTGAGCAAACCTACACCCTAAATGCAGGAGACATATGAAGGTGAACTTCAGACACCATACCCAGTAATAACTGGGTGGCATGGTGGCTCAGTGGTGAGCACTCTTGCCTCACAGCCCAAAGGACCCCGGGTTCAATTCCAGCCTCGGGCGACTGTCTGTGTGAAGCATGCAGATTCTCCCTGAGTCTGCAGGGGCTTTGTTCATCTTTCACCCACAGTCCAAAGATCTGCAGGTCAGGTGGAATGGCCATGGAAAATGCAGGGATAAGGTGGGTGTTGGTGGGATGCTTCCCTCTCTGGAGGGTCAGTGCAGAGTTGAAGGGCTGAGTGGCCTCTTTCCACATCGTAGGGAGTCTATGACTTGGAACGTGCCGCCCACAAGTGGGGGCAATCAATGATGAGAAAAGGAACTTGGAGGGACACCTGATGCAAACAGGCCCACATGGAGATGGGATGGAGAGGGGGCAGTGGAACTGGATTACTCAACAGAGTGCTGGAATGCACTCGTCAGGCTGAACGGCCTCCCCCTGTGGTGTTAACATCTCTATAAGAGACAGAGTGATGTCAGTAATAGGAGTCAATGCAATGACAATACATTCTGTGACTGTCATATCGAGATGTACCGTACAGAAAGGCTGATCTTGATTTGAAAAGGACCGTTTGCAAAACAGTCAGGAATCCAGCAGTGGACTGCAAGGTCATAGAGATGTACAGCACGGAAACAGACCCTTCTGCCCAACTAGTCAATGCCGACCAGATATCCTAAACTAATCTAAATCCACTTGCCAGCACCCAGCCCATATCCCTCTAAACTCTCCCTATTCATAGACCGATACAGATGCCTTTTAAATGTTGCAATTGTACCAGCCTCCACCACTTCCTCTGGCAGCTCATTCCATACACATACCACCCTCTGCGTGAAAAGTTGCCCCTTTGTCTCTTTTATATCTTTGGGCTTGGCTTAGAAGGAATTGGTGAGGTTTTAATCATGACACAGACTGCAAAGGGACAGCAGCCACAGAACTGCAGTGTTGGTTACCAGGGAAGTAGATGTATGAAATGTTGCACAGTAACTTACTCTCAAGACACACTTCTGAGGTCTGAAAGTAACATGCTGATTTACTTACTGCAGAAAAGCAGGTTAGTTTTACTCGCAAGAGCCAGATTATAATATTATCCAAAGGTTATGCGCCTTTTTACAGACTTACTGTGGTGATCACAGCAATAGCTGATGACTTCCCACTGCATGAGTGGCATCCATCGCAACTAAATAGCAATATCTTACTTGATTTATTCCAACCATGGATAAATTGCATTTCTAGAGAGCAGGGTAGATGAGTTTCCTTGAGAGTGGGAAACCTTTGGTAGGAAAACCAACATTCTCAAATACAGCAGTGTCCAGAACTGATGCTTTTGTTTACATGTAGGTACGTCTAGTGTTGAAAAAAATAAAATGTTCAACAATCGAGTAGTCGCTGCACCATAGTGCCAATCACAGTCATTTATGCCTCTACATTTTAATCTGCTCTTCAGAGTCTAAGGTCAGGTCTGCAGTCACTGTACTGATGATGGGATTCTGACTGAGCCAGAGGAGAGATCGGCTGTACAATTGCAGCCCATTGCCATTTTATTCCTCGGAGCCGTGTGCTACAAAGCATTTGGGAACTGTTGCCCCCTACAGTCGCACCACAACTCTCGTGAAATTTCAATCAATTCCACACATCAGCCAGACAATGATCATTCTCTCGTGCTCAGCAGAGAGATATTCGCAGCAGCCGTTTTAACAACCGATCGAGTCTAGAGGAGCTATGCCTGACCTTGTGACCTCCACCAGTGTCTGAGCACACTGGAGTCATCAGTCAGTCGAGATTTAGGTACCGGGAACTCTTAGTGGTTTGATCTGCTCGGCCCAAATCCTCCATCAGGAACTGGAGACTCACCCACATGCACTCAGGAAGGTTAGATCAGGCTACAGATGCATCCTTGACGGACAGTTTTGTTTTATTTCCTTCCCTATGGCAGGTTTGGAGGCAGGGTGGGCATTTAATCAGGTGGGACAATGGCAAGTATGGACTCTGCCTCCGCTCCGATTAAGTCCAGGCAAGGAAGGCCCCTGGATAACCTACCCACTCTGCTGCTAATTGAGCTGCTTGAGTGGGCAATGAACATTGGACCAAGAGCCTCTTCTTGTAGCCACTATTTATATTCATGGGTGTTGCCATGAGGATGTGATGGCCTAGTGGCATTATCACTTGAATATTAATCCAGAAATGCTGCTGGGGACCCAGGTTTAAATCCTGCCATGGCAGATGGTGGCGTTTGATTTCAATAAGTGAGTCTAATGATCAGAATCCCTACAGTGTGGAAGCATGCCATTCGTCCACACCGACCCTCCAAAGTGCATCCCAACCAGACCCACCCAACATCTTTCCCATGGCTAATCCAACCAGCCTGCATATCCCTGAACACTGTGGGGCAATTAAGCCTGGTCAACCCACCGAACCTGCACATCTTTGGACTGTGGGAGGAAACCAGAGCACCCGGAGGAAACCCAGACAGACACGGGGAGGATGCGCAAACTCCACACGGACGAGTGCCTCAGGATGGAATCGACCTGGGTCCCTGGCGCTGTGAGGCAGCAGTGCTAACCACTGAGCGACCGCACTGCCCATCATCACCACAAAACAATTGCTGGCTGTCGGGAAAAACCCACCTAGTTCATTAATGTCCTTAAGAAAATATGCCATCCTTACCTAGTCTGGCCTACATGTGACATCCTGTGAGTGAAGAAAACAAAAATGCCCTGGACAAGATGGAGAAGGTGCAGTCCATCTGGACAGGGACACCCAAGATGCGGGCAGGGAGGGAGCTCCAGGATATGGACCCAACCACGCTGAAGGAACAATGACCTAAATACACATCAGGATGACATATAGTTTAGAAGGCAGCTTCCTGGGGAGTGATGACCCCAAGTGTCTGCAAGCCTTGTCCTTCTAGGTGGTAGTGGTCACAGATTTCGAAAATTTTGTCGGAGGAATTCCGCAGGGAATTGCTGCAGACGGTTAACTTACTCTCTTATACATGGTACACACTGATGCCATTTTACTCCAATGGTGGAGGGAGTGAGTGCTAAGGATGTTGAATGGGATGCCAATCAAGAGGACTTCTTTGTTCCTGGATAGTGTTAAGCTTCTTGCATGTTGTTGGAGCTGCACCTATCCAGGCAGCTGGAGAGTATTGCGGAGAGGCTTTGGGGAGACAGGAAGTGAAGTACTTGTCGCAAAATTCCCTGTCTCTGGCCTGCACTATCAGGTTCATGCAGCCAGCACGTATATATCATTTCAATTGGATCTTGTTAAACATTAAAGGCATGTTACAGTCTGTCTCCCACTATCCAAAAGTAGAGTATGGCGTATGGCGTGAAGAAGCAATTACCATTAATTTTTTGGGGAAAAATGTTTGAGCGTTCCCAGACCCAAAAATAACCTGTCAAATCAAACCAAATACCACACAAAACCTAAACTAACACTAACATATAGTAAAGACCATCAGAGGTTGGGGTGGTGGGAGGTACAGGAGACTGGAGTGTAGGAGAGAGAGGGAGAGGGTCACCTATTAACATCTCATTGTTGTCTGAACCCATCAGGGCAGGCAGGTCACTAACGTCTTCACTTGCTTCTATGTCTGCCTGCCTTGATGTCAAAGGTCAAGGTCTGTCGTTCAGACACAGTTCAAAACTATGGCGGCTTGACGTCGAGTGTAGTTCCCGGGAAGGCACTTGGCGGCGCCATTCTCACTGTGTGCACTTTTTCGTAAAAGCGAAAATCCTCTTTCGGTTAACGAAAACAGATTCTTTCGTAAAAGCAAATTGCTGTAAAGCGAACGTTCAAAAAGCAGGGGGTACCTGTATCCTGCCTTCGATACATCGAGACCATAGACTATGCCGATGCTTTCATGTTCTGTCTCTCACCTTGCTATGACCGTTAGCCCTGTACTACTGCTCTAACTGAAAAGGCCTAGTCAGCACAGACCAGAGTTTGAAATATCCCAATCTGTCGAGTTATATCCCACACTACAGAATGCATTTACCCATTGATGGAGTGCTTCTGGTTAGTATTGACATGCATGACATGCAAATTGACAAAGATGTAATTATAACAGAATAGCTTTTGCCCAGAAACGGTAATTTGACTTTTTGAAATAGGCACAGAATCTTGCAAGGCAGCTCCAAGAAGTCATGTGACAGATTGCTGCCTGACTACAGCTAAAGAGCAGACAGATTGATGTGCTTTCTTTGCAACAATCCCAAAGAAAGACATTTAGATTAGATTACTTACAGTGTGGAAACAGGCCTTTCGGCCCAACAAGTCCACACCGCCCCGCCGAAGCGCAACCCACCCAGACCCCTACATCTACCCCTTACCTAACACTACAGGCAATTTAGCATGGCCAATTCACCTAACCTGCACATCTTTGGACTGTGGGAGGAAACCAGAGCACCCGGAGGAAACCCACGCTGACACGGGGAGAATGTGCAAACTCCACACAGACAGTTGCCTGAGGCGGGAATTGAACCCAGGTCTCTGGCGCTGTGAGGCAGCAGTGCTAACCACTGTGCCACCGTGCCACCTCAAGAAGTCAATTTAGAATTTAGAAGTCAATCAATCCTGAGACAGTGTTACAGATCCTTCCAATGGTGTGAGAATTCTAAATGCCAGAGAAGGCTGGAAGGAAACCACAGGAAATTCAGCCTAATTGACATTGACTTGTTCAACAGTGATATATCCAAGTTAACTTAGGAGCCACTTTGCTTTAGGTATGGTAAAATAGACTCTGAGATGCCATTTTGCCAGAATTCCAACAGAGAGGCACCATCAGGAAGAGAGGGTTCTCAACAGGGATACCACCTAAAGGGTTGATTGCTGAGCTAGGCTTCAATCTGTAGAACTAAAATAAAGAAGCCGTCACTTCCTCCCAGACCCGGCTCTTGTCCGGCCATCTGTACAAGCTATTCCCCTACAGAATCCATCACAGCTGCTGAATTCTGATTTCAGGTTTACTTTGGAATGAATATCTTCAAGGTGGTCACACATCTGCAGTGAGACAGACTATCCTTGGTGTCATCTTTATTAGCCTCTTTTACCAATAAATACTTTTAATCCTTGTGTATGTACATTTTAGCTAACAATTATCACTTTTAATTGAATAACTATAGGAAGGATATTATTAAATTGGAGAAGGTTCAGAAAAGATTTACTGGGACATTACTGGCAATGGAGGGTCTGAGTTATAAAAATAGGCTGGGAGTTGTTTTTTCCCTGGAGTCTGGGAGGTTGAGGGATAACCTTAGAGAGGTTGATAAAATCATCAGGGGCATAGATAAGGTGAATAGCAGGTGTCTTTTCCCTAGGGTGGGGGAGTCTAAAACTAGGGGGCATACTTTTAAGGTGAGAAGAGTAAGTTTTAAAAAGCACATAAGAGGCAACTTTTTTGGCACACAGGGTGGTTCGTGTATTGAATCAACTGCCAGAGGAAATGGTGGATGTGGGTACAGTTACAACATCTAAAAGACATGTTGGTCAATAGGAAAGATTTGGAGAAATGTGGGCCCAATGCAGGCAAGTGGAACTAGTTTCATTTGGGAATATGGTTGGTGTGGACTAGTTGGACCAAGGGGACTGTTTCCATGCTGTGTGACTCTATGACTTAACAGCAGTAGTTTTGCAATTAGCAACCCTCTGACTTTGCTTCCTGCTGTTTATTTTTAAATTTGAACACTCAAAAGAACCAAAAAGCAATATAGATTTGCAGGTCAGTCTGTATCTGCAGATAAACCTGTTTTGGTTTTGATACAAAGCTAAATAAACATTTCTAATGCGAGTCTGACTCCTTTCAATGGTTGAGAGAAGAGGAATTGGGGAGTTATTAGCAAAGCAAAAAGTCAAAGGGACATCTCCTCTTAGAAATAAGAAGGAAGCAATGGACAGTCATTTAAAAACTTACTATTTGCAAAATTTGTGCAAAGACCCTCAAAGCTGATTTTAAAATCTGAGGCAAAATCGCAATAAAGTCTTCTTTGAATCAATAGCTTTACAAAAGCGTAATTAAAAGCTTCAGTCAATACCAGGACCAAGATGAATTGCTTTCTGACCAAAGACACTAATTTCTTTGCAACTGAAGAGTTGTTCATACAGTCAGGGTGATGCAATGTAGAAGTGCTAAGATTACACTGGGACTTGATGAAATTATGACCCATTGAACCAAAATGAAGAATCCCAACAAGACAAATTCATAATTAAGAAGGTACATTTTAATTCAGAAGATGGAACATTGCTATATAGAACAAAACGTTCTATGTTCTTGCATTCTAAATCATCAATGTCTGTCCTCTTCCCACAGTTGAGCAACTCTAATATTTTTCCAATGAGTAACACCTCTTCTCCTGTTCCTTAACTCTGACAAATTGATATAGCTTTTTCGCCATCTCCTGAACCATCTTTGTAATTTCAAGTTCCTTATCTTTATTCCTGTTCTCCTTGCAGCCTCCGTGATCACCGCCCAGACAACCGCCTCCATGATCGCCACAACACATTTTCAGCTCTGATCTCCAGCATCCGCAGTCCTCACTTTCTCCTCCTATCAGGTTGAGCTAAAACCTCTTCTTCAGCAATAGCTACTCCGACAGTAAAAGGTAATGGGCCTAGCCCTTTCGACACAAAACCCCATCCCCATTATAAACTGCTATGATTCCAGTTGATGCTATGACAGGTCAAGTCAGTTTCCTGTCTGAAACTTGGCTTGATAGATCATATTTTATTTGTTTCATTTAAACAATGTTACTGATTTGGTTTTAACAATAAAACTAAAGCTGCCAAGCAAAAGATGTGAAAATAAAATAGAACAGACCAATCTATGGATATACAGCACAATAGAGTCATAGAGAAAATCTTTTCTGAACCCTTTTCTTAAATGTTTTTAAACACACAGTAAAATAGAATCCTATTAATCCGAAAACATTCCCTTACAGATCTGAAAATCATTCCCTTAAGTTCTCAGAAACATCCCTCACACCAGATTTAAAAATATTTCATTAATCTTAATAGATTTAACTATGGCTGCATCTCCAAGTCTTAAAAATCTGATTACTTCTTCCTGGAGCTATCACATACCTGAGCTTAAATGCATTCAGCTTCAAATAATCTCTTCAGGCTTTTATCCAAACACATCTCGACTCAAACTTTTAGTAATTCCTGACCCTAAGGTAACCTATTCTTAACAAATCTAACTATCCTGTCCCATTCTCAGGCACATATCTTAAGTTATCTACCTTCATCCAAGAACCTCTTAGAACTGCCTAAAAAGGAAAGATCTAATTCTCAAAGTTTCCCCTTAAAAAAAAATCCAAAACTTACTAACATACCTTGATGCACAAATGCTTACCTTGTTAATTGTAAAAACCTGGAATGTACACAAAATCCCATTAGTTCTGACAACTAGCTCTCACAAACTATTTTAAAAGTATCACTTAACATCATAGAAATACTTGGAAGTTAATTATTAACTTTAAATACACAGAAAAACCCATATGGCACTAATTAAAATTTCAAAAATCCAGAATTAAAATAAATGACAATAAAAATGCACATAAATCACAGAGCCTACATTATAATTACTGCTGCCCCATGACTGCTTCCAGCGTTCTGAAATCTGAAGCTTTAAGTCAGCACAAATTTTTTAAAAATTTATTCATGTGAGCTAAGCATCACTGGCTGGGCCAGCATTTATTGTCTATTTCTAGTTGTTCTTGAGAAGGTGGTGGCTTTCTGGAACTGTCCATTTTGCGTTTACAGACCCACCATTTCGGAAGGAGGCGCGTTGCCTGCATTTGCTGATCAGTGTCCTGATGAAGGGCTCCTGCCCCTCGGATGCTGCCTGACCTGCTGTGCTTTTCCAGCACCACTCTAATCTTGACTCTAATCTCCAGCATCTGCAGTCCTCACTTTCTGGAGCCTAGACTGTATTTCCCAGTATAAATGAAATACTTGTCTCCGTCTACAAAGCTGCATCGCTGCCTATATTACAGATGCGAGCTGGCTAAATTTAAACAGTATTTTCTTTTGTCAGTTCTGCAACTGCAAAGGACAGATTTAATAATAAAATGTCTTCAGTTTTCCTTTATTATAACAGCTGACGGCTACCAATTGCAATTCATTAGAGACATGGTTCAGCCTCAGTAATGACAGGAGCAGAAGTTACGGTAAATATTTACCACTTGTAAAACATACTTCTATTAATGAGGTTGAGAAATGCAACAGTGATAATGGGAGTGTTTCAGAACTGTTTGTGGGATTTACGATTCAGTTGTTTAAAAATCTATGCATGGATTAGAAACTGAGGGGCATGGCATAGACAAAATGTTGTATTCATATAGCATCTTACACATCCTCAGGATATTCCAAAATGTTTTACAACAACAACCTATATTTATACAGTACCTTTAATGTAGTCAAACATCCCGTACATCCAATGGCAGCATGAAACCAAATACAAAATCAAGCCACTTAAGGAGATATTAATTAGAGTCATAGAGATGTACAGCATGGAAACAGACCCTTCGGTCCAACCCGTCCATGCCGACCAGATATCCCAACCCAATCTAGTCCCACCTGCCAGCACCCGGCCCATATCCCTCCCAACCCTTCCTATTCAGATACCCGTCCAAATGCCTCTTAATTGTTGCAATTGTACCAGCCTCCACCACTTCCTCTGGCAGCTCATTCCATACACGTACCACCCTCTGCGTGAAAATGTTGCTCCTTAGGTCTGTTTTATACCTTTCCTCTCTCACCCTAAACCTATGCCCTTGGTGGGAAGGAATTCCAGATCGTGAGCCCTAGGCAACTGAAAGTTTGGGGACAATGTGCAGTGATTACAAGTGGGGAGTTCCAGAGCTCTGAACTAGATGAGCTCGAGAGAGTTAGGAACATCAGAACTAGGAGCAGGAGTAGGCCATCTGGCCCCTCAAGCCTGCTCCGCCATTCAATAAGATCATGGCTAATCTCTTCATGGACTCAGTTCCACTTACCCACCCTCTCACCTTTAACCTTTAATTCCTTAATGGTTCAAAAATCTGTCTATCTTTGATTAGATTAGACTCCCTACAGTATGGAAACAGGCCCATCGGCCCAACAAATCCACACTGGCCCTCCAAAGAGTAACCCTTGACTAATGCACAGAATACTATGGCCAATTCATCAGACCTGCATATCTTTGGACTGTGGGAGGAAACCAGAGCACCCAGAGGAAACCCACGCAGATACGGGGAGAACGTGCAAACTCCACACAGACAGTCACCCAAGGCAGGAATTGAACCCAGGTCCCAGGTGCTGTGAGGCAGCAGTGCTATCAACCGAGCCACCGTGCCAACTAATTTGCCTTAAAAACATTCAACGAGGCAGCCTCAACTGTTTCACTGGGCAGGGAGTTCCATAGATTCACAACCCTTTGGGTGAAGAAGTTCTTCCTCAACTCAGTCCTAAATCTGCTTCCCCATATTTTGAGGCTATGCCCCCAGTTCTAGTTTCACCCACCAGGGGAAACAATGTCCCTGCTTCAATCTTATCTACTCTCTTCATAATTTTATCTGTTTCTATAAACCACCCCTGCCCCCCCCCCCACCCCACCTATTCTCTTAAATTCCAACAGTTGTGGGGCTGGAGGAGATAGGGAGGTGTGATGCTATGACAGGATTTGGAAACAAGGGCAAGAATGATAAAACCAGGCTGATGCTTAATCGGGAGCTAATGTAGGTTAGTGGGCAGAGGGGTGATCGGTGCATGGGACACAGAGTTAGGACATGGACTATAGGGAGTGCAGGTTTACAGAGCAAACTCACGCAGACACGGGGAGAACATGCAAACTCCACACAGACAGTCGCCCAAGGCTGGAATCGAACTCAGGTCTCGGGTGCTATGAGGAAGCAGTGCTAACCACTGAGCATCATGCTGCCCCAAACAACATGGTTTTATGTTTGAGGCACTAGGGTGGGGAGTTTAACACTGAACCTTCGTTCTCAGGTGGGCATGCTACCAGATGAACCCCGAGTGACACTGAAAAGCATGAAGATATGGCACTATGACAACAGAAAGGTTTTCTTTTTGTCCTGTGTTGCACACACGTACTTCCTAACCTGTGAAAAAGCTCTCACTTGTTGCATTGCTTCAGCTTTCAGCTTCTTTCATGGCCTGACTTTCTTCATTATTTGTTATTTTAAAATAGGACAATGTTTAACCAGGAACCAGTGACAAGAGGGGTGAAGGGCGAATGGGACTGAGTGCAAGTTAGACGTGGAAAGAAAGTGCTTTAGGACTCATGTTTAGGGAAGGCAAAATGGGGAAGAGCAGCTGGGAAATGGAGCAATGGAAGTAGGAGTAGTAGGCCATTCAACCTGCTCTGTCAGTCCACTAGATCAGGGTTGATCTTCCATCTCAATGCTATTTTCCCACACATTTCCCCATGTCCCTTGATGCCTTTAATATCTAGTATCAATCTCAGTCTTGAAATACTCAATGACTGAACGTCCATAGCCCTCTGGGATCGAGAATTCCAAACAGTTACCTTTCATTCCTCATCCTCCCCACCCCCTGCCAGTGAAGAAATTCCTCCTTATCTCAGTCCTAGGTGACCTATTCGTTATTCCCAGTATATATCCCCAACCCATCCCAGTAACAGGAAACATTTGCGATTTTGGAGAAGATTTATAGCTCAGGTTGTGGATCAGGTTGTAAGTTTGCTCGCTGAGCTGGTAGATTCGTTTTCAGACGTTTCGGCACCATGCTGTGTAACATCATCAGTGAGCCTCCGATGAAGCGCTGGTGTTCCATCCCACTTTCTATTTATGTGTCTTGGTCTGTTGAGGTTGGTGTTATAATTTCCGGTTCTGTTTCTGAGAGGTTGGTAAATGGGGTCCAAATTGATATGTTTGCTAATGGAGATCCTGTGTGAATTCCCGTGCATGTCTTTGTTTAGCGTGTCCCAGGATGGACATATTGTCCCAGTCGAACTGGTATCCCCCTTCATCTGTGTGTAAGGATGCTAGTGATATCACCTACCACAACAGACCAAGCCACATAAATAGCAAGTGGGACAGAACACCAACACTCGTCAGAGTCTCACTGATGATGTTACCTAGCATGGTGATGAAATGTCTGAGAACAAATCTACCAGCTCAGTACAACCTAACAGGGAAAATCTTCAGAACTCCTTCCCACAAGAGAGATAGATTGTTGAATCAAGGGTTACAGAGAAAGGGCAGGAGAGCTGACATGAGGAACGTTGGATCAGCCATGGTCCTATTGAATGGCAGAACAGGCTTCAGGGCTGGATCGCCTACTCCTGTTCCTATTTCTTATGGTCTTTCCTGCATCTACCATGTCAGGTCAGTGTTCAGAATTTTGTAACCGGCAAAAAAAAATCATCTCTCATTCTTCCAAACTCTCGAAAATATCAGCTCAATCTCTGCTCATAAGACAGTCCTAGGGTTCGGTTACCTTGTAATGGAGCAGACAATTCTAGAGATAACAATGACACAACAGCGAGGATTTTCCCAGCTATTGTGGACACAGAGATCTGCAGCTCAGGGAGAGCTCCTCTGGCCCATCAAGTCTGTGCAGACATGACCATTTTATTTCCTTCTACAGTGTTACATGCTTGGTCCGTGAGATCCACTTCACCGTGACATCCTGCACCATTAGGGGAGATGACTCTGATGTGCAGGTAGATGGTTCAAGAATCGAAACTGATGTGTGTTCATCAACACAACTGAAACTCCACTCACACACCAACAGCTGGCCAGCAGTACGGCAGTCACAGACTGACTCACCTTGTCAACAAACACTGGCTATTATTGTACGTTCACAGGTTCGTGGAGTCCAAGCTGATGTGGAAATGTTTTATTTATGGCATTAAGCACAAGTGAAACCTCCACTGAGCAGGGCAGGCTATGCAATTCAGAGAGATTGTAGCTCCTCTGTGAGCTCACTGAACTGCCCGCAGCTCCCCAAATTTCCCAATTTTCATAAAACCTTGAAAATGGAACAACACTGAACACTGGGCATCTAGACTCAGCGCCTGCTGGTAGTCCAAGCTGCAATTATTTAATTCTACAGTCTACTGCATACAGCAGTACAGATGTGGGTTTTCCACAATTAATTCAGATATTAAATACAATTTTCTGAGTTAAGTGCTTACAAATACACCAAGATCATTATGTCCTGAGACAACATTAATAAATATTACAGACTAGACATACAGTACCACTTTTCCAATATATATACTGGCTCATTCAAGGGTTGTAGGCACTTGGAAGAATATTAAATACAGCAGCCTCAACTCAGGTTGGGGGTATGTAGTACAGGATTGCATTTCCTAATGCCACCGATCTTTATGTAATAAAAGTGTATCACATGAACCGATTGAATTAAGATCTCGTTCCCAAGAGGCTTTAGAACTTCTTTCCTGAAACATTTCCCAATCCAAATTTCACAACGCCCCTCTGAAATGTCTGACACTGAAAATGAACAGACCAACAAAGGGCTAGCACAGGTAAGACCTGCTGAATGGCCTCCTTCTTTGCTTGGTCATAAAATCATAGGGCACTGAAACAGGCCCTTCACTCCAACTCATCCATTCTGACCAGGTTTCCAAAATTAAACTAGTCCCAATTGCCCACACTTAGTCCATATCCCTCTAAACGCTTCCTATTCATGTACCCATCCAGATGCCTTTTAAATGTAGTAATTGTACCACTTCCTCTGGCAGCTCATTCCATATATACCTTCACCAATATATGCACTACTCTCTGTGTGAAAACGTTGCCCCTCAGGTCCCTTTTAAATCTTTCCCCTCTCACCTTAAACAGATGCCCTTTCGTTTTGAATCCCCCTATACCAGGGAAAAAGACCTTTGCTATTCATCTTATCCATGCCCCTCATGATTTTGAACACTTCTATAAGGTCACCCATCAACCTCCTACACTCCAGTGAAAAAAAATCCCCAGCCTGTCCAGCCTCTTCCTATAACTCAAACCCTCCAATCCTGGCAACATCCTTGTAAATTGTTTCTGCGCTCTCTCCAATGCTGTCATTGACATCACTTCCCAAATTCCAGGAAAGATTGAACACTGTTGAAACATTTTCAACTTGCATGCATCAGGTCTGAATCACAAGAATCCTGCCACCATTTTTTCAACCCAACAAAGGCTTGGGGGACTGCATTCACCACACCAATGTCTTGGCCAATAAGAATTGACTGGCCTGGTTTGAATTTAAATAGGAGCTTTGCTGTATCCTCCACAGCAATACCTTTACCAATCTGAGTCCACTTCCTTATCATGCAATATAAATTACTGTTCTCTTTGAGATTTGGTATTCTTGCAATTCTGTCCTGTTGATCACAAGATGAAAGGGCTGAAAACATGTCTCCTTTTACAACAATAGATCTGTAAGTACTCAGTGACTATTAATCAAGATGATTAAATGAGTTCAAAATTTCCTTTTAGCACATTGGACGTAAAAATATCTGATAATAACAAGAACTTGGCCAGCACTGCTGCCTCACAGTGCCAGAGACCCGGATTCGATTCCAGCCTCGGGAAACTGTCTGTGTGGAGTTTGCATGTTTTCCCCATCCCTACGTGGATTTCCTCCCACAATCCAAAGATGTGCAGCTTAGGTGAATCGGCCATGCAAATTTGCCCGCAGTATTCAGGGATGTGTAAGTTAGGTACAGTAGTCAGCAGTAAATGTAGAGTAATAGAGTAGGGGAATGGGTCTGGGAGGGTTACTCTTCGGGGGGGGTCAGTGTGGACTCGTTGGGCCAAATAGTCTGTTTTTACAGTGTAGGGATTCTATGATGATTCTATGAACTTGCACCTCCAAATACAACAACAGGAATCGGGGTGGGGGGGGGTTAATAGAATTCGAAACAATATAAAATGGACCTGTCATAGAATCCCCCACAATGAACAAAGGGACCATTCACTTCATCAAGTGTATACCTGACCCTCTGAAGAGCATCACATTCAGAAATAGACACCAACCCTATCCCTATAAGGCCACATTTATCATGGCTAATCCACCTAGCCTGCGAATCGCTGGACACGACAGGACAACTTAGCACAGCTACTCCAGCTAACCCACATATCTTTGTGACTACATCCCATGCAGGGAGAATGTGCAAACCCCACATGTATAGCTGCTTGAGGCTGGGATCGAACCTGGGTCCCTGGCACTGTGAGGCAGCAGTGCTAACCACTGAGCCACCATGTCATCCATACAAAAGCAGGCATAGGGTGGTGGCACAGTTTCTTTTCCTGTTGCATTTTGCCCAAAACAATCATCACACAGACTTCAACTCCCCTAAATAATGAGTGATTAGTCATCATACGTGAGGCATGACAATGGACACATTCACTGTGTCCCTACCAGTTAGTTGAGATTTTTACATAGCCTGATATGTGCTTATGGCTGAAAAATCTCCTTGTTTGTCTTAATGACAGTTAGATGTCGGTCTGGTGAAGATGCCAGGCTGTGGGTTCAACCCTTGAACTGGCTGTGGTAGCTCATGGAAAACTGAGTCCTTACCTTATCCTGTGTTTGATGCAGAGTGGCATTCCTCAACCTATAAAAGGACATGTTGTTGTCTACGCTGGTGAACTATGACTCGTGACCTTGCTCAGATGTTAGCTTCAGAGAATCTGTCTCACTTCAGGACAACATATTGGGTTTGCATTAATTGCTGCTCACCATGTGCAGTTGTGAACAGTTAGGGGATGGAATGCACTGACTGGGATGGCCATGGAGGCAGGTTCAATTGAAGCACGCGGAATGGCCATTGGAACAGAAACATGTGCATGTATATGAGGGACAGGCAGGAGAGTGGCACTACATCCATTGCCACACTTGGAAAGCTAGTGCTAAGATGATGGGCGGAATGGCGTCCTGTGCTCTATCAATTCTCTGATTCTGCGAGGGTGATTTTTCTTTTAATTTTACTAAAACAAATTGGCAGATCTGCTGAGAATTGTTCAAAGTGATGTTGCAAGATGTGCTGTATTATAAGGGCAGGAATATAGGGACAGTAGGCAATTCAGCATATCAAGTCTGCCCCATATGATCATGGCTGATTGAATGCTTCAATCCTGTTTGTCCACATCATTCCCACAAGCTTGTATGCTATTGGGAATCAGAAATCTAATGATTCCTACCTTAAACATACTCAAAGACTGTGCTTCCGCAGCCCACTGTGCAAGGAGAACTGCAAACATTCACAAACCCTCTGAGTAAAAAACCTTTCTCCTCACCGCTCTCAAGAAAGGGTCATCTAGAAGCTTAAGATGCATGGGGTCCATGGTACTTAGTCTCATGGATTCAGAACTGGCTTGCCCATAGAAGACAGAGGGTAGTGGTAGAAGAGTGTTTCTCTGGCTGGAAGGATTCTTCAGGGATCCATACTAGGACTTCTGCTGTTTGTGAATTACCTAAATGGCTTAGATGAAAACGTAGAAGGGTGGGTTAGTAAGTTTGCAGACGATACAGAGGTCGGTGGAGTTGTGAATTGGGTAGAAGGTTGTCAAAGGATACAGTGGGATATAGCTCAGTTGCAGATATGGAGGAGAAATGGCAGATGGAGTTTGATCCGGCTAAGTGTGAAGTGGAGAGTTGGAGGCTGAGGGATGACAGAGGTTTACACAACCATGAGGGTCATGGATAGGTTAAAGAGACAAGATCTTTTTCCTGGGGTGGGGGAGTCCAGTGCGAGACTGCATAGGTTCAAAGTGCAACTTTTCATGCAGAGTGTGGTGCCTCTTTGCAATCAGCTGCAAGAAGAAGTGGTGGAGGCTGATACAATTAAAGCATTTAAAAGGCAACTTGTCCATGCCAACCAGATATCCTAAAGTAATCTAGTCCCATTTGCCAGCACTTAGCCCATATCCCTCTCAACCTTTCCTATTCATATACCCATCCAGATATCTTTTAATGCTGTAATTGTATGACTCTATGCTGTACTTTGAGAAATCAAATGTTAAGGAAAAATATACAGTTAATGGCAGGAGCCTGAACAGCATTGACGTACAGACGGATCTTGAGGTTCAAGTCCATAGCTCCCTGAAAGTGGCCACACAAGTGGATAGGGTGGGGAAGAAGGAGTACGGCATGCTTGCCTTTATTGGTCAGGGAACTAAGTACAAGAGTCTGGATGTCATGTTGCAGTATTATAAGACTTTGCTTAGGGCACATTTAGAGTATTGCATTCACCACATTACAAGGAGGATGTGGAGCCTTTGGAGAGGGTGCAGAAGAGGTTTACCAGGATGCAGCCTGGATTAGAGGCTATGAGCAATAAGGGAAAGCTAGAAAAACTCAAGTTGTTTTCTCCGGAACAGCAGAGGCTGAGGGGAGAATGAGAGAAGTCTATAAAATTATGAGATGCGTAGATAAGGTTCAAAGTCAGAATCCATTTCCCAGAGTTGAACTATCTAATACTAGGGGGCACTGATTTAAGGTTAAAGGGGGAAAGTTCAAAGGAGATGTGAGGGGCGAGTGTTTTACACAGAGAGTGGTAGGAGCCTGGAATATGCTGCCAGAGTGGTGGTTGTGCGGGAAGATACAATAGGGGCATTTAAAGGACTTTTAGATAAGGACATGAATATGTAAGAGATGGAGGGATATGGACCGGGTCAGGCAGACGGGATTTGATTAATTTGGTGTCATGTTCAGCACAACATCGAGGACCGAATGGCCTGCTCCTGTGCTGTGATGTTCTATGTTCTATATTTATTAGACGGCACTGCATTACAATAATCTGAGGAAGGTTTATATCTCAATAAATCTTTTGCCAATTGCATTGAGGACTTATGTCAGCTGCTAAAATGATGAAGTATTGAATTTAGCCAGACCCCTTTTTAAGCTCAGATGCTATGTGTCAGGAGACTACACATTCCAAGATTAATCATAAATTAATTGCTGCAGCAAAGGGTGGTCTTGTTGCTTGAATGATTGCTGCTGGCAAATGCTATCTTCGATCCCCGTGGAAATTCAAAGGGAGGTAGGTCAGTACAGACCAACCACAAACGACAGGCTTTCTTTCATTTTTTTTACTTACGCAAAGCTGCCATCTGTTTCTCAGCCTCACGGGCCAATGAGAGGTTACCAGGTTACGAATGTAATTATTGATCCAATCAGGATGTCACATAGGGTTTGCAAATCAAAAGTAACACCTCCAAATGTGACAGTTTACAGGATGCAAGGTGACAGGTTGATTTGGATGGGAATGGATGCTGCATTTAGAAAAGGGAGAATGGTCTCACGTCACTTTTGAAAGAATTTGAAAGCAAGTTTTTTTTAAAAAGGGTTCGGCCCACAGACAGAAAGCACTTAGTTTCCCCAGAGTTTTCTGGGAAACAAACTTTCGTTATCCACTGCAGTTAGATAATTAGATAGATACTGTAAACAGATAGGGTACAGCTCATAAGATTGAAGGTTGACTGTCTGAAATAGAATTGTAGAATGGCTGAAGTACAGAACAAGGAAATTCAGCCTGTCTTGTACATACCAGCTCTCAGTAGCAGTAATTCACTGTGAACCATAGTGTGCATGTTTATACACCCTAGGCTAATGCCCCATGACATGATTGACCAGCCAGCCCATGTAACGCAATGACAGACAGCCTGGTTTTAAATAGAATTGCAAAGTTAAGGGTATTGATTTTATGAGGACAGCTTGATTGAGATTGGAGAGCTACGTGTTCGATCCATCTCTGAAGATGGAAAAAATCGTTTGCACCTGAAATGCTGGCTGCGCTTACTAATGTTATGAACATTCCTGGTTAAGTAATTTTCAGAACAACAACATTAAACAAGGGGAGGTGACGACCTAATGGTACTAGAAAAACTGTTAATATAGAGACTCAGGTGATGTTCCGGAGACCTGGGTTCAACTCCCAAAATGGCAGACAGTGGAATTTGAATGCAATAGAAATCTGGAATTAAAGATGACCGTGAGTTGATTGTTGGGAAAACCCCATCTGGTTCATCGATGTCCCTGTAGGGAAGGAAACTGCCATCCTTATCCAGTCTGGTCTCCATGTGACTCCAGACCCACAGCAAAGTGGCTGACTCTTAACTGCCCTCTGGGCAACAAAAGCTGACCTAGCTAGAGGCATCCACAAGCCATGAATGAATTTTAAAAACTATAATTTTCTACAAATTGCCTCTGCAAATGATCAATTCTACATTTGCATTGTACTGTTCCATTCTCAGATAGGAACACTGAACATTTTGTTTCTCAGTGAGAAGGAGATTCCCAATTTATCATTGTCAGACTACTTTTGAGAATTTAAATATTTATCTTATTGGCAAAGAAGATAATCAGATAGAAGATATCAACAACTTTACAGTTACAGTTACAAGGAGTGTTAAGTGAATCGTTTTCAGAGAAAGAATGAGGAAAGCCAATACAATTCCAAACAGTGTGAAGGAGCAGAGAGACTTGGAGGTCAGAGAGCTGTACAGCATGGAAGCAGACCCTTCGATCCAACTCGTCCATCCCAACCAGATATCCTAAATAAATCTAGTCCCTTTTTTTAATTCATTCACACGATGAGGGCAACACTGGCTAGACCAGCATTTATTGCCCATCCCTAATTGCCCAGAGAGTAGTTAAGAGTCAACCACATCGCTGTGGGTCTGGAATCACATGTAGGCCGACCAGGTAAGATTGGCAGTTTCCTTCCGTAAAGGGCATTAGTGAACCAGATAGGCTTTTCCCAACAATCAATTCATGGTCACCATTAGACTCTTAACTCCAGATTTTGGTTTAAGTTCAAATTCCACATCTGCCGTGGCCGGATTCAAACCTGGGTCCGTGGATTATTACCTAGGTCTCTGGATTAACTTTGTAGTGATAACACTACTAGGACCCTGCCACCCGAAATTTGGCACATATCCCTCTAAACCCTTCCCTATTCACGTACCCATCCAAATGCATTTTAAATGTTGTAATTGTACCAGCCGCCACCACTTTCTCTGGCAGCTCATTCCATACACACACCACCCTCTGCATGTACAAGTTGCCCCTTAGGTCCCTTTTAAATCCTTCCCATGTCACCTTAAACCTATGCCCTTTAGTTTTGGACTCCGCCAACCTGGGGAAAAGACCTTGGCTATTCACCCTATCCATGCTCTCATGCTGGTATGAACCTCTCTAAGGTCACCCCTCAGCCTCCAACAATCAGGGGGAAACAGCCCCCGCCTATTTAACCTGTCCCTGTCGCTCAAAGCCTCCAATCCTGGCAACATTCTTGGAAATCTTTTCTGACCTTTTCAAGTTTAACAACGTCTTTCTTGCAGCAGAGAGACCAGAATTAAATGCAGGTAAACATGTACAAATCACTGGAGAGCTTGGGGAGTGTGGATAATAACAAAGACACAATCCTGCAATTTATCAATAGGGCACAAGATAGGATAACTGGAACTCATAGAGTCCCTCCTTCAGAACTGCACCCAACACATTAACTCTGACTTCTCTCCACAGATGCTGCCAGACCTGCTGAGATTTTCCAGCAATTTCCATTGTTGTTTCAGATTTCTAGCATCCATACTTCTTTGTATCGAAGAATCGTAGAATTCCTACAGTGTGGAAACGGGTCCTTCGGCCCAACAAATCCACACCGAGCATCCAAAGAGTAACCCACCCTAATATCCTATATTTACCCCTGACTAATGCACCTAACCTACACATCCCTGAACTTCATGGGGCAATTTAGCATGGCCAATCCACCCTACCCTACACATCCCTGAACATCATGGGGCAATTTAGCATGGCCAATCCACCCTAACCTACACATCCCTGAACATCATGGGGCAATTTAGCATGGCCAATCCACCCTACCCTACACATCCCTGAACACTTTGGAGCAATTCAGCATGGCCAATCCACCCTAACCTACACATCCCTGAATATCATGGGGCAATTTAGCATGGCCAATCCACCCTAACCTACGCATACCTGAACACTATGGGGCAATTCAACATGACCAATCCACCTGAACCTGCACATCTTTGGATTGTGGAAGGAAACTCTTGCAGACAAAGGGAGAACATGCAACCTCCATACAACCCAAGGTTAGAATTGAACCCAGGTCCCTGGCGCTATGAGGCAGCACTGCTAACCACTAAACCACCATGCCACTCCCCAGATTAACAGGAAATCTGATAGAGGTATCATAAAACCATCTGTGGTCTGGACAGAGTATACAGAGAGAAACTGTTCACATTGGTGGAAGTGTTCAGAACCAAATACCATCATTTTGAGGTGCTTGGCAAAAGGAGCAATGCTGACATTTGCAAAAGCCTTGTTTATGAAGCACATGGCTAGCAGCTGAAATGAGGGTGGGATGAAGGCATGTTCAATTCAGGTCTTGTCAAGAGAATTGGACAATCAGCTGACATTGAAAGGTTTTCTGGGCTTTAGGAAAAAAGCAAGAGGGTGGAGCTAGCTAGGTTGGTCTTGAAGAGAGCTGGCATGGCTGTGACAGACCAAATAGCCCCCTTCTGTCCTGTAACTATACTATGGGTTATGATTGGGGCAGTCATATTTACCAAGGCAAATTAATGGCTTTTTTTATTCATTCGCAGGATGAAGGTGTCACTGGCCAAGCCAGCATTTATTGCCTAGAGGGCAGTTGAGTGAATCATATTGCTGTGGGAGAAAGTGAGGACTGCAGATGCTGGAGATCAGAGTTGAAAAGTGTGGTGCTGGAAAAGCACAGCCGGTCAGACAGCATCCAAGAAGCAGGAGAATTGATGTTTTGAGCATAAGCTCTTCATCAGGAATTGCTGTGGGTCTGGAGTCACATGTAGGCCAGACCAGGTAAGAATGTCAGATTCCTTCCCTAAAAGGGATTAGTGAACCAGATGGGTTTTTCCCAACAACAGACAATGGTTTCACAGTCATCATTAGACTCTTACTTCCAGACTTTACTGAGTTCAAATTACACCAGGAATTGAACCCAAGTCCCCAGAACATTATCCAGATTACTGGATTAACTGGCTAGCAATAATAGCAATAATAGATATATTAAAAGTGTTGATTGATTACTTCTTCTATTTCCAGTAAATGAAGACAGCCAGTAAGAATCTTGCCAATGTTACCTCGTAAGAATGATATCCCCGGCCTTGTAAATAAAATGTGTATTTTAGAAATATGATACAATATAGGACAAATATAGTTATATATGTGTTGTTGCAGAGAAATTATTTCTGCCCACCATTCCAGAATTCATCAGGTCTTCGCAATTAAAAATCAACTAGAAAAATTAAATCAGTTCTTTAGATATAATGTTGCTGGTGATTTAAGTGTCTAGCATGGGTATACTGTTGTTAAATAAAAATCAATATTCTGATGGTTTTACGTTCTCTATTCTATTGGGATATTTGGCAGGTAGGGGATTAGGTTTCTCTGTATCTGAACAAAATAACTTACCCAACTTTCATAAATGGGTTCATGGTGTATTGAGGAGGTCTTTGAGGAATTATACCATTTGAATGTAGATTATAGGAGATCTTGTAGTGCAGGGGCTAGTGGTAGGTCAAAGCTCAGCATTCGATCTCCACTCCAAGACGTGATCACCAAGGAAGGTATATTCATGTTGTGATGATGTGGAGGATCCAGTGTTGGACTGGGGTAAACAAAGTTAAAAATCACATAACACGGGAGGTTATTGTCCAACAGGTTTATTTGGAACCACTAGGTTTCAGAGGGCTGTTCCTTCATCCTTGTGCAGCGTTTTGAATATATGGAATATACTCCACCTGATGAAGGAGCAGTGCTTCAAAAGCTATACTTCCAAATTAATTTATTGGACTATAATCTGGTGTTGTCTGATTTTTAACTTCATATTGCAATGATGGGGGCGGCTCAGTGGCTCAGTGGTGAGCACTGCTGCTTCACAGCACCAGGGTCCTAGGTTCAATTCCAGCCTCAGGCAACTGTCTGTGTGGAGTTTGCACATTCTCTCCGTGTCTGCCTGGGTTTCCTCCGGGTGCTCCGGTTTCCTCCCACAATCCAAAGATGTGCAAGTCAGGTGAATTGGCCATGCTAAATAGCCCGTAGTGTTAGGTGCGTTAGTCAGAGGGAAATGGGTCTGGGTGGGTTACTCTTTGAAGGGTCAGTGTGGACTTGTTGGGCCAAAGGGCCTGTTTCCACACTGTAGGGAATCTAATCTAATCACCTTATAAGTCCTTCCAAACTACACTAATGGCAGGTGGTCAAAGTCTTTTTAGTCTAAGTAATTCTGAGCAATGTGCAGAATGCTTATTAGAAAGTTCATACATGAAACTCACTATGAAGAGTGTGTGTACAATAATCCCCATCAACAGGGAGTTACTCAAAGGATAAAGTTGAATCTGACAGAATTGGCTAGAACCTAACATTAGACGATAAAATGAAAATGTAGGCCATTCAGCCCATCGGGTCCGTTCCGCCATTCAATGAGGCTGGTCTGACAATCCTCAACTCCACTTTCCTGCCTTTCCCCCATGACCCTTGATTCCCTTTGTGTTTAAAAATCTGTCTATTAGCCTTGAATAAGCTTAAGGACCCAGCCTCAGCAGCCCTCTGCAGTAAAGAACTCCTCAGATGCACCACCCCCTGAGAGAATAGAAATTCCTCCTCGTCTCTGTCTTAAATGCGGGATCCCTAACGGAAGGGTAATCAGAGGTTCCACCATCACTATCCGTTACATCGGGCTGCCACATGCAGTTGAAAAGCACACGTTGCCACAGCAACCCAGAGTCACCCATACCATCACCATTCAGACTGTACAGAAGTAACTGACCACTTTGCTATATGGGGGACAGTAGCAGAGCGATTTTCGAGCTGCGTTGGATCCTTGGTTAAACACAGTCGAAAAGTGTGGTGCTGGAAAAGCACAGCGGGTCAGGTAGCATCCGAGGAGCAGGAGGATCAACGTTTCAGCATTAGCCCTTCATCAGGAATGTGAGGATTTGGGGGGCGGGGAATGATGGAGGCGTGGGCGGCAGGGGTGGGGGCGGGGAATGGGCTGAGAGATCAATAGGAAGGTGGGGGTGAGGTGGCTGGGGAGGGACAGGGAGATACAGGTGAGGGATGATAGCCCTTCCCACCTATCTGCCCCACCTTCCCTTCTGATCTATCGCCGTCACCCCCACCTCCATCTACCTTCCCAACTACGTTCCCCCCAGCCCCGCCACCCCACCGTCCTATTTATCTCTCAGCCCCCCACATTCCTGATGAAGGACTAATGCCGAAATGTCGATTCTCCTGCTCCTCGGATGCTGCCTGACCTGCTGTGTTTTTCCAGCTCCACACTTTTCGACTCTGACTCTCCAGCATCTGCAGTCCTCGCTTTCTCTCACTCTTTGTAAAACAGTATAATTACCTTTTGTGCACTGAAAGATCTTGTGGTGCAGGGTCTGTGGAATTGCTGTCCTGCGGGAAACATCCCAGAGCCAAAAGAGGTTCACAGAGCCTCTGTACTAAAGATAACGTCACCAGCACGGCCGCGCTGTCATCCTGGAAAGGCAACCGGTGATGGTTTAACCTGAGGGACACCGCACCGCAGGTGAAGGGGAAGAGAGTCCCCTTCATGGTAACCTCAGCCAGTGCAGGAATTGAACCCACTTTTGCTGGTATCACTCTGCATGACAAATCAGCCATCCAGCCAGTTGAGCTAACTGACCTCCCTCCTGCCAAACAGAACAAGGAAAGAGCTAAAAAATAAAGTGCATTTGTGTAATGGAGGTTGGTGATGCAGAGAGAAAACAGGTGAGCACCTGGAGATAAGGGCCCAACATCTCCGATCAAGCGCAAATAGAAAATTACAGCATCCTTAGGGGAAGCGATGGCCTAGTGGCATTATCGCCGAACTGTTAGTCCAGGAAACATCCGGGACACCTGAGCTCAAATCCTGCCGTGGCAGATGATGGAATTTGAATGCAATAAAAATCTGGAATGAGGAGTCTAATGATGACCAGGGCCAATTTTTAGGGAAAAGCCCACCTGGTTCACTAATGTCCTTTCAGGAAAGAAGCTGCCACCCTTACCTGGCCTGGCCTACATGTGACTCCAGACCCACAGCAATGTGGCTGACTTGCAACTACCCTCTGGGCCATTAGGAATGCAGCAAATGCAGGCCTGGCCTGGCCTGTGACATCCTCATCCCATGAACAAATAAAAACAATTCTCAATGTGTAAAAATATTGAAGGATAAAGGGATGCAGAATGCTATCAGGTAATTACAGAACAACCTCAGTTATCCAAACGAGATGGGCAGGGGGCATTTTGTTCGGATAACTGATAATGTTTTTACGGGACCTGGAGATCTTGGTCGGATAATCCAAAATTTGGATAACTGATGTTTGGATAACCAAGGTTGTTCTGTATTGAGAAAAACTCCTTTCCTCCACTTGCTTCTGATTCCTTTGTTCTAAAGTATGAACCAGTGTCTTGTTATTGCACAATCAGCATAGAAGGAGGCCATTTGGCCCATCATTCCTGCACTACTGTAACTATGAAAATGGATTAAAATCTAAATGGTCCAAGTAAGGATAAATGCTAGACCTCAATTTCTCAAAGAAAGTGTGTAAGATTTATTGTGTGAGAAAGTTCATTAGAACGCAAGAGGTTTGAGTGATGAGACAGCCAACAGTGTTATTTTTTAGAAGGTTTTGTATGACTTTTAAATAGAAAATGCTGGAAATACTCAGCAAGACAGGCAGCATGTGTGTGGAGACAGAAACTGAATTTAAATCTTCCATCAGAGCTGGGGAAAGTTATATATTTTTACAGGGTTTTAAGCGGGAGAAATAGATGACGGTGGAAGAGAAAAAGGGACTGTCAGTAACAGGGAGGAAGAGATTAAATGACAGAAGTATTGGTGATGCAGCATCAAGGAGACACGTCAAGGAATAAACAATGTGACTAGAGGAAGTGTGAATGGCAGGATGATGGATAACTACTGCCTGCAAGCACAAACAAGTGAGTACTGTAATAGGAATAAGATCAATCCCATAGTGAAGGCACAGGTTATGGTCCTCAATGGGGACACAATGGGTTTTCATCCACTTTTGTAGCTACAGTAGCACCTGGAGATCCAGCAGATCCTCAGACAGCACCTTCCACACCCACAACCACTTCCATCTAGAAGGACAAGGGCAGCAGATACATAGGAGCACAATCACCTACAAGCTCCCCTCCAAGCCACCCACCATCCTGACTTGGAAATATGTCACCGTTTCTTCACTGTCGCTGGGTCAAAGTCCTGGAATTGCCTCCCTAAGGGCATTGTGGGTCAACCCACAGCAGGTGGACTGCAGCGGTTCAAGAAGGCAGCTCGCCACCACCTTTCAAGGGGCAACTAGGGACGGGCAATAGATGCTGGGCCCAGCCGGCAACGCCCACAGCCCACAAATGAATTTTTAAAAATTCAAAAATCTCCAGAATTAAGTTGTGCACATACAGCCAAAATGTGTATTTCATTGCCACAAATTCACTGGAACGCAATTGATGAATTGGGGACACTGTTTCTACAGCGCAAACTTTTAAAATGTGCGTTGGCTGTAACGTGATCACATCGCCAACACTTTAAGCACTGTTTCTAAAGAGCGATTTTTCTATAACGCGGGGTTGCACCAGAACCCAACCATTGCATTACAGAAGAACGACCTGTATGGCACAGTGGAATGCGGACATCTAGTAAAAACAATCAATTATGATCTGGTTTAATGGGGTCGTAGACTTGAGGGGCCAAATGGTCTCTTTCCATCCCTATTTCCAATGCTCCTCAGTCACTGTGGGGAGAGAGGAATTCACAGCCCAGCAACATTTGACTTAAGAGAAAGAATCCCATGAGAGATAGAACAGGGTTGTGACTTTGTTGAATACCTGTCGTGATTTGGAGATGCCGGTGTTGGACTGGGGTGGACAAAGTTAAAAATCACACAACACCAGGTTATAGTCCGACAGGTTTAATTGGAAGCACTAGCTTTTGAGCGCCGCTCCTTCATCAGGTGGTTTGCTGCCTGACCTGCTGTGCTTTTCCAGTACCACTCTAATCCGGACTATAGCCTGGTGTTGTGTGATTTTTAACTTTGAATATCTGTGGAAGAATTGTGCAACCAACTGTATTGTGCCTTTGGAAGGACAGTGAACTTTCAAAAACACAGAGTGCTCTGGCTCTGGGGAATGGAGATGGGAGAGTGGGGAATGGGGGAGATCGGGGAGAGTGGGAATGGGGGATTGGGGAGTGTGAGGAATGGGGGATTGGGGGAATGGGGGAGATCGGGGAGATTGGGGAATGGGGGATTGGGGAGAGTGGGGAATGGGGGAGATTGGGGAGACTGGGGCATGGGGATGGGGGTGGGGAATGGGGGAGATCGGGGAGAGTGGGGAATGGGGGAGATCGGGGAGTGTGGGGAATGGGGGAGATCGGGGAGTGTGGGGAATGGGGGATTGGAGAGAGTGAGGAATGGGGGATTGTGGAGAGTGGGGAATGGGGAGATAGGGTAAAATGAGGAATAGGGAATTGGGGAGAGGGGAGTAGGCTGATCTGAGCAAAGAGCAGAGCAAACCTTTCACAAATGTAAACAGGAATTGCTGAAGAAGACTACTAGGCCTGGCAGCCTCTGTGTGTGAGAGAGAGAGAGAAACAGAGTTAACATTTTGAGCCCAACAGGATGACCCAGACATTTCACACACCAAAATATATCAGTATAACTGCGATCTAAAGGCTCTGATGGAATAGGGCATAGCAGAGAATACTGATTTCAGCAGATACAAAACAGAAACCGCTCAGTTCCCCACTAAATAATTGAGGCCATGTTTTAAATGTGCGAGGAGGAGAATGACAACTCAAGGGGTTTTTTTTTAATAAAGGAAATGAAGCAGATTGCAGAGGATTAATAATCAGGATGCTGCACATTCTTGATGCAATCAATTTGGAAAATAACCTGTGAAAATGATGATAATTTTCTCAATCAAGCACTCGAATCAGCAACTCCAGTGACAATCTCATGGTGGATCATTAAGAATTGAGCATCTTTGTTAGATGCTGTCCCTTCGCTAACATTACTCTGGACAGGCAGTGTATCTGCCTGTTTATTCAGGCTAATGATAAAGATTATCTTCTCCTATTAACAGATTAGGAATAAGGAGACCTCGAGTCAGTTAAGGTGTATTTCATGAGAAGACACATCAATTGATGATATAGAGGAGCAAAGAAGAACAGCATCTGGGTTATTTTAAGAATGTTTTAGATTGACCCCAACAGGACTATTTTTACCATGGTTTGTCCTTTTTTTTTAATATAAGCTGATGTCGCAGCAAGTCCAGACAGAGTGATCTCTCAGGAACAATTGAAGGTTGGGAATTGGGTAAAATTTCAAGATCGACAATGGGAGAGACCAACTGGGAAAGGGGGAATGGGGGGGATCAGGGAATGGTGGATCAGTGGGGGGGAGACTGAGGAATGGGGGAACCAGGGAGGGGGGAGACTGGGGAATGGAGATGGAGGGTGGGGAATGGGGGAGATCGGGGAGAGTGGGGAATGGGGGATTGGGGAGAGTGGGGAATGGGGGATTGGGGAGAGTGGGGAATGGGGAAGATTGGGGAGAGTGGGTAATGGGGAGGATCGGGGAGAGTGGGGAAAGGGGGATCAGGGAGAGTGGGGAATGGGGAATCGGGGAGAGTGGGAAATCAGGAGATCGGGGAGAGTGGGGAATGGGGAAGATCGGGGAGAGTGGGGAATGGGGCAGATTGGGAAGAGTGGGGAATGGGGGATTGGAGAGAGTGGGGAATGAGGGAGACCAGGGAGAGTGGGGAATGGGGATTGGGAAGAATGGTGAATGGGGGATTGGAGAGAGTAGGGAATGGGGGATTGGGGAGAGTGGGGAATGAGGGAGACCAGGGAGAGTGGGGAATGGGGAGAGTGGAGAATGAGGGATTGGAGAGAGTGGGGAATGGGGGATTGGGGAGAGTGGGGAATGGGGAGAGTGGGGAATGGGGAAAGTGGGGAGAGGAGAGAATGGGGGAGGCCGGGGAGAGTGGAGAATGGGGGATTGGAGAGAGTGGGGAATGAGAGTGGAGAATGGGAGAATGGGAAGAACGGGGAGTGGGGGATTGGGGAGAGTGCGGAATGGGGAGAGTGGAGAATGGGGGATTGGGGAGAGTGGAGAATGGGGAGAGTGGGGAATGGGGGATTGGGGAGAGTGGGGAATTGAGGATTGGAGTGGGGAATGGGGAGAGTGGGGAATGGGGAAAGTGGGGAGAGGGGAGAATTGGGGAGATCAGGGAGAGTAGGGAATGGGGGATTGGAAAGAGACCAGGGAGAGTGGGGCATGGGGGATTGGGAAGAATGGGGAATGGGGAATTGGAGAGAGTGGGGAATGGTGGATTGGGGAGAGTGCGGAATTGAGGATTGGGGAGAGGGGGGAATGGGGAGAGTGGGGAATGGGGGATTGGGGAGAGTGGGGAATTGAGGATTGAGGAGGGGTGAATGGGGAGAGTGGGGAATGGGACAGTGGGGGATTGGGGAGAGTGGGGAGAGGGGAGAATGGGGGATTGGGAAGAATGGGGAATGGTGGATTGGGGAGAGTGGGAAATGGGGGATTGGGGAGAGTGGGGAATGGGGTATTGTGGAGAGTGGGGAATGGGGAGAGTGGGGAGAGGGGAGAATGGGGAATTGGGGAGAGTGGGGAATGGGGAATTGGGGAGAGTGGGAAATGGGGACAGTGGGGAATGGGGAGAGTGGGGAGAGGGGAGAATGGGGGATTGGGAAGAATGGGGAATGGGGGATTGGGGAGAGTGGGGAATGGGGGATTGGGGAGAGTGGGGAATGGGAATGGGGGATAGGGGAGAGTGGGGAATGGTGGATGGGGGAGAGTGGGAAATGGGGGATTGGGGAGAGTGGGGAATGGGGTATTGTGGAGAGTGGGGAATGGGGAGAGTGAGGAATTGGGGATTGGGGAGAGTGGGTAATGGGGAATTGGGGAGAGTGGGAAATGGGGACAGTGGGGAATGGGGAGAGTGGGGAGAGGGGAGAATGGGGAATTGGGGAGAGTGGGGAATGGGGAATTGGGGAGAGTGGGAAATGGGGACAGTGGGGAATGGGGAGAGTGGGGAGAGGGGAGAATGGGGGATTGGGAAGAATGGGGAATGGGGGATTGGGGAGAGTGGGGAATGGGGGATTGGGGAGAGTGGGGAATGGGAATGGGGGATAGGGGAGAGTGGGGAATGGTGGATTGGGGAGAGTGGGGAATGAGGAGGGTGGAGAATGGGGGATTGGAGAGAGTGGGGAATGGGGGATTGGGGAGAGTGCGGAATGGGGAGGGTGGAGAATGGGGTATTGGAGAGTGTGGGAATGGAAAGAGTGGGGAATGGGGAAAGTGGGGAGAGGGGAGAATGGGGGAGATCGGGGAGAGTGGAGAATGGGGGATTAGAGAGAGTGGAGAATGAGGGAGACCAGGGAGAGTGGGGAATGGCGGAATGGGAAGAATGGGGAGTGGGGGAATGGGGAGAGTGGGGAATGGGGGATTGGAGAGAGTGGGGAATGGGTGTTGGGGAGGGTGCGGAATGGGGAGGGTGGAGAATGGGGTATTGGAGAGTGTGGGAATGGAAAGAGTGGGGAATGGGGAAAGTGGGGAGAGGGGAGAATGGGGGAGATCGGGGAGAGTGGAGAATGGGGGATTAGAGAGAGTGGAGAATGAGGGAGACCAGGGAGAGTGGGGAATGGGGGAATGGGAAGAATGGGGAGTGGGGGAATGGGGAGAGTGGGGAATGGGGGATTGGGGAGAGTGGGGAATGGGGAAAGTGGGGAGAGGGGAGAGGGGAGAATGGGGGAGATCGGGGAGAGTAGGGAATGGGGGATTGGGGAGAGTGGGGAATTGAGGATTGGAGAGAGGGGGGAATGGGGAAAGTGGGGAGAGGGGAGAATGGGGGAGATCGGGGAGAGTGGGAATGGGGGATTGGAGACAGTGGGGAATGAGGGAGACCAGGGAGAGTGGGGAATGGGGGATTGGGAAGAATGTAGAGTGGGGGATTGGGGAGAGTGGGGAATGGGGGATTGGGGAGAGTAGGGAATGGGGGATTGGGGAGAGTGGGGAATTGAGGATTGGGAAGAGTGGGGAATGTGGGATTGGGGAGAGTGGGGAATGGGGAGAGTGGGGGCTTGGGGAGAGTGGGGAATGGGGAGAGTGGGGAGAGGGGAGAATGGGGGAGATCGGGGAGAGTGGGGAAAGGGGGATTGGAGAGAGTGGGGAATGAGGGAGACCAGGGAGAGTGGGGAATGGGGGATTGGGAAGAATGGGGAAAGCGGAATTGGAGAGAGTGGGGAATGGGGGATTGGGGAGAGTGGGGAATGAGGGGGACTAGGGAAAGTGGGGAATGGGGGATTGGGGAGAGTGGGGAATTGAGGATTGGGAAGAGTGGGGAATGTGGGATTGGGGAGAGTGGGGAATGGGGAGAGTGGGGAGAGGGGAGAATGGGGGAGATCGGGGAGAGTGGGGAAAGGGGGATTGGAGAGAGTGGGGAATGAGGGAGACCAGGGAGAGTGGGGAATGGGGGATTGGGAAGAATGGGGAAAGCGGAATTGGAGAGAGTGGGGAATGGGGGATTGGGGAGAGTGGGGAATGAGGGGGACTAGGGAAAGTGGGGAATGGGGGATTGGGGAGAGTGGGGAATGGGGGATTGGGGAGAGTGGGGAATGGGGAGTGGGAAATGGAGGATTGGGGAGAGTGGGGAATTGAGGATTGGGAAGAGTAGGGAATGGGGAGAATGAGGAATGGGGGATTGGGGAGAGTGCGAAATGGGGAGTGGGGAATGGGAAGAGTGGGGAATGGGGAAAGTGGGGAGAAGGGAGAATGGGGGAGATCGTGGAGAGTGGGAAATATGGGATTTGGAAGAATGGGGAATGGGGGATTGGGGAGAGTGGGGAATGGGGGATAGGAGAGAGTGGGGAATGGTAGATTGGGGAGAGTGGCAAATGGGGAGAGTAGAGAATTGGGGGTTGGAGAGAGTGGGGAATGGGGCAAGTGGGGAGAGGGGAGAATGGGGGAGATCGGGGAGAGTGGGGAAAGGGGGATTGGAGAGAGTGGGGAATGAGGGAGACTAGGGAGAGTGCGGAATGGGGGATTGGGAAGAATGGGGAACGTGGGATTGGAGAGAGTGGGGAATGGGGGATTGGGGAGAGTGGGGAATGAGGGGGACCAGGGAGAGTGGGGAATGGGGAGAGTGGAGAATGGGGGATTGGAGAGAGTGGGGAATGGGGGATTGGGGAGAGTGGGGAATGGGGAGTGGGAAATGGAGGATTGGGGAGAGTGGGGAATTGAGGATTGGGAAGAGTAGGGAATGGGGAGAATGATGAATGGGGGATTGGGGAGAGTGCGAAATGGGGAGAGTGGGGAATGGGAAGAGTGGGGAATGGGGAAAGTGGGGAGAAGGGAGAATGGGGGAGATCGTGGAGAGTGGGAAATGGGGGATTTGGAAGAATGGGGAATGGGGGATTGGGGAGAGTGGGGAATGGGGGATTGGAGAGAGTGGGGAATGGTAGATTGGGGAGAGTGGCGAATGGGGAGAGTAGAGATCAGGGATTGGAGAGAGTGGGGAATGGGGGATTGGGGAGAGTGCGGAATGGGGAGAGTGGAGAATGGGGGAATTGGAGAGTGTGGGGAATGAAGAGAGTGGGGAATGGGGCAAGTGGGGAGAGGGGAGAATGGGGGAGATCGGGGAGAGTGGAGAATGGGGGATTAGAGAGAGTGGGGAATGAGGGAGACCAGGGAAAGTGGGGAATGGGAAGAATGGGGAGTGGGGGAATGGGGAGAGTGGGGAATGGGGAGAGTGGGGAATGGGGAAAGTGGGGAGAGGGGAGAATGGGGGAGATCGGGGAGAGTAGGGAATGGGGAATTGGGGAGAGTGGGGAATGGGGAGAGTGGTGAATGGGGAAAGTGGAGAGAGGGGAGAATGGGGGAGATCGTGGATAGTGGGGAATGGGGGATTGGAGAGAGTGGGGAATGAGGGAGACCAGGGAGAGTGGGGAATGGGGGGATTGGGAAGAATGGGGAATGGGGTATTGGGGAGAGTGGGGAATGGGGGATTGGGGAGAGTGGGAAATTGAGGGTTAGGGAGAGGGGGAATGGTGTATTGGGGAGAGTGGGGAATGGTGGATTGGGGAGAGTAGGGAATGGGGAGAGTGGGGAATGTTGGATTGGGGAGAGTGAGGAATGGGGGATTTGTGAGAGTGGGGAATGGGGGATTGGGGAGAGTGGGGAATGGGGGATGGGGAGAGTGGGGAATGGGGGATGGGGAGAGTGGGGAATGGGGAGAGTGGGGAGAGGGGAGAATGGGAGAGATCGGGGATTGGAGAGAGTGGGGAATGAGGGAGATCAGGGAGAGTGGGGAATGGGGAATTGGGAAGAATGGGGAATGGGGGATTGGGGAAGGGGAGGAATGGGGGATTGGGGAGAGTGGGGAATGGGGGATTGGGGAAGGGGTGGAATGGGGGATTGGGGAGAGTGGGGATTGAGGGATCGGGGAGAGTGGGGAATCTGGAGATCGGGGAGAGTGGGGCACGGGAGATTGGGGAGAGTGTGGGATTGGGGAGAGTGGGGAATGGGGAGAGTGGGGAGAGGGGAGAATGGGAGAGATCAGGGATTAGAGAGAGTGGGGAATGAGGGAGACTAGGGAGAGTGGGGAATGGGGGATTGGGGAAGGGGAGGAATTCGGGAGATCGGGGAGAGTGGGGATTGGGGGATTGAGGGATCGGGGAGAGTGGGGATTGGGGGAGATCAGGGAGAGTGGGGAATGGGGGATCGGGGAGAGTGGGAAATCAGGAGATTGGGGAAAGTGGGGAACAGGAGATTGGGGAGAGAAGGGAGTGGGGGAGATTGGTGAGAGTGGAGAATGGGGGAGATCGGGGAGAGTGGGGAATGGGGAGATTGGGGAGAGTGGGGAACGGGGTATTGGGGAGCGTGGGAAATCGGGAGATCAGGGAAAGTGGGGAATGGGGGCAATCGGGGAGATTAGGGAATGGGGCATTAGGGTGTAGGGCAACTGGGGAATGTGGCATCCAGGACAGGAGGTGACTGAAAATGGGGAACCGAGGTGGGGAGGGGGATTGATGAATGGGGGATCGGGATGAAGGGTAGACTGGGGAATGGGTGATTAGTGAGAGGTGAGAGTCTTGGGAGAGGGGGATTGTGAGGGGAGACTGGGGAATGGTGGATTTGAGGGAGACTGAGGAATGGGGATTGAGGAGAGGGAAGACTGGGGAATGGGGGTTTAGGGAGGGGGGAGTCTGGGGAATAAGGGGGGGTCGGGGTGAGTGGGGATTAGGGAGATCAGGGAGTGTGGGAAATGGAGAGAGAGGGAGACTGGAGAATGAGGGGAGAGAGGGAGACTGGAGAATGGGGTTGCAGGCAGAGGGAGAGACTAGAGAAAAGGACTGGGGAAAGGGTGGGTTTCCTCCGGGTGTGGAGGTCAGGTAGATCTGTCTTAAATGTGCAACCCCATCCCGATGGAATGAAAATTGGAGGCTCCACCATCTTTGTCTGAAATGAGTGAAGCTTTACTCGGAGATGATGCCCTCTGGTGGTAGATTCCCCTGTGAGAGGAAACAGCATCTCACCCTGTAAGGGCCCCTCAGAACCTTCTACTTCCCAATAAATACACTTCTCAATTCTTCTAAACTCCAATAGACTACAAACCCAACCTAGTCAACCTCTCCTCATTAGGAAATCCCTCCATACCTGGGGTCAACCCAGTGAACCTTCTCTGGACTGCCTCTGATGCCGATGTATCTGTCCTGAGATAACAGGACTGTTCACAGTATTCCAGCTGTGGTCTGACTAGTGCCCTGTAAAAATATAGAAAGACCTCCCTACCGTTATACTCCATTTCCTTTGAAATAAAGGCCAACACTCCATTTGCATTGAACTAAAGCTTTTTGCCGTCTTTCCTTACTTAAATAACCTTCAGCTCTTTATTAATTACCTGCCAAAGTGAATAACCTCACATTTTCCCATGTTATATTCCAGCTGTCAAGTTTCTGTCCAGTCTCTGCAGGCTGCTTGTGTCTTAGAACTCCTGCAGTGCAGAAAGTGGCCAATCAGCCCATCAAATCTGTATCAACCCTCCAAAGGGCATCTCACCTCCACCCCACCCCGGTATTTCCCATGGCTAACCCGCCTAACCTGCACATCCCTGAACATAATGGGGCAATTTAGCCTGGCCAATTCACCTTAGCTGCACACCTTTGGATTGTGGGAGGAAACTGGAGCACCCGGAGGAAACCCCACGCAGACAGGGGGAGAACGTGTAAACTCCACACAGACAGTCGCCCGAGGCTGGAATTGAACCCGGGTCCCTGGCGCTGTGAGGCAGCAGTGCTAACCACTGGGCATCCGCGTCAGTCATCTCCAGTAATTGTTTTGCCATTTGTTTCCATGTCTCCATGAACTTGGAGATGGCACATTCACATCTGTCATCCAAGTCATGCATAAACAGAGCAAGCACCTGGAGCCCTAGCAGAGTGAGGTAAAGATTAGCATTGACTGAAGCTCCCAGTTCAGTGTCAATACCATCACATAATCCGAACCAGAATCCAAGCCTACAGTGGGGGAAGGGGAGAGTGGTGGGTGTGACATCAACAGGAAGCTAGACTGTTCCAATGTCTAGCTACGATTTAGGGTGAATATCAACAGGTTATTGGAAGAGCACTAGCTACCGGTAAGATGTTACTACCAGTTAGACCATTAGCGGGTTATTAGATTATTGTTGATCAGGAGAAGTGTCTGAGTATGACTAGCAGCAATAAATGCAGACCACATGAGTTGTCATTTATCATTGGTGAAAGCAAATGCTTGACTCACCTCTGCCTGCTCCTGTCCTTCCTTTGCCCCTCAGTTCTACTCCTTCTGACCCATTAAAACAAGATCTGGGATTTTGTAATAACTGGCTTCTCTTCTGGTCCAGTCTGTCATGTGACGTATCACCTTCCCACATTGTCAAAAAATACAAATTTCTTTCTCTCATGATGAAATTTAGAATGCCATTCTGCCTCACGTTATAATTCTACCTCCACAGACCTGGCATTTATTATCAGTTTAGGTATGTTTTGATAAATCTGATTCACCCTATTTACATGAACTGGTGGCACCAATAAAGGA
Organism: Chiloscyllium punctatum; assembly: GCF_047496795.1. Classification (NCBI taxonomy): domain Eukaryota; kingdom Metazoa; phylum Chordata; class Chondrichthyes; order Orectolobiformes; family Hemiscylliidae; genus Chiloscyllium; species Chiloscyllium punctatum. Next base: position 99,263,286 of record NC_092749.1, on the reverse strand, counting down.
CAGCCATTCACTTGACAAAATGATGTCATCTTTACACAACTGTGGAGAAACTTAATTATTTGTTTGGAGCCTCTTCCAAATGACAGTATAAAATCACAGCCATTATCAAACTGGTTCTCTATTGCTGTTCACACAAAGAATGAAAGGGCATCAGTGATATTGAATCCATGTTGAAGTACATATTAGAGTTCAAAGGTTATCTTATCAGAAAGGAATAGCCCAGGAAGTACATTTCAGCGTTTTGTCTCAAGTAAGGATCCCTTTGGTCTTAATACCCTATAATAGCAGTACAGAGTACAGTGTAAAGGAAAACAAGGGAATAGTGATCATAATATCTTCAGGTTTACATTGGCAATGAGAAATAATAAAATTAGAGAATAGTGAGAGGCTAGGGTGAATAATTTGAATGAGGTGAGAATGGATCTGACTATGGTCAATTTCAGTCACAGTACGGAAACAGATCCTTCGGTCCAACCTGTCCATGCCAACCAAGTTTCCCAAGCCAAATTAACCTCATTTGCCTGCTTTTGGCCCATGTGCCTCTAAACCTTTCCTATTCATGGACCTGTCCAAACATTATAACTGTACCTGCATCTATCACTTCCTCTGGCAGTTCATTCCATGTACGCACCATCCTCTGTGTGAAAAAGTTGCGCCTCAGGTCCTTTTTAAATCTTTCCCCCTCACCTTAAACCTATGCCCTCTAGCTTTGAACTCCCCGACCCTGGGGAAAAGATCTTTGTTATCCACCTTAACTATTTATTTTATAAAACTCTATAAGGTCATCCCTTGACCTCCTAAGCTCCAGGGGAAAGATGTCCCAGCCTATCTAGCCTCTCCTTATAACTCAAACCCTGCAGTCCTGGTAACATCCTTGGAAATCTTTCCTGCACCCTTTCCAATTTTACAATATCCTGCCTATAACAGAGTGACCAGAGCCGTATGCAGTATTCCGAGAACGGCCTAACCAATGTCCTGTACAGCTGCAACGTGACCTCTCAACGCTTATACCCAATGCTCTGACCAATGAAGGCAAGCGTGCCAAATGCCTGGAACAGAACATTAAAGAAGGGTGGTGCAGATGCACTCATATTGTGTTCCCACATGGAGGAAAAGGTACATAGTCTAAACCAGAGTTCCCTGAATCAATGAAAGAGAGAGAGAGAGAGTGAAAAGAAGCAGAAAAAGGGACATATGACACACAAGTCAGGTTGATAATACAAGTGAGAACAAAAATGAATCAGAAAGTTCAGAGAGCAAATGCAAAAGGAGATTATAGAGGCAAAGGGAAAATATGAAAAGTCAATGGCAGCCAAAGTTTAAAAAAACTATCAAAATGTACTTAAGTTATAAACAGTGAAGGGGCCACAAAGGGGGGTAAGACTGATTAGAGACTGAAAAAGGGGATCTGGATACAGAGGTACTAAATGAGTCATTTACTGAGGAAAACAAGTGCTGTCAAAGTGGCAGTGAAAACAGATGCAATTGAGATGCTGGACCAGCTGAAATTGATAAAGGGGAGGTCAGAGAAACGCTGGCTGGATTTAAAGTTGACAAGTCACCAGGACCAAATGAGTGAACTTGAGAACACTGAAGCCAGGGTAGAAATTGAAAAGGGACTGGCCAGAATCATGCGATCCTCCTTAGACTGAGGACGTAATGCCAAATAATTAGAGAATTTTAAAAGATTACAACCCTTATACAGAAAAATATGCAAGGATTGACCCACAAACTACAGGCAGTCAGATTAGCCTCAATGGTTTGGAAATGTTCTGCCTTCCAGTTTGAAAAGAAAGACTGGCACTTAATTTCACTCCAGTTTACATTGCAACAAACAGACTTGATGACAGAAGGCAAAGCAAAGATCAGACTGCATTGCTGGATCCCAATTACCTCTTTCCTCCATATTGTTTGCCACAATTATATTCATTAAAACAAAGAAGTTGGAAGCTTGGATCTAACTGCGACTTGTTTTTATAAACATTTACTTTTATAAAGGAGCAATAATTGCAAAGATTGAAACCACTAGCTTTTCCTGACTCATGTCCTAACTGCAGACAACGGGGCACATCACCACTCCAAAGAGACTCAGTAGTGCACACTTAAGGAACTTATATTAATGGAAAGATTTTTATACTCTGAAACCAGTTCCTTTCAAGGTGACACTGTGCTGCAGTTTCTGGCCACAGTGTGAATTTTCATTGATCTGTTCAGAAAGTAATGAGTAACTCTTTAGTACTTGTGGTTTGCGTGCTTTGGTAGAAGATGATTCTAATCCTAGACTATTATATCTCTGATCTTTAAGAATGATTTTCACGTACCATTGATTTGGTACAAACCGTAACTTGAAGTCAATTTGTTCAAGGGCTTCTCAATTGGAAAAGAACTCACATCAAGGAAAATCTGATTGCAGGCTTCAAACAACTAACAACTTGCATTTATATAGCTGTTTTCATGACCTTGGGACTTTTTAAAGTGCGTTATAGAATTACATTGCACAGAAACAGTCCACTCAGTCCAACGTGTCCATGCCAACCAGATATCCGAAATTAATCTCGCCCCATTTGTCAGCATTTGGCCCATAATCCCTCTAAACCCTTCCTATTCATGTGACCATCCAGATGCCTTTTAAATGTTGTAACTGTACCAGCCTCCACCACTTCCTCTGGCAGCTCATTCCATACACGCACCATCCTGTGTGAAAAGGTTACCCCTCAAGTCTCTTTTATATCATTCCTCTTTCACCTTAAACCTGTGTCTTCTAATTTTGAACTCCCCAACCCTGGGAAAAAGACCTTGTCTATTTACCCAATCCATGCCCCTCAGGATTTTATAAACTTCTATAAGGTCACCCCTAAGCCTCTGATGCTCCAGGGAAAACAGCCCTTGCCTATTGCTCAAACCCTCCAACAATGGCAACATCCTTGTAAATCTTTCCACTTGCTGTCACTATAGCAATGTAAGAAAATTATTAACCAACTTGCACACAACAAACTCTCACAACTAGCAATGTAATCATAACCAGACCTTTTTTTTAAGTGGTGGAGGTTAAATGAGAAATATTGGCCAGGTCACTCGCCTTCTCCTCCATTTTGCTGCGGGACCTTTAATGTCCACCTGACATAGCAGATGAGACCTCTCCCAATACTGCACTGAAGCATCAAATAAAGCTTCAATTTATATAGCACTTTTCATGACCATTGGATGTCTCTCACTGAATGTCAATCAATTACTTTTGAAATGCAGTCACTGTTGTGATTTAGCCTTCATTGTATGTTAGGCCTACCATTCCAGGAATCAACCGCGTGAATCTCTGCTGGTCACACTCCAGTGCCAGTATGTCCTTCCTGAGGTATGGAGCCCCAAACTGGACACAGTATTCTAAATGGGGCCTAACTAGAGCTTTATAAAGCCTTGGAAGCTCATCACTGTTTGTAAGTTCCAACCCTCTTGAAATAAATGACAACATTACATTCGCTTTCATAATCACGGATTCAACCTGTAAATGGACCTTTAGGCAATCCTGAACTAGCACTCCCAGATCCCTTTATACTTTGGCTTTTTGAATTTTCTCACCATTTAGAAAATAATCCATGCCTGTACTTTATTTTCCAAAGTGCAAGACCTCACTTTGCTCACGTTGAATTTCATCAGCCATTTCCTGGACTACTCTCCTAAACTGTCTAAATCTTTCTGCAGCCTCCCCACCTCCGCAGAACTACCTGCCTGTCCACCTAACTTCACATCATCGGCAAACTTCACCAGAATTCCCCCAGTCACTTGATCCAGATCATTAATATATAAAGTGAACAGCTGCGGCTCCAACATTGAACCTTGCGGAGCACCACTTGTCACCGGCTGCCATTCCGAAAAAGAACCTTTTATCCCAACTCTCTGCCTTCTGTCAGACAACTAATCATTAATCCATGCCAGTAGCTCACCTCGAACACCATGGGCTCTCACCTTACTCAGCAGCCTCCCATGAGGCACCTTATCAAAGGCATGAACCACTGTACTGTGCCCTCAATTATACCAAGAAACTCCTGCCATTGTTGCTGTACTGTCTTCCCCACTAGGCTCTGCTTACAGTCGATATTCGTCAGTTCCTTACTTTCAGATCTTTTATAAAGTCTGGCTCATTACAAAGCACTAAATCCAGAATAGCCTGCTCCCTTGTGGGCTCCATCACAAGCTGTTCCAAAAAACCATCCTGTAAGCATTCCATGAATTCCCTTTCTTTGGATCCACCCGCAACATTATTCACCTGGTCCACCTGCACATTGAAGTCCCCCATGATCACCGTGACCTTGCCTTTCTGACATGCCCTATCTATTTCCTGGTACATCCTGCACCCCTGGTCCTGACCACTGCTAGGGGGTCTGCACATAATTCCCATTATGTTTTTTTTTGCCTTTGTGGTTCCTCAACTCCACCCACACAGACTCCACATCTTCTGACCCTATGTCATTCAGTGCCATAGATTTAATTTTGTTCTTAACTCACAAGGCACCCCGCCCCCTCTGCCTACCTCCCTGTCTTTTTGATAAGCCTTGGATGTTTAACTACAAGTCCTGAACCCCCTGCAACCACAAATAAAGAGGTGCATGCAATCATAACTCTGCTTCAGCAAACCCACCCATAACAAAACCGAGGTTTCAATTCCTATCTGCACCTGATCTAACAAGAGACAGATGGAAGCAGTTACACCACTTTACAGAAATATAGTCGATAATTAGAAAACTCACAAACATTCTTCCTCGGGCTGGGGAGGTGAATAGAGACAGCTAACGGTACCTATTAATAAATATGTCCTGAAAATGAAGGCCATCAATCAACCCTGAAAACAAGAATTCGTCACAGTAAAAACTCCAGGTACAAAGACAATTGTGTCTGAGCACTAAGAGGCAGGAGTTAACAATAAAGGGCTGGTTGACAGAACTTACATCACATATGCTAAGACATTAATTTTGTCATGAGTTAAGGAGCTAAAATGACCAGGGCTGGCAGTAAATTGTAAGTACAGTTGGTTCTGCTGTTTCTTCAATGTGAATGGGCTATAACATGATTGAAGAATGTAGACCATTATTTATAGAACACAAACTTTAGAGTCATAGAGATGTACGGCATGGAAACAGACCCTTTGGTCCAACCCGTCCATGCCGACCAGATATCCCAACCCAATCTAGTCCCACCTGCCAGCACCCGGCCCACATCTCTCCAAACCCTTCCTATTCATATACCCATCCAAATGCCTCTTAATTGTTGCAATTGTACCAGCCTCCACCACATCCTCTGGCAGCTCATTCCATACACGCACCACCCTCTGCATGAAATAGTTGCCCCTTAGGTCTCTTTTATATCTTTCCCCTCTCACCATAAACCTATGCCCTCTAGTTCTGGACTCCCCGACCCCAGGGAAAACAATTGTCTATTTATCCTATCCATGCCCCTCACAATTTTGTAAACCTCTATAAGGTCACCCCTCAGCCTCTGACACTCCAGGGAAAACAGCCCCAGCCTGTTCAGCCTCTCCCTATAGCCCAAATCCTCCAACCCTGGCAACATCCCTGTAAATCTTTTCTAAACCCTTTCAAGTTTCACAGCGTCTTTCCGATAGGAAGGAAACCAGAATTGCATGCAATATTCCAACAGCGGCCTAACCAATGTCCTGTACTGATGCAACATGACCTCCCAACTCCTGTACTCAATACTCTGACCAATAAAACTTTCTTTACCTGTATTGGCTATAATGCAATTCTGGTCCCATTGGTTTAAATGGTGCTGCTATTACATGATTTTCTTACATCGCATGATCGCATGAGGGTGGAACTATCGCATTATATCACAAAGACTGGTTTTGGTGGATCAGCTTTGTACTAAAGTGAGAAAAAGATATGGCTCAGGTTACTGAGCACCAGGAGTACTTTGATGGCTCAATCAATGATGATTAGGAGGGCAGGTGGCCGTTTGTCAGCTTAGATTTATTAATATTTTTGGTGGAGAGGGCAAACGTTGCCAATGTCTTAATGACATCGGGAGAAAACTGTCATGCGTGGGTTAAAACAAATCAGGGAAATCTGGTCCCATGGCGCCCAGCTGCAAAAGAAAATGTTAAGAGCTTGAAGATCTCAAGGCTCCAAAATCTCTGGGCTGTATTCCCGGACCTCACCAGAGACAGAGTGCAGACCTATGGGATGGGTGCTACTTACTCAGAGTTTACTTTCGACCGTCTGATTGGTTACAACCAAGGCTTCTTTTTTTCTGAGATGATGGGATGAATCGATTTGTTATCGCCACGAAAATCTTCATGCCTCTTTAGGTGAGTGAAAAATACAGTCTGACCGGGTCAATAGGCAACACCCTAGTGAAAGGGGTCAACCAAACCCACAGGAACTCCCTGTGTGTGTAAGACCATAAGACACAGGAGCAGAAATTAGGCCATTCAGCCCATTGAGCCTGCTCCCCCATTCAATCATGGCTGATAAGTTTCTCAACCCCATTCTTCTGCTTTCTCCCTGTAACCCTTGATCTCCTTGATACTCAAGAACCTATCTCTCTCAGTCTTAAATATACTCAATGACCTGGCCTCCATAGCCCTCTGTGGCAATGAATTCCATAGATTCACCACACTCTGGCTGAAGAAGTTTCTCTTTATCTCTACTCTAAAAGGTCTTCCCTTTACACTAAAGCTGTGCCCTTGGGTCCTAATCAACTGGGAGAAAGTGAGGAGATCAGAGTCAAGAGCTTATGCTCGAAACGTCGACTCACCTGCTCCTCAGTTGCTGCCTGACCGGCTGCGCTTTTTTAGCACCACATTCTCGACCCTCAGGTCCTAGTCTCTCTTACTAATGGAAACATCTTCCCATCATCTACTCTGTCCAGGCCATTCAGTATTCTGCATGCTTCAATTAGATTCCACACCCCCATCGAGTATAGATCCAGAGTCCTCAAACATTCCTCATGTTAAAATGTATGTGATGGTGGCGTGGTTCTCATTGGTACATGTGCAAACACAATGTAGTAAGGAAGGCTGTGTAGCAGCCGTGTGACATCACCGGCACCATCTGCGCATGTGCTTGGCAGCAGTCAGCTCAGCATTTGGCAAAACTCCAATCCAAATTCCCACTGACAGGAGGCTACCTTCAGTCCAAAGCCATAACCTGCCTTTCACACAAACCTGAGCAACACTGTGTATGAATCTCAGTGCCAGTGCATTGTCTGGTACATGGGCTTTTTGCACAAGCATGTCATTGATCAGATCAAACAGCACGCTCTTTTGGTTGTTTGTCACAGGCAGAGTACAAACTGGTTTCAACCAGCCTGCAATTAGAAAACCCCCCCAAAAGAAAGGTCATTCAGTATATTTTCCATGCTTTAGCAGCACTGACTGAACAATCCTGGGTGTGCTATTAGCTAGACTAACAACCAATTTAAGATAATCCCTTGAGCTCACAAAGTGACTCATTTAGACTTTCCAGAAGCAACACACACGGGAGCAGTTCACAGCATTATAAACCTGGACCTTCACTGCATTATACTCCTGGACCCACACTGCATTATAAACCTGGACCTTCACTGCATTATACTCCTGGACCCACACTGCATTATAAACCTGGTCCCTCGCTGCCTTATAAACCCAGACCCTTGCTGCCTTATAAACCTGGCCCCTCACTGCATTACACACCTGGACCCTCGATGCATTATAAACCTGGACTTTCACTGCATTATACACCTGGCCTCACACTGCATTATAAACCTGGACCCTTGCTGCATTATAAACCTGGTCTCTTGCTGCATTACAAACCTGGACCTTCACTGCATTATACACCTGGCCTCACACTGCATTATATACCTGGACCCTTGCTGCATTATAAACCTGGTCTCTCGCTGCATTATAAACTTGACCCCTCGCTGCATTATAAACCTGGTCCCTCGCTGCATTATAAACCTGGACCCGTGCTGCATTATAAACCTGGACCCGCGCTGCATTATAAACTTGGACAATCGCTTCATTATAAATGTGGACCCTCACTGCATTATAAATCTGGACCCTCACTGCATTATAAACCTGGACCCGTGCTGCATTATAAACCTGGACCCTCACTGCATTATAAACCTGGACCCACACTGCATTATAAACCTGGTCCATCGCTGCATTATAAACCTGGATCCATGCTGCATTATAAACCTGGTCCCTCGCTGCATTATAAACCTGGTCCCTCGCTGCATTATAAACCTGGTCCCTCGCTTCATTATAAACCTGGACCCTCACTGCATTATAAACCTGGACCCGTGCTGCATTATAAACCTGGACCCTCACTGCATTATAAACCTGGACCCACACTGCATTATAAACCTGGACCCGCGCTGCATTATAAACCTGGACCTTCCCTGCATTATAAACCTGGACCCACACTGCATTATAAACCTGGTCCCTCGCTGCATTATAAACCTGGTCCCTCGCTGCATTATAAACCTGGTCCCTCGCTTCATTATAAACCTGGACCCTCACTGCATTATAAACCAGGACAATCGCTTCATTATAAACCTGGACCCTCGCTGCATTATAAACCTGGACAATCGCTTCATTATAAACCTGGACCCTCACTGCATTATAAACGTGGACAATCGCTTCATTATAAACCTGGACCCACACTGCATTATAAACCTGGACCCGCGCTGCATTATAAACCTGGACACTCACTGCATTATAAACGTGGACAATCGCTTCATTATAAACCTGGACCCTCACTGCATTATAAACCTGGACAATCGCTTCATTATAAACCTGGACCCTCACTGCATTATAAACCTGGACCCTCGCTTCATTATAAACCTGGACCCACACTGCATTATAAACCTGGACCCGCGCTGCATTATAAACCTGGACACTCACTGCATTATAAACGTGGACAATCGCTTCATTATAAACCTGGACCCTCACTGCATTATAAACCAGGACAATCGCTTCATTATAAACCTGGACCTTCACTGCATTATAAACCTGGACCCGCGCTGCATTATAAACTTGAACAATCGCTTCATTATAAATGTGGACCCTCACTGCATTATAAACCTGGACCCTCACTGCATTATAAACCTGGACCCGCGCTGCATTATAAACCTGGACCCGCGCTGCATTATAAACCTGGACCCTCACTGCATTATAAACCTGGACCCACACTGCATTATAAACCTGGTCCCTCGCTGCATTATAAACCTGGTCCATCGCTGCATTATAAACCTGGACCCATGCTGCATTATAAACCTGGACCCTCACTGCATTATAAACCTGGACCCACACTGCATTATAAACCTGGTCCATCGCTGCATTATAAACCTGGATCCATGCTGCATTATAAACCTGGACCCTCACTGCATTATAAACCTGGACCCACACTGCATTATAAACCTGGACCCTCACTGCATTATAAACCTGGACCCTCGCTGCATTATAAACCTGGTCCCTCGCTGCATTATACACCTGGACCTTCACTGCATTATAAACCTGGACCCGCGCTGCATTATAAACCTGGACCCACACTGCATTATAAACCTGGTCCCTCGCTGCATTATACACCTGGACCTTCACTGCATTATAAACCTGGACCCACACTGCATTATAAACCTGGACCCTCACTGCATTATAAACCTGGACCCTCACTGCATTATAAACCTGGTCCCTCGCTGCATTATACACCTGGACCTTCACTGCATTATAAACCTGGACCCACACTGCATTATAAACCTGGACCCGCACTGCATTATACACCTGGACCTTCACTGCATTATAAACCTGGTCCCTCACTGCATTATAAACCTGGATCCTCGCTGCATCAGAAACCTGGATCCTTACTGCATTATAAACCTGGTCCCTCACTGCATTAAACCTGGATCCTCGCTGCATCAGAAACCTGGATCCTTACTGCATTATAAACCTGGACCCTCACTGCATTATAAACCTGGACCCTCGCTGCATTATAAACCTGGACCCGCACTGCATTATAAACCTGGACCCACACTGCATTATAAACCTGGACCCTCACTGCATTATAAACCCGGACCCTCGCTGCATTATAAACCTGGACCCTCGCTGCATTATAAACCTGGACCCGCACTGCATTAGAAACCTGGACCCTCGCTGCATTATAAACCTGGACCCTCGCTGCATTATAAACCTGGACCCTCGCTGCATTATAAACCTGGACCCGCACTGCATTAGAAACCTGGACCCTCACTGCATTATAAACCTGGACCCTCGCTGCATTATTAACCTGGACCCTCGCTGCATCAGAAACCTGGATCCTTACTGCATAATAAACCTGGACATTCACTGCATTATAAACCTGGACCCACACTGCATTATAAACCTGGACCCTCGCTGCATTATAAACCTGGACCCTCACTGCATTAGAAACCTGGACCCTCACTGCATTAGAAACCTGGACCCTCGCTGCATTATAAACCTGGACCCTCGCTGCATTATTAACCTGGACCCACACTGCATTATAAACCTGGACCCTCGCTGCATTATAAACCTGGACCCTCGCTGCATTATAAACCTGGACCCTCGCTGCATTATAAACCTGGACCCTCGCTGCATTATAAACCTGGACCCTCGCTGCATTATAAACCTGGACCCTCGCTGCATCAGAAACCTGGTTCCTTACTGCATAATAAACCTGGACATTCACTGCATTATAAACCTGGACCCACACTGCATTATAAACCAGGACCCTCGCTGCATTATAAACCGGGACCGTCGCTGCATTATAAACCTGGACCTTCACTGCATTATAAACCTGGACCCACACTGCATTATAAACTTGGACAATCGCTTCATTATAAATGTGGACCCTCACTGCATTATAAACCTGGACCCGTGCTGCATTATAAACCTGGACCCTCGTTGCATTATAACCTGGGTATCGCTCTAAGGCTGTGGAGAGTGTGGTGCTGGAAAAGCACTGCAGGTCAGGCAATATCTAAGCAGCAGGAGAATCGATGTTTTGGGTATAAACCCTTCATCAGGAATCACTTTCTCCTAGTTGATTTTAATCCAGCAGCACAATCTCAACTCTGATCTCCAGCATCTGCAGTCCTCAATTCCTCCTGTTGCTCTGAAGCTACCAAATCGGTGCTGTCACTTCCTCATCTCCTACTCATCGAATTTTCATTACGTTATACCTTCCAACCAACCTGTTCCCAGTGCTCATCATGAATCTCCATTGCTTTAAGTTTGACTGAGGACCTTTCGTGATGGCATTTTGTCAAATGCCTTTTTGAAGCCTTGAATAGATCTCTTCAGGGTCTCAAACCTGCAGCTCAGGAGCCACTTGTTACTCGTCAGCATCACATTTGCAACTCCTACCCTTTTCCAGTCAGATCACATTTACATGAAAATAGCTTTTAAAAAGTCAAGAGAAAAGAGGGCCATGTTTATATTGTGAGATTGAAGGTGAGTCATTGTGTTGCACTTTACTGTTTCAAATGAGGATTTTAATGAAAATCGTCATCATGCTCCACATAAACCCATTCATTTGTTAGAGTCACCTCTGATAATCAAATGGTTATCGATAATGCCTGTGGTTCAAAGTTTTCACAGTTTAGATTACTTACAGTGTGGAAACAGGCCCTTCGGCCCAACAAATCCACACCGCCCCGCCAAAGCGCAACCCACCCATACATTTACCCCTTACCTAACACTACAGGCAATTTAGCATGGCCAATTCACCTGACCTGCACATCTTTGGACTGTGGAGGAAACCCACGCAGACACGGCGAGAACTTGCAAACTCCACACAGGCAGTCGCCTGAGGCGGGAATTGAACCCGGGTCTCTGGCGCTGTGAGGCAGCAATGCTAACCACTGTGCCACCGTGCCGCCCATCAACCAGAATTGTTTCCAGTATAACTAAAAGGCAAAACTATTCTGAAAATGTTATGAAAAACTTTTCTTTTTACACTATGAGATTCAAAAGTAGAAAAACAATCTCTTAGTTCTGTACTCAACAGCTCAAACTGCAGTGCTGTTTGTAAGATAATTCCAAAGGTTATTTCCCCTCTGAGAATAAGAACTGCTCCTCATCTTTCTTAGCACTGGGTGAAATTCTTATTTTGAAGCTATCCTCCGAGTTGTGAATTCTGAGGATACATCCACTCTGCCTTGCTACATCCCCTCACCCAACAACCTCCCCACCCCCAGAATCTTATACATTTCCATAAGATCGCCTCTTGTTTCCTAAACTCCAGACTATAGGCCCAACCTGCTTCAAATTTATCCCGACAGAAGACAGCGTTAAATCCAATCCAATTCAATAAGACTACGACCAATCTGACTACAGCGGAGCCTCGATTATCCAGCATTCGATTGTCCGAATTTCGGATTATCTGAACAAGATCCCAAGGTCCCAATGTTTGGCCAAACTGTGTTGTCCAGCATTCGGTTAGCCTAACATTCGATTAGCCGAACAAAATACTTCGTGCCCGGATCATTCGGATAATCGAGGTTCCTCTGTACTCCATTTTCCTGCCTATTCCAGATGAGTCATAGTCATATATCACGTCAGGCCCTTCAGCCCATTGAGACTGGTGCCAACCTATCCATGCTAACCTTTACCACTTTTCTTACCAACAATCTAGCTACCACTTAACTTAAAATTAATCAAGGATTCTGCTCCCACCGCTAAGTTCCAAATGCTCATGACCCTGTGAGAAAAAACCTTGTCATTTCATTCCAAAATGGGTGATCCTTTATTTTTTAAAAAATTGACATTATCTTTTGATTTCTCCCAGGAAAGCAAACATCCTTTCCACAGTTACCCTGTCAAGCTTCCTCTGGACCTTGTATTCTTCAGTCAAATCACCTCATGATTCTAAACTCCAGTGGATTGCAGAGTTCCTTTCAATAAGGACATGGGTGAATCAGATGGTGTTTAGCACTGACAATGGATTCATAGTCATCATTAGACTCTTAAAAACAGACGTTTCAAATCCAGTGACCCTTTGTCTGAACAGATACACAATCAGTGGATACAAGCCCAGCTGAGCTATCGTGTCCTCTTAAGACAACCCACTCATTCCAGGTATTAGTCTGGTAAAGCTTGTTTGAACTGCTTCCAACACACATACATCCTTCTGTTAAATAAGCAGACCGAAACTGTGCATAGTCACACCAGTCGGAGAAGGTGAGGACTGCAGATGCTGGAGATCAAAGTCGAGGGTGTGTTGCTGGAAAAGCACAGCAGGTCAGGCAGCATCCGAGGAGCAGGACTTTTCCTAATGAAAGGCTTATGCCCGAAATATCGATTCTCCTGCTCCTTGTATGGTACCTGAACTGCTGTGCTTTTCCAGCACCGCACTCGCTACATCGTCACACCAACCCTCAGTATAACTGAAGCATAACTTCACTATTTTTATATTCAATTCTCCTCATAATACACAGCAACATTTTATTTGCTTTTCTATTTATTTGCTGAGACTTCATACTAATCTGACATAATTTATATACTAGAACACTATCTAATGCATTCCCCAGCACTCTACAACGAGTAGCATCCACTCCCCAGTGATTTCAGATTTCTCACACCCAGGTTTGGATTTCTATTCCAAGTTGGTTATTTTACCTTGTTTAATTCTCTGGCAGGACAGGATTTACTGTTTATCCCTTGTCAACACTTCGGACCGGGCAACTATTCAGAAAATTCTAAATGTGCTTGATTATTCTATATTAGCCCCAATATGTTTCACTCTATAATGCAATCTAGACCCAATGGAATGATTCTATGGCCATTAGAATGGTGTATAAATATAGGGAAGTCTTACTATAATGATACAGCGCAATGGTGAAACAACACCTTTTTCTTTATTCACTCATGGGATGTGGGCAATGCTGGCTGGAGGACAGAGGACAGTTAAGAGTCAACCATATTGCTATGGGTCTGGAGTCATAGGGAGATCAGACTGGGTAAGGACTGGCAGATTTTCTTCCATAAAGGATGAGTGAACCAGATGGTTTTTACCACTGACAATGGATTCATGATCATCATTAGACTCTTAATTCCAGATTTTCATTGAATTCAAATTCCACCACCTGCCGTGACAGGATTCAACCTAGGTCCCCAGAACATCAAACACTGCGTTCTGAAGGGTCACTGGACTCAAAACATTGACTGATTTCTCTCCCCAGACCTGCTGAGTTTCTCCAACAATTCCCGTTTGTGTTTCGAGAGAACATTTACCGAGGTGTCTGGATTAACAGTCTGGTGACAATACCACTAAGCTCCCTTAAGTACTGGAGCACTCAGTACAGTTTTGGTGTCCTTATTTAAGGAGGGACATACATGCTTGAGACATGACTCAGAGAAGTTTCACCAGGTTGATTCCTGGGCTGAAGGGGTTGTCTTATGAGGGAAGGAACAGCTGGTTGACCACACATTCATTCAAGTTGAAAAGAATTATCTTTTTGAAATATTTCAGGATTCCAAGGAGACTTGACAAGTTGGAAGTTGAGAGGATGCCTCCCATCCCTCATGGATGAAAGTCAAACTAGAATCATAGAACCACCTACAGTGCATAATATGACCATTCAGCCCACTGAGTTTGCACTGACCCTCTGAAGATCATCCCACACAGACCCAGTCCCCCCACCCTATCCCCAACCCTACATTTCCCATGGTAAACCCACCTAACTACACATCCCTGGACACTATCGAAAACTTAACTTGGCCAATTCACCTGACCTGCACATCTTTGGACTGTAGGAGGAAACCCACACAGACACAGGGAGAACAGGGGGAAACTCGAAACAAACACTCAGCTGAGTGTGGAATTGAACCCGCGTCGTTGGTGCTGAGAGGCAGCAGTGCCTACCACTGAGCCACCATGCCACCTGGGAGAACAGGCTGAAGAATGTCTTCTCTCTGAGGATCATTATTCTTTGATATTCTCTCCCCAAACAAGCAACGGGGGGGGGTCTGAGTCACTGAATATCTTCAAAGCCAAGTTCGTCAGATTGACAGGAGAGTCAAGGGTTTTGGGAAATACGTGGGAAAGGGGATTGAAGACACAATCACATCTTCCATGATCTTACTGAATGGCGGAAAAGGGTCGAGGGGCCGAGTGGTCTACCCTGATTTCCTGAGTTGTTTTAAGGATTCGCTGTTCGTTGGATGCACTGCAATGAACATGCTTAATTACTTTCAGTGATACACAAAATAACTTTAATGTTAATGGATTGCCATGTAGTAAATTGAGGAGATTGACTGGCATTCTGTTTTCACAAGGTCACTGTCACTGAAAGTAATGAATTCCACACTGCAATGAGATTCCCAGTAATCGCTGCTTTGTTTGTCAGGAATTAATGTAAAAGTTAAGCTGCCAGCCTCAAAGGAAGTTAATGAAATGACTCCACAAGGTGCCAATTGGGAAGATCATGTCGAGGCTTTAGATGAAACTGTTATACCCAGAGGATGCCGGGGAGTTCTCTTACAAACGTCAGGTCCTTCTCCTTTTCCAAGATTATCGAGAGCACACTTTCTGTGTTTGGAGACATCTAATATTATTAAGTTTTCTTCATCAAAGAAGATGGGCCATTTCAGTGTCAAGGGGCAGGGACATGGCAGGTTATTTGAAGCAAACGTTAGACTCTCACGCCTGTTCCACCACTTCGCAAATGGAACCTCTCGACAGCTTCAAGGAATCCAGGGTTTAAGTGATCAGAAACATTTTGCAAGACGCGCTTGAACGGTGAGACCAAAAGCCAAGAGAGATAGATTGATTGATAGCTTGATTGATTTATTGTTGCCACATGCACTGAGACACAGTGAAGAGCGCTGTTTTGCATGCCATACACCATACAAAGTCCATCAGGGTAACAGAATAGAGGGAGAAAGTGAGGACACAGAACAGAGTCGAGAAGTGTGGTGCTGGAAAAGCACAGCAGGTCAGGCAGCATCCGAGGAGCAGGAGGATTAACACTCCTAACTTTCAAATATAAGCTCTTCATCTGGAATGAGGATAGAGTGCAAGATACAGTGTTACAGCCACAGAGAGAGAGAGAGAGAGAGAGAGAGAGAGAAGAGAGAGTGAGAGAGAGAGAAGAGAGTGTGTGTGTGAAAGAGAGAGAGAGAGATCAGAATCAACATTTGAGAGGTCCATTCCAAAGTCTGACAACAGCAGGGGAGAAGCTGCTCTTGAATCTATTTGTAGGCGTATTCAAACTTTTATATCTTGGAAGAGGGTGGAAGAGATTATAAATTGGGTGGGAGGGGTTTTGATTATTTGGCTGCTTTCCTGAGACAGTGAGAATATAGATGGAGTCAATGGATGGAAGGCTGGTTTGTGTGATGGACTGGACTGTGTTCACTATATTCTCTGCAATTTCTTGCATTCTTACGAAGAGTGGTTGCCATTCCAAGCTGCGATGCATCCACATAGGTTGCTTTCCTTAGCCTCCTGAGGAAGTAGGGATGATGTTCGACTTTCTTGGCCATCACATCAACACAGGTGGACCAGGACAGATTGTTGGTGACCATCATGCCCAGGAACTTGACGCTCTCCACCATTTCCACCTCAGCACCATTGATGCAGACAGGGACATTCCCTCCACTCCGTTTCCTGAGATATCTTGTCTGGCTATGCAGGACATTCTGAGGCTGGCAGGAATCCATACTTGAGTAGGGATCTGGGCCTAGTACAGCAGGAGTATCACTGCTTCCCAATTGACTGTCATTATAACAGCACAGCAACAAGATAAAAGTAAACCTGCCAGATTCATTCTGTCATACGCAGTAATTTGCAAAAGTGCAAAGAATGAGCACCCATTTAGCTCACAGTCAGAATATTGAGTCCAAATAAAAGCATTCAATATGTCAGCAACTGTATGTCAACATAACCTAAGACTAATGAAACCAGTCAAACATACCCTGATTGCAGATAAGATCAAACTAAGCGGATATTAACGATTCCATTGCCACACCATTCTTGATCTCTACACTGGAAAACATAGTTTCCTCTGGAATATTTTAAGGGAACTTTGTGAAGAAAATATTACGCCCGTGGCCTACTTTTCCCAAAACTTTGTTTCTTGTGTTCTTTACAAATTAAAACTTTTGCTGCTGTAGCCAGCATTGTTTCTTATTTAAAGTGTCCTTTCTGAAAAGCACACGATATCATAGATATCTACAGCCAATGCTATTCTTAATTAATGTTTCATAACATTCCCATAGCACTAGATTAAGTGGATTGAGAGAACAAAGGGTTGTCTACTCCAATTCAATTAGAGCACTAAGCTCCCTGGGCAGGATGCAGAATAGTGTTTCCCCTGCTTCCTGTCTCTATATTTGACAATAGAAGTGCCTGTTTCTCTGTTTGCAACTTTGAAGTTGAAATATATCCACAGCAATAGTGTCCACAAACTGTTACAACTATATGCTGTAAAATATTCTTTCCTGGGATGTGGGTGTCAATGGAAAGGCCAGCATTTGTTGCCCTTCACTAATTGCCCTTGAATTAAGTAGCCTTCTGGATAGTGAAGAGTTAACCACCTGAAGGGCCTGTACTGCGCTGTAATGTTCTACCCATCGCTGTGGATCTGGAGTCACATGGAGACCAGACCAAGTCAGGATGTCAGTTTCCTTTCTTTAGGGCATTAGGAAACCAGATGTGTTGTTCAGCTGTCGATAACAGTCTTATGGTCACCATTACTACAACTAATTTGCAATTCCAGAATGATTAATTAATTGAATTTAAACTTTGCCAGCTGGGCATGTGAACCCATGTCCCCTAGAGTGCTGGTCCATTGACATGACCATGGCACCATCAATGGATTTGCATCCAATAGTTTTTACACAACTCAAGAGTACAACGGGACCTTGATCAGATGGGCCGACGGGCTGAGGAGTGGCAGATGGAGATTAATTTAGATAAATGTGAGATGTTGCATTTTGGTAAGGTAAATCAGGGCAGGATTTAGACACTTAATGGTAAGGTCCTGGGGAGCATTGCCAAGCAAGGAGACCTAAGGGTGGAGGTTCACAATTCCTTGAAAGTGGAATCGCAAGCCGACTGGATAGTGAAGAAAACGGAGAAAGTGAGGACTGTAGATTCTGGAGATTAGAGTCTGGAGATTAAAGTGGCGCTGGAAAAGCACAGCAGGTCAGGCAGCATCCGAGGAGCAGGGGAATCGACATTTTGGGCATAAGCCCATCATCATGATGAAGGGTTTATCGGGATCCTGATAAAGGGCTTATGCTCAAAGCATCGATTCTCCTGCCCCTCGGATGCTGCCTGATCTGCTGTCTTTCCAGCACTCACACTCTCGAGTTTATTGGTCATTGCATGGAGTATAGGAATTGGGAGGTCATGTCGAAGCTATACACAACATTGGTTGGGCCACTTTTGGAATATTGCATTCAATTCTGGTCTCCCTGCTATAAGAAGGATGTTGTGAAATTTGAAAGGGTTCAAAAAAGATTGACAAGGATGTCGCCTGAATTGGAGCATTCGAGCTACAGGGAGAGACTGAATAGGCTGGGGCTATTTTCCGTGGAACTTTGGAGGTTGAAGGGTAACCTCACAGAGGTCTATAAAATCATGGATAGGGTGAAGAGCCAAGGTCTTTTCCCCAGGGTAAGGGAGTCCAAAACTATAGGGCATAGGGTTAACGTGAGTGAGGAAAGATTTAAAAGGGACCTAAAGGGCAACTCTTTCACGCAGAGGGTGGTGTGTGTATGGAATGAGGTGCCAGAGGAAGTGGTGGAGGGTGGTAAAATTACAACATTTAAAAAGCATCTGGATGGGTACATGAATAGGAAGAGTTTAGAAGGATATGGGCCAAATGCTGGCAATGGGACTAGGTTAGGTTAGGATATCTGGTCGGCATGAACGAATTGGACCGAAGGGTCTGTTTCCATACTGTACGTCTTTATGACTCTAACTGAACATTCAGTCCAGATGGATGTTTTGGAACAGGAAAGACTTTTCATTGTATAATAGTTGTATAGTGTGGGAACACGAGTTTTAGCAAATGGTTCCTCAGTTACTCTTTCTTCGATTATCAAAAAAGAACTCTGTGACAAAACAGCCATCGAACAGACTGATTCAAGTTAAAACTCTCGCGGCTTTCGTTTATATATATTATTGCCCTTTCCCTTGGCAACTGATTCCACCTGCGGCTTCCCCAGTCACACAAACAAACCCGAAAGAAAATGTCACTGCAGTTTCTGCAGTTCGTCAAAAATAACCATTATTCCTTGACATTTCTTCTGAGCTTCCCGTTTCTCTGGAATAAATGAATAAATGTGGAGGTATAATGTGCACAAGGCTGATTGAAGCACAAGGTTAATCAGTTAGAAAAGTCTTATAATATCAATTTGTGCAATAGGCTTCCACTCATCTGTAAAAATAAAACTCAACCTCTAATTCAAAGTGAGCAGGCCTCAAGGCTGGGACTCCTAGCCACCCCAGTACAGTGTCCAATCATGCTTGCTTCGATTAAGTAGCTAAACCGGCATTCAGTGAAATTACAATGATCGCAGCTTTATGCAGTTTTCTTCCAAGCTTTACTCAAAGACCGGCATTTCTGTGGCACCTTTTCCGACCTTAGATATTTCAAAGTATACTGCAGCCAACGAATGCACTCATGGTTGTGAGGCAGGCAATGGAGTGTCAACAAGAGACCCCACCTAAACCTTCCTTGAAGAAGTTCTCCTCCTCTCTCTACAAGGATTTCAGTGAGTCTGTCTCTCACTGCAATCCCAGGTCATCTCCTCTGCCCTGCACCTCCAACCCCACCCCATCCACCTATTGTACTCTTTGCTACCTTCTCCCCAGCCCCACCCCTGCCCTCCCATTTATCTCCCCATCCCAGAGGCTCCCTGCCTTCATTCTTGATGAAGGGCTTTTGTCCGAAATGTTGATTTTCCTGCTCCTCAGATGCTGTCTGACCTGCTGTGCTTTTCCAGCACCACTCTAATCAAGACTCTGATTTCCAGCATCTGCAGCCCTCACTTTTGCATAATCAATTGCAAATAACTCATCGTCCCCGAGGATACATCGATAATAAGGTTCAAATCCCCTATTTGCTTTCATAGAATCATAGAATCCCAAAAAGCAGGCCATTTGGCCCAATGGGTCCACACTGACCCTCTGAACAGCATCCCACCCAGACCCACATCCATCCCTACCCTGTCCCTGTAAGTTTGCATTTCCCATGGCTAACCCAACTAGCCTGCACATCCTTGGACACAATGGACAATTTAGCATGGCCAATCCACCTAACCTGCACATCTTTGGACTGTGGGAGGAAACCAGAGCACCCAGAGGAAACCCACACAGACGTGGGGAGAATGTGTAAATTCCACACAGACAGTTGTCCGAGTCTGGAATCGAACCTGGGTCCCTGACGCTGTGATGTAGCAGTCGAGAGTGTGGTGCTGGAAAATCACAGCAGGTCAGGCAGCATCTGAGGAATGCTGATGAAGGGCTCATGTCCGAAACGTCGATTCTCCTGCTCCTCAGATGCTGCTTGATCTGCTGTGCTTTTCCAGCACC
Organism: Chiloscyllium punctatum; assembly: GCF_047496795.1. NCBI lineage: Eukaryota > Metazoa > Chordata > Chondrichthyes > Orectolobiformes > Hemiscylliidae > Chiloscyllium > Chiloscyllium punctatum. The sequence continues at coordinate 99,242,734 of NC_092749.1, read as the reverse complement.
ACATTCGCGACTCTGATCTCCAGCATCTGCAGTCCTCACTTTCCACACTGTGAGGTAGCAGTGCTAACCATTGAGCCCAGTTCCAGGAAACTCTGCACACGTGCTCCCCTGAGTCACGGAGACCTGTCCGTCTTCTCGGTAAGGCTAGGATGGGGTTTGGAGAAGAGTCCGCATGCAGCAAGCTGCATCAAAGCAAGCCTTGCATCAGCAATCATGGATTGGCAGCTGGCAGCTCTCTTACAAGAGTTAGGGTCGCGACTGAAGGTCCAATTCAAGGGATTTGCAAACAGGGAGAAGTGCCTTGGGTTGGAAACATTCAGGAAGACAATTCCATGGTGTGGCAACTTTAAAGGCTGAACGAGAGGGAGGGGGACAGGCAGGCAACAGGCTAACACCAGAGGAACAGAATCCCAATCCAGGGGCAAGGTCTCATACAATGATTGAGGATAAAAACATTCAACATTCTTCTGAAGCTGTACAGGGCCCTGGTGAGACCACACCTGGAGTACTGTGTGCAGTTCTGGTCTCCAAATTTGAGGAAAGACATTCTGGCTATTGAGGGAGTGCAGCGTAGGTTCACGAGGTCAATTCCTAGAATGGAATTACGCTGAAAGACTGGAGCGACTGGGCTTGTATACCCTTGAGTTTAGAAGACTGAGAGGGGATCTGATTGAGACATATAAGATTATTAAAGGATTGGACACTCTGGAGGCAGGAAACATGTTTCCGCTGATGGGTGAGTGCCGAACCAGAGGACACAGCTTAAAAATACGGGGTAGACCATTTAGGACAGAGATGAGGAGAAACTTCTTCACCCAGAGACTGGTGGGTGTGTGGAATGCTCTGCACCAGAGGGCAGTGGAGGCCCAATCTCTGGATTCATTTAAGAAAGAGTTGGATAGAGCTCTCAAGGATAGTGGAATCAAGGATTATGGAGATAAGGCAGGAACAGGATACTGATTGAGGATGATCAGCCATGATCATATTGAATGGTGGTGCAGGCTCGAAGGGCAGAATGGCCTACTCCTGCACCTATTGTCTGTTGTCTAACATGTTTCCCAGTCCCCTCTGAGATCCCTGCATGCATTCCCTTGAACTCTGTCCTCTTGGAGCTTCTCTGATTATAACTGCTCCACCAGTGGCAGCTGTGCCTCAGCAGTCTCAGTCTTAAACTCCAGGATACCCTCCCTATCCCTCTCTATTAATTCCTTCTAAAAACCTACTGCTTTGCGAAAGCTTTAAGCTGCCTGCTCTCATGTGGCTCAGTGTTGAACTCTGATTTGTATCGCTCACGTGAAGCACTTTGAGGCAATGCCGAAACTTCCTTAAAAACATGAGTTATCTGAAATATCGAAATGTAGAAAGATTTCCCTTTCTATTGTGGATCTACTAAGATCTCAAGGACTGTAGCAGTTCAAGAACGGGCGTCAAGGGACAGGAAATCAATGCTGATCCAGCCAGCGTGGCCCAGTCCCAAGAGTCAATGAAACAAAATTTGCAGCTGAGATGGAGGCCATTTGGTCCATCATGTTCAGTAAGGCTCAAAACAAAAGAGGCCATTCAATATAACTCCACTATCTAGCTCTTGGTTCATAGTCCTGTTGGCTATAGCATCTCAAGTGCACATCCCAGTGTTTTTTTTTCACAGGGGTGAGTGGTCCTGCTTTCAGGTGGTGACTTCTACCTGCTCCACTGGCGTAAGAGGCAGCAGGCTTGAGACAGAACTACTCAACTTCAAATTCCCTGGAAATCTTATTATCAAAGCTGCAAACATACATTAGCCCCCAAAAATCTTGACCACATTTCTCCCACTCTGGTCTCATGAGCAACTGTGATTTTCAACATTTTACCACTGGCCTCCAGTTGCCTAGGCCCCTAACTCCGCGATATCTAGCCACAACCCTCTCAGCTTCCCCCCCATTCATCCCTCTCTCTCTCTCACACGCACAGACACACCCACACACACACACACCCACAGACAAGACACATACAGATACACAGACAGACACCCACACACACAGACACACCCACATACACGCAGACACACCCACACACACACAGACACACCAACACCCACACACACAGACACATATACACACACACATACACACAAACACACACACATACACACAGACACACATACGCAGACACACCCACACACACACAGACACACCCACACACTGACACACCCACATACACACAGACACACCCACACACACACAGACGCAACCACAGACACACACACACAGACACACCCACACCCATACACACACACATACACAGACACACCCACACACACACAGACACACCCACACACACACAAACACACACACAGACACACCCACACCCACACACACAGACACACACACACACATACACAGACACACCCACACACACAAACACACACACAGACACACCCACACCCACACACACACTCTATGCCTCTCCTATCATTGTCCGCCTTCTTTTCTTACAAGAGGGAGCAGATTTCGGACTGAGTTGAGGAGGAACTTCTTCACCCTGAGGGTTGTGAATCTGTGGAATTCCCTGCCCAGAGAAGCAGTTGAGGCTCCCTCGTTGAATGTTTTTAAGGCAAATAGATCTTTGAACAGTAAAGGAAATAAGGGTTACAGTGAACGGGCGGGAAAGTGGAGCTGAGTCCACGAAATGGTCTTGTTGAATATTGGATCAGGCTTCACGGCCTACTCCTCTCCTAGTTCGTGGGTTCTTAAGACACTCCTCAAAACAGGCTGCCACTCAATTCTTGGGCACGAGTCTCGCATGGTTCAGTATCTGTATTTTGACAAGTATTGCTCCTGATAAAACGCCCTGATAAACTGTGAAAGGGATTTCCTCCATCCTCCTCAGAACTTACTGAAAACAAAAGTCATCTGTCATCCTTACTAATGTGTAATGAAGTCCCCGGCAGGTTATCGTGACTGCGGTACTGTCCCCGAGGAGCTGTTCCACTTCCAGCGCATAATCGCACTTCATATAATTAACTCCCAATTAGAGACTGAGCACAACACAAAATGATGGAGCTTGTTATTCAGCCTGTAAGCCAGGGTTTATTTTGAGCAGCAAGAATTGCTGCTCAATTCACACAATTAAAGAACAAAAACTTATGCAGCAGAGTTTGTGGGAAGTGTACGTGTTGGGAACACTGACGTAAAACACTGCAGATGCTGGAGATCCAAAAACAGATTTGTTTAAATAGGTGTAAACTTCCCAAAAGGTTCTTTGGGCATGATAGGTTTTGTATTATAGACGTCGCATCCCCCCCAGATTTTGATCTCCAGTAGCCGCATTGCAGCTGACATGCGTTGAAGACTTCCTCCTGATCCACCAGGCGAGGGGATGCTGTTTTCTATTTTTGCACTGACCCAGCCTTCAAGAGGCAGCACGGTGGCTCAGTGGTTAGCACTGCTGCCTCACTGCGCCAGGGGCCTGGGTTCGATTCCAGCCTCAGGCAACTGTCTGTGTGGAGTTTGCACATTCTCCTCGAGTCTGTGTGAGTTTCCTCTGGGTTTTTTTTTTCTCCACAGTCCAAAGCTGTACAGACTAGGTGAATTGGTCATGTTAAATTGCCCATAGTCTTCAGGGATGGGTAGGTTAGGTGCATTAATCAGGGGTAAATGTAGAGGAATAGAGTAGGGGAATGGGTCTAGGTGGGATACTCTTCAGAGGGTCGGTGTGGACTTGTTGGACCCAATAGCCTGCTTCCACACTATGGGGGATTCTCTGAAAACTTATCATTGTCTGATTCTGGGACCCTGGACCCAGCTCAAGTCCTTGCCAGTGCCTCCCCCACTCCACAAAGTGGTCGTCCCCTCAAGTACCTGACCCCTCCACATTCAATCCATTGCGTCAACAAGAGCTCTTAGAATGTTCCCTAATGTGTCAAAAGCTAATAGCAGGGACTAGTTTCATGCTGCTTGCCTTACATTTCACTGGCGCAAAGCAACGTATCATTTGAGTTACTGAAAACACCACCACAGGACACTGCATCTTCCTGTCACATTGAATAATAGTCTACCCTTCATTCCCAGTTGCATAATTAAAGGCATCTGCTTATTCAAACCAACATTAGCACCGCATTCCCACTTCCATGCAATATTTCTGCTCCTCAATTTGCAAAGTGGGGAAATTCAATTCTTACGGCAACGGTCCAATCAAATTATCAGGGAAGCTCTGTCTTTCAGGCAGATGTGGGACGTCACTGTTCTGTTATGGGATTGTTGTTATAAACTAGTCAAAGTGCAAGAGAAATCACCTTCAAAGTGCGTAGATGCAGTGAAGATGGGGAGTTCCGCCCTTATGAGTGGAAGCAAAGGCTAGCAATTCTCTCTCCTTTCCCCTGCAACACTCCTTTCCACAAAACAATGACTTTCACAAAAAGAGGGTCACTCACATAACTCAGACTCACTGCAAAAACGTCACACCGACCTGTAACCTCAAGGATACCGTTATTTTCACTAGAATCACAGAGATGTACAGCATGGAAAACAGACTCTTCAGTCCAGCTGCTGACCAGATATCCTAAATGAATCTAGTCCCATTTGCCAGCACCCGGCCCATATCCCTCTGTACCCTTCCTATTCATATACCCATCCAGATGCCTTTTAAATGCTATAATTGTACCGGCCTCCACCATTTCCTCTGGCAGCTCATTTCATACACCTACCACTCTCTGCGTGAAAAAGGTGACCCTTAGGTCCCTTTTATATCTTTCCCCTCTCATCTAGTTTTGGACCCCCCTATTCCAGGGAAAAGACCTTGTCTATTCATCCTATCCTAGCAGGAGGAAAGGAGGAATGGAGATGGAATTCAAAGTTTGACCAATTTTTCTTCTTCTGCCAACCTCTCAAAGTGAGGAGGATGTTTCTCACTGAGTACAGCCAACAGTAACAACCTGTCCTGGGGAGTCTTTTAGTGTAGGAGGCTATTACATTGCAGTTGTCCCAGGGTGTGATCCTGCCTCCAACAGGGGTGTTTTATCTGATGCTTGTTTATGTTATCTCCTGTAACATACAAAATTGTGCAAGGATATCGTATTGAAAAACCCCGCAGATGTTTATTAGAGCTAACTATTGTGTATGGACAGTACATTCCCTCAGGTACCACAGTCTATTAAGCGATTAAGTTACAAAACAAGCATGCGTTTCCTGTGGAGTCTCATGCTCAGGTGATCCAAGGTAAGACGGAGAATGAGAATTTTATACCCCACAGTATGATACAGTTATAATGTTATGAGCTTGTCTCACACTGAGATACTGACTGTGAGCCATAACACACCAGTTTCCTTAGCCTCATTCCTCAATCCAGACAGTACTGAACGTGTGGAATCCTTTACCTCAAAGGGCTATCATGGCTGGGTTGGTAAGCACACTCTAGGCTAAGGTTGACAAATCTGTAAATCAAGGATTATGGGAAAAGGGAGGAAAGTGGAGTTGAGCATTATCAGATCAACCATGATCATATTGAATGGTGGAGCAGACTCGATGGGCACAATGGCCTCCCTGTGTATTCCTATCTCTTCTAGTCCTGTAAATGGGACTTGAAGCTGAAGCTTCTGGCTCAGAGGAAGTGATGCACCCACTGCCTCACGATTTGGTCTCGTTAACTGGACCCAAAGCTGATTGCCATTCCAGGTTTAACACACGGCTCTCATAAACAGGCGAATGATAAAGCAGCTTCGCATTTACACCACCGTGCCCTCTACAGCATCCAGATTGGATGGCACAATGGCTCAGTGGTTAGCACTGCTGCCTCACAGCACCAGGGTCCTGGGGGTTTGATTCCCGCCTCTCTGTGTGGACTATGCACATTCTCCCTGTGTCTGCGTGGGTTTCCTCCAGGTGCTCCGGTTTCCTCCCACAATCCAAAGATGTGCAGGTCAGGTGAACTGGCCATGCCAAATTGCCCACAGTGTTAGGTGCATTAGTCAGGTGTAAATATAGGGTAGGGGAATGGGATTGGGTGGGTTTCTCTTCGGAGGGGCAGTGTGGACTTGTTGGGCTGAAGGGCCTGTTTCCACACTGTAGAGAATCTAATCTCCAAAAGTGTTTTATATTCTTCACAAAGCACTTATGATGTAGCGACCAGGGCAGGCAAATTGTACACTCCACACCTGGACATACATACACACAAAGACACACGCACACACACATATACATACACACACACACACACACACACACACGGACATGGACACATAGACACAGACACACAGAGAGAGAGACACACACACACACACACACACACACAGACACATACACACACCCAGAGACACAGACATATACACACATTCGCACACGCACACACACATAGACACAGACATATACACACACACTCGCACACACAGAGACAGACATATACACACTAACTCGCACACACACACAGAGACACAGACATACACACACAGAAACACAGACATACACACACACATAGAGACACACACAGAGACACAGACATATGCACACACTCGCGAAAACACACACAGACACACACACAATCTCTTGCTCTCTCACACTCACTTGTTCTCAACATACTCTCACACATTCTCTCTCTCTCACACTTTTTCTTACACAAACACTCATACTCTCTCTCTCTCATACTGTCTCTCTAACACACCCTCTCCACACTTACACACTCTCTCTCACACACACACGAACACACTCTCGCTCACACACATACACAAACACACAGACACAGACACGAACACACAGACACGAACACAGAGGCACAGTCACACACAAAAATACATGCACAGACAGACAGACAGACACACACACACACACACTCGCTCTCTGTCTCACATACACTCTCTCACTCTCTCTCTCACACACTCACGCACTTTCTCTGTCACACACACATTCTCTCTCACTCACACACACTCTCTCACCCACACACACAAACACATTCTCCCTTCTCACCCTCACACACACACACTCCCTCACCCCCACGCACACAACCACATTCTCTCTTCTCAACCTCACACACACTCCCTCACCCTCACACACACACACTCTCTCGCGCACACACACACGCACAAACACCAAGAGATTCCTAATATTTCTCTTTATTTTAAATTGTCCACTGACTGGCTTTGAGACTAATGTTTCACACTTTAATGACCAGCACGGCACAGGAAGCCAGGTTTTGGCCGTTGTTACTCAGTTGCTTATTTAAGCATCAAGACTTTCAACGACAATGTCTGAATACCCAGCAGGCTGACGAGCGAGGGACAATACACATCAACTAACTGTCAGATCCAGCTTATGACAGGCATTAATTGTAAAGTTTTATGGCTTTGAGTACCCACCAAATATCCGTCCCTTCAGAAGTGGCAATCACTTCACAAAGTTTATTTCTTTCACATTACAATCAGGAGTGGGAGGAGTCAAGTCAGCCCCTTCAGCCTGTTCTGCTATTTAATACAATCTTAGCTGATCTCATCTCGGTCTCAACTCCACTTTCCTGCTCACTCTTCATAACCTTTCAACTGGCTACTAATTAAAAATATGTTTATTTCCTCCTTAAATTTAATCAGTGTCTAAGCATCTACTACACTCTGGGGTACTGAATTCCACAGATTCACGACCCATGAGAGATGTAATTTCTCCTCAAATCTGATTTAAATCCGTCATTCCTTATCCTGAAACTATGACCTCTCATTCTGGATTTCCCCACAAGGGGCACATCGTCTCTATGTCTATTTTGTCAATCCCCTTTCGCATCTTATGCAACTCATTCACATCGACTGATGCCAAAGGTACTCTCTTTACTCAGAGAGTAGTAAGGGCATGGAACACCCTGCCTGTAACAGTAGTAGACTCGCCAACATTCCGGGCATTTAAATGGTCATTGGATAACCATATGGACAATAATGGAATAGTGTAGGTTAGAAGGACTTCAGATTGGTTTCACAGGTCAGCACAACATCGAGGGCTGAAGGGCCTGTACTGCGCTGGAATGTTCTATGTTCTATGTTCTTGTCATTCTTCTCAACTCCAGAGAGTATAGACCTAAACTGTTTGTCTCACTTCATAAAACAAAATGCTCAGCTTTGAAATCAATTTTGTGAAGCTCCCCTGAACAGCCTCCAATCCAACTACATTCCTCCTCAGGTAAGGACCAATCTGTACACAAAGGGAAGGAGACTAGCAGCAACCTCACTAAGTAGCTGCACAGGTCAGAAGGATTAACTAACACAGTTACCCCAATTAGAGTCTTTTGTTAAAGGAAAAAAAATCTCTCTTTTGTAAACAATCTGTTCAGACATATGATAACACAAGTCTGGAGCAGGTGGGGCTTGACCCTGGGAGTTTTGCCCCAGAGCTAGGGACACTATGACTGTGCCATACAAACCCTCATGATAAATACAGCTGACTCTCTGACAGAACCGCCCCATGTTTGCATTAAGAAAAAGGATCTAAACCTCAAAATGGATTCAATATTGGTTAATTGTGGCGATATCAGGAGAATAATGACACACCCTAGGCCCTGCCATCTTCAGCTGCTTCATCAATGACCTTACCTCTATCATAAGGTCAGACTGAGGATGTTCACTGTTGACTGCACAACGTTCAGCACCACTCACTGCTCCTCAGATGCTGGAGCAGCCTGTATCCCTGTGTGGGGTCAGACTAGCTCAGTTGGCTGGACAGTTGGTTTGTGAAGCAGTGTGAAGCAGACAGCGTGGGTTTAATTCCCATCACTGGTTGAGGTTACCATGAAGGACTCTCCTTCTCAATCTCTCCCCTCACCTGAGGTACGGTGGACCTCAGGTTAAACCACCACCAGTCGTCTCTTTGTCTAATCAGAGAGTAGCCCCTATGGTCATGGTAAGACTATGGCAACTCACAGGCATCCCGATGTCGTAAAACCTGGATGACATACACAAGTAACAAAGTGTGAAGGAAGCAGGTGCAATTGAGGAATTCAAAATTGGATTATTATCTGAAAATGGGTGGGGATGGCTCATTTGGAGAACCAGCAGAGACACAGTTGGCTGAATGGTTTCCTTCAGTGCTTTAAGGGAAAGTTACCACAGTCCCAGTGGATGATATGCCTGCTCTCTCATTACGGAGACACAGACGACCTGTGGTGAGTTTAACCTGAGGGTCACCCCGTCTCAGGTAGGTATGGCCTTCATGCTGACTTCAACCAGAGTGCAAACTAAACCCACACTATTGGCATTGCCACACCAGCCATCCAGTCAACACAGCGAACCAAATAAATAGCCTCTGCACCAAGTCCAAACAGCAATTACTGTGTCTCACATGCTTTATTGTTCTATTAGTTTATATCAAGTAATCTTCTGTGTTAAGAAGATCAAATTCCCAGACTGGTGCTCAGATCCACAGAGAAATTGATTCAAGACATTATTCCTCAAGATAAGCCCATTACAAAAATAATTTCTTACCAAACAGGAAGTAAGTTATTAAAGCTCAGAAAAAAAAATGAAAATACATGGAATCAAGCTCATTAATTGGCTTGTTCAAAAGCAATTTGTAATCTTGTTTAAAAGCACTGACCATTCAGAAGCCTGTTGTGAACAACACAGTTTTAATGTCAACATTTGCAAAAGAACCACAGGCAATGTAAAAATTATACATATTTTCCACAAAAGGAGCGAGCAGTTTGGATTTGGAACGTGATGGCCAATAGGAGAAAACTGCCTTTGGACAGATGTGTGAGGACATAAAAAGAAAGAAAGAATGGGGGAGGAAAAGAGTGGGGGCATGAGAACACAACTGGTTGGCTCCTCAAAAGAGGTGCTGCAGACCTTGGGAATTGGGACGTCATGTTGCGGCTGTACAGGACATTGGTGAGGCCACTTTTAGAATCCTGCATAGAATTCTTGTCACTCTTCTGTAGGAAAGTTGTTGATAAACTTAAGAGGGTGCAGAAATTTACCAGGAAAGTGGAGTTGCAGGCAGAGAGGATAGTGAAGAAGCATTTGGTATGCATGCCTTTATAGGTTAGTGCATTTCTGCCCATTCACTCAAACTATCTATATTTGTCTGCAACCTCTTTATGTCCTCTTCACTATATAATTTCCTACCTATCTATGTGTCATCCACTAAATTAGCTACCACACTTTTGCTCTCCTCATCTAAGGCCTACTATCTGTCCACAGCGCACAATTCAAAATTATACCACGGTTAGAGAATAAGGAACAGAAACAGGAGTAGGCCGCACAAGGCCTCAAGCCTGCTCTACCATTCGAATAACAATGTCAAATCAACTCCTCTTTCTTGCCTATCCCTAGTGTCAAAAAATCTATTCATCCCAATTCTAAATACTTCAATGATTGAGCATTCACAGCTCTCGGGAATAGAGAACTTCAAAGATTAACAGCCTTCTAAGTGGTTGAACGCCATATCCAAACGCTGTGATCCTGAGCTTTAGGCCCTGTAGTCAGAGAAGCAGCCTTTCAAGCATTGGCCCAGTCAAACCTTTCAAGAATATTACGCCTTTCAATAAGATCACTTCAAATTCTTTCCAGTAAAACAAAAGGCCCACTCTACTCAATCTTGACCTTCAGATTAAGGCCATAAAGGTGTGGGAGCAGAGGTAAAGCCATTCCGCCCATCAAGTCTGCTCCACCACTCAATAAGATCATGGCTGATCTGATAATCCTCAACTCCACTTTTCCCCATAGCCCTTGATTTCCTTACTCTGTAATCAACCTTGAATACACTTACTGACCAAGCCTCTGCAGTAAAGAATTCCACAGATTCAATGCCCTGTGTGAAAAGAAATTCTTCCTCACCTCTGTCTTTTTGTGACCCGTTATTCTGAGATGATACCATCTGGTCCTAGACGGTCCCACAGGAAAAGCAATCTCTCAGCATTGACCATATCAAGTCTCCCCAGAATTGTTTAAGTTTCAATAGGGTTCCCTCTCGTACTTCTATATTCCAATGAGCACAGGCCATACCTTGACAATGGAAAGTTCACTCAGAACTTGGACTTACATGGCACCTCCCTCATCTTTCACAGTATGCGGAGGAGAAAGTGAAGACTGCAGATGCTGGAGATTAGAGATAAGATTAGAGTGGAGCTGGAAAAGCACAGCAGGTCAGGCAGCATCCTAGAAAATCGATGTTTCGGGCAAAAGCCCTTCATCAGGAATGAGGGACTCACTCATGCTGCCTGACCTGCTGTGCTTTTCCAGCACCACTCTAGCCTTTCATAGTACTGTCACTAATCCTCCTTCCTCTGTTAGCTCAAGGGACTTCAGTCGACTGTGGTGAAGGATGGACCAAAATAAATGGATTAACTCGTCATATCCATCACCTCGTACAACGGTCTCACATTATAGAATCCCTACAGTGTGAAAGCAGGCCATTCGGCCCATTGAGTCCACATTGACCCTCTGAAGAGTATCCCACCCAGGCCCACTCCATCACTGTAGTTTCCCTGTTATTCCATAGGAGAAGGTGAGGACTGCAGATGCTGGAGATCAGAGTCGAGAGAGTGTGATGCTGGAAAAGGGCTTATGCCTGAAACATCAACTCCCCCGCTGCTCGCGTACTGCCTGACATCCTGTGCATTTCCAGCACCACACACTTCAATCCTGCTTTTCCACCTAGCCTGCACATTGCTGGATGCTCCGAGCAACTTAACATTGCTAATCCATCTAACCTGTGCATCTTTGGACTCTGGGAGAGAACCTGAGCAAACCCACACAGACACGGGAAGGATGTGTAAACTCCACACAGACAGTCACCTGAGGCTGGAATCGAACCTGGGACCCTGGTGCTATGAGGCAGCAGTGCTAACCACTGAGCCATCGCACTGCTCCTAATTCATCTACTCACAAGCTAAGATACCTAAAGATTCCAAGGATTGCCGATGTCCAGCTGGTTCATCGACCGCTGAGAGACTCTGCTTTATTTTATGCGTTGCCAATAGTTAGAAGCACATGGTCGTGTGAGAAAGTAAAGCATAAAAACTCAGTAGAGAAGGCTGTTGTCTGAGATAACAGGATGCAGTTTATTACATTTTAACACGATTTGTAGGATTCATCAACTTTGTTTTTATTCAAGCACGGGATGAAGGTGTTGCTGGTTAGGCCAGCATTTATTGCCCAGAGGGCAGTTAAGAGTCAACCACATTGCTGTGGGTCTGGAGTCACGTGTAGGCCAGACCAGGTAAGGACAGCAGTTTCCTTCCCTAAAGGACATTAGTGAACCAGTTGGGTTTTTCCAACAATCGATTCATGGTCATCATTAGACTCTTAATTCCAGGTATTTATTGAATTCAAATTCCTCCATCTGCTGTGGCAGGATTTCAAACTGGGCCCTCAGAACATTCTCTGGGTCTCTGGATTAACAGTCCAGCGATAATACCACTCGGCCATCACCACCTCCAGTGGGCAACTCTTGGGGTTAATTAACTATTACTAACAAGACATAGTAAAGGCACATCATGAAGAAGAGTCATACTGACGTGAAACATTAACTCTGTTTTTCCTCTCTCCTCCAGCACTCTCTGTGCTTGTTTCAGATTTCCAGTATCTGCAGTATTTTGCTTTCATTTGCTCTCCATCAGCAGACTGTACCAGACTTATGTGTCTTTAAACTACCAACTGCTTCACTCAGGGCCCCTAGCACACTCATGGATTGACCCTTCATATCCATCCAACGAGCAGCGAAATCAACGTTTCGGGCAAAAGCCCTTCATCAGGAATAAAGGGCTGATGAAGGGCTTTTGCCCGAAACGTTGATTTCGCTGCTCGTTGGATGCTGCCTGAACTGCTGTGCTCTTCCAGCACCACTAATCCAGTATTTGGTTTTCAGCATCTGCAGTCATTGTTTTTACCTTCATATCCATCACCTTGTACAACATTTTCCACTTGCAGTCTCACATTGTAGAAGCCCTACAGCTTGGAAGCAGGCCATTCAGCCCACTGAGTCCACACCGACCTCCAAAGAGCATCCCACCCAGTCGCTGTAACATCCCTATCAATGCACCTCACTGGACACTACAAGCAACTTAACATTACTAATCCATCTAACCTGTGCACCTTTGGACTCTGGGAGAAAACCTGAGCAAACCCATGCAGACACGCGTAAACCTCACACAGACAGTCTCTCAGAGCTGGAATCAAACCCGGGCCCCTGGCGCTGTGAGGCAGCAGTGCTAACCACTGACCCACCCCGCTGCCCCTAATTCACAAGCTGAGGTACTTAAAGTTTCGAAGAATTGCTGATGCCCAGCTAATTCATCAACCGCTGAGAGACTCTGCTTTATTTTATGCGTTGCCAATAATTAGATGCACATGGTCGTGTGAGAAAGTAAAGCATAAAATCTGATGAAGGGGAAGTATTGGTGACCCGGTAGCCAGGGCAGAAAGACTTCCTTTGATTATTATTTCTAAAAACATCATAAACCTGTTATGCCGGAATACTTCACATCTCCACGGAAAAGTAAAATGTAAGGAATCAGCCCATTTTTATTATACACAGCAACCAGGGGAAACTATCTGCCAAAATAGAAAATGTTTTTCCTTTACCTGAAGAAAATATCATTAATTAAAAAAAGGAAGTCCAAAGAGAGAAACAAGACAGCAAATTAAAACACAAGGAAAACAGAAAAGGATAAATCCGACATGGAGAAAAGAGAATAAAAGTAGGACAGAATAAATGAAAGGAATGTAAAGAATTTATAGAATCTTACAGCACAGGAAGAGACCACGTTCATTTTTGGGCATTTACTGGCTCTTTGAAGGAGCACTCTCAGTCCTATACCCTGGGTCTGTGTCCTCCTGTGACATTGTCAGTTCCTCATCCACAAATACATTTCCCCACTCCCGTTTTAACTTTGATTTTCTAGGCTCTGAAAATTAATATGGAGTTCTCACACATTTCGCTGGAAATCCCTGCAGAATGTAGCAAGGGCTGCAGCAATGTCACCTGTGTGTGAGGTTTGTCGTTGCACTGCCTTTCACCTTGGAGGTGTTCTCACACGCACTCACAAGAGTTCAAGAAAATGGATGCCCCTTGAGTAGAGAGTTAGTAATTTTGTCACAATGCCACGTAACCTTTGGTAAAATGCACTTTGCAACCGCCTGTCTGTTGCACTGTTTATAATTCCTTCACTCACATTAAGAGCATTAATGTACTGCTAAGTTGACCCTGGATTTTGCCTGGTAGTTCTACAAATTCAGTACATTGCATTTTCCCCAATTACTATTCATTAATTATTGACATTTGTCCAAAAATAGTCAGGAGCAATTAAAACAGATCACTTCAATCCCGTCAAGTCCAATTGGACATCCAGAATAGGCAATTTCATGACCTTCAGTTCTAATTGGCATCTACGTCTTCACTAGTTTTAACAATGATCTCCGGCAATTTGGTAGCCACCCAAACGCCCCCCTACCCCGCCATTTTTCTGAGGCTTTTCTCAGCATTTCCAATGTTTAGTCTTCAGCGAGGGCCACCTCAAGGCTCCATTCCTTTTCCAGGGGATCTGTCCCTGGCGAGCCAACTGGAGCCTTTTCAACCACTGACTCCACAATCACAATGACTTGAACGCATTCATCTATCTTGATGGCGTTATTGTCACCTTTGTTGCAAAATATGTCGTAACAGGATGGGGCAGGCAGCATCACTGAGATTATTAGAGAATATAGTGGTTCATTAATGAGCACCTTCAAGAAATGCTAAATAATCTCTATGTCATGCCCAGATTAATGTGTGTTTTATTTTGTATCGTCCTATTTCTATGAAGGATCTCTCATTGTGTGCAGTGCAGTGTTCTGCCTTGCATCAACATTATGTACCAGTTAATCCTCAAGTTATCTCTCTTTAATCTTCCACCATGCACTATTTCTGGCTTGCTACCTGAGCTTTGCCTATCTTGACCAGAAGGATGTAACTAAGAGTGCCCTTAAGTCCCTTTATTTCTTCACAATAGTCGAGCAACTAAATACATGAACCAGGAGATTATGATAGAGCTGTATATAATGTTGGGCGGAGGTGGGTACTGCGGATGCTGGAGATTAGAGTCAAGATGAGAGTGTGGTGCAGGAAAAGCACAGCATGACAGGCAGCATCTGAGGAGCAGGAAAATCGACGTTCGGTCACATTCCTGATGAAGGGCTTTTGCCCGAAAAGTCGATTTCCCTGCTCCTCAGATGCTGCCTGACCTGCTGTGCTTTTCCAGCACCACTCTAATCTTGACTGTATATAATGTTAGCAAACAAAAAACAGAGAATGCTGGAGAAACTCAGCAGGTCTGGTAGCATCTGTGAAGAGAAAACAGAGTCAGCATTTCATGTCTAATGGCTCTTCTTCAGATTCAATTCTGAAGGAGAATCATTGGACTTGAAAAGTTAATTGTTTAGTGGTTTTGATTGTTGCCTCACAGCGCTAGGGACCCAGGTTCGATTCCACCCTCAGGCGATTGACTGTGTGGAGTTTGCACATTCTCCCCGTGTCTGCATGGGTTTCCTCCGGGTGCTCCGGTTTCCTCCCACAGTCCAAAGATGTGCAGGTCAGATGGATTGACATTGGGAAATTGCCCGTAGCATTCAGGGCTGTGCAGACTATGTGGATTAGCCATGGGAAATACGCATAGGGGGTGAGTCAGGGTGGGATGGCTTTTCGGAGGATCAGTGTGGATTCGATGGGCCAAATGGCCTGCTTCCGCACTGTAGGGATTCTATGATGATTTCAGTATATAACATTCAACAGGCCACAGTTGGAGGCTACAGAGGAGACTCACCAGGATGTTGTCTTGGGCTGGAGTGATTCAGCAAGAAACGGCTGGGGGGTGAATCGGGTTAACGTGCAGAAAATTACAAAAGGCGTGTACAGGATAGATCGGAGATGCTTTTACTCTTGGTAGAGGGTCCAATAACCAAGGTGTATGGATTTAAGGTAAGGGGCAAGGATTTATAAGGGATTTTGAGGAAATGTTTTTTCACACAGAGCTTGTGGGTATCTAGAACACACTGAAGAAACGGTGGTAGAGGTAGGACGTCTAGCAATATTTGAGACCTATTTAGATGAACACAGCATACAGAGCTATGGGCCAAGAGCTGGATTATGGGATTCGGTCAGATGACTGGCATGGACAAGTTGGGCTGAAGGGCCTCTTTCTATGTGGTAAAATCGCTATGACTCCAAGGCAAGGTTTCATGTTTCACTTGGGCACCTCCTCACAGGAGATTGTCTTAAAGCCAGGAATGGGACAATACACCTGTCTTGCGCTGTACCTGACCCAAACACAGTCACGATTACTTTTTTACAACACATAGATCCCCATCCTGGAGTTCTTTATCTGAGACTCACTTCAATCCACTGAAGAAGTTGAGAGTTTGCAGCGTTCCCAAGGGGAGGAAACAAGAGCAGGCAATTCCAGTGATCATTTTGTTTTTGGGAATGAACATAGAAGTGGAGAACCTGGAAGGAAACATGTGGTTTGGAAGGCCACCTGCAGAACTGAATCACTTTGTAAATATGGTGTAAAGATAAAAAGACATTTTCACCTGCTCCCGATACCACTTATCTTTCATTCTTTCTCGCTATATCAGTTCGTAGGAACAGAGGGAGACCATTCGGCCCCTCCGGACTGCTCTATCACTGAAATACATCACGGCTGATTTGTATCTTAACACCATTTCACAGCTTCGGCTCCGGATTCTTTAACTGCTTCTCCCGATAAATGATGTTCGGTGTTAACCATGCCACAGTGCAGTTGCACAGCCTAGTTTTGCTGAATCCTAAGCCTTCTTCGCAGGGACTGAAATGAATAAACGCTCGGCCACGTTTCTGTATTTGTCAGGCCGAAAGCGGCCAACAGGGCACAGCTGGAGCTGCCAAAGGCCTCAGTCAAAATAAAGGACCTGCCAAAATCTTCCTTCACTCCGGCCTATTTTTAAATGAAGGTTTTTTTTCTAAAAGAGAAAAGCCTCTAAGTGCTGCATTTGAGTTTGCACCAATAATGTCGCACCAGGACTGCATCTCATAAAAGAGGCTTTGAAATAACCCCTTGGGGCAGCACGGTGGCTCAGTGGTTAGCACTGCTGCCTCACAGCGCCAGGGACCCGGGTTCAATCCCAGCCTTGGACAACAGTCTGTGTGGAGTTTGCACGTTGTCCCCGTGTCTGTGTGGGTTTCCTCAGGGTGCATTGGTTTCCTCCCACAGTCCAAAGATGTGCAGGTTAAATGAATTGGTCATGCTAAATTATACATAGTGTTCAGGGATGTATAGGTTTTAGGTGCATATTTTACCTAGTTAGGGGTAATGGTAGGGGAATGGATCAGTGTGGATGTTTTGGGCCAAAGGGCTGATTTCCACACTGTAGGGATTCTATGATTCATCACTATTTATTTACACATGATGTGACACTGATCCAGCTAGCTCAGAGCCGGCTCCCTGACTGAGCAGAACCCCTCACTCTCCTGTTTATATCTGGCCATTATGCATCTCTCTTCTGTAAAGCATATTTTACTTCTTAATTTTAAACTGGGAGAACTGAAGGCAAACAGACTAGATCAGATTCCCTACAGTATGGAAACAGGCCCTTCAGCCCAACAAGTCCACACCGATCCTCCGAAGAGTAATCCACGCAGACCCATTCCCCTACCCTATATCCACCCCTAACACTACGGGCAATTTAGCACGGCCAATTCACCTGATCTACACATCTTTGGATTGTGGGAGGAAACCAGAGCACAGAGGAAACCCACGCAGACACAGGGAGAATGTGCAAACTCCACAGACATTCGCCCAAGGCTGGAATTGAACCCGGGTCCCTGGCGCTGTGAGGCAGCAGTGCTAACCACTGAGCCACCGTGCCACCCTTGCGGTGGTTGATCAGCAGACAGATCAAAGCGTGCAAATTGGATCTCATGCCAATTGTTAAACAGGTGTAGGATGGGCAGGGTGAGGGTTTGCCGTACACACCAATACAATCCCTACATTGTGGAAGCAGGCCATTCAGCCCATTGGGTCCACACTGCCCCTCCAAAAAGCATCCCACCCAGACTCTGCCCCGCTACTCTATCCCCGAAACCCTGCACTTCCCAGGACTAATGCACCAAGTGTGCACATCCAGACCCAGACCTTTCCCTCTCGGAATCATAGAATCCCAACAGTGTGGAAGTAGGCCATCGGGTCCACCACGGACCTTCTGAAGAGGATCCCACCCAGACCCATCCCCCTGACCCTAGCAGCAGGCATTTGAGCATGGCCAATCCACCTGACCCGCATCTGTTTGGACCGTGGGAGGATGTTGGAGCTGCTATTCTCTCTGAATTTTCTCTGGATGCTATTTTCCTCCTGAATTGAAGAACTTCATGTCAGAATCTGTGTCTGAATTCTCCTTTATTGTCAAGGGACGTGTTTATGGGATGTTACCGTATTGGAACAGTTAATTAGTAATAGTTACTTTATGTATTATTTGGTTAAGTTTTCCAATAGAGTCAAGTTATTCTAAATTCCTCTTTCTTTGGTTGTATTTTAACTACAGAGTTTAAATAAATTGTGCTTTGTTTAATGTCGAGTTGTTTGACCAGTCACATTGCATCTGGAACAGACACTTCACATTTACCTTTGAAATAAGAAAAAGTTAGGGTCTGGGATACCTTCTTAAAATATTTTGAGGGGATCTGGTCTGGTCCATAACAGAATCTTCCTTTTGTATATGCATCTGGCCTGAACACATTGACCTCTCTTGCTTCATAGCAAACTTCAAAAATGTTGTGTGTGTTGATGCAACAATAACATTGGAATAAACCTGTATATGAGAAAAAGTACTATCAGCACCCTTCAATGGTGCTGACAATGTGGGTGGGATTGTAAGAGTCAAATTTCTGAGTGCATGCGCATTCAAGGGATAACTGAAAGAAGATGAAATTCCCATTTTTGCTGAATTACTGTTGGCATATTCACCAGTGAAATTCGGTTTGCCCCTGTCGTTCAGCCTCAGACCATGGTGATGTGTGTCTCCAAGTGTTGCCTTCAGACTCTGCGTGTCTCAGTTGAGACCTTGAAGATATGGATTGGAAGACACAAGGGGATTCTTCCTAACTATTGCTTTCTAATGGGATCTGGTGCTGGTGCAGATCAACCTTTGCTCTGGCACTGAGTATGACAACATACGCCATGATCCAGCTCAAAGATCATAGAACCCTTACTGTGCGAAAACAGGCCAATCATCCCATCAAGTCCACACCGACCCTCCGAAGAGCATCCCACCCAAACCACTGTTCAATGACTAATCCAGATTCGGTCTACAGCATGGTTTGACATGCTTAGGCCCCCTTGTGAGTGAGAGTCCCATCATGGATTTTGACAATGTGCACATAATACAGCCTGCCATTGGGGCAGAGAGGGCAGTTCAAGGTTTACCTCTGCTTCCTCCAGTGATTCTTGGAAAAGGAATTACATTTCTCACTAGGAGAAAGTGAGGACTGCAGATGCTGGAGGTCAGAGTCGAAGAGTGTGATGCTGGAAAAGCACAGCAGGTCAGGCAGCGTCCGAGGAGCAGAAGAGTCAACGTTTCCGGCATAAGCCCTTCATCAGGAATGAGGCTTGTGGGCCAAGGGGGCTGAGACGTGAATGGGAGGGGGGTGGGGCTGGGGGATAGGTAGCTGAAATTGTGATAGGTGGATGGAGGTGGAGGAGAAAGTGATAGGTCAGAGAGGAGGGGGAGAGGACTCACCCCACCTTGTCCCAGTCCCAAGCCTCCAACTCAGCACCGCCCTCTTGATCTGTCCGTCATCTTTCCCATCCATCTGGTCCACCCTCCTCTCTGACCTATCACTTTCTCCCCCACCTCCATCTCCCTATCGCAATCTCAGCTACCTCCACCCCAGCCCCACCCCCCTCCCATTTATCTCTCAGCCCCCTTGGCCCACAAGCCTCATTCCTGATGAAGGACTCATGCCGGAAACGTTGACTCTCCTACTCCCCGGACGCTGCCTGGCCTGCTGTGCTTTTCCAGCACCACACTCTCGACTTACATTTCCCAATGCCAACATCCTTAACCCAGATGAACACAACACCAAATGAAGATGCCAATAAAAGGTAGGCGTCACTGTGGCCTACTGATAGGATTGTGCATGTGCTGACAATGTTTCACTGCTTGCGGAGAAACCTCACTGCCATCAAAAGCCAGTCATGAAATTATTTAAAGTTTGGTTTCTGAGAAAATCACCAGGTATATTGTCCTTTTATCGTGTGCCACATCTTCTGCTTCATTGGGCATCCATAACATGGGTTTCTCAAACACAGGGGTTATCCTGAGGTGGGGAGAGGTACAAGAGGATAGACTAGAAGCCACCAAACAGCTTCAACAAGCCAAAAGGGGGTGCATTACAGGGCAATTCCAGCAAATAGAGTCACTACATTGATTACCATGTAGACCATCGAGTCTGTAATACCTCTCCAAAACAGCATCAATCGTGGGCTCGCCAACATTAAATGGTCATTGGATGAACATACGGATTATAATGGAATAGTGTAGATTAGGTTGGCTTTAGATTGTTGCGCTGACCTGTGAAACCATCGCGGGCCAAAGGGCCTGTACTGCGCTGTAATGTTCTATGTTCTATCCCACCCAGACCCACCCCATCCTCATTTCCTTGCATTCCCCCTGGATAGTGTCAAGATTAGAGTGGTGCTGGAAAAGCACAGCCGGTCAGGCAGCATCCGAGGGGCAGGAAAACAATCGACTTTTCGGGCAGGAGCCCTTCATCAGGAAGAGCTCCTGCCTGAGATGCCGATTTTCCTGCTCCTCGGATGCTGTCTGACCAGCTGTGCTTTTCCAGCACCACTCTAATCGCCAGCATCTGCAGTCCTCACTTTCGCCTGGTTGATTTCCCCTGGCTAACTCACTTAGCATGCACATCCCTGGACGCTACGGGGCAATTTAGCATGGCCAATCCACCTAACCTGCACGTCTTTGGACTGGGGGAGGAATCTACAGTGCCCAGAGGAAACCCATGCAAAGAACATGCAAACATGACACTTAAAGTCACCCAAACCAGAATCGAACTCAGGTCCCTGGTGCTGTGAAGCAGCAGTGTTAACCCACTGAGCCACCCACAGGATGCTCTATTTCCAGGAGAGGAACTTTGTACTCCTCCGAGCTACTTATATGTACAGGCACCAACTAACTCAAGGCACACAAAAAGAGGATATGTTTTACGTTTAGACCAAATGACGGCTGGTGTGCCATTTATATTCGGTCTCCAGAAGCCAATGCAAATTAAAATCTGGCAGGGTGTAAAACAGCAGCCAACGTAACTCCTATAGCTTCCTGATGAGTTTGTTGTGATAAAGTCCAACTCCCCATCCCAAATCACTGCAAAAACTCTTTGTTGTTCTTATCACAAGAACCTATCGAACCAACGAAGACTGACCTTGTAAAGCCAGGCTGGCTATTATAAGTGCTCTCACACATCTTCTCCATGTTCCCAACTGGCCTTAGATGTTTTTCAATCAATCTGTTCAGTAATGTTATTACACATTTCTGGTGCAGCTGCAAATTCAAGCCTCCTGGTTCACAGATAGGCAGATTACCACTCTGCCGCAAGAACCCTGGCCTTAAATACCACCACTCCATCTGTGCCAGGCGGGATTCTTAGCTGCACACATTGAGGGTTTTTCAAGTATCTTCAGAAAGGCAGGGTAGCTTATGGTAAATATGTGCCTTTTGCAATAAAGCCTAAGGCTGCATTGCAAGGAAACCAAACCGTTTCAGAGGAAGCTAGCAATCCTCAGCCACACATACTGAGTCTCCCAGATCAACCACTCCAACTCAAACAGCATTAGGGAGCTATGAGGCAATCTAAAAGCACATTATGCTGAAGAGTGTCAGCTCCATCCCATGTCCCGTTTACACTGCTGGAACTAGCTGAGCTGTGGAGATCATACAAATGTGAAGAGGTGACTAATCCCAATCACTCATCCACTGGAATGGGATGAGATGGCTCACAGTAAGTCCCATCTGGTTTCTATCTGGTCGATTTGTCACTGGGTCACTGGTGTTGCGATGGCAACTCTTGTCAGCACACGTGGGCAGATGCCATTGTCTCTTTCACTCACACCCGACATCTCACATCCGCAACATGATAAAACATGCGAGCCCTCTTCACAGGAGCATTACCTGACGCTCCGCCATAGAAGGGGGCTTTAAGATCATGAAGCAAAAGCACAGTCAGAGAGGCCGATTTTAAAGGCATCACACAGAAAAAGGCAGCAAAGAGGAGTGGAGTGTTTTAGAAAGGGGATTTCAATGTACAGCCTAGAAGGCGAAAGGGCATGGGCACAAACGCTACTTCAATTCAAGGAGGCAACACACATCCTGCTGGAATCTGACAGGCAGGGGTGCTGAAGGAGGGTGGGCACGGTAGAGGTCGTGGAATGGGGGGGGGGGGGTTTGGCACAAAGCAGCAAAGTCATGCAGGGGTTTGAGATGAGGAAGCAGTGTTAATATATAGAACATTGAACAGTACAGCACAGTACAGGCCCTTCGGCCCTCAATGTTGTACCAGCCTTTTATCCTACTCTAAGATCAGACTAACCTACATATTTACTATCTTCCATGTGCCTATCGAAGAATCACTTAAATGTCCCTAATGTCTCTGACTCTACAACCACCACTAGCAGTGAATTCCATGCACTCACCACTCTCTGTGTAAAGAACCTACCTCTGACATCTCCCCTAAACCTTCCTCCAATCACCTTAAAATTATGCCCCTTATTTCTATCCTGGGGCAAAGTCTCTGGCTATCCACTCTACCTATGCCTCTCAAAATTGTGTACACCTCTACCAAGTCACCTCTCATCTTTCTTCACTCCAATGAGAAAAGCCCTAGCTCCCTCAGCCTTTCTTCATAAGACATGCCCTCCAGTCCAGGCAGGCTTTATGAAGAAAGATTGAGGGAGCTAAGGCCTTTCTGTAAACTAAGACATTTATTAAAGGCATGAGGAGCTAATGTAGGTCAGTGAATACACAGTTGGCAGGACATGGTGAGAGGTCGCATCCAGGCAGCAAAATGTTTGGGATGAGATTGAGTTTATACCTGGTGGATAATGGGAGGCCAGACAAGACAAGCACTGGATTAGACGAATCCTGAGGGAGCAAACAGCATTTCAGCAGGGTCTCGGCACCAGGGGAGCTCAGGCAAGGGTTGGAGATGACCTGCCAGTCTTGGGTGGAAAAGATATGGCGTCAGAAGCTAGTCCTGGTG
This sequence comes from Chiloscyllium punctatum, assembly GCF_047496795.1. Lineage (NCBI taxonomy): Eukaryota > Metazoa > Chordata > Chondrichthyes > Orectolobiformes > Hemiscylliidae > Chiloscyllium > Chiloscyllium punctatum. The sequence goes on along the minus strand of NC_092749.1, from coordinate 99,219,509 downwards.
CCAATCAGAACTCCGGGCTGGCAAACAGTGTGTACAGATTGAGACAGTGGCCGAGGAGTGGAGTGGCCTCAGTGGACAGAACAAGGTCCACAGCTCCAGCCTTCCCAAGATTCAGTCGGGAGGAACTTTTCACTCATGCAGTTCAGAAAAGCAGCGTCCGATTCAGACTAAGTGGACCAGAGAAGCTGAGCTAGAACACAATACCGAGGTCACTTCCTCATATTTCTTGGCGCTTTTTAGAGGGGAGTCTTTATAATTGGAAGAACTGACTGAATGCCTTTTCCCAAAGCAAGTTCACCTCAATTTCACATAAGAGTCAGCATTGGAAGGGTTAAACAGAGGGAAATGAGAGTCAACAATACCTGGCGCGATTCTCGAGCCACAGAGATCAACATAGGAGTTCAATATAGAAAGACATGCTGTTTTATGTAATAGAAGCACATCTCCAGACTGTTTATTGCTCAAGAGTGTGGAGCATAAACTATTTTTCAGACATTGCAATTTGTCATGAAGTTGGGAAGGAAAATATTGAATCACAATGGACCAAACTATACCTCTTCAGCAGAAAACATGACCTCCTTCTGTCAAAGTAGAGAAACCTGATTAAATTAGACCAATTCCTTCAGAGCATGCAGCTGGAAATGTACCCACTGCCATTATTCAGAATTTATGATTCGAGAATAGTGATCATTTTTATTTACCTCATAAGGTGCTGCGCCACAGCAGCCATAATTCTAATTGGGCAATAAATTAGGAATACTGTAGCTTACTAGAGGACAGGACAAAAGTTTCCAAACAAGCACCATCCATTGGGGAATTTTTATAGAGTCATAAAGATGTACAGCACAGAAACAGACACTTCGGTCTAACTCGTCCATGCTGACCTAATCTAGTCCCATTTGCCAGCATTTGGCCCATATCCCTCTAAACCCTTCCTACTTGTATACCCATCCAGATGCCTTTTAGATGTTGTGATTGTACCAGCCTCCACCAATTCCTCTGGCAGCTCATTCTATACACTCATCACTCTCTGTGTGAAAGAGTTGGCCCCAAGGTCATTTTTAAATTAGATTAGATTAGATTACTTACAGTGTGGAAACAGGCCCTTTGGCCCAACAAGTCCACACCGCCCCGCCGAAGCGCAACCCACCCATACCCCTACATTTACCCCTTACCTAACACTATGGGCAATTTAGCATGGCCAATTCACCTGACCTGCACATCTTTGGACCGTGGGAGGAAACCGGAACACCCGGAGGAAACCCACGCAGACACGGGGAGAACGTGCAAACTCTTTCCCCTCTCACTCTAAACCTATGCCTTCTCATTTTGGACTCCCCCAACATGGAAAAAGGCCTTGTCTGTTCACCCTATCCATGTCCCTCATGGTTTTATAAACCTCTCTCTAAGGTCACCCCTCAGCCTCCGATGCTCCGGGGAAAACAGCCCTAGCCCTTTCAGCCTCTCCCTGGAGCTCAAACCGTCCAACCTTAGCAACATCCTTAAAAATCTTTTCTGAACCCTTTCAAGTTTCACAACAGCTTTCCTGTAGAAGGGGAATCAGAATTGTACGTAATATTCCAAAGTGGCCTCACCAATGTTCTCTACAGCTGCAACATTAAGTCCCAACACCTATACTCAATGTTACAACAAATGAAAGCAAGCATGTTGTTCAAGAAAATTGAATAGTGTTTGTCCCCCTTCGCTATCCCTCTGTCCTCACAAGGGATTCAGCTGTTGAGCGACCAGACCTACCAATGTCACCAACAGCCACGCTCAAGCTTCAGTCTATGTTGAGTTGGTTGGTCTCATTGGGAATTGGACAAATGGCTACAAAAGGCACGGGGTGAGAAAGAGGACAATTAGCCAGGGATCCCGTCCCGCAATCGCTTTCTGTTGAAAATCGGCAAGTGTGCTCATGTGGATGTTGTGTGAGGCAAAACTATGCACTCCTGAGAAGAAACTGCAGTGTAGCCATGAACACTCAGTCATTCCACCACCAACGCTCAATAAGAGAAGTGTGTACTACTTAAAAGATGCACTTCCATAATACACAAAGATCCTTAAACAAACACACATTCACCAGAAGGACAAGAGCAGCAGATACATGGGAACACCATGACCTGCAAGTTCCCCTCCAAGCCACACATCATCCTGACTTGGAAATATATCGCTGTTCCTTTACTATGTCTGGGTCAAAATCCTGGGATTCCTTGCCTGAGGGCATTTTGGGTGCACTTACAGCACATGGATTGCAGCTATTCAAGATAGCAGTTCACCACCACCTTCTCATGGGCAGCTAGGGTCAGACATAAGTGTTGGTCCAGTCATCAATCCCCACACCCCACGAGTGAAGTTAAAAAAACTAAAAGCTTATCTGACCACCTCTATCACGCTCATCATTGCAGGGGAAGTACTAGAGGGTGACTAGAGCCTGTGGAACTGCCAGTAATGAAGCAGTGCCTTCTTGGGGAAGCAGGAGAGGGAAATCACGCAAATAATTGTTCATCGACATGACAAAAATCTCATAACATTGGGCAATCATTGCTCACCTGTAGTTGCAGATGAAGTATCATTCAAATATTCAATTCAGGATAAATTATATTAATTCAAGGAGCGATGTAGTGAGGTGGGGAAGGGAAACCTACCGGTTGAATAACCCAGCAGGTTGGTAGTTCTCTGTGTGTATTACATTTCCCTGGTCTAACAGAACATTCATTTTAGTTAAAGCCTGCTAATGGGTACATAATGTCATGAGCTGCTATATCCTGGCACAAACCCACACTGCACAGCTCATTGGCAACCCAATACTGTGTCTCTCAAATACTTGCCACACAAATGTGTGGCATTAACACGAAAGACTGCCATGTAATTAGAACGCTGGGAGTTGAAAATAAATAAATAAACGATATGGTACCCGAGGAGCATGTTGGCTGTAACATTGGGCTGAAAGAGAAGTGCTCACTTTGGGGCAGAGTCTGAAAGGGAAAGACCTGACAAAAGAGACACTTTATCGATGAGATTCACTTCTGCTGATACCTTCCCCAGGTACTTCTTATGACACGCACCCCCCTCCACCCCCCCATCTCCAACATTTGAAATGAAGGTTTTGGGCTGAGATTGGTTTCTTTATCTCTGTAGTGATTGCAACGAGGTCAGCCAGTTTTACTGCACAAAATACGAGTTCCCTGATTGGACCAGACCAACAGCTCCAATCAGGGAGCTCTGGCTGACGCAGAAAGGTTGTGTGTCAGGGATACTAACACTCAGTATGAGGCAGTACTAACGTGAAGGACTGTTCATTCATACATAAAGGGTGACTTGGTGACAGGATACCAGCCTCTTTGGAGTTATTTCACACTTCCCTTTTCTACGCTCCTCTTTATTTCTGCTTGGGTTGTAAACTTTGCCCAGGTGACACACTGTCCATGGGTGAACCTTAGTGCATTGCTCAACTTACATTGAGTTCCGTTCACCCAGCACCCCTCCCTGCTCTATATCCCACATGGCTCCCTGTGCAGCAACATTTACAACTTAAAATCCTCACAAAGCATGGAACAAAGAACTGTGGGCATTGGAGATCTTAAACACAACAACACAGAAAGAGCTGGAGAAACTCAACAGGTCTGGCAGCATTGCCAGAGAAAGAAGCAAACTTAACATTTGCAGTCCTGTGATCCTCGAAAGGGGTTAACTCTGCTTCCTCTCCATAGATGCGGAGTTCCTGTTCTCCTTTGTTTAAAATCCTCATCATTGTCTTCAAATTCCTCCCTATCTCTGGAACCACCTCCAGCCCCACAAAAATTTGGCGCTCCTCCAATTCAAAACCTTTTGCACATTCTACATACTCCACCGTAGCTGAGAACTGCCAAGTCTCTGAAATTCTCTATCTAAATGTCTCCACCTTTCTCTCTGCCTTTAAGATGACTTATCTCTGACCCGATTCTGTACTCGTGTCTCTGGAAGTGGCGAGGAGCCATGTTTAGTTTAACAACACTCCCGTGAAGCACCTCTTTGCTGTATTAAAGGTGCTAGGTAAGTGCACGTAGGCTGTTCTGTCAGTGAGTTGTACACCAGGCCTATCCTGTCCTCACACATATAAGGCTGGATTTTCACCTAAGAGAGAAGCAGGAAGCAGAACCGGGGACAGGATCCACCCCTTGTGTGGAATTCAAGCACGTTTTTTTTTGAAATGGGGACTCCCCTCATTTGCTATGGAGACAGATTCCTTGTCCACTTTGAGCCAGTGGAGGGCCAGGGTCAGTCGCAGGATCGTTTAAATATCACTGAGGCTGCTGTTGGTCCTGAGGGAAATCCAGCAGATCACGCCAAGGACTTGCATGTGAGAGAGGGGCCTGAGGACTGACACCGGGGACAGGGGTGGGGGAACAGAGGAGCCCCTCCCAGAGGGTGGCAGGAGGGGGGGGGGGGGGGGGGCACCTTCTCCCTCCGCCTCCTCTTCCCTCACCTCCTGCTCCTCCCCTATTGGCTGTCTCCTTCCACGATTCCCACCATCCTCGACATCTGCAATTCTCTGGAGGAGTATGATATGGAGATCAGAGAGGACCACCATCTGGAGCTAGAACCCCTTACAGAAGGATACTGGAGGGTAGACTGTGGATCAAATCTGGATGGTGTACTCAATGCTTGTGCTACTGAGGAGGTCCCAAAGCATGTCCCACCCCAGGCCTCTGTCTGGGACTGCTGAAGGAGATCAGTCACCATCTCTTCAAAGAGATACTCCTTTGTTTCCTAGGATCCATCCCTACATACCGATTAGATGAAGGAAACATGTAGCCCCTGATCGTAAAGTCTTGAATCAAGGGGCACAATTTAAAAATAAGGGAGACACCATGTAGACTGAAGGTGAAGAGAAATGGTTTTATTCAGAGTGTTAGTGTCACACAGCATGGAAACAAACCCTTCAGTCCAACTCACCCATACCGATCAAGTTTCCCAAACTAAACTATTCCCATTTACCTGTGTTTGGCCCACATTCCTCTAAACCTTTTCCATTCATGTACCTGTCCAAATGCCTTTTAAATGTTGTAACTGCACCTGCAATCCACCACTTCCTCCAGCAGCTATTTTCCCTTTGAGCACTGGAGGCTGAGGGGTGACCTGATAGAGATTTATAAAATCATGAGGGGCATGGATAGGGTAAATAGGCAAGGTCCTTTCGCAGGGGTGGAGGAGTCCAGAACTAAAGGGCATAGGTTTAGGGTGAGGGGGGGCAAGGTCAAAAGGGACCTAAGGGACAACTTTTTGACCAAGAGTGTGTGGCAAATATGGAATGAGCTGCCAGAGGAAGTCAAGATTCCATTTGTTTCCCCAATTAGCCGCTGAACTTGGAGCGAACCATCTGGTCCATCCGAGTCTACTCTCAGGGAATAGGCTGTCCAGTCCTACAAAGAAGGTTTCTGTGACCAATCAGCTACAATGTTGCAGCTGCCCTTCGCAAGACATCATTGGGGTCTGCAGCTGACCCACAGAAGCAGCCAGAAGTGAAGGAATTCAAGACTAGGGTCTGACAGGATGTGGGACCCAGTGCTGCCTTCGATGATGGGAATACGGACCATCAAACCAAATGCCTGAACAGTCCCAGTCTCCCATGATGCACCTCTGTCCTTGAATTGGATCTTGTGTTTAGGGGTTGGCCTCTGTGTCTTCCTGCCACTCCTTCCTCTTCCATGTCCTCCTGAAACCCCGCTTCCTGCCCTTCCCGCAGCCCTTATCGCCAGTGGGACCCAACAGACGTATCCCCCGCAACCCTTCCACCAACCCTCCACCCTTCCTTTGTCTTGCTTCAGGGTATGAGGCCACACACATCACCTCAGCAACAGCACCCACTCCATTTCTGCCCCGAGACGCCACAGCGATGCCAACCATAAGATACTGGAGCAGGATTAGGCCATTCAGCCCATTGAGTCTGCCACCATTCCATCATGGCTGATGTTTCTCAACTCCATTCTCCTGCATTCTCTCTGTAACTCTTTTTCTGCTTATCAGTCAATAACCTCTTTTAAAGACACTCAATGACTTGGCCTCCACTTCCCACAGATTAACGACCTCATTCAGAGAAGCACCCACTCTCCCTGCCACCTCAGCAACATGACAGGCAGCTGCCCCCTGACCCAGAGACCAGCCTCCCCTCTGCCCCCTCTATTCTCTGGCTGATGATTCGGGGAAGCCTTGACCAACTCCCAAAGTGACTTTCCCCTCCGCAGCCCCATGGCTAAGGGTAGAGGGAGTCGGCCACAGGAGGGCTTGGGGGGGGGTCGGAGGTGGGAGTGGTGCAGGATAAAAGCACTGAGCAGGGGGGAAAACGGGAAGCCGTCAGTGCAACCTGACCCAGGCTCAGCCATTGAATTCCTGCTCCCTGCTGGAGTGAATTGGTAAAGAGGAACTTATGGTTCCAAGCACCATTCACTCTGACAGTGCACTGAAGGAATTGGATGGCATGGTACATCAGTGGTTAGCACTACTGCCTCACAGTGCCAGGGACCCGGGTTCAATCCCAACCTCGGGCAACTGTTTGCCCGGAGATTGCACGTTCTCCCCGTGTCTGTGTGGGCTTCCTCCCACAGTCCAAAGATGTGCACGTTAGGTGGATTAGCCATGAGAAGTTGCCTCATAGTGTCCAAGGATGTGCAGTTTAAGTGGGTCAGCAAGGGAAATGCAGAATTATAGGGATAAGGTGGGATGCTGTTCACAGGGCTGCTTCAGACTCAATGGGCTGAATAGCCTCTTTCCACACAGTGGAGATCCTATGAATTCAGGAAATAAACTGAAGAATTAATGCTTAAAATACAAGAGAATAACGGCAGCTGGAGCTTATGACAACTTCATTTTAAATCTGTAACCTTAAATCACCTCCAGCAGCTGTTAAAGCCGTTGAATGAAACTGGGACAGCACAGTTCCTGTGCTGTGCAAATCTACCGTTCCACTCCCATCATTATTGAGTGACTTCATGAGCAGTTTTGCTCTGAGTTGGCCCTGGTACACAGCCTGTGTGGCTAGGACAGTTCACAGTTTGCTCTCGGAGCTGGGAAAGGTCAGAGGTGAAAGGTATCTGTCTTGCCCCACTCTGGGGGGAATGGAGGACAGCATCACTATTCATTTGTTGCCTTCCCCCATCGCAGGAAATCTTCAGTTCCACTCAGTTTCCAGCTCGAGATTGGAAACAAGATCAGGGTGTAAGCTCTGTGCCTTGCTGAGTGAGATAATAATTCCTTTTCTCTCTATTTCGTTCATGCCGCACCAGTTATAGAGTCATAAAGCAAGGAAACAGACCCTTCAGTCCAACCAGTCCATGCCGACCATTATCCCAAATTAAACTAGTCCCATCTGCTTGCTACTGGCCATATCCCTCCAAACATTTCTTATTCGCAGACTTGTCCAAATGTCTTTTTAAATCCACATCCACACTTCCTCTGAAAGTTCATTGCACATACAAATCACATAAAAACACTGCCCTTCATGTCAATTTTAAATCTTTCTCCTTTCATCTTAAAAATATGCCCCCAACCCGAGGGAAAAGACACCTGCCATTCACCTTATCTATACTCCTCATGGTTTTATAAACCTCTGAAAGGTTACCCTCCTATGAAACCTCCTGAAACCTCCTATGGTCCAGTGAAAAATGCTAGAGACAAAAATAGACAGGCAGGAGGCCGACAGAACACAGCAGGCCAGGCGGCATCAGGAGGTGGAGGAGACCATGTTTTGGGTGTAACCCTTAAATGTCCCAGCCTATCCTTATAACTCAAACCCTCCATTCCCAGCAGCATCCTGGTAAATCTTTTCTGAACCCTCTCCAGTTTAATAATATCCTTCCTATAACAGGGCAACCAGAACTGGACACAGTGCTCCAGAAGAGGCCTCAACAGTGCCCTGTACAACCTCAACATGACGCCCCAACTCACTCAAAGATCTGAGCAACGAAGGTAAATGTCTGCAGCAACCATCAGGCACTCTATCCTCGAAACATCAGGAAAACAACCCATGCATCCAATATCATTTCTCCATGAGGATTTGCCTTCCGAAGAGGATTTAGAATTTCATGATAAATGAAGACAACGTCCTGTAAGTACATGGGAGCTCATAAATGTATCCATTAGAATATGAGAACAGAGTGGTAAACATTTCAATGCAGTCTCTACTAGCCCGTGTGACTTTGGAGGGGAGGGGTTGGCGATATGGAAAAAACCCATATTTTAAGGTGGGGTGATGGTTCCTTTAAGAATTCGGCTTCTCTAGGATTTCTGAGAGAGTCTAAGTGATCAGGTGACCAAACTGACTGGAGGATAAGCAATAGAGAAAAGGAAAAGGTCAACATACCACATGTACTCCTGCAAAAGTCCGAGGTTTTAGACTTTAAATTTATGTCATGATTTGGAGATGCCGGTGTTGGACTGGGGGGACAAAGTTAAAAATCACACAACACCAGGTTATAGTCCGACAGGTTTAATTGGAAGCACTAGCTTTCGGAGCGTCGCTCCTTCACTATCACCTGATGAAGGAAAGCTAGTGGTTCCAATTAAACCTGTTGGACTATAACCTGGTGTTGTGTGATTTTTAACTTAAATTTATGTGGTTGACTATTATATGGATACTACTTTTGATGGGCTGAAATTCATGCTACAGTCCAAAGTACCGTGTCATTAGCAGTAGCCTAATTGGCGTCTAAACAAATAAAGAAAAAAACCACAACAAGTTACAGTAATAATTCCCACAAGTGCTACAGAGGAACTGAGCTCAGCAGAGCTGCACACAAAGGGAGGTTGTCACCTGACAGTGACCTGATGCGTCTTAAACTTTCACACCAAATTGGTGTGAATTGTACACCAAAACACATAATAGCCCAAAAAATCATTTCCTAACGTTTATGTATGAGATAACACCTTGGCTCATGGGGAATGGACAAAAAGAGAGCTGGAGAGGTTTGGTGGGGGGGGGGGGGGGGGGGGTCGCGGGGGGGCAAGCAGGTTTCACAGCCTCATTAGCTCAAATAGTGGAATGGTTAAAATCAAGGATGCACAAGTCACCAGAATTATTGAAGATTAAGAGTAAGGATGGAGGGCAAAGGAGGGATCTGAAAATAACATTGAGTTTCAGTATTGAGACATGATCTCAGGGCAGCATGAAATCAATGCCATTAGCTTTCGGCTTATATCTGACTGAGAGTTGACTCGCGCTTATTGAATATAACTGACTTTTGGGATGGAGAAAGATTCAACTCATGGAATGGCTATGTAATGGAATCTGATGCCATCTCTGAAGAAAAGGTGCATTTTCACACCTCTTTGGCAGTGTGTTCAGTACAAATTCATATTAGCCTTTCGTTTTTTCTTGCTAGAAACTGATGAACAAACAAAACAGGACAAAAAAAAACAAACACTTCAATAACCAGCCTTCAATCAGGCTAAGATGTGGCAGGGTCAATCCCCATCTCTAAATGAGTTCGGTCATCTGTTTCTCTCCTCAGTTCTTCATATGACCATCCATTCTTCAGGTAACTGTGAAGCATCCTCTTCTATCCCCTTCTATCCATCTATCCATCTAACAGTACTTTAACATTGCAACCTCTTTGCACATTCGTTTGTCATGGTGAGAGTCCAAAGCTAATTGTGTTCTCTTTGTATCATCAGTAAGACCTCCTCACTACTTTCCCTCGCTGTCATTTTCTCCATTGTTATTCTCTGTCCGGTATCCTTACAGTTTACCTGGTAAACTTATAGTTTACCTGGTACTCTTACAGTTTATCTGGTAGCCTACTGGTTTATCAGGTATCCTTATGGTTTACCTGGTACATTCACAGTTTATCTGGCACACTAAGTTTTATCAGGCATCAATCCTGCTCAAAATGTTCACTCTGTTTTCTCTCCACAGATGCTGCCAGACCTGGTGAATTTCTCCAGCAGTTCTTTACGTTATTACATCAATCTCACCCATCCCTGGTGTGTTATGTCTCACAGTCAGCACGTCAGTGTGCATATAAGAGACATAATCAGGATATCATCATTTCATGTGACCAGGGGTTATGAAGATCTCATCTATTGTAAATGAGTAGCTTAATACTAGCCCAGACACTTATGTGCCTGAGCAATGCAATGTTTCTATATAATGTTTAATTGTAAGAAATGTCTGTTGGATTCTTCAATACCACAAGATCTACACTCAATGCCTTATGTTATAGGGAATAAAATAAGCATCACTACATTAGGTAAAATACCCTTTTGGAGGCAAGTTCACACTAGTACCCACTAATATTATTTACTATCTCCTTTGCTTTGAATTAGTTCAATCAGACAAAGACATAGAGTCATAGAGATGTACAGCATGGAAACAGACCCTTCGGTCCAACCTGTCCATGCCGACCAGATATCTCAACCCAACCTAGTCCCACCTGCCAGCACCCGGCTCATATCCCTCCAAACCCTTCCTATTCATATACCCGTCCAAATGCCTCTTAAGTGTTGCAGTTGTACTAGCCTCCACCACATCCTCTGGCAGCTCATTCCATACGCGTACCACCCTCTGTGTGAAAAAGTTGCCCCGTAGGTCTCTTTTATATCTTTCCCCTCTCACCCTAAACCTATGCCCTCTAGTTCTGGACTCCCCGACCCCAGGGAAAAGACTTTGCCTATTTACCCTATTCATGCCCCTCATGATTTTGTAAACCTCTATAAGGTCACCCCTCAGCCTCCAAGTTCTACATTATATTCCGTACCCCTCACACACAGGACTCTCCTGATCCGTATTACCACACTTCTCCTATAACTTCTGCAAAACCCAAACAGACCTTTGCTGAAACAATGTTCCAATTTTGCACTCCACCATCCTGTAAGTAATCCGATGATAATCCCCATGCAATCAAACTGATGACGGGAAAACTCATTATGCTTGCTAAAATTTCATTCCCCGTCCCTTGATTTATTTGAAATCATCTGGTCAAGGCATTAAGCAATGCTCTTCGTAATCCCTGCCAGGTTTTTCATTCGGCCCACTTGAATGTGTTAATAACTCATTACAACAGCGCATCTAACATGAGTCTGTCCTTCTGACTGTCACACACACAAGGCAGATAAGCCAGTCTGGAGCAGTAGCTGCTTCCCCCCACCTCCCGCTCCCCATCAATATCCCCACCCCTGGTCTGTTTCCAAATGCCCAGGAACACTGCAAGCCAAGTGGAAGATCCCAGGCAGCCTCTAACAATAGGATTCAATGGACCAGTCAACAGCCCCATTCTGATTGGCTATCCCCTGCTTGTGACCGAGTACCCCTTCAGCTACTGATTCCACATCAGGGACCGGTAGTGCCAGCTCGGTCACACATACATTCACGGCCACCTGCCTCATTTCATCAAAGGAGGAGGAATGGGTTAAATTCCTGCCCAAGGTCTCTTAGGAGTTTCTGGCTAGAGCCATAGAGATATATAGCACAGGAACAAAGCTTTTGGTCTAACTCGTTCATGCTGACCAGATATTCTAAAGTAATCTTGCCCCACGTTACAGCACTTGGCCCATATCCCTCTAAACCCTTCCTATTCATATACCCATCCAGTTGCCTTTTATATGTTGTAATTGTACCAGCCTCCACCACTTCCTCTGGCAGCTCATTCCATACACACACCACCTTATGTGTGAAAAAGCTGCCCCTTAGGTCCCCTTTATATCTTTCCCCTCTCACCTTAAAAATATGCTCTCTAGTTTTGGACTCCCCAACCCTGAGGAAAAGCCCTTAGCTATTCACCCTATCCATGCCCCTCATGATTTTGTAAACCTCTATCAGGTCACTCTGATGTTCCAGGGAAAACAGCCCCAGCCTATTCAGCCTCTCCCTACAGCTCAAACCCTCCAACCTTGGCACCACGCTTGTAAATCTTTTAAAACCCCTTTCAAACTTCACAACATCCTTCCGATAGCAGTGAGACCAGAATCGAACACAATTTTCCAATAGTGGCCTAACCAACGTTCTGTATAGCCGCATCATGACCTCCCAATTCCTGTACTCAATATTTTGACCAATAAAGGCAAGCATACCAAACGCCTTCTTCACTATCCTGTTTACCTGCGACTCCACTTTCAAGGACCTATGAACTTGTACTTCATTTGGGGTGTTATTTCTGCAACAGTCTTTCTGCAACATGACCTTACTGCTTTTAGATCATAGCGACTTCCAACACACCAAGGACATTCCAGAGTTTGCCATCTTTCATGTCACCTACAACTTGCAATGTCATGGAAGAGGGGCAAGGGGTGGGTGACCAATTGGAGAGCCCTTTCAAAAACAGCCAGCAGCAGCATAGAACATAGAACATAGAACATAGAACAATACAGCACAGAACAGGCCCTTCGGCCCACGATGTTGTGCCGAACTTCTAACCTAGATTAAGCACCCATCCATGTACCTATCCAAATGCCGCTTAAAGGTCGCCAATGATTCTGACTCTACCACTCCCACGGGCAGCGCATTCCATGCCCCCACCACTCTCTGGGTAAAGAACCCACCCCTGACATCTCCCCTATACCTTCCACCCTTCACCTTAAATTTATGTCCCCTTGTAACACTCTGTTGTACCCGGGGAAAAAGTTTCTGACTGTCTACTCTATCTATTCCTCTGATCATCTTATAAACCTCTATCAAGTCACCCCTCATCCTTCGCCGTTCCAACGAGAAAAGGCCGAGAACTCTCAACCTATCCTCGTACGACCTACTCTCCATTCCAGGCAACATCCTGGTAAATCTTCTCTGCACCCTCTCCAAAGCTTCCACATCTTTCCTAAAGTGAAGCGACCAGAACTGCACACAGTACTCCAACTGTGGCCTAACCAAAGTCCTGTACAGCTGCAACATCACTTCACGACTCTTGAATTCAATCCCTCTGCTAATGAACGATAATACTCCATAGGCCTTCTTACAAACTCTATCCACCTGAGTGGCATAGTGGACTGAGTGGTCTAGATTTGTGCTGGACGATTCTACACGTGAGATAAATTAAAGCAAAAGCAAATCCTGCATCATAAACATATTTGTCTATATCTAGACAACCAAGCCCATGATTAGTGACTAGATAAAACACAGCAGTATATTTATTTGAAGCATTGGTGCCACGTCCCCAAGATTGGACATCCATGCTGTCAATCATTGGGTTCATTATCTCGATTAGAGTGGTGCTGGAAAAGCACAGCAGGTCAGGCAGCATCCAAGGTCCAGGAAAATCGACGTTTCAGGCAAAAGCCCTTCATCAGGAATGAACCTCACTGGGTTCATTGTCAACCAAGGCCCTTTTTCCCTTCAGACCCATCCTTGCCTTCTGCCCAGGACAACACGATCCTCACCTCAGGACGCATCCCAGTTTTTCTGAATTTTACAAGAGCTCTTGTAAAGGTTGCACGGTGGCTCGGTGGTTAGCATTGCTGCCTCACAGCACCAGGGACCCGGGTTCGATTCCACCCTCGGGCGACTGGCTGTGTGGAGTTTGCACATTCTCCCCGTGTCTGCGTGGGTTTCCTCCGAGTGCTCCGGTTTCTTCCCACGGTCCAAGGATGTGCAGGTCAGATGAATTGGTCAGGAGTAAAATGTAAAGTAATAGGTTAGGGGAAAGGGTCTGGGTGGGTTACTCTTCAGAGGGTTGGTGTGGATATATTGGGCCGAAGGGCGTTTCCACACTGGAGGGATTTTATGATGATGATCTCGAGAGAGGGAGAGACTGGCAGACAGAAGACCCCAGGAAAATGGTGTCCAAAGGCATCAGGAGAGGGGCCTGGTATTGTCTCAACATCACGGATATCGTCCAGTGCGGAAATGTCCAGCCCTTGCTGTGGAGAAGGGCCTTGGCTCCCTCTCCATGACAGCAGACCTCCTTCCCCATTAGAAGTCTACACCTCGCAGTGAGACACCACTCCTGGTGCGTTCTCTTCTAACGGTCTGCAGTGAGGCGGCAGCACTGAGGCACGAGGATTGAGAGATCCAGCGGGAGAGAGATCGATCCATCACGGGCTGTGAAAGCCCTCATGAGGAAAGGCCAGGGTGGAGTGATTGCAGGCCCGTGGCTAAAGAAGAACCGTCGTTTTGAAACTATATTTACCACTTTTTACAGAGAAGAACTGTACTGTTGAACTTCTGGCTTATTCATTTATTTTTCTACTTTGTACCCACGGGTTTGTACCTTGTACCGTAGATGGCGCCGGGAAAAGTGACATGGTATATTTTTCACTGTGCACATGACAATAAAACCTGATTCTAATCCTATCAAATCTCCCCTCAGTCTTCCCTGCTCCATGGAGAACAGTTCCAGCTTTCCCAGTCCTTCTACTTAACTGACATTAATGAGAGGGTGAGGAACAAGAGACCTAATATAAGAAGATGAGAAAGAAATACAATATAACAGACACGACAGCAGTGTGTGCATTATGTCCAAACCATGAAAAGGAAATAGACAGGTATACACAGTAGACAGAGTGGGAACGATTAACTGGAGCAAGGCAGGGAGATTGTTAAAAGAAGAATGATCCAGAATATCTTTCTCATTTCTCCGTGAGACTCCCAGTGGATTTACACATCAATAACGAAAGAAAGACATTGAATTACACTGAACACTCCATTAAAACTGAAAACCTTCCTTTATATAATCTTCAGTCCTCACAGGAGCTCCTGCACAAAGCAGTGTCAGTGTGTTTACTGAACCGTGCGCGACTTCCACATTCTGCTCAAACCATCCAGCTCTACTCACTTATATCGGGAACTCAAGTTCAAACACTGGCCTCTCTGATACCTAAAGAACCATCGATGACGATCCAAAACTCAGAGAGAGCTGGACTTCTGAAATATTACTCCCTGTCCTGTTTTGTCACCTTGCAAGGGAACTGTACAGAAACAGAGTGTTAGGTCCTAGTTATTTTAACATCCTTGATGACAGCTGAGACCTGCCCGATGGCACGATATCTTGATGCAGTTACTTTGAAGAATGTGACAAGTTCCTTTTGGCAGGTTAAGGAAGGCACATCAGGATCACAGTGAAACTGGTTGTCATCCAAGTGCATCAGACAGCAACTGAATTACAAGTGTCAGATTTTGCTCCAAAGTTCTCTGTCTCACACAAACAGATGGAACTGCTCCCTTTGAGTGGGAGCAGCTTTGGTATGAAATCCTCCCGACTGCACAGCGCAATGACAAACCTCCACAGAAATGCAACAGGAGTGTGGTGCAAGGCCTGCAGTCTGTGGCATGTGGGTCCACGTTGGGGAATCAGTGCCATGGCATCCAGTGGTGTCAATACCCGCAGCTTGGGAATGAATCTGCAGTGCTAGGGGTGTCCTATCAAGGCTGGCGTACCTGCCCATACGTTGGCAAGCAGGTTGCCCATTAGTTTACCAGCCTGCCTGCCAGTGTACCAGCCTGCATGCAGTGTACCAGGGTGCCAGTGTACCAGCCTGCCAGTATACCAGTCTGCCTGCCAGTGTGGGAGCCTGCCAGTGTACCAGCCTGCCTACCAGTCTACTAAGCTGCCAGTGTACCAGCCTGCATGCAGTGTACCAGGGTGCCAGTGTACCAGCCTGCCAGTATACCAGTCTGCCTGCCAGTGTGGGAGCCTGCCAGTGTACCAGCCTGCCTACCAGTCTACTAAGCTGCCAGTGTACCAGCCTGCATGCAGTGTACCAGCCTGCCAGTGTACCAGCCTGCCTGCCAGTGTGCAAGGCTGTCTGCTAGTGTAGCGCAGGGTATATTGGCACAACAGGATTTTAACCCAGTGACAGTGAAGAAACAGCGATATATTTCAAAACCAGGATGGTGACTTCCAAGTGGGAGTGTTCCCATGTATCTACTGCCCTTGTCCTCCTAGATCATGATGATCGTGAGTTTGGAAGGTGTGGTCTAAGGAGACTTGGTATACTTTTGCAGTGCATCTTGTAGCTAGCACACACGGCTGCAACTGAGCGTTGGCAGTGGAGGGAGTGGGTGTTTGTGGATATGGTGCCAATCAAGCGGGCTGCTTTGTCCTGGATGGCATCAAGCTCTTTGCTGGAGCTAAGGGAGTAACAAGTTTTCATGTATTATTGTGACAAGCTTTCAGTATTATTGCTGAAATTTTGTCAAGGTTTTTGGAATATCCAGTGGCCCCAACTAATTCCTGATAGCACGTGGAGTGAATCAAATTGGCTGAAGACTGGTATCTGTGATAACGGGGGACCGTTGGAGGGAGCCAAGATGGATCATCCACTCAGCACTTCCGGCTGAAGATTGCAGCGAAAGCTTCAGCCTTATCGTTTGTAGAGATGTGCCATGTTCTTCCATCATTGAGGATGGGGCTATTTCAGAAACCAGTATCTCCTGGTCAGTTGTTTAATCGTCAACACCCATCCATGTCTTAACTGAAGCAAGGCACAACTGCAAACCGTCGATCTGATCTGTTGGATTGTCCATATTAAACCATGTCAACCACTTGTTGCTTATGCTTATTGACATGCACGTAGTCCTGTGGGGTAGCTTCGGTGCTGCTCCTGGCACACCCTCCTGTACCCTTTATCTACCAGTTTGTATCTTACACTTGAATTTCTGCTCCATCCTCAATTCTGTAAATTGACTGTGAAGAAATTGCTGGCATTGCTTCTGCTTAAAATTGTTCAACTTGTTGATGCTTAGAGAGCAGCAGAGGGCCATTTGGCCCATCACATCCTTGCTGATCAACAAAGATCTGTCCAGTTTTTTAGTCCTTGTGCCAGAGGGTATGAAAGCACAAGTGCACATTTCCATAGAATCCCTACAGTGTGGAAACAGGCCCTTCGGCCCAACAAGTCCACACTGACCCTCCGAAGAGTATCCCACCCAAACCCATTTACCCCTAGGCAAAAGTGAGGACTGCAGATGCTAGAAACCAGAGTTTAGATTAGAGTGGTGCTGGAAAAGCACAGCGGGTCTGGCAGTATCCGAGGAGCAGGAAAATCAACGTTTCGGGCAAAAGCCTTTCTTCAGGAATGACTTTTGCCTGAAATGTTGATGTTCCTGCTCCTCGGATGCCGCCTGCCCTACATTTACCTCTGACTAATGTACCTAACCTACACATCCCTGAACACTATGGGCAATTTAGCTTGGCCATTGCACCTAACCTGCAAATCTTTGGATTGTGGGAAGAAACCCACTCAGACACAAGGAGAATGTGCATACTCCACACGGACAATTGCCCAAGGCTGAATCAAACCTGGATCCCTGGCACTGTGAGGCAGCAGTGCTAACCACAGAGCCACCATGCCGCCCCAAATGTAAACACTGCTTATACGTCATGAGATTTTCTGACTCAACCTCCCTTTCAGGCAGTGAACTCTAGACTCCAATGACCTTCACCCTTGAAGCAACTATATATGTATGATCTACCTCATTGAAAACGCTGATATAAAAGTGCTGCTTTTTGGGTTCTGCTTTAGCAGTTCAGTGGCTGAAGGATGTTAGCCCTGATGAGAAAGTGAAAATACAGACCGTATCTAAGAATTTTAATTTTGCGGTGTGGGATTAAGGTCAAGTACACTGCTGCGGAGACAAAGCAGAGTTTAATATACAGCCTAAACTCCAATACACTGATCCAGAATGACTCAAATTAACGTGGTATTAATAGATGTACTGAACTCTTCGCCTGTGTCGAACTAAAATGGAACATCTCATCGTCAAGAGCACTTGGAAATAAAAAGGATTCCATGATATTTTCCAATTCACCTTCACATCGAGTCAATTTTATCCTTTCATTTCAACTCTTTTTTTTGTTACATCTTTTCCAAAATAAAATCATCGAGTGCTGTTGACAAAATTAAGCACGTCAGAATTTGATGGTAACATCAGTAAAATGAGAAAATTGACTCTACAGCCCATGGTTTTCCTCCACAATAACTCGCCAAAATACTACATCCTATGTGTTGTTTCAATCTTTTCAACTATTTCTACAAATCCAAAATGCTCCTCATTTCAGCAAATGAAGAACAGGCGAAGAACAGATAAGCTCATAATTAAAATTACTGATGACTGGAGCCTATATAATTGTTAAGTGTTATATCTGAAATGAACATCAAATCCAAAGGCTGGGAATCAAAGAGAAACTACAGTCTGCAGGGATGCAATGTATTATGTTTACAGTTGGTCTGAATATTTCTTTTCATTATTTCCCTTTTTTCATTTCTCCATGGGTAGTAACTAGAGTTCCTTCAAGCCACGTGACATAAAATGACAGCCAGGGTGGGTGGGGTTTGACCTGGTTGGCGAAGGAAGGCTTTTGAGGCTGAGGAAGGTGGAAATTTGGATCAACACCGTGGAGCCCAAATCCCAAACGACTTCTGAATTTCTCAAGCAAACACTTGATGCAGGAACCCTGTGACTGAGATAGAAAGACAATCATTGGGGAGGTAGTGAAGAGGATTTTTCTCAAGGAAATTCCTCAATCCTCATAAGGGAACTGTCCCACACACTGTGTCTCTGAACAAATAAGAGTGTGGTACATTAGAATTTTAAAAGCTTTGAATAGTTACACTGAAGGGCAGGCCGACTACAAAGTGCTCCTTCCCTCAGAAAGCGGTTGGTAGGTTGAATACCAATTTGCCAATTTGGAGGCCCCTTCACCTGACCAGCCCTTCAGCTGTATGTGAATGTTTCCAGCATTCAGAATAAGCTCGCCACCCATCTCAGCTTGGGGTGTGGGACATTGGAAACCATCCCCCAGTTGTGGCTGCACCAATGCCCTTCCATAGAAGATGGGCACTCAGATGTCAATGAGAGGATGCCACACTCTGACACTGGATTGACTATCAGGTGACTCAGCAACCCCATACACATGGGCACCAATGCTTCAGGAGATTCAGATTCTCGTGATGGAGCACTGCTGCACCCTGCAACCTCACAGCTCAACTGCACCTTCGTCAGTGGGCACTTTACTGTAGGGAGTGTCTTAATTAAGCACAGAGCAATCTGGGTGGTGGGTCACATTCATCAAAGGGGAGTCACAAACAAATTCAGCACAGCAAAACACGCAGCCACATTAGCAATGCTACTGGAACTTCCAATCAGTAGTGACATAACGTAAACCCCAGTCTTTATTGTAGTCATGATTTGGAGATGCCGGTGTTGGACTGGGGTGTACAAAGTTAAAAATGACACAATACCAGGTCAGAGTCCAACAGGTTTGATTGGAAGCACTAGCTTCGGAATGCCACCTGATGGAGGAGTGGCGCTTCAAAAGCTAGTGCTTCCAATTAAACCTGTCGGTCTTTATTGTAGATATCACGACATGAGGAGAAAGTGAGGACTGCAGATGCTGGAGGTCAGAGTCGAAGAGTGTAGTGCGGGCAAACATAGCAGGTCAGGCAGCATCCGAGGAGCAGGAGAGTCAATGTTTCGGGCAGAAGCCCTTCATCAGGAAGGGTTAGAGTCAGAGAGCTCTACAGCACGGAAACAGACCCTTTGGTCCAACTCATCCATGCTGACCAGATATCCTATATAAATCTAGTCCCATTTGCCAGCATTTGGCCCATATCCCTCCAAACCCTTCCTATTCTTATACCCATCCAGATGCCTTTTAAATGCTGTATTTGTACCAGCCTCCACCACTTCCTCTGGCAGCTCAGCACCACCCTCTGCATGAAAAAGTTGCCTGTTAGGTCCCCTTTATATCTTTCCCCTCTCACCCTAAACCTATGCCCTCTAGTTCTGGGCTCCCCCACCCTAGGGAAAAGACCTATGCCAGAATCATCAACTCTCCTGATCCTCAGATGCATATCACAACATGAATCAGGTCAACTGCTCAGTAGCATCTGAAGTCAACAGATGTGCCTTCTCAAATTGTATTATACCCAACAGTACCTCCTAGTGCCCCGACTGAGAGTTTGACAGCATTGTCCTATGGAGGGTGGCTGGGAAACAAGTTCACTTTCAGCTATTATTGAGGTGACATCCTGTCTATAACTCCAGTGCATCCAGCTATTGGCTTTGTCCAATTAGTGCAGAAAATATTTTAGACTGAGGCTTAGCTAAACACCAGCAAATTATTTTTGGTCCAGAAATCTAGTTGATGTTCAGGAATCATGGGATGAAAAGAGGGTGTTACCTTACATTACTGTCAGGTTTGGAGAAAGTCATAAATGCTTCACCTCAAAAGTTCAGCGGAAAGTTTCACTCTGTCTTTTAAAGTGACTTAACACCCACAACCCATTGGCACCCCCTGGTGGCAGGAAGAATATATGACAATAGCATGGATTTTCCAAGACACCATTAGGGAAGCACAGCAGTCAATTAAAACCTGATAAAGATTTTGGATTCCTGGGTGGTAACAGTTGATTTTGACATTGCCATATACCTTATGAAGCACTCATTAGTGCCAGGATTATTAAAGCATTGCACAAATATAGCAGGGCCACATGAATGCACTGGAGAAATTTGCCCGGTGTAGGATCAGAAACTCAGGATTATGAGTCACGGCCAACTTAAGAACCAGCGAATTGGCAATAGTGATGGTAGAGAGCCTAGAATACTGAGCAGAAATGGCTGACAGGAGGCCAGTCTTGTGGAAGGAGCACTTGCATTTCTTAGTGGTGCACAGAAAGAAAGTTAACAGGAAACCACTACGTGTATCCAGGCCCATTGCTCACTGCAATGAGAAATGGGAGGTTCCTACAAAGGAATGGAGGTAGACAGGCCAGTTCCATGCAGAAATGAGCAGAATAGCTGCCCTTAGGCAAAATATCACGATTTCAATAGTGAAACATCTTTACACAAAGGAAGAGGACATCTCTGGCAGTGTAACCTGGCTAATCTAGCAGGAAGCCCACTATTTCAGAATGAAAACAAATTGGACATGATACAAAATAGAAGGAGGCCATTTGGCCCTTCGAACAATTGTGTTCCAAATACCACATTCCCACCCATCGCCGCTAACCTTTGATTCCCTACTCTAACAGGGATCTAAATATCTCTGCTTTCAAAACATTAAATGACTCCACCGCCACTGCCCCCCTGAGGCACGGAGTTCCAAAGTCACACAACTCTCTGAGAGAGATCATTTCCCCTCAACTCTTGTCTTTATTGTAAAACAGTGTCTCACAGTGCCCACAAGGGGAAAAATTCTTTTCACGTACACCTTGTCAAGATCAATTGTAATCTTACAGGGCTCAATCGTAGGGTGTGCAAGTTTTTCTGGAGCGATTCTCTCTGCAAAGCTTGGTTGGGCTTTCCCTTACCAAAATATGTAGTCATTAACTACCTATCGTACCCTCATGTCTGCGTCCAACTTACTGTTGTTTCCAGAACAACTCACCACTCACCAGATATCTGCTAAATGACCAACATTCCTTGCAGCCAGATCTAAAAGGCCATTGTGTAACCAGATGAACATTCCTTGCAGCCAGATCTAAAAGGCCATTGTGTAACCAGATGAACATTCCTTGCAGCCAGATCTAAAAGGCCATTGTGTAACCAGATGAACATTCCTTGCAGCCAGATCTAAAAGGCCATTGTGTAACCAGATGAACATTCCTTGCAGCCAGATCTAAAAGGCCCTTGTGTAACCAGATGAACATTCCTTGCAGCCAGATCTAAAAGGCCCTTGTGTAACCAGATGAACATTCCTTGCAGCCAGATCTAAAAGGCCCTTGTGTAACCAGATGAACATTCCTTGCAGCCAGATCTAAAAGGCCCTTGTGTAACCAGATGAACATTCCTTGCAGCCAGATCTAAAAGGCCCTTGTGTAACCAGATGAACATTCCTTGCAGCCAGATCTAAAAGGCCCTTGTGTAACCAGATGAACATTCCTTGCAGCCAGATCTAAAAGGCCATTGTGTAACCAGATGAACATTCCTTGCAGCCAGATCTAAAAGGCCATTGTGTAACCAGATGAACATTCCTTGCAGCCAGATCTAAAAGGCCATTGTGTAACCAGATGAACATTCCTTGCAGCCAGATCTAAAAGGCCATTGTGTAACCAGATGAACATTCCTTGCAGCCAGATCTAAAAGGCCATTGTGTAACCAGATGAACATTCCTTGCAGCCAGATCTAAAAGGCCCTTGTGTAACCAGATGAACATTCCTTGCAGCCAGATCTAAAAGGCCATTGTGTAACCAGATGAACATTCCTTGCAGCCAGATCTAAAAGGCCCTTGTGTAACCAGATGAACATTCCTTGCAGCCAGATCTAAAAGGCCATTGTGTAACCAGATGAACATTCCTTGCAGCCAGATCTAAAAGGCCATTGTGTAACCAGATGAACATTCCTTGCAGCCAGATCTAAAAGGCCATTGTGTAACCAGATGAACATTCCTTGCAGCCAGATCTAAAAGGCCATTGTGTAACCAGATGAACATTCCTTGCAGCCAGATCTAAAAGGCCATTGTGTAACCAGATGAACATTCCTTGCAGCCAGATCTAAAAGGCCATTGTGTAACCAGATGAACATTGGCATTCCAAAGCTACCCTGATTGGTCAAGGCCAGAAGACACTAAGTAAACGAGTGCTAAGAGAGCAAGTGCGAAACCCTGTAATGTAACCTGGTCCCAATAAATGAACTCGGCACATGTCCATCCTTGTAGCAGCCTTTCAATGTTAGCTGCTGGTACACCCCATAATTCAAGGCTGTGCTTCCTAAGCATCCTTCTAGAATATTAAAGGGCAGCACGGTGGCTCAGTGGTTAGCACTGTTGCCTCATAGCACCTGGGTTCAATTCCAGCCTCGGGCGACTGTCTGCATGGAGTTTGCACATTCTCCCCGTGTCTGTGTGAGTTTCCTCCCGATGCTCCGGTTTCCTCCCACAGTCCAAAGATGTGCAGGTCAGGTGAATTGGCCGTGCTAACTTGTCCGGAGATGTGCAGGTTAGTGGTTTAGCCTGGGAAATGCAAAGTTACAGGGATATGGTAGAGGGGTGGGTCTGGGTGGGATGCTCTTCAGAGGGTCGGTGTGGACTCGATGGGCCAAATGGCCTGCTCCCACACTGTAGGTACTATGATGGTCAATAGGGGGTCAGATGCCAATGTCCGTGGGCAATATGCCCAAGGATGGTGCCCTGTGCTGTTGCTGGGTCCTATGGAGAGCCTTTGAAGCAAGTGGCGAGCTAGAATTGCCAGGGACCTCCACTCTCACTCCCAAAGCTCTATGTCTTGTTTGCTCGACTTGCTCGTTAAGACAGGGAGCTGAACGTTAAAGAGGGGTCTGAGGAGTTAAGGGGATTCGAGTTCCTTTAAATGCCTCGTTCAAAGGCAAACCAATTCTGTCTCGTGACAAACTCACCTCATCGCTCAGCAAAAGCACAGAAGATGGAGTGAGATTCTCCTGATGTTGCGGTACACCTGACCACACTCCTTTTCATCTGACTCTGCCACAGATCTCATCTCACCTCACACCACTCAGGCTCCCATCAAATTCCACCCATTAACTTCAATCAAATCGATCCTCACTCTTCTATATTTTTCTACATTTCATAAGTCAACCCACTCATCCGAGGTACCAATCTCATAATCCTCCTGTGAACCACATCCAATGTCCTTAAAGGAGAGAGTTGTGATCTCACTTCCAAAGCAAGTGGGACTTGACTCCACAATGGGCCAAAGGCTGTTTGTCTATGCTGTAGATCTCAATGCCTCTATGAAAAAAGCCTTTCCTTTTACAAATTGATCAGGCTTAGACCTGGAAGATTGTTTCTTCCAAAAGGTAATATTTAGATTAGATTACTTACAGTGTGGAAACAGGCCCTTCGGCCCAACAAGTCCACACCGACCCTCCGAAGCGTAACCCACTCAGACTCATTCCCCTACATTTACCCCTTCACCTAACACTATGGGCAATTTAGCCTGGCCAATTCACCTAACCTGCACATTTTTGGAATGTGGGAGGAAACCGGAGCAAACCCACGCAGACAGTGGGAGAATGTGCAAACTCCACACAGGCAGTTGCCTGAGGTGGGAATTGAACCCAGGTCTCTGGCGCTGTGAGGCAGCAGAGCTAACCACTGTGCCACTGTGCCGCCCATTAAGGTAAATGTTTGGGGTACTACATTTGTCTGTGTGCCTTGCCTTTAAGAGTGTTCACCTTTAATGACTCCATATGTATATGTACAATGTTGATACCTTGCTGCCAGTTAGTCTGCTTGTTGTCTGCAGGCTAGACACATAGAAATCAGTCTGTTGTTAAACTTCTGCTTCAGAACTTGTAATGTGTTTTACTGTTTTAAATGAACTAATCCACTGAGTTAATCAATCCTGGTGAGTGACTGATTATTAAATCACTACCATTAACATGACAAGTGCAAGACAGTGTCAATGCAGAAGGCAAGATGCAGTACATCTACCAGCCATGGTAAGCATGGAGTTACAAGATGTTGGAAAAGAGCAAGTTACAGTCTATCTACCTCCTTGAGGTGATCCTGCAAAACTTATCTCTTTGATCAAATTTTTTATCTCATCCTTCTGTAATTTGGTGTCTAATTTTGTTTAATCTTGTAAAAGTGCCTGAAGATCATTTACCTCATTAAAGGGATAACGTAAATACGAGTTACAATAAGAAAAGTAGCATATTGTCCAATTGGTCTTGATATCAACTAAATACAAACTGGCTGCCACTCCCTGAGCTTGGTATATTTCTCTTCTGCTTTGACTCAATCCCTTGATTTGTCACAGATATCCAAAGTTGACACACCCCAAACCCCCCCATTTAGTTTAAAGCCCTCTCTACTTCCCTAGTTATAATCAAACCTAAAATCACATCGACAGGCCAGCTTTTAAAATAGCTCAGATAGTCTAAGGGATCTACAGTACAAATCCCAGGGAGGACACATTTTACTCATATCCAGCTCCTTGTCAGGAAACAATTGCTTTATCCAGCACTTGAGTTTTGAAAGATTGCCTTATCTTGACAGTCACAGTATGTCAGGACAATATTGTATTCCATTACCCTGTCAGCCCCCTCGTACTTACAGAATTGATTCTCTCCTGCTGTGACCTGTTCAAGTGTAGTGTTATTCACTGTTAACACCAATTGTAAGTTACCACATTGACTCTGTGTGCTACATACTGAATCCTTTTATCAATCCAAAAAGTCAAGCCTTTGAGGGCCGGGATGGTGGGTGGTGAAACGTTCCAGGGTTCACTCACCTTAGTTCCAGACTTCCCAATTCATGTCAGAATTAAAACTGCAGGTAAAGTCAAGGACCGGGCGAGATTCAGAATGAGCAAGTGTGAACTGCTGTGTCAAGCAAGCTTGAGGACTCAGCAGTGAGTTCTCCAATTTCAAATAACCTCCCTTCCCTTCCCCCGACTCCCTTCACAGCAATACCCCTCCCTTCCATTCCTCCCAGCCACCACTGGATTCATTCCTCCCATTGACCAACCAGGTCGTTCCCTTTGCCTGTCTTCACCTATCCCCACTTCATCACCCTGTCCCCACCACCCACTTTATCTGCAGCTCCCCCCACACCCACCCCCAGTCCTAAAGAAGGATTCCACCCAAAACGTTGACTTTTGTTTTAGATTAGATTCCCTACAGTATGGAAACAGGCCCTTCGGCCCAACCAGTCCACACCGACCCTCTGAAGAGCAACCCACCCAGACCCATTTCCCTCTGATTAATGCACCTAACACTATGGGCAATTTAGCCTGGCCAATTCACCTGACCTGCACATCTTTGGACTGTGGGAGGAAACCGGAGCACCTGGAGGAAACCCACGCAGACACGGGGAGAACATGCAAACTCCACACAGACAGTCCCCCGAGACTGGAATTGAACCTGGGATGCTGGTGCAGTGAGGCAGCAGTGCTAACCACTGAGCCACTGTGCCACCCTATGGGACTTCCCCACCTCCTGATGCTGCCTGGCTTACTGTGTTCTTCCAGTCTCCTGCCTGTCTACTGAGAACACATTGTCCAGTATGTCTATCTGGACTGTTAGTTATAGAGTCATACAGCGCAGAAACAGACCCTTCAATCCAACCAGTCCGTGCTGAACGTAATCCCAAACTAAACTAATCCCACCTGCCTGCTCCTGGCCCATATCCCTCCAAATCTTTCCTATTCATGTACTTATCCAAAAGTCTTTTAAATGTTGTAACTGTACCTGCATCCATCACTTTCTCTGGAATTTCGTTCCACCCAAAAACCACCCTCTGTGTAAAAAAAAAAGCCCTCATGTCTGTTTTAACACTCTCTCCTCTCACCTTAAAAAATGTGCCCTCTAGTTTTGATATCCCCCAATTCCTGATGAAGGGGTCCAGCCCGAACCGTCGATTCTCCTGCTCCTCGGATGCTGCCTGACCTGCTGTGCTTTTCCAGCAACACACTCTCAACCTTGAAATCCCCCACCCGAGGGAAAAGACACCTACATTAATTCTATCTAAACCTCTCATTATTTTTATAAACTTCTACGAGGTCTATCCTGTGAGGTCTTGTTAAACCTACCCACGGTTACTGTTATTTGTGGGGAAGGGCAGGCTGTGGTTTGCCCATCAAAATGGTCACGGTGTTTTACAGCATTTGGTGAGAAGTGGCTGCAAAATAGATCAAATGTGAGGGTTTTGAGACTGATGCAAACACCCCTCTGGCTCTACAGAGCTTTCAACACCCATGCAATCCCACTCTTTCAGGATAGATCAGATAAATGCATTGGGGAAGGTGGGAGGATACATAGAGGAGGGCGAGATGAACTGTTATAGGGTCAGCTCATGTGGAGCGCAACATCAGCATGGGCTCTTTTGACTTTATTCACTCAATGGCTGTGTGTGCCGCTGGCTAGACCGGCCTAAGCCCTAGTTGCCAAAGGGCAATTGAGAGGCATCCACATTGGCGTGGGCAGAGAGTCAGACGTAGGCCAAACCAGTTGAGGATGTCAGATTACCTTCCCTGGAGAACACTTGCAAACTTTGGCGAGAGGACTCACGAAAATATGAGAAAGGAAGCATATTTTCCAGCTGAGTAGAGTTTGGACGAGGTCAGCACCCCAATGGAAATTTATTTCCATTGAAATGGCCTGCAGGAGCCCAGTTGAAACACGTTAAGAAGTGGCCTATCCCATGACAGGCAGGGTCAGGTCGACAGCTGATATCCTCTAGGAGAAAGTGAGGACTGCAGATGAGGGGCTTACGCCCAAAACGTTGACTCTCCTGCTCTCCGGACGCTGCAGGACCAGCTGTGCTTTTCCAGCATCACACTCTCAACAGCTGATACCTGCTGCTGATTAAATACAGCGGCACTTGAGACACAAGCACTTAGTGATCAGCCGGACTAGTTCTGATCAGGCAGTGGTGTCAGAGAGGAATTTCAAAGACATATTATATCAGTCTGAGTTTTAAGCGGTTTGTTACCTCTCCCAGCAGAACTCAATGGGGCGATTGATTTTAGTGCAACACTCAAAGATCCTAATTGTTTACGTCAGAAGGTTAGATCAATAAAATGTGCAAATGATGCATGCTGATTCCAACTTGGCGAGTGCATCTCAGAACAGTGTAGCATTACGTTCATTTGCAGCTATCACTGAATTTGGTTTTTAACTGGATTTTCTCCCTGGAGCACATGGAACTGAATGGATTAACCAGACGATCTTTTCCTGTCCAGTCAGTGTTTGCATGGATCACAATAGCCGTATAGTGGCTCCGTGGTTAGCACTGCTGCCTCACAGCACCAGGGACCTGGGTTCAATTCCAGCCTCAGGTGACCATATGGAGTTTGCACATTCTTCCCTGTGGCTGCGTGGGTTTCCTCCGGGTGCTCTGGTTTCCACCCACAGTCCAAGGATGTGCAGGTTAAGTGAGTTGGCCATGGGAAATTGCCCCATAGCATTCAGGGATGTGTAGGTTAGGTGCATTAGTCATGGGAAATGTAGAGGCATGGTTCTGGGTGAGATATTTTTCAGAGGGTTGGTGTGGACTTGTTGGGCCAAATGACCTGTCTCTACACTGTAGGGATTCTATAACTAGAAGGAACTATGACAAAGTAAACTTTAATAACTTTGGGAATTAAATAATCAGCAATAACTTTTTTCTGGAATCAGTTAAAGGATGAAAAGGACAAGGATAAACAGTTATAAAGGAATGAAAGGCAAGATGCTAATTAACCATTCTGGAAAGAAGGAGTCAAACCAACAGAGACAAGCTGTTTCCTGGGATGTAGGAGGTAACATTGTTTGATAACTTGCTGCTTTGTGACAAATGAGCAATTAACAGCATGTGCAGAAGGGATGCCCTGATGTAAAGGGATAAATTGCAGGACAGACAGTGTTTTAAAGAGACAGCTAACATTGAATGTAGCGAGGAAGAAAGGGCAAGCTACAGACTTGAAGTCCCCAGATGTATAATCAGTGTTGGAGGTGAAAGAATCTATAGGATCATCAGTAATGTCACACAACAAACTTGATAGAGAGAAAATTGTATAAGAATCCAACACCAGAACAATTCACCAGCAGAAGTTCGAAGGGCAATGCTGTGTAAGGATCGAACCCTGGACAGACACTGTTGGTTGGAATCATAGCTAAATCAGATAATAGCCAAGTTGGGTTGTGAGGCTTAACTTGTTGCCTTGTTTTGGTTGCTACATGCAGTAAAGTTTAAATCCCTGTTTCAGTACTTGATTGTGAGATTTCTTAATAAGTAGCCGAATTAAAGGTAACTTGTGGTGACTTACCCATAACGGGAACAATAATACCAAACTCTTTGGGAGAAGGCCTGGGGGGAGGTGGAAGCGGGGAAGCTGAGCAGAGGTGGGGGAGGGGGTATCCTGTCCTTAAATACCGGAGTTATCTAACTCCACATTTCAGGGATCTGGATTGGAATCGGCACTGCAGCTGGACCAGGCCTGGGAAGAGAATACAGTGTACTAGGACTTACACACAGCCAAATGAGAACCAATACATCCATGCCATTTATTGGCTGCTTCCTCACAGGTGAACAGAAGCTAGACTTCAACAACGTCAGACAATCACAAGTGAGTCAGTCCTTCTCCCAGGCTGAACCTAAAACAAGGTGGCCAAAGTCAGAAGATGTTTAAAGCATCTGTCTTGCCTGAAGCTTTCTGTCCCTCCTCCTTCAAGGGCACTCTGACTGAAGTATCGTTTACCCACGCCAACATCTCTTTTTAAGATTCGGTGGCAATGTTTATCTGCTGACATGCTGAGAAGTGTTATATTCCAGGAAGCTAGGAAGTGAAAGATAGAGCTGAGCCAATCTTTACACACTTTTATGAGCTTTTGTTTACAAAGCTACACATGAGGATTACAGTTCCAACTCTACTTCTGGGTAGGATGCTCTTGAGAGGATCGGTGCAGACTCAATGGGCTGAATGGCCTGTAGCTGTACTTTAGGGATGCTATGATTCTATTTGTACCACTTTTAATATCAGAGAATCAGTTAAATTCCCCAGGTGAATTAACTCACAGTAACCAAAACAAGAACTTTGAAATAAAATTCATCAAGTTAAAATATGCCTTCTTATCAAAAGTACTCCCCTGTTCATTGATACATTCGGGTTAGCTAACTGTTTGAAAAAGCCTGTCCTGCAATTAACCTCTTTACTTCAGGACATTGTTTCTGCAGAACCAATCGTAATTGTCCATTAAAATATCCCTCTGTTGATGGTGCCCTGCAGCCACCTGCACCCCCTCCGTCAGTGCCCACTAGACTCAAAAAAGTGGGCCCAGCAAGCTTTGTCTCTGGGGACACCTGGGCGCAGGAGTAATGACAGAAGGGAGGCAGGCAGTCTGGCTATATGGCCACCTCAGATGTTCATCATCAGGACCCATAATGAGGCCTTCAGGTCTGCCCACTCCCCAGCTGTCCACATCAGGAGGTCAAAGACCAGGAATCCAGACTTGAAGTGCACCCCATAAAGGGTTGGCGCTCCACTTTCAGAGAATAGGAATGCAACTGATACCCCCTTACAGCTACAACCTACGTCCAATTGAACAATTAGTACACAATTAAAGTGCTTTGGGACATTGTGCTGGGGTAGAGGCAATTTGTTGTTTTTGTGTGTTTCGGACCAGCTCTCAATGCCTGGGATGTATGGATTCAGAGGCATCTTTTGACAGTACAGAACACAGACTGTTGATGTGACAATGAATCAGGTGGCAAACATAGACGGTGATTGCTTTGTTAGGAGGTAAACTGATACGTCAAACAAATACTGATTTGTGTTAAAAAGTGTGGTACTGGAAAAGCACAGCCTGTCAGGCAACATCAAAGGAGCAGGAGAATCAACGTTTCGGGCATAAGCTCTTCATCAGGAATGGGGGGGATTCTTGATGAAGGGCTTATGCTCAAAACACAGACTCTCCTGCTCCTCAGATGACCAGCTGGGCTTTTCCAGCACCACACATTTTGACTGTGATCCCAGCATCTGCGGTCCTCGCTTTCTCCAAATACTGATTTGACTTAAGCCAAAAGAAGTACAAATTATTCGGTATTTGCTGTTCCTTCAGAATGTATTTGCTGCTCACTGAAACGTAGACGACACTTAATTCATTTAAAATAAAAATCATTGCTACAAATTTCAGCTAGTGTGCCAAGTATTAATTATAGTCAGCTTCGGTGTCAAAATCTCAAGGAGTTGTCAATCAGGTGCCTTGACCAGTCTCCCTCAGGCAAGATCTACCAGGCTTCATTGTCAATCTACTGGTGTACTTCCTGCATTGGTAATGGACCAGGATTACATGTATTGAGACTACAACAGGATAGATGCATTGACATTGCATTGGAATTGGTATATGACTGTACTGAAATATAAAGCAGGAATATTTTATGCCAACATTTGGCAATATACCAAGAATGCCTATATCAGCAGCTTAGTATGAATATCTGTACAGTCTACAATAACTGTATGAAAGAAGTGAGGATTGCAGATGCTGGAGATCAGAGTCAAGTGTGTGGTGCTGGAAAAGCACAGCAGGTCAGGCAGTATCTGAGGAGCAGGAGAATCAACGTTTCAGGCAAGAGCCCTTCATCCTCATTCCCGTTGAAGGGCTCTTGTCTGAAACAATGATTCTCCTGCTCCTCGGATGCTGCCTGACCTGCTGTGCTTTTTCCAGCACCACACTCTCTCCACTACGTTAACAATATGTCAGGTTGAGGGGTGACCTTACGGAGCTTTCTAAAATCATGAGGGGCATGGATAAGGTGAATGGCAAGAGTCTTTTCCCTAGGGTGGGGGAGTGCATAGTTTTAAGGTGAAAGGAGAAAGATTTGAAGGACATGAGGGGCAACATACTTACACAGAGAGTGGTTCATGGATGGAATAAACTACTGAAGGATTTAGTGGTACAGTCACAATAATTAAAAGACATTTGGATAAGTACATGAAGAGGAAAGGTTTGGAGGGATATAGGCCAAGCGCAGGCAGGTGAGACTAGTTTAGTTTGGCAACATGGTTGGCGTGGACTAGTTGGACCAAAGGGTCTGTCTTTGTGCTGTAGGACTCTGCATTTCTTTGTCAGGAATGGACACCGGTCTCCAAAAAAGACACAATTCTCAGATCATTAGGCACATCAGCAAACTTCCTACTCTATGAGACTCAAGCAGATCAATAGTTCCCCCCACCACAGTGTTTAACTTTGTACAACTGCAAAGATTTCTTTCCAATTTAGGTGTGACATCTAGACTGGAGACAGACAAACAGTGAGAAACGTCATGTAACAGGCAATGACAAGGACAAAAAGGATTATTTTCAAACTTTGATTATTTAAGCTTTCAAAATATAGTGGAAGTATAACTCAGACAAGCAGCTTATTTGTTACATTAATGGTTGGCTAGATGAGGATTTATCAAACGCAGCATCAGAAAAGGGACCTATTAAGACAAATCTTTTTAACAAATCATGAAGTCCTAAGATGTGAGAATACATTTTAATCGAAGATTCTGCTAGGAGAGCAATGGTTGGGGCTATGCATGGTTGAATTTTTATACATCATACTTCACAGAGGTTTTAGTGGAAAGCTCAGGTTTAGAGGAAATTTGATGCAGTCATGCTACCCCCTAGTGAAAATGACCTGTCATAACAGCAATGCAAATATTTCTCTCAATTCACAATTACCTACAGTGTGGAAACAGGCCCTTCGGCCCAACAAGTCCACACCGCCCCGCCGAAGCGCAACCCACCCATACCCCTACATTTACCCCTTACCTAACACTACAGGCAATTTATTGTAGTTTTAAATTAGAGAAATCTATTTAAAATAGCAAGACTGATGTTGTGATAATCTGAGTATACACAGATTTTTTAGAAAGTAAATATTGTGGATGCTTGAAATCTGAAAATAAAATCAACAAATGCTGGAACTACTCAAGCACAGTACATTTTCTCTTCAGTACTGTATCTTTTCCGAATGCAGCAACTTTTATATTGTCCCTCATGACAAAAGAAACTATTGCAAGGTCCAACACAGTGAGCTATGATAAACTGTGAACTAATATACACCAATACTGCATTCACCAGCACATCTATGTCTAAGCCAACATCGATCTATTCGGCTGCAAAGAGTAACATGCTTTCAACATTATTTTCTTTTATTAATTCAGGTGATGGGGATATTACTGGTTAGGCCAGCATTTACTGTCCACCTCTCATTGTCAAAAGGACAGTTCAGAGCAAACTACATTCCTGTGAGTCGCATGTAAGCCAGGCTGAGTAAGGATGGAAGATTTCCTTCCAAAAGGACATTACTGAATCAGATGGGTTTGTCTACCCCTAACCATGGGTAACCATGATCATTAAATTCGTAATTCCAGATTTTTATTGCATTCGAATTCCACCATCTGCCACGGCAGGACTTGAACCTGGGTCCTCAGAACATTACCTGGGTGTCTAGTGATAATACCACTAGGTCATCACCAGCCCCTGTCATACTGCAAATGGCCTGAGTTTAAATAGAGTCTGACACCTCCAGTTATATGCTACAATACTGTGATGTTACCATCAACATGGCTCTTGAATACATATTGATATACAGACCATGAGGCATAAGACAACATTCCCACACCCCTTTCCCAGAAATAAAACATTATCCCAAGACAGATATACATGGTTGTAACAGAGACACATGCTGTCAAGTTTGATAATTGTACAAATGGGTAAAACAGAGTTTACAAGATTAACATTTCAAATGTTAATGTAATGCTTTGGAGTTTTGACAACTTGCTCTGATCCGTTTAGCATATTCCAGACTGGAGTGGGACATTCTGTTCTATGTTACACTTGTTTGACAACCTAAGTTGTCTTATCACTGGGTGCAGTCACTTAACATCATCACATAATACCATCACCAGAGTGTTCTTCTTCCCTCTCTTCGTGCGAGATTGGTGTGTTGTATATTGACCTGAGCGGGCTTTTGTTCCTTCACCATGATTAGGAATGACTGAGACTCATAGAGTCATACAGCAAGTTAACAGACCCTTCGGCCCAAATAGTCCATGCTGACCACGTTCCCAAAATAATCTAGTCCCACTTGCCTGCATTTGGCCCAATATCCATCCAAACTTTTCCTATTCATGTACCTGTCCAAATGTCTTTTAAACATTGGAACTGTACCTGCAACTTCCACTTCCACTGGCAGTTCATTCCATACATAACCCATCATGTGTGTGAAAGGGTTCCCCTCAGATCCCTTTTAAATCTTTCTCCTCTCATCTTAAAAATATACCCCCTAGTTTTGAACTCACCCACCCTAGGAAAAAGATCTTTGCTATTCACCTTATCTACACCCGTCATAATTCTAGAAGGTCACTTCTCAACCTCCCGCCCTCAAATAAAAAAAGGCCCTAGCCTCTCCAGTCCCGGCAACACTCTGGTAATTTTTTTTCTGAATCCTCTCCAATTTAATAATATCCTTCCTAGAACAGGGATGCCAGAAGTGCACACAGTACTCCTGAAGAGACCTCACCAACGTCCTATACAATCTCAACAATGACGCCCCAACCACTATACTCAATGTTCTGAGCAATTAAGGCAAGTGTGCTAATCACCTTCTTAACCATCCTGTCTACCTGTTCAAGGAACTATGTACCTGAACCCTTAGGTCTCTCTGCTTGACATCACATAATCTGCACTGGTTTCATATTCTCAAAACTTCTGTTTGCATTCAAGTTTTTGCATTTATATTTCTAGATTTGTCCAGCACTCAGTTTTGGTAGTTCTCTACCTATTCGTTCACCATTGCTTCCATTCTCCCCTGTCTTTGACTGCTCAGTGTCCTGGGGTATCAGGCAATTAGTTGCCGGGCGAGGTTTTTAACAAAAGTCTTCCGAGCATATGTTGTGCCTGGATGATAATCCCTTCTCCATTGATGTAGCACGAAAATGTTGCAAGGCAATACAAAATTCTTCCTTTGTTGCTTGACACGTGATGACCATTGAACTGATGTTATGTTGCATCTGTTCTGCTAGACCATTTGAACTTTGATGCTGAGGTAACGAACTGCTATGGTTCACTCTCCACTTGATACACGTCTATGAATGGTTTGCCAATGAACTACAGTCTGTAATCAGACACCATTCATTTCACAAATAAACTGAAAAGTAGTGGTCGTCATATCAGCAACGGTTGTAATCATTCAGTCAAGTCACAAACAATAGGAAATTGGACAAGTAACTCATTATAGCACTTGAACTGAAGGTCTCAGACTCCATCATAATTCGGATCATGAGATAAGTCATAGTCATAGAGATGTACAGCATGGGAACAGACTCTTCGGTCCAACCCGTCCATGCCAACCAGATATCCCAACCCATACTAGTCCCACCTGCCAGCACCTGGCCCATATCCCTCCAAACCCTTCCTATTCATATACCCTTCCAAATGCCTCTTAAATGAACCTATTACTCTTTGTAACCAATTTGTTTAAGGCTAGTCCAGACACAGCCTGCAAATGCAGTATTTCTAAATATCAGCATGCTGTAGTAAACGTCAGTCAGATCTTTCAATACCATGTTATCTCTACCCTAGTTTCTTATACAACAATGGGTAACATAAGCATTGCCGTATCAGGTAAACATACCCTAGAGGCAAAACCTATATCATTCCCCTCAATTCCCTTTTCAGCATCCCAAAGGAAACATTCCTCTGAGAGACACAGTCCACTCGTCAAATACCCTCAACACCCATGTCCTTTCCACCGACACTTCCCTCAAAAGCCCTGAATGACTACACGTTTTCCTTCTCACTCCAGGCAATCCCAGGCCCCATGCATTTCCAGGTTAAGCTGCAATTCACATGCGCTTTTTCAAATTAAGTCTGCTGCATTCACTGCTCACAATGTGCTTCCTCCTTAACCATTTCTGTTACTGTGACATTGACAGTGTCCTCTTTGGTATTCATTTAGTATCTCAGCCACACCCTTCATGTCCAGAAGAAGATTTGCTTTTTCTCCCGAATTGGCCCGGAATATTTCTTTAATTTGTTTTACCGTGTGTCTGATTGCACGTGAACTTTTATGTCATGTCCCTTTTATGTCACCTGCTCATCCATTCTTGAGCACACTCTTTGACCCTCGTTGTTCACTTCTCG
Organism: Chiloscyllium punctatum; assembly: GCF_047496795.1. Classification (NCBI taxonomy): domain Eukaryota; kingdom Metazoa; phylum Chordata; class Chondrichthyes; order Orectolobiformes; family Hemiscylliidae; genus Chiloscyllium; species Chiloscyllium punctatum. Next base: position 99,184,010 of record NC_092749.1, on the reverse strand, counting down.
ATTCTTCTCTATGCTTTCTGAATTCACGTTGGCTCTCTCCTGTAGTCAGCATCTGACATTTCCCGTAAGTTGTCCTGAACCAGTCTGACTCCAGACCCAAAGTAATGAGACTGTCTCTCTGCTGTCCTCCCAACAGGCTGAGGAAGCCACTCTGTTATAGCAAACCCCTCCAGACAACTCAGGAAGATAAGCACAAGATGACTCCATAGTTTGGACCTATCAACAGAAACAATGAAGACCCAGTGCACCCAATCAATTCTACAAAGTCCTCCTCTGAGGATTTACACCAAGCTTGGGAGAGCTGTCTCGCACATAGATGCACAACAACCTGACATTGTTTTATTGATTCATTCATGGATATGGGTGTTGCGGGCAGGCCAACATTTATTTGCCTATCAGTACTTGCTTGGGATGCTGGTACTGAGTCAGTGGAAACTGAGTCTTTGAGCACTTGCAAGGCAGATGTAGATAACGTCTTCATAAGTGGCCATGCTAAATTGCGCATGGTGTCCAGGGATATGTCGGTTTGGTGAATTAGCCCAAGACATGCAGGGTTACAGGGATAGAAGAGAGGGTGAGGCTGGGTGGGACGCTCTTGAGGGTCGGTGTGGACTTGTTGGGCTGAATGGCCTGTTTCCACACTGTAGGGATTCTATGATTCTATAAGTAATGGAGTGAAAGGTTATCAGGGTAGGTGGAAATGTAGAGTCAGTTATAATCTTATTGAAAGGTGTTGGAGAATCAGAGGCCTACTCTTGTCAGATATGAATAATTTCTAACAACCACAAACTCTTCCCTTTGTGCTACGTTTGAGTCCAAACAGTGGAGAGTTCTCCCCAGTTCCCGTGTTGCTTGGGTTCCTTGATGCCACACTTTGCCAAATGCTGCCTTGATGTCAATACTCAAGAAGCTTGACACCATCCAGGCCAAAGCAATCCACTTAATTGGCACCACATCTACATTCAATCCCTCCACCACCAGCACTCAGTAGCAGCAATATGTACTTTCCACACGATGCACTGCAGAAATTCAGCAAAGATCCTGAGACAGCACCTTCCAAACCCACGATCACTTCCACCTAGAAGGACAAGGGCAGCAGGTACTTGGAAACACCACCACCTGCAAGTTCCCCTCCAAGCCACTCACCACCCTGACTTGGAAATATACCACCGTTCCTTCATAGCCATTGGATCAAAATCCTGGAATTCCCTCCCTACCAGCATTGTGGGTCAACCCACAGCAGGTGGACTGCAGCGGTTCAAGAAGGCAGCTCAACCTCACCTTCTCAAGGGCAATTAGGGATGGGCTATCAATGCTGACCAGCCAGCATCGCCCGAGTCCCACAAAGGAATAAAATAAAGGGCAGTCACTCTCCTCTCACCCTTTGGCAGTAGCAGCACTTTGTCGATGTTTGGAGTGTTCCAATAATGCTCAACATAATGTACAGGAAAAGCATCTTGAATTTTAATTGGACACTTTACGCCCTCCTTATCTCAGCAGTGGATTCAACAATTTCTGACTGTAAATTTTGGCCCTGCTTTTCTACCATTTCTCTTCATGGTTTGATTTTCATCTTATCTTTTGCTTTCACTCTTGGCATCTTAGTTTCTTCTCTTGTCCCATCATTGTTCCCTTTGACCCTGGTGGGCTAACTCTTCTGTCATTCCATCGCTCCTGTTTTCCATCCTATCATAGACCTTCCATTTGTCCCTATTCCCACCACCATTTCCATCGACCCCGCCACCCTCCCCACCCTCACAACCCCATCTTAAAACTTTTATGTCTCTAACTTTTCCCAGTTTTGACAGAAAGCCACAAACATTAAACCTGTAGATGTGATAGAGATCTAGGTTTTGCCTCTCTCTGGTGTAAGGCCTGTAAAGGAGTACCGTGCATTTTACGATCTTTAATCCCGTGTTATATACAATTATTTGGCTTTTTCTACTTTATCACAGCTTCTTCTGAATTATGATCTTCTGCTTTATTGTGAACATCAAATCTGCAGCTTTGGCCATTTGTCAGAGAAGATCCGTGTCATTGTATATATTTTTAAAAGTAACAGAATATGATCTATCGAGGAGAAAGATTTAAAAGGAACCTGAGGGGCAGCTTTTTTTAGATTAGATTCCCTACAGTGTGGAAACAGGCCCTTCGGCCCAACAAGTCCACACCGACCCACTGAAGAGTAACCCACCCAGACCCATTTCCCTCTGACTAATGTACCTAACACTATGGGCAATTTAGCATGGCCAATTCACCTGACCTATACATCTTTGGACTGTAGGAGGAAACCGGAGCACCTGGAGGAAACCCACGCAGACATGGGGAGAACGTGCAAACTCCACACAGACAGACGCCCGAGGCTGGAATCGAACCTGGGACCCTCGTGCTGTGAAGCAACAGCGCTAACCCCACTGAGCCACCGTGCCGCCCTTTCTCACACAGAGGGTGGTTCATATGTGGAATGGACTGCCAGAGAAAGTGGTGGGTGTAGGTGCAGTCACAACATTTAAAAGACATTTGGACAGGTACATGAATTGGAGAAGTTTAAAAGGGATACGGTCCAAGTGCAGGCAAATGGGATTAATTCAGTTTGGGAAACGTGGTTGGCATGGATGAGTTGGACCGAATGGTCTGCTTCCATGCTGTGTGACTCTATGACTCTGTCAAACCAGACTTCAGCCTGAGATCTAACGTGCCCACTTCAGCTGGGATCATAACATCTGGTCAAAGCTGAGGACATCGCCCAAAGAGGACAAAACAAAAGAAATTTCAAAGAGGAAGAAGAAATAAAATGGCAAAGTACTCCCAAACTACATAACAACATTCTCAAGCAATTTTCCAAAGACAGGAGAATAGCAGAGTGCATCTTAGTAATTGCTGCAATTGAAATTTGATTGATATAGTGACATGGGCTTAACAAAGTCTGGGAGCAGTTCATTAGATTTGAGAGATATATATAGTGCCCTGATGGTGTAATGCGGACTTGATCATCACATCCATCCACATTGTCAGTTTTAGCTAATTCTATGCTGAAACACAGCTCTCACAAAACCTCTTGTCAGATACACCATGTATTGAAACAATCTGGAATTAAACAAGTTCCAATTCAGCAGGGGAAGGTCACACTGACCGTGTTATTATATTCTTGGTCTTGTTGTGCTGCTGGATATACTCTGCTGAGGTGAGGAAAAGATTAACTTTATTTGAGAAACACCTTCCTGTGACTTCATTTTGCCACGAGGCCGCATGTTTGAGCAAGATCATGTGATATTTCATCACTTCCTCTGAAGGTGTGTACCATGTTTCATTAGTGAGTCTTGCACAGTCAGATGTAACCCCCTCATGGACACCAGATGAAGAATTTCCACTGCCATTTTTCACTCTGAGTACAGAGGCTGGCAGGAGGGTGCGTACAAAGATTCATGCTACCAGACAGTACCATTCAGTCTGGTCTATTTTCCCAGAGAATAGATGGGCAACTGAAGGGATACTCCTCTGGGTAACCAATGACACCTATAATAAGCCAACCCAGGGGCCTGTCATCAGAGGTCAACTGGAATTTTCACCTATGAGCCAATGGCTAGGCCACAGCTGGCTGGAGCTTGGCTTCCCAAGGGCCGAGGCCTTCAGTAAGGCTTCAGGTCACTGGCTTCTCCTCCAACATCTGCTGGTTGGAACAATCTGCTCTCTGGGCCTGTTTCAAAATCTTCTCAATTGACTCACACTGTTCACTTTCCACACGTTTTGTCTTCATTGCACTAGCCATCTGGTAAGGCAGGCTTTCAGTTGCTTGCCTTTGGCACCAAGCTTTGTTTGTGGCCCTGCAATCAGATGTGCCCTGTGTCCCACTGTTTGTCCACTCGATGCGACCCTTGAAACACTGGAAATCTCTCCTGGAACATCCAGGTCATCAGACTGAGCTTCCAACTTGTTTCTGCTGAGGTGTGCAGCTTTAGCTCTGTGTTGAATAATGTGGAATTCCAAGATGTCACCCTTGCCAATGACGTCGTGCTTTACAAAGGCTTGCAAAGCAAGAGGAGGACCTGTGCCTATTTGTCACGTATATTCACTTGATGGGAATCGGTTAGCTCAGTTGTCCGGATGGCTGGTTTGTGATCCAGAGTGATGCCAACAGCATGGCTTCAATTCCTGAAGCGGCTAAGGTTACCATGAAGGACTCTCCTTCTCTACCTCTCCTTTCACCTGAGGCGTGCTGACCCTCAGGTTAAACCCACCGCCAATCATTTCTTACACTGAGAGAATGGGACTATGGGCTGCTTTACCTTTTATTGACTAATTTGATGCTCCTATTCCACTGTCTTACAATGGTCATGTTTCTCCTTTAGACTACACATTGCCAACCTGTTGGAATGTCTGGATTGAATCATCTGCCATCTCTGTACTCATACTTGACTTGTCCAAATTATCATCCAACCTACAGTCAGAGAGTCATACAACACAGAAGCAGACCCTTCTGTCCAACCAGTCTATGCTGACCATAATCCCAAACTATACTAGCCCCACATCCCTCGAAACCTTTTCTATTCACTGTACTTACCCAATTGTTTTTTCAATGTTGTAACTGTATGCACATCCACCACTTTCTCAGGAGCAATCACCACTCTAGCTTTTACAGCCCTATCCACAACCTGAAAAGTGGTTTACTTTCTTGCAATTAAAACATTTCCTCCATACGGGACACTCTTTCTTTTGTGTAGCGCCACGAATACTTGCACCTTGTCTATCGTCCTTGATCTTTCTGTGGATCGATTGGTGCTTTTTCTCTGCACTGTCAGAGAAGTCACACCAGGTTACAGTCCAAGAGGTTTATTTGAAATCACAAGCTCTCGAAGCGCTGCCCCTTCATCTGGTTGACTTCACCTGACAAGTGAATTCTGTCCATCTCTATCCCAATCCAACACCATCGCTTCCGCAAAGTTTCTCCGCATCGTTATATTTGAACAATCAGGGCCACAATTCAATATGGCGGCCAGGTCCAAACTGCTCACCAATTTACAGGCCATGGCTTATGCATTCCAAGATCAGAGCTTCTGCAAATGTTTAGAACTTCGTCAAGAGTCAGGTTAACTTCCTTCAGTGGTTGCACTGTTGTTTGGAGATCTCTCACACCTAAGAGATCTCTCACACCTCTCACACCTATCTTCAATTTCAGCTGCTCGAATTCATATGGTTCTGTGAGATGTATTGAGTTATCTCCGCTTGGGGTTAAAAGTTGGGAGGGTGGTGCTGGAAAAGCACAGTTTGTCAGGCACTATCTGAGCAGCAGGAGAATCAACGTTTCGGGCATAAGCCCTTCATCATTCCTGATGAAGGGCTTATGCCCGAAACGTCGATTCTCCTGCTCCTCGGATGCTGCCTGATCTGCTGTGCTTTTCCAGCACCACCCTCTTGACTCTGATCTCCAGTATCTGCAGTCCTCACTTTCTCCTTGGGGTTTAAAGCATACCTTCAAGCCTATCAGAACGTTTGTAGTCTTTTATTTCTGTTCTTTGGAGAGATTTAGCTTGGAATACATCTTGAAGCACTCTTCCGTCCCTCCCAGTAGTCATAAAGGTGTACGTCCCCAGGCTTATTAATTCAACCTGCCACAACCTCTGTTTCATGTAACCTTTCATTATGAATGGAGCAGGAGAAGGACACGATGAATTTGCTCAGTCTGGGAGGTATATACACTGTACATTGCAAATAATCTCTGGAACACCATAGTGACCATAGTCAGATACAGGTCACCAGTCAACAATCCACAAGCCAGGGACACAGCCAGACAGAACGGATTCAGGATGATCCAGGTAATGATTACAGACACTCACAACAGACTACACAAATACAGACAAGAAATTGCGCGCCAAAAATCGTTAATTTCAAAAACCACCTGCAACACAAATTACCAGCTCGGCGAACAGAACCACAACAACGAGCACCCGAGCTACAAATCTTCTACCAAACTTTGAACCATAGTGACCAATTGGGTCTGGGAGATGTCACCACATGATCTCCTGCCTTCAGCCACCCCACCTCCAGACTACTGCCATTGGACACCCAACATGTCAATCACCATGGAGGCCCAAGGTTAGAGCTTGTTAAAGGAAAAGCAAATTACTGCAGATGCTGGAATCCGTACTGAAAACAACAAATGCCAGAGATCACAGCGGATTGGGGAGCATCCATGGAGACAGAGCAAGCTAATGTTGTGAGTTGACATAACTCTTCATCAGAGACTTAGACTCGAAATGTTGGCTTGCTCACTCTCCATGGTTACAGCCCAGTAAATATGTTTTCACTCGTGACAGTGTTTAGAAGGTCACCCTTGACCTGTACCAGGCACTAAATCTTGTACCAACTCCCACTGAACAAGCCTTTCAACAGCACAGAGGCAGACCACTGAAGTTCTATTGCAATTAGTTTAGAAACATGACTCTCACTTGCAAAGCCACTCCATTCTTCCAGCACTGCAGACGTTAAACACCCCAGATATTAAAGACAAAAGTCCAGACTTTTATTCCAATTCATGCAGCGCAAAACTCCAGCATCATGGGTTATTTATCACCGGTGGGTCGACAGTTTCTAGTCAACCTGTTCAGAGATGTTATGATGTATCTCTGGAGTAGTTGGGACATGAACTCGAGGCCTCCTGCTTTACAGGCAGGGACACTATCCATGAGCCACAAAGGGGGTGGGGTCCAATATTTTTAATTAGCATGTTCAGTCGTGTTAAGACACATCTCTGATACCTGAACCAGGACCTCCAGGCCCAGAAGAAAGGACACTACCCCTTCATCACAACAGCCCTATCCCCCACTTACACACCCAGCCATAATTCACATCCAATTATCCCTTAATTATCAGATCGACATGTGCCCGGTTCCATTTGGCCTCAGGTCCCCGTGCCTATCCCTACTAGATGGTAAAACAGATGCCAACCCAGGTCGTGCACATAGGGGAAGGGAGTAAGAGAGGCCAAGTCGAGCCAGGGAGATAAAGTGGGTAAATGCAGGAGGCGTCAAAGAGCAGGGCAACACTCATCTTGCCTCAACGGCTCATTCAATAGGAAACTGTCACGTGCGTTACGGCAGCAAAATGGCTGTGATTAGCACTGCTACCTCACAGCGCCAGGGACCCAGGTTCGATTCCAGCCTCGGACAACCATCTTTGTGGAGGTTGCACATTCTCCCAGTGTCTGCGTGGGTTTCCTCCGGGTGCTCCGGTTTCCTCCCACAGTCCAAAGATGTGCAGGTTAGGGTGGATTGGCCATGATAGATTGCCCATTGTGTCCAGGGATAGGCAGGTTAGCCACAGGAAATGCAGGGTGACAGGAATAGGGTGGGATGTTCTTCGGAGAGTTAGTGCCTACTTGATGGGCCAAATGGCCTGCTTCCACACTGGGGAACTCTATGAGTTATTTTGAAAAGTTGGAAGATAAGATCCCTTCAATCTCTGTCAAAACAATTAATTCTCATTGAGTAAAAAAAGCCAAAACATAATCCAACTGCCCACGGATGGTGGTCACATTTCTAGAACATTCTCCCCCTTATTAAACTGCATTTATTTTAATTGAGAATATTAATAATCAGGATATAAGTACTTCTTCAACACTTTTATCAAAATAATTCTTCACAGTCAGCAAACAAATTTAATAACCAGTGCAATTCAAAAACCCTGAAACACTGAAAAGGGGCTGATGCTCAGAATTGTAACGGACACTTGCCTATAGTTTTATTCAAATAATAACTGCAGAGACAAAAAACAAAAGCTTGCATTTATGTAGCAACCTATGGACGTTTCAAAGAGCTTTACAACCAACGAAATACTTGTGTAATCATTACAGTACAGCAGGCAAACAGCCATGTGAGTAGGTAACCTGTTTAGGGTGGTCCCGATTAAGGGTAAATCAGGGATAACTCCTCTGTTCTCCTTCAAAATAGTGCCACAGACATCAAGGTTTGAGAAGATTCGTAGCTCAGGTTGGGGTTTTGGATGTAGGTTTGCTCGCTGAGCTGCAAGGTTCATTTCCAGACATTTCGTTACCCTTCTAGGTAACATCTTCAGTGGGCCTCAGGCGAAGCAATGCTGAAAATTCCTGCTTGGGTTGTTGGTGTCATTTCCTTCAGTGATGTTATTTCCTGTGGTGAAGTAACTTCCTGTTCCTTTTCTCAGGGGATGGTAGATGGGGTCTAACACGACGTGTTTGTTGATAGAGTTCTGGTTGGAAAGCCATGCTTCTAGAAATTCTCTTAGACATTAACTCAAGCAGACAGGGTCGCGAGTCAAACACCTGACTGGAAAGTTGGTGATTCTGATATGGCAGTGCATTGTCAGTAAGCTTTCCTCAGCAATAAGGGGAACGTGTTTTATGTGGGTTATTCAACATACTGAATTGGAGACTGGCCTAGGACCTAAATTTAAAATTAAGCTCAAATAATTCTGCTCTGTCCACTGCCTGACAAGGTGTCAAATGCACTGCATTTGAACAGTGTCTATCCATGGGCCCACTAGACAAAGCTGCCCTGATTTGGATACTCATTAGGAGTCTTAGGAGAGACCACCAGATGACTGGTCAAATTGAAGAAAATGGCCGCACTGAGGCTGTGGGGAGGTTGGAGCATGTTGTCCAGCCAGATTATTCAATTCCACAACACATTACTTCCCTTACCTTGATAAGCATAAGGGATTCCAAAGAAAACCCAACACAAAAGAAACTTATACTCAGAGAGAAATTTATAGTTGCATATTAAAATATTCCCTTGCTTTGAAGGGGAAATGGTTTAAGAAATTAAGAATTTAGGGAGCTAAAAAACATTCTGAATGCCCTGTGTTAATTGGGCAAGACACTGTTTATGGTAATGTCAGTCCCCTGGGTGGCCTTGCAGAAGGACCTGAAGATCTCCATATTGGGTGCTCACTGATCTGGTCAATGCCCTCTGTCACTGGTGGGCATTACAGGGCATTACTCCGCAATGCCAAATTACAAATTAATTTTCAACAGCAAGCTTTAACTTTAGCTGCCGTGATTCTTTAAGGGACTGTTAATTTGTGTTATTTTTGATTATACTCTCCAAATGGAAGTCAATTAAAGAGAGACAGGTGAAAGTTCATGTTCAGATGGTGCAGTAGAGATCAAGTGTCTGCTTGAGACTTTCTGTGACCAATCCACACCACTGGGGCTGGAGTGTATTATCTCCCCATATAATCAACTTTTAATTTGAATTCATCAATTCCTGTTGGATTCTTTATCCCCTATCCTTTACTAACAATGCACTTTTAAGGGGCAGTCAATTGTTAAATTGGTTTAATTTCATGGAACCTACCATGTGGAAGCAGGCCATTCAGCCCATCGATGCCACATAGCCCCTCCAAACAGCATCCCACCCAGAATCCGCCCTATCTTTGTGTTTCCCGTGGTTAACCCATCTAGCCTGCACATCCCTGGACACTATGGGCAATTTAGCACGGCCAATCCACCTAACCTGCACAGCTTTGGATTGTGGGAGGAAACCGGAGCACCCGGAGGAAATGGAGACACAGGGAATGTGTGCAAACTCCACTCAGACAGTCGCCTATGGCTGGAATCAGCCCCTGGTGCTGTGAGGCAGCTGTGCTAACCACTGAGCCACTTTGCCACGCCCTTCACAGGTTTTCATGTGGAATGAGAGAACAATTTACACACTGCATGATAAATCCCTCGGACGTACTAAGAAACATTGGTGTGCAAGCTCATAGATCCCTGAACGTGTCTGTAGAGATAGACAGGGTGGTGAAGGCGGCATATGGGGTAGAATACAGGAGCAAGGAAGTCTTGTGTGACTTCATAAAACATTGGTGAGGTCACAGATGGAATGGAATACTGTGTGCAAGTTCCAGTTGCCACACAGAACATGATTGCACTGGAGAGGGTGCAGAGGAGATTCACCAGGATGTTTGCCTGGGATGGCAAGTCTCAGTTATGAGTAAAGTCATGGATTGGCTGGGTTTGTTTCACTGGATCAGAGGAGGCTGGGGGTGGAATCTGATGGAAGTATACAGAATAATGACAGGCAAAGACAGAGACAATTGTTAGAATGTTTTCTCCATTTGAGATGTGTCTAAGACCAGAAGGTGTAGGTTTAAGGAGAGGAGCAAGTGGTTCAGTAGAGATCTGAAGAAAACTCTTTTCACTCAGAGAGTGGCTGTCTGAGAGGGTGGTGGTGGCAGATACCCTCACAACAATTAGGAAGCATCTGGATGAATACATCAAACACCAGAGAATATAGGCTATGGATCAAGTACTGGTAAATGGGATTAGTGGTTTGGCATTTGTTGGTCAGCATAGATATGGTGGGCCAAAGGGCCTGTTTCTATGCTGTACCATCCCATGTATTGGCCCCTTCCAGGAGCTGCCTAGTGTTTAATCAAGTACAATTATTTTAATTTGAGTTCATTGTTTTAATTGATTCATCAAAATAATACTATGTTAAGAGTGACCGCTGAGGTACGAGATGGTTGGTGGGCGATATACAGTATAGTGCTGCATTCTGTAAATAAACGCATTGTCGAGAATTGCCCATAGTGTTAGATGCATTAATCAAAGGGAAATGGGTCTGGGTGGGTTACTCTTCGGAGGGTCAGTGTGGACTTGTTGGGCTGAAGGGCCTGTTTCCACACTGTAGGGAATCTAAACTAATCTAATCTAAAAGTAATAGTGTCTAACTTAATGTGCTGTCAGTACGACCTGGGATCATTACAACATTGTGCTGTAATCATTCTAAGGGCAAGTGTGTACATACAGAACAATCAGGCACCTCACACCTTCAATGCACTATCTAGGCCAACATGGTACCTATTGTTAAAGTTCACTTGAGAATGTAACTTTAAGAAAGTTCTTGAATTTACATATGAAAGAACGAAAACCAACATGGTCATTCAAAAAGATGAGAGACTTAACAAACAATCTAGGTCTTTTTCAATATATAATTTCAGTTACATCACACTGTGAGATTTTGCTATAAGTTCTGTGTCCTACAATCTTATACTCCACAACCGCCTGATGAAGGAGCAGTGCTCCGGAAGCTAGTGCTTCCTTGAGACCCTTCGGGAAAAGGAGAGGGCGGATCCTGTCGAGCGGTTCCCTGGGCAGACTGTCAAAGTCATTTGGCAGAATGCCTCATCGCCAGAACTTGCCAACAAGCACCAAGACATGGCTTGGCTACTGGTGAGAAGGGCTCTGCCGGTGAGATCCTTTATGAATGCCCGCACTCTCTGCCGCACCACACGCTGCCCTCGAAGCGGCTGCGGAGGGGACGAGACTATCACACACCTCCTTCTGGAATGTGCCTACGCAAAGGAAGTCTGGAGACGAATGCAGTGGTGTATGTCGAGGTTTGTCCCAAGCAGCTCTGTGACACGGGACTCCGTGCTTTATGGTGTGTTCCCCGGGACGCACACCGAGACAAACATCAAATGTGCCTGGAGGATCATCAACTCGGTGAAAGACGCTCTTTGGTCTGTCCGAAACCTGTTGATCTTCCAGCTAAAGGAGTTGACCCTGACTGAGTGTTGCAGTCTGGCACATTCCAAGGTCCAGGACTACGTGTTGAGGAACACGCTGAAGCTTGGGGCAGCTGCCGCCAAGGCGCGGTGGGGAAAGACCACCGTGTAAAGTCTGCCTGCCTAAGAACAGGGGGCCCACGCAGTAAGTGGGCTCCTCTGACGCCTCAGCTAAATATATGCATAGTAAACGTACAGACCCAAATATATGTTTGCTTACTCGATCTCTGTATGCAAAGAAATAGAATGTTTACGTATGTATGGCATGACCAATTGTACAGACCATCAAAATATTTTTATGAATAAAGTATATTTTTAAAATAAAAAAAAGTGCTTCCAAATAAACCTGTTGGACTATAACCTGGTGTTGTGTGATTTTTAACTTGAAGTCTGAAATCATGCAGCCTTATTTTGTAGATCAAGATGAGTTTGTGTAATCAAGCATAACAAAACCTTAACCACTTAAACACAGGAACAGACCAGTATTCTCTTACCTGTTTAGGGTCAGAGGGACCGGTGGGCGATTCTAATTCAATAGTGACTGGGCCATCATTCTGTATATGAACTTGCATGTAGGCTCCAAATTTGCCATCTAGAATAGAATAGATTGTTTAAGTTAATCAGCTCACTGTAGTCATCTCCCTTCTTAGATGATCACTTTTAGTCTCGCCACCTTTACAGCTTTCAGCTTCCACTGACTGGGCGTTTTTGTAATGTTATTTTTAAGCAAAGCAGGATGTGAACAGTGTCCAAGAGTGTGGTGCTGGAAAAACACAGCCGGTCAGGCAGCAACAGAGGAGCAGGAGAATCGCTGTTTCGAGCTTAAGCCCTTCCTCAGGAATGAGGTGACAACTCCAGAATCTGAACTCCAGAGAGTCTGTTCTCTCTGCAATGCTAGGATGGACTTGTTTCCGCATGGGTTCGGGTTCTGACAGAACAGCCATCACCCTGGGCACTTTCACTGGGATTATGGGCGATTTCCCATCCTCACTCATCTGGAAACGTGGAGAGCAACTGTGGGGTGCCCTCTCCCCTTTCCATCACTGAAGGGTCTCATCTCCCTTTACCATAACACACCTTTACCTGGCTAATAAGGATGACAATGGCTCCCCTCATGTCTTTCAGTGAGGAACATACCAGCCAAGCTTCAAGTAACCAGCCCTGGGCTTTCTATACTGTCTGTAGGTATACCTGTGTTTACAGCCCTTTGTCATTTTTATCCTCCATCTCACTCCCTGTGTCCTCCACCTCCGACACTGCTTTGATGAATCTCAACAATAATGAGGAACAGTACCTCCTTACTCAATTAGACACTTTAGATTAAATTCACTTGTGTGGAAACAGGCCCTTCAGCCCAACAAGTCTGACCCTGCGAAGAGTAATCCACCCAGACCCTCTGACTAATGCACTTAACACTATGGGCAATTTAGCTTGGCCAATTCACCCGGCCTGCACATCTTTGGACTGTGGGAGGAAACCGGAGCACCCGGAGGAAACCCATGCAGACACGGGGAGAACGTGCAAACTCCACACAGACAGACAGTCACTCGAGGCTGGAATTGAACCTGGGTCCCTGGCGCTGTGAGGCAGCAGTGCTAACCACTGAACCACCGTGCCTCAGAAGTCTTTGCCTTGTTCTCCTTTTCTCAAGAGCGAGGAAGATTGATAGATGCAGCGGGATGATTAAACTCCCTTTGGCTTCCAGGGACTGTTTCTGAATGGGTGACTGTAGCCCCGGTCAAATAAAGTCTCGGACACACTAACCGGTATCACTTTCCATCTAACTGTCGAAACACTAATAATAATAATAAATCAAACAGTGACATGCTAGTACAGAACTTGGGTAAGCTGGAAAAAGGACACAAATTATCTCTGTCCAATATCTCACACTTGTTTAGACAATTCACAAGAATACAGGTTCAAGGGGTAAATCAACATTTATAAAGTATGAGAGGAGAGTGTTGATTTGTTGCTGGGTGATTTGTCGAGGAGTTGCCATGAAGAGTGCACCAATTGATGATGATTGACAGTTAACTTCCATGACCTAAGTTTTAAACCAGGCACGTTGATTCTGATTGATCAGGTCATTGCCTGATCAAATCAATTTGCATCCCACATTTATTATTTGTGATATTCCTGTTAACAGTCACATTAATAATACAACGCTGTTGCAGCTGTCAAGTTGACTGAATGTATTATAACTCAAGTTGGGTTTTAAAGTGACATCGTTGTTTGTCAAAAAAGCATAAGTGCTACATCAACAATGAGTTTCAAAGGTGTTTTTTTCCGTATTTGTGACCAATCATTGATGAAGCAAAGTGTTAAAATGTCAGTCGTTATTTTCCAATTCCAGTGGAGGTAGGACATCGATAGAAGAGAACAGAGATATGACTAAACAGACTGATGCTCTTACAGCACCTGCAATGTATCTCTGAGGCGAATTCCTTTCACTGAGTTCAGTGGGCACAGACTAAGCAATATCAAGGAACATTCATCGCCCACCGTGGGACCCTCCAACCATACGGGATCAATGTGGATTTGACCAGTTTCCTCATTTCCCCTCCCCTCACCCCAAATCCAACCTTCCAACTTGGCACTGCCCTCTTAACCTGTCCATCACCTATTCACTCCACCCTCCTCTCCAACCTATCACCTTCTACCCCACCTTCATCCACCTATCACATTCCCAGCTACCTTCCCCCCACACCCCTCCCATTTATCTCTCAGCCCCCTTGGCCCACAAGCCTCATTCTTAATGAAGGGCTTATGCCAGAAACGTTGACTCTCCTGTTCCTCGGATGCTTCCTGATCCGCTGTGCTTTTCCAGCACCACACTCTTCGACTCTAATCTCCAGCATCTGCAGTCCTCCCTTTCTCACAGACTAAGCAATGTAGACAATGGGTACAAAAGCTTGACATTCCTGAATGGTCTGAATGTTAATGAATGAGATAAATCTGAATGAATTTCAATACCATCATGCCAGATCCACCTTCAATTATCAACTCATCTGTTTCGCAACGGTTGTCCAAATGTGGTGAAAAATAACTTGCTAAAACCTCTGCCTTGCCAGGTCGAGCAATACATTTAACTGTTCACATTACTTTTACTGTGCTCCAGTCTAGCATGCCCCCGCTTTGAACTTTGAGAAATGGTCACCCCAATATATAGGGCACTATGGGGCTGCCTGGAGAGAAAGTTTCAACAATCATTGCAGTTATTACACGGGAAATTAAAAACAATTAGGTTAGATTCCCTACAGTATGGAAGCAGGCCCTTCAGCCCAACATGTCCACACTGACCCTCCGAAGAGCAACCCTCTCAGATCCATTCCCCTACATTGATCCCTAACAATGCACCTAACACTACGGACAATTTAGCTTGGCCAATTTACCTAACCTGCACATCTTTGGACTGTGGGAGGAAACCAGAGCACCCAGAGGAAACCCACGCAGACACGGGGAGAATGTGAAAACTCCACACAGACAGTTGCCCGAGGCTGGAATCGAACCCAAGTCTCACAGAACCTCATCTGCTGGCCATCCTTTCATGGATTCTATACTCATTCAGTTTCTCTGTAGTGTTGGATGTCTGCACTTGTACTCTTCAAGGCTGTGCTGTCTGACGAGACCATTACAGTTCTGTCCTAATCCTAGATTTAGGCTCTCTCTCTCACTGTCTGTACTACTGTAAACTCTTTACCTTAAGCTGTCGGAGCGGAAGTAGGCCATTCAGCCCATCAAGTCTGCTCATCCATTCAATGATATCATAGCTGATCTGCTAATCCTCAAATCCATTTTCTTGTCCTTTCACCACTTCCTTACCGATTAAATATCTGTCAACCTCAGCTTTTTAAAGTCATTATGCAATACTTCAGCAAATCTCCCCCCCCACCCCACCCCGTCCCCTGTCCAACATGTCCGTCCCCTGTCCAACATGTCCGTCCCCTGTCCAACATGTCCGTCGCAGGCTGGCTGCACTGTTCCAGCGAAGTTCAGACACAAGCTAGAAAAACAGCACCTCATTTTCCGCTGGGGAACTCAACAGCCTTCTGGACTCAAAATAGAGTTCAACAACTTTAGGACTTGAAGCACCTTCTCCCAAGTCCTTACCCCAACCCCTCCATACCGGGCCTTGTTATCACATGGTCTGCTACTACACACAACCTATTGTCACTAACTGTCCCCATGAGTAGCTATTAATTTCCCCAGGCTGATTGTTGTCCACTCCTTTGTCTGTCCAACTGATCTTCTCTCTCTTTAGGCTCTCCTTCTACCTATTGTTCCCCTCTTTCTCCACCCTATCAGTTCTGAAAAAGGCTCACTGAACCCAAATTGTTAACTTTGATTTCTCTCCACACCTGCAGAGCTTTTCCAGTAGCTTCTGTTTTTATGACACTTCTGAATGTTTAATTGTTGAAGCCTTGTGAAAAAAAATACTTGTGTCGTACTATTGGGGGGAGGGAGTCAGTGGAATATTTCAACCATGGTACAGGGGGATAATTCAGAGTCAATGAGAGAACCCAGGGAAGACCTATGTGGCACTATCCCACAATGTCCATGATGATCTCACATTGAGGAGATGAGCCATTTCCCTACAGTCCAGCCATTCAGGAGAAAGAAAACTGGTCATAAAGGAGGGTAGTTAATCCAGTAACCTCCCACCACCAACGAAGTTAAATCTTAGTGCTGCTGAACATCTCCTCCCCACACCTCGGGGCAAAAGGCAGAATTTCCTCATACCTTTCACCAACTCAGGTTTGTAGGCCTTCCTGATGTGTTGTAACAAGCCGTTGTAGAAGGTCTCCGACTGTTCGGCTCCCATTGCCAAGTGGAAATCCGGCTTGTTACCCTTCAGGATGCACTGCAGCGTGAACTGACTGACCACAAGAACTTCATACTGCTTATCCATCACGCTCTTACACCAGTGCTTCCCATTTTCATCCTCAAATAACCTTAAGTTCAGGATCTTGCGAACCCTAATGTAAAAACAAGTATTTAAGAAAACAATCCATCAGTTTACATACCTTGACACTGATGTCATTGTCATATAAATGTCTTACACGTCACTTTCTCTCTCTCACACACACACACACCAATTCAATCTCAAGAGAGAATGAAGGCTGCAGTCAGTGTTCTTTCAGACGATAGTATGATCAACTCTTGACTTTATTAATTAATCAGCCTCTCTCTTTAAGGTTAGCTGACTGTCAGCAACTTATGGCAACTGGTAAATGAAACACTGTTGTTTTTACCGATGCATTGACAAATGTTTGAGAGTGAAATTGTCCTGAGCAAGGTTAGAGCTCAGGGAAAACCCAGTGCAGATTTTAGCTTGGTAAAGTTAACAGTCTGTGAAGAGCTGGCATTATGCCAGTGAAAAAGTGCCGGAGTACAGTTTCAAAATGGAGGGGAGTGTGAACCCACAGCAGGAGAGTGATTGACTAGAAAAGGGATTGACTAGTTAAGGGGGTCTATGACTAAGCAACTCGAATAAGGACTTTCAAGGCCAGATCAGCAAACATGAAGAATTGTTAATGAGACTTGATGCCCCATCATATTGATATAATCTGGGATTTGGGGAGTTGCCGGAAGATTAATTGGATCTGCCCTGAGCACAATTGCTACTTTTATGTCCTCTTGGGGCGTTTGATCACAACACATTACCGATATTTGCCACATGTTAAGTCTGGACGAAAAAAATAAATCTACATGTATTGTAGATTGCAGTATTGTTCTAACTAGTATAGTGAAGGATATTAGGAGAAAGTGAGGACTGCAGATGCTGGAGATCAAAGTCGAGAGTGTGTTGCTGGAAAAGCACAGCTGGTCAGGCAGCATCCAAGGAGCAGGAGAATCGACGTTTCGGGCATAAGCCCTTCATCAAGAATGTTGTTTGTTCAAATCTTGGAGTTTTAATGTCTAAGTAGGTCCCCAGCATCTCACCTTTAGTCTACTTTAAAGATAAAGGTATCAGTCCCTCATCAGATTATAGTGTAAACTTGGTGATCTAGTCCGAGATCATAGCAAATCTTCTTCTTGATAGTTGGTTAATTTATAGCATGCTATATTGCCTATGTCTGCCTCCTTTCTATTAGCATAAAATATCCTCACAATGCCTTCTTTATATTCTTTTGGAGGGAACCAATGAATGGAAAATAATTAAACACATAAACAGCATTTTTGGGTGTACTTTGCATTGTTGCAATGGAACCAATAAAACGCCAACTGGACCTCACCAAATTAAAGCAAATTTTTTTTATATTTGTTCAAAATAATCAATCAATGCCTTTCCCTCTGTATCTTTATTGCTGGTAGTATAAGTAACATAATGGCACAGTGGCTCAGTGGTTAGCACTGCTGCCTCACAGCGCTGAGGACCTGGATTCAATTCCAGTCTCGGGTGACTGTCTGTGTGGAGTTTGCACATTCTCCCCATATCTCTGTAGGTTTCCTCCCACAATCCAAAGATGTGTGGGTCAGGTGGATTGGTCATGCTAAATTGACCATAATGTCCAGGGATGGGCAGGCTCGGGGGATTAGCCATGGGAAGCACAGGGTTACAAGGATAGGGTGGGTCTGGTGGGATGTTCTTTGGAGGATCAGTGTGGACTCGATGGGCCAAATGGCCTGCTTCCACACTGTAGGAATTCTATGATTAAGATGAGGCACATCAGCATGCAGTACAGGCAGATCACACCATACAAAGTGCATTAGGGTAACAGAATGGAGCAAGGAATACAATGTTACGGCTGTAGAGATGGTGCAGAAAGAGTGAGATCAATATTAAATTTGAGAAGTTCATTCAGAACAGCAGGGCTGAAGCTGTTTTTTGAATCTGTCGGTACATGTGTTTAAGCTTTTGTATCTTCTGCCTGAAGGAAGAGGTTGGAAGCGGGAGTGGGAGGGGACTTTGATGATGTCAGCTGCCTTCCCAAGGCAGCGAGAGGCGTACATTGAGCCAATGGATGGAAGGTTGGTTTGTGTGCTGGACTGGGCTTTGTTTAGAACTCGCTGTAGTTTCGTACGGTCCTGGGCAGAACGAGTTGCCGTATCAAGTCGCGATGCATTTGTCCTTTGTTTCATGGTTAAATTCACCATTAGTTGCTCCCTTCTGCTGAGGATTGTTAGGATGTAGCTGTAAGTGCCTCTTTCTAGCTTTATCACTGAAAGGGACAGCAGGAAAAAAATATTGAGTCAATGATAGATTCCCCACAGCCTTGCTGTCTGGAGGAAATGATTTTTTGCAGGCTGGAGATCAGCTATGTATAATGCCCACTGTGCAGAAGAAAATGTGATTCAAAAGCTGTATAAGGATATAGTTTCTTACTCTTTGTCCAGCAATTACAATATGTTGCATAAATTATTATCAAATACATTTTCAATCAAGAGGTTTTCCGGTAACAGGGTGACTTTCTATCATGAGCTATTAACGCGATGAACAATAATTACATTGTCAGCCCTGATCTCCATTAACACATCTCTATCTTGAACAAGAGCATTTTCTTTTTAAAAGGGCACTCACATATACTCCATGTCTTTCTGGGTGTCTTCCACCGAGATGCCGAGGAGCACACAGATACCTCGTCCTATTGAGCTGATTTGTTCCTCACCCACTGGAAAATAAAAAGGAAACTTTTGTAAAATGGAGCAAACTACATCCTTAAAATCCTGACTATAACTGGACATGCGGTTCACACTGTCATATCGTTTTGGAATTTCCTTGGTACTGAATGCCACATTCCGTTGTTTCTACCACTTCTATAATCTCAGAGCATTTTGTTAAAACAAAAGACCGGTATTTATTTGCATAAAAACCACCCTATTCCAGTTCTGAAGAAGGGTCACAGGATCTGAAATTTTAACTTTTGGAGGGATATGGGCCAAGTGCAGGCAGGTGGGAGTAGTTTAGTTTGGGATTATATTCAGCATGGACTGGTTGGATTGAAAGGTCTGTTTCCGTGTTGTATGACTGGATGCTGCTAAATGAGAACTAAGGGGCAACGTTTTCACGCAGAGGTTGGTACGGGTATGGAATGAGCTGCCAGAGGAAATGGTACAATTGCAACATTTAAGAGGCATTTGGATGGGTATATGAATAGGAAGGGTTTAGAGGGATATGGGCCGGGTGCTGGCAGGTGGAACTAGATTGGGTTGGGATATCTGGTCGGCATGGACGGGTTGGACCAAAGGGTCTGCTGCCGTGCTCTACATCTCTATGACTCTATGTTGACAGACCTGTTGAGATTTTCCAGCAATTTCTGTTTTTGTTTCTGATTTCCTTTATTCTCCCATGAGGATGTGGGCACCTCTGGCTGGGCCAGTGTTTATTGTCCATCCCTAATTGCCCAGAGAGCAATTAAGAGTCAATCAAATTGCTGTGGGCTGGACACATGTCAATCTGACCAGGTAAGAATGACTATTTTCTTCCCCAAAGGAAGTTAGTGAACCAGATGGGCTTTTCCCAACAGCCAACAATGGTTTGATGGCCATCATTAGATCCTGAAGTCCACATTTTTATTGAATCCAAATTCCACCATCTGCCATGGCATGATTTGAACCCATGTCCCTAGAACATTAAATGGGTCTCTGGATTGACAGTCACTTCCCGTTGATTTCCAGCATTCGCAGTTCTTTCCTGTTTTTAACCTGTATTTATTTCACACTTATCATGACCACCAGACATTTCATAGCACCTTCCAAGCAATGAAATATGTTTTGAATTGTATTTACTCCTGTACAATAGGAAACAGTACTCCTACAAACATCACTCCCTCCACCACTGACATTCCGTAGCACTGATCTATGGTGTATGATCTACAAGATGCACTGCACAATTTCACCCATAATCCTAAAAAGCACCCACCTTGAAGGACAAGGGCAGCAGATACATGGGAACACTACCATCTGCAAGCTCCATTCCACACCACTCATCATCCTGACTTTGAAATATATCGCCCTTCCTTCATTGCCAAAGGGTCAAAATCCTAGAAATTCCCTCCCAAAGGGCATTGTGAGTCAACCCACACCTGGTGGACCGCAGTGGTTCGGGAAGGCAGCTCACCACCACCACCACCACCACCTTCTCAAGGGCAATGACATCACCCAGCCGGCAATGCCCACATCCCATAAGAGAATTTAAAAAATGAAATGTGACAATGAAGTTCATTGTGGGATAAGTGTTGGCCAGGAAAAAGGCAGTGCAGAACTCCCTTGGTACTGCATTGGAGGGTCTGTGTCCTATCCCTAGAATGGGACTTGTACCCAAGACCTTGGACTGCGAGGCAACTAAGCGACAGCTGACACAGGAAAATAGGAACAGGAGTTGGCCATTCGGTCCATCGAGCCTGCCCTGCCATTTAATGGATGACTTTAAATTAAAGGGAGCCGCACATTCTGATCCCATTTGGATCTCAATGTCATATAATAATTATGGCTGACTTTGGAACAGGCTTTTCAATCATGCATTCGATTTGTGGCCCACCATTTATGAGAACAACAATTTGCATTTCTATAACACCCCTAAGCTAGTGAAATATCCCAAAGCCCCTCACAGTGTGATTACATAGAACATAACAGCGCAGTACAGACCCTTTGGCCCTCGATGTTGCATCAACCTGTGAAATCAATCTGAAGCCAATTTAACCTACACTATTCCATTTTAGATTAGATTCCCTACAGTGCAGAAACAGGCCCTTCGGCCCAACCAGTCCACACCGACGAGTAATCCACCCAGACCCATTCCATCTGACTAAAGCACCTAACACCATGGGCAATTTAGCATGGCCAATTCACCTGACCTGCACATCTTTGGTCTGTGGGAGGAAACCGGAGCACCCGGAGGAAACCCACGCAGACACAGGGAGAACATGCAAACTCCACACAGACAGTTGCCCGAGGCTGGAACCGAACCTGGGATCCTGATGCTGTGAGGCAGCAGTGCCAACCACGGAGCCACCTTTCATCCATATGTGTACGCAATGACCATTTAAATGCCCTTAAAGTTGGCGAGTCTACAACTGTTGCAGGCAGTGCGTTCCATGCCCCTATTACTCTCTGAGTAAAGAAACTACCTCTGACATCTGTCCTATACCTAACACCCTTCAATTTATAGCTATACCCCCTCGTGCTAGCCATCACCATCTGAGGAAAAAGGCTCTCACTGAAACACCCCATCTAATCCTCTCATTATCTTATTATTAACAAGCCACATAAAGAGCTGCTGGGGCAGCTGGTCAAAACCTTGGTGAGACAGACAGATCTGAAAGAGCATTGTTAAAGAAGTAGAAGTTGC
Organism: Chiloscyllium punctatum; assembly: GCF_047496795.1. Taxonomy (NCBI): domain Eukaryota; kingdom Metazoa; phylum Chordata; class Chondrichthyes; order Orectolobiformes; family Hemiscylliidae; genus Chiloscyllium; species Chiloscyllium punctatum. The sequence goes on along the minus strand of NC_092749.1, from coordinate 99,162,175 downwards.
TTGAAGTTCATTGCTTGAAGATCATTATCTCTGAACATTGAGCAAATATGTTAGTGGTGGTTGAATTTGCTGTTTTATTTTCAAATTTCTGATCAGGGATTATTTTGCCATATTAAATTTGACAAACCTCCGATTTCATCTGCTTTGTTTGTTTATAATTCAACAATAGTTTTTGCTTACTGCTTATTCAGTTGTACTACCACTTCATACTGCCATCTGTTAATAAATAAAAGTGCAAATTGATATAACTCCCTGTAACTGAGCTCGCTGTAACACCACACTGTCTCCACTTGGTCCTTGGCAGAGTTTTAGCACGGCAAACGTCAGACTTTCAGTAACAGCAGATCGGTTTGTTTTGCACTTTGTTAGCCACTCTCCCCGAAAGCAATTAGGAAGGAGGATGCTGACAGCATGAGGGTGAATGGCAGAACTTGCAACAAACGAGCTTACACAAGGGGCTAGAATCAGGGTAACTAGTACTGATGTGATCATCAGGGATTCAGTCACATGGCATATCTTGTAGTTGATGCTGGAGAATTCTCAAATTGACAACTAACCCAACTGTTGCTCCTCATCCTGACTATTTCAGATCTATATAAGGCAACAATTTGAGCGAGAGTCACCTATTATTTAATCACCTCTTCATCCTGACCACATTTACTCAGTCATTCAGGCTCATGACCTTCCAGAGGCACAGTGGCTCAGTGGTCAGCATTGCTGCCTCACAGCGCCAGGGACCCAGGTTCGATTCCAGCCTTGGGCAACTGTGTGTGGGAGTTTGCACATTCTCCCCACGTCCGCGTGGGTTTCCTCTGAGTGCTCCAGTTTCCTCCCCCAACCCAAAAGATGAGGTGGATTGGCAATGCTAAATGGCCCATAGTCTTCAGGGGTGTGTAGGTTAGTTGCATTAGTCAGGGGAAATGTAGAGGAATGGGTCTGGGGATACTCTTCAGAGGGTCGGTGTGGACTTGTTGGGACAAATGGCCTGTTTCCACACTGTAGGGATTCTATTAAAACTTGATAGGTATGGTCCTTAAATATCAGGGAATTGTAAAGACCTTGTCTTTTTATTTTTATGTTGTTTCTGATTGTGCACTGAAAGGGAAAATGAACTGTTTTCAAAAGTAACTAGTGTGGAAAGGATTACTCCACTTTTAAAAACAAGTGACGTGACACTCAGTTTAAGTGCTGTTTATTCAAACAGGGAGGTGTAGGTGGGGGGGCAGAAAGAGTCTAGTTACAGATGAGTCTAGTTACAGGATGTGTGTACAAATGGAGGTTCGCTTTGCAACAGGTAGCTGATTGGTCTGTGGAATGGTGACTTATTGCCAATGGCCTCTGACTGCTAATATCAACGTGACTGGCTCCCAAGTAGTTTCTGGAGGTGACCGTTTAGTAAGAAGCTATCTGATCTCTGAAAAAGGAAGAAGTAGTCTCTTTTCTCTGCATTAAAAATCACCTCAAGCCTGAAGAAAGCCAGCATACCTTTCCTCATTCATTGCTATAAATTGTGGCTTTTAACTAAGAAGTTAGAGACTGTACAAGTGTGAAGCAGTCACCTCGTGCCTCCTGCAAGCAAAAGTACCGAGAGAAGAAAAATCAAGGGACAGAACATTCTAACAAGTCAAAAGGATCATCTCAGAAAACCCTGTGGACAGGGACCATTGAACCACCCTCCCAGTCTTTCCATCTGCTCACAGCATCCATTTTATTTTTGCGCCTGTCTGAGCCTATCTGTGTGTGATGTGTGGAAGAGGTAGGGTTAGATGATGCTATTGAGGTTTATAAAACCATGAAGAGCACGGATAGGGTGAATGCCAAGTGTTTTTCCCAGGGTAGCAGAGTCCAAAACTAGAGGGCATAGGTTTAAGGTGAGAGGGGAAAGATACAAAAGGGACCTAAGGATAGTGCACATATGGAATGAGCTGCCAGAGGAAGTGGTGGATGCTGGTACAATCATAACACTTAGAATCATAGAGTCATAGAGATGTACAGCATGGAAACAGACCCTTCGGTCCAACCCGTCCATGCCGACCAGATATCCCAACCCAATCTAGTCCCACCATATCCCTCCAAACCCTTCCTATTCATATACCCATCCAAACTTAAAAGGCATCTGGATGGGTATATGAATAGGAAGGGTTTAAAGGGATATGGGCCAAATGCTGGCAAATGGGGCTGGATTAGCTTAGGGTATCTGGTCGGCATGTTTGCTTCCATGCTGCACAATACTATGACTCTATGATAACTAGTACAGTTAGGTGTTGATGTCTCATAAATGTTTACCACTACCTAGAATCTTATGATTTGGAGGAGCCAGTGTTGGACTGGGGTATACAAAGCTAAAAATCACACAATACTTCAACAGGTTTAATTGGAAGCACTAGCTTTCAGAGTGCTGCTCCTTCATCAGGTGGTCGTGGAGTATGTTTGATGAAGACAACCACCTGATGAAGGAGGGTCGCTCCGAAAGTTAGTGCTTCCAATTAAACCTGTTGGACTATAACCTGGTGTTGTGTGATTTTTAACCAGGATCTTATGATTTACAATAAATCGTCATTGTTATTAAGTACAGAAACCTGGTCTTTGCTATATGTCATCCTGGGTCTAATTCCTGAAGAAGGGCTTATGCCCGAAACATCGATTCTCCTGCTCCTTGGATGCTGCCTGACCTGCTGTGCTTTTCCAGCAACACATTTTTCAATCCTGGGTCTAAAACCTATGTAAATTGGTGAACTTTGCTTATGTTTATAAAATACTTCACTTTTGGGATGAGTACAGGAAAAGCAGGCCCGATTTCCAATTTGAAGCATTTAACTGAGTATGGTATCAACAGCTCGAACGAAAGCGAAGTGAGGGAGAGCACTTCGCTGTTTGGGATCATTCCCAGTTCATAGGAAGATGGCTGGGGTTTTTGGATGAGAAAAAAGCTGAAAATGTGTTGATGGAAAAGCGCAGCAGGTCAGGCAGCATCCAAGGAGCAGGAGAATTGACATTTCAGGCATAAGCCCGCCAGAACATCTCATTCACTGCATTAGTTCCACAAGACTTGGAGATGCTGGTGTTGGACTGGGGTGGACAAAGTTAAAAACCACACAACACCAGGTTACAGTCCAACAGGTTTATTTGGAAGCACTAGCTTTCAAAGCACTGCTCCTTCATCAGGTGGTTGTGGAGTACATGACTGGGGGACACAAAGTTTACAGCAAAAGTTTACAGTGTGATGTAACTGAAATTATACATTGAAAAATACCTTGATTGTTTGTTAAGTCTCTCATCTGTTAGAGTGACCATGCTAGTTTCACTTCTTTCATATGTAAATCGCAAAACCTTTTTAAAAAGTTACATTCTCAAGTGAACTTTAACAATTGGTGTCAGCCCAGATAATGTATTGAAGGTGTTAGGTGCACAGACAGTAGCACACAGGGGGCTAACACCTTCAAATACATTATCTGGGCTGACACCAATTGTTAAAGTTCACTTGAGAATGTACTTTTTAAAAAAATTTTGCGATTTACATATGAAAGAAGTGAAACTAACATGGTCAATCTAACAGATGAGAGACTTAACAAACAATCAAGGTATTTTTCAATGTATAATTTCAGTTACATCACACTGTAAACTTTTGCTGTAAATTCTGTGTCCTATATTCGTGTACTCCACAACCACCAGATGAAGGAGCAGTGCTCCAAAAGCTAGTGCTTCCAATTAAACCTGTTGGACTATAAGCTGGTGTTGTGTGATTTTTAACTTAGTTCCTCAGGGTAGTGTCCTAAACCCAACCATCTTCAGCTGCATGGTCAATGACATTCCCTCCATCATAAGGTCAGAACTGGGAATGTTCACTGGTAATCAGCACCATTTGCAACTCCTCAAATACTGAAGCAATTAGAATCCATATCCTGCTTGACTTTTAAGCTTGAGGTAATAAATGATAAGTAACACCACACAGATGCCAGGCAATTACCATAACTAGCAAGAGAAAATCTAACTCTCTCTTCTTCACATTCAATGGCATGTCCATTGGTGAATCCCAGACTATCAACATCCCAGGAGTTATTACCACTGATAAGAAACTGAAATGGACAGGGCATACAAGCAACAGCAGGTCAGAGACTGGGATGAGCTGGGACTTTTTTCAATGGTGTATAGGAGGTTGAGGGGTGACCTTATAGAGATTTGCAAAATCATGAGGGGTACAGATAAAGAGAATGGTAACTGTCTTTTCCCTAGGCTGGCGAATTTCACAACTGGGGACATATCTTTAAGGTGAGAGGAGAAAGGTTTAAAGAAGACGGGAGATGCATTTTTTTACATAGGGAGTGATTCAATTAACTTCCAGAGGGCATGGTGGAAGTGGGTGCAGTTACAGTATTTAAAAGAAACTTAGATAGGTACATGATTAAGAAATGTTTGGAGGGATATAGGTCAAGCGCAGGCTGGTGAGACTAGTTTAGTTTGGGATTATTGGTCGGCCTGGACTGGTTGGACTGAAGGGTCTGTTTACATGCTGTATCACTCTATGACTCAATCCACTCACTGTGCAAGCTTGATGCTGAGATAAGGCACACGGAAACTATCCCACATGATAATGGAGATCTTAAGCAAATCATTACTCTTCATATCATTGTGCAAACTCACGAAAGGGACCAAGTCCATCACTGTTGGCTCTGAGCTGTAGCCAGTCTACCTCAGCTTTCCCTGAAAGGGCAAGGTATCTCAAAACTTTGAATCATTGAAGCTGGCTGGTTCGTACTGCAACTATGCAATAAATCCACAAGTGGTTTCCTCTAAGAACAGGATCCTGTTGTAAGCCAAAAAGACATTTTGACCTCCACACAAATGAGTGATGTGTTATATGAGTTTCAATGCCAGAGTGATGCCAGGTATGTAGGCTGTACATCCCAAAGACTGGCAGACCATAACAAACAATTCATCCTGTTGACCATTCGTAGCTGGCATCATGCCACATGTGCTCAAACAGCCTATGTTTTCAAGCCTCAGAAAAGTATATCTACCATTAGATGTGATTCTGCCAAAGGGAATCACTTACTGAATAATCCAGACTCTATTTAGAGCTACACCAAAGACCAATTGAAGATCATCAGCTGCACTCACATTCTGATGCATTTGCAAGTGCTGGAAGCTACACACTGGATCCTGTTTTATAAAGACAAAAGCAATTTGTGCATAGATTGCATTTTTTTAATCAAGTAGAGGAGTCACGGAGACAGTCAAACTCCTTGGCAATGTCCTGACCAATCAGAATCTACCTGCCTGATCTGACAATGAAGATTGTGGTGCTGGAAAAGCACAGTTCAGGCAGCATCCAAGGAGCAGGAAAACATCCTGATGAAGGGCTTTTGCCTGAAATGTCGATTTTCCTGCTCCTCAGATGCTGTTTGACCAGCTGTGCTTTTCCAGCACCACACTCTTGACTCTAATCTCCAGCATCTGCAGTCCTCACTTTCACCTAGCAATGAAAATTGACAGTTAACTGCTCTTACAGCATCTCCATGCCAATTATAGCCCAACCAATCATCACACTCTTCTCACTCTGCATAAAATGGTGCTCTTTTTTCAACTCTGCTTCTTGCATCCTAGTTCTGTTGAGTGCAAGATGAAAGGCTCCAACTTCTAGTCTCCATTTTGCAATGTTTAAGAGCCAGGTATGACTATGACTCTGTGGAACTGGGTGATGTTCACGGAATAGTTCCAAGGTCGAGCAACTTTTGTAGAAGGTGGACTTGATATTTTTGTGAGACAAGCAGTTGCCAGGCACCTTTAGATCAAACTGTCGCCTAGCAATAATTTTTGGATGGTTAAATGTCAGGTTGTCATAAGGCTGAGAGAAGGTAGTTGCATCCAAACCTCCAGAATACCTGCCAACAAATATATACCTCTCTCTCTCTGCGTCTCTGTCTCTGAGTCGGATGAAACCAGCACGCAAGGATTCTGAGACAACGAATCTCTGACTAAAGCAAAGACCTGGGTCTAACTGATCAGTTACCAAAACGATGATCTCCTGCTGTTGACAACTGCATCATCGTCAACACCATCAAAATCATCACCAAAGAAAGGAGAGAAAATACTTCATTCCAACCTTGTGGTTTTGGTCTCATGGTTCACAGAATTTTGCCCATGTTTTCCACCCACTAAATATCTGAACCCCTTTTTGTCTTGTTTATACTATTTCTGAATGAATGTGTGTGTGTTAGGGTTATAGGGAATATAGTTTAAGTTTGCATCTTACTAATTAATAATCTACTTTGCCACTTTTAAAGGATAAGTTTGTTTACAATAAATACATTTCTTATTTTCTTGCTTATTAATGAAACCTGGTGTGAGTTATTTTAAACTTCGATAGTGGTCAAAGTCAGATAAATTAACCTTCCCAATAATTCAATTGGCCCTTTATACATTTGTGATGCCTCATGGTATACTGGTGTTAATTAACACTGCTCTCTTCACCACAGTCACAGTCATGACAATTTCATCACTATATCATTGTACTTGACTTGAGTGTATCAAGGTCTCAGACTCCATCATACGTCAGGATCACTTGAAGCTTATCAGGATACAGGAAGCATGTTGTTCTGTGTAACATAATAGCTTAATATTAGGCCATACACTTAGGTGTCCAAGCAGAATAACGTTTACCCATAATAGTTAGCTGTAATAAATGTCTGTCAGATTCTTCAGTACCACAAAATCCATGCTCAGTTTATGCAACTGGCAGATATCATTAGCATTGCAGCATCAGGCCTGCTAGACACAAACATCATATCACCAGCAACCAAGCCTAGATCTTTCTCATCAAACTTTAACACACTGAGCAGGATAGCTGGTTACATCTTACAAAAAGCGCAGACTCAGGGCAGAATGTAGTGTAGATATTTCCATAGTGTTGACAAGCTAGGTGGGATGTGGTGAGGTTTGGTTAGAGAGAAAGTAACAGCTGGCTGGTGGATTGCGCATATTAAACAGTTCATTTAAATTCAGATCCATCTCTATAAATATTAATAAGTTAACAACATTCCCATTTATTTTCCATTCTGAACACCCACTGTCCCCACCTCCAGTTTCTGACGAGCATGTCATGCTGCCCCAACTATCATATGGTTGTGTTTTAGGAATCCATCACTCAATCTATTTTATTGGGGTAGTTAGCTACACTCTTAAACAGAGAACCTCCCACCCCGACTACCATTTACATACCTGTCCCCTTCGTTGCACACCACAATCCTGGCTTCTCTATTATTCAGACCGCAAATCCTAATGGAATCCTTCTGGTTGTTTTAAGTGTGTTCTGTTCCTTCACAAGTCTCTCTTCCTGACATTTCTGGTTATCAAAATAACAATCTATTTCATGCACAGTACCATTTTAAGTGAGGTGCAGGAACAAGAGAGACTGTGGATATAGATTTAGGTAGGGTCAGTGTTCCTTGAGAGGACTGCTAAACAAGCAACCTTTTTATTCATTGATGGGGTGTGGACTTCACTGACTAGGCCAGCATTTATTACCCATCCCTGATTGTTAAAAAATCAACCACATCGCTGCAGGTCTGAAGTCACAGGAAGGCCAGACCAGCTGGGAATTGCAAACTTCCTTCCCCACAGAACATTAGTGAGCAAGATGAGATTTTAACAACAATCAGCAATTAGACTAGGTTTTTTTGTGTGATTCTTGAATTTGTGTAGCACAATTTTAAAGTGCAGAAATAAGAGAAACTGTTGATCGAGACTGCTAAACATGTATTTGGGACTCTTGGGTTTATACAAAAGGAGCAGAGAGCACAAAAACAATGAAATTATTATAAATATATATTAGAAATACTGGTTAGGCTGTAGCTGGTATATTGGGGATGATTTCTGGACAGATGGAGTTTAATTTGGATATTGTATTTAGTAAAACAAGCTACAGGGAGAGGATGAATAGGCTGGGGCTGTTTTCCTGGAACGTCGGAGGCTGAGGGGTGACATTGTAGAGGTTTAGAAAATCATGAGGGATATAAAGAAGGTGAACGGCAGGTGTCTTTTCCATAGGATGGGGAGTTAAAAACTAGGGGACCTATTTTTAAGGTGAGAGGAGAAAGATTTGAAGGGCAACATTTTTACACAAAGTGTTTCGTATGTGGAATAAGCCTCCAGGAGAAGTAATGGATCCAGATACAGTTACAATATTTAAAAGACATTTGAATAAGTACATGGATAGGAAAGGTTTGAAGGGATGTGGCCAAAGCGCAGGCAGGTGAGACTAGTTTAGTTTAGGAACATGGTCGGCATGAGCTGGTTGGATCGAAGGGTCTGTTTCCATGCTGTAAGACTCTCCTCTCCTTTAAGGAGAAAGACCTGCTGCCTTTACCCCAGGTCTGGCCTCAATGTGACTGTAGGTCCTCAACAATGTGCTGGTTCTTAACAGCCCTCCAAAATGGTCTGGTAAGTCAGTCCAATTTCAGGGCGACTATGGATTGTAACAAAGGCCGGCCTTGCCTTACCAGCGACACCCACGTCCTGTAAAAGGGTGGATAAGAACTACACTCCAAAGGTCTTGGAGAGGATGGGCAAGGTTTACCGGATTGGTACCCAGGCCTGGGTGGTATGAATAGGAAGGATATGGGCCAAATGCTGGCAAATGGGACTAGATTAATTTAGGTCAGCATGGACCAGTTGGATCAGTTGGATCAAAAGTTCTGTTTCTGTGCTGTATCACCCTGTGACAGTATGGGGAGGCTTTCAATTATGTGGAGAGACTGAAATAGCTGGCATTGTCTGTCCATACAGCACTGAACATTAAAGAGAGTGTTGAGAAAGATGTTCAGAGTCATGAAGGATTTTGATAGAGTAGGTATGGAAGCTGACACAGACTGAAAGAGCTTGGCAAAAGAGCCCACAGTGACACACAGATTATTTTCGGAGGAATGGGTGGAATATGCAGATTTCTAATGACCAGGGGGTGCCCAGTATAAAAGAATGGGAGGGAGCTGATTTAATAATAACTTCCAAGAGGTGTAAGTTCTTGAAGAGGAAGTGTTGTTGGTGGTTTGGGGAAACAGGGAAAAGAACCGACGAATGGAACATTTTAAAAATTTGTCTCAGTCAGAGCGCAAGTGTTGCTGGCATTTACTGTCCCTCCCTGACTGTCCTTGAGTAGGGGATGGTGGGTTGCCTAGGACCGAGTGACTTGGTAGACCATTTCAAAGGGCAACTGAAGGGTCAGCATACTGCTGTCAGTATGGAGTCACGTATAGGAGAGACCAGGTAAGAAAGGCACATTTCCTTCCCTGAAGGGAGGAAATGAGTGAACCAGGTCCATTGCTAATGATAATCTGGTTGTTGTGTGATCACTGTAAATAAGGTCACTTATCAATTTATGTCAGAATTATTAGCTGACCAAATTGAACCCCACACCCAGTTACTGGATTGGGATTTTCAACTCATCTCCAGAACATTAATCCTGGTCTCTGGATTACTGACAACATTACCACAATGCCACTAATGCTTTAACTGGACAGATCTTTCAAATCACCAACACAAGCACAGTTGACTGAATGATGCCGTGCAGAGGGAGCCCCAACTATGAATTGATGGGAAGGACAAATGATGTTGCTTCAAAATCAACTCAGGCCATAGTTGATGTGAAGGACAAAGCTATGAGTTTATATATCAAGGTCCACAATTCAGAATTGTATTAACACCTCAGCATGGTTCATATCATAAGACTAAAAATTGAGTGGTGTATTAAAAATTCAGATGAATGCTACAGTGTAAATCATTACGGCATAAATGTCAATTAAGTAGATTGTATTATCATCGCATTATCTTATAACAGCATAACAATATGTTGTGGCCAAGTTGACTACACCATTAGCAAAATTAGATTTACTGTTTGCATTCAAGTTGTCACTGATCAATTTCATCTCTGTTCTCAATTCACATTTGTCATCATAGATAAGGCATGAGAAAAAGGAATCCTGGAACTTCAGTAAGTTACAACGTTGGCACCGTTTTCATATTTGCAAGACTCCCATCTTTGATGACCTCTTGTGTAGCAACAAATCTTTCATACTCTTGCTCCTCTTTCCCTTTGAAATATGCACTTATCCCAACTTGCATTGTTCTAACTTCTTATCCCCATCAAAGGGGTGCATGTGGTGCAGTAGCAGTGTCCCTACCTCTGAAGTAGGAGGCTAGGGTTCAAGTTTCATCTCAATTAGAAAATATGGGAGGGAAAAAGCACTCCCCACGACTGCGTGGGTTTCCTCCGGGTGCTCCAGTTTCCTCCCACAATCGAAGGATGTGCAGGTTAGGTAGATGGGCCATGCTAAACTGCCTACAGTTCCAGGGATGTGCAGTCTGGGTGAATTCGAAATGCAAGGTTATAGGGAAGAGGAGGTGGGTCTAGTTGGGGTGGTCTTCGGAGGGTTGGTGTGGACTCAATGGGTAAAACTGTCTGCTTCTGCACTCTAGTAGTTCTATGGTTAACAGCATCTCCAGTGCAACCAATTGGGAAAACATCCAGATTCCTCATCGTCATGTTTTGTAACTCTTCCTCTGGTAAATGCACTAGACCCAAACATCACCAGCAATCCCATGACCACAAACCTCACCCTCATTACCACCTCGCTCACAGGATCTCTCTTTCACCAGGACACTTTCATCCCCAGCAAGACCAATAACTGATTGACACCAGACACTGCAAAGACTGGTGAGGTGGTGACATCTCAGTTCTGAATGTATCATGGTCAATTCGAAAATTCAACTCAGTTCATCTCTCCAGAGCTGTCACATTTTATTTCAAATTTCCAGCATCCAGAATACTTTGATTGTCACGAAATCCCAACAGTCCAGTAAAATCTACATTGTAGACCAAATAACCTCAAGGGCGGAATCTTATTAAGGACAAGATTTCTCATTCACCATAAAGGTCAACATCATGCTTTGTACTTAATAAATTCTGTGGAAGGCCTATCTCAGTTGGTCCATCATTCAGATAGAGTCATAGAGATGTCCAGCAGGGAAACAGACTCTTCAGTCCGACCCATCCATGCCAATCAGATATCCCAACCCAATCTAGTCCCACCTGCCAGCACCCGGCCCATATTGCATCTTGATTTAAAATCATGTCATTCTTATTGTTATATACACACACACACACACACCAACAGAGGAAGGTTTGATCCCACAAATTGTCTTGTGCACACACTGGCAGTCTAGACAGTGTTAACTATCAACCTCTGTTTTCTAAATGCCATGAGATGAAAACAGAACCAACTCGGACAGCCAAAGTGGTTGCCAGCCAGGACAGTGTACCATTCTGCTGTCTGTGGGAGCTTGCAGTGCCCAAACTGACTGCCACGTTTGCTACATTACAACAGTGACTCCGTCGCAAAAGTGCCTGACTGTCCGCAGGGAGCATTGGGACACCTTGTGAGCATGAGAGGTGGCTATACAAATGCAAGTCTCTTTGTTTTCCGCCCCTACACCCCCACCCAAAGGCCTTGAGTATTGTATCCTGGAAATTTTGTCACTGATCATTTTCTTCTGACTCAACGTGGCTAATCTTTTCCAAATAAATTCCAGCAACTGGAAACTAAAATGTGGGTGAGGTGTTGGCTGTGGTTCATCTGATAATGTCTGAAGAGAGCAGAGTGGGATTGGTCAAGATATTAAGAAAAAATGTCTGGAAAAGCTTGTTGCACACCCCAATTTGTTTTTTTTTGGGGGGGTGGGGGAGGGAAAGGTGCTACTAGAAAGCAGACATCCCCATTCAACCATAGAAGTAGGTGCAGTGGTAATGTCCCCTGTCTCTGACCGAGGAGAGTCTAGATTAGAGTGGTGCTGGAAAAGACCTGGGTCCAAATCCTGGAGGTGGTGTGCAGTAACATTCCTGAAACAGGCAGAGTGGGGAAATGAATATAAATGCATCCATGATTGCTAAAGGAGCACGTTTCTGATCACACAGCGAGAGAGGGACGGTGCTGTCTGTGAGAGTGTGTTGTGGGAGCTGATGCTGATGAACAATAGGTGCCAGACACAAGGTGTCTGTTTCTCTCCCTCTGTCTGTGTGTGTGTGTTTGTAGGCTGCAGTTTGTAAATACAGGCTCAGCCGGAAGAGACAGAGGCTCTCCCCTCTCGAACGCGGAAGGGACATCGCTGCGCTTGACATGTAGCGGAGCTGTCTGCTTTGTGCAGTTGCTACTATGTAACGCTTCAGTGTAACCCACAGCGGACCATTCCGAATCCACCTCCCAGCTCCCAGCATCCGGACCCGGCCTCTGCTTTGTGACAGCACCCGATGAATTAATAATGCTAACACACACACACACACACACAAAAACCCCACTCGCCGCCACCTCCCTCTACTCCCCAAATAAAAGTCACACGAATGCAGACTGACCTGTGACACTAGCCTTAGCCACTCTCTGAATAATGGCCTTCATGGTGTTCAACAAGAGTGTTTCCAGGCGGTAACTAGAAGCCGGAGGTTTTTATATTTATATATATATATAAATATATCTGTCTTGGTGCAGTCACAGGCAGACAGAGAGGGGAATAGACTGTTCAAAGGCAACGCAGTGATTCCCCTACAGGACAGAAGCAGAGCTGCACACTTAAGAGTGCAATTTAACAAAATATTAACCCAGGGATATACTGGAGCAAGGGCTCACCTCTCTCTGTCTCTCTCTCACCTTCTACATGTACCTACAAGAGCAAGGATGTTTACAGAGCAAAAGAAATTGGAGCAAGGAGTACCCCTCAACCCATTCTATAAGATCATGGCTCATCTGTCCCAGGCCACAACTCCCCATCTGTGCCAGTTCCTCCCAGACTTCAGAATTTTCGAACGGTATCCTTGATATTTCAAAGCAATCTGTCTCCCTCCTCTTTAAATAACTTTTGGTGATCTAACCTCCACAACGCGTACAGAAATCCAGATAGTCACTACCTTCCCAGAGAAGAAATTTCTTCACATCAGGCACATCCCTAATCCACATATTACTGTTACCCCCAAAACAAACTGAAAAAAAGTAAAAGACATTCCCAGTTTTTTTTCCCCTTAACAGAAAGGGGAGGTGATGGCCCAGTGGTATTGTTGCTGGGCTATTGATGTAGGTAATGTGCTGGGGACCTGGGTTCAAATCCCATTATGGTGGATGGTGCACTTTGATTTCAATAAACATCTGGAATTAAAGTCTAATAGTAGCCATAAAGTGATTGCTTTGGGGGAGGCCCCACCTGGTTCACTAATGCCTTTTGTTGTAAATTCTGTGTCTTATGGTCCGGCTCTACAACAACCTGATGCAGCACTTGGAAAGCTAGTGCTTCCAATTAAACCTGTTGGACTATAACCAGTTTTGTGTGATTTTTAACGAAATGCAAAGAACATCTCGCCTTTACATCTGAGACCCTTGAAACAACTGCTGTCTTTCCACATATATTCCAAAATTCTCATAGATCTATCTCTATCACCTGAACCCCTTACCTGTAAGTTCCTCCCTCAGTGCCTCCAACCTTATCTCTAAATGAAAGAAATTTGCATTCACCTTGCACACCTTCAACTGTATTATAAAATCATTACGATGACAGATGTTCATATCAAGAGCAGTAACTCTTGTTTGATAGTTCAGTTGCAAGAATCCATAAACCAGTGAAATAACTTGTTTGGTTTTGTTGGAATTGGAATGAACTGCTGGAGGAAGTGGTGGATGCAGGTACAGTTACAATGTTAAAAGACATTTGGATAACTTCATGAATAGGAAAGGTTTGGAGTGATATGGGACAAGCACCGGCAAGTGGGACGAGTTTAGTTTGGGATCATGGTCGGCATGGACTGGTTGCACCAGAGGGTCTGTTTCTGTGCTGTTTGACTCTATTTCAGATTTAACCTTCCATAGTTTGAGATTACCAGAGTAGAAGAAACATCATCTCAACATATACCCGTAAAACTCCCTCAGAATTTTGTATGCTTCAATATGATTATCCCTCATTCTTCTAAAACCTAATCAATAAAGGCTTAACCTGTTTAGCCGTTCTTGATAAGTCAGAGGCTGGGAGAACACAGCAAACCAGGCAGCATCAGGAGATGAAGAAGTTAATGTTTCAGGTCCTGAAGAAGGGTTACACCCGAAACGTCGACTTCTCCACCTCCTGATGCTGCCTGTTTTGCTGTGTTCTCCCAGCCTCCTGCTTGTCTACCTCGGATTCCAGCATCTGCAGTTTTTTTGTCTTTAATTTTTCCTGATAAGTCAATGGCTTCGTCACAGGAAGAAGCCAAGGGAATCTCTTTTGAACAGCCTTCAGTGCCAGTATATCCTTTCTCAAATACAGAGACAAAAACTATACACACTACTCCAGAGGGGGATTCCCCAACACCCTGTACAGTTGTAGCAAGACTACCCTATTTTTAAACACAAACCCCTTAGCAATAAAAGCCAAAATTCCATTTGCCTTCTTAATTATATGTGGTTCCTGCATCCTAACAATTTGTGTTTCATGAACAGGAACCCAAATCCCTCTTGCAACAATTTTTTTGGAGTGTTGCCATTTTGATTCTTCCAACCTCACACTTTACTACACCAAACTCCACCAGCCAACCTTTGCCCACTCATTCAACCTGTCTTCGCCACCTTACAGATTTCTATATCCTCATGACAGTATGCCCATGTATTGTTACTGAATTTGGATACTTTATACTCTGCCACTTCTCCAAGTTATTAACACAGAGGGTGATTAATCAAAATGCTCGGACTGATCCATTTGGCACTCCGTCATTACATGTTTCCAACTTGAAAATAGATCATTAATGCCAACTCTCTGTCTTCTGTGTGTTAACCAAACCTCACTCTGTGCTAATACATTACCCCCAACACTGTGAGTTCCTGCCTCATGCAAGACTTTTATGTGCATCTTTTCAAATGCTGTTTGGAAATCCAAATTACCTATACCCTACCAGTTCCATTTTATCAGTTCTCCTTGTTATGTAGAACTTAGAGAACTCAAGCAAAGTTTGTCGAACATGATTTCCCTTTCACAAAATCATCTTGACTTATTTTCTAAATGCCCTGCAATTTCTTCCTTAATAATAGATTCTGACATTTTTCCTGTTTCCCTCCCATCTTGAACAAGGGGACATCACATTGTTTTCAAAACTGCTGGAACCCTCCCGGAATCCAGTGAGTTCTGGAATATTTCAGCCAATGCCAACACTATTTCTGCAGCCACTTAATTTTAAAATAATTTGAGCTTTTTTTTGTTAAACTGAAGTATTAAGGATTTGGAGTTAGACCACAAATCCATTATGATCTCATGGAATAGTGTAACAGGCTGGAGGGGCAGAATGGTGAGTTTGGGTCCTGGTGAGTTTGAATGCAGGTCCTGGTGAGTTTGAATGCAGGTCTTGGTGAGTTGCCTGCCTATACTCCTATTAGAATTCCTGCAGTGGGGCCTTCGGCCTAGCAGGTCCACACCAACCCTCCAAAGAGTAACCCACACTGATCCATTCCCTTATTTCACTACATTTCCCCTGACTAATGCACCTGACAATTTGGCATGGCCAATCTACCTAGCCTGCACATCTTTAGATTATTAGTTTGTCAAATACTTTGTCCCTTGTGATAGAGACTGTTATGAGATCTTTCCTCCCATTAGCACCTTGCTTATCTTTGGGATGTTTTATAGTATCCACCACCATCATAAAATATGATGTATTGATTTAAATTATCTGCCATTTCCCCGCTCCCCTTTATCAATTTCCCCTTACTGCATGCTCCATCACACTCACTTTAGCCACACCCTTTCTTTTTATATTCCCCCAGAAGGTTTTGCTGTTTTCACATTTCTTACCAATTTACTTTCATGATCGATTTCCTCCTGAAGGAACAGGAGTAGGCCATTCTGCCCCTCCAGCCTGTTACACTATTCCATGAGATCATAATGGATTTGTGGTCTAACTCCAAATCCTTAATACTTCAGTTTAACAAAAAAAAGCTCAGATTTAAAATTAACAATTGATCTAGCATCAGCTGCCATTTGTGAGAGTTCCAAAGTCCTAGCACCCTTTGTGTGTAGAATTACTTCCTAACACCTCTCAGGAATGGTTTGACCCTAATTCTCAGACTATGCTCCCTAGTTCTAGAATCCACAACCAGTGGAAATAGTTTTTCTTTATCCAGCCCATCTTCTCCTGTTAATATCTTGAAAACTTCAATCAGATCATCCTTTAACATCTAATTTCAACAGAAAACAGATCTAATTTCCCCATTTAACTTAACCCCTGAGGCCCAGGTATCAGTCTTGTAAATCTGCATTGTACTCTCTCTCTAAGACCAGTGTATCCTTCCTAAGGTATAGTGCCCAGATCTGCTTAAAATACTCCAAGTTGATTCCAACTGCAACATAACTTCTGCATCCTTATACTTCAATTTTCTAGACATAAGAGGCAACATTCCATTAGCCTTTTTGATTACTTTCTGCATCTGTTTGTAGCATTTTAAAGGCCCATACTCTTGAACCCCCAAGTCTCTTTGGACATTCACTGTATTTAACTTCATACTTCATACAGGATACATAGAAAGTATCCTGATCCATCCTTTTTTGGTCCAAAATGAATAACCTCCCACTTGCTTACATTGAACTCCATCTGCCGCAGTTTTGCCCATTCACCTGGTCTATCAATGTCCCTTTGTATCTTTACGTTATTATCTACACTGTCTTCAAAACTATCTAACATTGTTTCATCAGCAAATTTGAAAATATGACTTTCTATGCCATTATCCGGAAAGTTAATAAATAATGTGAATAATTGAGGCCCTAACATAGATCCTTGTGAGACACCGTTGGTCACATCCTGTGAATTTGAGTACCTACCCATTACCCCTACTTTCTGTTATCTGCCACTCAACCAATTTCCCAGCCATGTCAATAACTTGCCCTCAATAGCACAGGCTTCCACCTTAGTTAGCTTTTTACTTAGCTTTTTAGTCATTTTTTAAAAAATTATTCATTCTTAAAAAACCCAGTTCTCTTGACAATCATTTGTTTTTGCCACTTTGAATGTCTTGATGCGGTGATCCTCAACCATATTTTGGCCATGGTCCCCCCAGGAGCTCTTCTCAGGTTCCAGGGCCCCCCCTTTCAAACAGGGAAACAACACGGATAGACAAAAAATCATTTATTACTGAACACCAAGAAAACTTGAACGTTCCAACATACTGGACAAAACTTAAAAAAAGACTGTATGAAGTTAAACATCTATCAGGCCTAATGCAGTCCTTGAGCCTGGTGCTTTTCTGCACATTGCATGATATCGGGCTCCAAATTAGACAATGACAGTCAGAGGTCACACCTCTTGTTGCAATATCAATTCTGTTCCTGGATTTTGTCAAGGAAACTACCTTGCAACCAAATATGTTGAGGGAAAAGCAATAAAAAATATTTGGGCTTTTCCCCACAGTATTGTAAACTTATTCGGCAGATCACTCTTGATTGAAAAATCTTTTTGAAGCTGAACTGACGACATGCAGTTATATCGCTCTGAAGATCAATCAACCTCTCAGGAATTCCTGCCTCAACCTGGGTGGGGTGTACTTCAAAGGGATTCAAAATCCAACCCAGGATACCAAGGTTTAAGAGGTCATTAAAGCTTTCTTGTATATCCTTTTGCATATACTTTAGATGTTTCACATAAGCAGTAAGGTCATCGGCCTTCAGTGTCTCTGCCGGTGTCTTCAGGTTTGGAAATGGTAAAAATTTTCAATATTCCATGTTGTGCCAATAGATTTCGAGTTTCTTAAGGAAAGAAACAATGGCTTCCTTACAATCTATGAGGTTACTGCTTTTGCCCTGTAAGATCTTGTTTAACAAGTAAAGTTTCTGAAGATAGCTGCCAGATAACCTTAGCATCAACAGGTCTTTCTCCATGCTCTTTATCAGACACTATGGTGTCCCAGAGTGTAACAAAATATTTAAGACAGTTTCCCTTGGAAAGCCACCTCTCCTTGGTATACAGCGACAACAGCGTCTGGAATTCTTCATCATTTTCTTCACTTTTCCATTTTCTGGAAAAGACGATCCTGAAGGGCATAGAAATTGATGAAGTTTACAGTTTTTAATGACAACTGAAAGCGAAAGATTGAGACATCCTCCTATGTTTTTAGCTACTAGATGCACTCATAGAGTCATAGAAATGTACAGCATGGAAACAGACCCTTCGGTCCAACCTGCCCATGCCGACCAGATATCCCAACCCAATCTAGTCCCACCTGCCAGCACCCGGCCCATGTCCCTCCGAACCCTTCCTATTCATATACCCATCCAAATGCCTCTTAAATGTTGCAATTGTACCAGCCTCCACCACACCCTCTGGCTGCTCATTCCATACATGTACCACCCTCTGCGTGAAAAAGTTGCCCCTTAGGTCTCTTTTATACCTTTCCCCTCTCACCCTAAACCTATGCCCTCTAGTTCTGGACTCCCCGACCCCAGGGAAAAGACTTTGTCTATTTATCCTATCCATGCCCCTCATAATTTTTTAAACCTCTTTAAGGTCTCCCCTCAGGCTCCGACGCTCCAGGGAAAACAGCCCCAGCCTGTTCAGCTTCTCCCTGTAGCTCAGATCCTCCAACCCTGGCAACATCCTTGTAAATCGTTTCTGAACACTTTCAAGTTTCACAACATCTTTCCGAATGATGCAATGAATAGCAAAGACAGAAGGTATCATTCTTTTTCAGTGGGCAATGAATCGTCTTTAACGATCAGCCACTGGAGCGGCACCATCAGTTTCATGAGCAATTATATTCTTCATTGGAATATTGTTGCCACTTGTCCTGTGCCATCTCATTGATTCTTCTGGCAACAGTAGGATTACTCAAAGGAGTTGCCTGAACTGCTTCTTTGGCAAATTCATGACATCAGGTGTTATCATGGACAATGGAGGCAGGATCAGTGACTCACCGATATTGTGAGCATTTCCAGGTTTAGCAATGAGTTTACAGAACCACCTTGATTATCCGAACAAGATGGACGGGGAGTATTTTGTTTGGATAACTGATTGCTCGGATGACTGATCTGATCATAAACAAGTGGTAATCTATGAGTGGAAATGGAGGACTGCAGATGCTAGAGATCAGAGTCGAGAAGTGTGGTGCAGCAGGTCAGGCAGGAGGAGCAGGAGAATCAACATTTCAGGCATAAGTTCCTGATGAAGGGCTTTTGCCCGAAATGGCGATTCTCCTACTCCTCGCTGCAGCCTGACCTGCTGTGCTTTTCCAGCACCACACTCTCAAATGTAATTTATGAGCGCTGGTCATCGAACATTTCTCGGTTATCTGGCAATGCACACCATAGTATCATTAATTGATAACTGAACGCTGAATTGCCTAATGCCGTTTTTACTGGATCTTGAGATCTTGTTTGGATAATCCGAAATTTGGATAACTGATGTTTGGATAATCGAGGTTGTACTGTACTAATTTTGTATGATGCAACAAGACCCTTCACTAATTTCTGTGAGGTTTGAGTAAGCACTTGTTTCAGTGTTGGCCTTCACTCGAAATTCCACCAAAGAACTTCCATGGGCTCCCAGCATGCATCTCAGGTCGTTTGTCCATTTTCCCACGATCCGGAGAGCGGAAGGTTTGGCTGAAAATGTGACGATGGAACTTAATTCATTGCCAGAGGATCCTTGGGACTCATTGAGCAGTGACATGGTTACCAAAAGAGGATTTAGGACTACAGCAAGACACATGCAGTCAAGAGAACCCTCATGAGAGCCTGACATTGAGATTGCATGCACTGGATTATACCCATTCTGATCCCCTGTCTGCTCAGCACAATGTTTGCACCAAAGAAAAGTTTAAATTGTCTGATATTGTTGTAAAATAAATAAATGTCAGAGAATTTTCTGTTGTCTTACTTTATTCCATTGTGTCAGATTTCTATGGGCCAGCCCAAGATCAATGTCTCAAAAACATCACCTGTGTAAAAGTAACTTTTGGCCTTAAAAGCGTGACTCAAAAATTTCACTTTTACACAGGTACATAAGATAAAAATTAGAAGTCAGGAATTAGCCCCATTTAACACACACTTTCATTATAGCAAAGTTATTTTCCTTAGAATGTGTTCATTCAACACATCAGCTTTTAGGAAAGCATTTGGAGTGCTAAACAAGGAACAGCTCAAAAGCTGTACTGTGCGAACCCACATCAATACTAACTATGCTTGCCTTTCTGTGGGATGTGGGAAGCATTCCTTTTCTTTTCCAGCCCCCTCCTCTTTAATCCCCCTTCCCCCCATAAACTGCTGAGTTTATTGTGTCACTTTCTGCACTCATACTGAGTAGTTTAATCAATGTTGCTTCCAATATTCACACGGTTCTCAGCTTCAAATGGTCTTGCTGTAACTCTTCCTCAATTTTCTTGTCTCCATTTTTGGGGGTCAGCTTTCATGAATATTCACAACAGGCCCACTGACTTCTGCAACTATTTTCACTAAATCTCTTCACACCCTGCTTGCTGTGATTTCACTCTCCCAGTTTCTTATTCCATTTCTGTTCCTGTTGACAAGATCTTCCACGGTCTACATTCCTCTACCTGCCCACCACCACATCCCCCAACCCCTTTCCTCTCCCTACCAAAACCATAATCTTGTTACTCACATCTTCACTTCACCTAACCCTCCAGCCTCCATATTCATAACCTAATTCGTTTAAAGCTACAGCAATCTGCCACCACCAAACACATCCTCCCTTCCCCTTTCATCATTCCCTCTGGGATACCCTGGCTCACTCTTCAATTGTCCCATTCACTCCTAATGGCAACTTTACATGCAAGCCTAGGAGGTGTAAGCAATATCCCTTACCACCTCACTCTCAATGCCTCAGACCCCAAATACACTACAATTTATTTGTGCTTCTTTCTACATAATAATACTGTACCAAGAGCAACTTGGGAAGGTGTGCTATCATCAAGTTTCACTCTGGAGTTACCACAAAAATGAAACATTTAATCAAAATACTCTAATTTATCTGTCATTTGGATTCAGGTTAACAGAAAACACTGGTCTGGTTTTCTAAACTTAACGTGAACTTCCACGTATTCCAAATAAATCAATTCTCACCATGTGCAATCAAATATATGAATTCTCAACATAAAACGCGATCAACCAAAACTCTACCCACTTCTTAAACTCCTTCACAGACAACAAACATGCATGGATATTATGGGTGGGGAAAAGAAATATTAAAGAAAACACCTTAATCCATAGGTGCCCCTCTTGTTTCTTCCAAATCCTCTGATTTCCAATCTTCGTATCCAAGTGCTTTCAGTTCTGATGAGAGATCGAGGAGACTGGGACTACACTCATTGGAATATAAACGAATGAGGAGGGGGTGAGTTATGACGACAAAAATATATACAATTATGAAGGGAGGTTGTCTTCCACTGACGGGTCAAACTAGAACTAAGAGGCATAGCCTCAAAATGGGGGTGGGGAGCAGGTTTAGGACTGAGCTGAGGAGGCAGTTCTTCACCCAAAGGGTTGTGAATCTGTGGAATTCCCTGCCCAGGGAAGTGTATGTTTTTAAGGCAAAGATAGATAGATTTTTGAACAGTAAAGGAAATAAACGATATGGTGAAAGCGTGGATAAGTGGAACTGAGTCCACAAAAAAAAGATCAGCCATGATTTTATTGAATGGCGGAGCAGGCTCGAGGGGCCAGGTGGCCTACTCCCGCTCCTAGTTCCTGTGTTCTTTGCTGAAGACAGGGGATGAGGAGGTTGACATACTCAGCCTCACAGCTGAGAGGCGATAGCTCATACAGCCATAGAGTTGTACAGCCTGGAAACAGCCTACAGTAAATGGTGGGAGAGAAGAGCTAGCTTCCTTTCAGATTTAGGTAACTTCACTGCGGGAAAAGGAGCGATGCTGTCTCTTGCAGTTTGGAGACCTTCGGCCTCCATATTGCTCACACACAAGCTGTGTACTTACCCAGGAGACCACTAGACAGTTGTTGCAATGCTGTGATTCCTGGCTTCAATGACAAATCCCAATTACTCAAACATTCAAACAGTCCCCTCCTCTTTTTCTCCCCCAGTAAATTGATGAGTTTATTGTGTCACTTTCTGCACTCATACCAAGTAGTTTAATCAATGTTGCTTCCAATATTCACAATGTTCTCAGCTTCAAATGGTCTTGCTGTAACTCTTCCTCAATTTTCTTGTTTCTGTTTCTGGGGCTCGGCTTTTATGAACATTCACAACAGGCCCACTGACTTGCATAACTACTTTCACTAAATCTCATCTCACCCTGCTTGCTGTAATTACTCAAACCAATCTGTCTCTGGGCAAAGCTCACTCTGCACGCATGCTCCCATTGCTGGGGGATTTTACGACATCTTCCCTCAGTGCCTGAACAGAGCAACAGTGTCAACACCACTCACAATTAGTTCCAGTAACTGGTTTTAAAAAGTGCAGAAGCTCCTCTCTCAATGCTTGGTTTACAGCGGTCTCTTTTCTCGTCCCATCCCGCCCCGCCCCGCCCCACACCCATTGTCACAATCCAAAATAAAGAAAACTAAAAAGGATACGATCCTTACAGCTGCATTCTCATTGCTTTTCCCTTTACACTGGAGACCAAACACCGATTAAGAGACTACTTTGTAAAGGACCTTCACTCAGTCAGCAAACATAGTCCCAAGCTTCCAGCTGCCTGTCATTGTGATCCTCCATCTTGCTCTCAGACTGATCAACACAAGCTCAGGGAACAGCAGTTTTTCTCTTGATTTGGCTGTTAACAGTTTGGGAACTGAAATGAGAGTTCATCAACCTGACACCTTAATCTCTATTCTCCTGACTTTTCCTTTGCAAGTTTTGGCTTTACTTCACTGTTGCTCTCAGCTGCCCAATGTTTAGCTGTTCAGACTGACACATCTTCTGTCTCTACACCATTCCCATCAACTCTCCCTTTAGCCCTGCATCAGCCAGTCTTCCATCCTTGAATCCCTCAGTCTTGCACACCGTCACAGATATTTTGTTTCTTTCTTTATCTCAATACATCCATCCACTTGCTTTAACAATAATTTGCACTTTAACTTTTCCCAGTCCCAATGAAAGATCATCCAACCGAAACATCTGAGTATCAGATGTCACAAAAGACTAACAATGTTTCAGCAGGCAATGGGGAAGGCAAGTGGACATTTTCCTCATGAAGAGGAAACGTTTGGAGGGATGTGGACCAAGCACAGGAAGGTGGGACTAGTTTAGTTTGGGAACATTGTCAGCTTGGACCAATGGGTCTGCTTCCATGCTGTAAGACACTATGTTGGCCTCTATAGCAAATGGAATGAAGTGTAAAAATAGGTGAATCTTGTCAAAACTATAAAAAGCACTATTGTCTCTCCACAGGTGCTGTCAGATACTTCATCTTTTGCATATTTCTTGTTTTTCTGATTTCTAACACCCATAATGTTCGGTATGTGTCTCCATCTCAGATATTCAGTATTTTCCTTCAAGGGCCATTTGTACCTGCCTGGTTAACATTTGATAGTCCCATATCGAGTGGGTATCTGTATCCAGCTGGGTGCACAACAGCAACACAATCCAGAAGAGACAGGGGCCACACTAAGGTGGATTGTGAACAGTGTAGTCAATCATACACAACTGGAAAGTAAATGGTTTTAGATCTGAAAAGCTCTATATTTCATCATGGTTGGTCTCACCATATTTTCAGGGTAACACAGCTGCTGAATTTTTGCACCCCGCATCAAAAATGTTTCCTAAAACATTCAATGTACAAAATAACTCCTAGATCTTGCTTTTGGCTTTTTATAATAGTTTGTATCTGAAAACTTATGTTAAGATTTTTTTTCTCACAAATGGTTGAGTTTTTGGGACTCTCTTATATGGGCATACAGTCATAAAGCATGGAAACAGACCCTTTGGTCCAATACATCTGCACTGACCAAATTTCCCAAACCAAATCAGTCCTTCTTACCAGCATTTGGCCCATGTCCCTCGAAACCTTTCCTGTTCATATACCTGTCCAAATGTCTTTTAAATGTTGCAATGGTACCTGCATCCACCACTTCCTCTGGCAGTTCGTTACATATATGAACCATCCTCTGCGTGGAAAAAAAATGCTCCTCAAACCCTTCTCCTCTCAACTTAAAAAATGCCTTTGTTCTGAACTCCCCCCCCCCCACCCTGGGGAAAAGACCAATGCTATTCACATTATCAATGCCCCTCATGATTTTATAAACCTCTGTAAGGTCACCCCTCAGCCTTCTACGTTCCAGTGAAAAGAGTCCCAGCCTATCCAGCCTCTCCTTATAACTCAAACCCTCCAGTCCCGGTAACATCCTTGTAAATCTTTCCTGCAGCCTCTCCAATTTATTAATGTCCTCCCTATAGCACGGTGACCAGAACTGCACACAGTATTCCAAAGCCTCTTCCTCAAAAGATGGCGTGGGCAGAATTTTTGAATATTTTTAAGGCAGAAGCAGGTCATCCTTGATGAGTTGGCGAAGGAGGATTAACAGGGGTAGGCAGGAATATGGAGTAATCAGATTAGCTACAATATTAATGCACTGCACAGCAGGATTAAGGAGCTGAGTGGTCTACATAAGCTTCTAATTCTAATGCACATAACTTTTCAAAGCAGAAAATCTCACAGATCAAATCCAGCCCCAGTAACTGGGGTGTTCCTCTCTGGCCTCGCCAAAGCCCTCCATAATTTAAAACAAAAAACCTGTCTGAACCTGTTATGACACATAACCATGTGAGGTGAGCCTTCATTGCAGACCTCCTGGCTCAGAGGTAGGGACACTTCCACTGTGCCCCAAGATCCTCGGATTTCTCCAGCTTTACATCCGCAAGGGCAGACTCTCAATATAATTTGAAGGCCTGGCCAGCACAATGGGAAATTTTAGTGCCTATTGTCCACACAAGGTGAGCCACAGAGAGCAAACAGCTTGTGGTCCCTCCACAGCTTCAGCCATTGCATGAATCAAAACACAAAATAGAAACTATTGCATAATTAATTGCTGCAATCCAGGTATTTCAGGAGCCTTCAGAGGCATAATTTCACATCCAATTCCTACCTGTTGTATCACTAACAAATGAACAGATTGTAAGTGATTGTCTTGTCATTTCAAATTTAGTATCACTCCAATTTTATTAGTTAACAATATATCAACACAACTAATACATAATCAGATCAAGTCTCATTCCCAATCAGGTGGAATCTAAACCCAATTGTGAATCTTCAAACCCCTGGAACTGGGTTAGTTTTATACAGTCCTAAATTAATGAACAGCAATCATTTAAAATTCCCATGCATCTTACAAAGCCACAATAATCATACCAATCCTTCTTTCAAAGTGAAGGTTCACTACAATGGCAGTAAAATACATCAGTTTAGTTTTAATCTGCTCCCCACCTGCTCATTCACATGTCCAACACAAAACATGCATGTAAATAGTGACAATGAATTTGTATAATACATAACTCAAGTCATGAAAATAATGCATTAAACTTACTTCTAGATTGGGTCTTCATTGTCAATTTTACCCAATCAGTGGTATTAAAATGGAGTTTCACTTGAACACATATAAAGAGACTTATTGAAGCGGTATGTGCTTGTGTTCGGAGATGAATGCTTGTAAATTTTTCACTCTGTAATTAAAAGGTACGTCTGAGGAAAGGTTTGATCCAGCACAATCCCTCACCAGTTCACTTTCCAGAATATTACATTTTTGAAAAGCTAAAGCCGGCTGGATAAAGAGGATCAATCATGTTAACCACTCCAAACTGTTGATTGATTCCAGAGCAGTTGTGGAAGAAAGGAAGAAGAAACTATGAGTTTGCACATGCAAAAAAGTATTCTGGAGTTGATTATGTGAGTGCAAAAATGTGGCATGGTAAAGCCTTCAGTTGTTTGGAAACAAATTTCCCCCATAATTTAAAAATAGCTGAATTCTCTCAAAATGCTACTGATGTCCCACTGTGCAAAGAATGTAGATGTACAGACACTGTCCATTAGAAACTGATACATAGCCTTCAAGGTAATAGATCAAATGAGGCTCAATAGATCATAAACACTCGGCACTTAAGCACAGTCTACACCGTCCAAAGCAACTGTACAAATTGGGGGCACGTAGAAAAATCCTCAGTGTCCACAAGAAAACTGAAGCATGAGCTCCCTAGCAGTATCACCTGCGTTAGTTATTGTTCTGAACTCTACTTCTCTATTGAAGTATCAGATGAAACACCGAAGAGAGACTTCCCATATTTGTAGATTCTGGATGAAAAAGGAACAAAACCTTCCTTTGTAACAACTTTTGTCTCCACAAATTCTTTGGTAACTTGTTTTTGAGGTTCCAAACTGATCTCCCCTTGGTAAGTGACTGCTGAAAAAAAAACAAAGTTAACCTTTATTTAATGTAAAAGCAAGACCAACAATGCTAAAACATATCAGGGCCTTCATCCGTCACCTTTTGCCTATAATGGGGGGGGGAGGGCAGCTGGTGACCTTTACCCTGCATGGGGTGAGGAGGTAACCTTTACCCTCCATGGAGTGACCTTACCCTGCACAGAGTGAGGGGATGACCTTTGCCCTGCACAAAGTGACCTTTGCTGTGCACAGGGTGGGAGGATGTGACCTTTGGCTTTCACAGGATGGGAGGATGTGACCTTTGCCCTTCATAGGGTGGGAGGTTGTGACCTTTGCCCTGTACAGGGTGGGAGGATGTGACCTTTGCCCTTCACGGGGTGGGAGGTTGTGACCTTTGCCCTGTACGATGTGGGAGGGTGTGACCTTTGCCCTTCACGGGGTGGGAGGTTGTGACCTTTGCCCTTACCTGCCGAGTCCTGGGTGCTGTTCTCGATCGCCGCCAGCTCCCGCTTCTTCTTCAGGTGGAAGAAGCCATAGGTGCCGAGCATGGTCCAGATGCCAATGGCATAAAGAAGGGACACGCGGACATTCCAGCGGACAATCTCCTTCAGCTGCATCCTGCGGCCCACACAAACACAGGCTGGTCACATGTGACCCCGAGCTCGGCCTCGGCCCCGCCCCTTCCGGTATCCGTCCAGGCAATAGGTCCCGCCCCTTGGATACCGGCTCCGCTCCGCCCCGCCCCTTGGACGTTGGCTCCGCCCCGCCCCTTGGACATCGGCTCCGCCCCGCCCCTTGGGCACAGGCCCCGCCCCGTGGACATAGACTCCGCCCCGCCCCTTGGATACCGACTCCGCCCCGCCCCTTGGACACCGGCTCTGCCCCGCCCCTTGGATACCGGCTCCGCTCCGCCCCGCCCCTTGGACACAGGCCCCGCCCCTTGGATACCGGCTCCGCCCCGCCCCGCCCCTTGGACACCGGTTGATTCCCACCCCTGGGATTCGGTCACAGACCCTCCCCTTTTCCGAACGGTCCCCGCCTACACTCTCCCAGGTCCTGCCTCTTCTTCCCTTCGGGGCAATCTCCTACCTCGATTTATTTTCAGGCAATACCCTCGAATGAACGGACTCGGTTTCCCTCTCACGGATAATCAGATTCCAATTGGAAATATTATTATTTCAGGAAGCGCTGCCTCATTTAATTTGCGGATGACGCCGACATTCTGCCCGTGCAGCAGTAGCAGCGCCCTCCCTCGTCTTCAGCCCGATCCTCCCGCAGCAGCGCCCCCTCCCGCCCGGTCCTCCCGCAGCAGCGCCCTCTGCTGCCCGGTCCTCCCGCAGCAGCGCCCCCTCCCGCCCGGTCCTCCCGCAGCAGCGCCCCCTCCCTGTCTCCTGGTGAACATTTAAGGTAGGAGAAAGTGAGGACTGCAGATGCTGGAGATTAGAGCTAAAAATGTGATGCTGAAAAAGCGCAGCAGGTCAGGCAGCATCCAAGGAGCAGGAGCAACACATTTTTCAACATTTAAGGTGGACAACATTAAAAATCACAACACCAGGTAATAGTCCAACATGTTTAATTGGAAGTACTATTGTACCACAACCACCTCATGAAGGAGCAGTGCTCCGAAAGCTTCCAATTAAACCTGTTGGACAATAATCTGGTGTTGAGTGATTTTTAACCAGTCCAACACCGGCATCTCCAAATCACGACTTAAGGTGGAATTTGCAAAGCAAACCAAACGAATTTGTAAAGTTTTGCAGTGATGCAACAGGTCATCCGATCTGTCGAATCCATGCTTGCAGAACAACCTGTTTAGCCCCGTCTTTTTGATATGGTGAAGGCTTGGTGACTGCTTTGCAAAACACCTACCTTCTGTCTGTAAGAGTGACCCTGAGCTTCCTATTATAGGGTCATAGGCTGTCGCCTGCCATTTCAACACACCATCCTGTTCCCTGGCCGACATCTCCATCACAGGCTTGCTGCAGGGGTCTTCCCTACATGGGGGAGACCAAATGTAAACTTGGCATGTTTCCCTGAGTGTCTCAGATGGGCCTGCAGTGCCCCCCCAGTCACCGTCCATTTTAATTCCCCTTCCCATTCCCTCTCCAACATGACCATCCTTGGCCTCCTCCATTGCCAAGCGAACCAAGCCCCAAATTGGAGGAACAACACCTCATCTTCTGTCTGGGCAGCCTTCAGCATCATCGCCGCCCCACACCCTCCCCCCCCCCCAACCCCCCAACCCCCCAACCCCCCAACTGGCAGACTCAACATTGGGCTCTCCAATTTCACATAACCTCCCTTCCCACCCCCAACTCCATTCACAGTCCCTTCCCCAGCCTTGGGTGACAGTCTGTGTGGGATTTACACATTCTCCCCATGTCTGCGTGGGTTTCCTCCAGGTGCTCCGGTTTCCACCCAGCATCCAAAAGATGTGCAAGTCAGGTGAATTAGTCGTGTTAAATTGCCTGTAGTTTTCAGGGATGTGTAAGTTAGGTGCATTAGTCAGGGGTAAATATAGGATAATAGGGTAGAGGAATAGGTCTAGGTAGATCACTCTTTGGAGGATCATTGTGGATTTGTTGGGCTGAAAGGCCTGTTTCCACGCTGAAGCGATTCTACAAACACCTCATTTTCTGCCTGGAAACTCTACAGCCTCCTGGACTCAAAGTCGAATTCAACAATTTCAGGGCTTGAGCACCTTCGCCCATGTCCTTATCTCAACTTCCACCAACTAGGCCTTGCCATCACATGGACTGCTTCCACATACAACCCATTGTCAGTCTATGATGGTCTTTGTTAGCAGCAATTCATTTTATCAAACTGTCCTTTACCCATTCCTTTGTCTGTCTAATTGTGTTTCTCTCTCTCTGGACTCCATGTCTACCTATCCTTTACTCTTTGACCCCCTCCTCCCACCCCTTCTTTAATATATAAATCTTTTCCTAACTACAATCAATTCTGAAGAAGGGTCACTAGACTTGAAATGTTAATTTTGCTTTTGCTCCACAGATGCTGCCAGACCTACTGAATTTTCCCAGCAATTTCTGTTTTTGTTTTTCATACTATGTAGATTGCCTTCAGCATAGCATATCCACTTTCTCACTCGTTGCTCTTACTATTTCTTATTCTGCTTTTCTTCTGTCCTCATGTGCTATCCATTATCTCCTTGCTAACCTATCCATTTCATATCTTTCTCTCTGGTCTTCATCTCCATCCATCTGCTCACCTCTCCCTTCCCCAGCCCCTGCCCACCACTTGGGCTTCAGCACAAATACCAGTTTGTCCTAGTTATTTCCAATTCTAATGCAGAGAAAATGGATTTGAAACATTAACTCTGCTTTCTCCCCACAGACGCTATGAGACCTCAGAGTTCTTCCAACAATTTCTGTTTTTGTTGAGGGTTGTATTTCCCACAACGGCCAACAAATTTCATTTATAAATCACCTGTTGTCCATTATTACATTTTCCCCAATAAGGATTTGCTGCATTTGTGGAATTAATTGCTTCATTATTTATTTCCTTTCCAAACCAAAACCTTATTTTCCATGCCTTTTTCTTATTTTTGGGCAGCATGGTGCCTCAGTGGTTAGCACTGCTGCCTCATAGCACCAAGGACCTGGGTACAATTCCAGCCTTGGGTGACTGTCTGTGTGGAGTTTGCACATTCTCCCCATGTCTGCACAGGTTTCCTCCAGATGCTCCAGTTTCCTCCCACACTCCAAAGATGTGCAGGTTAGGTGGATTGGCTATGCTAATTTGCCCAGTGTCCAGGGATGTACAGATTAGCCTGAGAAATGCAAGGTTATAGTGATATGGAAGAGGGGTGAGTCTGGGTGGGATGCTCTTCGGAGGGTCAGTATGGACACAATGGGCTGAATGGCCTGCTTACAAACTGTAGGGATTCCGTATCTTCTTTGTGCAACCTGTATTTGTATTCCAGGGCTGAATGCTGGCAACAACTTACCTCTTTTTTGTGTAAAAGGCTGAATGGCCTCCGATTTATTTGCTAATTGGGCTGAATGGCCCTCTACTCCTATGCAACAACTGGAGATGCTGTATGGCCTCCTCCTGTTCCAATTTGACAGCTCAAGGTGCTGAATGGCCTCCTATATCTGTATTCGACTCCTGTGTAGAGCAACCCAATCATGCCACTCTTGAATTGAGTCAAAGCAGAAATGAGTGGAGCAGACATTGGAAGAGAAAATCCCTGGATTCTCATTCCTTGGTGTTGAGATCCCTCCCTCGGTCAACAAGTGCCCCTGACCCTGCCCACATTACTCCCTTATTCAATGACCTGAATTAACAGTCCTCTGCACCTGAATTCATCACCACAGCAGTATGTAAAGTCAAATTTTGAAACAAGATTCAAAACATTTTTTAAAATTATTAAATTAAATGGACACATGGCAGATGAGATTCAGTGCAAAAGAAAAAAAATGAGATAATGATATTTTGGTAGGAAACCTTAGATGTACATCATTATAAAGAGGATGCAAGGACAGTGAGAGACCTTGGGAATGTTTGTACTCCTAATCTCTGCAGTTGGCTGGACAGATTAACAGAGCAATTCTAGGTTTTATGAAGAGTTACATGGAAAAAAACTGGGAAGTTGCGCTGAACCTTACAAAACACGGGTTAAGGCCCAAGCTGGAATTTTATATCTAACTCTGGTTGCCACTGGGAGGATGTCTAAACTCTGGAAAGAATATATCTCTCGAATAAATCTCTTCTAATGATTTCAGGATGAATTGTGTGTACAGACCCCAGGATTATTCTCCATAAACAGAGAAAGGTAGGCAGAGATGGCTGGATGGGGGGCAGCTCCAATAACACTCAACAAGCTTGACACCATTCAGGATAAAGTAGCCCGTTTGAATGGTACCACTTCCACAAGCATCTACTCCCTCCACCTCCAATGCTTAGCAGCAACAATATGTACCATCCACTGCAGAAATTCATCAAAGATCCTTCGACAAACCCATAACTGCTTCCATCTAGAAGGACAAGGGCAGCAGATACATGGGAACACCACCATGGATAAGTTCCCCTCCAAGCCACTCACTATCCTGACTTGGAAATATATCGCTGTCCCTTCACTGTCACCGGGTCAAAATCCCAGATTCCCTCCCTAAGAGTATTGTGAGTCAACCTTCACCAGGTGGACTGTAACAGGTCAAGAAAGCAGTTCACCAGCACCTTCTCAAGGGCAATCAGGGTCAGGCAACAAAAACAATGCTGGCCGGATGCCCACATCCCATGAGTGGACAAACAAAGAGATGGGATAGATATGTTCAACATCACGAAGGATGTAGATTGGGTCAATAAAAGAGTTTCTGTTTCTAATAACTGAGAGGTCAATCATTGGAGGTCACAGATTAAAACTGTTGACAAAAGAACCAAAGGAGACATGAGGAAAAGTTTTATTATGCAACAAGGAACAAAATTTAGAGTGCATTACCTGATGGGAAGCTAGATGCAGATTCAATAAAGCCTTTAACAGGGCTTTGGGAAATACTTGAAAAGGAAATAATTGCCAGAATATAGAAAGGAGCAAAAGTGAATGGGATTAACAAGGTTCATCTTCAAAAGAGTCAATGCAGACTCAATGGGCTGCAAGGTTTCCTGCCATATTTCTCTGAGAATCTACAATCTATACCATGTGTAACATTACAATAAATTACAAGGCAATGATTTATGGGCACTTATGTTCCATAGGAACATAATTGTGTATTCATGCTTTCAAATGTGACAGATGAGTTCAGAGGAATTTCTACTCCCAGAGGGTTGAGAGTCTCTGGAATTCCTTGCCTTCGAGTCTCTATGGCAGTAGAGTCCTTGCGTATGTTTAAAGCTGAGATAGATCATATCTTGATCAGTCAGGAAATCAAGGGCTACAGGGAAAGGGCAGCAAAGTGGACATGAGAAATGTTGGACCAACCATGATCCTATTGAATGACAGAGCAGGATCAAAGAGCTGAACTGCCTACTCCTATTTCTTATAGTGTTATTTCAAAACTCCTTCTTTTGTCTCTATTATCCTTGAGTATAACCTTCATTACTATTCCTGTGTTACGCACGTTGATGGATGTACATATATTTGCCTTTACTCCGGGAAATTTTAAAGCCTGATCCAACTTCTCTTTCTGCAGACGATATACATTTTATAAACACCTACTTTGAAAATGCAATCACTTGCTATTTCCTGTACTTCTGTTACTGTTCTTAAAGATGTTTGCTGAAGCCTGTTAATAGGGATTTCAAGTCAAACTTTTGCTGTCCAGTCTGTCATTATGTGAATTAAGATCTGGCTTATACTTTTGGAAAAGGTGGTGAAGCCAATTCAATGACAACTTTCAAAAGAGATTTAGATGTAGACTTGGAGGGGAGTGGGACTAATTGGATAAGCAACAAAAAACAGATAGTACCAAACTGGTTCCTTCTGTACTTTATTCTTCGCCAATTTCAGAATAGGTTGACAGCATGATTAGATTAGATTAGATTAGATTTCTTACAGTATGGAAACAGGCCCTTCGGCCCAACAAGTCCACACTGACCCTCCGAACAGTAACCCATCCAGACCCATTCCCCCTGACTAATGCACCAATGGGCAATTTAGCATGGCCAATTCACCTGACCTGCACACCTTTGGATTGTGGGAGGAAACCCTATCTTAAACATTAGATGTAGTGTAAATCCACAAGAGAGAGTCACAGAAATTTAGAGCTCAAGAGATGGCCATTCAGCCCATCCTATATTTTGCTTTGCAGATCAATCCTGAATATTCCCATTGCCTTATATCAATGCAAAAATAATCCAAGTGCCTTGCTCTCCTTACAACTTTGTAGCAATACCCAAAGTAATTCTGTTGACTCTTGCCTTTCCTACACCCTATATCAATCCCCAAACTAATTCCATTGATACACTGTCTCCATATAGACTTGTATATATCCCAAACTAATCATACTGCTCTCCTCCCTCCCCATTGTTCTTTATCATCATTCCCACACTAATCCCACTGCCTCATTTTCTCTTCATCACCTGACTCAATCCCTGACTAACCTCATTACTCCACTCTCCCCTTCTCGCCCTGTATCAAGCCCAGATTAAATCTACTAAACGGAAATGCATTTACATCTTTATCTATAAACATGAAAAGTTATTACTGAAATATATTGATCGCCTCAGGCATAACTTAAGATAACACAAAAATCAAAGGTAGTAAACGGAACAAAATAACAGACTTCATTCAGGAGGACACAGAAGAAATAGCTGTGCATTTGTGATGCCAAGGCACAGAAGGCTATGGACCAATTGATGGAAAATGAGATTAGAATATTTAGGTGGTTATTTTTGACTTGTGCAGACACAATGGGCCAAAGAGCCTTTATCTATGCTGTCTTTCAGACACCTGGCAGGTGAAATTTAAGGCAAAGAAATGTTAAGGGATTCACTACGGTAGAAAGAATAAGGTCAGCAATATAAACTAATCTGAAACAATTTGGTGGGAAGGTGCAGGAAGAGAGAATTTTCAATTTCGTTGTTGTGATGATCTGTAATATGCTACTTGAAATGAATGGGTGGACACAGATTCAATAACAATTTAAAAGATATTTAACTGCAGTGGGCAGAATCTAGCTTGATACTAAAAAGCTAGCATAGATAAGATTGCCTCCATAAGAGCCATGATTCTAATTACAACAATCTCAAACTAATCCTGGTTTTCTCCATTACATCATTGATCAGAGTGAAATATTGGCGTTTCCTAAGATTAGCTAGAGGTTTAACCCTGGGACTCAAAGATGGTGGCTGTGTACTCTATGCATTGGGAGAAAGCAGGTCATCTGCTAGCCTTCCACCTCAGTGAGCAAACCTACATCCAGAACCTCAACCTGAGCTACAAATCTTCTCAAAACTCGCTAGGCTTAATGGCTAAATCAGGCCATCTGCCAGGCTTAACGGCTAAATGCTCATCAGTGAACTAAAGGCGGCTAGATGGATCAAGGATAGAGGACTAAAAGGTGGATGAACAGAGGGATAGAAAG
Organism: Chiloscyllium punctatum; assembly: GCF_047496795.1. Lineage (NCBI taxonomy): Eukaryota > Metazoa > Chordata > Chondrichthyes > Orectolobiformes > Hemiscylliidae > Chiloscyllium > Chiloscyllium punctatum. Next base: position 99,127,743 of record NC_092749.1, on the reverse strand, counting down.
GTTTGAAAGTGCAATTGAACCACAGAGAATATATTGGCCAATGTAAACAGCCAGATTCTTACATACACAGGCCAGTCATTTCCCCACTGAGCTATGGTTGATTGGACCATCAGAAAACACTCAGGCTTTCTGAGGATAACTGAAAGGCTTGAACCAGGTAAACCACAGGGTTGTTTGCTCCTAGTAGAATCTGACATGTATCCAAAAAACCTACAAGTCCTGGTAACAAGGCAACACAAGGTTTGGCAACACCTAGACTCTTAACATAACTGAAGGAGTTTTGCAGCTCTTGGTTCTCTCCTGAATTTGCAACAGCTGTCAATTTTCTAAATTAATCCCTGAGAACTGCAGCTGTATTTTAATACCTGTTCTCCCCCCTCCACAGAGAGCTTTCCATCCAGCCTCCCTATATTTAATTGAAACTGGGATAATACCAGCATATTAAAATAATTCCATTGGCTGCATGTGCAGGCTACAAATTTTTTAATTTTAAAATTGCAGGAGGTAAGGTGCAATCTGTCGCTGTTACAAATAGGTCTGGTCACAGATTGTTTAATCCAGTAACCACTACAGAGTTCAAAATACTGCTGAATTATTTTGGATTGGTGACTTAAGAGAGGCAACATAAATTAAACAATACAATTGAAAAGAGGGTGCGGGAACAGAGATACCTGGGTACACACAAGTCTTCAAAGGTGGCTTGATGAGTTGATTTTGAACATATTAAAAATTGCTCTGTTTGTTTCTTTGATATGCTACTGTACAGAACCAAACTATTTTTGTGACTATAAAGTTCCTTTACATGAATAAAGAATATTTTGAAATTAAAAACAAAAATCTATAGTGTCCTTGCTTTAAAAAATGGTATAGCTTGCTTTGGAACATCCAGAGATTGTGAAAGGCACTATATAAATTCATGGGGTGTAGGTTTGCTCGCTGAGTTGTAGGTTTGAGATCCAGACGTTTCATTAACTGCCACAAATACTGCGTAGGACAAACAGGAAGAAAGTTAGCCACCAGGATACACGAACACCAGCTAGCCACAAAAAGACACAACCCCCTCTCCCTCGTAGCCCTACACACGGATGAAAAAAAACACCATTTCGACTGGGGCAACACATCTTTCCTGGGACAGGCTAAGCAAAGACATGCCAGAGAATTCCTAGAGACCTGGCACTCCAACCACAACGCCATAAACAAGCACATAGATCTAGATGCCATCTATCAACCCCTCAGAAAATGACATCACCACAAACCCCAGGAACCCCATCCAGGAGAAAGATATAAATAGAAAGCAGGAGACAACAGCTTCGCTTCACTTGGAGGTTGCCACTGATGATGTTACCTAGCCAGGTAATGAAATGTCTGGATATCAAACCTACAGCTCAGCGAGCAAACCTACACCCTAAACCTCAACCTAAGCTACACACCTTCACAAACCATGTAAATTCATGTTTTACTCCACGAGAATCACCACCCATTGATTAGATTAGATTAGATTAGATTACTTACAGTGTGGAAACAGGCCCTTCGGCCCAACAAGTCCACACCGCCACGCCGAAGCGTAACCCACCCATACCCCTACATCTACATCTACATTTACCCCTTACCTAACACTATGGGCAATTTTAGAATGGCCAATTCACCTGGCCTGCACATCATTGGTTTCATCCAATCCAATTAGGAGAAGCCCCTGTTCCTTACAGATATCAGCCAATCCCTGATGGGTACAGTATATAGAGAAAAAAAATTCTCTGATATCATTGAAGAACACAGTTTCAGGATTGCAGTGAAGGAGAGTCATCTCATCAACTATTGAAGATGATGCTGGCTTCCTTCTCTGTGGAATTAGCATTTGGTTTTATTGTCATGTATACTTAAGTACATGGATACAGGGAAAAGTGTACAATGTCACCATTCACAGTACCATCTTAGGTACAAGGTACCTAGACTCAAAATCAGAGATTAAAAAGTAGAAAAATAAAGAGATAAGGTAAAAGTTCAGCATTATAGTTCTTCTCAGAAGAAAGTAAATACAAAATACACATCTTGGAACATTGTAGGGAATCTAATCTAATCTAAAACAGTGTGGAAACAGGCCCTAACAAGTCCACATCGACCTTCTGAAGAGTAACCCACCCAGACCCCATTTCCCTCTGATTAATACACCTAATACTATGGGCAATTTAGCATGGGGCAATTTAGCATGGCCAATTCACCTGACCTGCACATCTTTGGACTGTGGGAGGAAACTGGAGCAAACCCACGCAGACACGGGGAGAATGTGAAAACTCCACACAGACAGTCTGCCGTAGGCTGGAATTGAACCTGGGTCCCTGGTGCTGTGAGGCAGCAGTGCTAACCACTGAGCCATCGTGCCACTCCTCCACACTATCATTAAAGTGAACTCGGGCCTACAAACGTTGCAAACATTGACTTGACTGGATGGAGCGTTTCTATGGCAATGATACACCAGCAGCCGGTCAGATTGTATTCAAGTTTGAGATTTGATCGAGGTTTTCAAAATCACGAGCAGGCCGAAAGAAGTCGTTAGGCCGAAGCTGTTCCTATTTGTTAAAAGTACGAGAATGACAGGCAGAGATTTAAAGTGACATTCAAAAGAAGCAAGGGTGACGTGAGGAAAAAAAAAATCGCACTAAGTTACAAGTCTATGGTATGCACTGCGTGGAAATGTTGCTGAGACAGATTCAATTGAGGCATTCATTGGAAGGTTACTTATGGTGTGCAGGAATATGGGGTGGGAGCAGGAGATTGCGACCAGGAGATAGTACCAGTTAGTGAGTCTTGAGAAGATTTGTAGCTCAGGTTGAAGTTCTGAATGTAGGTTTGCTCGTTGAGCTGGAAGGTTCGGTTTCAGACGTTTCACACAGTACCAGTGCAGGCACAATGGGCTGAATGGCCTCCTTCTGCACCAAAACAATCCTGTGAATCTATAAACACAGATTAATGCTCAGGACATCACAGCTTAGGAACAATATCAAAGCATGGGAGAAGATGCAGAGATTTATTAGAATGGTACCAGGGAAGAGTGATTTTAGTAAGGACAGGGGAGTAAATAAAACGCGGATAACTGTTGGAGCAGAGAAATCTAAGGGGTGATTTAATACTGGTGTGTGTAATGAAGACAGCAGATAGGGACAGGCAGATCAATAGTGAGAGGAAACTGGTTTAATCTGATTGATGAGCAGAAGGGAAATTTTTAAAGACAGTGAGTTATCGATAAATGTACTGGCTGAGGGGGCAGTGTAATAGTAACATACAAAGTTATTATTGAATGTAGCAGTATAGACACTACAAGGAAAACTTCATAGATCTGTAGGGAAAGAGACAGATTTGATGAGTTGACAATAATATGATTGACCAAAAGAGCTCAGTTTGTGCTAACTAATTCTAGTCATTGTACTCAATCTGCCATTGGTGTCAATCCTATACTGATCATATCTCATTGATTTGCAGAGAATACAGGAAAATAAGACTCTTATTGGGTGAGGAGGGTAATCTTTGACTTGAGGCAAGACATAAGCAAAAAGGCATGGGTTGTATAACACCTGGATCAGGCGAGTTGAGCAAGTAATGTCACAGGTCAACCCGGAATGTATGTCTAATTAAAAAAAGGCTCAAATAATCTGCCTACATCAAACTACAACCAAATTAGACTGTGTTGTGACTTTATTACAATTAAAGTATATGACACTGAATTTTTTTTAAAATCCTAAACAGTGCCCAGACTGTGTCTCAGTGCCATAAAGAGATTGACAATGACTTGAAGGGTTCTACATAAATGCAAAGTTAAAAATCACACAACACCAGGTTATAGTCCAACAGGTTTATTTGGAAGCACTTGCTTTCGGAACGCTGCTCCTTCATCAGGTGGTTCATCAGGATGAAGGAGCAGGCTATGACCCTGCCAACCGTTTGCTGAGCTTTCAATGTACTGGCAGCTGAAATAGCTGTAGCCAATTTGTTTGTGAGAAGCGAGCTACCTTATGAAGGTGCACCTGCTGTCTGGAGAGCTGGTGAGAGAACCTACAGTGCCTCCTGCTGGTATTAAATGGCCTTTGGTGGGCCTTTTCTGGATTGGGGATGGACAATCAACCATCAAGAGTTGCCTGACCATCAGCAGCCTCTTCAGGGCCTCAACTGGTGCAGAGGCTGGGGGATATCATCCACATCTGAAGGAGACAGAAAGGCAGTAGGGAACTTGAATACCACCCTCAGTACACTCCCTGCCTCCAAACACAATAACATTACTCCCCAGCCCAAGTGAAAAGCTTGTTGCTTTTCAATCAAATTGATAAACTCTGGTTAACAGCAATTGGAAAAAGAAATTAACGAAGGAAATAATCAATTTGGTGAGGAGAGATTTGAGAATCCAAGCCTCATTGATACTGGGATTAGTTAGCGTGTAGATCCTCACTATAAAGTCAGACAGCACTGTTCCTCTGCTACATTGAATTTGGAATAATTAGATGAGTTCAATGAATTTGAAAACTGTTCAAGACAGGATATGATTTGGATGTATCAGGACTTTATTGGTGCAGTGGTGGTGTCCCTAACTTAGAACCAGGAGGCCTGGGTTCAAATCCCATGTGTCACCTCCAGGAGATACACCACAGCATTTCTGAACAAATTGATTAAAAACACCTAGTAACAATTCTTCATGTGCTCGTGTTGTAGTGTCCCTACTCCTTAGCCAGGAGATTTAGGTACAAGTTCCTCCTGCTCCAGAGGGTTGTCAAAGCACATCTGAACAGGCAGATTAAAGTATATATGATTGCGAGTGATATTCAAAGTGCTGGATTTTAAATTAAGACCTGGATCATGATAATCCTCTGATCGCTTTAGCACTAGAACACGACACAGGAACATGATTTGAAGAAGCTGCAATTTGTTGCAAATCTCCACTGTGTGCTGGCTCATGGTGACTGAATGGAGATTTTCTATAATTAACGTTGAATACAGTAATACAAAAGAATGGGATAAAAAAAACCTATGGAACAAAATCCAGCTGAGAACATTTATTAAAATAAATAGTGAAGGCAGTGAAAAATAATGTCATTCAATGCTTTTAGTCTCTGCCCAGATAGAATGCCTTAGTTCATAGCAGAAGCTAGGTTCTGTATTTCCTCCTCACTGCAGCCCTTTAATGATGTGCGTCAAGATTAGAGTGGTGCTGGAAAAGCACAGATCAGGCAGCATCAGAGGAGCAGTTTTTCAGGCAAAACAGCGATTTTCTTGCTCCTCGGATGCTGCCTGACCTGCTGTGCTCTTCCAGCACCACTCTAATCTTGACTCTGATCTCCAGTATTCACTTTTGCCTTTAGTGATTTGCGCCAAGGGCGTTAAAATGATCAGACCACATTTTATTCAAGTTAATTTGTGTCACCAGGGATGTTGGCTCATTTTGTGAGCTTCAAGGAGAAAGTGAGGACTGCAGATGCTGGAGATCAGAGCTGAAAAATGTGTTGCTGGAAAAGCGCAGCAGGTCAGGGCAGCATCCAAGGAGCAGGAGAATCGACGTTTCGGGCATGAGCTCTTCTTAAGGAATCTTCTTCCTGAAGAAGGGCTTATGCCCAAAACGTTGATTCTCCTGTTCCTTGGATGCTGCCCTGACCTGCTGCGCTTTTCCAGTAACACATTTTTCAGCTCATTTTGTGAGCTGTCCAGCCCCTTTAAGGCTAAGCTTCAAGACACCCTTTGAAATGTGGTCATAATCCTGGCCTCACCCCAGAGCCTTCTTGACCCGCACTTTGAAAATCCGGATTCCCTTCCAGAGTAGCAAGTGTTGAGCACTGTAGGAATTGCATTTTTACATGACTACTCTGGAGCTTTAACCAAATAGATCATATTCAGGTCGTAATAAGGCAACACAGTGACATTTCAACAACTTGCTTCTTTTCAAACAGTCAACCAAATCAAAATCCAACTATAAACAAGAAGGATTTCTGCAGGGATTGACTCAGTAGAAGGAGACAAGTAAAAGGTAGGTCATTTTGCAGCTTGATTTGCCTTCATTTAAAAAAAAGGGTATAGTGGCCATAAGAGGGAGTGCAGCAGAGGACCACTAGACTGATACTGGGATGGCAGAACTGTGTGATATCAGAAAAGATTAGTTTTACTGGGCCTGTATTCATTACAGAGAGAAAGTGAGGACTGCAGCTACTAGAGATCAGAGTCAAAAAGTGTGGTGCTAGAAAAACACAGCCAGTCAGGCAGCATCCGAGGAGCAGGGGAATGAGAGTTTTGAGTATCAGTTCTTCATCAGGAATGTCTGATGAAGAGCAAATGCTTGAAACGTCAACTCTTTTGCTGTGTTGACTGTATTCATTACAGTTGAGAAGAATGTGATAGGGTCTGATTGAAAGATGTAAACTTCTAACAGGGCTGGACAGACGAGATGCAGAGATAATGTTTGCTGCTGGTTGAGAGTCTCAGAATAAGCTAGGCCATTGAGGACTGGGAAGGGGAAGCATTTTTTCACTCAAGATGGTCAACCTGTAGAATTCTCTACCACAGAAGGTTATGGAGCCACGTTGCTATGGCAGGAAAAGGCTTGATAAATATTTAGATACTGAAAGCAACCGAGAGTATGGAGAGAATGCAGGACTGCAGGATTGAAATAGAGGATGTACCATCATCATACTGAGTGATGGAACAAGCTTGAATGGCCAAATGGCCTACCACCACTATTCGTACCTTTGTAAACCATCCTTCCACCTCAGTCATAGAAATGTACAGCTTGGAAACAGACCCTTCCGTCCAACTCATCCATTCCGACCAGATATCCTAACCTAATCTAGTTCCATTTGCCAGCACTTGGCTCATATCCCTCCAAACCCTTCTTTTTCATATACCCATCCAGATGCCTTTTAAATGCTGTAATTGTACCAGCCTCCACCACTTCCTCTGGCAGTTCATTCCATACACGTACCACCCTCTGTGTAAAAATGTTGCCCCTTAGGCCCCTTCAAAATGTTTCCCTCTCACCTTCAACCTATGCCCTGTAGTCCTGGACTCGCCCACTGCAGGGAAAATACCTTACCTATTTATCCTATCCATGTTATTTAGCTTCAACTCATACTTTACAATTTATTATTGTTATGCCTCCAGGACTTTACCGGAAACCATTACTCAACAGATACTTTGGTTATGGAAGACCATCATCAAATAGCCAAACATAATTCTGGCCAGGGTAGGGCACCCTTGGACAATGAGCAGGGGCAGAACTTTGTCCCATTTTAATTTCTTTGCCTTCTGAACTCCAACCATTTACAGCAGTCAACCTTAGATCATACCACTTGCTTTTGTCTACTACATTAGGTCACACGCTTCTGTACGTGGCTAAGTTCCTGTTCTACATTCACGTTTTCTACGCTTTGACAAAAAACCAAGAAAGAGGAGGTGGTCACTTCTGAAAAATCTAACTCACAGAAAAGTCATAGACCATTAACAAGAGTAACTGAAACGTTAGTGATACTTCAAGAGACTTCCCTACATTGAGGTTTCGAACTCAGAAAAGCAGTCGGGTTGCGATAGAGGATGCAGTTGTTACAATGTTACCAAGATAACACCATCCTTCCCTGCTTCTTCATGATCAGAGCAGATCAGAACAATGGGGAATGATTGCAAAACCTGGAAATAACAGGATATCCTGCTATAAGCATTAACATTTCTGAAAAGGAATGAGAAATTGACAATAATAGCATTGCTTTCAGATAGGGGCGTACACAGGTCTGAGGACAGACGAGTGTATGTTTCCATCAGCGATTTGAAATATTGTTATAGATTCAGACTGTCAATGCAGAGAAATATGGCTAGAAGCTAACAATATCCAGGAAACTTCCTTTTACAAGAACAAACAGGAATAATTGTCTAGGTAGAAGCATTAGTGGTTGTTACTGGACTAATAACCAGGAACCTGGATTAAAAAGAAAATAATGGAGTTAAAAATCCCACTGTGTGTTTAACAAATTTGAATTGTAACAACCCTTGATGCAGAAACAATACAATAAGGAAAATTCATTTTTTTAACCTCTGTGAAATCTAAGTTTAAGGATATTTTAGAAAGAACATAGGAATTTACATTGAGAGATCAATTGTAATTAGATATTAAGAAATATTGGTGCACATGACCTAGCAACCCATGACTTGGAAGTATGGCCAATAGGAAATTTAGAGGAAAGTTGTATGGTTAGATACAAAGGGGAACAAGAGGCACCAAGCACATTGGAGGCAGAGGGCAATTAGACCCAGAAAAAAAAAGGAAGTGTTGCAGTGGTTAGCACTGCTGCCTCACAGCGCCAGAGACCTGTGTTCAATTCCCGCCTCAGGCGACTGACTGTGTGGAGTTTGCACATTCTCCCCGTGTCTGCGTGGGTTTCCTCCGGGTGCTCCGGTTTCCTCCCACAGTCCAAAGATGTGCAGGTCAGGTGAATTGGCCATGCTAAATTGTCCGTAGTGTTAGGTAAGGGGTAAATGTAGGGGTATGGGTGGGTTGCGCTTCGGCGGGGCGGTGTGGACTTGTTGGGCCTGTTTCCACACTGTAAGTAATCTAATCTAATCTAATCTAAAAAACAGGACACAGTTACTAAATTGCAGCAAGGTGTTGGGAGCACGCAGAACTCTCAACTTCCTGTTTGGTAAGGATAAAAGAATTCCATAAGCTTTTGGAGATGAGATGCGTGGCCAAGCTGAATGGAATGCTAAAAACCACACAAATACCATAGGCAAGGAAGAGAGCCAAGAGTATAGAACAAACGGCCAGACTGTGACTGTTAGAAATTGGAGTTCCTATTAGGACTTGTGTCACCTGACAGCTTCTAGATGTGTGCCTTATTGGTATTCTCCAAGTCTAGAAAACCTCAGATGCAATATATCCACCAGTTGTAAGGATCCCATCTTTATATTTTTCTCAATTTTTAATTGTGGCTGGAGGGAGAAGAATTGTTTCAAAAACCAAGAGCTGCCAGAAGGAAGGATTACTGCAATTTTTAAAAATGCAGGTAACCTGCCACTCATTACAAGCGCTGCGCGCATAAGTGCAGCGGTTGAAGTGTAGTTTGAGTTGAGCTGGAGCCAACTGAGACGGTGTACAAACGGAGATTCAGCGATTGACAAGCAGTTGATTGGTCTGTAGACTGGATACGAGTTAGCAATGACAAAGGCCTTCTCTGCCTGCTGAGAGTTACGAGTGATTCTCAGGCAGCTGAACAACTTGGGGCTATGACCAAGATAGAGAAGCCTTCAGGCCTCCAGTAGCTCAGGAGCTCTCTGCTCTTCGACAATAAAAGCCACTCCAAGCACAAAAACCAATTTACTTTTCCGCTAGCAGTTACTGTAAGTTACTTAAGACACATTATGATGCCAACGACAAAGTAAAATTTACCGTTTTGTTTGAAATGTCACCCATATATTACTTAATTTATGCTGGTGTTAAAAAAAGGTGAAATCTTAATGGTAATTTTTTCCATTTGTGTACCTTTGGCTATTTAGGTTTACAGGTTCACTATGGGGATCATAGTAGACCATGATTTTTTTTAAAAAAAACTTAAAACACTGGTATATTCTAAATGTGAACTTCAAGCTGTTGGCATTTTGTGAAAATCTTCTCGGTTTACCAATATCTTGTAGAGAAATGAACTAGAAGCCCTACATCTGTCTGGCCCATGATATGCATTTTAGTCCCATTACAAACTGGCTGATTCTTAGCTGCTTTCTGAAATGACACACGAAACCGCACAGATAAATTATCACCTCTCAAGGCAACAAGGGGTGTGCAATAAATGTTCATCTTGCCTGCAGCATCCTTATCTGAAGAATGAATTAAGTAATGTACCTTTTACACAGAAGTGGACATAGGCTGTTCTTGACAAAGACAGCCTGTGAGAATTGGCAGAACTGGTTTTAAAATACCTTGCCGAGGTGAGACTGTTGTTGTTGGGAATGGCTTGAAAGAAATAATTGCACATATACAGACCTTTTCACAAATCTCAGGAAGTCGTAGTATTTCACAGCAAATTAAATGTGAGTAGTCACTGTAGAAGCTAACACGACAGCCAATTTGCACACAGCATGCTCCTACACACAAAAAAAAGGTATAAACAATAAGATAATCCACATTTAGGTGCCAGTATATCAGATAAAGTTGGACCAAGACATTGGTGATAACATCCTGACTGGTTTCAAACAGTGCCAGAGGAACTTACACTCATCTCTCCTCAAAATATTAGGTCTGCAATCTTAGACACTGCAACACTCCCATGTTCGTGCCTAGATTATTTGTTCTCGTCTCTGGAATGGGTTGTGACCTCAAAACATAATGCAGAGACGTGAGTAACATTTGCTCAAGATGCTATTAGGAATTTATCCACACAGTGAAATCGATATTGCTGATGACAATCCAATGCAAAAAAAGGATAACTATCTCTGGCTTAATCCTCACAATTACATATTCTTAATCTCAAAGACTGCATCTTTTGGATGAGATTTAAAACCTGGGTCCCCTGTACTCTCTTTCATATCGATCTAAAAAGAAACCCTGTGGCACTATGTGGATGATGATAAAGACAGTTATCTTTGGTGTGTCAGCCAATATTTATTCTTCAAAAGGAGCGGCATTTGGGAAGGCGCTGAGCACCTCGAGACTTGCCCATTGGGAGAAAACAGAAGCCAGGCAAGAACAGGTAACAGAGCGCGCTTCCAACCAATGCCCGTCCACCCCTTCCCGAGAACACCTTCTGCCCCAAGTATAACAGAGCCTACAGCAGCCCCCAACGGTCTGTACAGCCACGTACTGGCTCACCCTGAGTGTGGAAGAGAGTCATCCTCATCTGCAAATTTTTCAAACCACATCACAAATAAGATATTCTGACTAGCACCACTTTGTTGTTTGCGGGAACTGGCCGTGTGCGAACTGGCCACTGGCATTTCCTACATCATGAAACGTCCAACTGCCCCTTGCAAGATCTTAAAATGGTTCAGGTGCTGAATATCCAAACAAAAACAAAAACCAAAAGTTGAAAAATTTCTTGCAGCATCTGCAGGAAGAGAAACAGGGTCAACGCATGAACATTTCAATCAGGAGTAGGCCACTTAGACCCTCCAGTCTGCTATGTCACTCAATAAGGTCAGGCCTGATGAACGCACATTCCTACCTACCTCTGATAACACCCTTACTTAACAAGAACGTACCTACCTCTAATTTGTAAATACTCATGGACTCTGCTTTTCAGGAAGAGTGTTCCAAAGTCAAGATGACATCTTTTCTGAGGCATATTAATCAGATTTAAATGAGCTACCTCTGATTTTTAAACAGTAGTGACCTCTCGTTCCAGATTCTCCCATTCAGGAGACATTGTCTCTATGTCTACCCTGTCGAGACGCCCCAGGATCTCGCATGGTTCATCGCTTATCCTTTAAAACTGCAGGGGATAACAGTGTGTTGAAAATTTCCTTGAGAAATCAACTCCACTACTCCCAGTATTAGTCCAATAAAGTGCTTCCAAGTTTTCTAAATAAAGAGGATCAATACTGTGCAGAGTATTCCAGATGCAGACAGTTCAACTCTTTAACCTTTAAATAGAATAGTCATGGACCTGAAATGCTTGCTCTTTGCTCTCCCCACAGATGCTGGTGGACAGTATAACCAACACACTCTCTTTTAACTTTAACACCAGTTAAGTGGCAATGAAATGCTTTGAGTCATCCAGTGATCACAAGGTGAGTCTTTATTTCCTCCGCTTTTTTTCCAAAAATTATTTACAAGGATGTCGCCGCTGTTGGAGGGTTTGAATTACAGGGAGGCGCCAAATAAGCTGGGGCTGTTTTCCCTAGAGTGTCAGAGACTGAAAGGGGATCTTAGAGGTTTATAAAATCATGAGGGGTATGGATAGGATAACTAGACAAAGTCTTTTCCCTGGGATGGGGGAGTCCAAACCTAGAGGCCATAGGTTTAAGGTGAGAGGGGAAGGATTTAAAAGAGACCCAAAGGGTAACTTTTTCCACAGGTGGTGCATGTTTGGAATGAGCTGCCAGAGGAAGTGGTGGAGGCTGGTACAATTACAGCATTTAAAAGGCATCTGGATGGGTATATGAACAGGAAGAGTTTGGAGGGATATGGACCAAATGCTGGCGAATGGGACTAGATTTATTTAGGATATCTGGTCAGTGTGGACAAGTTGGACAGAAAGATCTATTTCCACATTGTACAGCTCTATGACTCTAACTACTAGCATTGCATTTTTCCAGACTACTTTTTTTTTAAAAAGTGTAATAAAATGTAAATCAATGGTTTTAGCCCACGAAGACAGATCCATTCAAACTGACAAAAGAGGTAATATTGACAGATTACTTTCACTGCTTGGTGTTACTGCTCAATTTACAGTTACATTTTGTACAATAAAACTCTATCTAGCAGCATTTATGAAAACAGCAACTTAATTAAAACAGAAATTAATTTTCATTTCACACAAGGAAAAGTAGGCTAATAATTAAAATTAAATAGGCTTCGAGTTAAGTAGATGTAATAGCAGAGCATTTAGAAATTCATCATATAAATCAAGTACAGTCAGCATCGTTTCACAAAGGGGAAATCATAGCCTACAGGTTTATTAGCATTCTTTGAAGAGGTAACAAGCAGGATATAGGAAACCAGTAATGTACTTGGATTTCCAAAAGATGCTCACTAAAGCAAACACGTTAGGTTACTTAATGAGAACCCTTCAAAGTAATTTTGGTGCAATTTCTTGGGCATGCTATTTAATTCAGGTTACACATGCTTAGAGATGTTTCTTAGACCTGACAGACCATCTATTATATAAAACAAAACTTTAATCTCTATACATCTCCCATCAACTTTGCCCATCCAAAAATCCAATATTTAGATATAAACTATGTTCTTTATTCTTTCAGGGGATGCATCATTGTTCGCATTTGTAGCTCATTGATAACTGCCCTTGAACCAAAGTGAATTGCTAAGCCATTTCAGCTACTATTACCACCAGTCATACTACTACAGGTCTGGAATGACATGTAGGCCAAACCAGGAAAAGATGACAGATTTCTTTCCCTACGACAATTTGCCAGTTTCTTAGTCTCAATCATGACTGACTTTCAATGGCAAATGTATAAATTAAGTTCAAATTCCACTCGCTATAACTCTACCACTGTCTCCCTCATGAACATCTAAGGCTATGATTAAATAGCGACACCACCACGGTACTATCACGAATGGAAACGTGGAATTCACTTTTCTCCTGTACCTCCACTTTAAAAAAGTTGAACTTATAGCAGGAAGACAATAGTGAGGGAACAATCGACAACTTTTAAGATATCTGCACACCAGCATCCAATTAGTCAACACTCGCAAAGATAAAAAGAGGATCCAACACCAGTATTTTAAACTGAAATAAAGGCACTGATGGGGAGGGCAAGAAAGCACAGCTAGATAAAATATTTTAAGAGATAGGTCAATAAAAGGTACAAAAGCAGATATTTAAGGTAATTACATAACATGCAGAATAGACACATGCCAAAACAAAAAAATATTCGAATGACCCACCCCATCTGCGGTTTACTAAATATGTTAGACAGAATCAAACTTAAAACAGCAGGCATGTAAGTGCACGAAAATGGCTAGCAAGTCAGAAGACTGGGCAAAATATAAAAACAGCAAGTGCTTAAAATATCAATAAGGAGAGAAAAATTAGAATAGAGAGAATGCTATCTACAAGTATAAAATCAGGAAGACATTTTTTTTTAAAAAAAAAGCAAAATAGAGCTAATAAAAAGTGAGCCTAGGGATTTGATAAGGGAGAAACGGAGATAGTAGATGAATTAGACAGGTATTTCGCATCAGTCTTGACTATACAGAATTCAAGTAACATCCCAGAAAAAGCTGTAAATCATGAACTGAGAGGGAGGAAGGAATAAGAAAATTATAATCACCAGTTAAATGGCACTAAGTGAATTGTTGGAGCGGTGGGCTGACAAAACCCCAGGTATCATCCTGCAGTCTTAAAGGAACTGGCTACCGTGATATTTGGTAAATTACTTTCAATTTGCCAAAATCCACTCGATTTGGAGAAAGCCCCATAAATTTGAAAATTGCTAATGTAACACCTCTAATCAAAAAGGGAGACAGACTGAAGGCAGGAAACTACAGACCAAATTTGCTTAACATCTGTAACAGGGAACACATTAGAAACTGTGAAACATTTTCTAGAAACGCTCTTTTAAAAAATTCACCGTAATCAGAGTCAACATGGTTTTGTGAAATGGAAAAATCAGATTCAATTGATTTAGTGGAGATTTTTGAAATAGTAACATGCTGTAGACAAAGGGGAGCTGCTGGATATACTGTCCTTAAAATTTCCAGAAGGCCCTGAGAGTTCCACATCACATGTCACTGCGGAAAACAAAAGCTCATTGCACATTGGTTAGCTAACGGGAACACAGGTCAAGGGGCAATTTTCTGGTTGGTAAGATGGAATGAGTGGTGTGCCAGAAGGATTGGTTCCGAGGCTTCAACTTTTTACAGTTTACGTAAATGGCTCTGATAAAAGGATCAAAGATATTGATGCTGCTGACACTGAGATAGGCAGAAAAGTTGTGAAGGGGACAGGAGGATACTCAATAGGATAAGTAAGAGGACAAAGATCTGGCAAATGGAGTGTAAGGTGGGAAGAGGTGCAACTGTCTATTTTGACAGGGAGAATAAAAAGAAATATTATTTAAATACTGAGAGACTGCAGAACTCAGATGCAGAGTAATCTGGGTGCTCTTGTTTACAAATCGCAAAAGGTGAGTATGCAAGCAATTAGGAGAGGTGGTAGAATGTTTTCATTTATTGCTATGGGGAATGGAACACAAATGGATGTAATGCTTCAGTTATACACAGCAATCAGAGTATGTGGGCAGTATCAGTCTCCCAGCAGTTCAGAAAAGTTAGAATTGATGAAGAGCTGAAGGATGAGCAGTCCTGAGGAAAGGTAGGGCAGGTTGCTTTTGTATTCAAAGAAGTGGAAACCTACATGGACCCTGAGAGATCTTGACAGGGTGCCTGTGGGATCAGGTTTCCTCTTGAGGGAGAATCCAGAACCAGAGGTCATTGTTTCAAAATAAGGAGCCTCCCATTTAGGACAAAGACAAAGCAAAACGCTCTCTCACAAAGGATGCTCTTAAAAAAAGACAGTAGAAGCAGCATTTGAATATAAGCAAAACAGAGGTAGATAGATTCTTGATTATCAAGGGGGTGAAAGTTTACTGTAAGTCAGCAGGAATGTGGAATAGGTAAAAACAATGACTGCAGATGCTGGAAACCAGATTTTGGTTTAGTGGTGCTGGAAGAGCACAGCAGTTCAGGCAGCATCAGAAGAGCAGCAAAATCAGTTACAGTGGGAGAGGGACTCCCTGAGATTCTTTTAGAGAGAGGAGGAAAACTTCTTCAAGGCAGGCAAATGTGGAATAATCAAATCACCATTACCTTGTTAAGCAGGCTCAAGGGGCCCAAAAGGCCTACTCATTTTCATATGCAACTTTACTTGAAGATTCTGTTTGTGTTGATAAACATGTCAAAGCCACATGGGTAAATATACAATGATACAAATGAAAGTTTATTTTAATTTCAGTGTTACTTCTAAACACAACATCTTGATCACTGGTTTTAAAAAAAACTAGCAATTGATATTGCATTCAGAAACTACAAATTGGATTTGGAGAGCAGGAACCAGATTTATTTGATTGTGTGAAACAGAGTTTAATATGCAGTTTAACAAAAATGTATACTGAACGCTTTTCAGGAGACCGAAAGCTGAAGGTTCACATTGTGTTCCAAAGGCTTCTGGCTGCATCTTGAAGTACTTTTCAAATCCTCACATTCCTTTCATGATATTGAGTACACCACTTTACAGATGAAACATAATCAATTTCTGCCATACAAATGTATTTGCCAGAAAATTGAAGAATTAAACATCTAGGCCAGTGTAACAGAAGAACTTAAATTTCAACCAGGATTTTGTTTGTTCTGCCAACCCAAGATCAGACTAAATAAATTACAGCAAAAACATTCCAGTCACCTTTTGGCTGACTGTGTACAAGTGGTATAATTCATTTTACAGCTGGACAAATGGCAGCTAACATCAGAACAATTTCTGGCTGACATTCTGAATGTAATGGCAATATGAGTGGTGCAGGCATGTGTCTTAACCTCACATGCTGACCAGAACCTCTGCAATTCATGAATTTGCACAGCACTGCGAATGGAGCAACAAACAGATGTCCAAGGCTTGGCAAGGGAAGAACCACCAACACCAGTCCCAGTGCCAATCATAGGATCACTCATTCCTATGTAACTACAGGGAAGATTGTGCAACAGATGATGTATTTAGCTGCAAGGTGTGATCAAAGCAAGCCAGTGAGGTATAATCTCAAAACGTCTTTCCACAGCAAGCTGGCCAGGTACATTCACGACACATCTGGTCCTCTTACGGCTTACTTATCTGGGTGCTTCTAATTAAACAGAAGGAATTGTTCTTGTCCACTTATTGTTCCTTTTTCTCTTGTGCAACACCAGTAACCAAGACCAGATTGCAGGCCATGAACTGCACACTCAAAAGGTTACTGGTAGGTCCCATGTATACACCCACCAGCTCACTGGAGGAACCATCCACCAGTGAATTTGAATAAGTGTTATGAATATCCCACACACGGACCGAATTATCCACAGATGCAGAAACTATCAAACTGCTGTCGGGACTAAATGCAAGATTAGTTATATTGTCAGTATGCCCTCTCAGTTCTTTGAATAAAGTACCTGATGCAAGGTCCCACAACTTTAGTCGCTGATCTTCACCTGCTGAGGCCAAGTACTTTCCATTAGGAGAGAAAGCTAATGCCAGCACAGGTCCCCGATGTCCTGTGAAGAGACGGACAGTATTCCCTTGCTGCGTACTCCAGAGCCGCACGGTTTTATCTATTGAGCCTGTGGCTATGTAATTAGAATTTGGATGGAACTTAACACAGTCTACATCTGCTAGGTGGCCTGCGTAAATGCGTAGAGGGTACGTTCTGTCAAGTGCCCAAAGTCTTGCTGTCCGGTCATGTGACCCAGTCACAAAGTAAAGGCTCAAGGGGCTAATATCGATGTCCCAGATGGGATAAGCATGTCCTTGATACAAACCAGTGTTCTTGAAACTGCACAAATCCCAGTATCGGACTGTTGTGTCTTCCGAACAAGACAGAAGTCCTGAATTATCAGAGAGGAACTTGGTAGCATACACAGGCCCACAGTGTCCTCGTAGGATTTTCATTTCACTGCCCACATCATCTTCCACCTGCATTTGGGAAAAAAAATTGCAAAAGCAATGAATAACATCGATATAATGACATAATTAACAGTAAATTTCAATAAAGTGTGTAAGCAAGCAGCAAAGATGTTCTCTTTAAA
Source organism: Chiloscyllium punctatum (assembly GCF_047496795.1). NCBI lineage: Eukaryota > Metazoa > Chordata > Chondrichthyes > Orectolobiformes > Hemiscylliidae > Chiloscyllium > Chiloscyllium punctatum. Next base: position 99,110,279 of record NC_092749.1, on the reverse strand, counting down.
TATGCTCCTCTAAAGAGTTTTAGACTGCTCTTGACAGCATGATGGCAAAATTAGCCTGATGCAAGGGTCACCTACACACACTTATACAGTCCTCTGTTTTTGCTCTCGTGTACACTAAATGAACATTCAGGACATGACATACACAAGTGCCTTTCCTAAGTCAGCTTCCAATGAGCAAGAAAGAAAGCAAGGAGGCAATAAAACAGTTCACCTTTTGTAAACGATCCTTGTAAATTGGACTTGGGAGCTGCGCACTTGTAGAAACAATGTTTTAATGCTATAGGAAAACAGTACAGTGCCAACCTTGCACATCAGACTGTTAAAATGCCTCCATACGTCAGGGAGGAGAAAGTGAGGACTGCAGATACTGGAGATCAGAGCTTAAAAATGTGTTGCTGGAAAAGCGCAGCCGGTCAGGCAGCAACAAAGGAGAAGGAGAATCGACGTTTTGGGCATAAGCCCTTCTTCAGGAATGAGGAGGGTGTGCCAAGCAGGCTAAGATAAAAGGTAGGGAGGAGGGACTTGGGGGAGGGGCGTTGGGAATGCAATTGGTGGAAGGAGGTTAAGGTGAGGGTGATAGGCCGGAGTTGGGGTGGGGGCGGAGAGGTCGGGAAGAAGATTGCAGGTCAAGAAGTCGGTGCTGAGTCTGAGGGCTGGGACTGAGAAAAGGTGGGGGGAGGGGAAATGAGGAAACTGGAGAAATCCAAGTTCATCCCTTGTGGTTGGAGGGTTCCTAGGCGGAAGAGGAGTCGTTCTTCCTCCAGGCGTCGTGTTGCCATGGTCTGGCGATGGAGGAGTCCAAGGACCTGCATGTCCTTGGTGGAGTGGGAGGGGGAGTTGAAGTGTTCAGCCACAGGGCGGTGGGTTGGTTGGTGTGGGTGTCCCAGAGGTGTTCTCTGAAATGTTCCACAAGTAGACGGCCTGTCTCCCCAATGTATAGGAGGCCACATCGGGTACAGCGGATGCAGTAAATGATGTGTGTGGAGGTGCAGGTGAATTTCTGATGGATATTGAAGGATCCCTTGGAGCCTTGGAGGGAAGTGAGGGGGGAGGTGTGGGCGCAGGTTTTGCATTTTTTGCGGTTGCAGGGGAAGGTGCCGGGAGTGGAGGTTGGGTTGGTGGGGGGTGTGGATCTGATGAGGGAGTCACGGAGGGAGTGGTCTTTCCGGAACGCTGATAGGGGTGGGGAGGGAAATATATCCTTGGTGGTGGGGTCCGTTTGGAGGTGGCAGAAATGACAAAGGATGATCCAATGTATCTGGAGGTTGGTGGGGTGGTAGGGGAGGACTAGTGGGGTTCTGTCCTGGTGGCGATTGGAGGGGCGGGGTTCAAGGGAAGTGGAGGAGATGCGGTGGAGAGCATCGTCAACCACGTCAGAGGGGAAATTGCAGTCTTTGAAGAAGAAGGAGGCCATCTGGGTTGTTCGGTATTGGAATTGCTCGTCCTGGGAGCAGATGCAGCGAAGGCGAAGGAATTGGAAATATGGGCTGGTGTTTTTACAGGGGGCAGGGTAGGAAGAGGTGTAATCTAGGTAGCTGTGGGAGTCGTTAGTCCGAGATAGAGAGGGAGAGGTCTAGGAAGAGGAAGGAGGAGTTTGAGACGACCTCTCCATCTCTATCTCGGACGACCGACTCAACACAGACGTATACTATAAACCGACTGACTCCCACAGCTACCTAGATTACACCTCTTCCCACCCTGCCCCCTGTAAAAACGCTCCATACGTCAGGGAGCAAATACCTGAAGATACAGATGGTGCATTCCATGGAACAGGGGGCCACGGAAAGTACCAACTACAGGGTGGGAACAGCAAGTCCCCAGCTATGGAGACCAGATTGTTTGCAGCCAAGGTAAAGGTGACATTACATTAATTTATCAATCGATTCAAATAAATCTATTCAACACTTCCACAACTAGTAAGTGCGTATTTTAAAATATAACTAAGATATTATCATTCTTCTCTCCTCTGTGCCAACCTCCACAAAATGGTAGGGGATTCAAACCTTGGAGAATTAAAAGGATGTGGAGTAACAGCTGTGGGCGAACTGTGCAAGAAGACATGGTTTATAACAGAGCACTCATGCCAGAAGGTGATGGAACATACCCAGACGTCACCACGTAAGGGCAGAGTGTATAAAATGCAACACAGTGAACACAATTTGCATTATGCCTCAATTATAAAAAGTTAACACACTTGGTAACCCATTGATGTTCGAATCATACAATTACGCATTGATTTTTCAGAGAGGTAAGCACATAATTTAGGCACACTAGCCCCAACTTATGCTGCTTTTCCCACCAAAGCCACGATCTTGAAGAGAGCTAACCACAGTGGTTTCATATTTTTACCAGTGGGTTCTACAGCTGCAAATAATGCAAGCATGGGAAATTTGCAACACAGACAAAATATTGTTCATATGCAGCATGTCAGGAAGAACCGGTGGAGAAGGGGAGGAAAGGAAATTATTCTCACACAAAAAAACAACGACCCAAGATATTTAACCCTAACGCTCAGTTTTAGTTTAGTCCTTTAGTTTATTAAATCATTTCAAAAGAAATATTAGATTTGATTTTCCATATCCTAGTGTATATGTGAACCCTGCATTCTGCATGTTTTCACACAAAATCAGCAGAGTTATCAGCTCCATACAAGTCTTGACTGCTGAGAAGCAATGAAAAGGGAATCCAGTCCATATAAAGATCTTTGTTTGGAAGTTGTTAAACTCTAGGCAACCCCAGAGAAGCCTCTTAAATCAGTAAATAACAAACTCTCTGGTCAATGAGCTATAAATCCACATCAGCACATATCCCATTATGTGGTCACTATTGATAAATAGCCACAGGGCCCACCAGGTCACGGTATGTCTTTGGCTTTGTGAAGGAATTTATAGAGTCTTGAGCAGATTTATCACTTGCCCTGGTCAACTCCATCAGAAAATGGAGGATGACTCAACAAGAAAATGAAGTCATCTTGTCCCTTCACCTCCTGTACTCATTTGGAGTCAATTCTCAAACATATGTAAATCATCAAACTCTGCTGTGACTCCAAAATAACACTGACTTGTTCCACTTAATATTCAGATTAAAGACTCCTAGCCACTCTGCTGCCTGGTACATAAACCACACTGGTGACCTCAAGTCTACAGGCCAGAGACTGGAATCCTAGCACAAAGCAGCCTGGCAGTTCACCCACTACTTAGTTTACTGTCGGCAGAGTGTAGCTGAAGAGTTACCTTTTACCAGATGCACTGAGAAAGACACCTCTCAACCCTCTACCGAAAGCTAATGGGTGGATGGGAAAAACGTCATCTCCAAGCTTCCCTCTATCATCAAATGTCAGCCAGAATTGGAAATATCTTGTCATTGGGCCAAAATCCTGAACTCTCTGCCCAGCAGTGTGGGTGCAAATACATCCATACGGATTGTAACAGTTAAAGGTGGCAGCTGACCAGCACCTTTTCAAAAATAATTTGGGATGGGCATTAAATGCCAAGGAAACTCATATTCCACGAATGAATAAAACGCATGGCATAAGATTAGGCTACATAGACTCAAACATTTACAGCACAATAGATGGCCATTTCACCCATAACATCAGTGCCAGTCAATAAATATCTAACTATAACTACCCTATTTTCTAACCTTTGGCCCATACCTCTGGAGGCTATGGTAATGGAAGTGAACTTATAAATAATGCTGAAATACGATAAGATTTTCTGACTCAAACATCCTTTATAGGTAGTGTTCCAGTCTGCGATCACCTTACAAGTAAAATAAAAATAATCTCCGCTCTCCTCTTAGTCTTCTACTGTTGGAGAAAGCTCTCGAGACTCGGACCTTACGAACTGATTAGTTTATTACACAATATATCATGAGGAATTCACCGTCCTAATTGTGGCTCGGTGTTATTCCGAAGTACATCAGAGTACTACAGGATTATAGAGAGAAAACAGCTTGGATCTGACCGTTAATTACACAGTTTGGCATGCTTACAAGTTGGTACTAAATTAGAGGTTAGTCATTAAGTTCAAAACTAAAGCACTATTATGCATTCCACAAGTGGACAGATCAAGTGGTATCACCACCTGCTCTAGTTACACAGATTGCTAACACTAAAGCAGAGATATCCCTAATTGGCTGAATGACTATGAAGAGGCAATAACTAGAGAAGGAAGGGGGACTAATTGGAAAGTCTATGTCAGCTTGACAGGTTCTACAGCCTGCGCTGATCATTCAGCAAAGGGAGGAGACACTATCTTGAGAAGGAAGATAAGGACAACCTTTCACATGACCTCATAGTAAGGAATGCAGAGTCAGCAAAGTTCTGGCTGGGGACACAAAATGGAACTCTCAGCCGAATCAGAAAAATGGCTTCCAGGCAAATAATGTTAACTTTTCCCCAACATCTACCTTATAAATCTATACCCCCTAATGTTACGTCACGGGGGAAACCCTCCTACTTAATTTAAAGCAGCAACAACTGTTCAATTTTCCCCGGTCTTATACCCCCAAAGCATCAGATTGTGTCATTTGCTTTTAATATTGTCAATATACTAAATGCAAACTTGATTGGAGGTTCGCATTCTTTGGTGTATAATTTAAACTAATTGGCCTAATTCAAGTTTGTTTTTGTCTCCAGGCAACCAGCTACGCTAGCTGCTGGACCAAAAGGTTACATTATATCTTGTTCAGAACACTTGGTGACTAGATTAGATTCCCTACAGTGTGGAAACAAGCCCTTTGGCCCAACAAGTCCACACTGACCCTCTGAAGAGTAACCCACCCAGACCCATTTCCCTCTGACTAATGCACCTAACACTATGGGCAATTTAGCCTGGCCAATCCATCTGACCTACACATCTTTGGACTGTGGGAGGAAACCCACGCATACGAGGAGGAGAATGTGTAAACTCCATGCAGACATTCTCCAGAGGTTGGAATCGAACCTGGGTCCCTGGCGCTGTGAGGCAGCAGTGCTAACCACTGAGCCACCATGCTGTTAAGTAGTTCTGCTACCTTTCAACTTTCTTAAAGATACAGTACACCCACATCTTCATAACACTACTTATTGACCCTAAAGAAAGAAAAAAGTGCATCCTATCCATGATATCAATGACCCTTGTCATCTCATAAACCTCAACTTTTGCTGCCCTAAGGAAAACAAACCCTAACCTGTCCAATCTTTCCTCATAGCTCAGACCCTCCAGCCTAGGCTGCATCCTGACAACTTTTCTGTGCACCCCTTTCCAGTGCAATCACATTGTCTCTCTAATGCGGTGGCCATAACTACACGCAGTACTCCATTCATGGCCTTGCCAACCGTAAAAGCAGCTGCTGCATAACCTCCCTGCTCTTGTGTTCTATGCCTCAGTTGGTACTCAGCAAGGAACCCAAATGATGTATTTAACCACCTTATCCACTTGGCCTGCTACATTTAGAGATCTGTGGGTGTACACACTAAGGTCTCTCTGATCTTCAGTACTTTCCAGAGTCTTACCATTCATAGTATGATCCATATATGGAATAGTCCCTGCAGATTGCAGGGTAGCTAAAGTCACTCTAATATTCAAAATGGGAGCTGAAGAGAAAACAGGGAATTATAAACCAGTAAACCGAACATCAGTATTGGGGAAAATTCTCAAATGCATTATCAAGGACTTTATAGCCAAGCATTTAGAAAGCAGTGGCAGGATCAGATAGAGTCAGCATGGATTTATGAAAGAGAAGTCACGCTTGACAAATCAATTGGAATTCTATGAAGATGTAACTCGTAGAGTTGACAAGAGGAGACAGTCGATGTGGTATATTTGGACTTTGAGAGTTTGGAAAAATCGCGCATAAGAGATTTTTATGCAAGATTAGAGCGCATGGGATGGAAAGAAAACTGGTTGGCAGAGAGGAGCCAGAGAGTAGGAATTAATGGGCCCTTTTCAAATTGGCAGGCAGTAACTAGTGGGGTACCACAGAGATCGGTACTAGGATCCCAGCTATTCACAAGATATATTAATGATTTGGATGAAGGGACAAAATGTAACATCTTAAAGTTTGCAGATGATACCCACTTGGGTGGGAGGGTGAACCATGACGAGGATGCGGAGATCCTTCAGCATGATCTGGACAGGTTGGGCTGAGTGGGCAAATCAATGGCAGATAAATGAGATCATTCACTTTGGAAGCAAAAACAAGGCAGCAAGTTACTACTGAATGGCTGTAAATTGGGAGAGGGGAGTGTGCAGCGGGACCTGGGTGTCCTTGTGCACCAGATGCTGAAGGTAAGCATGTCGGTGCAGCAGGTGATAAAGGCAGCGAATGGTGAGCAGGGATGTGTTGGTGCAGTTGTGCAGGACTTTGGTGAGACCACACCTGGAATATTGTGTGCAGTTTTGGTCTCTTTTTCGAAGGAAGTTTGCTCTTGCGCAAGGAGTACAGTAAAGATTTCCCAGACTGATTCCGGGGATGTATGAGGAGCGATTAACTAGCTTAGGATTACCTTCACTGGAGTTCAGACAAAGAAGGGGAGAATCTCCTAGAGACATGAAATTCTACCAGGACGAGACAGGATAGATGGAACATCAGGGAGGGTATTCCCGATGTTGGGTGCATCCAGAAACTGGGGTCACAGTCTGAGGATTTGGGGTAGGCCACTTAGGACAGAGATGAGGAGACATTTCTTCACCCAAAGAAAGGTGAGCCTGGGGAATTCACCACAAGAGGTAGTTGACATTGAAACATTGAATCTATTCAAGAAGTGGCTAGATATAGCACTTGGGGCAAATGGGATCAAAGTTTATGGGGAGAAAGCAGGATTATGCTATTGAGTTGGGTGATCAGCCATGATCATGATGAATGGTGGAGCAAGCTCAAAGGGCTGAAAGGCCTCAATCTGCTCCTATCTTCTATGTTTCTATGTTAATCCTTCACCTTCCCATGTACATAACCAATAATTCTCCAGGTTGAATTCCATCTGTCACTGCTCTGCCCAGCTGACAAGCCTTCTGATAACACCCTGCAGTTTATGGCTAACCTCTCCCATTTACCATCCTAAATCTTCATGTCATCCTCAAACCTCTTGATCATATTCCCTACATTCAAGTCCAAATCATTAATAAACATCATAAACACTGAACATCCCAGCACCAAGTCCTGTGCAACCCTACTAAACAGGCTTCCAGTCACAGAAACATCCCTCGATCAGTCTCTGTTTCCTGCCTCTTGGCCAATTTTGGATCAGACGTGCCACTTTGTCTCAGAGCCAGTGGGCTCTTACCTTCTTGACCTGTCGACCATGAGTGACCTTATCAAAAGCCTTGCTAAAATATATCAACCTCATCAGAATTCCTGGTTACTTCCGTAAAAGTTTCAAACAAATTCGACAAACATGACCTTCCCTAACAAGTCAATGCTACCCCTAAACAATCCATGTCTCTATGTGCAGGTATATTCTATCCTCAGAATTCTCTCTAGTAACTTCCTCATCACCCATGGACTCCATTTACATGCTCATTGGCGTGGAAAGGCTGCCAACATCAAAAACCCATCCCACCCCAGTATTACTCTCCGATAACCTCTTCAGTCAGGTAAAAGCTTCAACACGTGCACCAGCAGGTTCAGAAACAGCTTCTTCCTGCCCATTGTTAGACTGACGAATGGACTCTCTAGCGTCAAATAATGCTGATCTTGTTAATGTTGAACTTGCCCAGCGCACGCTCTGTGCAACGTAACCCTGCATGCCACTGTCTAAGCTTTCTTTCCCACCTTATGATCTACATGCCCTTGCTTACTATGATCTGCCTGTACCGTTCAGAAACAAAGCTTTTCACTTTACATACATGTGACAATAAATAAATCAAATCAACAAGGTTAAACTGAATGACCTTTTGTTACCTGGTCTGTCCCTTCCTCCCTTTTTAATAATGGGGGAATGTTAGCGGTCTTCCAGTCCTTTGACCTATAGCCAAACAGAATTTGAAAACGACTGTTCGAGCCTCTGGTATCTTCTGTCTTGCTTCCTTCAACAGCCTGAGATAAATCTCATCCAGGCCTACAGATCAATCCACTTCAAAAAGGCTACGAAATCCCCTACTACTCCCTCTCTCTCTTCGTTAATTGCTTCTAATATTTCATACAAGTATCCAATGAGGCCACCTCAAGTAGTACTTGTTTTTACATAGGAATTCTAACAGTAAAACGGACCAATGCTCACAGTCCTTTGAGTTTTCTTTGACATCTCGATAACTGCTGAGTAACTCCACTCTCTCCCACAGGTTGCAGTGTACTTTCACATCCTTAGACTATGTATTTTCACTTTGAGGGACAATATAGAACACAGAACATTACAGCGCAGTACAGGCCCTTTGACCCTCGAAAGCATTCACGTTAACTTCTCATCGCTTCCCACTCATTCACATACTATGATATTATTCCTCATTATCACGTCCATGTAACAGACACCACTAAAATTTGGATGAATTTCAGGGTTGATTTGATGTCAGGTACATAGATTGCGTCCTTGTCTCAACAACCAGCTCATCAGATCATACAACGTGTTCTTTCAGAAAAGGCAGAATACAGACCATATCGAACCAGGCCCCGCTTGCAAAACCCAAAGCAAAACATCCATCGGTTTACAGGATTCCATGCTTGAACAGTATAGGCTGAACAATTCTGAGTGAACCAATAGTGGCATTAATAAGCAATTTGAGGTAATCAGTTAAGATTTCTGAAGGACGTAGAATCATTTCCATAAAAGGGTGTTCCTCAAACAAATGGAATACGTTTAAGCCCTGTTCCTCTTTTGAATTACCGGGAAGCTTATAGTTGTTGTTTTCTGTGGGGGAACACATCAGCTATCATTCAATGTGCCAGCTAATCCACTTCCTTTCCCTAACCCGAAATATATTATTGCGATAGTTTGAAAACCTCTTTTGTCCTGATGAGTGTATGAAGAAAAGATTTAGCACCACATCTCTCTATTAGCAACATCCTTTCCCAGATATAGTCACTATTGAGCTCTCATTTCTGCAGTCCAATTTTCCCTTTACTTGTGCATTCCGAAGATAAGTATTGACATGAAGAATAGGAGAAAATATCCTCATGAAGCAGAGAATTACAGACACCCTCTCCAGTCATTACATATTTAGTTATCCCTGGGTTTATATACTGGAGGACTTCAGATCTAGTGAGTGACATATAAAGTCCTTATGGGACTAGACAGGCTAGATGAGGAAAGAATGTTCCGGACGTTGGGAAAGTCCAGAATTAGGTCTAAGAATAAGTGGCAAGCCGTTCAGGACTGAGATGAGGAAGAATTTCTTCACTCGGTTGTGAGCCTGTGAAATTCTCTACCACAGGAAGTTGTCGGGGCCAGTTCATTACAGATATATTCAAGAGGGAGCTGGACGTAGCCCTTGTAGCTAAAGGGGTCAAGGGGTATGGAGAGAAAGCAGGAGGGGGATACCGAGATTGCATGATCAGCCATGATCACATTGAATGGTGGGACAGGCTCAAAGGGCCGAATGGCCTACTCCTGCACATATTCTCTATATTTCTGAGTGTTAAAAGCGTCCCCAATAATGGGTGTTTGTGTTAACAATCATTCTAAACGAACACAGGTAGCTTTATATTCAATAACAAATCCAACAGGTGTTTAATCAATGGCTGCCCTCATTCAACTCAAAATATTCTATTTGCCTTCTGTTTAAGATATTGTGAAAATGAAATGTCCAATTAAAACAAAAGACACTTCATTGCCAGCTGCCATAAGCAAGTTCAAGTTTAAGTCATTCTTCTGATTATTGCAGTAAAAGCCTTTTCTCCTACCTTTCCTCATGGTTTTTTTTAATAAAGGGGATGGGGTCGGGAATAGGAGGCAGTGAATCCCTTGTTAGCCTGCTATCAAAGCCCATCACACAACTCCTTCAAACTTGCTCCTCACACCTCATCGCCAGCTTTCCCCAACATTACTTCCACTGACATCGCCTGGGGTATGGCAGACTGCTGATTCACTCAGGGCAGCCAATACATTTTCTCTAGCCCTGATTCCGTAGTTTCCTCCCTCACCGTGATCAGAAGCTTTATCAAATTCCCCCCAAAGTGTACTTGTGTTATTTATTGTCCCTCCTGCCCTATTCTCTGATTTAAAACTCCCCTCTCTTCATTCAGGATGGTCTCTGTTCCCCTAGGTCAGGGAAAGGCCATGCATGTGCAGAACAGAAAGCTGCTAATTCTGGTTTAGAGTTTGCAGCTCCACAATATGTTACCAAGCTTTCCCAGTCCAGCTGCTGACTTCATCACATTCCTCGACTGACTTCAGGGATAGTTCCCCCCGATCTCCTTTAATAATGACATATATATATTTAATAGTGGCATAGTTTAATATGATCCTTTATTTCCAAGAGAGATGTAACAAAGCCAAATTAACATCTCACTGAAAGATGGTAACTTCAGCAATACAGCACACCTTCTGTATGGCACTAAGTATCAGCCTAGGATTTTGTTCTCATGTCTCTGGAGCAGGGCTTGAACCATCAATCTGTTGAATTTCAAAGGGTTATCAAAAGAGTCAACAAAGCCAAACTTTGGGGTCATAATGTGGATTGCCAAACTTTATTTCCTCTGTGAGCCAGGTTTAAGGGAAACAGGGGAAGGACTCTGTTAGATAAGGGAATGCTGGGAAGAACAGATGACGGAGCTGAAGTATGTAAAAGAGGAATGTTGTAAAGAGGGTGGGTTCCACATTCTGCAAGCTGCCTTTTTCATACACTTGCCATGGGATAATTTAGCTGCCTACACTTGGAGACATCTTTTCTTAAATAATACCCAAGAAAAAAAATAGACAAAGGAAGGACCATTGGAAAGCACTGTTGGCAAAGGGAAAAAATAAGAGTCAGATTACAGAACAAGTGCAGGACAACAAGTAAAACAGGCCCATTTCTAACTATGGTATACACAAAAAGTATCCAGCATGTCCTCAATCCAATCCATCACAACTCGCAGTCCCTTTATCCAAGTCAGTGAGTTAGGAGTGATGGAGACCTTCTAGCTTGAATGCATTGTGTTAAGATCCGCACAGAGTGGATCACTGGCCAACGTACTATGTATTTTACAACTCAGAACCATGTAGAATTGACTGCAGCTGAAGTAAAATTATTACACGTGGAAGAAAAGGTTAAAAGGCCTGTCAGTGGAGACCCGGTTGTGGTATTGATTGCATCAATTAAATTGGAGCCTCAACATCAGCAATAGCAATCCCTAAATATTTTAAACCTCTTGAAATTCATGTTAAACAAAGTAGTCGGCCTTGGAAGCATGAAATGTAACCTGCATGCGAGTCCTTCGAGTGATTCACCTCATGCGTCTTACTGACTGCATGGTAAGATGGTTGCTTCTTTGTCCTATTATGAACATGAATGAGTTAAAAAGGATTGAACTCCAGGAGAACAAAAAGAAATGAAAATTGAATTTTTAGATCTGTCCAGTGACCAAACATTAAACAACAGACCTGTCCAACTTGATACTAACTGCTGGATTTAGCCAATGAGCATAGAACCCCAGGTAGCAGATACACTTTTGTACCTCATCATCCAGGATGTCACAGGCGAGGTTGATCCGAGAGACGTCCACTTGCTGTGGGCCATATTTGAGTTTCTTCGCCCTCAAGCTCCAGAGTTTGATGCAAGAGTTATCAAAGCCAGCACTGAGCAGTTTATTGTTCGGCGAAATTTCCGCAGTATTGAGCAGCTGGTCCGTGTTGTGAAAAGCATAGAAACAAATGGTTGTGAGGGAGGGAGGCCCATCTTTTACCCGTTTTATGCTGTCCTGCAACATGTCCAACGCAGCTTCATTCTGCAACATAGTAGAGGGTAGCTCAGAGGGCTCCAGGCCCACCCCTTCGGTGCGAGATAGCGTCCCGGCATTATACAGCTGATAGCCTGTCTGTGGAGAACACTGCACATCCAGCTGAACACGAGAGGCCAGAACCTTGCACAAAGCACTATTGTTGTCACTCTGGAGGTAGCGGAGGAGATAGTTGTAACTTTCTTCAGTAAGGCTAAGAACATATTTATTTTCGGTCAGGCTTCGCAGCTTGGAGTTTGAGTAAATGTCCTGGCTATTTAGAGTAGTCCGGAGCTGTTCCATGATGTCTTTCTGATCCGTACTTTGTAGGAACATCCCATGAAAGCGACTGTAGAAACTATCAGCTGCACTCTTCAGACCACTGTGAACCATATCAAGGTGGAGGTAGACAAATAAAGGATAGAGCAATTGTTTCACTTCTTGGCTGTACTTTGAGTCGGTATCTAGAACCAGAAACAAGACACGGATGTGAGTAATGACACTTTCAGCACTTGTTAGAACACACCTTTCCCAATATTCAGAAGGTAGTAATTTGATTGATTTATTTATTATCACGTGTACTGAAGTACAGTGAGAAGCTTTGGTTACGAGCAGTACAAACAGATCATAGTAAGCCAGGATGTACAGATCAAAAGACTTGGACAAGATATTCACAAGATATATTAATGATTTGGATGAAGGAACAAAATGGAACATCAAGGTTTGCAGATGATACCCAGTTGGGTGGGAGGGTGAACCATGACGAGGATGCGGAGATCCTTCAGCATGATCTGGACAGGTTGGGCTGAGTGGGCAAATCAATGGCAGATAAATGAGATCATTCACTTTGGAAGCAAAAACAAGGCAGCAAGTTACTACTGAATGGCTGTAAATTGGGAGAGGGGAGTGTGCAGCGGGACCTGGGTGTCCTTGTGCACCAGATGCTGAAGGTAAGCATGTCGGTGCAGCAGGTGATAAAGGCAGCGAATGGTGAGCAGGGATGTGTTGGTGCAGTTGTGCAGGACTTTGGTGAGACCACACCTGGAATATTGTGTGCAGTTTTGGTCTCTTTTTCGAAGGAAGTTTGCTCTTGCGCAAGGAGTACAGCAAAGATTTCCCAGACGTATGAGGAGAGATTAACTAGCTTAGGATTGCTTTCACTGGAGTTCAGACAAAGAAGGGGAGAATCTCATAGAGACATGAAATTCTAACAGGATGAGACAGGATAGATGGAACATCAGGGAGGATGTTCCCGATGTTGGGTGCATCCAGAACCTGGGGTCACAGTCTGAGGATTTGGGGTAGGCCACTTAGGACAGAGATGAGGAGACATTTCTTCACCCAAAGAGTGGTGAGCCTGTGCTCCTATCTTCTATGTTTCTATGTTAATCCTTCACCTTCCCATGTACATAACCAATAATTTTCCAGGTTGAATTCCATCTGTCACTGCTCTGCCCAGCTGACAAGCCTTCTGATAACACCCTGCAGTTTATGGCTAACCTCTCCCATTTACCATCCTAAATCTTCATGTCATCCTCAAACCTCTTGATCATATTCCCTACATTCAAGTCCAAATCATTAATGAACATCATAAACACTAAACATCCCAGCACCAAGTCCTGTGGAACCCTACGAAACAGGCTCCCAGTCACAGAAACATCCCTCGATCAGTCTCTGTTTCCTGCCTCTTGGCCAATTTTGGATCCGACGTGCCACTTTGTCTCAGATCCAGTGGGCTCTTACCTTCTTGATCTGTCGACCATGAGTGACCTTATCAAAAGCCTTGCTAAAATATATCAACCTCATCAGAATTCCTGGTTACGTCCGTAAAAGTTTCAAACAAATTCGACAAACATGACCTTCCCTAACAAGTCAATGCTACCCCTAAACAATCCATGTCTCTATGTGCAGGTATATTCTATCCTCAGAATTCTCTCTAGTAACTTCCTCATCACCCATGGACTCCATTTACATGCTCATTGGCGTGGAAAGGCTGCCAACATCAAAAACCCATCCCACCCCAGTATTACTCTCCGACAACCTCTTCAGTCAGGTAAAAGCTTCAACACGTGCACCAGCAGGTTCAGAAACAGCTTCTTCCTGCCCATTATTAGACTGACGAATGGACCCTCTAGCGTCAAATAATGCTGATCTTGTTAATGTTGAACTTGCCCAGCGCACGCTCTGTGCAACGTAACCCTGCATGCCACTGTCTAAGCTTTCTTTCCCACCTTATGATCTACATGCCCTTGCTTACTATGATCTGCCTGTACCGTTCAGAAACAAAGCTTTTCACTTTACATACATGTGACAATAAATAAGTCAAATCAACAAGGTTAAACTGAATGACCTTTTGTTTCCTGGTCTGTCCCTTCCTCCCTTTTTAATAATGGGGGAATGTTAGCAGTCTTCCAGTCCTTTGACCTATAGCCAAAAAGAATTTGAAAACGACTGTTTGAGCCTCTGGTATCTCCTGTCTTGCTTCCTTCAACAGCCTGGGATAAATCTCGTCCAGGCCTACAGATCAATCCACTTCAAAAAGGCTACAAAATCCCCTACTACTCCCTCTCTCTCTTCGTTAATTGCTTCTAATATTTCATACAAGTATCCAATGAGGCCACCTCAAGTAGTACTTGTTTTTACATCGGACAGAGGGATACATGTTACATTGCTTATTGAGGCTAGAGTGCCCAATCATCAGTCTAATAATAGCTGGAAAGAAGCTGTTCCTGAGCCTGCTGGTGCGTGCATTCAGGCTTATGTATCTTCTGCCTGACGGAAGAGGTCGGCGGAGGGAAGCAAAGACAATGGCTAAGGAAAGGAAAGAGATTTTGTCCAAGTCATTGAGAAAGGGTAGGTAACTGGGTAATAGCTGGCTTAGAAATTAATAACAAAATAAAAGCGTTGCTAGAAAAGTTGGCTGTACTTACAATTTAAATTGGCTAAAATGCTGAAGGAAGTAAAGGTGGAAATTGTAAAGAAATTAGCCATAATCCACCACTCCTTTCTAGATACAGGGGTGGTGTCAGAGACCTAAACAGTGGCAAATGTCATACCTATTTTCAAAAAAGATACACGTATTCTGACGATGCTGTAATTTTTAAGAGGTCATTTTGTCCAGTTTCTTTTTGGAGAGAGGTTGTAAGGCAGAGGCGCTGAGCAGTCTGGGGTCGTGGAAACACCTTGGGAGGTTTTGGGATTTTGTTGGACAGCCTGAATTGGTGTGGCCAGTTCTCACAGACAAGGATTTCTGGATTTTGGTTTTTCCAATAGCATCAGAAGCTTCGGGGTCTCAACAGAGTTGGCAGCTTCAGTAAATACTACTCTCTCTGAATTTTCTCTTAATGTTTTGCCCCGCTGGATTGGAGAAATGTGAGAGAGAAAGTCGGTGTCTGAATTTTCCTTTTTTTTGTCAAGGTGTGCATTAAAGGGATATTACTATATTGGAACAGTTAATTAGTAATAGTTACTGTATTTATTATTCTGTTAAGTTTCCAATCTGTTGAGCTATTTTAAATTGCTCTTTCTTTGGTTGTATTTGAACTACAGGATTTAATTAAATCGTCTAGTAGTCTGAGCAGTCACATTACATCTGGAACAGACCCTTCCCATTTGCCTTTAAAATAAGAAAAAGTTAGGGTCTTGGCTACCTCCTAAGAATATTCTGAGGAGGTCTGGTCCGGTCCAGTCCATAACAGCCCAAACCCAGCAAATACTAGTCATTTTAACCTCTGTATTGGGAAAGGTTCTAGAAATAATAACCCTAGATAAATTCAGTCATCACTTGAACAAGAGTGCATTAAAGAAAGCAAGCATAGATTTGTTCTAGGAAAAACATACTTACCTAACTTGATTGGGTTTCATAATAGTGAGACTTGAACAGGTAAATAATAGCGTGCCCCAGGGTTGGCATTTGCACCACTGCTTTACCTAAAAGACCTCGACAGGGGTACGCAGGGTGCAGTTTTAGAGTTAACAGAGGGCACAACTTTTGAAAGCACTGTTAAGGGTGAGGAAGAGAACAATAAACTTCAATTGGACATACAGGTTGGTGGAACAGGTAGATGGTTAACCAATGCAATTGGATGCAGAGAAGTACAAGATGAGACATTTTGATGGACAGAATGAGAAGAGATAATGGGAAATAAAAGGTATAATTCTAAAAGGATCAGAGAAAGAGAGAGCGACCGGGGTGGGGGGGGCGGGCGACCATCGAAAGTGACAGGACAGGTTGAAAAAATATCATAGATTGCTGACTTTTTAAAAGACTGGCACAATGAACAAATGCAACAAAGCTGAACTTCTTTAAAACCTGATTTGGTCTCATGTGAGCACTGTGCCCAATTCTCGGGACTATGTCTTATGAAGCATGTGAAGGTTTAAGAAAGAGTTTAGAAAGATTTACAACAATGGCTCCAAGGCTGAGGAATTTCAGTTGCATGGACAGGGAGGAGAAACTAGGGATATTGCCCTCAGCAAAGAGAATGATGAGAGGAGATTATACGTGGAGGTGATCAAAACCAAGTGGGGTCGAGATAGAGTAGACAACGTGCAACTATTTCCACTGATGGAAGGGTCAAGGACCAGAGGACATAGATTTAAAGTAAATAGCAAAAGAATCAAAGGCAATATGATTTTTAAGCAGCAAGTGTTTAAATCTGGAATGCACTGCTGAGAGTACAGTGGAGACATATTTGGTAGAGACTTTCAGAAAGGAATAGGATAAGTATCTAAAGCCAAAAACTTTGCAGGGCTAATGGGGAAAAAACCAAAATTAGGTGGGACTTGCAAAAGTGCTTTTGCAGACAGCTGGCAAGGACATGGCTGGATGAATGATTTTCTCTTGTGCAGACACCATTTTATGAAGATGTGGGTGCACTGTACCTTTAAGAGAGTTAAAAAGGTAGTGGAACTACCTGATACAGCATAAATAAGCTAACAGTGTAAAATTTGGTTAAAATTTGAATAAGCTAACAGTGTAAAATTTGGTTGAAAGCTAGATTAGCTGGGTTGCCTGGAGACAACGGAAACAAATTCAAATTCAGCTAATCAGTTTAAGTTATATCCCAAAAATACCAAACTCCAATCAAGTTTGAATTTAGTATACTGACAATCTTAAAAGCCAATGGCACAATCCAATGCTTTGGGGGGGTAGAAGACTGGGAAAACCTGAACAGTTCGAGGAGAACTGCCAAGCCAATGACATCTGCAGACTGCCTGGAGAATAGCTCTCTTACAAGGCACCGTTATCATTTAGTGACCTGTGAAACAGAAATCCCGAAGAAGAAAAAAGAAGATTCAATATCTGACTAGTTTTTGAAAAGTTGAATTTTGGTAAATCTTAATCGGGGGCTTTATTAGACTAGTAACATAGAAAGGAAAGTAAAAGATAGGTTAGAGGAAGAAGGAGTTGTAAATAGTTGTTAGCTAATTATTCTCTTATGTTTAAGAAATAAAAGTTGTTACTTTTATTTTTACTAGTTCTTGGCCTCTCAAATTTTCACAGATTACTGCACAGAATTTTTTTTTTGTGTTGCTGGTTTAAATTCAGCAGGAGGATTTACCCAGTTTTGTAATATGCTTTACTTCTGATCAAAATAATGGCAAGATTCTCCCCCCCCCCCCCCCCCCCACCGGCAAGATTCATTTCTGGTGAACCTATACTGAATTGCAGAGGTTTCCTGGATGGATGAAAGGCAAAGCCTGGCTCCATTATACCAAGTATCAGAAACAACACCAAAACTCATTTCATTCTTACAGGCAGCCACTTTTCTTTTCAAACGCTACTTTTCACATTACTTGCAGAGCTGCACATGCGAGGGACTTAATCTGGAACAAGCGCGGTGTGATTGCACCCAGCTTAGGAGAAACACGGGTTGGCAGCCTCCTGTTATCTCTAAAATGTTGGAAAATACCAAACGGTCATATTCAGGCTAACGGTGATTAGTAAGTTCATTAAACTGGCATATGGTAACTTAGAACTCAATAAGCAGTAACAACAGAAGCCCCTATATCTTGGATACTCTCTTGAGCAACTTTTACCTGAGAGAATTGGAGTGATTGAACCAATACCATTTTCTGCATTTAATGAAGTTAGTCAAAATGAACTGTTTCCTGGAACTCAAATCAACAATTAAAGCTTAAAGTGTTCACAGCTCTGGAGGATAGACTAATTTACTCTCCATATGCCAAGGAGTATACAATTATTCTTTGCAAGTGAAAAGATTATTCAAATCTTGTGAAAGTCTCACTGTATTTAATGCTACTTTTCCCAGCTGTGTTAGAACATTTATCTTCATCGCTATGCTTTCCCATTTCCATCCAATCGCAGCCACACCACTGTGAATAGTGAGACCAATTACAGGTAAAACTAGACTCATTGTGCACATGCATCTGACAGTGGGTTTGTTCAGCGAGTTCAGAGCAGCTGAAAGTATTTCTTATTCCCAAGGCACCTGTGAGAACAACTTTAAAATTTCAATAGAAAAAAGTGATTTTCTCTTTCTAGATGACACCTCTCAAAAAGGAAAGCATGATTTAAAAGGAACAAAAGTGAGTACACTTAAAACAAAGTTTTGTTCAACTTAGATCTTAAATTAGCTAATAGAAGACATATCTTCTGAGCTTCTCACACTGCAGTCTTAGTGAACTTCCTACGCATACAGTACCTGCATCATAGTTACTTAAAGCAGTTCGTAAACATTCATTTCTGATTCATTCGGTCATTGGCAAGGCCAGCATTTATCACCAATCCAAATTACCCTTTAAAAAGGTGATGGCAAGCCATCTGCCGGAGTACAACCAAGTGGCTGCTAGACCTTTTAAGAGCAAACCACAAAAGTTGGCCACATTGCTGTGCATCCAGAGTAATGTGCAGGTTAGACTGATTGGGGGCAGGAGATATGCTTCCTGGAAAGGACATTAGAGGACCAGATGAGCTTTTACAACAACCAAATTGCCATTACTGCTTTTAACAGATTCATTCAATTAAATGAATTTCTTGATTGTGATGGAAGTCAAACTTAATTCTCTGAATCATTAATCAAGGCCTCTGGATTATTAGTTCTATGTTCCAACCATGCTATACCACGTCTCCCAAGCCTGTGGTTATGTTCTGAATTTAGGTGGAGGCTTAAATTTGTGTAACTGCACTGTTAAGTCAGGTGTCATGGAAAATCTTTCTTCGGATGCTGGCATGGCTAAAGTGGTTTTTAACTAATTCTGATACCAGACAAATTCCGACCACTGCGCTTTTTAAAAAAGGAAAAATTTATATTGTGACAAGTACATTGTAGTTTTGTAATGTGAGCTATCAATTTCAGAAACATTATTATGCAAAGATCAAGATGCACAAACTCAATTCATGAACCACTTTATACAAACTAAACATTTTTAATCACTAAATGTATTCTGCTTCTGTCTGAACTTACCAAAAAGGAAGATTTTCAGCCGTGCAAACTGTATTTCATACTGATTAGGATCAGCTTGACAGGGAGCTGCAGACACCACATTGGGAGAACCAGACTCTGTCTGAACTGTTTTTGAAAATATAAAATGAATGCAATCAGCAAAGACCTGGCATGTGTAATTAAACTGCATCTAGCCATGAAATTTCCATTTGAAAATAACTGTGCTGACAAGCTGAGATCACTTATACAGGAGACAAGGGCAATTCAACTGGTATGCAGATGAAACTATAATTAAATAGTTTGACTAAGGAGTGACAAAGGCAATTTCAAGGCACGACGCACAATTCTTTCAAAGCTTTATCAATTCCAGCCATCAACTGGGATTTCATTACAGCAAATTATATGCTATCATAAACACACATACCTCTCCTTAAAAACATATATCCCCTTCATTCAGCAGATTTTCAACAGACTGTAGTGTGAAATGATAGCTGGGTTGAGAACAACCCTGCAAAAATGGAAGTTTCAACTGGTACATGCCAGCAACTGCCTTAAAAAAAACACACAGGTAGCTCAGACAACATTTGGGCCATTGTATTATGAATTCTTGCAAAACCTGTCATTGGCCTTGAAGGTGGTTCTAGATATGGACAGTTGCAAATAAACTTTTCAATAACTGCATTTTTACAAAAGCTGTACACCATGTCGATGCTATGGCTTTAGAGGTGTATTTTGTCCTTTTCATTTCGGAAGAGTGGTTTTCAGCCATAGGCGCCGAGTGGTCTACGCGTAGCCAATAAAGTAAATAGCTTGAGGGACCTTGGGATTTTTTTTTTTAAAATACGTTTGAACAATAGAAGCAGGATGAATGGGTGGAGTCAGGCTCCTACAGAATCCGGGTTTTAGTTTAGCTTTCAGCAGTTGTTGAGGGGAAGTTGGCAGTGGAAGCTGTCTGTCCATCTCTCTCTCTCTATCTACACCAGAACTCTTAGCTCCAGATTTTAGCTGAAATATTCTCTGTTGCCAGAATCGCATGCAAGACAATCTGTTCTACTGAATCTGCGTTTGCCAAGAGTGCGTTTATAATATCTCACTATATTGGGATAGTTGCTGTTTATTAGTTAAATAATCTATTGCTCTGTTAAGTTTGCTAATAGACATAAGGTTATACCAATTCTTCTTTCCTCTGTTTGCATTTTTAACTGTGGGGAAAGAATAAAGGGAGCTTTGCTTAAAGCTGAATAGTGTGACCAATCAAATTACATCTGGAGCACAGCACCTTACACCTGCCTTGAAATAAGATGAAAGTTAATGTCTAGGCTATCTTAGAGTCAGATGTACAGCATGGAAACAGACCCTTCAGTCCAACCCGTCCATGCCAACCAGATATCTCAACCCAATCTAGTCCCATCTGCCAGCACCCGCCCATATCCCTCCAAACGCTTCCTATTCATATACCCATCCAAATGCCTCTTAAATCTTGGAATTGTACCAGCCTCCACCACATCCTCTGTCAGCTCATTCCATACACGTACCACCCTCTGCGTGAAAATGTTGCCCATTAGGTCTCTTTAATATCTTTCCCCTCTCACCCTAAACCTATACCCTCTAGTTCTGGACTCCCCAACCCCAGGGAAAAGACTTTACCTATTTATCCGATCCATGCCCCTCATAATTTTGTAAACCTCTATATGGTCACCCCTCAGCCTCCGATGCTCCAGGGAAAACAGCCCCAGCCTGTTCAGCCTCTCCCTGTAGTCCAACTCTGGCAACATCCTTGTAAATCTTTTCTGAACCCTTTCAAGTTTCACAACATCTTTCCGATAGGAAGGAGACCAGAATTGCACGCAATATTCCAACAGTGGTCTAATCAATGTCCTGTACAGCCGCAACATGACCTCCCAACTCCTGTACTCAATGCTCTGACCAGGAAAGGAAAGCATACCAAACGCCTTCTTCAATATCCTATCAACCTGCAACTCCACTTTCAAGGAGCTATGAACGTGCACTCCAAGGTCTCTTTGTTCAGCAACACTCCCTAGGACCTTACCATTAAGTGTATAAGTCCTGCTAAGATTTGCTTTCCCAAAATGCAGCACCTCACATTTATCTGAAATAAACTCCATCTGCCACTTCTCAGCCCACTGGCCCATGTGGTCCAGATCCTGTTGTAATCTGAGGAAACCCTCTTCGCTGTCCACTACACCTCCAATTTTGGTGTCATCTGCAAACTTACTAACTGTACCTCTTATGCTCACATCCAAATCATTTTTGTAAATGACAAAAAGTAGAGGGCCCAGCACCGATTCTTGTGGCACTCCACTGGTCACAGGCCTCCAGTCTGAAAAACAACCCTCCACCACCACCCTCTGTCTTCTATCTTTGAGCCAGTTCTGTATCCAAATGGCTAGTTCTCCCTGTATTCCATGAGATCTAACCTTGCTAATCAGTCTCCCATGGGGAACCTTGTCGAACGCCTTACTCAAGTCCATATAGATCACATCTACTGCTCTGCCCTCATTAATCTTCTTTGTTACTTCTTCAAAAAACTCAAAAAAGTTTGTGAGACATGATTTCCCACACACAAAGCCACGTTGATGATCCCAAATCAGTCCTTGCCTTTCCAAATACATGTACATCCTGTCCCTCAGGATTCCCTCCAACAACTTGCCCACCACCGAGGTCAGGCTCACCAGTCTGTAGTTCCCTGGCTTGTCTTTACCGGCCTTCTTAAACAGTGGCACCACATTTGCCAACCTCCAGTCACCCGGCACCTCACCTGTGACTATTGATGATACAAATATCTCAACAACAGGCCCAGCAATCACTTCTCTAGCTGCCCACAGTTCTCGGGTACACCTGATCACGTCCTGGGGATTTATCTAATTTTAATCGTTTCAAGACATCCAGCACTTCCTCCTCTGCAATCTGGACGTTTTGCAAGATGTCACCAACTATCTCCCTACAGTCTATATCTTCCATATCCTTTTCCACAGTAAATACTGATGCAAAATATTCATTTAGTATCTCCCCCATTTTCTGTGGCTCCACACAAAGGCCTCCTTGCTGATCTTTGAGGGGCCCTATTCTCTCCCTAGTTACCCTTTTGTCCTCAATATATTTGTAAAAACTCTTTGGATTCTCCTTAATTCTATTTGCCAAAGCTATCTCATGTTCCCGTTTTGCCCTCCCGATTCGCCTCTTAAGTATACTCCTACTTTCTTTATACTCTAAGGATTCACTCGATCTATCCTGTCTGTACCTGACATATGCTTCCTTCTTTTTCTAAGCCAAACCCTCAATTTCTTTAGTCATCCAGCATTCCCTATACCTACCAGCCTTCCCTTTCACCCTGACAGGAATATACTTTCTCTGGATTCTGGTTCTCTCATTTCTGAAGGCTTCCCATTTTCCAGCTGTCCCTTTACCTGCGAACATCTGCCTCCAATCAGTTTTCGAAAGTTCTTGCCTAATACCATCAAAATTGGCCTTTCTCCAATTTAGAACTTCAACTTTTAGATCTGGCCTATCCTTTTCCATCACGATTTTAAAATGAATAGAATTATGGTCGCTGGCCCCAAAGTGCTCCCCCACTGACACCTCAGTCACCTGCCCTGCCTTATTTCCCAAGAGTAGGTCAAGTTTTGCACCTTCTCTAGTAGGTACATCCACATACTGAATCAGAAAATTGTCTTGTACACACTTAACAAATTCCTCTCCATCTAAACCTTGAACACAATGGCAGTCCCAGTCTATGTTTGGAAAGTTAAAATCCCCTACCATAACTACCCTATTATTCTTACAGATAGCTGAGATCTCCTTACAAGTTTGTTTTTCAATTTCCCTCTGACTATTGAGGGGTCTATAATACAATCCAATTAAGGTGATCATCCCTTTCTTATTTCTCAGTTCCACCCAAATAACTTCCCTGGATGTATTTCCGGGAATATCTTCCCTCAGCACAGCTGTAATGCTATCCCTTATCAAAAATGCCACTCCAGCTCCTCTCTTGCCTCCCTTTCTATCCTTCCTGTAGCATTTGTATCCTGGAACATTCAGCTGCCAGTCCTGCCCATCCCTGAGCCATGTTTCTGCAATTGCTACGATATCCCAGTCCCATGTTCCTAACCATGCCCTGAGTTCATCTGCCTTCCCTGTTAGGCCCCTTGCATTGAAATAAATGCAGTTTAATTTATTAGTCCTACCTTGTCCCTGCCTGCCCTGACTGTTTGACTCACTTCTGTTCTCAGCTATACCCGCCTCAGATCAATCTCTTTCCTCACTATCTCCCTAGGTCCCACCCCCCAACCTTACTAGTTTAAATCCTCCCAAGCAGTTCTAGCAAATTTCCCTGCCAGTATATTAGTCCCCTTCCAATTTAGGTGCAATCCGTCCTTCTTGTACAGGTCACTTCTACCCCAAAAGAGATTCCAATGATCCAAAAATATGAATCCTTCTCCCATACACCAGCTCCTCAGCCATGCATTCATCTGCTCTATCCTCCTATTCCTTCCCTCACTAGCTCGCAGCATTGGGAGTAATCCAGATATTACTACCCTTGAGGACCTCCTTTTTAAATTTCCGTCTAACTCTCTGTAATCTCCCTTCAGAGTCTCAACCTTTTCCCTTCCAATGTAATTGGTTCCAATGTGGACAATGACTGGCCCCTGCTGGCCCCTCTCCCTTGTGGCAACATTCTGCACCCTCTCCGAGACATCCTTGACCCTGGCACCAGGGAAACAACACACCATTCTGCTTTTCTCTGCTGGCCACAGAAACATCTGTCTGCACCTCTGACTACAGAATCCCCTAACACAATTGATCTCTTGGAAGCCGACATACTCCTCGTTGCATTAGAGCCAGTGTCAATACCAGAAACTTGGCTGTCTGTGCTACGTTCCCCTGAGAATCCATCACCCCCTAAATTTTCCAAAACAGCATACCTGTTTGAAATGGGTATATCCACAAAAGACTCCTGCTCTAGCTGCCTACCTCTCTTACCCTTCCTGGAGTTAACCCATCTATGTGACTGTATCTGAGACTTTTCCCTCCTTTCTATAACTGCCATCCATCACATACTGTTGCTGTTGCAAATTCCTCATCGTTCTGTCTGTCTCTCCAAATGATCCACTCGATCTGACAAGATTCGCATCCAACAGCATTTCTGGCAGATATAATCCGCAGTAACCCTTAACCTCTCTTTAAACTCCCACATCTGACAAGAAGTACATATCACTGCAAAGGCCATTTTTGCTCCTTCACAATCTACAGACCCAGAAAATAACACCGTCTTATTCCTCTACTGCCCCAGGTTAAATGAATAGCTATGGCTTATATTTTAAGTTTAATCAAGAAAGAATCCACTATACTCACTACTGCAGCCTTTCTCTTGGACAGACTTAAAACAACAATTAACTTATCTGATTCTGTGCTGTGAACTTCGCCCAAGATTAGGTGTGAATTTCACTGTTTGTTAATTTTCCCAGATGCACTCTGATGTCCAGTGATACTTGAATTCAAACAGCAAAGGCGGTAAAGAGTAACTCGGGAGAGAATAGGGCCCCTCAAAGGTCAGCAAGGCGGCCTTTGTGTGGAGCCACAGAAAATGGGGGAGATACTAAATGAGTATCCTTGATATATTTGCAGGGGGTCTGGTCTGCTACATAACAAAACACATTTTGATATGCTCAATTACCAAAATGTGCTCTGAAAGTTTCAATATGAAGATTTGGCAGAACAAAAATCATATTACTGGAACAGTTAGAGGTCCCTTGAATACACTCAAGCAATCTTTTGCAATGGTCCAACATTCTACTTACCACAGGAATATTTTACATGCCATAATGCATAATGTTTGTTCCAGTACTAAAATTGCCTGTCTTGAAATATGGGAGACAATGGAAAGTCCGTATGTATTATACACTTGTACTTGTAGGATTATGATTCAACCACATTGTGTGGAACTGGCTCACACATAGGCTATCAGATCAGCTGGGCGTGCAGGGTCCCTTCTGTGAAGAACTGTAGTAAAAAGTTGCTGTTTTACAAAATGACCAGATTTACAGAATCAACATGTCATGATCCAATTTGGACTCATGACTCTAAGCACCAAGCCATTATAACCTGTTGGGGTTTGTACAAGCAGCAATGTATACATTTAGTCAAATATATCAAAATCCTTTCTCTTAACTCTTGTTTAATACTATTCAGTAGCCATTTTTAGCTTCACTGTCTCTTTTATTGTGATTTTTATTCATGGGAAATGGGTACAGGTGGCAAAGAAATTTCTATCCCAAGAGTATGGGTAGATTTAACTCTGATATGAACGACACATGCAATCCAAATGCAGCTTCCACTTGCACATAATAATAACTAATTCAATTCAATTAAAATCTTTGTTCACAACTTATGCTTGCTTTTGAAGCCCAAAGGAATGAGGCCATTTCCCTGGTTCATAATGATAATGTACATATAATTACTATATTCAAATATTGTCTTGCATTTCATGGTATTAACTTTCTTTTAACTGCTCAAATAAAATTCGGATTGCAGACCACATTAAAGTCATATGTGACTCCTCAACTCAACTTAATTTCAAATAGAAATATGTTTTTTAAAAAAACACAATCAAATTCTGTATTATAGAGAGCTCCCACAACCATTTCTTTGGGAGTTGCAACTGTTCGATTGGAACAATTGGTGTTGATTTAGTTATCACGAGTTAATTAGTATTTTTCAAAAAGCTTCAGCCAGCTCCCATGTATTTTATTTTTAACGCTGATGCATTTGTGAACTGACTCTTACAATAGCTGGTTTTATACAGCTCGTTAGCCCCAAAAGTGAATATTAAGGACCTCGATGTGGTGCCGACCTGTGGAACAAAACTGAAGTCCATCTAACCTATACGATTCCATTATCAACCGTATGTTTCTCCAATGATCATTTAAATGCCTTAAAAATTAGCAATTCTACTAGTGTTGTAGGCGGGGCATTCCAGGCCCTACTACTCTCGGAGTAAAGAAACTACCTCTGACATCTGTCCTGTATCTATCACTCAATTTAAAGCTACGTCCTCTCGTACTAGCCATCACCATCTGAGGAAGAAGGCTCTCATTGTCCACCCTATCTAACCCTCTGATTATATTATATGTCTCAATTAAGTCACTTTGCAATCTTCTTCCAACAAAAACAGCCTCAATTCCCTCAGTCTTTCCTCATAAGACAAATGGGAAGCCTCCATACCAGGCTTCAGCTTAGTAAATCTCCTCGGAACTGCTTCCATATCCTTCCTATAATGCAGTAACCAGAACTACACACAATACTCCAAGTGCGGCCGCACCAGAGTTTTGTACAGCTGCAACACGACCTCATAGTCCCGAAACTCAATCCCTCTATGAATAAAAGCGAACACACCATATACTTTCTGAACAACCTTGTCAACCTGGATGGCAACTTTCAGGGATCCATGTACATGGACAATGAGATCTCTCAGCTCATCTACACTACCAAGAATCTTACCATTAACCCAGTACTCTGCATTCCTGTTGCTCCTTCAGAGTAAATTACCTCACACTTTTCTGCATTAAACTCCATTTGCCACCTCTCAGCCCAGCTCTGCAGCTTATCTATGTCCCTCTGTAACTTGCAACAGCCTTCAACTGTATCCACAACTGTACCAACCTTAGTATCATCTACAAATTTACTAACCCATCCTTCTACGCCCACATCCAGGTCATTTATAAAAATGACAAACAGTAGTGGCCCCAAAACAGATCCTTGCGGTACACCACTAGTAACTGAACTCCAGGACGAACATTTCCCATTAACCACCACTTTTAGCGAGCCAATTTATGATCTAAACCGCAAAATCACCCCCAATCCCATGCCTCCGTATTTTCTGCAATAGCCTATCGTGGGGAACCTTATCAGATGCCTTACTGAAATCCATATATACTACATCAACGGCTTTACATCCATCCATCTGTTTGGTCACCTTCTCAAAGAACTCAATAAGGTTTGTAAGGCACAACCTGCCTTTCACAAAATTGTGTTGACTATCCCTAATCAAATTATTCCTTTCCATGATTATAAATCTTCTCTTGTGTAATCCTTCCCAACACTTTACCCACAACCAAAGTAAGGTTCACAGATCTATAATTACCAGGGTTGTCTCTACTCCCCTTCTTAAACAAAGGGACAACATTTGCTATATTCCAGTCTTCTAGCACCATTCCTGTAGACAATGACGACATAAAGATCAAAGCCAAAGGTTCTGCAATCTCCTCACTGGCTTCCCAGAGAATCCTAGGATAAATCCCACCTGACCCGGGGACTTATCTATTTTCACACTTTGCAAAATTGCTAACACCTCCTCCTTGCAAACCTCTCTCCCGTCTAGTCTAGCAGACTGTATCTCAGTATTCTCCTCGACAATTTTGTCTTTTTCCTTTGAGAATACTGACGAAAAATGTTCACTTAGAGCTTCCCCTATTTCCTTGGACTCCACAGACAACTTCCCACTACTATCCTTGATTGGCCCTAATCTTACTCTAGTCATGCTTTTATTCCTGATACACATATAGAAAGCCTTAGGGTTTTCCTTTACCCTACCTGCCAACAACTTCTCATGTCCCCTCCTGGCTCTTCTTAGCTCTCTCTTTAGGTCTTTCCTGGCTAACCTATAACTCTCAAGCCCCCTTAACTGAGCCTTCACGTCTCATCCTAACATAAGCCTTCTTTTTCCCTTTGACAAGAGATTCAACTTCTTTCGCAAACCACAGCTCTCTCGCTCGACCATTTCCTCCCTGCCTGACAAGTACATATTTATCAAGGACTCGCAGTAGCTATTCCTTGAATAAGCTTCACATTTCAATTGTGCCCATGCCCTGCAGTTTCTTTCCCCACCCTATGCATTTTAAATCTTGCCTTATCACATCATAATTGACCATATCATTCTACTGCTAAGACACCTGCAATATTGTGGAAGTGCAAAAATTTGTCAGACAGATGTTGGTCTCCCAGAATCCAAACGAGCATCTGCACAATAGCTGTTTGTGACATGCCTAACTGGAATTTAGGTTTCTTGTCACACATCTACAAAGATGTAATAAAACCAGTTGTCATCTCTTCTCCCGCATGCTGTCAAATGATGGGGCGAATGTAAAAGAAACTGGATAACCATAAAAATAGCAACAACTTACATTTATACAGAGCTATTAATGTAGCAAAACAATCCAAGGCATTTCACAGGAAAGTCAGTAAACAAAATTCGTCACAGAGTCCAAAAGTAAAGCTATTAGGGCGGGTAGCTAAGATTTTGGTCAAAGATGTCGGTCTGTAAGAAGGAAAGAAAGTCAAAGAGGTCTTAGAGTTTAGGGACTTAGCAGCTATCACTGGAATGATTAAAACTGTGACAATCAAGAGATCAGAACTGGATGAGTACAGAGAACTCAGAGTAGTACAGCTGGAGGAGACTGCAGAGATAGGCAACAAATATATCTGAAAACATGGAGGAGAATTTTAAAATTGAAGTACTGCTTAACTCGGAGTCAGTGGATGTTATGGAGTTCAAGTTACATGGCAAATGGGACATAGCGCATGTTTAGATCTGGGCAGCACAGCATTGTGTAAGGTAAAACACATAAGCTAGCAAGGAGTGCTTTGAAAAAGTCAAGTTGAGGGATAGCAGACACATTATTAAGGATTTTGGCATATCAGTGGAGATGGGATGGAAACAGAAAAAGACTTTCTTAATAACTGAAAGACCTTAATAACTGAACTAAAATGTGGTGAGAAGCTTATCCTGGGGTCAGCAAGATTGCAAATTGACTGGATTAGTCACAGTTACCAGGGATATGGCTAGAGATGAGGGTTTGTGGGGAGTCAGAGGCCAATTTGTCTTTTCAATATTTAGTCGAGCACTAATTTCTAATCATCTAAAACTAGCTGCCAGGCAAACAGTCTGATAATTTAGAGATTAATATTATTTGAAAGTACAAAAGGACATCCAAAAGGCATTGTCTGCAATTATAAACAGAACTGGGGTTCCAGCACAGAGGCCCGTGGGATTCCACTTGTCACATCTTGCCAATTGGACAAAGAACCATCTATATATACTCTATTTTCTGTCAGCTAGCCAATCTTCTGCCCATGCTATGATTTTATCCCCTATACCATGAGTTTTTTCATTGCTCAGTAACAATTTTGTGTGGCACTTTGACAAATGACTTCTGAAAATTCAAGTACGATATGTCCACATGCTCCTTTTTGTCCACAGCACATTACCCCTGAAGAAAGAAAATTTGCCTTTCACAAAATCATGTTGACTCCTCCTAATTACCATACATCTTCCTAAGTGCTGAGCTATAACCTCCTTAATGATGAATTCTAACACCTTCCCCCCCATGACAGATGACAAGCTAATTGGCCTATAGATTACTTTGTCTGCCTCCCCTTCTTCTTGAATAGAGGAGTTATATTTGCTACTTTCTAGAATCTAGTGAATTTTGGAAAATTCTGCTTTAAAAAATTCTGAATCCTCACCTATATTACCATCATTTCAGTTTATATTCTTTCCAGAATTTTTCCAGTTTATTTACAAACTAAAATCATCTGTGATTACTGCCATGCTTTATCACAAACATCCAATATTTCTTCTTGTATCCTTGGTCCACATTGTGATTACTGTTAGGTAGCTTGTAGACCACTCCCACTAATGACCTCTTTCCCTTAATATTTCTCATCCCCATTCAAATCAGTTCTATACTCTGATTTCCTGCATCAAGGTCATTCTAAACAATTGCACCAACGACATCCTTGATGAACAGTGCCAGCCTTCCACCGTTACTTATCTTCCTATTCTGATTGTATGCCATGTACCTCTCAATATTTCAGACCCAAAACTAGTCAGTGTGCAACCATATCTCTAACATCTATCAGATCATATTTATTCACTTCAATGTACGCAAATAATCCAGTGAATGAGTTATCAGTAACATGCATTCAGTTACAGATCTTTTGGTTTGGCTCTTGTGCATCTTGGTGACATCCATCTTTAACTGTTGGCATATGCTTAGGTTTATTTTCTCTGTTCTTTTCCATCATTCTCGGACTTTCATTTCCCAAATTACTATTTGCTCTCCTGCAATGGCTGTACCCCTTCAATTGCAATGTCTACCACAAGCTTGATCCCTCACCCACATTATTCAGTTTAAATCACTCCCCACTTCCCTAGTTCTATGGTTTGCCAGAACACTGGCCCCAGTGGTTCAGGTATATATTGCCCCAGCCGTACAGGCCTCACTTGCTTCAGTACTGATGCCACTGCCTCATGCATTCCCCTCATCTTATGTGCCCTCTGACAATTAGCACATGGCTTAGGTAACAATTCAGAAATTATTGCCTTTGAGACTCAGCACTTAAATTTGGTGAATCATGCTCCTTGCTGCATCGTGTATCTATTCCCTCTGACGACATTGCCACGACATTTGTTTTCACTCTGCCTGCACAAGAATCAAAGTAAGCTGGTCCGATTGCTACTCCTCCCTACAGACCTTGCTTTAAAATGTGGCAGATGGTTCCAAGATATGACAGGTTACAGCAGTTAGGTAAAAACAATGACTGCAGATGCTGGAAAGCAAAAACTGGATTAGTGGTGCTGGAAGAGCACAGCAGTTCAGGCAGCATCCAACGAGCAGCGAAATCGACGTTTCGGGCAAAAGCCCTTCATCAGGAATAAGGGCTTTTGCCGAAACGTCGATTTCGCTGCTCGTTGGATGCTGCTGAACTGCTGTGCTCTTCCAGCACCACTAATCTAGGTTACAGCAGTTATACAGGCCCTTGGTAATTATTTAAATTTTCTACCCCAGAGAATTATGGAGGCCCAGTCACTGACAGGAATTGATTGATAGATTTTTAGACATTAAAGATATCAGGGAACTGGGAAAATCAGCTTGGTAATGGATTGCAAGAAAAAGAATTTGTGGAATGTCTACGGGATAGCTTTTTGGAACAGCTTGTGGTGGAGCCCACTAGGGAATAGGCAATACTGGATTTAGTGCTGTACAATGATGCAGACTTGATAAGGGAGCTTAAGGTGAAGGAACACTGAAGAGGCAGTGATCATAATATGGTTGAATTTACTCTGTAATTTGAGAGGAAGAAGATAGAATCAGAGGTAACGGTATTACAGCTGAATAAAGGCAATTACAGAGGCATGAGGGAGGAGCTGAGTAGGATTGACTGGGAGAGGAACCTAGCAGGAAAGACAGTAAGAACAGCAATGGCAGGAGTTTCTAGGTATAATTCAGGAGACACAGCAGAGATCCTGAGGAGAAAGAAGCATGGTACATGGACAAAGAGGAAACCATGGCTGACTAGCGAAGTCGGGGTAGCATAAAAACAAAAGAGAAAGCATATGCAGCAAAGGGCAATGGGAAACCAGAGGATTGGGAAGCTTACAAAGACCAAAGGGCAATAAAAGAAAGAAATAAGGAAGGTGAAGATTAAATGAGGGTAAGCTTGCCAGTAATATATAGAAAGACTGTAAAAGTTTCTTTCGACATGTAAAGGGCAAAAGTGGACATTGGGGTGCTGGAAAATGACGCTGGAGAGAGAGTCAGAGGGAACAAGGAAATGGTTGAGGAACTGAATAATTACTTCATGTCAGTCTTCACAGTGGAAGACACGAATAGTATCCCAAAAATTCAAGAGAGTGAAGGGGCAGAACTGAGTGTGGTGGCCATCACCAAGGAGAAGGTGCTAGAAAACTGAATGGCATGAAGGTGGATAAATCATCTGGACCAGGCGGACTACACTCCAGTGTTCTAAAGGAGGTAGCTGAAGAGACAGTGGAGGTGTTAGTGGTGATCTTTCAGGAATCGCTAGAATCAGGGAGGGTTCCAGAGGACTGAAAAATCTTGAACGTGACACCCATGTTTAAAAAGAGAGTAAAGCAAAAGATAGAAAATTACA
Source organism: Chiloscyllium punctatum (assembly GCF_047496795.1). NCBI lineage: Eukaryota > Metazoa > Chordata > Chondrichthyes > Orectolobiformes > Hemiscylliidae > Chiloscyllium > Chiloscyllium punctatum. Next base: position 99,078,063 of record NC_092749.1, on the reverse strand, counting down.
GACCAATTAGCCTAATCTCAGTCGTGGATTAAGATCCCGTAATCCATTGTGATGGATGAGACTTTGAAATACATGGCAGTGTGTGATAAAATAGGGCAAAGTCAGCATAGTTTCATCAAGGGGAGGTCATGACTGACAAATCTGCTGGACTTCTTTGAGGCAGTAAGGAGTGGGTTCGACCAAGGAGAGCCAATGGACATTATCTACCTGGACTTCAAGAAGGCCTTTGACAAGGTGCTGCACATGAGGCTACTGAGTAAGGGCCTATGGTGTTAGAGGCAAGGTGCTAGCACAGATAGTGGTTTGGCTGTCTGGCAGAAAGAAGAGTGGGGATAAAAGGGGTTTTTTTCAGGATGGCAGCCGGTGACAGGTGGTGCTCCGCAATCTCAGTGCTGGGACTACAACTTTTCACTTTATACATTAAAGATTTAGATGAAGGAACGGAGGGCATTCTGGCTATATTTGCAGACGATACACAGATAGGTAGAGGGAGAGATAGCATTGAGGAGGTAGGAAGGCTGCAGTAGGATTTGGACAAGTTAGGAGGGGGGGGGCAAAGTAGTGGGGGATGGAGCACAATGTGGGAAAGTGTGTGGTCATGCACTTAAGTAGGAAGAATAGAGGCAGAGACTATTTTCTAAATGGGGAGAAAATTCAGAAATCTGAAATGCAAAGAGACTTGAGAGTTATAGTCCAGGGTTCTCTCAAAGTAAACTTGTAGGTTGAGTCAGAAAGGTAGTGATGGCATTTATTTTGAGATGACTTGAACATAAAAGAAGGTTTATACTTCTGAGGCACTGTTTTAGGCCCCATACCTTAGGAAGGATGTACTGGCCCTGGAGCGTGTTCAGTGGAGGCTCACGAGAATGGTCCCAGGAATGAAAAGCTTAACACGAGGAAAGTTTGAGGACTCTGGGTCTATACTCAAATGGAGTTTAGAAGGATAAGGGGGAATTTAATTGAAACTTAAAGAAAACTGAATGACCTGGACAGAGAAGACACTGGGAAGATGTTTCCATTGGTAGGAGAGCCGACAATCAGAGGGCACAGCCTTAGTAGCAGAGATAGAGAAACTTCTTCAGCCAGAGAGTGGTGAGTGTTTGGAATTATTGCCACAGAAGGATATGGAGGCCAGGTAATGTATATTTAAGACTGAGTAGATACATTCATATTCACTTAATTTCACTTTATCTACATGTCAAATGAGGAGCTTTACTCTGACCAGCTTGATCCTGACACCTAGTCACTAAAATAGATGCAATGATTCATGTTGTTGCTCGATTTGATCTCTGACGTACCTGTTAAGTTAGTTGCCATTTCTTCTGCAGTCTGAGAAAACTTGGGTCCTTGCTTCAGGGCTCCATCAGAGTCAACATATTGTCTTCTTCGGAGGTAGAGAGCCACTGCAGTCTGAATCTGTTCTGTACGTACTCGCTTCATGGTCTAATCATCAACACAAAATGAAATCAATGAAGCACAGTATCTTTTATAACTGACACGGAAAATGTTGTTGAAACTCAGTAGGACTGGCAGCAGCAGTGGAGAGAGAAATAGTTAACATTTTGTAATGTTTGCTTTAGATTTTCACCATTCACAGTAATTTGCTTTTCATCACAGTATCTTTATTCCAGTGATATTTGGCAGGCTACTGTGATATCATTAGCATTCCTTCGGTCAGGAATATCCTGAGCTGCTCATAGTCTCAAAACAAAGTTCTTGTTTGAAGCTCTAGAGTAAACTGAAACTGGTACTTTCTGTCACTGTGCAAGGGTGTTGAGGAGGGGAGTTGATAGGTTTGGGGTCGTGGAGGGAGATGGTTCAGGCTGGGGTGGGTGGTAGAGGGGGAATGACTTGAAGGAGAGATGGGGAAAGAGATGGGGGGATGGGGAAAGGGATGGGGAAAGGGATGGGGACAGGGTTCGGGAATGAGGGCTGGCAGTTTCGGGGGGGTGGGGGGGGGGGTCCTTCAGGGGATAAGGATGTTTCGGTTGGGGGGGGGGGGGGTGATTCTTTACCCGAGCCCGGCTCCTTTAGAATTAGAATCACTACACAATGTGGAATCAGGCCCTTCGGACCAACAGGTTCACACTGTAGTTACCCTGTACCCCCCCCCTGTAGTTACCCCCGGACTAATGCACTAACACTACGGGCGACGGCAGGCCCGGAGCCCCGGCCTCCTCCTCCCCCCGATCCCGGTGAACTTACTGCATGACGGCCTCGCTCCTACAGCACGGGGGTGAGGGGGGGGGGGAGGTGACAGGAAGCGGGGCCTAGGCCTCAGGCTGTCCTCGGCTTCGCGCTGGCCTCCAGGCCCGGGGCTCGGGGCCTCCCGTCACGGCGCCGCCGCTTTGGCGCCTCCGCTCGGCTTCACGTTGATTGGCTGCGGGGGAGGGGGGGTGGGGTCAGGGGTGAAAGGGCAGAGGGTTCGGGGGTCACATGGTGCTGCAGGGAGCACGTGGTGCAGCACAACCTGGAGTTGGAGGGGTCTGACTGAACGTGAGTCTGACTGTAAATATTCATGGTATATATTTATATAGGCACTGGAACACTGGGGACCTATAGATATAGGCCTAGGAGCTGGTAAACTGTAAATATATATTGGATCAGAGATATATATAAACTATATATGACTCTATATATAGGCATGTGGGACACTATGTTCTATACAGTACAGGAGTTTGGAACACTCTTTAACTATAGATAGAGGTCTGGGAGGTTGTACAACTGTAAATGTGCAAGGGGTGGGGGATGTATATAATTACATATAGACATGTGAGACACTGTCATTTTTAGGAGTCTGGAACACTGGGTAACTATAGGGAGGTTGTAACCTAAATGTGCTGTGGAGGAGCCGGTGTTGGACTGGGCTGGACAAAGTTAAAAATCAAGAGTATGCTGCTGGAAAAGCACAGCAGGTCAGGCAGTATCCGAGGAGCAGGAAAATAGACTCTTCGGACAAAAGCCCTTCATCAGGATTCCCGATGAAGGGTCTGTGAGAAACAAAGCTCACTCACTTCAATAATTTCAGTCCGAGACAAGATCTGAATCAGTAGTGCCATTTATTTTACATTTGCAAGTGGGTGTGATGTCCAGTGCCTATAAGGTAGAGGACATACACACACCAAATTCAATTCATACACAACATTTATATGATTTGATGTCTATTGTTTTACACTGCTCCCTCCCCTGTTTACATCCTCCACTTCCCTCAGACCGGCCCCCATTACCTCTGTTTATCTCTTGCCTTATCTGGCCTTGTCTGTGACAAAATGCTTATTCCTGGCCTCACAAGGCTGTTTGACCTCATCCTGCTGTAGGTCATTGTTAGGCATATTCTTTCTTCATCATTATCTACCCCCTTCATCTGTGCCTTTCCCGAGGCCGTTCTGATCCCTATGACCCTTTTAATTGGGGTTTGTTCCTGTGTTTTTGTAAAAGTGGGAAGCTTATATCTACTTATATGTTTATATCTACTGTTTGTACAGGCATATCTAGCTTAACTTCATCCCCTCACAACATCTTATCTACTTGCCCATAATGTCTACCTTCTGACATACAGTTTTAGCTAATACAAAAACAATTATATATTTCCTCCACATTGTTTCCATTCTTGTTGACTCAGCTCTTGGCTAAAACAATTACACACTGGTGTGAGTTCATTTTACTTTGTAAGATGGAATTGCAGAATTGCAGAAGTAACATTAATTTACCTATATCCCACAGGGCTTTTGCCCGAAATGTAGATTTCCCTGCTCTTTGGATGCTGCCTGACCTGCTGTGCTTTTCCAGCAGCACACTCTTGACTCTAATCTCCAGCATCTGCAGCACTCACTTTCGCGAAGTTAAAAATCAAACAACACAATGACTCTATGATCAGGTCATAGTTCTACAGGTTTATTTGGAAACACTAGCTTTTGAAGCGTTGCTCCTTCATCAGGTAGCTAGTGGGGTAGGATCATAAAATACAGAATTTTTAGCAAAAGATCACAGTGTCATGCAATTGAAACAATATATTGAACAAACCTAGATTGCTGTTAAGTCTTTCATCTTTTAGAATGGGTTGCAGATATTAGTTCATTAAAATGTAAATCCCAGAATGTCTTTCAGCTCACATTCTCGAGATAACTTAAGGTTTTATTAAAAAAGTGATATCTCAGCTCAGACAATGTATTAAAGGTGTGAAGCTAGAATCTGTCTGTATTCAAGTCTTGAGTCAGACTGGTTCTATTTACAAAGCAGGAATTTATAAAATGTTATATGGATTGACTGCCTGCAGATTGTGTGCTTTTTGAACAAAATAGAATGAATCTGCAAGGACAATTCTGCAAATGCTAATTCACCCCAGAGACTTACTTGTATAAGGGATGGGGGAATGTATATAACTGCATATGGGCATGTGGGAAATTGTCCTGGATATAAGAGTCTGGAACACTGGATAACTATAGATATGGGTTTGTGAAGTTGGACAACTGCAAATACATAAGGCATGGGGAGTCGATATAACTGCATTGGCATGCTGGACATTGTCATAGATAAAGGCATCTGGAACACTTGGCAATTATAGATATGGAATATATATATGGAAGAGTACATTATGCCTCTCATAATTTTATATACTTCCAGCAGGTCGCCCCTCAGCCTCCCAGGCTCTTATGAAAACACTAACAAGTTTCTGCAGCCTCTCCTTAGAACTGATACACTGCAATCCAGGCAACATCTCGGGAAAACCTCTTTAGCACCCTTTCCACAGTAATCCACATCCTTCCTGTACTGTAGTAACCAGAACTGCACACGTTAGTCCAAAAGTGGCCAAACTAAGGTTTCTTACAGCTGCAACATGATTTGTCAATTTTTATACTCAGTGCCCTGACCAATGAAGGCAAGTATGCTGTATGCCTTCTTTACTACCTTATCCACTAGTGTTGCCACTTTCGGGGAACTATAGACTTCCACTCCAACATCCCTCTGTATATCGATGTTCACAAAAGTCCTGCTATTTATTGAATGCTTTCCTGTTGTGTTTGACCTCCCAAAATGCATCACCACAAACCTGTCTATATTAAACTCCATCTGCTATTTCTCTGCCCAACTTTCTAACTGATCTATATCCTGCTGTACCCATTGACAACCTACCTACTATCCAAAACTCCACATGTTGTCTGCAGATTAACAAATCAGACCACCTACATGTTTACACTAACTACAGATGTAGGTCTGCAGAGCTTCCTATATGTAAACATATAGGAATGAGGAAGTGTATGTAACTACTATAGGCATGTGAAGCAATATGTTTTCTCAACATAGAAATCTGGAACACTAACGATAAATATAGAACTATAAATATATAGGGGTTGGGGAGAGTGTATATAACTACATAGAGGCATGTCAGACACTCTTATGTATATATATAATATATATACATATAGGAGTCTGGAACACTAACAAAGTGTTACTGAAAATCTGTTGATGTAGGGATTGGGCGGAGTCTATGTAACTGTCCATATTGGGATTGTACAGTGCATCTTATGTATGTATATGTAGTCTATATCATTATGTTTATCGACATAGACAACATGGAGTATTTCAATAGCAGAATCTTGCTTAAACTATACAAGACATTAGTCAGACTACACTCAAGGACACTGTGCACAGTTTTGGTCCCTTTATCTAGGGACATATATATCAGCAGTGGAGGCAGTCCAGAGAAAGTTCACTGGATTGTTTCTGGGTATGGAGGGATTGTTGTATGAGAGGGTGAATAAGTTGGACTTGTATTCATTGGAGTTTAGAGGAATGGGAGTGAGAATGTGTGTAAGGTATGAGCAAATAGGGAAAGAGTTAAGATTTTGTGCAACAAAAGGTTCAGCGAGCATGACTCGGATCAGATAGGAACTTGGCGGCATGGTGGCTCAGTGGTTAGCGCTGCTGCCTCACAGCACCAGGGTCCCAGGTTTGATTCCAGCCTTGGGCAACTGTCCGTGTGAAGTTTGCACATTCTTCCCATGTCTGCGTGGGTTTCTTTCGAGTGCTCCGGTTTCCTCCCATAGTCCAAAGTTGTGCAGGTCAGGTGAATTGGCCATGCTAAATTGCCCATTGTGCTAGATACACAGGTTAGAGGGAAATGGGTCTGGGTGGGTTGCTCTTCGGAGGGCCGGTGTGGACTTGTTGGGCCGAAGGGCCTGTTTCCACACTGTAGGTAGTCTAATCTAATCTAACCAATGAGATGCTGGAAGCAAGGGTAGTGGAAAAGCGTTCATTAGGTAGAGCCTTTTAACAAGATGAAGAAGCAATCAGTATGTAAAGTCAATTAACAAGGTGAAAAATATTCAAAATGTGAAGCCAGTTAACAAGGTTAAGAATATTCATTGTGTAACAGCAGGTGGTTTAATCTTTACTTTTAATATTTGCTGATTGTAATGGTTGCCCAATCAGTATGTATGTTGCCTTATCTGGATGCTCCTCCCTGTAAATGACTATATAATTCATTAAGAAACTGCTGTTCGAAAGTAGACTGAGAATTCATGTCACTGTGCATGCTGGTGATTGCCCTCTCTCCCTCTGGGGTCTGGAATAAAGACGAAGGAGGTAAAACTACACTGTCTATGAGCAGTTTGCTTCTGCTGAGGCAGGAATGGGACGACAAGAGGAGACTTCATTGAAATATATAAGATTCTTGGGGGGGGCTTGATGGGGCAGCTGCTGAGAGGTTATTTCCTCTTGTGGGAGAGTGTAGGACCAGAGGACACTATCTCAGAATATTTAAGATGAAGACTTTTTTTTTCTCTCTGAGGATGGTGAATCTGTGGAATTCTTTATTGCAGAAGCCTGTCAAGGCTTGATCATGAAGTCTATTCAAGGCTGAGATCAACAGTTTTCTAATCACTAAAGGAATCTAAAGTTTATGAGGATAAGACAGGAAAGTGGAGTTCGGAATTATCAGATCATTTCATTAAATGCTGGAGTTGACTTGATGCGCTGAATGGCTGACCTCTGTTCCAGTGTCTTATGATTTTTCTTATGGCGTTTATGTAGTATTCTGAGACATTGTGTTAAGATACATGTGGAGGTATGGGACATTATAACTGTATGTGGTGCATGCTGTAAGTGGACACGCAGAATCTGAGTCATTCAGCTGTCGGAGTGGCCTCTTTCTCTGTCTCAGCATGTCCTGTGGTAAACGTGGGACGACCTGGCTGGGGAAATATGATCTGGCAGCAAAGATGGAAAGAGCTTCTGGTAAACAGGTACTTGTCTGTCAGCACCATTGATTCAGGGTTTTGTTTTAACTTCCATGAGACTGAACAGCCTGGAGCTCGTTCCCTGGCAAAAAGAATGCTGTGTGCTAACTTTTAACATTTTTAAAATGTCTTAAATCAGCAAAGTTTTAAATTAGATTAGATTAAATTTCCCTACAGTGTGGAAACAGGCCCTTCGGCCCAACCAGTCCACATCGACCCACCAAAGAGTAACCCACCCAGACCCATTTCCCTCTGACTAATGCACCTAACACTATGGGCAATATAGCATTGCCAATTCACCTGACCTGCACATCTTTGGACTGTGGGAGGAAACCGGAGCACCCGAAGGAAATCCACGCAGACACGGGAAGAATGTGCAAGCTCCCACACGGACAGTCGCCCGAGGCTGGAATCGAACCTGGGACCCTTGTGCTGTGAGGCAGCAGTGTTAACCACTGAGCCACCATGCCACCCTTAAATTGTTTGTGCTTGTGAGGGAGTCCAGAACAGGTGTAACTACAGAAGGTCCCCCAGTTTACAAATGTTTGACTTATGAATGCTCATACTTTTGTGAACACGATCTCATGCAGGGTATAATTTTAAAGGTTCAACATACAAACATTCCCCGTACTTACGAAAGGCTATTTTATAATGTCCTTGCATTGCGTTTCAATTCTGTACAAATTGACTTGCAAATTGGCTTGAGAAGAGAACCTATTCACAACCTGGGGACTGCATGTGTGTAAATCAGTTAAATCTCATGATGTGACTAGGAGGCTTTCATTATATATAGGCGTGTACTCTAACATACAGAGGAATCTGGAACACTTAACTATACATATCGAATTTGGCATACTATGTAAATATGTAGCACTGTGAGATATGTGCCTCTGTGGAAGGACATAATAAATTAACTGTATTGGATACTTGTCAAAAGTGTAGTGCTAGAAAAGCACAGCCGGTCAAGCAGCATCCGAGAAGCAGGAGAGTTGCTTTTCGAGCATGAGCTTTTCATCAGGAATGTGTGGATCCTTGAAGAGGGAGGAGAACTTCTTCGAGATGGGCATCCTTGGAAGAGGCTTCGCAGTGAGGTTATAATCAACGAGGAGAACTGTATTGGATACTTGGCAACCAGAGCTCTGGGATACTCAGTGTATATATAGGGAAATGGGACTCTACCTGATTATATAGGATTATGAAATATTCTGTGTCGAAATATGTAAGGTTGTGTATGGGAGTTTATCTAAACTATATATAGAGTTATAGAAAATTGTTTCTCATTATGTAGAGATGTGGGGAATCTGTATGCAACACTGTTGGCGCACTGTTTAAAGGAAAAATCCAAATAGATATATGGGAATGTTTACTTCCACCCAA